>NC_089269.1:25268453-27668453 GCF_963930625.1 Muntiacus reevesi
GTGTTGCTTTAGTCTGTAGCATCATTGTGGAAATAGGCCATAGCTTGCACTAGATCTGTCTGGACCCCTGGGTATAGACCTGCTTTGTTCATGGGTAGCTCCGGCTTTCTTTTGTTGAGCCCATCTTATAACAGCTTATCTGTCACTGTCAAAGAGAAAATATTGAATGGAAGAGATATTAGCCATTAAATCATGATGCAATTTAAAAGCTATATGACATTAAAAACAATGTGTAAATTGTAGGGAAACTGATTATGGCATTGAAATACACAGTTCCCCACACTTAATGAACACAAGGATGTAGTATGTATCTTTTGGAGGTTAAGTACTGGATTGCGTATCAGTCTGAGACAGTGAGTAACCCAGTAAACTGTGAGCTTGTGTGACATTTTTCTCAGATGACAGTGCTAAGTCACTTACTTTTAATTCAAGATTAGAAAAACTGTTCTCTAGATATTGCATTCATAATAGAAATTTTTCAAAATTCCATCATTTAAAAACTGCTTTAATCATTAATGTTCAAAACTAACTGTATTGGTGTATCTGATTTTTTAAAAACAGTTGTAATATGTCTTTATCACAGCAACCTTGTGGGGAAATGTTGTGTTTATTTGCTTACTTGAGATACACTGGACATACAGTGGTCTGTCAGTGAAAATCAGCTGTTCTGTTCTTTAATTTTTTTCTCTAAAGCTCTGTTGTGTTTTTTTTTTCATCTTTCATTCGGTTCTAAACTATAAAAGCCTTTCTCTTTTTTTTTAAACCATTGTCAAGTTTTCAGTTAAAGTAACTGAAAATTGTACATTATTCACAAATTCAGAAATGGAGAGATACTCTCACAATGATGACAGCAATATGTAATATTATTTTTACTGTTTGCTTTGTTAATAGTAATTAATCCCTTCTGTGTAAAATAGGACACAGTTAAGCGTCAAGCAGTTCAAATCACTTCTCAGTTTTATAAAAATTATTTTAGATGCAAGTATATTAATATCTTGTGAAATATACACATATTGATCCCACAATTACTTATTCCTTCATTCATTCTTTTATTTAGTCATCACTGGCACCTACTTTGTCCACTGGCACCTACTAAAAGTTAGAAATATGAAGACATATGGCCTCTGCCCTGGTGAACCTAATAGTCTAGTGGGAAGGGTTGATCATAAACTTGAAAAAAAAAATTACAAATTGTGTTAAATGTTCAGATAGAAAGAAAAATGGTGCTGTGATAGAAAATGAAATGGAGACACCATCAGATCTAGAGTTGTCAAAGAACACCTCTCCTTGGAGTTGGGATTTTTCAAGATCTACGTGAAGTAAAGGGTGAAGGGATAAGTGAAGAGCATATCTGAGATGGGAGTTGCACATACTCAAGAAGGAGCTGAGTCAGGACTGCAGGGCGTGCAAAGAAGTGGATTGCACCTTCAGTCGGTGGCAAGCCTCTTGATTGATTTAAATTGGGGCAGGGACTAAAATTCACTTAAGGTAACCTTATACTATGACCGTTAAGGTTTTGTTCCTAAAATGACAGGAGAGAATACTAACCAGAACAATAGTAAGTGTCCTGACTTGACCAGTCTTCTGTATGTTACTTTTTTTTGTCTGGGGAGCATCGGTTTTTGCAAAGCGTATGGAGCCCTCTAGCGGTGATCGTTTTAAAGGAGTCTTAATGCCAGAACTGTCGAATAGAGCCTCCTCAGAGCCAGTAGAATTGTAAAGAGAGCTGTAATTTACGCAAATGCGGACTGCATCGTGCTTTGGTACGATATCAAGTCGCTTTGATACGATATCAAGCCCAGTGTTTCTTTTAAATGCACTGACACGACTGTGTTGATTTAGGTGTACATTCCAAACCGAGTGGCCCTCATCCTTCGCAATGTGGACCTGCCCAACTGAAGAGGTCTGATTTCAGCTCCTGCAGCGGAAGACCTGTGCTTTGCTTTCCTACGCTCCCTGTCCCAGAACTTGTAATGTGTAAGCTTTTCCAAATATATTTGTCTAGCCGGAATGTCCGATGTCTGAAATTCTGTATTGGTTTATGAAAATGAATGTCAGACTTTAAAAAGTAGAAGGGGACATATTTTTGAAATTTTAGAGATCCTAGACTACATTGTCTAGCCATCTGAACAGTTAGAATCCTTGAAGTGTTGTATATTATGTCTTTAAAGAATTTTCCTTACAAGCCAATTATTTAATCCTTTTAAGTTCAAATTTGAATCATGTGTCCATGTTTGATTATTTCTGTTGAATGTATACAGTATTTTTTTTAAGGAAAATATTTGGTGACTTTATTTGTTCTGGTATCTCTTGGTCTAGATTACAAGACACTAGAGATTGTTACTTCCTTTTTCAACGTGTGTTTAGAAATACTGTAATAAATATATAGTAATAATATAAAACAAAGAATTGTGTCAAATATAAAAGTTGTTGCCTATGAGCCCATCCATGCTTATTTTGCATAAGTTTTATCTTGTGGTCTCTATTTCATTTAGTATCTTGGTAGATGCTAGTATCTTCGTTTCTGAAGGCTTGACCTGGTAATTGTAACATTTCAGAAAATATCTTTTACTTTCAACCAATAAAAAAATATTGCACAGTTGTCTCTGCTAATGTTTATTTTACTGTAATGTTATGGAATTTTTCTAGAGTGAAATTTAAATGCCTATTTCAGCTCTGAGACCGTCCCCACACTTATGCACATATGTATGATGGACTAGGTGTGGGAGTTAATACTATTTTTTTTCCTTTAGGTACTATTTTGTAACTTGAAATTATACCAACCAGCTCAGATATCTAAGCTCCTCTGCAACTCTAAACCTGAACACTTTTAGAAGCTGAGTTAACTGCTTCGACAGTTAATCGTGAGATACTCCATCATGAAATTGCCCCTTGGTTTATTAAATAGCAGGCCACAAATGTGTAATCAGTGGTATGTAATCCATTTGTAATTGAGAAATTATGATGTACTTATGAGACATAAAGTCACCTTTTTAAAGATTTAATATTTTCCTTTGCATTCATACTGACTGCTTCTTTGTTTTTAGCCTGATTATCATGACTAATAAGGAGTACATGAAAGTCTTTCTCTTAAAAACTGGTTTAGTAATGGAAGAGATTAGCAAAAAAGACTTCCTTTTATAGCTAAACCTGTGTCTTAACCATCTTCTTTATCATTTGAATAAAACCTTAAATCTAGGTCTGACATGTGTAATTTGCTTTAATTTCAAAGTAGAGTAATAGTTTGATTTCCTGACAGCGAAGCCAACTGATGGTGATACACCCCAGGAAATAACTGAAAGAAAGTCTTCTGTAATGCTTTTCCTCTTTCAGATATGTTATTAACATCTTAGCGCTGCCATGATCTTGTACCATGCCTGTTGTTGATAATAACATAATGTACAACCCTGACGTTTTGTGTTCTAGCTTATAATTTCTTACCTTTCTTTACATTTCTTGTGTATAAAGAGAGATGCTAACTTTCTATCAGGGCTCTTTAAAGAATGATAAGGAATTACTTCACACCTAGAACTTGTTTTTTTTTCCCCCTTCGACCTCTGTGGAAAATCATAAAGACCAGTGCAGTTATATGCTATATTTTCATTATGATTGACCTTACTAATATGGTCTTTAGAGTTCACAGTGTAAAGTTCAAATTTATACCTGATATAATGTAAGTTAATTGCCTTTGTCAAGTTTTTCCCCACAAGAATGATGATAAATAGATGTTGCTAGGTGTGAAATATAAAAATATATGCAAATAAACAAAATATTGAGTCCAAAATAGAATGTGTTTGGAGTTTTTTCCTCTACCTGTCATAGCAAACAGCCTTTACCGAGCATTTTAATATTTGCAGTATACTTCACTTTACATCTCCATTTTTGTATCAGTAACATTCTCATCATCATGTATTCTGGTGAGAATATTTTTTCTTCTTATTGGTTAAACATTTTGAATAATCACAACAGATAGATGCAACATTTTATTGTTTGCCTTATAATAATGATTTCTTCTCTGCTGTGTTTGTTACCAACATCAAAAGTGAGAGTGATCTAACTTCACTGATTTTTTTAGGGTAAACATTTTTGCTGTTTTAATTTTTTATGTTCTAGATAACAAATGACTACAGACTTATTTCCATCACTTTTTAATATTAGCAGGAAAGTGTTAGGGATTGCTTTACTATAAAAATAGAATTTACCCATCATGCTAATAATGCTTGATGTTTTAGTTTAATACCAGAAAGTGCCATTGTGTTTAATAATCAAAACTTGAACTGTAAACATTTTTCCTAGAATGTTTCTCCCTTTATACCATTTGAACTCTGAGGGTCAGCTCATTTCATATTTTCTTTTCTGTACCTTTGATGTTTCTCACTTTGCCCGGTTCTTAGCTGATGTATTCATCTCTAACATAAAATGAGGGATTTAGCCACCATGTTCCTCAAGATCAAAAAATAACCAATGACAATAAATTGACTTTTCTCATAGCAACTGTAAAAGAATGCACATATTTTTTTCCCCTGACTCCAGACTCCCCTTAGCAATATCAATTCAACATTTGTCACCCATCAGGGTTATAGCCATTGCTATGCGGGATCACACAGGAGGCTGTCTGGATAAGGAACCTATTCTTCAAATAATACAGGAGAGAGTGCAGACAGATCTGGGGGAAGCGATGAAGGGTAATGTGTTTTCCTCTAGTGTTCTGCTTGCAGCTTCAGGGCAAATATCTCTTCACTGTCTCTGGTCCTGCAGCCGTTGAATCAGGTGATGAAAGCATCATAAAATAGGTTTCCTATTGCTCTTCCTGTTTAGAATGAACCAGAGCAGACATGCCTGATAGAAACCAAAATGAGGCAGCTGACTGCCTGGCCTTCCACCTCTCAGACTATTTCTTTTTGCCTATTTTTTGAATCATGTCCTGAAGTAGGGTTCTATAGAGGGGTGGGGTTTCATTAATCTACATATTCCTTGTAGAGAGACAAGCACTGAGCTATGAATTTTGCTAGGTGGGATATTCTGATGGAAGAAAATAGAAATCTAAGGCACAGCAATGTCATGTCCTTTATGCAGTAGAGTTCATTTATCATTCACAACGCGTGAGAATTGAAATGTAGATAAATTCTCCCACTAAAGCCAGCCTTCAGGGGGAAGAAAATCAAATGAACTCCCTACTAATTTTTCTGCTCTATTATCTTATTAGTGGTGATTTGTAGAGAATTGCAGAGAAACATTCATACTTTAGGGCAGAATTTCTTAATTGGTAGTGTGAGGAATCTTTAAGATTACGGTAGTTATAAGTGTTTTTGTCTCCATAATTTAAAACATGACATCTGGATTTTAACTCTTGGCAGAAACTGTGCAGAGAATGTGCTGCTTATTTATGTGAGCAAAGGGGGATTCTGTGATATTTCTACTTATACCAAAGGGCAAGTATTTCAGAAGTTTACTTATTAACAGTTTTTCTTGTCATTTCTGCTGGATCAGAGAGAGGTATTTGACCCTCATGTATGCTTGCATAGACTGTTTCACCTAGAAACCTGAAAAATGCTTTAAAAGAAGTGATATAATGTTTAGAAAACCTGAGTTCCAGTTGTAGCTCTTAATTCCCAGTGCCTCATTTTAGAAAGCACTCAGTGACTTTTCCAGGGTCTTAAGACAATTAAAGTGAGGGGGAAAAGCATCATCATTGGTTTTATAAAGAGCTATTGTTTGATCAGTAACTGCAAGGATGGTGAGTCAGCCTTTGGAGACATAGTCCAAGTTTTTTGACACCCTGTTACCGTCACCTGCCACTCGTCTGTCCTTTAAGACTTCTGCACAGTTATCCACATTCTTCCAGGCAGGGGCTGCGGGCTGCTTTACAGAGAAGGGGGTTTTGCATTTCCTCCACTCCTGCAGATGACCAAAGTATCAGTCTTCCCCCACAACTGCTTTTATTTGCTTATTTTAGCTTTTGAAGGCACTAGGAGGTCACAGTGAATTCCTTTCGGTGCTGTTAAGTGTATCAGCTCCTCAGACTCTTCTCTTAGGTAAGCCAGCTTTATGAATGAGTTAGCAACCTCTTAATGGCAATAGCAGGTCAGGATACACTGAACAAAAATGGAACAGCCACAGCCTCCTGTGAGTCGCCGCAATCAGGTGTCAAGGTCTATTTCTTTCCCTCTTCCCCTTCTGCTCACAGTCCAGTATACCCTGCTGGCAGGACAAGTAAATGACAGAGGAAGCTTAAGAACTGCAACTACATGTAAAAGAATAAAGTCAGAACACCCCTAACACCATGTGGTTCAGACACTCAGTCATGTCCAACTCTGCCACCCCACGGACCGCAGCGTGCCAGGCCTCCCTGTTCCTCGTCTTCCAAAGTTTTCCCTAACACCATATGCAAAGATAAATTCAAAATAAATCACAGACCTAAATGTAAGACCAGAAACTATAAAGCTCTTAGAGGAAAACATAGGCAGAACACTCTCTGACATAAATCACAGCAAGATCTTCCATGACCCACCTCCCGGAGTAACAGAAATAAAAGCAAAAATAAACAAATGGGACCTAGTCAGGAAGTAGGACTCAGTCACTCAGTCATGTCGACTCTTTGCGACCCCCATAGACTGTAGCCCACCAGGCTCCTCTGTCCATGGGATTTTCCAGGCAAGAATATTGGAGTGGGTTGCGATTACCTCCTCCAGGGGATCTTCCTGACCCAGAGATCAAACCCATGTCTCCTGCATCTCCTGCATTGGCAGGTGGGTTCTTTACTGGGCCACCTGGATAGCCCTCTAAATAAATGGGACCTAATTAAACTTAAAAGCTTTTGCACAACAAAGGAAACCATAAGCAAGGTGAAAAGACAGAATGGGAGAAAATAACAGCAAAGGAAACAACTGACAGAATTAATCTCCAATATACACAAGCAGCTTATGCAGCTCAACACCAGATAAAGGAACAACCCAATCAAAAAGTGGGCAGAAGACCAAAAGAGACATTTCTCCAAAGACATATAGATGGCTAATAAACACATGAAAAGATGTCCAACATTGCTCATTATTACAGGAATGCAAATCAAAACGACAATGCGGTATCATCTCACACCGGTCAGAATGGCCATCAAAAAGTCTGGTGGTGGTGGTTTAGTCACTCAGTCGTGTCTGACTCTTTGTGACCTCATGGACTGTAGCCCGCCAGGCTCCTCTGTCCATGGGATTCTCCAGGCAAGAATGCTGGAGTGGGTTCCATTTCCTTCTCCAGGGGATCTTCCCAGCCCAGAAATCAAACCCGGGTCTTCTGCATTGCAGGCAGATTCTTTACCAACTGAGCTATGAGGGAAGCATCAAAAAGTCTACGAGCAAAAAATGCTGGCAAGAGTGTGGAGAAAAAGGATCCTTTTTACACTATTGGTGGGAATGCAAACTGATATAACCACTATGGAGAACAGTATGGAAATTCCTTAAAAAACTAGGAATAAAACTACCATACAAACCAGCAATCCCACTACTGGGCATGTACCCTGAGGAAACCAGAATTGAAAAAGACACACATACCCCAGTGTTCACTGCAGCACTATTTACAATATCTAGGACATGGAACCAACCTAGACATACATCGGCAGATGAATGGGTAAGGAAGTTGCACTACATATACACAATGAAATATTACTCAACTATAAAAAGCAATGCATTTGGGTCAGTTTTAATGAGGTGGATGAACCTAGAGCCTATTATACAGAGTGAAGTAACTCAGAAAGAGAAAGACAAATACTGTATATTAACACATATATATGGAATCTAGAATGATGGTACTGACAATCCTATGTAGGCAGCAAAGGAGACACAGACATAAAGAACAGACTTTTGGATTTATTGGGAGAGGGAAAGGGTGGATGATTTGAGAAAATAGCACTGTACATTACCATATGTAAAACAGATAGTGGGAGTTTGATGTACAATGCAGGGAACCCAAAGCTGGTGCTCTGTGACAACTGGAGGGATATGGTGGGGAAGGAGGTGGGTGGGGCTTAGGATGGAGGGGACACATATACCTATAGCTGATTCCTATTGCTGTATGGCAAAAACCATCACAATTTGTAAAGAATTATCCTCCAATTAAAATAATTTTTTAAAAAAGAATTGCAAATGAGAGCCCATAATTAAAAAACCGTTTGGCCCATCAGTTTTTTGGATTAAAAGGCTGTACTGTCATCAGAAACATACATCTTCATTCAGTAAATATTTGCACAATTAAAAAGTAATTTTAAAAAATTTGCACAATTAAAAAATAATTCTTTGAAGAATGGGGGAAGTTATCAACCATTGATCTGCAATTTCCACAGTTGTCTGGTACTTAGATGAACTTCCAGATGTTCAAGCTGGTTTTAGAAAAGGCAGAGTAACCAGAGATCAAATTGCCAACATCTGCTAGGTCATCGAAAAAGCAAGAGAGTTCCAGAAAAACATCTAGTTCTGCTTCATTGACTATGCCAAAGCCTTCGACTGTGTGGATCACAATAAACTGTGGAAAATTCTGAAAGAGATAGGAATACCAGACCACCTGACCTGCCTCTTGAGAAACCTGTATGCAGGTCAGGAAGCGACAGTTAGAACTGGACATGGAACAACAGACTGGTTCCAAATAGGAAAAGGAGTACATCAAGGCTGTATATTGTCACCCTGCTTATTTAACTTATATGCAGAGTACATCATGAGAAACGCTGGGCTGGAGGAAGTGGAAGCACAGTTGGAATCAAGATTGCCGGGAGAAATATCAATAACCTCAGATATGCAGATAACAGCACCCTTATGGCAGAAAGTGAAGAACTAAAGAGCCTCTTGATGAAAGTAAAGAGGAGAGTGAAAAGTTTGGCTTAAACCTCAACATTCAGAAAACTAAGATCATGGCATCCAGTCCCATCACTTCATGGCAAATCGATGGGTAAACAGTGGAAACAGTGGCTGACTCTTTTTCTGGGCTCCAAAATCACTGTAGATGGTGACTGCAGCCATGAAATTAAAAGACACTTACTCCTTGGAAGGAAAGTTATGACCAACCTAGGCAGCATATTAAAAAGCAGAGACATTACTTTGCCAACAAAGGTCCATCTAGGCAAGGCTATGGTTTTTCCAGGAGTCATGTATGAATGTGAGAGTTGGACTATGAAGAAAGCTGAGCACCAAAGAATTGATGCTTTTGAACTGTGGTGTTAGAGAAGATTCTTGAGAGTCCCTTGGACTGCAAGGAGATCCAACCAGTCCATCCTAAATGAGATCAGTCCTGGGTGTTCATTGGAAGGACTGATGTTGAAGCTGAAACTCCAATACTTTGGCCACCTGATGCAAAGAGCTGACTCATTTGAAAAGACTCTGGGAAAGTGCTGGGAAAGATTGAAGGCAGGAGGAGAAGGGGACAACAGAGGATGAGATAGTTAGATGGCAACCCTGATTCAATGGACATGGGTTTGGGAGGACTCCGGGAGTTGGTGATGGATGGGGAAGTCTGGCATGATGCAGTTCATGGGGTCGCAAAGAGTTAGACATGACTGAGCTACTGAACTGAACTGAACTGGTACTTAGAATAAGACAATGCAAAGCAGAAAGCTAACAAAATAGGTATCATGCCTGATTACTTTGCCACAAAAGATACAAATTAAATGAGGTAAGTATTTGAATTATTTGTGCATACTTGTCTAAGTTAATAACAGGAAACAGCTGTAAATGTATGAATAAATTCCTCTGACATACATGTATTTATAGCATACACATGGGTGTGTGGATATGCACAGACATGCGTATATAACATGTAATTAAACTGAAAATTCAAGAGAGTTCACTGATTCTAAAATTTATCTTGAGCTAATGAATCACTTGATCTCTGTATATGATACTCATACCCAATTTTAGATATTTTCCTGGTCATATTAAGAGCATCGATCTGAACAGGTGATTTTATTTGGATTTGAAGAAGTTTGCAAATCTTACAGTGAAATGCAATATACATGTTTTGATCTCTTTAGAGAATTTCTCACCTCAACCTATTTCACTAGTAAGTCATTTATTTTTCCTCTAGAAAGGGTGGGAGGGCAGAAATGAAATATCTTTATTACTTCTTTATTTACAGCCACTAGGGATTCTTTTTAACTGAGTTTGTAGTGTCACTTTCCATTCACTCCAGTAATATAAATAATGAAAAACACTGCATGTAATTTCATTTCACAGATCCCTCTAGTCATGTTGTCAACTATTGATTAAAACCAATCATATGATATTGAGGTCCCTCCCCCAACACACACAGAGTCACTCTCTAGCCCCTTTAATCTTTCTTATGGTAAGTATGCATCACTTAGCTATATAGAAACAACAATAGGATGCCTAATTCTACTAATTCTAGCAAATATATCTATCCAGATAAATCTACCTACCTGTGATTTTTTTAAGACATACTTCATCGGCTCACAGCTTCATTGTGTTGAGTGCTTTTTTATTGCTGTGCCCTAAGCTGACACTTCATACACATTATCACTGAGTCTCATGAACTCTGAAAAATGATGAGTTTTATCCTTGTTTGGGTCTAAGCTCATGCTCATCAAACTCACTCTGCTGACTTCCACCACAGATCATAGATGATCTCTGAATCAAGGGTAAAAATGTGGCTCTCTCATTTGTATTGCTTGTCTTTTTCTTTTTTTTGGCCACATTTCTTATGGCCTCTTAGTTCTCCAACCAGGGATCAAACCCAGGACCCAGGCAGTGGATGTACAGAGTCCTAACTTTTAGAACACCAGAGAATTCCCTTGTTTGTTTGTCTTTAGTTGGATTTGAATGTCTTCTGTGGGGGGAGGGGATGGTGTTTGAAGCCAAACTAAGACATGTAATTTTTTAATATTTTTTTATCTTTGTGAGAGAAATATCAATAACTTCAGATGTGCAGATAACACCACCCTTATGGCAGAAAGCAAAGAATTAAAGAGCCTCTTGATGAAAGTGAAAGAGGAGAGTGAAAAAGTTGGCTTAAAACTCAACATTCAAAAAACTAAGATCATGGCATCTGGTCCCATCACTTCATGACAAATAGATGGGGAAGTAATGGAAACAGTGAAAGACTTTATTTTTTTGGGCTCCATAATCACTGCAGATGTTGACTGCAGCCATGAAATTAAAAGACGCTTGCTCCTTGGAAGAAAAGCTATGACCAACCTAGGCACATACTAAAAAGCAGAGACATTACTTTGCCAACAAAGGTGTGTCTAGTCAAAGCTATGGTTTTTCCAGTGGTCATGTATGGATGTGAGAGTTGGACTATAAAGAAAGTTGAGTGCTGAAGAATTACTGTTTTTGAACTGTGGTGTTGGAGAAGACTCTTGAGAGTCCCTTGGACTGCAAGGAGATCAAACCAGTCCATCCTAAAGGAGATCAGTCCTGAATATTCATTGGAAGGACTGATGCTGAAGCTGAAACTCCAATATTTTGGTCACCTTATGTGAAGAACTGACTCATTGGAAAAGACCCTGATGCTGGTAAAGATTGAAGGTGGAAGGAAAAGGGGACAACAGAGGATGAGATAGTTGAATGGCATCACCAACTCAATGGACATGAGTCTGAGTAAACTCTGGGAGTTGGTGATGGACAGGGAGGCCTGGCATGCTGCAGTCCATCGGGTCACAAAGAATTGGACACAACTGAGCAACTGAACTGAACTGAACTGATCTTTGTGGCAAGATAGTTTTCAAGTTCCAGGAATTATTTTTGTCATGTGTTACATAGAAACAAAAATTTAAAAGAGCTTGAACCCAGCTTATAGATCTTGTTTTCTAATGTTTTTTCTCCAAAAGAATGAACCAGGACTACTTGGAGAAATGGCTGACTCTAGGACTAGGGCAGGGAATATACAAGGTAAGTCTGGAGCTTCTGGCAGTGTTTAGAAAGTAGAGAGGTGCCTCCAAATTAAAAGAATGGAGTGTGTCAAAGGGAGACAGGGATTAACTGAGAGGTATGCAATGGCCATATCTGAAATAATCTGAGCAATAAAATAATGTGTCCCTCATAAAGCATAAAATAAATATCCCTGAGTTCTTACTGATATAAATGGTTGAGTAAATAAGTAAATGCAAAGAAGAGACAACTCTCCTGTCCAAGAGAATGCTGAAGGTTTTCATAGACACTCCCTCTTAAGAAGGTAGAGAACTTAATTGTCTTTACCCCCAATTCCCTCCCTTGAGTGTGGGCTGCACTCTATGACCACCATCTAAAGAGCAGAGTAGGTAAAGGGAATAAAGACTTTGCAGTGGAAAAATCTGGAAAATTACCCACCAGGTGGTCATGACTTGCCTCATCAGTTTAGTCATGCTGATAGTGTGCACTCTTGGTATGATATGTTAAGAGTGATGAGAATCGCAAAAATACAATCCCCAGACATGTAACTCCAGTCTAACCATGAAAAAAAATATCACACACACACAGATACATACACAAATCAAGAGTTGTATATACATATCCTTTGTGTATATATAAAACATATACATTGTGTACATACATACAATATGAAGATCATATATCAAGAGATTATACATATAAATCATTGTATATATAAGATTTTATATGTGTGCCTATCTCTTTATATCATATATATAATGCAAATATAAACAAGATTTATTTTAAGGAATTGGCTCCCATGATTATGGGGACTGGTAAATCCAGAATCTGTAGATCTGGCTAGCAAACTTGAAACTCAGATAAGAGTTTATATTGCCATCTTGAGGCAAAATTCCTTCTCTGGAAAAGCTGGTTTTGCTCCTAAGGATTTCAACTGACCAGGTGAGGCTCCACTCACATTATTTAGAGTAATCTATAAAAATCAACCATTATAATAATCTTGCTCTACTTACAACAGAGTTATATCCCAATAAAACCATCTTAAGTTAAAAAGATTGGAAGTTGAAATGTGTTTAATACACCTAACCGACTTAACATTACAGCTTAACCCAGCCTACCTCAAAGTGTTCAGAACACTTACTATTGCTATAGTTGGGCAAAATTGTCCAACACCAAACCTGTTTTATAATCAAGTATGGACTATCTCAAATAATCTGTTGAATTCTGAATTGAAAGTGAAAGAATGACTCTTAACTATGTCAGTGGTTGCCCTCTTGATCGTGTTCCTGACTGGGCACTGAGCTTGCTGCCGCTCTCCAGCATGCTGAGAGGGTGTCTTCCCACTTATCACTAGCCCAGGAAACAATCAAATTCAAAATTTGAAGTACAGTTTCTACTGAATGTGTATTGCTTTTACACCACCGTAAAGTCAAAAAAAGAAAATGATAAGTCAAACCATCCTCAATCAAGGACCACCTGGAGATGTTCGCCACCACGTCTACAAAATGCTTTCACTCTAACACCTAGGTGGTGGTTGTTAAGCCCCTCAGTTGTGTCTGCTTCTTTTATGACCCCATGGACCATCGCCCACCAGGTTCCTCTGTCCATAGGATTTCCCTGGCAGGAACACTGGAGTGAGTTGCCATTTCCTGCTCCAGGGGATCTTCCTGACCTGGGGGTTGAACCCGTGCCTTCCTTATTGTCAGGCAGATTCTCTACCACTGAGCCACGAGGGAAGCCCAGCACCCAGGTTAGTATGTAGTTAAATCACTGGGTGCTGTCATCTAGCCAAGGTGACGTATGAGCGGAAACATCATAGAGATACCTACCCAGACCAGGAAACGCCAGACAAGGTAAGTCTAAGAAATTGTCACAGCCCAGAGTTGATTAAAGAGACACAACAACTAAATGGAATGGTATGTCCAAGATGGGATTCCTAAGCAGAAAAGAAGCATTACAGAAAAACTGGTAGAATTCAAATAAAATGTAGAGCTTAGTTAATATTTTTTAAAATCGTGTAAAAGAAGATGCCTGAACAGACAATTCTCCTTTACAGAAGAAATGTAGTGTTACAACAAATCACACCCATTGTACCAGGCAGACAAACGAAAACTGAAAAGACACGGAGCTTTGCAGGCTAAGAGCCTGGCCGCAATTTTCTAAAGTGGCAGAAATAATGATGACCAATCATCCTTTCCCTGTCCCCTTCCCTGACCAACAGACAAAGGAAAGCTCTAAAATCATGAGTACGTGAAAGCAAATGTCTAAAACATATGTCTTGTTGGTCTCCACTGAATTCCTTTTGCGGAGATAGTATACTTAATTATTTGAGTAGTGGCCTCCAAGCAAGCAAATAAAACATTTGGAAACCAAGACTCAGGGGTTTTTGGTAAACTTGCGGTAATCCTATGGGCAAAATCATTCATTCAGATACTCCAGTCTTTATTTTTCAACCATTTACTTCTGTACAACATTTCATGCTAAGAAATGATATTTGTAAATGTTCTCCCAAAGTTAGGAGCTTGCCTACAATCCTCAGGTTTCGCGAAGTGAGACTGAAATTACCAGTGAACCCTAAAATCTTAACGAGTGGATGAAACAAGAATGTTTTCTTTTCACATCACATTTCAGTGCAGAACAGGTGACACCCCTCCATCTTGTAGTTATGCTAACTGGAATATGTTACCTCCAAAATCACGATGCAAGAAGAGAACACTGCAGAATTACAAGAATAAGTCCAGGCTGGAAGTGGTTTATACCTCTCCTGTTTCGCCTTCTTAGCCAGAATTCATTCACATTGTTCTGACCTAATGGCAGGGGAGGCTGGATCTTTCTTTGTGCAGGAAGGTGAAACACTGCAATAAAAGCATAGCAGAACATTGTGGAAATTGTCAACTGAGTTTGAGAAATCTTACATGCTCTATTCCCCCCACGGACTCATAATGCAAATTACATATTAAAGACCCTGAGATTTCTGATACTAAGGAAACTGATCTAATACTGTTTAACTTAGTGTTTTCAGAACATGTTTAACATTACTTAACTCAGTTCTCATCCATAAGGAACATCGATATCAATCATGGGGGGAAAGAAACCCTTTATGTTTACTTAAACACAGTATACACTAACTTGAAAATGCATTGCTCTTCTTTTTTCTGTGGGCTTCCCTAGTGACTCAGACAGTAAAGAATCTGTCTGCCAATGCAGGAGACCCAGGTTCAATCCCTGGGTTGGGAAGATTCCCTGGAAGAGGAAATGGTAAGCCACTCCAGTATTCTTGCCTAGAAAATCCCATGGACAGAGGAGCCTGGTGGGCTACAGTCACGCTTCCATGACTAGTAACTCCCCTTCCAAACTATTCTCTCTCTGTGTGTGTGTGTGTGTGTGTGTGTGTGTGCATTTCACTTTCCTTCAAGGTTAGCTTATCTAGGAGTCAATATTTCTTTTAAATCACTTTGCAGTCTCATAATTTAACTGTCAGTGGGCAATTTACATCCCCCAGGTTCAGAACTCTCCTACCAGGTGTTTGACTGTATCCCAGGTGGTGCTAGTGGTGAAAAAAACCTGTCTGCCAATGCAGGAGACATAAGAGACGCAGGTTCGATCCCTGGGTCCAGAAGATCCCCTGGAGGAGGAAATGGCAAGCCACTCCAGTATTGTTGCCTGGAGAATCCCATGGACAAAGGAGCCTGGAGGACTACCGTCCATAGGGCTGCAAAGAATTGGAAACGACTGAAGTGACTTAGCATGCACTCATGAAATACTGACCCTAAAGTTCTTTGGAATAAGTTTCCCCAGGTTATAAGAAATCTTAGAACCAGATTAAAGTCCAAGTTCTAGAAAATGAGTATAATTTAGGGTTATGTATTTCATATAATTACCTAATTCCTGGGTTGATCTGTTTGTGGTTGCTGTTGCTGTTACTCTAATCTTCCTTTGCTCTCACTATTCTTACTTTCACATTTAAATTTTATTTTTACATCCCTTACTTTTAATGTATCTAAATCATTTTTGCAGTAAGGCAGAATGTATAAGAATGATAGATTATAGATTAGGTAGATTAGATAGTTTGATTTCAGGCAGGTAAAATGTAAAACTATAGCTTTGGTTGTCAGGATGTCATAGTCTGTAGCTATGTGTTCACACAGTTTGTGACTGGTTGCTGAGGAACCACTTAGAGCTAATAAGAAGTACAGGAGGTTCCCTTGATATTTTATTAGTCTAAAATTTGGATTTTCTAGAGTCATGAAGATTTCTTCCCAATATTATGACACCAGGATGTTAAATCTCACTAGAATATGTGAAACATTTTAAAGTATACATGAAACAATGAAGAATATTTTTGTGTATGACCAAACAGTAAATTCTTATATCTTTTAGCATATTTATATTCCTTTATAAATATATATCATTAAAGATTTGTCATGTCAGAAATCTGAAGGTAATATAAAAATTTAAGGTAAACTAAATATTGGAAAAGACTAAAAACTAAACTTGGGTTATATATATTGACAGGCAGTTACAGAAACATTGTCAGTAAGATTCACTTAGTTTCTTCTCTTGAAGGAGAATTCCCAAATACAAATGATTCCTGTCCTCCCTGGCTTATTGTTTCTAGTACTTCCCATACTCGTAGTACAAGCATGATGTGGGCCCCTTCTTGACATCCAGGAAGGATTAGCCAAATGTCAGTTTTAGAAAAGATAAGGTTGTTATTCATTCATGATTATTCATTCATGTATTGAGATACTGTGCCAGGTTCTAGGAATGTAAAGATAAATAAGTAATAGAATCTCACACTTTAGTATGCCGACTGTAGTCTCAAAGGAGCAAATAGATTTGTTGTGGCAAAGTGTGCAAGTTTCCTACCCAGCGCCCATTCTTCTGTCTTCTACAAGAATAGAACCATTATTCAGATGCCAGAAGACATCATTTTTTTCCATCCATGTGACTAAATTCCAAGCAAAGGAGGAAGTTAGGTAAAACTTTCAGGAAGACTTCTTAAAAGGGAAAATAGAAAATTAGGGCATTTACTAACAATAGACTTCCCCTTCTCCTTTAGTTGGTCGGCATGTGAATCAAATGGCTAGAGGTCAGCCCCCATCTTAGATTATGAGAAAGTGTACAAGATTGATGGCAGATGAGAAAGATACGAGCTTCTAGATTCCTGATGATTATGGATCAATCATACAACAATGGCCTGTGCTTACTCTGGGTTTGTTTATGTGAAAAAAGAAAAAAGTCCTTATAAATTTACTAATATACTTAAGATTTTCTGTTAATGCAGTCAATCCAGTCCTAAATGATTTACTTATCAATGAAACCAAGTGATCTAGCTGATGAAAAAAATCAAGAACTAGGCCTTGCAAGTATAAGATTAGGAAGGTGAATGAAGTCATATATAAACATAGAGAAGGCACATGTGTTATATTAGAAGTATGAAATTAACACTGAATGCTCTCTGAACACATTAATTCATTCAACATGAGTTAGTAGTTCAGAGTCAGGCTCTATGAAGGAAATGACAAATGACAGTGGAATGATGTTAAAACCAGTTTGTAAATAACCTTCAATATATAAGCTAAGAAGATTGGGTTATATTGTACTGATTATATAATTGTTAAGAGTTATTTGCAAGGTAGGAGAAAATAATAATATTTAGAACTTAATGGACCTTAAAATCCACTCCTTTAACATAATTCATAATGTGCTATGTGGGGGATCCCCACAAGAACTACTTGGTGGAAGGGGACTGGGGCAAAGAATTTGGGGGCAGATGACTGGGTAAGTCTACACAGCACCACAATTCCTCATTCAAAGAGCTCTCTATTTTTATCTGTTTATAATTCCACATACCAGTTCTTTGAACAACATCTAAAGCTAACAAAATGTGAAATCTTCCAAATTACACCAATCCTTTCATTGTATTTGCTGGGAAATTTTGACTCTGAGGAGCCTTTTGTCCAGGATCTCACTGCAGGTTAGGACTTGACCACGAGTCTACAGAACATTAACCAATTTCCCCCATTATGTTATGGTGCACATAAGAGCTGTAACTCAGGAAGATGCTCTAAAATGTACTTTGTAGGGGATAAATGTCAGCAGCTGGGAGATCAGTTGTAAAGCTGAGTGCAGTTCCTACTCCAGAGATGGGATTGGCCCAAAGCTAGGGTAGTTTCGATAGAACTACACAGGTAAGGAGATGTATCAATCACCCCCAAATGCATTCTAAGCCTTTTTCATAAACAGTGTAACCAAATTCCTGCTCATAAGTCACTATGTTTTAAATACTCATAATGGTTTCTTTTTTCCAGTTGCATCCTGACTTACATACTTTTTCACCATATCTAATGGACAGCCATCTCATTTTCCACTAATGATAAAATCACTACTGCCTTCAGATCTCACTAGGTAAGATAACCAAAGCAAAGAGCCGTCTTTGGACAGCTCTTACACAGGAAATTCTTCTGATGCTAAATATTGTGTCTGTCCAGGGTCAGCAGGAAAACAGACTTCACTGCAAATATTACAAAGTAATTTACTATCAGGGCATGGAATGGGCAGTAACTCAAGGGTGAGGAAGCTTACTTCTGACTTTCAGAAGATCCAGAAGTACAAGACTTACAAAAACCACCATTAATAAACTCAGTTCTCTGTACACCAAAGCTAGTGATTTTCAGGACTATACTTCCCAGATGCTGCTAAAAGTTGTTCTTGATTATCAGAGGTCCCAATGGCACCAAAGTGGGTAATTCTCAAGAGAATGCCTACAAGCCACTAGCAAAATTTCTCTCTGCCATCTGCTGATGGTCTTCCTCCGAGAAGAAGAAGGATGTTCCTAAGCAAGAACACCCAAAATGCATCCTGGACGCGTGGGAGATGCTGAAATTGAATCAACAGTACACCTAGTACTTGTTTTACACAATGATGAGGAATCATAAAAATGAATGTGAAAGCTGAAACCACAGAAAAGAAACTTAGTAATCAAAAAGAAAATTACAATTGTTTTACAACCTTTAAAAATGTTTGTCAAAGCATTAAAATCTCTTACTGTAGACTAAAAACATAAAGGAAAATTTAAACAGTAGCAAAACTAATATTTAGTACACAGTAACTTAAAATAATTAAATGCAAACAATGTGTTTGGTCTTCTTGTAGAAAACATGTCAAGAGTAGTTTGACTAATGTTGCCTTTTTGTCATATAACTTCCTATATGAAAGGAAACATCTTTTTTATGCCTCAGTGTGTTGTATACTCATTTCTAAAAGTTTAGATCAGCTTCCAACATTTTATAGTTTGAACTTTCAGGTCCATGAAATATCTCTGAGAATTCTTTTAACGTAATTTTTGCCAGCATCACTTCTAGGAGAACTGTCTCCTTGCTATCACAACCAACTTCCTCATTCACATCAATAAGTTCACCTCCAGCGAAGTAGGGACTATGTAGCTGAATATCTAGAGTCTCTTGAATGTTTGAGGTATCAAGATTCCCACAGTCAGTCATATTTTCTAAGATGTCATTTACATTTGATTACAATTTCCCTTGAAGCTTTATCACTTATCATTTCTTTGCTTCACTTTCACCTTTGTTGGCCAATTTCCTTTTCCAATTATCCATTTTTTGTAACAATGGTACATGGGTTTATCATGGGAGACAAGGAATCAATGCAGCTACATATAATTTGTGCAAAACCTGACGACTCATTAACATACTTTGTGTATGTTCTGAGTCGCTTCAGTTGTGTCCAACTCTTTGCGACCCCATGGGCTGTAGCCGGCCAGGCTCCTCTGTCTATTGGGATTCTCCAGGCAAGAATACTGGAGCAGGTTGCCATGCCCTCCTCCCGAGGATTTTCCTGACCCTGGCATTGAACCCGAGGCTCTGATGTCTCCTGCATGGGCAGGCAGGTTCTTTGCCACTAACACCACCTTGGAAGCCCTAATGTACTCTGGAAGATTATTGACCAATGAGCATGTATCACAGCCATTATTTACATAACAATTTATAGATTGAGCCCTGGAGAAGGAAATGGCAACCCACTCCAGTACTCTTGCCTGGAAAATTTCATGAACAGAGGAGCCTGGTAGGCTGCAGTCCAAGGGGTCACAAAAAGTCGGACACGACTGAGCGACTTCACTTTGTTTCTCTATTTTCTTTCTTTCTTTATAGATTGAAAAGCTATCAAAAAATTCATGCCTTTTGCAATTACTTGGTTAATACATCGTGGTATTTGAACTGCATTGTTTGGAAGTGCTATTATTTCACTAAAACATAGTGACTAAAATTCTTGTGTATTGGAATCTTGCAAAGGAAGGACTGTTTGGCTTGGTGACCAGTTGGAGTCCTACGATGGTGTGGGGAGCAAGAGTTGAAAAAAAAAAGAAAATTGATGATAACTTAAAAAATTTAAAGAGGGAAAGTGGTAACATGAATAAGTGACATAGAAATAATAGAGATGTTGGGGGGGGAAATGAGGATATTGATTTTGAACCTCTTATGTTTTTAGGTGTTGAAGCTAATACACGTGATAATGTCTAGCAGGCTGTTAAAATTTCAATCTATTGAAGATAGAGGAGATTTAGGAACCAGAGATATACATTTGAATGCCACCCACAAACAGATGATAAACAAAGTTAGGAGCTGAATCTGCTGAAGTCAGACTTTTCCCAGAACTCAACATATCTGGTGTATGGAAGGTCACAAAACAAAAGAATGACAGAGAGAAGGGAGGCATATAGGAATCCAGAAAATGCAAAGTTATGTGACAAAAGGAAGTAAGATTTTGAAACAAAAGTAACAGCAACAATGACAAAAATTAAGTAATTGCTGAGGAGCAAGACAAGTCTGTAAGTGAAAAGCCAGGACATAATCTCCCATTTAGATTGTCAGTGATGATTCTTTAAGATAAAACTCAACAAAATGCTGGGAAGTAAGAGGAGGAGGAGACTGGGAAGATTTGATGAGTGAGTAGTAGCCAGATGATGACTGGCAAATGTAGGTTTCTTCAAGAAAGCAAGAAAAGCTTGTTAATACACCTAGACAGAAAAAGCATAATCTCTTTCCTCTTTGAGACCAAGGGAAGTCACTAGTTAGATTCTCTAAATGATAACTTGCTTAATAAATAATGTCCTGTAAGCTGTCTTTAGTAATCTTGCTTTAATTGTTCTTGCAAACTAAATACACTTCCAACTTCAAAGAGCTTAGAAAACAGGACTCCTTTAACTGCCCACTTAGATAACAATTCTGACGTATGAGTCACTATAGTAACAGTTGCCTAAGTAGTTTGTTTGGAGTTAGTCTTGCTCAGTTCAAACCATTAGAGACCACTGACCATTCGGCTGCGTTTGCACGAGTATCTGATGGATGACCTTTTTACTTCAGAGGGTCAAAAGCTTCACTCTTAGATCACATTTTTGAGTAGTTTTGAATATCACTCAGTCATGTCTGACTCTTCATGACCCCTTGGACTGTAACCCACCAGTCTCCTCTGTCCATGGGATTTTCCAGGCAAGATACTGGAGTGAGCAGCCATCCCCTTCTCCAGGGGATCTTCCCAACACAGGGATTGACCCGGGTCTCCTACATTGCAGGTGGGAGTCGTTACCATCTGAGCCACCAGGGAAACCCCTAGATCATACTAATGCCACAATTTTCAGAACATGCATCCCATGAAGAAGCATGTAACTCAGATATGCCTGCTCAGAACACTGATGACTACTTCTTTTCCTTGCCTCCAGTCATCTTCCTCCAAGTCTCTGACCACCCTACTCCTCTGTCCTATAAATATCTTAAACTTCTTGCCTGTGGGGAGGCAGATCTGAGAATCGCTCTCTGATCTCCTTGCTTGGCTGCCTCAGGAAGAAACACTTTCTCTGCTGCAAGCCTCTGCATCTCAGCATTTGGCCTCCTGTGAGGCTGGCAAATAAACCTGGTTTGGTAACATTGGAAAGTTCAGTTCAGTTCAGTCGCTTACTCGTGTCTGACTCTTTGCGACCCTATGGACTGCAGAACGCCAGACCCCCCTGTCCATCGCTAAATCCCGGAGCCTACTCAAACTCTTGTCCATTGAGTCGGTGATGCCATCTAACCATCTCATCCTCTTTCATCCCCTTCTCCTCCTGCCTTCAATCTTTCCCAGCATCAGGGTCTTTTCAAATGAGTCAGTTCTTTGCATCAGGTGGCCAAATTATTGGAGTTTCAGCTTCAGCATCAGTCCTTCCAATGAATATTCAGGACTGATTTCCTTTAGGTTGGACTGGTTAGATCTGCTTGCTGTCTAAGGGACTGTCAAGAGTCTTCTCCAATACCACAATTCAAAAGCATCAATTCTTTGAACATTAGAAAAGGAGGATGTATATTTCCTGCTAGAGAAGGAACCAGTCAGTAGAGAGAGAGAGAAATTGAAGGTGTAAATTCAGAAGTAGAGAGGGTTGAAGTCCAGAGAACAGGCTGAGTGTGATTTGGGCAATTCTTCAAGAGTCATAAAAGAGGCAAGAGCTATCAAATAAGATTTTTAGATGACAAGGAAAGAAATTGGTGGTCACTTTATTACCACGTCTTTTCATCTTGAGGAATAAGATTGCAGCATGAAGCTGTAAACTTGTGAAAGCTAATGGTCTTTAATACTCATTATAGAAGCTAATTAAACATATCTAAAATAATTGCTTAGTGGTTGTTTAGCTTCTTCTGGTAAGTTAGAGCATGTGAATTTGAGACATGGGCAAGCTGAGTTTATATATATATATATATTTTTTTCTATTACCATTCATAACGACCTGAAAGTTGGATAGGAGAAAGGGAAAGATAGTGCTTTTAGAAGGACAGTGACATCAGTTCAATCAATTCATTTCATTCGCTCAGTCATGTCCGACTCTTTGTGACCCCATGGACTGAAGAACAATAGGCCTCCGAGTCCATCACCAACTCCCAGAGTTTACTCAAACTCATGTCCATTGAGTCGGTGATGCCATCCAACCATCTCATCCTCTGTCATCCCCTTCTCCTCCCACTTTCAATCTTTCCCAGGATTAGGGTCTTTTCAAATGAGTCAGTTCTTTGCATCAGGTGGCCAAAGCATTGGAGTTTCAGCTTCAGCATCAGTCCTTCCAATGAATATTCAGGACTGATCTCCTTTAGGATGGACTGGTTGGATCTCCTTGCAGTCCAAGGGACTCACAAGCGTCTTCAACAACACAATTCAAAAGCATCAATTCTTCAGCACTCGGCTTTCTTTAGAGTCCAACTCTCACATCCATACATGACAACTGGAAAAACCATAGCTTGGACTAGATGGACCATTGTTGGCAAAGTAATTTCTCTGATATTTAATATGCTGTATAGATTGATCATAGCTTTTCTTCCAAAGAGCAAGTGTCTTAAATTCATGGCTGCAGTCACCATCTGCAGTGATTTTGGGCCCCCAAAATAAAGCCTGTCACCATTTCCATTGCTTTTCCCTCTATTTGCCGTGAGGTGATGGGACCAGATGCCATGATCTTAGTTATTTGAATTTTAAGCCAACAGTTTCACTCTCCTCTTTCACTTTCATCAAGAGGCTCTTTAGTTCTTCTTCACTTTCTGCCATAAGGGTGGTGTCATCTGCACATCTGAGGTTATTGATATTTCTCCCAGGAATCTTGATTCCAGCTCATGCTTTATCCAGCCCAGCGTTTCTCATGATGTACTCTGCATATATGTTAAATTAGCAGGGTGACAATATACAGCCTTGACGTACTCCTTTTCCTATTTGGAACCTGTCTTTGTTCCATGTCCAGTTCTAACTGTTGCTTCTTGACCTGCATGTAGATTTCTCCAGAGGTAGGTCAGGTGGTCTGGTATTCCCATCTCTTTAAGAATTTTCCACACTTTGTTGTGATCCACACAGTCAAAGTCTTTGGCATAGTCAATAAAGCAGAACTAGATGTTTTCTGGAACTCTTTTGCTTTTTCAATCATCCAATGGATGTTGGCAATTTGATGTCTGATTCCTCTGCCTTTTTACATCCAGCTTGAACATTTGGAAGTTCAGAGTTCACATGATGTTTAAATCTGGCTTTAAGAATTTTGAGCATTACTCACCAAATTGTTGATTCAAACAAATAGAGGAAAACAATAGAATGGGAAAGACTAGAGAGCTCTTCAAGAAAATTAGAGATACCAAGGGAAGATTTCATGAAAAGATGGGCACAACAAAGGACAGAAGTGGTATGGACCTAACAGAAGCAGAAGATGTTAAGAAGAGGTAGCAAAAATACACAGAAGAACTGTACAAAAAGTTATTCACAACCCAGATAATCACTATGGTATGATCACTCACCTAGAGCCAGACATCCTGGAATATGAAATCAAATGGGCCTTAGGAAGCATCACTATGAACAAAGCTAGTGGATGTGATGTAATTCCAGTTGAGCTATTTCAAATCCTAAAAGATGATGCTGTGAAAGTGCTGCACTCAATATGCCAGCAAATTTGGAAAACTCAGCAGTGGCCACAGGACTGGAACAGGCCAGTTTTCATTCCAATCCCAAAGAAAGGCAGTGCCAAAGAATCGAACTCCTGCATAATTGGACTCATCTCACACGCTAGTTAAGTAATGCTATTCTTTGGAACTCTGCATTCAGATGAGTATATCTTTCCTTTTCTCCTTTGCCTTTCACATCTTTTCTTTTCACAGATATCTAAGGCCTCCTGAGACAACCATTTCACCTTTTTGCATTTCTTTTCCTTGGGGATGGTCTTGAATACTAACTCCTGTACAATGCCACAAACCTCCATACTTAGTTCTTCAAGCACTCTATCAGATCTGATGCCTTGAATCTATTTCTCACTTCCATTTATAATTGTAAGGGATTTGATTTAGGTCATACCTGAATGGTCTAGTGGTTTTTCCCTACTTTCTTCAATTTAAATCTGAATTTGCAATAAGGAGTTCATGATCTGAGCCACAGTCAGCTCCCAGTCTTGTTTTTGCTGACTCTATAGAGCTGCTCCATTTTTGGATGCAAAAATATAATCAATCTGATTTCGGTATTGACCATCTGGTGATGTCTATGTGTAGAGTCTTCTCTTATGTTGTTGGAAGAGGGTGTTTGCTATGATCAGTGTGTTTTCTTGGCAAAACTCTATCAGCCTTTGCCCTGCTTCATTCTGTGCTCCAAGGCCACATTTGCCTGTTACTGCAGGCATTTCTTGACTTTCTACTTTTGCATTCCAGTCCCTATGCTGAAAAGGACATCTTTTTTGGGTGTGATATAGCAGAGTGTTAAGCAAGAAAGTGATCTTTGAGTGTCAGATAAAGCATTGCTTAAAAGAAAGCCTGGTGTTTCCCAGGTAGCTCAAGGTTAAAAATCCTCCTGCCAATGCAGGAGACCCCAGTTCAATCCCTGGGTCAGGAAGATCCACTGGAGAAGAAAATGGCAGCCCACTCCAGTATTCTTGCCTGGAAAATCTCAGGGCAGAAGAGACTGGTAGGCTAAAGTCCATGAAGTCACAAAGAGTTGGACATGACTTAATGATTACCCACCCATCATTGCCCACAATAAGTGCTCATTTAATAGCTGAACACATAGAAAATAAATAAATAAAAAGGAAGTCTCAGTGAGGAGAGTAAAACCAGGTTGAAAAAAAATGTGAGTATATAGCAGTTGGAGGACAGGATGACTGAGAAGTTCAAGTTTATTAAGGAATGGCAAGCATTTCTTAAAAAAGAATTGTCTTTACAAGTGTTCAGTGAATGTTCACCAATGTCAAATAGTTACTCTTCAAGTTCAAATACATAATTATATTCAAACAACTCTAGGGTGCCTCTTCAAGCCCTGCATGTGTTTATCTCTTTTTCAGAGAATTATGTCAGACTGTTAGATCTCTGGCTTTTTTTTTTTTTTTTTTAATCAAAAAGCTCTTTTTTTCTATGGGATTTATTTTTGACATTATTCAATATAATTCATTTTTGTTTCTTTTATAACAAATAGATTTTCCCACAGCTTTAAAAACCTTACGGTGTAAATGGGAGATTCTGGCCACAGTCCCCCGCCCATTTTTTAAAGCAATAAAACCTAATAGTTTTGTGTCTTTTGGGGAATGAGCTGGAAGAAGCAAGTTACAAATATCTTTCCTTCTATATAATTGTTTCCACTGGGGTATGGTGTTTCATAAACAATGAACTATGGATGAGTGTTATCTGTTCATGTGGTGAGTTTGCTATGGATATACACACATCAGTTCTACCAAGTGTTTTGGAATCACCTGGGAAAAGAAAATATTTGGTCAAAAGAGGAAACTTAATGTGCATTGTTTTGACCTAATGTGCATAAAAAGAAATTAATTCTTTTACAGATAGAATCATCTCCTAAACTGGAGATTGGTCAAAGAGTTTTCCTTAACATAGCAGAATTAAATGTTAAAATCAAGGACTAGAACCTTGATATGCTCAAGAAGAGTGTAAATATAGTCACAATCAATCTAAAGACTATAACTACTGAGGTTGTTATAACAGTCATTTCTTGGATTCAATGACCCTGCTTACCAATGTGACTTTTGGCCTAGGAGATGAAGAAATCTGTCCACAGCACTATGAGGCGGTAGTGGAGAAGAAAAGACGTGTAGCCTGCTGAGATATCTTGGTGTAAATAAGCTATGGCTAATAAATGAATCTACATATGAATATGCAGCATATTTGTTTAAATGCAGGCTCTAAACTTCTCCTGAGTTCACCCCTGGGAAGCACAGCAATTCACACTCAATCAAAAGTTTGGTTCAAAAGTGCTTCTGACATCACAGTTGCTAGTTGTGTGCTGAATCAAGTCACACAGAAAGAGCCCTCACTCTAAAAGCCCTCACACCAGAAAGGTGTCTTTAAACAGCAAAGCTGATGAGCTGGGGAAAGGGTCGCTGGAGGACAATACTCTACAGCACTGAGGGGTTGGAAGTATTATTTAAATCTCTGTGTACACTCCCAGATTGGGTCCCCATCTGCCTGACTTCCAAACTTCTGTTTGCTCCGGCTGGCCTGTTCATGTTTCAGCCGCCCACCTCCAGGCTTCTGATTCCCATCCCTCCTTTTGTATCCAAAGTCTGTCGGTTCAAAACCCACTTTGAATTTCCCTAAAGGAAACAATTTAAGAAAAGCATCTAGCACGTAGGCTTTCAAATACTACAGTTGTAATGAACTTTATTTCCTGACCCTCTGATTTCCCCATTTTCTTAACTCATAGCTTTTAATCTTTCCCAGTGACATCTTTTTTAGGTGTTACATTTCATTGCTATGAACATTTCCTATATGTGCGTTTTGTTTCCCTGACCCTATTATTGTACAAACTTGAAGCTCAATTCCTTATATTCTACGGCTTTCTGTTTTTTAAATTCACAATGCAGTGTTTACTACAGTGACACAGAGAATGTGCTCAATTAATTTTTGTGTGAACAAATAACAAATAGTTTCTGTCATAGAAGAGAGAATTTTCACCTAAACGTATCATTTATCCCTTTGATATTTTGCCTACAAAGGGCTCATGCAATACAGCTCACCAACTTCCATATACTGAGTTGATAATCTTATTTTCATTATGCAGTATTTCAAACTGGGAAGGCTGATAAGATTTAGCCATTATGTTTTGCATGTGAGGAAACAAGAATGTTTACTCAGATAACTAACTTCCTAAAGACAACAGAGGAAAATGTAGCAACAACCAGGAGAAAAGCCACATAACATGCAGGGTTGTCATCTATCCCCAGATATATTGTTCTCTGACTTTCCCACCCCTGATTGCAAAAATTTAGTTTGTCTGAATTTTCTACAATATAAATTTGAGGTATAGGAATAATTTCATTACTTTTGAACCTAAGTCACTTTCACACTTAATTCTTCATAAAAATGTTTTCCGGGTTATGAAAAGAATTAGACTTTTTTATGTTTGGCCTGCCTTACAGTAAAGAACTGGAAAATAGAATTAACTGAAACAAAATGGTGTGCTATGCATCACTTTAAATTATTCATTTTTTATTTCTTTTATTGAGCTTGAGTTTTTCCTCATGATTGACCTTCAGATGCTTCTAAATATCTTTCTGCCACAAAACTGCATAGCTAGCATCTGCCCTTCCTAGGTTATGAAGTCCAAATTGAACTGTTTCTCTTGGGGCTTAAGGCTAAGGTCACAGAGAGTCTTTTAATGGAGACTTATGAATTGAATAGTCACAGCTTACTCTTTGAAACTTAACATCCACCTATAATCAAAGTCCATTTGTGCTCTGGCCTTGATCATTTTAGTGATGACTTTATTACAAGCTGATTCTAGCAGTAGTTTTGGCAGTACTTTTGGCAAATTCTGATGCAAAAAAGAACTGAGCAGTGTAAAAAATAGCATACTCAGTAGTCAACATTTGAAGACATTCTTTTTAAAATGTCAAGGCAATCATTAAGAAACATACTGTGTTCTAATGGTGCATCAAGAGCGCAGGACAAATGTGTATGATTCACTATAGTGATTCACTATATGATTGCCTATAGATTTCCAATATTGTGTTTCTGAGCACTATGGAGGTGCACCAGAAATGTGTAATATGACATTTTCCCTCAAATAGCATCAAGTCTATTTGGAGAGACCAAACAAGAGAATGCTTATATGTTTAAAACTGAGATAAGGGAGAAGCTGTGGTAAGATGAAATATTTAAAAGGATTCTTTTTTTTTTTTAAATGGGTTATAATTTGGCCACAATGCAGGGAAGAATTTGGACTGACTGATGGAAAAGCACAGTCAGGCGGAGCAGAAGAAATAACAAGAGTGAAGACAAAAGAGTGAATGTGAATATTATGTGTCAGAGGACATAAGAGGGCCACAGCCAGAAGAAAATAGGCCATTTTTAGTGGGGCATGGTGGGGAACAAGGCTGAAGATGTAGATTTACGAAGGACTTAACACAACTGAATATTGCGTCCAATGAAGAATCAATATGGTACATGTTCTTGAACAGCGGAATCCGAGACGGACATCATTCTTCTCCAAAGATTAATCAGATTGATGCATTAAGATGATTGAAAGAGAGAGGAGAGGGTTAGAGAAAAATAGAGGTTTCCAACTCAGAACTACTGCAGAGAAAAAGGGAATGGAGGAGAGTGTATAAATATAAGACATTTTCAGGAAGAAACGATTGAGTGCTAGGACTTAGCTGAAGAAAATGAAAGTGAAAACACAGTCAGCAATATGCCAACCTTACAAATGACCAAATATCTCTAATGAGTAATAAAAACGTTCAGTGTGTTTACTTAGCTCTGCCACCCTGACTGTTCAATGAATTTATTCACTAAAAGGTAATGTATCAATGTCAAGCCAGGATGTAGGAGGCTAGCAAACAACAAAGTGGCCTCACCTGGCGCTGCTCTCAGCCAAGGGAATGTGTACCCATTATGTTTTACAGACTGTCCTTCGTGACTATTAAACAGGGACCAAATCTTTCTCATTTATGACATAAAGCATTGCATTTTCCCAGTGTTGATTCTTCCACCCTCATGGGAAACCCATTCTTGAGTTTCATGCCACACTCTATCCTTCCATCCCATAGATGTCATTTTCCAATTAACTATTACTCTAGAAAAATGTGAAAACATTGATACCTCAGTCATTGCTGCCTCTACACTCTAAGATCTGACATGAGGGTCTGCTGCGTCTCTAAAATTTTGAAATCCAGCCTTTGTATGACCACAGTCTTTCATGCTTTCAGTCACTTTCACACCTGCATCCCTAATACCAATAATTTTTCAGTCATCACCAGCTGCCTTCGCTTTCACCAGAAATATATAACAACATAACCTTGACTCCCTTGCAAACCTTCCATGATACCACAAAGTAAAACTCCAATCCTGAGTTTATGCCATAATCTACCAACCCTCTTTATTTGAGATTCAGTATAAGAATAACCATGCTCTTATAGGTTCTTACTAAGACAGATTTCTAAAGAACAGAAAAGCCAGTCCATGATTTATGTGGGTTTGTCCTATATGGCCTTTATTATGTTCAAACAGGGCTTCCCTGGTGGCTCAGATGCTAAAGTATATGCCTGTGAGACAGGACACTTGGGTTTGATCCCCGGGTCAGGAAAATCCCCTGGAGAAGGGAATGGCTACCCACTCCAGTATTCTCACCTGTAGAATTCCATGGACAGAGGAGCCTGGCGCGCTACAGTCCATGGGGTCACAAAGAGTCTGACAGGACAGAGCGACTCACTTTCACTTTCTTTCATGTTGAAGTAGGTTCTCTCTATGCCCTATGCCCATTTTCCGGAGAGTTTTTGTTGTTGTTTTAACCCTAAATGGGTGTTGAATTTTGCCAATAAAAATGGAAACAGAAAGAAAGAAAGCAAAGCTAGTTCCCTGTCATCCTCTGATGGGCCTCCCTCCCCTTTCCACTCCAGGCAACACAGTCACCCTAGACCCTTTCAGTATTTCAGGGGTTACTCCATGGGACCTAGATTGAGACTCAATGGTACCAATTTTAGCCAGTGGACTTACAGAAGGCAGCAGAGTGGAGAAGGGTCTCTCCGAGGATGGCAAGGCCCAGGGAAGCAACTGTGGCAGGACCTGCCCTTCTGCAGAGGCTGCTGGTACTGAGGTATCCATCCCTAGGGCGTGGGGTTGCATGAGTAACCCATGAAGCCTAACCTTCATTTTCTTCCAATCATTGTGGGTTGCCCTTGGGAATAGACTGCTCCTCCTGAGAAGCTGGGCTCACCTGCCCACCGGCTGCGTGTAGGTGTGGCTGATGGGGAATTGTGCGAGGCCTCAGTGCCCCCAGGCCTCTTTAATAGAGGAAACGGTGGGAGGAGGTTATGCAAGGAGCCCCTGGGTACCTGGCCTGCTCCAGCCCAAACACCCTCCACTGGGGGCCGGCAGCCTGGGTGGGACAGATGCTTGACCCCCAAGGGCTGGGTTCCAGAGTCGCTCTGTGGTTTCTCTTTCTCCTTGTGTCCGTGGCCTGGCACGGAGACCAGTCAGCCCAGCTTCACGTTGGCCTGTCTGAAAGCTCGCTTTTGCCCTCACCTCAGCTCAGCACCCCATGCTGTCTGACACTCTTCTGCCACTTGGAAGGGAAGCGGTAAATGAACGCCGTGTGCTCGGCTTGGCCAGCCCGAGACAGAAGCACCTGTCCTGGGAAGGGGGTGGTGAAGGGGAGATGTGGGATTCTGGGGGCCAGGCTGGCTCAGAAACGTGTGGGAGGAGGAACAGAATGTGAGCCCAGTCCACAGGCGCCATGGGGAGGCATGGCCTGTGTTTAGGTGTTGGGGAGCAGCAGGCGTCTGAATTGATCTGTACCTGACTTCCCTTGGGCCAGGTCTGTGTGGAGAGGTAACCTGACCAGATTCACGGCTGCCTATCTTGGAGGGTGTCACCCTCAGCAGTGGGTCCTGGATTCCAGGGATTTCCTTTCAGTGCCAAGGAGCTTCCCCAACAAGCCTGGCCCAGGTTTCCATATTCCATTTGTCAGCATGCAGGAAGGAGCGCGATGTGCGTCTGGTAGAGTGTGTGTAGACATGGATGGTTTCTTTTAAAAGGGTCTTGGAAAGGGAAAGGAGTGTTCCCTCCCTCCAAATGGGTGTGACTAAGGGTCTGGGCCAGGAAGCAGAGTGAATTCAGCTTCCTGACTTGTGGCATCAACTCAGGATAACAGAGATGGTCACACCTGCTTGTGGGTCCCCCATCTCACCCCTATCCCATATTCGGTTCCCTACACCAAACTTGATCTGGCCGAGTTGCTATCTAGCACAGGGAGTTCAGGTCGGTGCTCTGTGAATACCTAGAGGGGTGGGATGGAGTTGGGGTGGGAGGGAGGCTTAAGAGGAAGGGGATATACATATACTTATGGCTGATTCGGAATTCCCTGGTGGCTCAGATGGTAAAGCATCTGCCCACAATGCGGGAGACCCAGGTTCGATCCCCGGGTTGGAAAGATCCCCTCGAGAAGGAAATGGCAACCCACTCCAGTACTCTTGCCTAGAAAATCCCATGGATGGAGGAGCCTGGTGGGCTACAGTCCATGGGGTTGCAGAGTCAGACATGACCGAGCAACTTCACTTTCACAGCTGATTCACTTTGTTGTAGGGTAACCAACACAACATTGTAAAGCAATTATCCCCCAATTAAAAATAAATTTAAAGAAAAGCTATAAGACAAAAAAAGAGATGATCTGCCCCATCTTGTTTCCGGAGGTCCAGTGGTGTGTTCCTCCGTCGGCTTGGGAAGAAGCCACAGACAGTCTCCCCAAGTCAACCTTCTCTCTTTCTCCTGGGACTTCTCAGCATCCCCAGAGACTGTCTGTAGTGTGGTTGGGATGTGTGGGGTGACCGGGCTCTTTCCCAACGAGTACCTCAAGTCCAGCTCTCAGATCATCCCCTCCGCGGCAGCAGCCGTCAGGGTTTTGCAGTCTGTGCTTGTTGATACTTCTTTTGTGGAGCGGACACAGCTGTGCTTAGAGCAAGCTGTCAGCACGGTGGTTCCAGCTCGCCCGCCCTCTGGTGTAGCGGGGCTGCTGGAAGACCCCTCCTCCCGCTCCCTCGGCCAGAGAGACTTCCTGGGATTTGCAGACATGGACCCCGAGTCATCTGAAGCGGCGATGGGAGGTAGGCCAGAGGAACGGGAGGGCGGCTGTGGCGCTGCTGGGCCAGTGCTGGTCTTTGTAAATTGGGGGCAGGCAGAGGGGGGTGTCCTAGGGGAAGGGACGGAGTCTCCGCGCGCCCTGCCCTGCCCTCGGAGGCGGGGAGAGCCAGGAGGGGGCGCGGGCCTTCCTCTTCCGGGTACAGAGCGCGCCCTCTGTTGCCCTCCTGACATTTTGGTGCGCGGGTTTGCTACTCCTGGGACGAAACACAAGAGTCGTTTCACGCCAAGCTGTTGCTGTGGAAACTTTTTTTTGATGTCAGTTTTGTATTATATTTGAAAGAATGCTTCATTTCGTTCGACTGGTGTTACCGTGGTAGAGGGAATAAGATAGTATGACTCGCCATTTTTTTATTTTTTCGCCAGGAAATTGGCGCTGCCTCTGTGGTTGCCCCCAGCCCCCGCTCAATGCTTGCTCACCCCCAGGGTGGGCTTGCTAGGCCCTGGGCAGGCCGCCGCCCTGTCAGCCTCTCCCGCAGCGGCTCCCTTTAGAGCCGGTCTTGGTGATTCCCGCTTCACGGCTGCAGGAAAGTATTTTCGCCAAGTGGACTCTTGGTGCTCTGTGCCCCCTGCCTCTTTGCTCACCTCTTGGGACACTCTGTAATGGTTTCTCTGTTTTATAAAACCTTTTGACTCTGCCAAAATGGTTTCTGCAGTGTTAGGTAGTTAGAATAGGGAAAAGGAGTCCAAAATGGCGGTGGCTAAAAGACAAGGAAGGGAAGAGTCTCCCTCTCTTCCCTCCCCCTCCCCCTCTCCCCTCCCACTCTCCCCTCCCTCCCCCTCTCCCCTCCCACTCTCCCCTCCCTCCCCCTCCCCCTCCCCTCCCCTCCCTCCCCCTCTCCCCTCCCCCTCTCCTCTCCCCCTCCCCCCTCCCCCTCTCCCCTCCCCTCCCCTCCCTCCCCCCTCCCCTCCCCCTCTTCCCTCCCCTCCCCTCTCTCCTCTCCTCCCCTCCCCCTCCCTCCCCCTCTCCCCCTCTCCCCTCCCCCTCTCCCCTCCCCTCCCCTCTCTCCTCTCCTCCCCTCCCCCTCCCTCCCCCTCTCCCCTCTCCTCCCCTCCCCCTCCCTCCCCCTCTCCCCTACCCCTCTCCCCTCCCCTCCCCCTCCCCTCCCCCTCCCCTCCCTTCCCTCTCTCCCACGCAATGGGGCCCTCTTCTCTTCCTGTCTTTGAATCGTGCCCTCACGCCTCGAAGATGGATTTTCCTGCTATTATATAAGTAAAATAGAGCTGTAACATGAGCTGTAACACTGATTTCTCTAAGAGCTATAACACGGTCTGTCCAAGACCCAAGAGCTGTGACCCGCCGAGGGCTTTAATGTCCATCACTCCAAATCTTTGTTGTGAGGAGACAAAAACCGAGGAGCATATACTCGCCTGACTTGCAGCCACCTTTGGAAACAGATGGTCATTAATTTGTGTGCTTAGCATCATGAATTTTAGTCTGAGGTGTTTCTGAGTTCGAAGATCTCTGAATGTAAAGGGACCCTCACCATGGAACTTACTGTTAAATGTTATCTTCATTCACTGTAAATCCATGGCTGATTCATGTCAATGTATGGCAAAAACCACTACAATATTGTAAAGCAATTAGCCTCCAACTAATAAAAATAAATGGAAAAAAATTAAAAAGATGTATGAGAAAAAAAATAGACATCATCTTTCTATTCCACAGTGGAAGCTTTATATTTCCAAGAATACATGTAGAGAAGAAAATAAAGATGAATGTTTTCTACTCTTGGTATCTCTCCCACTATCTGAGAAAAACAAAACCAGGAAACTATCAATGGTTGTTTCTCTAATTACAGTGGACCCTGTGTATGTGCCTGCTCATGTGTATACATGAGTGTGTTTCTTTCCAGAGCATAACACAGATTAAATGAAAGAAAAATCAATTTGCTTATTTTACTGTAAACCAATCTTCACTCTCTGACTCCCTGCACCCCGCCATTTCCTCTAACAGCTTTTACTTAAGTTTCTGCCCCATGAATCTCTAGTTTTATGCAATATATTTTCCTTTAAATCTTGAGACAATAATAATGTCTCAAGATTTTCCAAATTATGTGTTGTGGTGCAAGCATTACAATGGAATTTAGGACTTGAAAACTTTGCTGTTTAGCAAAACTTTAAATAAATGAAAAAAGTAATGATAAGCATTAAGTTCTACATGTGTATATATTTAATATTTGTTAATTGAACATTGTACCCAACCAAAATTCAGAGATAAGAAAGGCATCTTAAATGTAACATCATATTTACACAAGCTTCTGCCATTCTGAGAATTACAATATTCTTTTACTTAAGAAAACCAAACTCCCAACATGGTTCCTTGAATCTCTCATCAGAAGGGATTAGCATACAAGTTTTCTTGACCTGAAAAATAACCTTTAGCTGACAAATGCTTGTAAGGAAATGAAAAACAGCAGTGTTTCTACTCTTATCCATTTTTTTCTGATCTCTTCTGATGTAAAAATATTTCCGCCTTCAAAAAACTATTGTTTTACATCTGCATATGTTAAGGAAAGCTTTAAATAATTAAGGTGTTTCCTGAAGTGAGCATACATATAAATTTAAATTTTAAGGCTAAGCAATAAAGCATTCTCTTTGAATTAAACTGACTTGCTGACATGATTCATTAAATCCTTAAAAATAATTCAAACTTCAAGAATATATACTAATGAATATTTCCTACATAGCTCACAAATTAATTTGGAAAAGTCTACAAAGAAATAGCTATCAATATAGAGATACTGATAAGGCATGCAGGTTCATGCTTTTACTCTAAAAAGTTGATTAACACTTGAAATATACATGATTGTATATATTTTGAGTATATAATTAGGAACTTCACAAAGGTAGATTTTCCATTGTTCTAAATTACCCTTAAATTCCCCAAGACATACATTTATTGAAACAATTGTTACCAAAAGAAGCAGAGAATATAAATATTAGAGATGGCTTACTTAGAAATACCTGTTTCATGCAGTTTTGTTATCTTTCATTTGGCTTAATGACTCCGGCCAAATGAAGTGAGCTTCATCAATGGTTCAAAATGTAATTGAAAAGTGTCAAGAAGTTAGAAATTCCATGAAGATACTTACTATATATTTATTCCCTAAGTAATACTTTTCCCAGAAAAAAAAGTCTCTTCTTTTTGCATAGATATAAATTATTCATATTTAATTTGATTAAGATAGAACAATATTTATGAATCTGGAGATACTAAATTGAGTCTAAAAATTAGATTTTAAAGAGATTTTTGAACTCATTAGTTAAAAATTAAAATAACGATGTACAGAGATGTGGGTTATATGAGTTCCCTAGATCAAGCAATTTGTATTTAAAATAAGAATAGAAGATATCTTTTTCTTCCAGTAAAAAAGATATTTATTAGATGCTAGCTTTTTAATATGACACTAGCTAAGCATTAATATGCCCATTTTTGTAACTGAAGTGACTAAAGCTCAGGTAACTGTCCAAAACTTATATGGTTAATTAACAGGAAAAGCACAGTTTTGAATTTAGGTTTGCTGGACTCTGAAGACTGTATTTCTTCCACTAGATCAGATTTACCCCTACTTCTGATATTTTTCCGTGAGACTATAGGCAATTTTGAAAATATCCAGTCTATGATTTATTAAACAGCAAATACAAACTGATTTATGATTAATGCATTATAGACTAGGTAGGATAACATTTTAGGAAACCAAATTGACAATAAGCAGCAGATACTTATGAAAGTTACTGGGGACAACCTTTCTGGAAGCTTCCTACCCCAATACCTGGGAAGGGCCTGAACGTTGCTGGACACAGCTAGAACCAGGTGCTTGGATGCAGATGTAAAGAAAAAAAAAAAAAAATATATATATATATATATATATATATATATATATATATTCAATGAAACTTGTAAATGATGGCAAACAAGACGTTTTGCAAGTGATGCTGTTGTGATAGAAACAGGAATGGTGATACTACGGTCTTGCCGTGGGAGAGAGAGATTGGGCTCAACTCCAGAAACAACCAGCCTTCCCAGGTGTTATTTGTGATAAAGAACCCTCATGCCAGTGAGGGAGACATGAGAGATGCAGGTTCAATTCCTTAGTCGGAAAGGTCCCCTGGAGGAGGGCATGGCAACCCACTTCAGTATTCTCTCCTAGAGAATTCCATGGAAAGGGGAGCCTGGTGGCCTACAATCCATGGGGTTACAAAGAGTCAGACATGACTGAAGCGTCTTAGCATGCACACACACCAGATACAGCCTGGGTAAGTGGGAATTTGCAACCAAGAGCAGGATGTGGGTCGTTGTATTGAAAACTGCATGGAAGCAACAGTGGTAAGGGGATATTCTGCCTAATACATCCTATCAGAAGTCTTGCTGAAGGAAGGGCTGGGTGATCCAGCATCAACTGAGGGATGATGGAAGATGTGGAACCCAATGAGCTATCAAATTGTGATCAGAAACGGAGGATGAGGAATTCTAACTCAGCCAGCTTACCAGGATTCTTGTTAATATGGACAATACAGAGACAAACAGCGAAGTCTGTAAGGTTGAAGGCCTAGTTGGGAAAGTTCAGGGCATCCTAAGCAGAGTTTGGTCGAGGAGAGATCTTTGTCAATGTCTTTTGGGCATTTTGTTCCACCTTTTCTTTCTGTTCTTCCTTGTATCCTGGCATCTCAGAAACCTGCTTTCTCCTCAAGGCTGGGACTGTAGTCACCGGCAGCTCTGGGTATAGTTTTTCAAGATGAAACAAAATCTATTTTCAACAACCCTCCCCAACTCCCATGATTCCTACTTATAAAACTGGAAAGTTGGAAAGTAGGCTAATCTGGCTTGGACCATGTGTCTATGCCCTGGGTGAATCACAATTGAGCCAGGGGTACAGAGAGCTGGGATGTGCTGTGCTTGGATCAGATGCTCATCCTTCCACTCATCATTGTTACTGAGAAAGTACAAGAATGTAAACAACAAATAAGCCTGCCCACTTCAAAACCCTTTCCCCAGTCCTGGGGAGTGGCACTGTCTTGGAAAGACAAGACAATAAATATGTAATGAGTGCTGAAGAATTGATGCTTTTGAACTGTGATGCTGGAGAAGACTCTTGAGAGTCCCTTGGACCACAAGGAAATCAAATCAGTCAATCCTAAAGGAAATCAACCATGACTTTTCATTGGAAAGTCTGATGCTGAAGCAGAAGCTCTAATACTTTGACCACCGGATGTGAAGAGCCGAATCATTGGGAAAGACCCTGATGCTGGGAAAGATGGAAGGCCAAAGGAGAAAGGGGTGGCAGAGGATGAGATGGTTAGATAGCATCACCTACTCAATGAACATACATTTGAGCAAACTCCAGGAGATAGTGAAGGACAGGGGAGCCTGGAGTACTACAGTTCACGGGGTCACAAAGAACTGGACACAATTTAGTGACTGAACAACAGTAACAACAGCAAAAATAATATTTCCTCCTTTGCTTGAAAAAATTCAAATGCCTCCTAGTCATTGTAGCCAAAAAACTTTAAATTATGAAATGAAAATATTTGTAGTATGTATGATAAACTATACTAAGGAAGGAAGCTAAATAAAAGAGAAAGTTTTTATACATGCAACAACCATATTAATGTAACAATCACTATTTATTATCACCTAGCATTCCATTTTCCCCTCATCCTCATAATGACCCAAACTTCAGATAGGGGTTGACTCCTCCACAGTCAAAGTGAGATCCACTTCAACCTCTAGGCTTGTGCTTGACTGTCTCAGGGAAATCCCACGGTGATTAGTGACCCAGGCCTAAGTCAATCAGCGCATGGCCTGTGCCGGCCACGGGGCTCAGGAAACACCATGAACCTCAGAATTCATGAGGGGGAAATCGGAGAGTTTTTCTGGGATGACAGGAAAGAAGTCATCTGAGCTTTTATGAGAGAGAAATCAGGAGGGAAAAATTGTTCTCTGCTCTGCCAGATATCTTGACATGTCAATATGTGAAGTCTGGTGCTGCTCGAGGCATTTTGCAACCATAAGGGAAGCTGGTCTTATGGCTAAGTCCACATTCTGAGAAGGACACAGCTGGAATGAAACCAGAGCCACTGTATTAAGAGAACTGGAATTTGTCTTGCCACTGGGTATTCAGCTATCTACACAAATATGTCTGTCCTTTAGATTTGTCAGTTGTGACCTTTTCTTTTGTTATTTGGATTGCAAAACATCCCTAGACCTGAAACTTTCATTACAGTATAACAGTATAAATGGTCAACCAAAGAGGAGTGGCGAATAAGATTTAAAATATCCACTCATAGAAATATTTTGAAGACATTAAGTGTTATTATCACGAAGACTATACAGCAATTGTTGTTGTTCAGTTGCTCAGTTCTATCTGACTCTTTGCAACCCCATGGACTGCAGCACACCAAGCTTTCTTGTCCTTCACCATCTCCTGGAGCTTGCTGAAACTCATGTCCATTGAGTCATGTCCATATACCAATAGGTTATTTTAAGATTAAATATAGTTTGTTTATATTGTATTACCTGAACTTTTTGTTGTTATTTAATTGTAAGTTGTGCCTTATCAGTCAGCATCTGGCAGTCATATTATTTCATATATTCTGACTTTAGCATAGTCAGGCATCCGAGGTCTGACATCATTGGGATGAGATATTCCACAAAGGGTCTACCTAGAAATGCTCATGCTTTAATTTTTTAATAATAAGCTAAGTGTTTTTATGGGAATATTTGTATGATATGTTAAATACATACTCTCTTATTGGAGCAGGGCATATGATTGAATGTTTTCTCTGGGCCATCATTGTACATATCAATTTTATCATGTATAGTCAAGTAGTTATTTGAAGAGATGTTTGCCTCAAGATGCTATCCCTTTTAAAATCTTGGGTCAGTTTGATGTGTTTACTTTTTATAATTACTTTGTGTATTTTACAGTTCCTCTAACTTGTCCCTCTCCATCTGCCTGTCAACTTTCATTTCTTGCTGATTGTTGATGGCCTGCCAATATAGTCATGGCCCCTTCTGATTTTCTGCATCTAACCTGTTCTAGATTAGAAAGTCAAATAGGCACACTTTTTAGAATTTGTGTTTGAAGAAGCAGTCAAGAGTTTTTAGTAAGAAATTTGTCTAACATAACAAGTTCTGGAACAGAACATTGAGTTCTTTTGTTTGGACTGTACAAATACCTAACATAGAATCAGGAAAAACGATCACGCCATTTTCTAATTATAGAATAAAGAGATCATTTGTGTGTGGAAGGAATTTTTCTGTTATATATCTTAAAATTAATGGGATTGTTTTGAATAATATTTATATTGAGTTAATTTGAATTTTGCCCTGAAGTAAGCTTGTTGCCAAGTGACATGTAGATGTTAGATCTGTGATGAGTCTACAGCTAAAAAGCTCATTAGTCAAGAAGACAAGATTCTTCAATTCACTGGAGTGCACTCCAGTTTCAGTGGTATTCCTTAGCTGTTCTCAGCTAAGAATGGAGCTGGTCTGTTATCAGTACTGTTTTCATGGTGCCAGGGTTTTCTAAATGAAAACATCCAAGTAAATGTGCTTTCCTGTCACTAAAATTATACATTTTTCAGCTGAATGGGTTTTTGAAAGAAAAATGAACTATTGACTAAATGTATTTTTAAAAATCTGCAGTGCCTTGAATTGACATCTTTGGATTGAGTTTATCTTGAGTCTCAATGGATAGTATTTATTATGACATCAATTTGAAGCACCAGGAAAACCATATGGAACTGATACCTAAAATGTTTTCTTGATGCCTTAAATACAATTATTTTTTATAGTTATCTTTAATGTATCTACTTTGCTTAATAGCAGCTTTTAGTCATTGTTCATCCATCAGCTAAAGCACATAATGTACTGTTTAGTATAACAGTGTCATTAGAAGCAAAATCTTTGCTATCTTAATTTGCTAACTCCAATTTTGTGATTTTTAACCAGAAATGCATACTTGTAAATAGGATCATAGAGAAACATTTCACTTAGAGAAATTAAACTAGAAGCTCTTAAAATAAATGTCTCAATTGTCCTTTTTCAAGAAGGATGAAACTTTGTTTTGAGAAGTCTTATAGAGTTTGAGCCTCTAAACACAAAAAGGAAGGGGAGGATTCTAGAGCTCTCTGGTTTATAAGGAAGGTATTTGCTTCGTAGAAAATTTCCCTCAGACTCAGTCCATATGGATTATCCTTTAAAATGTTTTCATCAGTTTTGTCTTTCTGCCTTCAATTGAAATAAGCCTAACCCTTGGATGTTGCTGAATTTATAGCTCTAGTAAAACAAACTCTTCTCACATTTCCTACACACAATTGGGTTTCTTAGCTGCTCGAAAGATTTGAGCTATAGTACTTTGCTTCATTATTAAAGACATATGATGCCTGTTGTACAGATTTCCCCTTGGGCAACCGAGCTGATAAAAGAATAAAGAATTTCAAGAATCTGTATATCTCGAAAATAAGTCCCAAGGTATCTTTCTTTCATTTTTTTTTTAAGTTGTAGGAGAGCTTGCAAAATAATTTCCATTTTTATTTAGCTTTGTACTTATTGTGAAGCTGTGTGAGAATGCAGCATTTGCCAGATGAAATTATTTGCCTTATGAAACAAACATATGTTCTTTTACCTCTTTGACCACAGTTGATGATGTTAATGAGACATTCCTAAAAATGGGAATCTGATGTCAGTCCTAATCACATTCCTGCTCACAGGTATGGTATTATTCTAAAGGGAGCAAATATGGTTTACTCCTGAATGTTTTGCACTTTATACCAGGTCAAATTCTTACACAGTCAGTTGTGAAGTGTTTAAGGATGACAGCTTTCATCCATCCTAATGCCTTAATGTCAGTCCAGTGGTTCTGTGATCGGAATGTCTTTGTATTAAATCTATCAAATTGCCAGGCCCCTTGCAAGCAACTTTGGGACAGAGTGTGCAAGCTGCAATGAGGTACTTTGTGTTATTATGTCAGGGGGAAAAGGCAATTTTAATCTAGATGTGCCCTCGTATTCTGGGCTGTGTAGCTTCCTAAAGGTGTATAAAATGGCTGAAAGATTCCTTTTGTTAGCTCAAAGGGATAGCAGCTGAAATAAAGAGGGGGAATGTACAAGGGTAAGACATCTGTTAGAAATCAGCCTAGAAAGAGGAACTGGCAGTGTTCCCAAAGTGGTTTTTCAGCTTCTGTAGTTGATCATTGATGAACTTGGATCTAACTGACGTAAGGGAGAAAAGCACATTCTAGAATTTAGCAGTTAAGTCCTTTAACTGTCTAAGTCATAGGAGATAGAGCTATACAAAGAAAGTGCTATAGCTCTACAGAGAAAGTGCTGTAACTGAAAGGATATGTTTTCAATAAATACAGAATTTTATTTGTGATATGGTCCCCAAATTTGCAGAAATCCCTTTGGGTCCCAGCCTTAAGCCCAGTGCATCATAAAGACTCATGTTCATAGGAAGTGTTCAGTTAAATACTTGTTACAATTAACAGTTTCAGCTGCTACTTAATTTACCCTGCCCACCTTTATGCAATGATTGACTATAGAAGATGCTTCTCTTTAACTTTTTGTCTAAATATAAGGCTGAAGTAGACTTCAAAGAGAAAGAATGTAACAGATCTTTAATTTTATAGGGGAAGAAAGTTGGGCATGTAGAAGTAGAATATTTTGGTAAAAGTCACACAGGTAGAAGCCAAGGTTAAAAATTAAGTTTCTAAAAAAGAAAAAAAAAAAATTAAATTTCTTAAACCTTGATATTATGCTCTCAGCTTTTAAAATAACTAGAATGTATCCATATTTTTGGCTATGCTAGTGGATTAGAGAATAATTTTTATATATTATTCTGAAAATAATAAACAATGTTTATTGAGCATATTACTTGACAGGCACTATTTTTTATATAAATCATTTCAGTAAATCCTCACAGAAATCCTATAAAGTAACATTATCTCAATTTTGCAAGTAATATTTCATATATAATAAATATATATATATGTTTATTGTTATATTTAAATATATATTTGTATCTTTTTCTATGTACCTATGTATGTATGTATCTCTCCACCTATCTTCCATCTATCAATTTTTGTGTCTACAAAAAACAAGTAAATGCAGAGCTGGTTAAGCACAGATATAGTCTGTAAGAAGACTATAAGACTATGTAAGAAGACTCACTCTATTTCTCCCCATAAAACAACACAATTAGCCGGAAGTTAAGCGTAAGCAAAGAATAACAAAAATACTAGTACTGAACAACAGTATTTCAGATTAAATATCTTTATTTTGAAAACAAACAATGCTTCTCAGGTGACACAGTGGTAAAAAAATCTGCCTGCCAATTCAGGAGACACAAGAGATGCAGGTTCCATCCCTGGGTCAGGAACATTTCTGGGAGTAGGAAATGGCAACCCACTCCAGTATTCTTGCCTGGAGAATCCCATGGACAGAGGAGCTGGGTGGCTACAGCCCACAGGGTTGCAAAGAGTTGGACATGACTGAGCGATTAAGGATGCATGCATGCATGACATAAGCAACCACTGCTCTGATTTTGCCATCACAAGTTAGTACTTTCATGGTCTTCTTCTCCTGATATCTGGGTCATAAATAATCAAAGTGTAAATTATGGCTACCGCCACTGTGTCTACTCAGCACAGAATGATGACTCTTCATTGCTACCCATCTTGTAAAATCCTAATCAAAATAGTGTATCAATCTGGGAAAGTAAGTTACTTGATGCAAGAAGCTATTTTAATTTGATAAGACAAAAGAAAACCTTTGGATTTAGTTGAGCCTGGAATGCAAGCAATGTCATTAGGAATAGGGCTGGGGGTTAAGCTAAGTGCTATGATGCGTATGCTTCAGAGCAACAATCTGCTCCCGACCTTCATAGAAATGGAAATATGATATGTAATCTTTGTGCCTTGGTTTCTCTGCTCAACATAGTGTTTTTAAGAGATTCATTCATTGTGCCACATATATCAGCTTAATTTTCATATTATTATTGCTATTGAATACATGACCAATCCACACACTGTTTTATGTATTCTTGCTGGGAAGAACTTAAACAGTTTCCAGTTTGGGGATGCAATTAACTAAAACAGCTATAAACCTTCATGTATGAGTTTTTGTGTATAAAAATACTTTTAAGTTTTCTTCTTGGTAAATATCTACAGAAGGAATTGCTTTGACAAAGTAAGTTAATGTTTAGCTTTAAAGGAAATGCCAAACATATCTCCTAGGTCTACTGTTTTACGCTCTCATCAGCAATATGAGTGTTCTAGCTGCTTTACAACCTTGCTAACATTTGGGCTGATCAATTCCTTCAATTGTTTCTAATTGATGTTGATGTGGTGTCTCACTGTAATTTAAATTTGCATTTTTCTGATGACTGATGATAGCGAGGTTCTTTCTGTGTGCTTATTCCACTTGAATTTGTTCTTTTGTGAAGTATCTTACAATATTTTACTAGCTTACTATTTTGTTTTTCTTTTACTGAATTGTAGGAGCTCAGATATTCTGGACTCAAATAGCTTGTTGGGTATTGTTCCAGCCTTTTCATTTCCTTATGGTGTTTTTTGATGAACAGGAGTTTTTACCTTAAAGTCCAATGTATTGTATTTTTTCTTGTCAATGCTCATTTTGCCTTTTCTCATAATTTATCCAAGATTTCCAGAAATATTTGTCTATGTTTATTTCTAGAAATGTTATAGATTTGGACTAATGTTTTAGGTCTGTGAATATCTCAAGTTAATTTCTTTATTATTGTGAGATAATGTGTATTAAAGTTAATATTTTCTCATACTTTTATTCCATTTTTTCCAGATCACTTGTTGATAAGAATTTCCCCTATTAAATTGCTTGGCTGTGTGTTATGGAAAATCAGTCCATTTCTGCATTTTCTTTTCACTTCCACTAATCTATTTGCCTGTCGTTCTACCAACATTGCCTTGTTTTGACTATTGTAGATTCATAGCAACCAACAAACAAATAAGAACACTATTTTTGCCCTTATTTCTGCTTTCTGGTATACCACCTTTGGCTATATAATTTTATCTTTCCTTAAGGACATAGAACAAAAAATTTAGCTGTCATTACATTTTATACCTAATACCTAAAATTCCAGTGGTAATTAGGTTAGGCTTCCTGGATAGTTCAGTGGTAAAAGAATCTGCTTGCAATGCAGGAGACTTCGAGATGGTGGCTTCAATCCCGGGTCAGGAAGATCCCCTGAAGCAGAAAATCACGGCCCACTCCAATATTCTTGTCAGGAAAATCCTATGGACTGAGGAGCCTGGTGGGCTACAGTCCGGCGGTCACAAAAGTATTGGACACGAATAACCAGTTAAACTTCCAGCTACATTGGGCACATAATCATGCTTCTAAACCATAGCAAGAGATAATTTGACCATTTACTTCATTATTGCATAGTAGGTAACATTAAAGATCTTCTGAGGTAGACAATTTCAAACTCTTTCATATTCCACTTTGATTTAGTCAAGTTAGTTTACACTTTAACACACTTCAGTTCAGATCAGTTCAGTTCAGTCGCTCAGTCGGGTCCGACTCTTTGCAACCCCATGGACTGCAGCACACCAAGATTTATCATCCACCACCAACTCCCAGAGCCTACTCAAATTAATATCCATTCTGTCAATGAGGCCATCCAACCATCTTATCCTCTGTCGTCCCCTTCTCCTCCCGCCTTCAATCTTTCCCAGCATCAGAGTCTTTTCCAATGACTCAGTTCTTTGCATCAGGTGGCCAAATTATTGGCGTTTCAGCTTCAGCATCAGCCCTTCCAATGAATATTCAGTACTGATTTCCTTTAGGAATGACTGGTTGGATCTTCTTGCAGTCCAAGGTACTCTCAAGGGTCTTCTCCAACACCACAGTTCAAAAGCATCCATTCTTCGGTGCTCAGCTTTCCTTATAGTCCAACTCTCACATCCATACATGACTACTGGAAAAACCATAGCCCTGACTAGACGGACCTTTGTTGGCAAAGTAATGTCTCTGCTTCTTAATATGCTGTCTAGGTTAGTCATAGCTTTTCTTGCAAGGAGCAAGCATCTTTTAATTTCATGGCTGCAATCACTATCTGCAGTGATTTTGGAGCCTCCCAAAATAAAGTCTGTCACTGTTTCCATTGTTTCCCCATCTATTTGTCATGAAGTGATGGGACTAGATGCCATGATCTTAGTTTTCTGGATGTTGAGTTTTAAGCCAACTTTTTCCACTCTCCTCTTTCACTTTCATCAAGAGGCTCTTTAGTTCTTTGCTTTCTGCCATAAGGGTGTTGTCATCTGCATATCTGAGATTATTGATATTTTTTTCCGGCAATCTCTTGATTCCAACTTGTGCTTCATCCAGCCAGCATTTCGCATGGTGTACTCTGCATATAAGTTAAATAAGCATGATGACAACATACAGCCTTGGCATGCTCCTTTCCCAATTTGGAATCAGTCTGTTGTTCCATGTCCAGTTCTAACTGTTGCTTCTTGACCTGCATGCAGATTTCTCAGGAGACAGGTCAGGTGGTCTGGTATTCCCAACTCTTTAAGAATTTTCGTTTGTTGTGATTTTACATAGCCAGAGGCTTTGATGTAGTCAATAAAGCAAAAATAGATGTTTTTCTGGAACTCTCTTTCTTTTTGGATGATCCAGCGGATGTTGGCAATTTGATCTTTGGTTCCCTGCAAGTTATCAACTCCTGAAAATGTGAATCTTTAAACTTTGTGATAGACTGTTAATTATAAACTTACTTAAAATGATAATAAAGAGGAAATATTAGTTTATATAACAGAAAAATCCAGAAGTAAGAGAGCCAGCTTTAGGAAGAGTGTCACAACTGCTATCTCGGTCTTTCTCCTCTCCCCAACCCCTCTTCCCATCAGTTCTAGGCATCTCTTCACTCTTATTTTCTCTGTTGGTTTCAATCACAGGCAAGCTTTCACCATGTAAAGGCTGTTGGTGGCTCTTGGTTTATCAACTTAGCTTCTCTTTCCAGTGATTTCTGAAAGTCTTGGTTTAACTCCCTGGCTCAACTAGGATCTTCTAACTGTCCTTGAGCTACTCATTGTAAATGTGCTTGACTGGATGTGTCTACTTATCATCCCTCAGAGCAGAGTAAAATGGGGCCAGATTTACCTGAATTACTTTGCAAGCAGAAATAGAGTTCATGATTGCCACACAAAAGGGGGGAAATGCAGGCTGAACAGACACAAACAAGAGACTATTACTATAGCTCATGATACCAGAGTTAAATTAGATGACTGTGTTGAAGTAATTATTTTTAAAAGAAATATCATTTCATAATTTTTCCTTCTACTCTTTACCTGCTGTCCCAGGACATGAAGACACACAGTTTCTTCTTGCCACCTAACTCAAGAGATCTTGAACGTAACATGAACCCCCAAAGTTTATTTTAAAACACTGAAGTTATTTTATGTCAAAACTTCTGATACATATAGTTTAACACAATGTGTATTTTTTGACTTTCCAGTAGCGTTTCCTGGCCACTAATAATAGTGGCATGAATGCATTGCTGTGCTATAAGCAGTTCTAGGCTGGTTTTCAATAGTTTAAAATGTACTTTCTCTGAAAGAAATTTCAGATTAAAAAATTGGCATTCTGATCTCTGCAAGTATGCTTCATTTTTATAGTGATTAAAAAGGTCCATTTAGTTGATTTGTCAGCCTTGTAAGAACTTTCTGTTAGACACTCATCCAAGTGCTTTGGCAAATGGCCATATTATATGGATAAATGGGGAGGAGAGTTTAAATCTTTTTGAATAATTTTTTAGTCTTTGATGCAAATCACACAAAGTCCACATGTAAATTAACTCCAGCATTACCTCAAGGTTAAACAAACTTGTTTTACCATCACTTTTGATCTCTGTACAAAATGGATTTACATTTCTGTGAATCCATGTAGCTACAACCATAAGTCACTGTCCTCAGAATACTTTAAGAGTTTTCTTCAAATATTATTGCTTAATAAAAACATGCTGGAAAATGAATCATCATGCCCTCAGTAAACATCTCTGTTTAGTATTAAAAACTCACCTTTCTAATTTCATAGTCAAGGCCTGAGAGTCCCTGGATAAATTGGACCCCACTCCAGATGGTGCGTTAAGCAATCCATTCTACTTGGGCAGCATTTAGCTCAGAGACAAGCAAACTTAATTATCCTCTCCTTATTTGTAGAGTTATTTCACCTTAGCACCTTCTAGCTCCAGAACACATCATAATGTAACAGAACTCTCTGGAAAACCCATTTCTCTTATGGCCATTAGCATCTGTTTTTTCGACCTCCTTCTTGCTTGCCCTCAGCATCTGTTTGCAGTCTTTCTGGCCCCTTTCATGGTAGCCAATTATTTTACAAAGGGCCCCTTTCCTTCCCCTCTGTTGTTGAAAACATCAATTTCTCTCTATTCCTTTTATTATTATTATTATTAAGTATATTTCTAAATATGAAAAAACAACTAGAAGATCATTTTCCCCAGAGATGCTATTGAGAAGAATAATCAGTATCATGCAAGCTGTTTCTCTCCCTTTCCCCCTGGTAACCTCTACACTGGCCTTCACAGATTGTTCACTCAGCAGAGGGAAATAGGAGGAAGGGCTTCGAGTAGCAAGCTGGTTGCGACCCTTGTAATCCCAGTGGGACATCCAGGTCAGTGAAAAAGGGACGCAGAGATCTTCAATCACCTCTTGGATCTCTGTGGGTCTGTAGTTCTCCTGATTTCTTTGGTCCCTGTTTTCCGGTGCTACCTTGGGGTTCTTCCAGACAGCTAACACAAAGATTCCTAACATCTTCCTCTGATGATTGCTTCTTCTTTGATGTCCTGGGTTTCCCAGGACCTGCCGCTGATAAAGTGTCCTTGTCCTGTTCCTCTTCTATGCGATATTGCTTTCTCGTACCTATAGCTCTTGGTCACTGCATTAGACTAGCTGTCCAAAAGGAAATGCAAAGCATTTCTCCTTGTTTATAAAACAGTTTCTTATAGGTTACACAGAGGCATTCCATTATCCTATCATGAAACTTGATTCTCTATTATGTGTCACTATCCATATAAGAAGTAGCACAAAACAGTGGGTAGATATCATAGGTCTTGATGACAAACTGCCGAAATTCAGGACCTAACTCCAGTTATCACCAGCTGTGTGACCTTAGAAAAGCTCCTTAATCGCTCTGTGCTTTGGTTTTCCAATCATAAAATAGATAAAATACTAACACTCAGTTAAATGTTATTGGAAGGACTTAGTGTCTACAACCTTGTCTAAAATCCACAAGACTGGAAGTACCCTAGAATTAAGACATTTTTCTTTACTTGGGGGGTGGGGGAGTTAAGATTTTTTTTTCTTTCTTTAAACAGTCTGGTCCCTGATGGGGGCCTCTCCACTGCCCCTCTCCAATTTGGCTACAGTTCTGAACATCGCTGGATTTTGAGCAGCTCCATCTCAAACACTGAGGTTGCACCACCTGGAATCTTTGGGGGAGCTCCCCGCTCTCCATACCCCAGCTCTTATGGAATCACCAGCTTCCACTTTTCCCCCTCACACATCTCTAGCAGCCCCTGGTCGCAGCCCTTGATGACCTGGCCTGTGTCCAAGGAGAAGACAAAGGGCTGGTTCTGGGGCAGGCTGTTGTCAAACTCTGTTCCATCTTCTAGTTTCCCCATGTACTACATGTGCAGGACGTCACCCTTCTGCGATTTGATGGGACAGTGGTCTACCCATTTCTTGACTCTGATCTGCAGCTTCTGTTTGTCCTTGGCCCCTGTGGCCGTGACCAGGGCGCTCAGGCAGATGGACAGTACTGTCAAGACCCAGCTCAGCCTCATCTCTCTCCTCGCCATGACCCTATTTTTGTTTTTTAAAGAAAGGTTAAATAGAGTCTATGTATCACACAGTACCCCATGACAGAGTTTGAGCAGTAGCGTCAAACATATTAATTATTCTACAGGAAAGTACACAGATACTCACACTAAATTGAATTAAAAAAAACTAGAAATAGTCACAAAGCTGTTCAGGTGAAGTTTTGCCATCAAATGACTTTAAGTAAGGTCAGGCATTGCTGTCAAATGAGTTGTGAAAAATGTGTTTCAGCTGGAATTGCCTGAATATAGTGTTTAGCCAGGTGTTTAGGACACAACAGGAACTTCCCTAGTGGTTCAGATAGTGAAGCGTCTGCCTGCAATGCAGGAGACCTGAGTTCAATCCCTGGGTCCGGAAGATCCCCTGGAGAAGGAAATGGCAACCCACTCCAGTATTCTTGCCTGAAGACTCCCCATGGACAGAGGAGCCTGGCGGGCTACAGTCCATGGGGTCACAAAGAGTCAGACATGACTGAGTGACTAACACTTTCACTTCGTACATAGTAAGTTCCTCAGACATTATCTACTTTTCATAATTACTAATATTACTACTCAGTCAAAACATTTATTGAGTGTCTACAAAACGCTATTTCTTCTGACATGTTATTGTCATGTGTTATAATGAGCTATTTGATTGAGGTCAGATCCCCTTCCTTCTCATCAGACTCTGTTTAATTAATTAATACTTTTTTTTTTTTTTTTAAAGATTGAGTGAACTCTTTGGAACTTGAGGAGAGAGACACCAGATTTTTTTCTAAAAGCATTTAATAAATTTTCTCCTCTGGATATCTTTAATAATCAGATATCGACCTCATTGGTTTATTTTTTTTAATTTTTGTTGTGTAATTGACAAAGTTGTGATACATATACAAAGTATACAATGTGATGATTTGATATATGTATACAGAGGTATGAAATTAGCATAGTCCCACCAAATCAGCATATTCATCACCTCACATATTTAGTTTTTTTATGAAAACATTTAAGTTCTACTTTCTTAGCAAATTTTAATTATGCAATAGAGTGTCACCAACTATAGTCACCAGGTTGTACATTAGATTCTAATCCTGAGGTGGTAATGGCTCCAGGCAGAACAGGAAATGGCTGCTAATCCCATTCTGAGAGAAAGTAAAAGTGAAGGTGTTAGTTGCTCAGTCCTGTCCAACTCTTTGCGACTCCATGGACCATAGCCTGCCAGGCTCTTCTGCCCATGGGCTTCTCCAGGCAAGAATACTGGTGTGGGTTGCCATTTCCTTCTCCAGGGGATCTTCCCTACCCAGGGATAGAATTTGGACCTCCTGCATTGCAGGCAGATTCTTTACCATCTGAGCCACTAGGGAAGCCCAATCCCATCTTAGCCCTCTTCAAGACAGAGTGGTTCATTCTTCCTCAAGTTCCTCCAGTACATCTGGTCTCTGCTCCTGTGATGGTCCATCTCACTCTTAGATTTGAGATGCCAGGCTGTGTCAACAGCCAGTTGTCATACTGTGTCTTCTATTTGACCACTGAGAGGTGGGCATCTTCTGTCTTCTACTGGATATTTCATGGTAGCAAGTATGGGAAAAATTTCATGACAAGTTACACAATACACAAACTATAGAAAACCACATGCTTCTGTTTTTCTCCTTACTTATATAAATGACACTTTGGGATTAGGGCAAAGGAACACACGGCATCATTCACTGCTAACAACAGTTTATTGAGTCAGTCTGTTCACAGATGAAAGAAGCCTTGTTCCAAGCTCACTGGCCAAGGCCTTAACCTACAGGACAGTCCTCATAGATTTTAAACCTAAGCACATTCAGTGACCTGTATAAGTGATAAAAGAGGTCATCAGAATTTTTTTCAGCTAAATTTTGATAAGTAGTCTGGCCTCTAGTTTTCATTTGTAAAAAAGGTTACTGTTTTATGATTATAGACCAAACTAAAGGAATATTCTATAAATTTTTGTGTAAGTAGGTTGGCCCCTGGTTTTCATTTTTTACTGTTAAATAACCACAGATTGAATACAAGAAATTGCATATGTACACTTATATATATACACAGATGGTATTATAGGATATATAGATAACAAAAATATTTCTCTATATTTTATATATAGATATTTAATATCTATATAGATTATATATTTCATCTTATCTATATATATTATATATGCTTTATGTTATATCTATGTATTTTTGTATGGGTAGATAGAAATACAGATATCTTCTATTAAAAGTCTGTCTAGACTTTTTCCCCCCAAAACCTTTTTTTTTTTCAGTATACATCTCCTCTATCCACTCAGTGAAATGTGAAATTCACTCAGGAGGCCACTTTATTCCTAGCCTAAAATTCCTGATGCTCTGAACGCTTGATATGGTGCCCTTTAGGATTACTGCCAGTTGAACCTAAATTCTGTGGCCATTACCCCGCAAAGTACATCAGGCTGTGAGACAAGCTCTTAAAGGAAAGTAGTTTTTCAAGCTACATTATGGTGCTTTTAAAGGGAATAAAATCCTTAATGAGAAAATGAGTCTCTTGAGACTTCTGGCTCCAAGGTCAGCTCCGCACACTTGCCCTCTTGCTTAGCAGAGAATCTGTTCAGGGACATTTCAGGGAGCCCATTCTCTAAAAGGTCCGGGATGAAATAGGATGACAGCCTGTTCTCTGGAGCCTCTGTTGAGCAACTTTATAATTCTCTGGCAGATTCCCTGAGAAGCTGTTCCCACACAACAATACCTAGTCACCAGCCTCTCCTGCTGTTACCGCCCAGCCAGGGAAGGACGAACTGGGTTGCTAAGAAACCTGATGCGATAGCACCTGATGGAGCTAACACTTCTCAGCTAATAACAGTTTAGTGTGAATAAACTTCTCAGAGTCTTCCCGGGTGCATTAATACACTGCCAGATTTGCAGGGCTTGGGCCCTGTGTTTATTTACCTTTATTTCTACTCACATCTAGGGCGGTGCTAAGTAAACGTTTTTGGAGTGTCAGCTGAGGTCAGCCTGCTCTACAATATTGTCTTCGGCTGGTTCTTCCTTGTTGGGGGTGAGGAGGAAGAAGGGCTTTTTCTAGCCACTGCTACTCGTGGCTCGAATCTATGCTGGAAGTAATACAAAGAGGGGATTGCTTTCAGAGACCACAGAAACTGCAGGCTGAAGGAGCGTACGTGAACCATGGAGTGTGATGATTAGGAGAGAAAATGATGCTTCAGATTCAGAATCATCCACCAAACGCTAAGATAGGTATTGTGGAGGTTGCTGAATAAATGGTGATGGAAAGCCTCTAAAAATGATTGTGCATATGACTTTTGGAGTCTCTCTAGGTGGTCTCCATTAGGTGATGGTATAATTTAAGTGCCGCTGCCCCTCTTCTAGGAGAGTGGTTAAATAAAACCTTGATAATGAGATACAGAAAACAGGATTGGAATCATTTTGTTCATTTCGGCTTCTCATACACCCATATTTAAGGCTTCTTGGTAAGCTACAATGAACACTTCAACATTATGAGAAATAGAGATGACACTAAAATGTAATTATATTTAATATATGGAATGCAGAATAATAACATTCTGTAAACTAGGACAGGTCAAAGAAAGGGAGAATCTAATCTGGTTTCCTGCACCTCTTTCCATCTCTTCAACATTAACTAAAGCTCACTGTAAGATATATTAAAAGGAGATGAATTCATTGGTGTGGTTCTTTGTTATTTTACCTTCACCCAGAAATGTAATTAAGAAGCAAATCATATTACTTTGATGACAGAGACAAAGCATGTCAGAAACGGCATTATTACTACAAAATTAGAGAAAACACGGCCTACATTCCCACTTCTAATTTATCACAATAGTGATAAAAGTTCTTAATGCTCCAAAATGGTGAAATTGAATGAGAACTATCCGCATTTTGTTACTTATGAGCAGAACTAATTTCCTTTCAGGCTTATGGATTTAATGACATAATTTATGGTTCATTTTGTTGCTTTTAATAGTGGTAGTATGTATAAAACAATGCATACTGTATATGTATAAAAACAGTACTTTTTTCTCAAGCTCTTATCAGCCTATGAATTCTTGAGATAAACTTAAGAGTCATCAAAGTGGTAAGTAGTGTTCTTGATTAAGAAAATAAGACTCAGGAGTTCAAAGGTTTATGAACTTTATTCAAGTTTATGCTTTATTCAAGCATCTATTTCCCAGGATGGAAAAAAATCTCCACCTGCTTAATTTCACACACCTCCTGACTCTGAGCCTCTGGGGCATAATAAAGTCACTGGTCTATACTTTCACCCTGATGAGATCTTCTGTCAGAGGTGACCTTTTTGTTCTTGTTCAAGGCAGACCCAGTCGCCAATATGTGCCTGATGACTTATTGAAAGCTTTAAACTCTCTTAACTCCTTGTACGCTGCAGTTCTGCAGCCTGCATCTGCCCAGAGACTGCACGTAGTGCTTCCTAGTACTTCCCGTGCTCAGAGCTCTGGTAACAAACTGCACGCTCCAGGCGAGCCTCTCCCAGGTCACTGAAGGGATTTGATGAAATACTATGTCCCTTCTAGGTGCTTTTTATCTTGTTGAAGGGACCATGATCATTTTAGGAGGGCATCTTCAGCTCACATGTTGTTGTCCAGGGGCTTCTTTAAAGATTTTCCAACATCATTCTTCCTTCCCCTCTCCTGCCCTAGCACTTGAGACAGCAAACTGCTTCTTCCAGGATCTTTGTAGCAGGAGAAGATAAGGGACAACATTTCTTTTTCTTTCTTTTTTTTTTTTTTTTGGTCAAGAGGAAGACGAAAGGCTCAGAGCTGGGAGTCACATTAGAACAGTAAGACTTTGCCCTGGCCCTTTAGATGGCGCAGTGGTAAAGAACCCACCTGAGAATCGGGGAGACACAAGAGACACAGGTTCTATCCCTGGGTTGAGACAATTCCCCTGGAGGAGGAAATGGCAAACTATTCCAGTACTATTGCCTGGATGATCCCATGGACAGAGGAGCCTGGTGGGCTACAGTTCCTGGGGTCACAGAGTTGGACATGACTGAGAGTAAATGCACGTTACACACATTTGATGCTAGGAAACAGCAAAGGTTAAAGAAATCCCCCTACTGTTGTGTTCCAGCAAACAGCATACTGCAGAAGCCACCCTACCCTATATGATTTAGATGCAACTCACGGATGTGCCCTTATTTACCTATGACAAGTCAGACATAGATTCTCCAATTTTCCATTCTTTGCCTCATAAGCTGAACTGTCTATTCCTGCTAAGATTGAACACTTATAGTTAATTTTCTCTCTTTTCCCCAGGTCCCTGAATTTTGACCTCCTTCATCCTGAGCCAGCATCCTATCTCTCCTGAAGAGCCCCTGTCAAGAGCAGTGGGCTTCACAGTAAACCAGTCTTTGGTCTGTTTTCTCATCAGGTCATCCTTCATCCCTCTTCCCAACATCTGGTTCTCTCTAGCCTTGTTGACTTCTCCCTAGAAAAGAAAAGCCTTTTCCTGCTTAACTGTTGAGACACTAGCAGATCTCTTGTCCAGAGCATCCTCTGTGTTGCAATAATAGTTCACCTCTCCAACTGCAATAGTCACTCCCTCCAATCTGTTCTTAGGCCGGATTCAATGCTTTGATATTTCTTCTCACTACTAATCTCTTTGGGTCTGTCTCTCTCTTACACAGATTCCAACATGGCTACTTATGTTTCTTTAATTAACAAGTGTGATGATTGGACAAGTTATAGGTAGGTTACCATAGAAAAGCTAATTTTTCTTTATCTCTGAATTTCTGCCTACCTCCGATGTTCTCTCAAATTGCTTGGCAATCTCAAACTCCTTATTGAAACTCTTGTTTTATATAGATGTCTTCCAAAACCGATTGGTAAAGCCAATCAATTTAACTCAGAAGAAAAACAAGCTTAGAAAACGAGCAGTCCTTGATTTAATTGTTTCTTTTCCTTCTCAGTAAACAGAACATGATTTGCCATAAAAACCTCAAACTGTCATAGTTGACTGAATAAATTCTGAGGATTTTAGATAGAATAAATAATGCTTATTCTAACTTGGTATTGTTTTGGTATTTTTTTCTCATGGGAGAGGATTTGTTATGTGTTTTAAGTTAAAAATAGTATTTGTTTTTCTTAGCATTCATTACTTACCAGGCCTATGTAGACTTTCATGGTTTAAGCCTTTTCAAATTAAACTTGAAGGACTGCTATTCTTTCCTATCAGAGTAAAACACATTCTAAATCCTAATAAATCTATTTCTTTAATATGCCCCTTGATGTATAATAGTGCAAACAAAAACACATAATGGGTTCCTCTTGAGAAAGGAAAATGTATTCACTCCTGATGAAAGATCTTTTGATAATTCACTCTTGGCTTCACCACTTGATTTATATCATCTTCCCACATTAATTTGTTTTTAATTTTTTCCTGCCTTCTAAGGTTTTTCTCATTTCAGTGACATGTACGTGACAGATGAGGTTGATGAACTACAGAAGTAAAAATCCTAACTCAGATGAAAACTTTAAATTATTCTGTAGTCCTATAGAATCCATGAAAGAAACCGAGGAGCCTGGATATCCAAGAGCTTGATCATAGCATTTTAGAAACAAGTGATTAAATCGACAACAACAAAACATTAAAACAGAGTGTATTTCTTTTGCCAATACTGAATGGCTCCCTGGAGTGTATTTTTTCCAAGTCTTCAGACGATTCAGTTTTGTATTCTAAAATGATGGCAAATATATGGAAGATCTATAAAATTTCTTCTTTATTGTAGATATTAATTTCAAAAATGTATTCCTTCATGAACTTCATTTTAATTTAGGGGAAATTAAATAATTTAACTATCTTCATTTAAGGGAGGAAGCAGCAAAGATGACAATGTCTCAAGGTAAAACTTGTATATGAATATGATAATAATTCCTTTACACATTCAGCCGATATACATACCTTCATATGGAACTTCAACTACTTCAGTCCTATTTTGTTTTCCACTAGCAGATTTAGAAGCTACTCATTAGATCATTTTTCTGTATTCTGTCTTATTAATGAAATAATGTTTGGGTAATCTTTTCTTCTCCGTGATTAGATTTTGTGATTAGATTATTTTATGAATCTCATCAGTTGTGCTTCGATTTCCACCTAGGATTGATTCAAAAGTATAACTCTACTAGAACCCTGGCATCCTGGCACTGCTTCCTGGAGTAACTAAGAGTCATTGTGTATCAGTTTCTTCATCTGTAAAATGGAATTCAAGAGGAGATGAGAAAGGATCATACATTTAAAGCATCAGTTGCTGGGGATTGATTGATACTTTTAAACTTGGAGCAGTCATCCCTCAGTATTCACAGGGTATTGGTTCCAGGACCCACACTTGATACCAAAATCCACAGATGCTCAAGTCCCTTATGTAAAATGACATAGGACAAATCATTCCTTGGTATCTGCAGGTCCCACATCATGTTGATGCAGAAGGTTGACTGTACTTAGTTGACGATGATGTGTCCCATTTATTTAAATTATTAGTCTTCCCTAGACCACCTGTATATACTGAACTTTTAATATTAGCCTGAATTGTATTGGAACTTCTGACTGTATACCCACTGGATGCTAGAAATATCCTGGTTCAGGAGTAAGTTTGGCTTACAAAAACAGGTGACCGGAGCAATTTATATTTTTTAAAAAATACATTTGGCTTTATGCTTGTCCATGCTGAAGCTGAAGCTCCAATACTTTGGCCACCTGATGCAAAGAGCCAGCTCATCAGAAAGGACCCTCATGCTGGGAAAGATCGAGGGCAGGAGGAGAAGGGGATGACAGAGGATGAGATGGTTGGATGGCATCACTGGCTCAATGTACATGAGCTTGAGCAAACTCAGGGAGATAGTGAAGGACAGGGACGTCTGGTGTGCTGCTATTCATGGGGTCACAAAGAGTTGGACACAAATTAGTGATTGAACAACAGCAACAGTGCTTTTGGAAACTAAATTCTTCAAGAAGAAATAGGAATGGGAATACTTTTAGATAGTAAATTCCTTCAGAGTAAGTCAGCTCAGTTCATTTCTTACTTAACACCCCTGGAGCAATATTGTTTTCAGAACGCTGGACTGGAAGTGTTTGGTTTGTATGTTAAATTTCAGGATCTTCAAGCTGCAACTACAGGAAGGTATGGGGAAGACTATTCCTGTCTCTGTGGTGAACATCTCACCTCTATCATGGGCATCTCACTCCAGCAGAAGTCCCATAGGGATCACAGTTTACAAATAGATTTTGTACAATCTACAACAAGTACACAATATCTTTGAAACATGGGCTTGTGGATAGATTTGACCATTTAATTCTTGTAATTTCATTTCTACACGGACCCATGTTTTCAAAGCTATAACATAAGTGCTTTAAGCTACAGCATTCCTTAGCAACCCACCCACACTACTGACTTATTTAGATGTGTTCTATGAAATTGTATGTGAGGAGACTTTTTGAGAAGCATCCCCCCCTTTTTTTAATCACTGAGAACTGATATATTTCCCACTGACAAATGGCCTAACAACTAATGATTATCAGTGTGAATTCTGGAGAAAGCTATTTACAAATACTCTCTTCGTTTTAATGCATCCATGCCCTCTAATACACTATTTCAACAAAAGGCACCCCCTGTGTTTTACTAAAGAGCTTTTCTTTTTTAATTTGATACTAATATTTTTATACTTTGTTGCCTGATCATTTATGCTTTTTAAATTAAGAATCTACTTACATTGCCTGTTTATCAGTTTTTTTTTTTTTAAAGCAAAGTGATATAAACAAATTGACCAAGATGGAATACTATAGCAATGTTAGGTGCTATTCCTATGTTTTCATTAATCCCCATGACAACCTTGCAAATGTATCTATCTTAAGGAACAAAGAATGTGGCTTCAAGAGTATGTGTAGCTTGCTCAAGTCACAGAGCTGGTTACTAGCAGCAGGGCATTCTAATCCACTCATCATAATTCTAAAGCCCATTCCTATACTTCATCCTAGGTCCCAGGTCTGTGTATGTATTGTTTGTAACACACAGTCTGGCACAGCGGTCCCTTGAAATTATTTGTTGGAAGATGAGTGAAGAGCAAGTACTTGATGAATCAATATAGGTATCCATCTATTAAATCTCTATATTGTACTTTATATTTTTACAAAAGCAAAGGCAAACAGCCAGACCTCCCACATACCTGTCCTACTGGAGAATTACTTATTTAAAATAATCATAGAATAATAGGTGTTGCCGATGTGGAGTTTAATGTGATCCATTGCACTTAGGATGAAACAGATATCAGACCTAGGAGAGAGACAGACCTTAGCACTTAAGCTGTAGGGTTTTGTTCATTGTATGATTATGAAGTACCGACCTTTTCCCGATCCTCATCAAGGGCTCAGTTGTTGTGGTTGCAGCTACTTGGTGTATTGGCCAACGACATGATCTGCCACTTGAGTTGTCTTGTTTCAGGGAATGTTGGCTCCTCCCTTGAATTAATAATGAATTGGAGTCCATCCCTATTGCTATACAAATATGATATGGTAGTTAGGTGACCTACTGACCATCTAGGAACTCTACCAGCATTATTTGCTTTAAGGACTTGTATTGCAAATTTTTGTGGAACTTTGTAAGAGATCAACAAGCAGGAAATCAGATGAATAAGTTATCTCTTTTGTTTTTGTTATAGTTTATATAATTGTTTTATTTTATATATGTTTATAAAAATTGCTATTGGTGCCATGTCTCCTCGATATCATCTATAAAACCCTTCACTGAGTTAATTTTCCTTTTTTTCTTTTCTTTTTCTCTTTTGGGAAGAACATATAAACTTTCAAGTTAGAAAAAGATCACTCATGAATGAGAATAGCAGTGATAACAGTTACAATGATAAGACGGAATTAGTGCGATAATTACTTCTGCTTAACACTTTTTTGCTAAACAAAACCCGATTTGTTAAGGAGAGAGAGGGAGTGGTTACCTACCTGGTGTGATAAGAGGCATCAAACTTTCTTGTTCCTCAAATACTCCCATTTCTTTTGACTACATTTTAAAAAATCCTGCAGTAAAAGATTATTCTGCTTAATTAAAGGCTTAAAATGACAGTTCTCCTGGGAAGGCTTACACTGAGCAACCATCAATCCTTTTTGTGTGAATGAATTTCTGAAGAGTTAATAAGAAAAGAGATTTAGAGGGGGCCAGTAGTATGGAGAGTCTCTATAAAGTAACTTAATACAGAATAGGATGATGAGAGTAGTCACTCAATAGGAAAATGTAAAGTTAATGTCATTAAGGCCACATTCATCTCTTTAAAGTTTTTTCTATTCCTAATGCTGCCCTAACCTATGACTTATTAAGTGGCAGTTCCTTTTTCTATTTTTAAAGTTTACATATGTCCAACATCTGGATAATTAAAAAATTCAATTAGACTCTCAATATATTCGGGTATTTGGAAATAAATAGCTAATCAACCACCCTTCTTTTAACCTTCTTTCCAGATGGAAAGAATCATAATCCTAAATGAAATTCCAGGATCACTGTGAGCATTTTAGTTTAATCTACTTAACAAAACAATAAAGATGGAAATGGTAAAATGAATACATTTCTTCCATAAACTGAATATTATGGATAAAGTTATGAAGTCATCTCATTCAGTTAAAATTACATATAATTTTAGTTCTACTATGTATCCCAGAGGAATGGAAATGGAATATTTGAATTTATTTATATTCTATTACTTTTCATTCAGTGGAGTCAATAGTAAAAGTGATGGAGATGTTGTATATTATGTTTTAAATAACTTGTTGTCTTTTCTTCTTGGTTTTAGGCTACCTTTTCATTTCTTTTGAAAGGCACAAGTGTGTTAATTATTGGCTTAGATATAACAAAATCCACTCATAATTATCTAGGCAAAACCTGAAACAGTATTGGCATGTTTCAGGAAATCCAGGATAAGAAATTCAGCCAGGCTTTGCATGGAACTAAAATGAAGAGCAGTCAAACCAGAGCAATCCAGACGACCCAGAAACCAAGATGACAACTTGCTCCTGTCTCTTCCTTCCTCCATTTGCGTTCACATGGCCTTTAATTGGGTTTCCCAGGTGGAGCTGTGGTAAAGAGCCTGCTTGCCAATGCAGGAGACTTTACAGACCAGGTTCAGTTATGTTTCCCTCTCTCTCCACTCTTCTGCAGTTGGCCCTTCTGCTTGCCCAACAAGGCTGGTGGGCAAGCCTGACTGTTCCAGTTCTAACTGTCCATGTTTTGCATGGTTCAACACCCAAAGCCCATTGGAATCTGTTCCAATTTTTAAAATTCTTGAGAAAGTGAATTTGACCTAACTTGGATCAAAATATGCATTTATAATCTTATTTCATCACCACCACTTAAGCCATTTTTTAATCACCAAGGAATTTTTCAAGTTGCTTCATCTTTATCCATGTAAATATTTTGAAGTACAAAAATATTTCAATTGGCACATGATGTTGTTGCTAGATATTTTATTCCCAGTCACAAGTAGTCATTCTGGTAATATTAGAACCACTGGTATTGATTTTTACAAATGGATTTTGCAGTCTCCTCAAAATAAGTAACTGTTACATGTATTTTAAAAATTATCCTTAAATGGCTTATTTGTCATAGAATCCAGCCCATGACATCATGAGGTAAACCCTCAAAGTTTAATCTCCAAATATTTTTCTGGCCCCAACATACTCCATTCTACGATTTTTTTACTAGATTCCTTTGGGTCTGTTAATATTAAAAATAAATCATTTTAAGATGTTTTTAATTGGGATGGCATTGTTGAGAATGTACTTCTTTCTGTTGTGCAGCAAGTTGAATCAGCTATATGTAAACATATATCCCCTCTCTCTTGGACCTCCCTCTCATCCCGGATCCCACCCCACCCATCTAGGTCACCATAGAGCAGAGAGCTGAGCTCCTGCGCCATACAGCCAGCTCCCACTAGCTGTGTGTTTTACCCATGGGCAGTGCGCATACGTCTATCCCAACCTCCCGATTCGTCCCCCACCATGAGCCCCCTCTCCGTGTCCACACGTCCGTTCCCTATGTCTGGGTCCCTATTCCTGCTATTTAAAACACAAAACAAAGCATCCTTCCCCAGGACACGTTCCGTCCAGTTGTCTGTGAATCTGTCCCTCACGGTTTCCCTGACATAGCCCCGTTTCACAGCAAGAAGAGCCTCCTACCTCCTCTCTGCTCATGTAACACATTAAACCTATCCCAGATGGTAGTATGAATATTTTGTAACTGTTTAACTTTTCTCTTTTGGGGATTAAGCAATCAGCACTCATAGGACAGGAATTCTGCTGTGTTCAATTTGTGTCCCCAGTTCCCACACAGTGATAAGTACACAGCAAGCGCACAATAAAGGTCAGTGATCACTCAGAAATAGCGAAATTTAGCACCAGTGTCTATAGTATACTGATGCGTCCTGGCCAATGGAGTTCATTCTGTTCTCAGATACAAATTTAGCCAGAATTGGTGCGCTATTCATCTTGGGTTGAAACCTTGTTATACATTTTTCTTTTCATATAGTTTGGAGGACTCCCAAGAATAGAGTAGTTTTTCATATAAAGTGGTACAAAGAACTCCAGTTTTATAAATGAGAACTTTGTGCAAATTTGTGTGACACTCCTGATATTAATGTGTGGCATAAATCCATCTATTATCATTTATTTTGAAGCAAATGATAGTGAGGAGTTAACTACTTGGTTCCAAAAATATTAGCATGCAGTCACATTGTTTTTGACCCAAGGTTCTTATGATAACCTATGTTATATTTTTAGAAATAACCTTATACTTTTCTTAAGTTAAAATGACAAGTCAGAATATGTTAATGGAGAGAGACCATAACAGAAAAGTGAAGTGTAATAGTGTCACAGTTTAAGTCACAAACTTAGCAATTAAATATATCACATGCTGTTCTATTTAACAGCCATTTCTTTCTGCTTTTCTCTGTATCATTGAGGTCCGTATTCAGACTTGCACGCTTCGTCTCCATCCTGCCTCTCCTACTCCTTTTGGTTTTAGGCACGTGGAACACGTATATACTGTTATGTTATTCTTGTCTGGTTGGCTTCTGAGTATCTTCAGTCAAGATGTAGATCACCTTGCCTGGTTTCAGGCCTTGGTTTCTGTCCTTGTATCTTTCTTGAAGTGTCTTACTGTCATCTCTTTTATGAAGAAGATTCCTGAGAGGCTGGCCTTTACCTACCCAGGATGCACACCTCAGTTAATCCTTGAGGAAATCTTAACAAAGATTTCTGTCACATGAAAATTTCTGGATTTCTTTCACACTTTTCCCAGAGAATGAAGAGGTTGCCATTTCATGACCTGTTCTCTGCCTGTGTCATGCCATCATCAGTCCTTCATCAGTCCATCATCAGTCCATCATCAGTCCATCATCAGTCCTTCATCCATCATCAGTGATAGCTACCTTGTGTTGTTAGGCTCCTTCTCCAGAGGGTCTTAATATTTTAAAATTTACAAGTTTAAAACAAAGAATAAGTCTTCCTCCATTAATATGGATGTTTGCAACAACTTAAAATTTTGGTTCCAAGGTACATAGGACTTTTTTACCTTACCTTTCAATTTCACTTTCCCCATGTTTTCCTTTCCACCAGAACTGGAAGACACTTTTTTTTGAAAGAGCTTTGTGTTACATTGATCTTTGGATTGAATTAAGTCCTCCCAAAATTCACTGTTGAAGGTGTACCTCCAGTATGGATAGGATGGTGTTTGGAGATGAGCCTTTGAGAGGTGACTGTCTTTAGATGAAGTCATCATTGTGGGGCTTTCATGGTGGGATTAGTGTCTTTGTAAGAAGAAACACCAGAAGCTTTCTTTATTTCTCTCTTTACCATCAGGGAACACATCAAGAAAGTGGCTGTCTAAATGTCAGCAAGAAAGCTCTCACCAGCACCTGATCATGCTGGCACCTTGATCTCAGACTTCCAGCATGTACAATTGTGAGAAAATAAATTTCTGTTGTTTAAGCCACCCGATCTGTGGTATTTTGTTGTAGCAGCCTGAGCTGACTGAAATACATATTCTTCTTATGCCTACTGCATGGCTTAATCTTAATAAAGATTGCAGGAGATTAAGTGCAATTTACCAAGAAGGCAAAATATACTAGGGATATTATAAAGTATTATTGCTACTGTGGATAAGAGGACATAAAGAAGAACTCAAATTTAGACTAAATAACGAGAAATCATGGCCACATTATTTTTCAAACTGTGGGTTACAACCCATTAACAGACTATGAAAACAATCAAGCAGGTTACAGTTAGCCCTCATCTTAACGATTTAAAATAGAACAAAATAAGAAACCTCAGAGTTTGCCTTGTGAAAAGCAATTATTATTTAGTTATGTGCACAAGTATATTTGCTTCCTGTCCATATACCAGTTAATATAAAATGCATTTCTTCTTGAGGTATTAGCTGTTAGAATTATACCCAGTATGTTCAAGGGGATGAAGGTTTAAGAACATCTTGTCATTCTAGGTATCCACTGACTTCAACAAAGATGCACTGGCGACAGTGCCTTCTGAAAAGGACCATGTCTGTCTGAGAGAGCAGTACAGGATTTGACCTTCCAGTCTGTCCCCTGTCCCGCATGCACACATTAGGTTTATCTGGGTTTCAGAATTGATGGTGACACCCCACAACCACGTAAACAATTTCCTTGATATTTTACAGGTTTTATTCAACTTTTCCCACTTTCTTCCCAGTTTATTCTGACTCCTCCTTTAATAGCCACTTGACATGATTTAAATCCTCTTAACATCATTTTCTTTATTTGGAAAATAAGAGAGTTGGACTTGCTCTGGTTTAATGTCCATTCCAGCCCTAAAATTCTACAGTTCTCTTGCTTTTGTATTAGAGGGTTGCATTAATAACAGTGTTTCTCAACCTGGAATTTCATGACCAACTTCTAAGCATCTGAGGGTATATTTAAAGGATTGGAGAACTTTAAAGTTTGTTGCCATAACTTTTGTATGTGTGTTCTTAACCCTGGGGACTCAGATCCGTTTTACTGATGGCTATTGTTGTTCAGTCACCCAATCATGTCCAACTCTCTGTGACCCCAAGGACTGCAGTATCCATGCCTCTCTGTCCCTCACCATCTCCTGGAGTTTGCCCAAGTTCTTGTCCATTGCATCAGTGATGCCATCAGGCCATCTCATCCTTTGATGCCCTTTTCTCCTTCTGCCCTCAATCTTTCCCAGCATCAGGGACTTTTCCAGTGAGTCAGCTGTTGGCATCAGATAACCAAAATATTGGCGTTTCAGCTTCAGCATTGGTCCTTCCAATGAGTATTCAGGGTTGATTTCCCTTAAGATTGACTATTTGATCTCCTTGCTGTCCAAGGGACACTCAGGAGTCTTCTCCTGCACCGCAGTTCAAAGGCATCGATTCTTCAGTGCTCTGCCTTCTTTATGGTTCAGCTCTCACAACTGCCCATGACCACTGGGAAGACTATAACCTAGACTACATAGAACTTTGTTGGCAGAGTCATGTCTCTGCTTTTCAACACACTGTCTAAGTTTGTCATAGCTTTCCTGCCAAGAAGCAAATGTCTTCTGATTTCATGCATGGCTGCAGTCACCATCTGCAGTGATTTTAGAGCCCAAGAAGAGAAAATCTGTCACTACTTCCACCTTTGCCCCCTCTATTTGCCATGAAGTAATGGGACAGGCTTCCACGATCTTAGTGTTTTTAATATTTGGTTTTAAACTGCCTCTTTCATTCTCCTCCTTTCCCCCCATCAAGAGGCTCTTTAGTTCCTCTTCGCTATCTGCCATTAGATTGTTATCATTTGTGTATCTGAGGTCGCTGATGGTTCTCCCACCTATCTTAATTCCAGCTTTTAACTCATTCAGCTCAGTATTTCTCATGATGTGCTCAGCACATAGATTAAACAAACAGGGTGACAGCAGACGTCCCTGTCTTATTCCTTTGTCAATCTTAAGCCAATCAGTTGTTCCATACAGGGTTCTGACTCTTGCTTCTTGACCTGCACACAGGTTTCTCAGGAGACAGGTAAGATGGTCTTTTACTGAATGAGTGGCTTATGCAAGACTTGTTTAGTATAACTGGAGCATATTTTATTATATGTAGGGATACAGAATGAGGCAAGAGATATAAGCAGGGGTTGGATCATGAACAGTCTTGACTTTAATAGTCAAGCTTTATTCTGAGATGGTTATGTGTATATGTGGAATGAAGAGAGGTGGTCATCAGCATGTTTGTGGTTGAAAATGTAGAAAGAATGCATAAAGGGGATAAAATTACTGCAAAGGTAGAAAACAGATTGGAAGTAACAAAATCCTAGGTCTAGTCAGCAAGGGTTTAATGTTATCAGAATGAGAATTTATATTTGTCTACACTGGGGCATAAATGGATAGTTGGAGAGAGGCAGACACTTGGAGCAATATTTTGTATACAGAAACATCATGACCTGATATTAGATGAGATATTTGGAATAACAGAAAGGGTGTGTGGAGGATAACTTTGGCATTTGGCTTGTGCAGTTTGGTAAGGTGATGAAAAGTCCATCTGAGAGTATGTTAGGAATTGGTGGAATGGGAGGTGGGAAGAAAATTTAAAAAAAGATAATGTGGAAAGAGGGAGAAAAAACTACCTACACACATTCTAGTACTATCAGGCAGTAGGGAGGGATAATTTAAGGCAGGATTTTATGAATCTGTAGACTTTTTATCCAGCAAGCATTCAGTAGCCAGTTGCTGTTTAGTCCCTAAGTCATGTCTGACTCTTTTGTGACCCCACGGACTGTAGCCTGCCAGCCTCCTTTGTCATGGGATTTCCCTGGCAAGAATACTGGAGTGGGTTACCATTTCCTCCTCCAGGAAATCTTCCCATAGATGATTACTTGCCTTAGTAATCCAGAATTGGGAAGAATACAAAAAATAGACACAAGTTTGGATGGCATTCTTGGGAAACTGAAGAGCCATTGATATCTTTCATAGGAGTTTTAAGTGCATCAATTTGGGTCTTGTAGTACACATAGGATCAGTAGCTTTAGAATGAAAATGAACATAGGATTGGACAGACGAAATTACTGAAATGCTGTGCAGTGATAAATGCCTCAGCCAAATTCATCAGCATGTCTGGTACTAAAGTGACCCTTTAGCTTTGTCCTTGGAAGCCAGGAATCCTAGCAGTTTCGCTCCCAATGTATCTGGGCTGCTTCTAGAGAGCGAGGTGTGACCTTGGGTGAGGTACCTCTTCTCAGCCTAACGCAGTGGTTCTCAAAGGATGGTTCTCAGAATAGCAGAGTTAGTATCATCCTGGTGCTTGTTAGAAAGGTAGAATATTGGACCCCTTACTAAATCAGAGCTCTAAGGGTTCCAAGCTTTCCCAGCGATTCTAATAAAATTTAAAGTCTGAGAACATCTGGCTTCCAGAAATCTGGGAGAGAGACTCAGCTGAAAATTGCCACCAGTCTAGACTCTCAGCAGCTGGAAATGAGTGTCTCAGTTCTGTGGGGTGATATGTGGGACACCGCATCATCAGTGGGTAAAGTCAGAAAGGTCAGGCTGTGGGCCCGATCTTCTTTTCTGAGTTGGGAATATTGAACCCAGCCTTAGTAGGAAGGAAACAGAGGACAAATTAAAGAATTTGAGTTATAAAAATATACTATGGAACATCAGTTTTCACTTAGTGCATTTTCCTGTATCTCAAATGTTTATTTCATACAGGGGCCTCCAACCTCCAAGAACTGTCCATGTTCCATTGAACTAAGCAACACATCAGGGGGTGAGTGGTGGGCGAGTGAGTGAAGCTTCATCTGTGTTTACGGCCGCTCCCCATCGCTCACATTACTGCCTGAGTGCTGCCTCCTGTCAGATCAGCAAGAGCACTAGACACTCATAGGAGTGTGAACGCTGCTTTAAATTGTGCATATGAGGGATCTAGATTGCACACTACTGATGAGAATCATCCAGAAAAGATGACCACCCCCACCCCATCCAGGCAGAAATGTTCTTCCTTGAAACCAGTGCCTGGTGCCAAAATGTTTGGGGAATGCTGACCTAATATATCAATTAAATAAGAATTCTTTAATATCAACAACTCTTCCGAAGCCAACTGTGATTATAATAAATGCTTATGGGTAAGGATTTTTATGCTGTGATTTAGCAGTAGAATATCCTGCCAGTTCAAATAGTTAACAGTAACACACAATATGTTTTTTCCCTTTATTATGTACAAGCTGTAAATAATTAAGCGAGGAGCTCTTGAAAGTAAATTAAGTTCTTTTATATAGAAGTATTAATCTAAAGCAAATACACCTTTGCTCAGATGTTTAGCATAGAATTCAAGTTTTCGTTAGAATAAAATACCTAATAATATACTAAAGCACTCATGTGATTGGGTAAAACTTTATTTTAAACCCACATTCAATCAATTTTTTCCCAAGACTGTTGGTTATATATACACTTTATTGCTGAGCTTCTGCATCTTAAATCCTTGTAACATCAACCTTGACTGTAAAAATGTTCATTACCAATGCACAGTTTATTTAATGCACAAAACAGTGGACATCTTGGAGTTTTCCCACTGTTATGGGCTGATGATATCTGGAAAATGGATATCCATCTTGCAAGGGGAAGCCTGTTAAGTCACTTTGCCTTACATTTAGATTGCATGCAAAAGAATTTACTTTTGCAGGAGCCAGTAAGCTTTCTGTGCCACTTGAAACAGAATAGATGCTCTTTGGCAAATAGAAAAAAATATAACAGGTTTAAATAGCCCTGAAGATGGGAAAGACTCTGGTTTACTCATTACCTATAGATAATTAGTAGCTCTTTGGGAAAAAAAAAAATTAAGGTTTAAATCTCTCAGTAGAAACAATTTTAAAACAAGGTAAAATATAGAGAAAACACCTAACAGGCAAAGCATTGCAATGTAGCAATGTATGTCTCAATTTGCTTGTGATAGTTGCGCTCTAATTTCTGTGTTTTTTTAAATTAATTAATTAATTAATTAATTTTTTTGATGAGTTCTGGTGATATTTTATTTAGAAAAACATAGACCCACCCGGACCAAATTTATTTTAATTGGAGGCTGCTAATTACTTTACAATATTGTAGCGGTTTTGCCACACATTGACATGAATCAGCCATAGGTGTACATGTGTTCCCCACCCTGAACCTCTCTCCCACCTCCCTCCCCATCCCATCCCTCTGGGTCATCCCAGTGCATCAGCCCTGAGCACCCTGTCTCATGCATCGAACCTGGACTGGCGGTCTGTTTCACATGTGATAATGTACATGTTTCAATGTTGTTCTCTCAAATCATCCCACCCTCACCTTCTCCCACAGAGTCCAAAAGACTGTTCTATACATCTGTGTCTCTTTTGCTGTCTCACGTACAGGGTTATCATTACCATCTTTCTAAATTCCATATATCTGCATTAGTATACTGTATTGGCGTTTTTCTTTCTGGCATACTTCACTCTGTATAATAGGCTCCAGTTTCATCCAGCTCTCTAATTTCTGAATGACCAAATCTCACTGGATCAACACAGCACCCTGGAATTCAGTTAGTTAGATGTTCCTTGTTGAGATGTGTTAGTGTTCCTCCTGGCTTTTTATTATTTATCATTTTACTGGTGTGGAAAAGGATGATGACAGAAGATAATCACCAACACTGGAGAGTGGGTTTTGTGGCTGCTTGGAACATTTAAGAGGGGAACTGGAACTTAGCAGTTCACAACAGCTTTTGGTCAGCCCTGGTACTTTGGTAGATCCAAAAGGCAAATGGAAATGGTTACAGAGTTCTGTTGTGGGGGAAGGTAAATATCAGTTATCCCCATCGTGTTCAGTGAAATTCTATCTTTATCCACATTAATCCATTTCATAGTAGATTGTTTTTCTTCATGTAGATTATTTTCTCTGTGCCTGTTCATATCGACCACATATTTTACTGCAAATAGGAATAGTTTTTAGTGTGTTTTATCCGATGTTAAAGCCAGGGTGTAAAGTCATTTACGTGACTCCTAAGTTTATTTCCTTTCTCTTGGTGCACTGCCTTGATTTTAATACATCTCTCCTCCCTCACCTCAGGAGGGCATGCGGTGCAGGAAGCTGACTCTATTGCCAGGTACAGAGGTGGCTCGCTGGCCATGTGATTTGTTCAGAGGTGGGCTTGTGGTTTAACTTGTCTGATCAGAATGAATTTCCGGAACTTTGCTTGGATATTGTGGCAGATATGCTTTCCTCTGCTGGATAAGAATGCCGAAGTATAATTGCTTGGAAACCACTGCCATTTATCTTGTAGTATAAGGACAGAAGCCTCTAATGAATGAGGGAAATGCCTGAAAGAGGGGTTGAAACATGTAAAAAGAGTAGAAGTCCTGGGTAATACCTTTTGAGTTGTGGTTCAAACACTACTTGAAAGACTTTTCAGCTACAAAAGCAATAAATCACCTTTATCAATTAACCCTGAGTTGTGTTTTCTACTACTTGCAAACAAAAGCATTTTGATAAATGTAGTACTCCTCCATTCTCCAATCCCTAAATCGTATGTAAAAGATTAATAAATATAGAGAAGCATATACATATATGCAACAGTATTTCTATAGAGGTATAAACATTTTTTTCTGCCTTTCCTGCATGATTTGTATATTATTGATGCGTGTAATACCTTATTTTAATTGCTTATCTCATAACAACATCGTTGAAGCCAGAAATGCCTGATACCAGTGAGCAATTTGGAGATCACTTACTTTATTTCCATTTCCCTCACTCATTTGTCAAAGAAATATACATAATATAATCAAACTATTATTTAGAAGTCAGGAGGGCCTTTCAACATTAACAGAAGATAGTCATCTATAAACAAAAATTCTGTTTCATTCAAATGTTTTGCTTATGGTAATAAAGAGCACAAGAAGGAGAATGGAAAATCACAGAACAAACAAATTGTTTCTTCTATTTCAAAGATTACCTGGAGGTATCTGTTGCCCTTTACTATATAATTACAAAGATGCATTACTTGAAGTTAAAATTTCAAGTGAATAAAAAACATGTTTCCATGAATATATTGATCTAAATAACTTAGAGGAAACTCATATGCTTTTATTGCAGGTCAAAACTTGCCAGTGGAACTACATCATTAAATAACTAAAAATGTCTTCTTTTTTTTTTATAAACTTGACTGTATGGGTTTATATAACAGTTATTAACTACATATTTTAGTGTCCTTTTTTTTTTTTTTTTTTTTAGTATTAAGAGGCTAAAATAAAAAGTCCACTTGGAATGTTGACAATGAAGGAAATAATTGACTCTCTGGGAGATAAATGATAGAATCAATATTAGATCAATATAGATCAGCAGATTTATGACAGACCAGATAGCTTCTGATTGAAGTATTAACATATTTAAAGAAAAAAAGATGCTACACAGAAGGGGCATCAGTCAACTGTGGAAATGCAGGAAAAGAAGCCAGGACTTTGGGCAAAAGTTAATGATCATGAAAGGAAGAGGGAACCCTAGTTGCTAGACATCAAGTTATTTATGTCCCACTGGCAAGGCTGACCCTTTGATTTGGAGCCATGGGATATCTCTCAAGTCTTTTTGATCTAAATTGAAAGTCCAGCTCTGTTGTGAGATGGACCAACAGGTATTCACACCTGTTGCCATTAAACATTCATTTCATCTAACTCCCATTATTTTGATTCCATGCTCACCGAGAAATCTGACTCTCATGTCTGCCTGTCTTTGTTTTATGGCCTTTGTCAATATAATATTTCATGGTAAATAATTAAAACAGGCTTTGGTTATTTTTATTGCATAACCACATAGTTTGGCCATGGGGAGGCAATGTACCAAACCCTGCTGACTTGAATACTTTGTGTAAAATTTATAGTTTGTGTAAAAGTTATATTTCTCAGAATATATGAATAAATTGATTCTTTGATATTTACTAGGTGTGAACCAGTCAGTGAAGGCCTGGTCACACTCTGGAAAAGCCAATATGAAAGCATCTTTGGGGACTTCAAAATAAAGAAACATTCAGTTCAGTTCAGTTCAGTTGCTCAGTCATGTCCGACTCTTTGCGACCCCATGAATTGCAGCATGCCAGGCCTCCCTGTCCATCACCAACTCCCAGAGTTTACTCAAACACATGTCCATTGAGTCAGTAATTCCATCCAGCCATCTCATCCTCTGTTGTCCCCTTCTCCTCCTGCCCCCAATCCTTCCCAGCATCAGGGTCTTTTTCAATGAGTCAGCTCTTTGCATGAGGTGGCCAAAGTACTGGAGCTTCAGCTTCAGTATAGAAGGATTAATTCTGTATAATAGCACTTGAAGTTAAAGTTTTAGTTGCTCAATTGTGTCTGATTCTTTATGACCCTATGGACTGTAAATCCCCAGGCTCCTCTGTCCATGGGATTCTCCAGACAAGAATACTGGAGTGGGTAGCCATTCCCTTCTCCAAGGGATCTTCCTGACCCAGGGATGGAACCTGGGTCTCCCACATTGCGGGCAGATTCTTTACCATTTGAGTTACTGGGGAAACCGATATAATACTACTTGTGTAGCTGGTAAAGAATCTGCCTGTAATGCGGGAGACCTGGGTTTGACCCTTGGGTTGGGAAGATCTCCTGGAGAAGAGAAAGGCTCCGCACTCCAGTATTCTGGCCTGGAAAACTTCATGGACTGTATAGCCCATGGGGTCGCAAAGAGTTGGACACAACTGAGTGACTTTTACACTTCACCTATATATCATTACAATGGATCATATAAATTATCCATCAGAAAATTGTCAGGCATTGTAGGCACATTTTTACAAAGTTTGACCATTTCCTCAAATCTTTCATAGCCTTCTATTGCCTTCAGGATAAAATTTGGGCTACTTAGGGTGACATGCACAGTCCTTCATGATCTCACTTCCATTTTCATCTCTTGATGTCCTGCTGCAAGTAATGCAGGCACACTTGCTATTATTTGAATTACCTACACATTAGAGTTTAGCCTGAACACTGTCTTAGGGAAGTCACTCCTCCCCTTTCTCCTTTCTCCTGACTGAATACAACCCTCCTTTGGAACTCTAGTCTTTGCTTCAGAACATTCTTGGCAGTACCATGGTGTACTGGAACTGTTGACTCGTCTGTCTTATCCACGACTTGACAAGTCTTTTTGAAGGAGCAATTCTGAATTTTATCTTGAAATGACTAAGATATAAGAAAAGTGCTTATATATGAAAATCAAGGGAGTGTACTGAATGGATGGATAAAGCAATGAATTATTATAGTCAAATTTGACTTCCAGCCCAATTTATTTTCCTTGTTTCTAACTATACTAGGCTGACACAGTGACCTGATTCTTTACGTCTCCTGTGTCCATATCCATCGCCATATACTTGTGGTAGGACCCTTGCACTTGGACTCTTGAAGTCTTCCATGTGGCTTGCATTGGGCCAATGGAATGTTGATAAACAAGATACAAGCAGAGACTAGTGGAGAGGCTTATGAAGTAGAACTACTCCACAGAAAAATGAATGAGCCCAGCCAAGCCCAGCAAAGCCTAGCCTGGATTAGCTGAATCCCAATGAATGATAAATAAAAGGTCAATGAAATTTTGAATGGTTTGTTATGCAGCATTGTCACAATACAGGTCAGATACATCCATGATCATTAATGATCTTAATTCAGCTGTTGCCCTGGTAAGAGTAAAACAATGATTAATGTTGACAGTAGGCAGTGTGGACTAATAGTTTAAATAGCATGCTGCGAAACCAGACTGCTTGGCTTTTAACTTCATCTTTGCCACTTACCAGTAATTTTACATTGATCAAGTTACTGATTCATGTCATGCTTCAGTTTTCTCACCTATAAAATGTGGAAAATAATAGTATATACTGCCTGTTTTGAGTATTAAACATGTAATACATGTTATTAATACATGATATTTAAAAGCAGAGACATCACTTTGCCCAGAGAGTTCCATATAGTTAAAGCTATGGTTTTTCCAGTAGTCATATATGGATGTGAGAGTTGAACCACAAAGAAGGCTGTGCACCAAAGAGTTGACTTTTTCAAATTGTGGTGCTGGGTAAGACTTTTTGAGAGTCCCTGAGACAGCAAGGAGAACAAAGCAGTCAGTCCTAAAGGAAATCAGCCCTGAATAGTCATTAGAAGCCCTGATGACTGAAGCTCCATTCAGTAATGAAGCTGAAGCTCCATTACTTTGGCCACCTGATGCTAGGAAAGACTGAGGGCAGGAAGAGAAGGTTGGATGAGGATGAGATGATTAGATGGCATCACCTACTCAAGGGACATGAGTTTGAGCAAACTGGAGGAGATGGTGAAGGACTGGAAGGCCTGGTGTGCTGCAGTTCATTGGGTCACAAAACTTGGACACGACTTAGCAACTGAACAGCAACAACATTTAAAATGCGTGTAAGAACTATGCCTCACATGGAATAAGTGGTCAAGAGATGTTCCTATGTGCAAATATAACCTTGTCTAATGAATTTTTTCATTGTTCTTTCCCTTGATAAGTGTTATGCTGTGTTCCTCTTAGCCATAATTATGACTCTACACATCTGTGAAGAATTGTAAAATTTTAATGTTTTGTCATTTTGCTTAACAACATGATTCTTAAGAATTCAGAAGTAAGAAAGTTTCTAAATTGTAAGCCACATTTAGGCAACTATAAAAGGGGAAATAGCAGATTTTCTGAGATAGTCACATGAGATACCCTAATAAAATGTAGAAAAGTGGGATCCTAGAAGATAAAGCCAATTCATAAGGAAGCTAATAACCAAACCCCAAAATATTCAGGTTGAGACTCTTCATGCCCAAGTTCACCTAATTTTAAGGCTATTCAGAAAATAGTTCCCAAGGGTATGTTATCTGGATAGACCCTCAAGGATTGTTAAAGTAGCCTGGACTAACCTTCAGAACTTTTGTGTCATTTCTGGCTTTTGCCTAGTGGTTTATACACCACTTTTGGACTCCCCATTTGTTGGCACTATGGAGTATCTTATGGATCAAACAACAGCAAATGTATGGGTTACTTTTCATTCTGAGGGCCTTTGGAGAAGGAATCCTTGGGAGTAATAATTTATCAGTGTCCTTAATGCCTCCTACCATTATGCATAAGGTTTTCTGTTATACAGAAAACTCAAGAAGGTGCTAGGACAATATTCAGCTTTGCCAGAATTTGATGGGGCAGGGAGATAAATAAAGTCCTTGGACTTTGCCAAGTTCTTCATTGCCGAGTTCTTCTAAATAAGAAGAGGCTGCTCAGACATATTCAAGGATTCTCCCCATAAAGCACTGGTAATGTGTCTCAGGAGGCAGGATGCCTGTCACACCATCTGTAAAGAAGAGAGTCAAAATGCTGTAATTGTTGGGACTTGTCATCTCTCTCCAGTGCTGGTACAATCCCTGAATGAGCTGCTTTCAATCAGCTTCTGTGCAGTGCCAAGGAGGTGTTCCCAAGTTACTGGTGGCTTCTGCCTATGTAAAAGCAATTTTCTCTTGATAAGAGAGGAATATAAGAAACTACATGAATAGTCTGGATATCTCTCTCAGAATTTTGTAGAGACATACTTTCCATTATTAGCAGACTGGAACTGAGGTACTTCTAAACTGAAGTGAATGTGAGTAGAATTATGATGCAAAGCTAGTACATGAGAACATGGCTTTGTGGGTGACAATTGAGGGGCTCTGTTAGAGTCATTTCCCATCACTGATGGTGTAAAAGTATAAGTAATTTGTAGATTTGGCTTCAGGATCATCTTTTTCTGAAGATCTGCTTTGGGAGATGAGAAATGAGGATTATATTATCGGAATATAAATTTGGCCTCTGGGAAAGCTCTTTCAGCTCAAAAAATTATGGACATCTTTACAACATTCAGAAACCATTCTGCATACACGAAAACCTGCTGGAAATATGGAGCTGGCTACACAAAACAGAGATCCTTAGAATGTCTTTTTTTGAAATGAGACCAAAATAACGATAGCAACTTACGCCTGTGATGACCATTTGTATAGTGAAGCATAGTCCTTGGAGATGCAGAAATGAAAGCTTTCGGTACATGCTGCTGGCTTGTAAGCTTTCTGACAAATGACTGTTAAGAGCAATAGGTGAGAAAAGAGACCCAGCCTGTGTCGGGGGCACTAAAACAGTTTGACAATCCATGGGGGGTTATTGGCATTATCCCCCTTTCCAAGTCCACTTTTCAACATGGTGAAAAATGAGGCAATAGAGCAGGTCATGGGTGCCAAAGTTTCACTCTGGGTACACTTGAGGGAGACATCCAGGGTGGGATTAATTCATTAATCTCCTTTAAGCTTTCTACCATTACTCACAAGTCTTTACATAGAATGCTCTGGGTTTTTTTTTCTTTTTCTTTCCTGGAAACAGTGGAGCTCTATTTACATCAGAAGGGACATCAAGTACCACAACAATCACTAAAAATGAAATCCTACAGCTCAGCCTGCCAACCAGCATGGAAAGTGTACAGCTGAAAGTGAGCTTCACAAGGCAAGTCACGCACAAGGGAGGGAAGACAGCAAGATGCCAAAATAGCTCATGGATAGCATGAGAAAGGGGGCTGCCTGAGAGCGGCAGGCGGCAAAACCTAAAAAGACTCACGAAAGAGAAATCTTTGGCTTAGCTCTCTGGAAGCAGGCAGAAAGAAGAATGGAGAGGCGACAGTGGGTGTGCAAAGGCAGTATCAAACCCAGAGGTAAGACCTGCCCGAGTGTCTTTGGCTGGAAATGCCGCGTTTACTGCCGCTTGGACCCAAGGGTGTATAGGGATCCTGGGTGATCTTTCAAATTTGTATCTGATACTCCCACTGTCATCTGTATCGTTGTTGAATATAATGGGCAATACGCTAAGGAGTTGCAGGATGCCAAAGGTCGCAGGTTCGATCCCCATATGGGTCATCAAAAAAAAAAAAAAAAAGAAAACAGGTGCAGAGATATCTTAAATATTAAGGCTATACACATAACACTCTCAACATGAGATCACAACTATAAACATTTCAGAAAAGGTTATCTAAATGCTCTATGTATCTGTTATTTTTATATACACTGACACCTCTATGTAGAGAATAAAATGCAAGAAAATATATTTCAACTTTGGTTAGTATTGTCCTTTCTCTGTTATTCTATTAGCCTGTTTGGCCCCTCTTCCCACACATCTGAGAGACAAGACACTTTAGAACAATGCATATGTGAAGGATTTGATGGTGTGTTTATAAGCTGCACACACATGTACCCTTGTTTTTTAAAGTCTGAGCCCATCCAAACCTTGTGGGAATTCTCCTTGCTTCTCAAAAGATCTTACACTACTTAATCTCTATTCATGTGAAACAAGAAACGGTGTCCTTCTCATTTTATTCCGAAGCCATCTCTAATGCCAAATGGATATGGGGGAAGTTGACATTTACTCAGAATTATTATTCAATCAAAGTGCTATTTTCTTCTTATGATGATTTCATTTGTCAGAGCAGTTTTAATGCAAAGCTTGTGATCAGGTTTTTTCTTTCCTTAAACAATTGGTGCTACCATCTGTGTCACCTGAGGCTTCTTTTTGTTGATTATTTTGTATTGTAGCCTCCTGTAATGTGACGCGATGAAAACATAAATAATTTGAGCCTTGTTTTGCTGGGAGAGAACACTCCAGACAGTTATGTAGTGCCAGAGTACCTATTGCAGAGAAGGTGAGGCAGTATAATATTCTTCCCGTAAAAATATGCCACCTTTTTTTTTTTATCCTCTCTTTAAAATTCTTTGTTTAGTTTGATTAGAGATCCACATCAGAGGTATTTTCTAGGGCTTGGGACCTGCCTGCTTGGGAACTTCCAACTGCGCTGATGAAGAACCATTCACCTAGCCTGAGCTGTTGGAGTTCAGAACAACCCTAGGGCATTTTTGTTTTCTGTTTTATATCCCGTTTGTTCTTTCTCTTTGTTCTCGTCCATTCAGAGGAAGGTGTGTGCTAATGCCAACTTGTTAGAAGTATACCCAGCAGGAGGAGGAAATGAGCTGTTTGGATTCTTTAAAATAGTTCTTGCTTATTTGCCCAGTGCTTTAGATTACAATTAGAGGGTAGTCTTTTGGTAGACAAAAGGGGCTCTCACTCCTCACATAGCTTAGCTTAGAAATTCCATTGCATAGTTAAAAACCTATAGACGTTAATGGCTTGCCCCAACTCTTTGGTAATTAGCAAATGGTCTCCTCCCCTCCTCCACCCATGCCCAGTAGGAATGGCTTTTGGCTATTCTTTCTATAACTGAGGTGTTAGTTGCTCAGTAAAGTCCGACTGTTTGTGACCTCATGGACTGTAGCCCACCAGGCTCCTCTGTCCATGTAATTCTTCAGGCAAGAATACTGGAGTGGGTAGCCATGTCGTTCTCCAGGGCATTTTCCTGACTCAGGGATCAAACCCGGGTCTCCCACATTGCAGGCAGATTCTCTACCATCTGAGCCACCAAGGAAACCCTTCTATAACAGAGCTGTCTTAAAAAAAAAAATGATACATTGGAGATAGATTGACTGAAATGTTTGGAAAATGCTGGATTCCAGCATGAGTTGTATTTTCTACTATCTTACTACAGCGGGCACTTATCTCTTGGAACTGGTTGAACACAAAAGGAAGTGCTGAGCTAAATTAATAATCTGGAAGTATTTTTAAGCTTAGTCTTTAGAATATATTGTCAGGAAGGGGATGAAAATAAATTATCATCTTTGCAAAACATTTTAAGAGCTAGGGTTTTGGATCAAAGCTCGTGTTCAACTTATTGACCAGTGTAACTTCCAAGTTGAGCTGCTTTTGATTGTTTTTGTTTTTACACGTCTGTGCTCTCTTGAGGACACAGAGATACTCTTGGCATATATTAGAAGGTGTTTAGTGGTGATAGAAAATGTGATGAATACCTGCTTAAGGCCAGATAAACTATCCTGAACAATATATTATCCTCCTTCAAACATTTTTCCTTCCTATCCATGAAAGACCCAGATTGAAGTATCAGGACTTAGAACGAGCACCACTGGACTCGAGGGACTCTGATTTTCTACACACTTATTACTCAGAAAGGTTGATTAAGTGTGTTTTACTCAATTAACCACAGATGAGCCCTTGTGCATCACTAGTTTGTAATCGCCCTAATTGATTCTGAGGTGAGATCTCTGGTCAGAGTCAAGCCAGCTATAGGCTTTGTTAGTGATTTTGATGGAATGACCCCAGGAAGCTTCATTTTTACGGCTTTGATGTAAAAAAAGCCCAAGAAACTTGCCCAAGCCTCTCTGCTTACTTAATTATATTTTTGATAATTTATTTTACCAATTGACTTCTAGCCAGGCCAGGTTATGTTTGATCTTGATGAGGTTGCATGGGAGGAGGAAATGTCCTAGCTCATTATACATTCTTGCTTTATCAGACCTGTTTTCTGAAAATTGTATGCAAATTCTGGTTCTCAGACATTTCTTTGAAGAAAACCATTCTTTCTTTTCTCTCCCCTCCTCTGAATCATTTCATTAGCATAGGGTGAATAGTCTGTCTCTTGGCTTCTAATCACTGATGTTAGAGATTTCACCATTAGCCACTTATTCTGCTATCTTAAGGATTATCTTTTCAAGTCTATTCAAAAACCAGTATTATTTTGGTAAAGTGGAGCTTTAGGTAGAAGATTAGGCTAAGATCAAATTCTATTACATACAGCAATCCGATTAATTTAGAATTCTCAGTTCTTAGAACTTTACTTACAAAGCAGTGTAGCAGAAAACTTTTTGATACAGGTTTTTATTCTTGATAATGTTTCCAGATTAGACTCTACCCTCCTCCCATCTTCCCCTGGAAGAGAACAAGAGTAGAAGGCAGAGAGTAAGCAAAATATTGAGTTTTCTGTGAAGAGGAAGAATGAGGGCTTGAGATAGACATTAAATTTAATAATTTAAAAAATTTAAGTTTTATTATTATTATTATTTTTTTCCAGAACAGGAGTTTTAGCTATGGGGTTCACATTTACTATAGAAGTTTCTGTTATACTCTGATATAATTGTTCTTATAAACATTTGTTACAGGAGTTCAACTCCTGTTGACTCACAAAGGCATGCTCTCTTGGAATGCAGATAACTCTGGGAATTGAAAAATATAAAGTTCTTCCCACCCTAATACTCTTCCAGATGGAGTTCTTGCAGAGAAAAAACAAAAGATGTTGGAATCCAGGAAGTATTCCATATATATGTGTAGTTACTGGGGGGCAAAGATATTCTATGCACGTTTCTTTGGAGGAAAGGGTGTAGGCTCAGAGTGAGAGGGGAGGAATGTAGTCTTGAAGACACATTTCATGTATGACATAATTTTACCTACAACTCCAGACTTTTCAGTTATTCTCAGTTACATTGAGTAGGCAATTCATAGTCCATGGTTATGTAATAAATATTTCATGCAGTTAAAAACAGAAACCACAGCCCCCAAATGGCATCACTTGTGCTAAAACCCAAGATACCAAACCTAGATTTAATACCTAACCTAATTGCAGTTTCAACCTTCACCAAAAATATAATCTTAATCAACCAGTCTCAAGTTTTCTGGTCAGCACCAGTGAGATAATCTGTCACGTGGGACCACTCCATTCCCCCGTAGGAAGAAGAGGCAATTTCAGTGATAAAGCCCTTGCTGTTCCTCATGCCCCTGAAAAAAGATATCCTGGCCTAAAAATGAACCTTTTTTTTTTGCTTATAACTCCCTGGCCCCACTCTTCTATCCTATAAAATTCTTCCATTTGTAGAATCCCATGGAGTGCCCTTTCAGCTGCTAGATGGAATGCTGCCCAATTCATATACTGCCTAATAAAGCCAGTGAGATCTCCACATTTACTCAACTGAATTTTGTTTTCAATTATGCATACCTTTTATATTTTTATTTTTAAAATTCTGCCGTATCGACCCTTTCCTTGGTGGATTTCATGAATGTTGTCACTGAAGTAAAATGTCAGGTTGTGCAGTTGTATGGAGTTTGGACAGATATACTGAGAAGAGCGTTATCCATATGTACACAGTTGCATCAGAATCGTGTCTGACTCTGTGACCCTATGGACTTGTAGCTGGCAAACTTCTCTGTCTGGGGGATTCTCCAGGCAAGAATACTGGAGTGGGTTACCGTGTCTTCCTCCAGGGGATCTCCCCGACCCAGGCATGAAACCTGCATCTCTTATGTCTCAAGTAGCTGGATTCTTTACCACTAGCACCACCTGTCCACATAAGGGAGCAAAATATATTTTTCTTCTATCCATCTCTGGTGGGGCCCTATAAATTCAACTGTAAAAAAAACAGATTAACAAGAGGAAAGCAAACAGAAATTTATTAATGTGCACCCTGCACACCCAAGGGAACACCCAATGATGAGTGACCCAATGGGCTGGTTAGAACTGGGGCCTATAAACCATCTTAGGGTTTTGGGCTTCTGGGAGAGGAATGGGCAAGTTATAAGAAGGTAACCTGGAAAAGTATAGTAAACAAGGGTTGTTTAGTAAGGTTTGTTATACAGATTTGAGTTTTCTGTATTGATAAGAGTTGTTAAGAGCCTTTTACCTACATCTGCTGGTTCCCAATCGCCATTATCTCAAAACAATCCATGTGCCAAAGCGGTATAAGTTAGAGTGATCTATTCTGGTATCCTTCATCCATCACTCTCCCCACTTGCATTATTTACAATGCATTCAGTTACAAGTTCAAGACAGTTGAGCTCAAACTGCCTTGAACACGAAAGGAAATAAAAAGTTCATCTTTATAAAAAGGTTTAATATTAGATTTAATCCAATGACTCAGTTTGGTCATTAAGGACACAGTTTCATTTCTCCGCTGTGTTTCTAATGGATTAGCACGTATTTGGGGATTGTTTCCCCCATCAACACATGAAGATTTGCCAGCAGATTCCAGGGTCAAACGTCTACAACAGAAGAAAGAATCGTAGTCTCGGAATTCTCAGCAAAGTTCCTATTGGGCCATTTAATTGGTCCAGAGCAACTTTCTGATTTCACACTAATTAAAGCAGCTCAGTTTATGTGCCTGTCCCTTAAGCAATTTTTATGGGCAGGAAATTCAGTACACTGATGGACTTAATTGAGGTCATAGCCTCTAGTCCTGAACAATCCCAGCCCAACATGCAGCTTCAATGAAAAACATAGACGGAGACTGGGGATAGATGGTTCCCTTACATTTTAACTGTTTATTCTTGTCAAAAGGAAGGGGAGTAGTTGCTGGAGAGAAAAATAACCATCAGTGACTTTGACAGTCACTGGTTTAGAAATTAGGTACATATATATAGAGAAAATGTAAGTATATGTTAAATTTGTGTGTATATATGTATATATGTGCATGTGTTAAGCAAAAGTGGTAGAAAACTTGAAAGGATAGCTTTTTATCGAAAGAAATATACAGCCTAGGGAATGCTGAAATGGGTATAGCCTTTGAAATAGAAACATGGACATTTTTAGTGTCACAGAATTTTAGCACTTAACACAAGAAAACTAGAAGAGTCCAGTTTTAAAAATCCAGTTTCTTATATTGAGCTGAATTCTTCCTCCCTTTAAATTTCACCAAACCTTATTTTCCCTGGTATTGCCATTTGAAATTATTTCTAATAAGAAATTCTTCTTTTATATGACAGTCCCTCAAACATTTGAGCTTGGTTGTAGATAATGACCAGAGTGATACTACTCCAATATAAGTATTGGAGTAGTGCTTTAAAGTTTTCAAAGTTTTGTTATGTTTAGTATCTTATCTACATATTAATAAACCTATATGGAATTAGAAAAGTTAGTCAGACTAGGAATTTCCTTGGCAGCAAGTGACAGATACTGATTTCAAGGATGATGTCAAAAATGAGGAGCATACTGCCAAGTGATTCCAAGGAAAAGTTGAACAACAAAGAAACTAGTAATGTAGAGCTGAACTCAAAATGACTCATGAGCAAAACAACATGACTTTCTATTTCTTAACTGTCAATCTCTCTGTTTATCAGCTTCTTTCCTATTGCAGGCTGCCTTTCTTTGGAAGTGACTATCAACAGCAGTTTTTAACTGTCATTTCCCAGCTTTGGCTATTGAAGACCATCTGACCTCTCTCTCTCTCTCTCTCTCTCTCTCTCTCTCTCTCTCTCTCTGGCTCACACATTCCATGAAGGGCCTCGTGGATTAAACAGGATCAGGTTTCTGAACCTGCTACAACCAAATATAATTAGAGATTGGTTGAAGGAGGCAGTCAAGAGGATGTGACTTCTGGCTGACACCTGAGCTGAACCCTGGGAATGGGAGGCTCATTACCTCCTCCCCTGACCTTGGAATGTACATCCTGCCCATCACCCATCATTCCCACACTAGGAGCTGTTTCAAGGACACAGCCTTGAGAGAGCAAAATATTGAGACCAGCTGAACTGAATAGGTGACTAAACCTAGCTAAGGCATCTGTATAAACTCTAAAATACTGGCAGATGGGTGCAGAAATCTACTCTTCTTGCCACCTCTCAAGACAAGTCATGTGAGTAAGTTTACTTGCTTATTGAAACTGCCATCTACCATTCTGAAGTCCTTTGCCTCTTTCTTCAGGCTATTCTTGCCCTCTTTGTATGGAGGCCAGTTTCAGATTTCACTGGGGAAATTTCAGAGACTGAGAAACAGTGATTGGTGAGCCAAAAGGAGACCAAAGCAAAGGGTCTTGGGAATATTAAAATCAAACACAAATGGAGACCAGAATTGAAAATTTCACCGAGCAGACAAAACTAGTAAGTCATACAAGTAGTTTTAAGTTAGCTTATTTTGCAAGACAAGCAAGGATAACTTGACCTGTGTCACTTCTTGCTTGTGTCTCTGAAAATCAGAGTTCAGTCACTCAGTCGTGTCTGACTTTTTGTGACCTCATGAATCACAGCACGCCAGGCCTCCCTGTCCATCACCAACCCCCAAAGTTTATCCAAACTCATGTCCATTGAGTTGGTGATGCCCTCTAGCCAACTCATCCTCTGTCATCCCCTTCTCCTGCCCCCAATCCCTCCCAGCATCAGGGTCTTTTCCAATGAGTCAACTCTTCGCATGAGGTGGCCAAAGTATTGGAGTTTCAGCTTCAGCATCAATCCTTCTAATCTCCTTTAGGATGGACTGGTCTCCTTTAGGATGGACTGGTTGGATCTCCTTGCAGTCCAAGGGACTTCTTCTCCAACACCACAATTCAAAAGCATCAATTTTTCGGTGCTCAGCTTTTTTTATAGTCCAACTCTCACATCCATACATGACTACTGGAAAAACCATAGCCTTGACTAGATGGACTTTTGTTGGCCAAGTAATGTCTCTGCTTTTTAATATGCTCTCTAGGTTGGTCATAACTTTCATAAGCAGAACTTGATCCCCAAAGTTGATATGTGGTAACCATATATTACCTGTTTATTTAATAAAATTCTAATATTATAACCAATTCCCATACAGAATAAACACTTAACTGCCTTCACACTATATAAGATGCTTTATGACAGTTTATCTCTAAGCCTCACTCCATGGTTTGGAGAGTGTCCAGCTAGAAGCTGAAATCCAGTTAGAGAGCTGGAAAAAGAGCTGAGGTTAAAGAAGGACATGCAGGTGTCCAGGGCTCTGCTCGCTTCAGGGCCTGCAGATGAAGTGGTATAGCAGGATACGGACTGGACACTTTAGTGTGCATTTTGCAAAACTAGGAGCGTACAAACCGCTGAGGAGTAAGGTCCAGATGTTTGTGACAAAGCCTGGTTGGGACATTAAGTGCAATCTCTGAGAAAGTGAGGAGAGTCAAGAGGAGGATGTTGTGATTGACAGTGAAAGGTGACAAGCACTCTAATACCTGATCTGAGTCTAACCCCAGCCATCTCGGCAGACCCCCGTTCAAGAAGTGTTCATGATGAGAGAATACACTCCCTCTGAGCTTATCTATACAGTGGCCGAGTTCTAGCAAAGGGCCAGCGAAAGTAACCAAACCTGGTTAGTGCAGCTGTGGATACAGGGGGTGATGGCATTTCTCTGACCAGGCAGGAGGCAGAGGGAATGAGCAATATCAGCCCACACTCCCTGCCCTCCAGAAGTGCCTGCCTGGCACTCAGGGGGCTCAGGGTACTCACTACTCACTCCCCTGTAGATTGGACTATTCTATTCTATAGGGAAGCTTGGCCCTGGGCATGTGGGACCCTGGAAGTCTGCATAAGAGGTGCAAAGAATTCTTAGGGAGTTGGGAATGAGACAGGCAATCTATGCTTATCTGTAAAGGCCCAGAGTAGCCACGTTCACTGCAGGAATGGAGGATGACCTAGTCCAATTCATCCCCAGCAGCTGTCATGGAAAGCTGGTCTCCCTCCTGAGCATTCTCTTGACTTGTACCAGTTTTGGGACAAGATATTATGCTGGACAATCCATTACTGATCTGGGGGAAACTGACAAATCGTGGGAATGGGTATGGGCTGTGGAAAAGGTCCAAGACAGACAGAGAGCTCAAAAAGCCAAAAGGCTACCACAGTCAGCTGTAAAATGTGTGCTAACAGGAACCCAGAAGCAAATGCGTTTTGACATCATTGCTGCCAGCGCCCACCTTGAAAAGACAGACCCATAACCCATAATTGTGTTGGTCAGCCTGTGCAAAGCCTTAAAACCTGGACGGCAGTTCAGACCTCCCACCTGTCCTACCATCCCCAATGCCCTGCCTGCTCCAGCCCAGGCCTCAGGAACACAGTCCTATTTGGGTGGGTGCTTCCAACGCCTAGGGTAGGCTGCAAGCCCAGATTGCCTCCATGTGACGACCCTTGGTGGTGATAGGAGACTTTTTGTTGGGCTCATTATTCACTGCTCCTAGCAATGTACACAACACTCCAGGAAAAGCCTTTCAGGAAGAAAGAGCATATCATGGGAAGAGCTTCTCTTCCTATCAAGAACTGAGTCAAGGAGATGCTTTGTCCACCACTCCAACACTAGGAGCTGTTTCAGAGACATCGCCTTGAAAGAGTAAGGCTTTGAGATCAGGACTGAATAGGTGACTAAACCCAGCTAAGGATTCTGTTTCAACTTTTAAGATTCTGGCAGGTGGGTGCAAAAATCTACTTTTTGCCACTGCCCAAGAGCAGCCTCACAAGTTCCCTTGCTTGTTAAAATTGCCACGTACCAATCTGGCATGGTCTGCCCCTTTCTTCAGCCTCTTCCTGCCTTTTGTGTATGGGTACAGATACCATCGCGAAAATTCCCAAGGTTGCACGCAAGCAAGGTTGATCATAATTCCCATGTAAATAGTGGATGGTTTTCCAAGAAAGGCTGTTGGGAAGATAGGCACACAATTAATCTGCTACATCATTCTAGTGTTAATGGATGAGGAAACAGACTTACATATGTCAGGCAATTTATACAAGACTGTTTCTCTAGCAATTGGCAGGTCAAGAACTTCAGCCTTTTGACTTCCCATCTTTTTTATCTTTTTCCAGCATTTTCTCTTTTCTAACCTGCATTGCTCCAGTTTAGCTAACTATCTGGATATAACCTTTCAGTTACACTCTTCTGTAAGTGTTCAATTTCTGCATATTTTTGTACTCAGATTTTAGCAAAATTTTATTACAGAGTAAAGAAAACCAAGAAAAATACTCAAAATATTCCCCTTAAAGGCATTATTATAATGTTATTATTCAGTTAAGTCACATTAGTCATTTGAGACATCTCTGCAATAATCTAAAACCTCTTATATTTTTCACCCAAAAGGATCTGTGAGGTGGGACTTGCTAATCTTCTGTTAAAAAGATAAATCTCTTTGATATTTCATGTTTTAAGTTTGACCCACTTTTTCTTTTACTTTCCCAAAATTTCTGAAAACCTTATTCTGTCAGTCACTATGTGTCAATAACGTTTTCCTGAACACAGACATCTGAATATGTGATCTGATGAATCGTTATGCTGCTTCTAGGTATGCAATTCTGTCTAGCTAGCCACATTTTAAGTTTCCTATATAAAACTTGAGTGCTTCTAAAAAGATCCTCTTATCCTCTACCTCTGATTCTACTCTTTGTAGAAGAAGAGATTCCACTGAGATACATAAGGCAGGACAGTGGAGTTTTGACTCTGTTTTTTGACTCCTTTGGTTCCTAACGAAAGATACACAAGCTGGCTTGGTGAAAATGAGAAATCATTAACGCACATACAGTTACAGGGCAGGACTGACTCAGGCGTGATTGAACCTATGTGCTCAAGTGAAACCTCACCACATCTCTTTCTTCACCTGCTCTGATTTCTGTGAATTGACTTAACCTTCAGGCAGGTGTTCTCCGTGATGTAGGGCTTTAGGAGCCCCTAGTGGAAATCATCTGCATTTTTCAACATCCAAAATTAAAAGAAAATCCATACTCATCTAAAAAGAATTTATAGAGCAAATCCCAAGGTTTTGTGTTGAAAACAAGGTCTCTTGCCCAAAAAGAATATGGGACTGAGCTGTAAGGATCTTGTGAAAAGGAACCCAGCTTGTGATGAGAACTGAACTCGAGCCAGGACTTCACCTCTATACCTCATTTCAGCTTAATATGTACAGTCTAGATCAAAATATTTTACAGGCGCTATAAAAATTCTCAGTCTTTGTGCTCCTTGGCTGGTGCATGTATGTATCCCTCCTAAAACTCATTTACACTTATAATCATAAGTGAAAGAAAATCTCATCTTTATTCATTTGGATGCTTTTACATTTCTATGGTCATAGAGTTCTTTGTGTTGAAGTCTACTAATTTCAATGTCCTATTCTACTTATTGTCCATAAATAATAATAAAGACTCAGATTTTATTAGAAGGTATATCTTGCTTTTGTCATATTTTAAAAGAAGTCTATACTCTAAGTTAATATTTACATAAATAAGAATTAAAAACCTAGCTACTTGATTTAGCTCTAAAATGATCTACCTTCAAAATACAACTACAAAAGATATTATTTTATCAAAAGAACAAAAAGCGTTAGTTAAGATTTAATGGCTTCAAGTGTTCATATTCAGCTTGAACAAGCTGAAGTAGAATGTAAACTTAATGACTGGCTTCTTGACTGATTGGGAAGATAAGAAAATAGCTCAGCCTCACAAATAACTGGAATCAGGGCCTTAATGCCTTCAGAGTTCTCTTTCCCATTCAGGCTTCACCAATCCGAAGTGAAAGTGAATGCCTCTAATTCACATACTATATCTATCTATCATCTGTTTGTCTGTCTGTCTGTATATCCATCCATCCATCCATAAATAACAGCATCAGTCAGTAGAAAGAGATTTATTTCCCTTTTCCTCATTTTATAATCTTTAGGGAAAGACTCTTATTAGTTCACCTTGGATCAGAGACCAATCCTAGTGACCTAAATTTGGAATTTGAACAGAACTTGGTCCCAACTTTTGTCAGATGCTTATGACAATTGGAGCACATGCCCAGTCCTCATCAGTAGCCAGTATTACTTGGAACTAAGTATTTCCTTATAGTTAGCATATATATGGGGAGGAGCTACCTTTCAGAAAGGGCTCTACAATATCCAGCACACTTAGCAGTGGATTTTCTCATAGCCAGTGATATTAAGATGTTAATTCAAGTCCTCATTGAAAATTTAATGTATGTATCTAGCTGTAACTGGATTTCACATTTCAGCATTCTTGCTAATAATATTATATGCAAACTAAATTTGTCCTTTTCAAAGTCACTTGCATATATGTTAATTATGGATGCTTTATTTTTTTCCTGTTTGTCCCATGACAACTCTTGAATATAGTTGGCATTAATAACAAGTATTTTTAACTTGACTAAAGGAATAACAGTGACTTTAGAATTTAAAAGACAGGAGAAGAAACATGCTTTGGAAATTTGTTCTGTTGGATACTTGTTTTATAGAGGACATGGCAATTGTACACATATTTTATATGCTATGTTTCTCAAAGAACTTTAAAAAAATATTCTATGAGATTTATAAAATTCCTAAAATAAAAGCTGTAACTAATCTCCATAATTATAAATAGTTGATTTTAGAAGCCACTTGAAATCTTTATTAGATAAAACTTTTCCAGAACATCTCATACACCAAAAGACACTGCTAGAAGACTAGTACACCATCTTGATATAATTAGGTTATCCGAAAGAAGAGGATTAAATTTCAAAAAATTTTTTTTCTTTTTTCATGCATTGTTCCATAAGAGCAAAAATGCCTCTGAGTAGCTTATTAACAGAAAATCATTTTAATAGGTGGATTAGAGAGATTTGGTAAAAAACTGAATTCAGGCCAGCTGTAAAAATTTACTAAAGATTGCCATCTAGAGGCCTTCAGGGGTATATTTTGGAGAATATTTTCAGATACATTTTCTAGATTCTAAAATCTTGATATTTATATGTTTAATATATTCAGTAAAATGAAGGCAAGTAAAGGGAGAACATTTCACTTATTACTGAATCTGCACAGGATGTTTTAAATAAACTAAAAAATTTTAATTTTAAATAAAAGCAAATTTGCTTCTATTTTTACTTATACAATAATTTTGGTAGTTACATGATAAGAAACCTTTTTTGACAAGTCTGAAAATTTCTTCACACTACATGAGAGGAGGAAAACATTTACATGTACAAATACGTATAACAAATAATGTATATAGTGATTAAAATTTTCTTGACTGTTGAGGCTAACTGTCTCTGGGTTATTTGTATTCCTGGTGAGCACAGCTATTTGATGGATGGAAAAAGAAAGTTGTTCATGTTAAATAATTACAGGAGTTTGGAGAGCAACATTTCCTGATAATAAAAGAAAAAGACATCATTCTAAAAACTAGGTCTAGTACCTTATCATTATATGGCTGTATATAAACTGTGAATTTGGGGTACTTTAAGAAATGATTGTAATGCATATCATTGCTGCAATAGATTACACAGTGGAGGCATTTATCAAGATTGCAAGTGTGTTTTCATGAATGTTTTACAATTAGCTTATCAATGTTAAAACAAAAGATAATGAGCTTTAAAATGTAGGTTATGGGGCCACAATAGAACCTACTTCTAATGAAAACTTTCCAGTCTACTGAATTGAAGATTAGGAAATTCCAGTTCTCACTGTCACAGGGTGCTGGTTTTGGCAGTAAAAGAGACAGGAATGTTATGGTTGCTGCCATGATTAATGCTTTACTTTGTCAAGAAGAGGTGGTGAGCATACCATATGATACAGACAAATATGTTCAGTTTTAAACAGCACTAGAAAACACTGAAAATGCTATCTAGAACAAAAAATAAATATTTTGAGATGCTATACCAATATTAAAGCGCTGCATGTTTTAAAATAATTTTATTTGCTTTGTATATTTGGCCGTGCTGGGTCTTCATTGCCAGTGCCAGTGTTTCTCTAGTTGTGGCATGTAGGGCTACTGTCTAGCTGCAGTGCGGGGGCTTCTCATTGCAGCGGCTCTCTTCAGGTTCTAGGGCATGCGGTCTTCAGTAATTGCGGCTTCTGGGCTCTAGAGGACAGGCTCAATTGTTGTGGCCCATGGTCTTAGCTGCTCTGAAGAACATGGGATCCTCCCTGACCAGGGATCGAACCTGTATCACCTGCATTGGTAGTCACTCTTTACCTCTGAGCCACCAGGGAAGCCCCTAAACCATTGCATTTTTTTTTCCATTTTAAGAGACCCTCTAGTTTAAGATGTAGCATCAATATTTGGGGTGGTGTATCACCTCACTAAATGTACACATTTATATCTGCTTTCATGATGTTAAGATGTATTCCAGTGTCAGACTTCCTAAATGGGGAGAAAGTATTTCTTAAAAATGAGAAATTGTTGTAATAAAAAATGGCTTTATCTAGTAGAGGTAATATGCACCTCTGCAATTAAGTATCTCATGTTATGATATAATTACTCGGTGTCCTTACACTGATCTCCGGGAAGAGTATCTAAATGTTACATTACATTTTCAGCATTTGTCTTTTAAAATAGTACAGTTCCTGTGAAATGTAGTGCATTATGTTGATGAAATATCCATGACAATTTACCAGCAGAAGGTTATGCCCGCAGCAGTGAGGTTCATCTGCCTCGTTCCAGAGAACTTTTTTTTTAATCTTGAAATCGACTTAAACACAATAATAAGATTGAACAGACGTCTCAATCTCTGTGCTCATCAGTGTTTGGGGACTATATGAACTATGGCTACCTGAGGCTGACTGGTCACTGTGTATCATCCACAGCCCAGTAATGATAGCAAACATTTTACATTGACAGTCCCAAGATCTGATCACGAGGAAAGCTGGCTTGGGGTGCTGCCTGAAGGAAGACAATTTTTGAGCTCAAAACAACTTCACACTATGATCAAGCATGCCGTTTATCACAGCGGAGCTCCTGTTTACTGGTGAGTTAATAAGCATAATGTCATTTGAGATCTTCCTGACCACAGCAGCGCATCTTACAAACCACTGGGTTTGTAATATTGTGTGTGTGTGCGGGTGTGTGCGTGTGCGCGCGTGTGTGTGTGCGCGTGTGTGCGTGTGCGCGTGTGTGCATGCCATGGGCATGTGTTTGTTAATCATGCCTTGCTGCTTTGTCTTCAAAATTCAGACTGTTGCCTTGTCAAAGCAAGGTAATTCATTTTCTTTTAGAAAGAGAAACCACTAATGCAAGTCTCAAAGAACCCACTGGTCAATGCAGGAGACGTAAGAGACACGGGTTCAATCTCTGGGTTGGGAAGATCCCCTGGAGGAGGGCATGGCAACCCACTCTAGTATTCTTGCCTGGAAAGTCCCCATGGGCAGAGGAGCCTGGTGGGCTACAGTCCACGGGGTCACAAAGAGTCAAACATGACTGAAACAATTTAGCATTCGTGCATGCATGTCCCCTTCCACCCCCCAAAAATCCAAGTCTTATACATTTAGGTGCTCATGAGTCTCATATATTTAAATCTTTTAAAGATTTTCTTCACCAGGCATCATGGTTACTCTTTTGACTGTGGTATTAAACCACTTAAGTTCATACCCCAGCTTCTGCCTAGCTCTGTAACTTTGGGCAATTCACTTAAAACCTTTTTGTGATGATGCAAATAGGGATATTACTTGTACATACCTTTTTAGTATTATTGTGAGAAAAGAATGAAGCAGAGTAAGAGGTCAATCAATATTCACTATTAGTATGATATTATATTTAATCACCAGTCAATAGCCTTGAAACCTACCAGTGTAGTTTATTTCCCTGGGTCAACAAAAATCTTGATTACTCTTTCTGACAAGAGACTCTTAGGTAAAAATCAACACCTTGATTTTACAAGAAGTTATTAAGTATAAGAAGCAAGTTGAGTTTAGATTTGACAGTGTTCATAGCAATTTTAAAAATGCTTGATTTTCTAAAGAACCAAATATACACTTGAATAAAGGACATAGAGCTGATGAAAACATGAAAGGCAGTGTGGTGTTGTAACAGTGGGTGTTGATGTCATACCTGAGTTACAGTTACCTGTCTATCACTTGGTCAACATCTGCGGGTCTCACACCCCTCATCTCTAACTTAGAATAGAATAGTATCATTGCCTTCATTAGGGTTGTGATGAGGCTCAGCTGATAAATAATTAAATCTTTTAAATAAGAGCTGATAAGTGAGCTCTTTTGTTTGTTTGTTTTTTAATAGGGAGAAAGGTCACCATGGTAGGAGTTGACTAGAGGTGGGAATATTGCCACCTATGTTAACGATTCTGATCCTGTTTTTCTCCTTCTGTGTCTGTACAATCTGTTCCCTATTGCTTTCCTTATTTACCTTTTTCTTTCACTAAATTCTCCTCTTGCTCCCTGTTTATGTTGCTTCTTTCCTTCCCCTCTTTTCCTGCTGTTATTTTCCACTAAACCCCAAGTAGCATTTCGATGAAAGTATTTTTCTAAGTTTGCAAAAAGCGATTCATGTTTAAAATTGCTCATGAAGTAGAGTATAAAATGGCTAGCATGTATTGTTTTGAATAAAGGGAAATGAATATATAGAGGAGAAATACATATATATCTGTAAAGGGCCAGATCGTAAATATTTTAGACTTTGTAGGCTGTGTGGTTTCTGCTGCAATTGTTCACCTCTGCTTTGCAGTGTGAACTCAGTCATAAACAATATATAAACAAACTTGCATGGCTATGTTTCAATAAAACATTACTTATAGACACTGAAATTTGAATTTTATATAATTTTCACATACCAGGAAATAGCATTCTTTTAATTTTTCCCAACTGCTTAAAAATGTATGTCATATTTAGACCATGAGTTGTAAATGTATAAGTCATATTTAGAGCGCAAGGTGATAGAGCAGATTTGGTCCACAGTTCATAGTTTTCAGACCCTTGATAAGCTATGGGATTTATGCTGATGTTAGGAGTTATATATTCAAATAAAATTAGAATAGGGCTTCCCTGGTGACTGAGTGGTAAAGAATCCACCTGCCAAGCAGGAGACATGGGTTAGATCCTGGGGTCGGGAAGAGCCCCTGGAGAAGGACATGGCAACCCACTCCAGTATTCTTGCTTGGGAAATCCCATGGAGAGAGGAGCCTGGAGAGCTACAGTCCATGCAGTTGCAAAAGAGCTGGACATGATTTAGCAACAAAACGGCAGCTGCAGCAGCAGCCGCAAATATCAGAGTGAGTGACAACAGGTTATGGAAGATTTAGAATAGCATTTAGATAAATAATGTTGTCAATAGATTGCTCTATTCTTAAGCAAGTGACTTAAGTGATACAAACCATATTTGAGGGATTGACATGGGAGTGATGTGCAGTGTGGACAGCAGAAGGAAACTTGAGTTAAAGTGAATTCTTGTCCAGGTGTCAGTTATGGAGGTCCTTGACTTGGTGGGTGGCTTTGTGAATTGTGAAGAAGATGAAAAAGGAAGAATCAACATAACTTGATGAACAATTGGATTTAAGGGTAAAATGGAGGAGATTACTAAATAAGATGGCAATTTAGTTATCAAAGTCAGCATCTAGGATAAAATAAGAAAGTGAAAATGGCACAGAGAAATTATAGTTTGAATTATGTATATTTGCTAGACTGAAGACTGGGTACCATAGGACTTCTAGCTTTTTCAAAGAGACTCACAAGGAAAAAACCTGTTGGTTTTTCTTTTTTGGAGGTAGTTTAATCTGTTATTATAGTTTTTATGTTGTAATGAGAAAGTCTGCTAGTTAGTATAGGCTGAACAGGACCATTAAAAGGCCTGCGTGTGAGTGAGTAAAGTAAGAAAAGGCTCTCATAAAAATCCCACAGGCAATGACTAAACTTATTGTAGTTTAATAAAGCATAGGGTATGTACACACATTTATTTTTCTTTGTTCTATTAGTATGTAATGGAAGAAAAATGGCCTTTTTCAGATCCCATTTTCTGGTCATTTTTACAACACAACATTCAAGGATGTGCATTCCAAGTAAAACTATTTATCCATACCCTAAATCACTGAGAATTAACTCAATATTTTCAATAGAAAACTCAATTTTCAAACTATCATATCTCATTCCTTTGCAGGGACATGCTATCCAGCTCATGGCTCCCTTCTGTGGACTTTTATCCATCAACTGGGAGAAGTGCTGTGCTTCTAAGAAGAAAGCGTAGAATAGGACCTTAGGGCTATGAAGTTCTAACTTCTTATATTTCCCAATAAAAATGGCTCTTTTAAATAAAGTATTCCCCTAAGCACAGACCGAGTTTAAATAACACATTTGGTGATTTCCCAGAAGTTGAGTGGTATTATGTGACAAGTTAAATATATTAGTTTCTACAGGGTAGTTGATAAATGTGCACATGTGAAGTTAGTTTTGGTCCCTGTGAGTTGTCTTTTTGCACTTTGAATGATTACCTCCCTTTTCTTTTTTTAAACTGAGAAGCAAAAGCATTTTTTTTTTTTTTTCTGTTTCAAAGCAGTAAAGTGATATCTAAGCAGTTGGCATGCACCACCTTTATGCCATCGCCTGTGTCTTTGGAACTGTAGTCTGTAGCCAGCACAGCAAAATGCCTTCTATCACATGCAGGTGAGGTTGGTAGTAGATCAGTTAATTGAAAAAGTTGAATACTGTGAAGAATCACAAAATAACCTGTTATATGCAAGCATTCAAGCTTTTCTATTAACCTAAAAACTACAATGAAAGTAAAAATATTAGACAGTCGTGTCCAACTCTATGTGATCCCATGGACTGTGGACTGCCAGGCTCCTCTGTGGAATTCTCCAGGCAAGAATATGGAGTGGGTTGCCATTCCCTTTCCCAGGGGATCTTCCTGATCCAGGGATTGAATCTGGGTCTCCTGCATTGCAGGCAGATTCTTCACCATCTGAGCTACCAGGAAAGCAAAAAACCTACAGTACTGTTCATTAACTTTTTAAAAAAATAGAGCAAAGTTATTTTTTGCTTTTTTTCCCCTAAAGGATGGGCCCAATGTTTTATCTTTCCAGCATAAATCATACAGATAATAGATCCTGTATGAAAATCAGTTTTGTTTTCTTTTTTAAGTGGACAAGAACTTAAAGACCACTGTGAAATAACCAATGTCGGTAGAGAAGCCTTTAAGATGTTTCAGTTTTTCCCTTTAATTATTTAAAGCTGTTTCTCCTAAACTAATTCAGCCCTTTTGGTAACCTATTTTTATTGAGTCTTAACAAAAAATTCAAGTTAGAAACATCATCAAAAATGCATTTCATAACCATATTTAATCAGTTTAAGCAATATTTAATTGACTTATATAATTATAATCATAAGCAAAACTTATATAAACATGTTTGGGAGCAAATCTAAATTTTACTCTTGATAAAAACAAAGCAAAAACATGAAAACCTTTTACTAGTGAAGGAAAAGTATTAGAGAGTATAAGAGAGACCTTATTTTTGAACATTCAGTGTACTATGAACATTAGCTATGCTATATCATAGGACAAATAGATAATGCAGGTTAATACAAAGAGATATTGAAGTGGTAGTCACATGGCATACGTATATTGGAGTTTAAAAGTTGCTCTATTAATTTTTTTGACAAATCTTGATGTATCTAGGAAGCACTGGTAGGTTTTCAGCTCTTGAGAATCAGCTCATATCTGACTTTGTGCAACCCTATGGATTCCAGCCCACCAGGCTCCTCTGTCCATAGCATTCTCCAGGCAAGAATACTGGAGTGGATTGCCATGCCCTTTTCCAGGGGATCTTCCTGACCCAGGGGTTGAACTCATGACTCTTAGGTCTCCTGCACTGGCAGGCAGGTTCTTTATCACTAGCACCACCTGGGAAGCATCTAATTCATGGTTGGATGACCAATACCTACCACAGTACCTGATGTATAGTAAGCATTCAATTATTACTTGAATAGATAAATGAGTGGATGGTTGACTGAATATCTACTCTAAAGAGGAAAAGGATAAACAATGCTTTCTATATGGCTTTATAAGACATGAATTTAGATTATTAAATTAATTCTATTGTGAAAATATACTAACTTTCATATTATATATATTATAGGAAATGGTTTCTCTGCTTATTTATATGATAAAGTCGACCCTCAGTATGAGCTTATTGTGTCTTAAACTAGCTCAGCTAACAATATTCTACAATTTGTAATTTGACTTCCAATCTTAACAAAATTGAAATAAATTTAAAGGTTAAGAGTGATAGTCTAAATATTTAATTACAAACTGAATCAGGCAGTCATTTGTTTTCATTTCTTCAACTTTTTACACTCCTATACTCACAACCTATGCACAATTTCTAAAATGCAAAACATTCAGGCTACCTGCAGGCTAAATTACCTCTGGGCAGTCTGATTCTTCTCCTACTGTATTTTATAAGTGTATTTACTTTCCCTCATAAAAATAGAACTACTGATTCTGAAATAGCATGCAGGTTTCTTATTTCTGCCTCAAGACTGATTTCCCGCTGTAGTTTAATTGTGATAGTTGATGTAAAATTTCTCACTCTCAGAAATTTTAATAATGGTAGGGTTTAAAAAATTCATATTATAAAGTCCTAAGCACAAAATCTTCATCTAATGCACTCCTAAAATGATGTTACTATGTGCAAATCACAGTAGTATATTGGAATTGCTTTGAATAAACACTTTCTTTTCACTCATAAAACTATTGATATATCATATAACTTTTATAGACTCTGTTCTGTGATAAGATGTTCATGCATGTGAGTATACCCAGGATGGGAAGAAAAATTCCTTCTGATAAAATGACTTCCATTCTGCCTCCAAATAATTTTTGCTGGTATCCAGTGAACACAGAAATCACAACTGTAATAGCTCTTTCTCAGTTTTTCTTGATCTCTCTCCTTTCTTTTTGGCCATTTTGTTCTCCTTGGAATCCTCTGACAATAATTTCACCTAGCCCTCTTCTAATTTTTCTCAATTTTCTGTATTCTAATGTTCTTTCTGTCTGCCAAATTGTTGCAGGGAAGCCCCCAGTTGTCCCTCAGGCTTCTTTATTAGGGCACTTTTCATCTTTTTTTTTTAATACACAATTACCACAATGCAGACACCTCTCAAATATTTTTCTCCTGTCCTGGCTATCTGTTTAATTCTTGCCCTGTGTATGCAAAAATTGGACAGAACCTTCACGTGGCTATTCAGTGCTCATCAAACTAAAATCACCGCGAGTCTCAAATAACTTAACCTACCTCCTTATTCAGGGACTCCACATTTTTGTGGAGGGGTGTGGTTCCCACACAGCACTGAGCAATGCTCCAGACACTAGCTGGCATCAGCTCAATTCGACACTATCTACCCAGAGTTAGCATTAGCTCTCAGACTGAGGCTTCAGTCCCTCAAGACTGCCCCCTTTCTCTCCCCACTTCAGAGGCCACTCAAAAGCCCAGCTGCTTCTAACCATAGTTTCTCATGACCCCCGCTCTGGGTTCTATTAACCGGCTAAAGTAGCTCACAGAACTCAGAGAAACATTTTGATTACAAGATTACCAGTTCATTATAAAAAGATATAACTCAGGAACAGCCAGAAAAGAGACGTGTAGGACACGATGGAGGGAAGAGGTGCGGAGCTTCTGGATTCTGACTTCGCCACTCCTCAGATCTCCGTGTGTTCACCAACACATACATTCTCTGACCTTTCTTTTGAGTTTTTATGGAGGCTTCATTACATAGGCATGAGTGCTTGAACTCATTCTCCAATCTTCTCCCCTTCCCCGGAAGTTGGGGTGTGAAGGACTGAAAAGTCCAAGCCTCAAGTGGTTACATGGTTAGTTCTGTTGTTACATGGTTGGTTCAACCTGCTTCCACCCCTAGGTGGGGTTCAAAAGTCATCCCATTAACACAAAAAAGATACCTTTTCTATTTCCTCACTTAGGAAATCCCAAGGATTTTTAGTACCTCTAGATATGGGGATGAACATCTGTAATTCTTATTATAAATCATATATCATAGCTTCTCATTGTCCCTCTTTCTCCACATTTTAGAATGAATATTTTTAGTGACTATTATGTTCCAGGTACCACATAAGAGCCTAGAGAACTAAATCTTGATTCTAGATGTTCTTCATCTAGGAAGTCTCTTAATTTACTAATGCAAAATGAAAGCTGTTATGGAAGAAGAACAATTAAGAAGGTGCGAGAAGGGATAAACTGTTGCTTTAAATATTGCATGCCACTTTGGACAAAGAGTGGGATTTTTTCAGATAAAGAAAGGAGAGATCAGATCTTGTACTTTTATTATCTGAACATTTGTTTGTGCTATTCTCTCTGCTCATAACTTTCTTCTCCTTTTGTTATATTTGTCAAAATCCCACTCAACTTTAGGACCTTTGGTTGACTTTCTTGTTCAAAACATCTGGTCCCATCATTTCATGGCAAATAGATGGGGGGAAAAGTGAAAACAGTGGCAGCTTTTATTTTCTTGGTTTCCAAAATCACTGTGAATGGTGACAGCAGCCATAAAATTAAAAGACCCTTGCTCCTTCAAAGAAAACTATGACAAACCTAGACAGTGTATTGAAAAAGAGAGTCATCATTTTGCCCTCAAAGGTCTATATTATCAAAGCTGGGTTTTCCAGTAGTCATGTATGGATGTGAGAGCTGGACCATAAAGAAGGCTGAGTGCTGAAGAACTGATGCTTTTGAATTGTGGTGCTGGGGAAGACTCTCAAGAGTCCTGTGGACAGCAAGGATATCAAACAATCCAATCTTAAGGAAATCAACCCTGAATATTCATTGGAGGACTGATGCTGAAGTTGAAGCTCCAATACTTTGGTCACCTGATGGGAAGAGCTGACCCATTGAAAAAGACCCTGATGCTGGGGGAGATTGAGGGCAGGAGGAGAAGGTAGTGGCAGAGAATGACCTGGTTGGATGGTATCATCAACTCAATGGACATGAGTTTGAGCAAAATCCAGGAGATAGTGAAGGACAGGGAAGCCTGGTGTGCTGAAGTCCATGGAGTCACAAAGACTTGGACATGACTGAGCGACTGAACAGCAGCAGAAATTTGTTTTTCAGTTGATTGTAAATGTGTGTGTTGAATGTGTGTGTCAGTTGTAAGCTCTATATTATTAACTCTAATATTTCTTGCTAGTACTTGCATTATATTTAACACATAGTAGGTGTCCAAAATATACTGCTAAATCAATGACTAATTGTATGAGAAAATAAGCTATTTAAGAAAACAAAAGTGCAGTTCACACTCTGAATTTCAAATTGTGCATTCTTTTTCTGCTGTTTTCACATATGAAATTGGGAGTTGATATTGGGATCTTAATTGTGAAGTGTAATGTAAGTACTCTGGGGCCTTGTAGTTAGAAACAATCATTCTTTTTTCATGTGGAGATATTCACAACAAATGTTACGACCTACTATCCTAGCATCTCTTTAGTTATAAAGAAGCAGAAGTTTAATCATAAATGGAAATTCAATTATGGTGAATAATAGTTATCTGGATCTTCTGTTTCTTTTAATCTTCTGTTCCAGTTTTTTTAAACTGTAACACTTGCTTCATAGTCTGAACTAAGGTAAAGTTGATTTTTGCTGATTTAGTCACTGAAATATTGCACATCTATAGTAATAAAATTAGCATTTAATATTTGTTGAGTGCTGGCAATGTGCTAGCCACTTTACATATATTTCTTCACTTAATTTTTATAGCCACCCAATGAATTATTTATAGGCTTCCTTGGTGGCTCAGTAGTGAAGGATCTACGTGCAATGTAGGAAACGTGGGTTCAAACCCTGGGTCAGGAAGATCCCCTAGAGAAGGAAACAGCAACCCGCTCCAGTATTCTTGTCTGGAAAATCCCATGGACAGAGAAGCCTGACAGTATGTAGTCTGTGGGGTGGCAAAAGATTTGGAATGACTTAGCAAAAATAACAACAAGGAATTATTCACTCAGTTTTATGGATGGAGCTAAGGATCAGAGTGGTAAAGAATGAATGTTTTCTTTTAAAAGTTAATATCCATACTAGTTTGGATATTTCAGAGGAGATGATGTTTGTCAATTATACCTCAATAAAGCTGAGGAAAAAAGATGAACGCTCTTCCGTTCCATATGATAGTCTATTGATTGTGGCTTTGATTAGCATGGTGCAAAGCTAACCAGTAAACACTTGAGAGTGAAAAAAATTAACCAGTGGTTTGAGCTGTATAATGGAAATAATGAATTGGGAATTCTTTTCATCCACTTCTTTTCACTGAGTTAATTCGTGGTTTTCATTTTACATAAACACATTCACTGAAGAGCTACTCAGACTTGGCAGTCACTCCTGCCCTGACATGCCTTAGCACAATGGCTTGAAAGATACATTTTTTAACTTCCTTTTTTTCCTCTTCCTTTTGTCTTCTTGGAGTATTATATATCTAAGTGACAGGAGTCTTGCAAATATTTAGAAAGATAACCCTCTGCTTGTGTTAGGTACAACAGAAGGTTTCATATATCAACTATGAGCTCCCTTCTCTCCCTGTCTGATGCCAGGGAGGACAGTACCCCAGATGGGCTCACTACCCTATGGCTGATTGGTGTAGAGGATGTTGTTATTGGTGATCTTGTCATTGGTTTATAGATGTCACAGAGGATACTGCTCCCAAAGTGGGATTTATGCAGCAGGACTCAGAATCATTATATGTTATCACTCATTTGCAAAATGATGAACACTGTGTTAAGATTCAAAACAGTTTCTGGAAAGCATTTTGAAAGAAATAAACATTTTACCATTTTCTACAAAATTTCCACTTAAAAAAAAATACGTGGATAATCACCATTTTACAAATAATTCTTGATATTTTGAATGTTTTTAATGGTTACCTCTCAAAATCCTAGTCAATTCTTCCTTTACCAGAAAACAGAATCTGGAAAACATGTCCATAATGCTCTTATTGAAAAACCCAGAACAGTGATTGTCCCTGATTTCATATGAAACCACATGGTTTTAATTTTTCTCTTCTCAGTGAATTGATCAAATGGGGGCTACCTTACTCGCTGGGTTATTACATGTGGAAAAGTTACCTAACACAAAGAGTCTGAGTCATTGCAGGCTTCTCAGGGCATTTAATGAACGTGTGCTTTACGGATCTGATGCCAGTTTTGCAGCTTCCCTCACACTGAACAAGACAGTAGTCTGCCCGTGCCGGCAGTCTCTCTGAAAGGTGTTGGTTACAGTGTTAGAGAAGGTCTGCTGGAAAAGGACTCACAATTAGGGGCTAACCCATACAGGGTGAGTAACCATACTGTGTGCACTGGCTTCTCCCAAACCTCAAATATTCCCCTCCAGTCATGATTCTCTTTGCTTAGAGAAAAGGGAAATAAATTAATATCACTGAATTTGAAGGGTGGCCATGCCACAGACGCCTTTCCCTGCCTTTGTACTATGTTAGATGTGGGGATATGTTTTGCAGGCGCATTTTATCCGTAAGAAGCACCTGAAATTCAAAGATTATTTTGCATTTGCTTGACAAAGGAAGCATCCTCCTACCTCGGCGTGTGCATTTATGAGTAACTAACAATCACTTTTCCATGACAGCTTTTCCTCCTCAAATACATTCTCTGCTAAAACCTTGCTTTATACCACCTTTGCATGGCTCTGCATATGAAATACTAAAACATCATCAGTTTTAATGAAATAGTCAACCTACCACTTGAAGAATTTATATTTATGGCCCACAGACCAGCTACCCTCCAACATGAGCTAGGTGATGCATTTCTAGGAACTTCAAATTAATCCTTTTCATTACAGAAGTAGGTACCCATGAAAATGAATAGAAGTCGCTGATCTCATTAAAGGCTGAATTGAAACCAATTCTTATGGTGGCAGTAGCTACAACCTGTGATAATTTCCCTAGCTGCTATATGAGTTAAGTCCTGTAATTACTTTTTAAAAAATTCTAAATAGCATAATTTTAGGTTGCATTGTATTTTTTATGTGTATATTTGTATGTATGTTGGAGAACAGGGTATAGAGTTGTATTTAAATAAGCTTGAATTTTAATTGGCTTGGCTTGGTTTTTACATTCACAGGGCTTTATGGATGTCTTTCCACAGACACAACTTTTTTCCTCTAATTCTTTTTGATTCTCATTCTCATTTTGAGAGACTGATCCTTCGATTATGACTCTCGTTACAAATGCATACAATGCTAGAGGGCTATTTTTACACTCACAGACTCAAATCATTCTGGGATTTTAATTTTTCTTCTATAGTTCGAAGCAAATTTTTAAATTTAAAAAGATGAAGACATTTGTCCTTGCCCTAGGGTACTGATTCAAGGTTTAGACAGAAGGTTAAACATCAAAACTTTAATATAAATCAAGTGCGTGCATTTCTGAGTAAAGGTCTGGCATCATCTGCACAGGGCATTGATTCCTCTAGCTGGAGGGCTGTAGAGTCTGTTTACAAAACACCATACAATTTATACAGAACAAACGCCCTTCTATCAAAGAGAAGAGAAGAGCCATGTTCATTTGTCATTACAAGCACACCATTTCCTTTTTGGTGAGTTAATGCTCTTCCTTAAAAGGAGATTAGTCCTTTAAAGTAAAGAAATTGGAGCTGGCAGGCAGCACCAGGAGTAGACACAGATTTGAAATTCTTTAAAAGGTTGAGTGCAGACCCATTCAGAATCTCTTAAAAACATTGCCAGAGGATCCTGGTATATCCACATTCGCCCACCAGGATTATTTCAGAGTCATGACTACATATTTTTTCACAGTAAGAATATACATGCAAACAGACATCAGTTCTCAATAGACAAACTGGAATCCCTGCAGTTAATGCAGCAAAAAAGTATGCACAGCAACAGGAAGGAAAAATACTAATCCTAAAATATGACAGGAAGGGTCATACCTTGGTTTTACTGTCTGTCCTCCATAAGTAGATGACCCCAGTTTCTTGAATAGTTTACCCTCAAAATTAGATGCAATGGGTAATTATTTTGGTAGAGAATATAAATTCAGGCTTTGATTCCTTTCATAGATGAGGCTCATACTATGAACACAGTGATAATAAAAGACTGAGGAACATTTAAATATTTATGCAGATTCTACTTCAATTTATATTTGGAATCTTTGCAAGGCTGATAGAAAGAATATTTCTCTTCTTACTGTGTACCGTAATCTCTAGGACTTTAAAAGAGAATATTTTAGCACAGAAAAGCAATGGAGAAGCCTTGTGACCTCCAAGCTTTGAATAAAGACAATTCTATTAAAGTTTCATTTGTAAGTCACACTCAGGGGATTAGCTGAGAACAATAACATGCACCATAAATAAACTGAAGATTATTCCAAGTAATATAATGCAATAAAATATATGTAATATTGATATCTATTAAAGATATTTTAATATATCCTTAATAACTTTGAAGCCACTTATAAAACTTGCATCTAATTTTTAGCTTCTCAGTTGTGTCCCAACTCTTTATGACCCCGTGGACTGTAGTCCACCAGGCTCCTCTGTCCATGAAATTATCCAGGCATGAATACAGGAGAGAGTTGCCATTTCCTTTCCCATGGTGCATCTATTTAGGATCTTCAGTAATGGCATAACAATCTTAGGGATAAAAATTAACTTTGAAGTTATTTGTCTATTTAAATTTAGGACAAAAGCTTGATCAGTCAGTTCAGTTCAGTTGCTCAGTTGTGTCCAACTTTGCGACCCCATGGACTGCCCCACGCCAGGCCTCCCTGTCCATTGCCAACTCCCGGAGTTTACTCAAACTCATGTCCATTGAGTCGGTAATGCCATCCAACCATCTCATTTTCTGTTGTCCCCTTCTCCCGCCTTCAATCTTTCCCAGCATCAGGGTCTTTTCTAATGAGTCAGTTATTCACATCAGGTGGCCAACGTATTGGAGTTTCAGCTTCAGCATCAGTCCTTCCAATGAATGTTCAGGACTGATTTCCTTTAGGATGGACTGATTGGATCTCCTTGCAGTCCAAGGGACTCTCAAGAGTCTGAAGCTTCCATATGCCTCTTACCCTTCTCCATCAGAGGGCAGACAGACTGAAAACCACAATCACAGGAAACCAACCAATCTGATCACATGGACCACAGCCTTGTCTAATTCAGTGAAACTCTGAGGCATGTCGTGTAGGGCCACCTAAGACGGACGGGTCATGGTGGAGAGTTCTGATGAAATGTGGTCCACTGGAGAAGGGAATGGCAAACTACTTCAGTATTCTTGCCTTGAGAATTCCATGAACAGTATGAAAAGGCAGAAGCTTGATAGTTAGTATGCTGCTGTTAAGTCGCTTCAGTCATGTCTGACTCTGGGCAACCCCATAGACAGCAGCCCACCAGGCTCCCCCATCCCTGGGATTCTCTGGGTAAGAGTACTGGAGTGGGATGCCATTGCCTTTTCTGATAGTTAGTATAATTTCTTTAATATCAACCAAGATTTGTTTTAGATTTTTTCAGTGAATTATTTTTAGGCATATTATTTCAATAATAATATTACTGCCCTGAATTTTATATACAATAATTTTGATAGAAACAAACAAAAAAAGGGTATAAAGTCTATGAAGGTATATTCTTGAAAATGGAAAAAAACAATGAAAGAAAGCAAAGAAATCTGAAAGGATGTTATGTATTATGGGGAAAAAAAGCACTTTCTTATATTTGGTTCAAATTCTGGCTTTAAACTAGCTGAGTGATTTACAGCATATAACTTTGAATGTCTTAGTTTCTTTATCCATAAAACATAGTTCATATTGCATTTGATTGTTGCATGGGTTAAAGGAGATACATGAGAAAGCTTGAAATATAGTCCTTATGATATGTTCCTGGGGCTTCCCAGGTGTCACTCGAGGTAAAGAACCTGCTTGCCAATGCAGTAGACATAAAAGATTCAGGGTTGATCCCTGGGTGGGGAAAATCCCCTGGAGAAGAGAACAGCTACTCACTCCAGTATTCTTGCCTGGAGAATCCCATGGACAGGGGAGCCTGGTGGGCTATGGTCCACAGGGTCACGAAAGAGTTGGACACGACTGAAGCGACTTGGCATGGACTCATGCAGGATATGTTGCTACTCCTACTACCATTTTAGGTAAGGCCAGGTTGCAAAAATTGTCCTCATTCCAGGTTACTTTAGAAGGCCTTGAAAGAGAAATTTCTCCATTCCTCAGTTCTTGAGTTTTCCTCCCAGGCAAATATACCAAGCAGTAGGTTAGGCAGAACTTCATGGACTACAACCTCATGGTTTATTGCAGACATTGGTGTGACCAGAGTCCGTAGTCAAAGCAAGTGCTCTGCTGCACCGTGGAGCTCAGCTGAACTTGCAGATGCGTTTTAGCCTTCCTATGTGTCTCAGCTGGTAAATAATCTGCCTCCAATTCGGGAGACCCCAGTTCGATTCCTGGGTCAGGAAGATCTGCTGGAGAAGGGATAGGCTACCCACTCCAGTCTTCATAGGTTTCCCTGGTGGCTCAGCCTGCAATGCAGGAGACCTGGGTTCAATCCCTGGGTTGGGAAGACCCCTTGGAGAAGGGAAAGGCTACTCACTCAAGTATTTTGGCCTGGAGAATTCCATGAACTCTGTGGGGTCCACCAAGAGTCGGACACATCTGAGCGACTTTCACATACTTAACTCAAATTCTTTTCTTCATGACTTATCAGTTGTGCCTGAAACACAAATGCCTACTCACCCTGATTCAAAACCTCACCCCTACATGTGTGCATGTGTATGCTTAGTTCTAAACAGAGCTTATGTGATTCGGCCTCTACATTATACTTAATTTCTAAGCACTGTTACAACATCACACAGATGGTCACTACTACCAGGTTAGAGGTGGTGGATTCTGCACTGGGCAAGTTTTACTGAAAACAATACCCAACATGTTTCATCTTTTGCATTATTTATGATTTTCTCCATTTGTAAGGATTCAATAAATTGGTAATAAAAATCGTTGTATAGATAATATAACCATGATTCAAGCATCTAGTACTTAGCCTTAAGTTGGTCAAGCAAAAACAAAGACTAGCCACTAGAAAGATGTGTCAAAATGAACTAAATTGATTACATGTTTCAAACTCCACAAGAAGATATAAGCTCATTGTAATATTACTTTTTTATCCACGTCCAACAAACCCAATATCAAACTCGAATATCTTAGTCTCCTTAAAAAAATGCTGTCCCCACACTTCCACTCTCTAGTGTAACTCTTGCTCAGCCTTTCCTGTAATAATGCATCACAATACCGCAAAGATCTACTTGGAATTTCAGAATGCCCCTCATTGTTTGGGGAAAGGGAAGAAACTTAGCAGGCAGAGCGAGAAGTATTTTAGTGGGAAGGGGGTAGGCTGGAACTATTATTGTTATTTTTATTTTGGTTTTTGAATCTTCAGGTACCAAATGACAGAGGATACAGTGGGAGAACAAAGGAGTATGTTGGACAATGAGTTCTGTCAAGGGATTACTGAAAGCAATTTTGCAACATAGGGATCAAAGACTGCAAATTGTTTCTGCTTTATTAATATTTGGTGAATTAAACACTGAGGGAAATGAATTGGAGAATATTAAAAAAGGCATGAATCTGAATTTTGTATTCTGGTTGAGTGGAATTTATCCTTTTGGCAAAGAATACTACATATCTGCTGTTTGGAATGACTAGTTTTTTTCTGTTCAACACTGATCAATAAAATCAATAAAAATTATCGTAAGTTTTTATTGCTCATTGTCTTGATAAATAAAAATTAACTGATGTCTGATGGTAATTTATAAATTGTCTCAATTTCTTCAACAAATAACTCCTGATGAATTTAAAATTAGGATTTTAAAAGGAAACAAACCCCAGTTCAAACCAATTATTCATTAAGTCTTGTTTTGTTAGTTTTGTTGGGTTTCCTGGTTTCTTAATTTTCCATTTAGTGTTTAGGATCTCAGTGCTGACTTTCTCCTTGCATTTCTTTAGAACCTTCATTTTGTATAAACCAACATTTATTTCTATACTTAAGACCAAGCAGGTTCCTTCCAGTGAACACTTCTACTCCTCTTCCATTGCCCCCAAACTTCCTTTAGATCCTCCAGTGAAGGTAATGGTCTCTAAATTTATAGCTACTGAAAAAGGTAACAGCCAAACAAGAAAACACACACTTAGTGATTAATTTTGAAGTGCTTTCAGAGGATGTCAAGATAAATGAGTTGGATGACATAAACAAACAAAGAAATATTAACAGATCAAGAAGTCATAATTGAAACACAGGGGTGAATATATTTATCTGATAAAAAATGGTTTAATCTTCTCATAAATGAATTGCTTTTATGCACAACTTTGGCACAATTGCATTCTATAACTTTTAAAAACACCCTCAGTGACATGGCTGTTTAAAATTTTTATTTCTTCAGACTTATATGTGTTATAATAGCCTCTGTGTATTGTGCCGTCACTCTGCTGAGAATTGTGTTAGCATTAAAAGGTTATTTTACTCAGTCCTTATAAAAACCCTATGTAACAGGTATTATTAATCTCATTTTACCTATTAAAAAAAGTGCTTCCAAGAGGTTAAGTAAATTGCCCGATTCTACATAACTAATAAATGTCAAAACTGACATTCAGAGTCAATTCTATAGTACTCCGAAGTCCATAGCTGCTGCCTTAACATAATAATCCAATAAATTAATTTCCAAATATCGAATGGAAAGTATACTAAGAATTAAGACTTCTTTTCTTGAAAGTTGTTCCCATACCTTGTGATAGGTTACTGTGAATAGGTTTAGGATCATAGAATCTCAGAGGACCTTATTTCTAACCTTCTGCATAACTCAGGAAGCTTGCCTACAATATTGGTGATAGATTTTTCCTTCTTGTAAATGTTTCTAAGAGTAAACAATGTCCTTCTCTTAGGGCACATGTTTATCTCTATTAATTATGGAACATTGTAATTTTATCTATATTTTTTATTCTCTATATTGAGCAGATAGTTGCCTTTATTAATATCCACCATTGATTTTAACCCTGTAGTAGCCAGAATAAGTCATAAATATCTCTAAGGAAAGTGTGAGGCTGAAGAAGAAGCAAGCAAAACTAAAGCCTTGTGTATAGGTTAATTCATGAGAATATTATTTTTGAGTGGTTGGGAAAATAATTTTATTTTCTCATCTAAAAATTTATAATCTGGAATCCTATCAAGGGTACATTATTTTAATGCAAAAGCATTGTAGCAACAGAATCATGTAATAGAATGATAATCCTACAGAAAATGTGAATTGTTCACAGTCAGATGTAGCCAAGGTTATCCAGTGAAGAAATAATTTTAAATCAGATGCAGACATACCCAACTTCAAAAAAAAAATAGCAATATTTTCAAACAGTTCATGTGACATTGGAGAATATAAACAATAAGAGACAGCTCTATTACAGACACTATTTGATGGAAATGATATTTTTGAAGAACCGACAAATCAAATATATGGCACAATATGCAATATTATTAGCGTGAATTTTTTGGCCATGCATTTGTTCCCTGACCAGGAATTGAACACATGTCCCCTCTATTGGGATCATGGCACAGTTAACCACTGGACTGCCAGGAAAGTCCCATTATCAGCATTCTTATGCAGAGTAGCCAGTAGCTTTTTGGTAGTATGTAAAGCTTATGACACGACTGAGCGACTGAACTGACTGGGAGCTCATGAAGGGGCTTCCCTGGTAGCTCAGCTGATAAAAAATCTGCCTAAAATGCAGGAGACCTCAGTTCAATTCCTGGGTTGGGAAGAGCTCCTGGAGAAGGGATAAGCTACCCACTCCAGTATTCTTGGGCTTCCCTGCTGGCTCATTCAGTAAAGATTCCACCTGCAACTCAAGAGACCTGGGTCCCATCCCTGGGAAGATCCCCTGGAGGAGGGCATGGCAACCCAGTCTAGTATTCTTGCCTGAAGAATCCCTATGGGCAGAGGGCAGGCTACAGTCCATGGGGTCATAGAGCCGGACACGAATGAGTGACTAAACACAGCATAGCACAGATCTCATGAAACTAAACAATTATGAGGAAGATAACAATATTATCTGCTTCTTTATAATACTGAAAATCTTAAAAGGAATTCAGGTGTGTTTGAAGGAGACCTAGGAGCCAGTCCAGGATTGTATTTCCTAGTTGGATGACACTGAGGAGTTAGTGATTTTTCTGGCCCATGGATGAAAGGTAGCATAGACGTGTAGGGTAGGAAAAAGTGAAATACAAATAGAAGCTGTGTGTTGTTTGCCTGAACCAGTTGTTCACATCTTTTTTACTGTCATCACTCATCTAATATATAATAGTTCCAATCAAGCACCTGGGCAGACAGACACTGCTATGGAGCATTTCATCGCCTTCCTTTGATCTTCTAATCCTTTAAATGTTCCTCCTTCATTTTGCTTATTCAGAATCTGGGTTGCATCTTCCTCTCCTAATTACGTATTCCTACATTTCCTTATCCTCCCAGCACCACATCATTCTCACCAGAATCATCAGTACTTTTACTGAGTCAGTGTGGGGGTCTAAGTGGAGTACACATCGGAATCACAGGATGCTTGCTCTGCCCCCATGATTTCCTAAGTGTATGATCCTCAAAATGGTGTGTACATATTCAGGCTTCTATCTACTTATTTATTAAGTGATATTGTATTTCAATCATCCTAATAATCTGCAGTCCTTGGGGTCGCTAAGAGTCGGACACAACTGAGCAACTTCACTTTCACTTTTCACTTTCATGCATTGGAAAAGGACATGGCAATCCACTCCAGTGTTCTTGCCTGGAGAATCCCAGGGACGGCGGAGCCTGGTAGGCTGCCATCTATGGGGTTGCACAGAATCAGACACGACTGAAGTGACTTAGCAGCAGCAATAATCTATTAAGGAAATTTGTACTTTTATCCCATTTTACAGGTTAAGTGAAGAATGTGTCTAAGGTTACACAGCTGAAAATTGGCTGAAATGAGAATCACTTCCAGGCAATCTAGCTCTGGGGTCCAGCCACCTTGACCACGATGCTATATCACCTCTGTAATATTACCTAGATGCTATAACATTGGGGCTTCCCTGATAGCTCAAATGATAAAGAATCTGCTTGCAATGCAGGAGACCTGGGTTCGCTCCCTGGGTCAGAAAGACCCCCTGGAGAAGGGAATGGCAATCCACTCCACTATTCTTGCCTGGAGAATTCCCTGGACAGAGGAGCCTAGTGGGTATAGTCCATGGAGTCACAAAGAATTGGATATGACTGAGCATAAAATAACTCAGTCATAACTTTGGATCTTAATGTGATTCAACTTTTGTGTTTAAAGCGAATAAGAATTTGTGTGCTCAGATCTGCATCATAGGAAACTGTACACTTTTGATTACTAAAGTCTTTAACCTTTCAAGAATAATAAAAAAAAAAATAACTGAGAAATACCCAATTTGCCCTTTTATGATGAATTCTTTGTTTGCAGTGAGTAGATCCCAACTTTACTTTTATTGCATTCTGCTTTTCATTCACCAGTTGGAATTGTTCTTGGACCTTCCTCCATAGCTCCTTATGAACCGGACAGTACACAATACCGTTCAGGAGACTATGTCACAGTAAATCCCTCCTGTTATATATCATGGGGTAATGGAATAGGTAGTATTTTAGGCTCTCATCCTAAGAGAATTTTATCAGCTGTAGTAATTCTTAAAAGATTTAAATTACAACTGGTTTCTCCATCCCATTGGATTTATCTGTATTATTGTGTTAATTCTAACCACATCCCTGATTATTCAGATACCATTTGGTTTCCGCAATGAATGTAGTGAATTTGGAATAGGTGGTATATCCTCAAGAGATGCTTTTAGATTTTCTAACTTTGGGTATCCACAGAGAGGTGGCCTTCAGCTATTATGTGATACTCATTGAAGGTGCTGTTAATGGATCTCCAAATATAGCCTTCTTTGGTTGAAACCAGTCTTTTTATTTTTACAGTTGGTGGTACCAGCATTGTGAGGAAGAACAGGAGTGAAATGCTTAGGTTCTATTCAAAGAGATAGCTGAGAATAACCTGGCTTGTCTTGGAATCTCCTGAAAGTTTTCTCCAGCCCCTCCCTTTGTTTGCATTTTTGTTTTGAGTATTCTTTCCAGTCATATTATAGAAAACTTCTAGTAGCTTATTTGTGGTTATGGCTCGTTAGGACAACACAGTGCTATCCAGGCTGTTGAGACGATGGTCACAAATCTGAAACAAACACATTATCCAGCACTTACTGTGGTGTCACTTAGCATGCCTTCGTGGATGTGAAGCTTTTTGCATTTTCCCAGTTGAGTCCCCAGACCTATTATTAGCATATTATGATTTACAAGAGAGTGGGTTTTTTAATAACAACACTGAGAAAGCAAAACCCATTTGTTCATCCCAAGAGGTTTGAGAGCACATATTAAGCACAGGGTGGTCAGAATAAAAACTAATATAAGTACACAGTCCATGATTGCTCCTAATCAGAGAAAACACCCAATTAGAGCCAAAAGGATGAGAAGCAAATTGTTTACCACAGTAAATCATTCTCATAAATAACATTATTTAAAACATTTGAACTCTACTTAAGGACTTAAACAGTGATGTGGGCTTTGCAAGGAACACTAGACAGCTGGCTGGCTTTAAATCTTAGTGGCGACCACATTGGAAGCTGCCAGAGGCTTCTACTGTTCCATTTTAGCTAAAGGCAGGATTACTGAAGCGGCATTATATCCTCCATCTCATTTTCAGCTCTATTGCACCAATTATGCTGCATTGAGGCTTATAGGGGCTTACATTGAGTTTCAGATAGATGGAAGAAGCCAGTCTATATTCTTTGTGATAAAAATAGTCATTAATTACTGAGACTTGTAAACCGCTTAGCGTCCTTCTTAATGTGGCCCGTCAGGTGCTTCTCCTCATTCTATAGCTAATCAGCAAAAGAGTAGAAAAATCCTCAGAAGAAGATGATCTATTCTGGCTCAAAGAGAAAGCCAAGGTTAAAAATAAATCTAAAATACGCTGAAAACCTAAACCTATATGCATTCACTGGCAAAATACTGACTTGTTTTCTTTTCAATCAAAGTTGATTGGAGGAAAATTTCTTATAACATTATTCCATGGGGGAACTAATTATCAATATAATATTTTCACTGTCTGATAGCAAACAGCGTGTTCTGAGAGTTAGATGCATGGAAACATATTTACAAATAGCTCAAGTGAAATTAGATAATTATCTAATTAAAGAAAAGTAAAATGTCATAGGAATTAATGAAGAAATTCAGTAGAGAGGGAACCCAGCTAGTAAGGGGTCTCCTGAAAGCAACAATAGGTAGTTTCATCTTTGAGTGGATGGCTTAAATATGCTGGCAGAATTTCATGTTAGTCAGTTTCAGAATTGACTGCCATTTCCAGTATTTTAATTTTTAACTAAAGCTTTATGCTTAATTGGTAAAAATGTCCATTATGCCACTTCATTAAGGCAATCAGAATTATGGTTAATGTCAATATGAGAAACTATAATGACCTTCATTTGGTAAACAAAATACAGATGAATGGTTTTTATATATAAAAGTATCCCACAGGTTAGAAAGATAGAAAGCATTCCTACTATATGGAGTATAAACAGGTATTGAAGGCTTCTTTCTTTAACATACATATTTTATAAGTAAAAACCATGCTTCAAGGAATGCTGTACAACCACATTTCATGCATTTCGATATGACTAATATTCGTGAATGGGAGGACAGTTTTTCAAAGCAATGGGCAAAGAAAATTGGAGTGATGGTATATTGGCTAAGTTGATTTTTATAAAAGCCTTGTACAGAGCTTTAAAAATGAACAGAGTATGCAGGAAGAGAATAAAAAAAAAAAACTATGAAAGAAATTACAAGTGGGTCTCACTACATTACAAGCTTGAGATTGCTTATTAAATACATAACTTGTTTTTCTGCCATACCAGTCATTTTACATAAGTGTGTGGTTTGGCTTCCATTTATAATGTGTAACTGCAGCATGCTTCAACGGCGCCATGGGGAATACTTGTTATGGATTGAATATTTGGTTAAAATCTTTGGAAAAATTCCAGAAACATTAACATAGCCCTGGCAGCTTTGGGTAACACTTCTTTTCAGTTTACTTCCCTCCTTGGTAAATAGGGAGAAAACAATCGCACTCCAGACATGGGGCAGACAATATATCCTCATTTCCTTTCTTCCCACTCTGAATTTTTATGATTTGGTGGTATCTGTATTTGAAAGTAATTAAAATATCTCTGACTCCTTGGGAAGAAGCTGCTTGAAATCTGTAAAATTTCAAGCTATATAATGCCCTCTCTATAAATGTATAATACTTTTATTCATAAATAATTATTGCATCTAAAAGCAACAATGCAGTGTTGACAGTTTAGTACCCAATTGCACAACAATTCTGAGAGGCAGGAAGGGGTAGAGAAGAATTGTTTTAAAAGCAGATGAACAAGAAATTTATCTGAAACATAGAGTAGTGGGTCCTTCATATGCTAGGCTAAGTATAAATTCAGGCGCAGATTTGATGATGGAAAAAGTAAATATAACATATTTGTGTGTGCATATATACATGTGTATACATATATACACACACACATACACATGGGACTTTCCTGGTGGCTTCTTGTGTAAAGAATCCGCGTGCCAATGCAGGAGACCCAAGTTTGATCCCAGCATCAGGAAGATGCCCAGGAAAACGCACTCCAGTGGCAACGCACTCCAGTATTCTTGCCTGGAAAATCCCATGGACAGAGGAGCCTGGTGGGTATGGGGTCGCAAAAGATTTGGACATGACTTAGCAACTAAACAACAAAACAACAACATATATGTATATATATGTGTATATATATGTGTGTGTATATGTATATATATGTGTATATATATGTGTGTGTGTATATGTGTATATGTATATATATATATGCACAATGGGTATTTTTTTTCATTTTAAGATCTCACTGGAGAAAATCATGTGCATGTACACACACACACATATGCATACATATATGTAGCATTTAGATATGGTTGTTGATTTATTGGTCTTCCCTGGTGGCTCAGATGGTAAAGAATCTGCCTGCAATGTGGGAGAGCTGGGTTCAATCCCTGAGTTGGGAAGATCCCTTGGAGGAGGGTATGGCAACCCACCCCAGTATTCCTGCCTGAAGAATTCCCGTGAACAGAGGAACCTGATGGGCTACAGTGCATGGAGTCACAAAGAGTTGGATAAAGCACTCGCCAAAGGAAGCCAAATGGGACTTAATACTGAAAGAATGGAGAAGAAATATTTAAACAAGTTTCAGGATTGTTCATTTTCTAGCTGCTTTGCTATATCTTGTACAATTTGAAAATCTTTGTATGAACAACCTGTTAGCAGAGGGAATACAATCTTATTGTTTGTAAAAAACAAAGCACATAGAGACTGATGAAAGGGAAGTGAAAGTCACTCAGTCGTGTCTGGCTCTTTGCAATCCCATGGAATTCTTCAGGTCAGAATACTGGAATAGATAGCCTTTCCCTTCTCCATGGGATCCTCCCAACCTAGGGATTGAATACAGGTCTCCCACATTGCAGACAGACTCTTTACCAGCTGAGCCACAAGGGAAGCCTGAGAATATTGGAGTGGTAGCCTATCCCTTCTCCATTGTATTTTCCCAACCCAGGAATCGAACCAGGGTCTCCTGCATTGTAGGTGGATTCTTTACCAACTGAGCTATCAGGGAACATTCTCTCCTTTTCACATTGTCGTGTTTCAGTCTACACAGGGGCCACCTAGGTTAAATGGCATTTGGGAACCATTACTTTCTCTGATATCCCTTCTTTTTCTTCACTGCTCCTCATCCTAACACTTCAGTTTCTTCTGCATCTTTTCCAGTTGTCTGTGCCCTCTTTACCAGAATATTAGGATGCAGGTTCCGCCTTGGCAGGGAGCTTTAAAGTCAATGTCATGTGAGAAATCCTGGGTAGGTTTAGACGTAGCTGATAGCAACTTGTTTTCATGTCTCTGGTAGGAGTAAATGTGTGTGTGTGTGTGCGCGCGCTCAGCTGCTCAATATGTCTCTTTGCAATCCCATGGACTATATATAAGCTTCCAGGCTCCTCTGTCCAGGGAATTTTTCAGATAAGAAAACTGGAGCAGGTTGCCATTTCCTCCTCCAGGGAATCTTCCCAACCCAGGGATGAAGCCCATGTCTCTTGCATCTCCTGTATTAGTAGGCAGATTCTTTACGACTCTGCCACCTGTGAATTCCAGGAGCAGCCTTAAGTCTTTCAAAATGATCACAGTGCAGCATCTAAAGACCTCCTTGCTGTCAGGGTTGAGGAAGTGAAGGAATAAGAAGAATCAAAAACCGCGTTCCTCTCCCTCTAGTGATCTTTGAGCTTTTAGAACAGATAGCACTGTGTATCTTTCTTCAGTGAGTCAGTTTGTGTTTTAGGAGCTGGGAGTAAGATATCTCTAAGTACTGTGTGCCAGGGAGCAGATATCCACCTGGGGGAAATTTTTCCTGGGCATACTTGGCAGATCATATGTCAGTTATGCATAGAACTAAAGCACCAATTCAAACTGAAATAAAGTAAAAGAGGACTATTATTTGAGGGTCCCATAACTGAGGTAAACAGTTTCACTGAGGACTAAATTGTTCTATTTTTCAACTTCCTTCCCTTGGCTTCAGTTTTCTTCTTCAGTTTTAAATGTCACAAGATGGCTGCCAAAACTTCCAGAGTAAAACCGGTTTATTATCTAAGAGTAGTGAGAAAAGGCGTGCATATGTGTGCATTCTATTTCATCTAAGGGTTAGGAAATAACTATCTCAATAGAGCAGGTTTGAATTGACAAAACTTGGGAGTGATGATACAGTTGTTTTCCGAAAGCATGCTTGAGTCCCCTGGTTTATCCTTTAGTAGGCATAAGATACAATTCCCCCCTCCCACAACACCATCCCACCCCCCCTTCCACCCCCTGTCAAAATGGAACATCTGGAATGCATTCAGAATGGAACACTTACATAGGAAAAGTGGCTCATCTTCTGTCAGAAACAATTGCCAACACTAGCCAGCATCTGAGAAACGGGAGATATGAGAGCAGATCAAGTGCGTCTCATCAAGTGCTTGCGAGGATCATGGGCTTTGGCGCCGCCTTGTGAATCAAGCTATAATTCTAGTTTGTCACCAGAAAATCAAAGACACACGTGTAAGAGTTAATTGGAGTAGCGTGGATATGTAATTTAGGGTTTTGCTTAAATATCTTAAGAGTTTATTAATAGCATTTCAAATAAAGTACTCTGCTAATGGAAAAGTTAAATTTCTTTGGAAGTATATGATTTCAGTTCTGAAATGTTCTCTATCAAAAAACAAAATCATGGACTATTGATGAAAAATGATTTACTACCATGCCTGAAATGTTGAGTGTGATTATTCAGATTGAGTCTGAAGATAATCTTTTTTAAAAATTATGCAATATCATATTATGACCAAAATATGTACATGACCTTCAGTGATAAAAAATATGTCTATAACCTTCATTAGTGGCTGAGGTCAGCAATTCTTTTACTAAGCGCTAGTGGAAGAACTCAATCAGTTTTTTAGCAATTGTGTCAGGTATTAGTTGATATTTTCACAGAGAAGTCAAGGAATTCATATTTTCACAGAAAATATTGACTTTGTCCATTACCACATACTTAACATCTATCATACACTGCACTTTTTTTTGGTGAGACAATGATGAAAACCATTGATTTTGTCCTTGTTCTTATGTAGCTTAGACTTCATTGTTGGAAGAGGGGCAAAAGTGATCATCATATAATCCTACAATGCAAGTGCATCTGAAATAAGTGGTGTCAAGAAAGGTTCATGATTCTGAAAAGACTGTAATAGAGGGGTTTGATCTAGTTGATGAGAATGGGAAGTGCTTCTGGGGACAGGAAATAGCTGAAGGATACTAATCTGAAGGATGCTTAAAATTTACTTAGAAAAGGCAAAGTGTATAGTGGTAAATACAGAGACCCTGTAATGAATGGGAAGAAACATAGCTCCTTCCTGGTGGTGAAAAATCAATGTGAACAGGGTACACATTTTATGTGAAATAAAGGGGCTGAGTGAGGAATGTCAGAAAACTTGGCTTGAAGGACATATTAAGGATTTTGGACATTGTTCTAAGAGCTCTGGGAAGCTACTGAAGTGTTTAAAACAGAGTGTGAAATGTTTAAATTATTATTTCATTAAGGTTGCTCTGCTGGCTGTATGTGGAGAATAGATTGGAGAGGGATACAGTAATTATAAGTACACCTTTCCGGCAGCTCTTGTAGTAGCTCAGAGGAGAGATGATTACCCTCCAGAGGAGTGGTGTTAGAGTTGGAGTTATATATACAGACCTGGGAAACATGTAGAGATGATCATTGTTAAGAGTTGGTGAGGCCTTGGATAAAGGCAGTGAAGGGGAGGGAAGGATTAAGAACAATTCCTAGGTATTTGGTATTGCACCCTTGACGATCAATTTCATCAAGAAAGGATGTCAAAGAAAAAGATCAGTTTTGCTATCATAGCAATATGCATAATTGCTAAAGAGGTTTTAACCAAAGTGGCCAAAATGTCACATAAGTGTTGAACAGCTCACATTGAGGTTTCTTATACACTGCCCCCCCACCCTTGTATGTTCATGGAAAGCTAGGATGGTGGCATAATACCCAATAGAATAATCAGCATTGGAGTCAGTCAATTATTGTCCTGTGTATAAATTTTTGGATATTTAACTGCACACAATAAAAATGAACTCTGGTTAAATTAAGCAAAAGGGAATTTATTGGGAAAAATAATGGAGGTTAAAGGATTCGTGGGACACTGGTTATGAGAGTTGCCAATGAGAAGGTCAAGTAGCCCCAGAAGCTAGAAAACAAGAACAATAAGGGTCTAGGAAAAGTAGTGGGTGGGTTACGGCTTTTAGAATGGGATGAGTTCCAATTACATCTGCTATCTTTTTCCTTTTACCCAAGAGGAAGCATCTGATTGGCCTGTCTCATATTACATGTCATCTATGGAATGACAGCAGAAGATACCAGAGAAGGTAATTCCTCAAAACAAGGACAGTTCTATTAGAAAGGGGAAGTGAAATCTGAAAGGCCAGAAACAAATCTTGGCTACACCTTGGAAGGCACTAACGAGTCTTTACTGAAGCAATGCAGAAATGAAGTAACCCTTGTAAACTTTTGTCTGCTCACATGCCTGAAAGCAGGAGCATCCTCTGTTGACTGGCAGTGACTAGGAACAATGAATGGGCTTCCCCGATGGCGCTGGTGGTAAAGAACCCACCTGTCAATGCAGGTGGTATAAGAGACCCAGGTTCGATCCCTGAGTGGGGAAGATCCCCTGGCAGAGGAAATGGCAACACATTCCAGTGTTCTTGCCTGGAGAATCCCATGGACAGAGGAACCTGATGGGCTACAGTCTATGGGGTCACAATGAGTCCGACATGACTGAAGTGACTTAGCTTGTATGCAATAGCAATAAATAATCAATTAAATTTACCCCTCCCTACATCTTCCTTCCCTTTTTTTACCTCGCATGTTCTAGGGTTGATAAAGTGGCTGGATCTATTCACCTTGGATTTCACAATTACTGAATATATTACCTTATGGGGGATAATAATTTGGGAAGACTGGAAGAAACTTTCCTTAGAGCACCAATGCAAGCTAGTTAAAAATACAAAGAAACTTTATATATAAAGTATTCTACACAGTTTGTCATAAGTCAAATTGAATTCTAAGAGGATTGCATCATGATTTCAAGAGATATAAATATGACTTTTTATACTGCAGTTTTCTCTCTACAAAATAAGCATTTTTCTATAGTTTAGTCCTAACTGTTCTAAAGTTATGCACTTTAAAGAGGATTTAAAGAGGAGACATTCATATCACAGTTGATTTACATATATTCTACAATACTCCCCCACCTTCCACAAAGACAATTCAAAGATATTCATCAGAACTCATACGGTTGCATATGAAATAATTGCAAGGATTTTATTTGTGCCCATCACTGTCCTGCCAGTACAATTCTCCTCACTCCTCTCAGGAAAATACATCTCTTTCTTTCTGAACACAATTTTGGTTCCCGGCTGTGTTAAGTAATTTATCTCCAGTTGTTGTCCCAAATCCTGCATCAAATTACCTAAGTTGTCAGTCAGGTTTCCACATATTGATTCAGCAATCTCAGCCTTATGTCCTGCCCAACTCCAGCAGAGAGTTGATTGCTTTACTCCAAAATCCTTTGAAAAGTTAAATTGTTAACAATACAAATTCACTGGAAATTGGGATAACTCTTTGCCTTAGCTTCAATCTCGTCACCTTGAGCCCTGGGCATTTGGAACTCTTCTCTGGGCAGCAGGGCGGGGAACTGGATAGGAAAGTGGTAAAGCAGTCACTGCCAGAAGACGAAGGAGTGGTAGGAAGTCTGCTTACTCTGGCAGTGGTTGCAGTTCAAGTTCAGACACTCGCCTGCCTCCCAAAGCAAACAGCTACTGATGGAGAGGGTCAACTAAATATAACCAGGATTCCAGGGTCCCTGCTTATTCCTGGCCGGATAACCAGAGAGAGACAAAAAAATAAACGGTCTTGCAAGGTAAGAGAACCATTTACTTTAATCCAAATCTTTGCCTTGATTCACCTCTTGCTCCAAAGAGAAACATTTTCTTATAACACCAGTTAGGAACATTGTTCTGTGGATTATTTCCATAATAGCTAATGAAAATCATATCTGATTGCAAATACCATACCTTTATAAGAAGGCACTAAAGCCTTAAATAGTCTTGAGTGCTTTTTACTTAATATTCAATTTGTAGCTAATATATCTTAGGAGTTAAGTTCTAGTGTTTAACCTGTTAAGAGATTGTAAGTTAACTTGGGTGTTTAACAATGAGCTGTTTGATGTGAGCAGGTGTTTAAGATAGTAGATCATAATTTAAAGTACTTGACTGAAAACTAGGAATATTTTAATGACGTTTATGTGTTAAATCTTTGGTGAAAACCCTAAGCTTTCAAACTGTGGTGCTAGAGAAGACTTTGAGAGCCCCTTGGACAGCAAGGAGATGAAACCAGTCAATCCTAAAGGAAATCAACCCTGAATATTCATTGGAAGGACTGATGCTGAAGCTGAAACTCCAATACTTTGGCCACCTGCTGTGAAGAGATGACTCATTGGAAAAGACCGCAGGGAAAGATTGAAAGCAGGAGGAGAAGGGGATGACAGAGGATGAGATGGTTGGATGGCATCACTGACTCCATGGACATGGGTTTGAGCAAACCTCAGGAGATAATGAAGAACAGGGAAACCTGGTGTGTACTGCAGTCCATGGGGTTGCAAAGAGTCAGACACAACTTTGCAACTGAATAACAGCTATATGGAAAAAAAAAATTGACCCAACAAGGCAGAATTGTGCAAGAATTCTGCTGTTCTTCGCATGACTGTGATGCTGAATCTTGAAGTAAAAGGGAGCCTAGAGTTGTTTTATTGCATTTTTTCATCCACTCTTTGAAAAAAGGTTTTCCCCCACTTTATCTTCAGCAAGTTTCCAACTTCTCTGTCTTCTTTGTAAAAAAAAAAAAAAAAGAAAAAAAAATCCCCAAAGGAGTTTTTTAACCATGTAACCTTAGTTCATCTTCTCTTATTCTCTCTTAGACCCATTCCAATCAGTACGTTGACCCTGTCACACCATAAAAATACTCTGTCAAGGTCACCAGTGATCTCCACCCTCCAAAAGCCAATTAGGAATTGTAATCTCATCTTAGTTGATATCTCAGAAGGATCTTACACAGTTGACCATTCCCTCATTCATAAAGAGTTTTGTTCACGGGCCCATGGCATATGCATTCTCCATTGCTTCTCCTTTCCTTCACTGGTGGCTTCTCTTCAGTTCCTCTTCATCTCTCTGACATTTTAATGCTGAAACTCCATAAATCTATTTTTTTCTTTCAGCATTCATTTCTGATATTGTCCAATTTCATGACTTCCTTTGTTAAACTCTAAATAAAATTTTTAGACTGAAATGTTCTGAGAAAAGTATTCCTCTTCCAGCCATAGAACATTAAGTACACATTCTGTCTTAGTTAATTCATATCCATTATATGTTATAAATGTGAACTTCTTGCCACCTAGTTCAAGTACACCAGAGAATCCATATATTTGCCAATTTTCAGACTAAGAGTGAGCATAGACTATTAAGACTGAACCAATGACATAGATACACCCCCAAAGCACAGTTGAAATGGAAGTTTATGACACAGTGTTTTGTTTTGGTGCTTGGAAGAGGGTATCAGGAGAATGTGCCTGCATGTTGACCTGTGGGATGGACTGAGGCAATTGGAGGCTCCTAACAACCAGTCCATCCTAAAGGAGATCAGTCCTGGGTGTTCATTGGAAGGACTGATGCTGAAGCTGAAACTGCAGTCCTTTGGCCACCTCATGCAAAGAGTTGACTCATTGGAAAAGACCCTGATGCTAGGACGGATTGGGGGCAGGAGGAGAAGGGGACAACAGAGGATGAGTTGGTTGGATGGCATCACCAACTCAATGGACATGAGTTTGGGTGAACCCCGGGAGTTGGTGATGGACAGGGAGGCCTGGCGTGCTGCGATTCATGGGTCACAAAGAGTCGGACATGACTGAGCGACTGAACTGAACTGAACTGAACCCTCTACTCTGTCCCTGGAATGTACCTTTTGCCCACCATACCCATGTTTGGTGCTGTTTCAAGACGACAGACTTGAGAGAATAGAGTGATGTTGAGACCATCTACATTGTATACATGACTAAACTCACCTAAGACTTCTATGTACACTTTTAAGATTCTGGTGGGTAGTGCAGAGATCCATTCATCTGGAAGCTGCCCAAGACAAATATTGCATGTAAATTCCCTTGCTTATTTCAATGGCCAATCTAGAGTGGCCTTCAGTCTCTCCTTGCCCTTTGTGTATAGAGGCCATACACAGATTTCACCCTGGAAACCTCTGGGGTTACCAACCAACCAACAATTGGCAAGCCAGCCAAGAGGTCAAAGAAATTGTTCTTGGAAAAGAGGCATCCTTGGGGGAAACTCCAGGTTGGCCATGAACCTCTTTGCAGGGAGGGGTGGTCTGAATGTTAGATATTTGTGGGCCACCCTGTAAGCACAGGGGCACCCTGAAAACACTGACTTAGTCTAATGCAGTTGTTTGAGAAACTGCAGAGGGCCCTGCAGCAAAGTAGGCAAACCCAGGGCTGCTGCTGTGGGCTGGCCTCAACGATGGGCAGGTCAGCTCAGAACCCATGCCCAACTAAAGGCTGAAGCCCAAGTTACAGAGTTGGAAGAAGAACTGAGGATAGAGCAGGATGTGAAGGTGTCCACTGCTGTTTGCATCAGGGCTGGCAGACAAGGTGGGAAAAGCAAGATAACAAGTTGGAAAGCTTCCTGTGTGATATGCAGAACTAGGAGGGTGCCAACTGCTGGGGAGCAAGGTCCAGAAGCTTGTGACAAAGCCTGGTGGGAATGCTGAGAAGTGGATTTCCTGAAAAAGTGAAGAGAGTAAAGAGGAGGATGTTGTGATTGACAGTAAGACAGACAGAGCCCCTGTGACATCTGACCCCAAGCACAAAGGAAAGTCAAAGCACTGTGACAACCCCAGCCATCAGGGAGGCCCCTGATTCAGGAAACTCTCATGATGAGATAATATACTCCCACGGAGCTTATCAATGCAGCTGTCAAGTTCCAGCAAAGAGCCAGGGAAAGTAACCAGGCATGGTTAGTGCAGCTGTGGATACAGGAAAGTGAAAGTGTTCATCACTCAGTTGTATCTGACTCTGCAACTTCCTAGACTATAGTCCCCCAGGCTCCTTTGTCCACGGAATTCTCCAGGCAAGAATACTGGAGTGGGTTGCCATTCCCTTCTCCAGGAGATCTTCCCAAACCAGGGATCAAACCTGGGTCTCCCATACTGCAGGCAGACTCTTTACCATCTGATCCACCAGCAAATCCCGTGGGATACAGGGGTTTGTGGCAATTCTTTGGCCAAGAAGGAGACAGAATAAGCAATATCACCCCACACTTCCTGGCCTTCAGAAGTGCCTGCCTGGCACTCAGGGGGTTCAGGGTACTCACCAGTCACTCCTTTGTAGATTGGATTATTCTATCCTGCTGGGAATCTTGGCCCTGGGCATATGAGACCCTGAAAATCTGCAGAAGAGGTACAAGAAATTCTTAGGGAGTTGGGCATGAGGCAGGAAATCTATGATCATCTTCAAAGGAACTGAGTGGACCACATTCAGTGTAGGAGTGGAGTCCAATATACTCCAATTCACCCCTAGCACCTGGCATGGAAAGCTGGTATCCCTTCTGAGTTCGACTGTGGGACAAGATATTTATGTTAGAAATATGTTAGATGTTAGATAAGCCATTGCTGGTCTGAGGGGAAACTGGCAAATATAGGGAAAAGTATGGGCTGTGGGAAAGGCCCAAGACAGAGACGGAACACAAAAAGCCAAAAGGCTACCACAGTCAGCTGGAAAGTGCTAACGGGAATCCCAGAAGCAAATGCGGTTTGACCTCATTGCTACCAAGACCCCCTGAAAAGAGAGACCCACAACCCATGGTTGTGTTGGTCAGCCTGTGCAAAACTTAATACATGGACAACAGTTCAGGCCTCCCACCTACCCCTACCATCCCTTATGGGGTGGGTACCGTGCCTGGGGTAGAATGCAGGCTGAGAGTGCTTCCTGGTGAGATGATAGGAGGCTTAATATGGGGCTCACTGTTCACTGCTCCTAGCAATGTACACAGAGCTCTTCCCGGAAGAGCCTCTCCATTAGGAAGGCCATATCATGATGAGAACTCCTCTTCCTAACAAGGGCTAGGTTGAGAAGATGCTCCATTAACTCACCTCTGCCATGGCTCAAACTTCCACTTTGACTCAGTGGCTACTTGCAACAGAGGAGTTCCTGTCTGCCAGCCGGACCTCTCTAGAAATGCCGATGCTACTAGGCCCTGTAGAGCCTAGAGATTCTCCCAAAGTCCTTGCTCCTCTTCTTGTGCGGTCCCTGCAGCCCAGGGCAAATTCCTGCTGATGCCTGGGATAGGGGGGCGGTTCTAGGGCAGTCTGGCAACATGGATTGTAGTCACTATTCAAGCTAACACTGCATCAACTGGAATGGACCTCAGCAGCCAGTGGGCTCAACTCAGAGCCAACTAGCTGGCGATTACTCACGATTCCTAGACATTAACCCTTTGCACTGACAGTTGGGCTGTTCCGAAGTGATAACCCTTGGTTTGGACAATGGAAAGCCAAGGGGTAGATGATCACGAATAAGCCTTTGCGTGGTCAGGATGTGTGGAAAGATATTTGGGTTTATCTGCAAGAGACTGAGGCAGTGCTCTCTGCCTTCCACATCCTGGCTCACAAGGCACTGACACACCCTGGCAATCAGGATGCACTACCAGGTACAAGCCCTCGCAATCAACCCTTAGGCAGACCCAGCAGCTTGGGTGCATAGAGAGAGTGGCCGCCATAGTGCCCAGGTGGGATGGTGACAGGCTAATGCAGTAATAGCATTTCCTGTGTGTTCTAAGCAATGCCCAAGGCAACTGCCAAAGGAGGCTGGCACCTTATGCTAGAGCTCCCAGCTGATGAGAGATTGGCAATTTGTTTATATTGGCCCCTTCCTTCTGAGTGAGAGGTCAAAGATGCCTTAGTTTGTGTGGATACTGCATCTGGCTTAACCCAAGCTTTCCTGTGTGCCTGTCCAAATCAGAATGCCATTATTAGTGGATTAGAAAAGCTGAGTAACACATACAGATACCCTGTTAAATAGACAGTAAGTGGGGTGGGGATCACATTTCAAAGGTCATGATGTACAAGACTAACAAAACAACATGATATTGAATGAAAGATCCATCTCTCCTATAACCCCAAGCTACAGGTTTTGTAGAAAAGAATGGAATATTAAAGCAGCAGATTAAATTGCTATTAGGTAAAACCACCTTAGCCAGGTAGAATAAAGGACTACTTCAGACTTAAATGTACTTGAATGATCAACCACTAGGGCCTATTGTCCCATGTGTCAGAGTGGGCACCCCTGCCAGGACATGAAATACCATGAAGGTATTGAAGTCCCAGGAAACAACTGTTGCCCTAAATCTTGCAATGGGTCAACTCCTATCATAGATTATATTAAAAATGCTAAGTCGCCATCACATCTAGGAAAGGCCTTATCTATTGAAATTTGCAATGGGACTTCCCGCCAGGATGGGTAAGTTACTTCACCCCCAGGGATGAGAAGAAACTATTCAGTCTCAGATGGGATCCCATTGTCTTGCTGCAAGCCTGACCTACTGAAACAGGCTATACCTGAAATGACACACACCATGAAAGAGGGGAGAAGGTGGGGACCTGGTCTGGCATATGCCACCCAAGTCCACCTCCTTGTGCCTGACAGCACTGCCTCCTGCAGACAACAGGCATGGTCATACTCCCAAAGCTGTAGCCACAGTGACATCTAAGACTCAGGCCACATTGTTATTTTACAGAGGGGAAAGACCTTTCATATACATTTCTAGTAAATACCTGTCTTCTTGATGTCAGACTTCCACTGCTCCTGTGGTGTCTAGTCAAATGGTGGCCACCTGATTGAAATACATTTCAACAGAGGGCCCACTTGTATGCCTGGCAAAAGAATCAATCCACGTGTTGAATATGTGGGCAGCTGTCCTTTTCTAGCTCACCGGGAATGCCATGGTCATATCACTACACTAGGAAGAAGACTGGAGGCCCCTAAAGCAGTACATTAAGGAAGAAGAAGCTAGGATTAGTATTCAGTTCATCTGATATTACCAGTAGGAATCCAGACACCTGGTCTGTGGCCCACGCTATCAAGAACACTGGCCCATGGGTACTCCTTTACTGTAGATCAAACTATATAGGAGGCACAGCAAACTCCTGACAAGAAGAGTCCTAAAAATACCTCAATTAAAGCACTGTCTGGCTAGGCTCAGACTTGGGATGGGTTTATGTGGCTTAACTTGGGTTATGGATATTTGCATACCCAGACACCCCTGTGTTGGGAACAGAAAAATCCCTTGAAACAGAATCACCCCAGCTGTACCAGGAATATGGGAAGGGTCTCCCTGGAACTGTGTATTCATTCTGTCACATTAAAGGAGAGTGACTGGTTTGATGCTGACTGATCATGCAACCCAAGTATTTATTGAGTATCGCCAAATGACACCTAGTGTTTTGTGGCACAAATCTGTGGCCATGGCTCCCATCTGGAGTTTTGGCTATTGTACCCTGGGTTTTCGCTGAGAAAAGGGAAGAATCCGGCCCATGGAAACAGAAATTGGCAACCTCCTTCTTCTCAGTGTTAGATGGGCACATTCTGTCTTCCATTGGTGCTATCATCTGGCCACCTTCGTTTTCCCTTTCATGGGCTTGGAGGATGTTATAGCACACAGTTCAGTTCAGTTCAGTCCCTCAGTCATGTCGACTCTTTGAGACCCCATGGACTGCAGCATGCCAGACTTCCCTGTCCATCACCAACTCCTGGAGCTTGCTCAAACTCATGTCCATCGAGTCGGTGATGCTATCCAACCATCTCATCCTCTGTCGTCCCCTTCTCCTCCTGCCCTCAATCTTTCCCAGCATCAGGGTCTTTTCCAGTGAATCAGTTCTTCACATAAGGTGGCCAAAGTATTGGAGTTTCAACTTCAGAATCAGTCCTTCCAATGAATATTCAGAACTGATTTCCTTTAGGATTAACTGGTTGGATCTTCTTGCGATACAGGGGACTCTCTAGAGCCTTCTCCAACACCTTAGTTCAAAAACATCAGTTCTTCAGCTCTCAGCTTTCTTTATAGTCCAACTCTCACATCCATACATGACTACTGGAAAAACCAATCCTTTGACTAGAAGGACATTTGTCAGCAAAGTAATGTCTCTGCTTTTTAGTATGCTGCCTAGTTTGGTCATAGCTTTTCTTCCAAGAAGCAAGCATCTTTTAATTTCATGGCTGTAGTCACTATCTGCAGTGATTTTGGAGCCCCCCCCCAAAATATAATCTCTCACTGTTTCCATTGTTTCCCCATCTATTTGCTATAAAGTGATGGGACCAGATGCCATGATCTTAGTTTTCTGAGTGTTGAGTTTTAAGCTAACATTTTTACTCTCTTCTTTCACTTTCCTCAAGAGGCTGTTTAGTTCTTCTTCACTTTCTGCCATAAGGGTGGTATCATCTGCATATCTGATATTTCTCCCAGCCATCTTGATTCCAGCTTGTGCTTCATCCACCCCAGCATTTTGCATGATGTATTCTGCACATAAGTTAAATAAGCAGGGTGACAGTATACAGCCTTGATATGTTCCTTTCGCTGTTTGGAACCAGTCTGTTGTTTCATGTATGATTCTAACTGTTGCTTCTTGGCCTGCATACAGATTTCTCAGGATGCAGGGAAGGTGGTTTGGTATTCCCATCTCTTGAAGAATTTTCCACAGTTTGTTGTGATCCATACAGTCAAAGGCTTTGGCATAGTCAGTAAATCAGTAGATTCTTTTCTGGAACTCTTTTGCTTTTTGGATGATCCAGCGGATGTTGGCAATTTGATCTCAGATTCCTCTGCCTTTTCTAAATCCAGCTTGAACATCAGGAAGTTCATGATTCATGTACTGTTGAAGCCCAGCTTGGAGAATGTTGAATATTACTTTGGTAGTGTGTGAGGTGAGTGAAATTGTGCAGTGGTTTGAGCATTCTTTGGCATTGCCTTTCTTTGGGATTGGAATGAAAACTGACCTTTTCCAATCTTGCGCCCACTGCTATGTTTTTCAAATTTGCTGGCTTATTGAGTGCAGCCCTTTCACAGCGTCATCTTTTAGGATGTGAAATAGCTCAACTGGAATTCCATCACCTCTACTAGCTTTGTTTGTAGTGATGCTTCCTAAGGCCCACTTGACTTGGAATTCCAGGATGTCTGGCTCTAGGTGAGTGATCACACCATCGTGGTTATCTGGGTCATGCAGATGTTTTTTGTATAGTTACAGCACACATTGATGCCCTTACTTACTATATTCACCCAGCCAGACTTAAATGACAGATGGCAAAGCCTGTTCTTACTGAACACTGAAATATCTCTCAAGAGAAGAGCTGTCTCCCAAAATAGAGTGCCCTGGAACACTATTACTTCCTCACAAGCAGATTCCCATGCCATTATCCAAACAATGTTGTGTGTTTATACCTGATTAATCTGCTAGTGTGTTGCTTTTATTAAATCACGTGAGGCATAGAAGAGTTAGTCAATCAGTGTTTTTGGACCACGAGGCTCTCAGTTGAAAACTGTTATTTATATCAGAAATTATTTTAATCTGCATTTTCCCTTGAATGTGCCCAGGTTTTAGCTGAGACATCTGCCTCCACTGCAGCCAGATAGTGGCCAAATGAGTCACCTCCAGGCTAGTCAACCCCTTGCTAACCTCTCGGGGCACACTGAAAAAGAAGGCAGGTGAGATCTCAAGAGCAGGCAGGTCAGGAGCCTTGTATTGTATTGGACAAGGTTGTTGAGAGGACCTGACTGCCGGTGGATTCACCAGCTGGACTTGGGCCGTCAGAGATGCCTCATTCTGTTTCCCCTCCTTGAAATACATTTTCTGCCTGCGATTTCCATCACCGTCAAAACCCACTAGGATCCTCAAACCGTTGGATCAGAGTTCCTGCACCTGACACCTGGACTTGGCAGACCTCACACAGAAGTGCTGCTCACAGTACCTCCGATCTGGGTGCCTGTGGCAGCCTGCGTGCGGGGCCTTTGCAAAGCTGCTAAGCCCAGCACTTCTTTCTGAGGTGCCGAGAACTCCAAGACATTGGGAGAACTACACCAGCGCCACATGGAAAGCCTGTGCCCGAGCGCACACCCTCCCACGCGTCCATTCTTTGATAAAAAAAAACAAACTTTTCCTTTGCTTCTAAAGTGATCCCTGGTGCACTGGGAAGACCCAGAGGAATCGGGTGGAGAGGGAGGTGGGAGGGGGGATCGGGATGGGGAATACGTGTAACTCTATGGCTGATTCATATCAATGTATGACAAAACCCACTGAAAGAAAAAATAAATAAAAATTAAAAAAAAAATAAAGAAACTTATTAGCTGATAAAAAAATAAATAAATAAAATAAAGTGATCCCAGCCTGGTTCTTTTGTCTCCCTTGCTGCAGCCCAACTCCAGGGGTGGGTAATGTTTCTACCTGTATGCTCAGCCACTTTGGAATCTGTGACACCATGGACTAGAACCCAGCAGGCTCCTCTGTCCATGGAGTTTTCCAGGCAGTCCTCTCCAGGAGTTCCTTCTCCAGGAGATCTTCCTGACCCAGGGATCAAACCCACTTCTCCTGCATGGGCAGGCTGATTCTCTACCACTGAGCTACCTGGGAAGTCCTAACCTTTCTGCAGTGGGATCCATTTTCATGGATGTGGCCTTGAGAGAACAATGTGTTGCTGAGACCATCTGGACAGTATGCACAAGTGAATCCAGTTAAGGCATCCACATAAACCAAGATTCCAGCAGGTGTGGAAATCGACTCAACTTGCTGCCTCTCCAGACAAGTCAAGTGCGTTCCTATGCTTATGAAAGCTGCCAACTGCCAAGCTGGAGCAGCTGCCTCCTGCTTAGGTCTCTCCGTGTCTTCCTTGTCTGGGGAGGGGCGGGCAGTTTCAGATTTCACCCAGGAAATCCCCGAGATTTAGAACCTACAAGGAATGAGCAGTTTAAGAGATGACAGAAATTCTCTTTGAAGTGCAAACATTCACCATTAACATTTCCTATCAAATAGTCATTAACTATGATCTGCAAGCAACAACCTTCTCTCCCAAATACCTTTTAATTGTATATTAATACCGGCACTGTAATTTCTCTTTGAATGGTTTGATTTGCAATTTGGTGTCTCTGGAAGCGGTCTTTGGGGTGGACTTTGAGATTCAAGATGTATTGAATATACATATACAATATACATGAGATGTACTGAGTATACTTACACAATATTTAAGACATAGAAATCTGTGAAAGCAATGAAGAGGCAAGCTTGGGCAAAGGAAATAGTGAAACAGACTAGACGCACTTAGGACGAAGCAGCAGGGGCCTCTGTCGCAAGTTTACTTGTCAAAATGTGCTTTAGACCGAACGGTTTCAACTTAATGCTCGCCTTACTTGGTAAGCAGTTGAGGATGTTAACTGGAGGGTGTTATATACAATTCCCATCAGGGTGTTACTTACACCCCACGTCAGGCCCTGTCTTTACAGAGGATCTGGGCCACATCGTGTCTATCCCAGTGTACCCCTGGCACCATAGCATCTATCCCATGTACACTCAGATAGCAGCTCTGTCTTATGTGTCAGCATCCTAGGATTTCCTGTTCAGAGGCCAGTTCATGGCATAACTGACTGGCTTTAGTGAGCATTTCACCTTGCTTGTTGTTGGACAGTCAATCACATGGTCTGTTATGACCTCGACTGGATCTTTGTTTTGTTCTGTCCTGTCATGCAGATGATAAAAGCATCTTTGTAGGTAGTCAAGCAATCCTCTGGCTTTCATACTTGGTTTTCTTTTTTCTTTTTTTGCCTGTTACCTCTGCTGCTTGTTATCTTTCCAAATGGAGCATCAGTGGTCCTTAGCCACATCCACCCCTTCCTGTCATCTTTACATCTATGAGGTCTTGCTAAGTTGCGCCTCTGATCTTTACCTGTGCTCACATATTTCCCGTTTCCCTGGGATAGTCACCACTGGTAAAACATTAACTTCCACCTTGTTGGAGTAGTTTTCTTGACTTAACAGCAGTGATGGAGTCCTCACTACCTGCTGGTTGCTGAATCATCTAACCCCCCAAACTCCATCAAATGGTCTATTTCAGAGATCCCATTTCTGGGTTCTCTAGGAGCTGAGAGCTGGGGTGCAAAGTGTTTATCAGGGGACAACTTTCATGAAAGGAAAAGGAGAAGGCAAAACTTGACCTTGAAAGAGCTGAATTGCAGTGTGGGCCCCATAAAGCCCTAGCTGACTTGGCAGGGAGCTCTAGAGTGAGTAATGCCTGTCAGATCACCACATCAGGCCCAAATTCCTGGGACTTTATACCTTCACTTTGCTCTGCAATAAATATGGGCTCAAATGGTGTTTATTCTGAAACTGGGGCAGACCCAGAAAGAACTAAGAGCTGAAGGCTACTTTCTGAATATTCCATAGCTTAATAGCAAGTTCATTCTTGGAGCTGTGCCTCTAGGCAGCACTCTCTGTGTCTTCCACAGAACTCTTTGTTGGTCAATAAATAAATGCATTTGTGTAAATATAGATAGATCTTTTGATTTTTAATATTTGTCATTTCAATTTTTGAAAATTCAACTTGTCTTTACCATCATAATCAACTGCCCTCTTTTCCAAACTTTCTTCAGTCTCTTAAATTAATCTAATCTTTCTTATTTATGCTTTCACAGTATTAGCATTGCCTCCCTATGCCACACTTGTAATAAGATAATGGTCTATCAGGGAAGATATTTTTGAGGAATTTCTGTATGTGTTTTACTTACTGGAAAGGATTATTACCTCTTCCTACAATCTGCCCATAATTAGAGTGAAAGTATGTGGCTTTATGCCCCCTGGAAGAAACAGAAGAAAAGTAAAAGATACAATATGTATCTGCTGCCTGAAAATAGTATAAGAAAGATCTTCATTTCCTATAAAGAAGTATAGGATTTATAGTATAGATAGGAGAAAAGTAAGACAGTGTTTTGTTGAGGGGGAAAAGAAGGGAAGGAGTGCTTTTTTGATTCTACTTCCTATTCAGAATTTAAAATGAGAATTCACTATGTGGTAGCTACATCAGAGTAGAAATGGATGTGTGTTCTATTTGAGCAAGCAGAGAGAAAGAGAGCTGGAGCTAGTGGCAGTTTGGGTGTGTGTGCAGAAGGGATAAATGGAAACATGCCTCTATGATTTTAAAAGGATGCAGGTGACTGATAGTAATGGCTTATGAGCTTGGGGGGAGGATGAGGAGAAAAGCTTGATCTAGTGGGGCAAAGTACACATGTGGCCAAGGTTTTGAGGAGATCATGGGGAGAGCCCAAATGGCAACAAGGATCAGGGTGTTGATGAGCCAGCAAAGGAGAACTAAGCTTGCTGAACCCACAGCATAGAGAAGTCAGGATTCAGAGCACAGGGTGCAGGTTGGAGTGTCTAAGCCTGAAAATCTCATAAGCTCCACCCCTCCATAACGCATTGGTTTCTTAAGGAACAGAAGTGGAAGTAGCAGAAACAGCATGGTGAGGATTAAACTTTGAATTAGCTGAGCAACTAATACATTAAAATTAGACTATCAACCAAACTTGAAAAACCAGTCTCATCATTGTTATGAACTAGGGTGGAGATCTGAAGCCAGGTTAGATCAGAAGTGAAAAATACATGTCCTCCGTTTTCTTGGCATTCATGAACAGTCAAGTATAAGTTGCATTGATCTGTTTACACACAGCATTTCTCAGGGGAATGTGGGCTCCTCCAGATCAGACAGGACTTCTCCCCATCTTTTTAATCCTTGTCATGGCATTTATAGTCCTCAGCTAATGTTTGCACTTTTAAAGCAAGGGGGAAATATTTGCCTTATTTTTCTGTGTTTCTTACAGTGTTATGAGCTGAGTTTGGGAAATAAAGGTCATTTGGAGAACACTTTATAATTAATTGTATAATTTTGTAATCAGCTAGTTTTCTTTTTTGTGTGACTAGGGATCTACTGTTTATGAAAGAAGTCCCCTGAAAGCATTTTGAACTTTTTTTTTGATTAAATTTATCAGTCCTCTTTCATTTCTGTGTATTACTGAGGGTTTATATTGCTACTTTCTATTTCACCTAAAGTATCTTTTGTTTTAGTTAAGTTATGACTTTGATGGCACTAATTAATTTCTCCTTGCTTATATACTTAAAAAATATCTAATACTTTTGAGCAAGAAAATGGGTCTAATGAAAAGTATTTATTGCTAATTCACTTAATACTTAATATTTCTTTACTCGATTTTTAAATATGAATGACGCCATTTACTGGAACAGAAAATTTCACAGGGTTTTTTACATTAATTCTTCCTTTAATTCTTGCCAATTTGCTGCAACAATGTAATTGCATTGCCTACATTATGGTTAACAGGAAAGATTAGGTATGTAGCATTTTATTGTCTTTGACAGCTTGATGAATTGTGACTTGAAGTGAGCAAGTGCCTTTGTTCTAATTGTCTCTTTTTCATTAAAGCTGCGAACTATACTTGGGCATTGGGGGAATACTCTTCTTACTGCTTTTAAGTTAGAGCTGTTCACACTGATGAATGTTCTCTACCTAAATATTGTGCAGGCAGCTCTTTGTTTATATTCCACCCTTTTTATCATTTCAAGGCTAAAACTGATGAAGATCAATCAACATAGCAGGATGAAAAAAATCATCAAGGAAAGTGATTTCAAGAAATGGAATGTACTTTCCTGCTTCCCAGAGTAGAATAAGATGAAAGAGTGCTTGGTATGATGCCATTTTTTTTCCACCTAAGAGTTTTGTTTGTCTGTGTAGGATGAATCTGTGGTTCATTAACTCAGTTCCCCAGCATGGTTGATACAGGTTAACTGCCTTACTTTGATCCCTTAGAGTGCACTTTTGCATTTCTTTCTCCCTAGAGCTTTAAGTTAACTCTAACTAGTTGTTCCATAGTGTCATTTATCCATTCATGCATTCGCAGCTAATTAATTTCATTTATTTGGCATACTCTTGTTGAGGGTCAACACGAGCCAGCTCTATATCGTAGGCAGTGTGAACAAAAGATGAATGCAATATATCCAGTCCCTAAGAGGTTACATTCTACTTTTATGATGGATCAGAAAAGACTTTGACTCCAACAGTGAAAATTCCAACTCTTTGCTACGAATATCGAATTCATTCATCATTAATATCTTTTGTAGGATGGAAGTGCAGCGTCAGTTGGGGAATAGCTAAAAGGAATGTGTTGGAAATTTTCACTATAATGCACAATTTCAGTGGGTGCCCTTTACATGACAACAGTATACAAAGTCCCACTGGGGTGAAGTGGGGATGAAGAAGTTATGTTCAGGTCATGTTATCCTGAACATAGGTGAAGGAGTTTGGTAGTGATTTTATTCTGAAATTGGGAAGAAAAACTTCAGTTTTAAGGAAATGAATGAGGGATTATTTCTGAGTTTACTAAGCTAAATGGCAGCATTGAGAGTGGCTGGAAGCAGGCATAGTAGCTATTTCAACATTCCTTTTGAGATCAAATGTTTTTGATATATTTGTACTAGAAAATGACAAACCAGTCAAACCTGATTTAATTCCAGGTAACAGAGAATGTTGTAGATGGAAGAGAGGTGATTGACATCTCTTCTTCACTTTCTCCTTGACTTCATGTACCCCTTTGCTACTTTTCCCCCAGTAACTCTGGTGATTCTGACAATGCCCTGTTGACTCGTGTTTGACTCCTGGGTAGCCTAGGAAAAAAAGCATCAGTCTCTAAGACGTGGTAGCTTTGCAAAATGCGTGTGAGACTCAGTAAATTGAGACCATCAATTCAAGGTGAATTAGATGAAACAACTACAGTATGTTTGAAAGGGTTTTTCAGGTGAAGGACAACTCATATCAAAGAGCATGCAGGTGTTGGGTGAGTGGATTCCTACATCCCTGGAAAGAGAATCTTCTTTATTGGCAGAATCTTTGAAAAAATATGCTATGATATTCAATGTTCAATGGGATACTGATGTTCAATGGCTGGCAAAAGTATGTAAAGTCTTGAGCCAGAAGAGGTCACACTGATATTTGGCTCCTTTGCCTGACTCACATTCCATTTTCTACTCAAAGTGGGTAATTTTCAGATCTCCACTTCTAAATTACCTTTTTTTTTTTTTTTTTTTTTTTACTGACTTTATTTCTTAGGGGCAGTTTCCTGGCTCTATGTACAGTATTTCTGTGAATTATAGATGCTTACTTGAACAGATAAGAGCTGGAATAAATTAAGAGAGGGGTTGTTCAGAAATACATCCAGGTTGATTGACTTGTATTAATACTGGAATTTATTTGGCTATTTGTGCAGTTTGAAAAGTGGAAATGAGCATGTGGCACGTGTGTTATTGAACAAGAGAACTATGAGGAAATCTCATTTTAGGTAGTTGTTGCTTGTTTTGTTGGGAGGAGGGCCCTAGTGAAGAAGGGGGTTCTGGACTACTTATTTTTTGTTTTGTCTTATCTCTAATTAGCCTGGAGCACATGGGTACCTGAATGTGTGGATCAGATTCACACATTGTGAGTGTGTGACTTCTCTAGTATTTGAATGGCTCAGAACTGCTTAAAAGTTATGAAGGTTGTTTGTGGCCTTGAAATAATGGCACCTCTCAAAAGAAGAAAAAAAAATAAACAAACAACTTTACTGTCCTCATCAAACATCACTGGAGATAAGGGTGATAATAAAAACAACCTCATATTCTGGTTAGTTAAAAGTCATTAAAAGTCACTGGTATTTGTAGACTTACTGTAAACTGTTGAGAATTATAAACAAGGGAATGTTGTTCTTGTAATGTTGCATCTCATTACAGTGGCTGAACAAATAGTTGTCACCAGTGATAGTTCATACTAAACTTTGGGCAGTGTTACTACCCTATATTCCATACTCCTTAAATAAAAATTCCCCAGATCAGTTTGTCTTTACTTGACAAGTAACACAGTCTGTTTTTATCTCCCAAGCTTTCCTGGGACGGGCTATCAGAAATTGCACAAATTCAAGTAAAATATGGGCTTCTCAATGAGGTCTAAACATTTTAGGATATTGATGATATTTTGGTAGTGGTCCCTACTGTAGAATCTCTTCTCATTACATTACATGGCATCCAGCACAAGTGACTCAATTTGAATGGGACCTTAAATGAGGATAGACTCCACGGTGCTGCCACACAACTATCATTGGGGACTAACTGGACTGCAATCCTTCGAGACATTTCGTGGCATATTAAGTATAATTTGCTGACCTTTCTGTCTCTCCCTGTAAAGAATGAGGCTTACCAATTGTTTGAGTTCTCCAGGTATTGAAGGGAATGCATCCTTGGTAGTTTTACTAAAATCTCTATCCCAAGGCAAATGATTAGTGGCCAAACTTGAGTGACAGGCCATCATTTTGAAATGTGTCCAGGTAGTAGTAAGACAAGCCCTGTCTTTGGGATATCAAATACCTGAGATCTAAAATTGCAGATTCCTGGGGCCAACCTTATAGCTGTAGTGAGCCTTAGTGAAAACAACCAAAGTCAAAGCAGAACATAGCATAACCTAAGATAACAAGCAAAAGCCTCCTCTGGTGTTCAGTTTCCTCTGGGTTTTTGTACTTGGGAACTTTATTCTGAGGCCTAGCAATAGGCCTCTGATTAGGCCCCCCCGAAGGCAAATCATTTTCACTGAAAAAGGACTGTGGCTTTTCTTGCAAAGCATCTTCACTGAATCATAAATTCCATAAGAGAAGGTAAGTGTATAAATAATCTGTTGAAAAATGGACATGATACAACTATCAGGAGTGAGGCTTAGTATCTGAGTCTTAGTTAATGTCTTGAATAGGTAGGTATTTATGTACCTAGCACGTACATGCTAGGTAATGCAGTTACCTAGTAATTTCACACAAGATGGCCCACCTATAGCTTTCTCTAAACTGTTAGCTCAATAGGCATCTTGTCTACAAGATTTTCCACTTTTAAAAAAGGGCATAAATCACTAATAAAAATCAGTCCTCCTCAGAGGTGGGTAAATCCTATGGAATGACTTGAAAAAATGTCAAAGTGTTGGTCGCATCCAATTCTTCGGGACCCCGTGAACTGTAGCCCGCCAGGCTCCTCTGTCCATGGGATTCTCCAAGCAAGAATACTGGAGTGGGTAGCCATTCCATTCCCCAGGGGATCTTCCCAACCCAAGGGTCAAACCCGGGTCTCCTGCACTGGAAGAGGAGCCCCATGGAATGCCTTAGCCATGCCAGACATGAGGCAAGTTATTTGTACCCTGCAGCATTAGCACTTTTAAGGTGTGGACTAAATTTTAATTATCCATATGTCAGCATTCCTGAAATTGACTAATATAAACATCTACACTAATACACAGTACATGACACAGACTTGTTCCTGATCCAGACTCTACACAGGTTTCCCTGAGCTTTTCAACCAGACTTCCATTTTCCCATGTTTGTCTCTGCATTATCCAAGTTTAGCAAGAATCCTGCTAATTTGGCATAACTCACCAATTATAAAACTTAAAATACTCCAGATCTAAGTGAATATATTTGTTGCTATTTACAACTGCAACCTATTAGTCCTAGTAGTTTTGTTTTAACATGGTCTTTATCAATTTCTGTTATAGACTCAAGAGCTCTGTTATAGACTCACGAGTTTAACTGTCCCGTTATAATAGGGGACAATATAGCATGTATTATATAATATATAATAATATATAATGTATTATATAATACACATCAACAGTATGATTATGAAATTTATTAATACAAATACAAATATGTAGTCAATTTATTGTGCCTTAATTTAATCCTTGTGCATATTCCATTTTTTAAGTGCTTAAATTGGTACACTATTGCAAAGAAAATGCAGTGATATAATTAACCAGCCATTAAAAACTTGCTTCTACAGGTTAAACAATTTTTTTCCCATAGCCTATTACTCTTGAGAACTAACCAGGTTTCTTATTCTTCAATATCCCCCAGGTAATGCCTGATCACCTCGGCCTGCCTTCAACAAGAATCTTGTTAGTTTGTTTAACCAGAATCCCTCCTTATTCCTAATGTTTCCTCTTAGTAATTTTGTATCCACTGAGCTGCACCCTGCTCTTTGGCTATAAATTCCAATTTGCAAACCTTGTACTTGGAGTTAGGTCTAGTTTCTCTCCCCACTACAAAACCCCATTGCACTGGTTCCTACCCCTATTATAATGACTCCCACTGAATAAAATATTTCTCCAATGCTTTCACAAGTGGCAAAGAACCACAATAATTGACAGGAATGTCCAATGGGAAATGTTTTGACACTCAGAGAACCCTCTATTTGCCCCTGTTCTTGTGACTCAGATGGTAAAGAATCTGCCTGCAATGCAAGAGACCTGGGTTAGATCCCTGGGTCAGGAAGATCTCCCGGAGAAGGGAATGGCAACTCACTCCAGTATTCTTGCCTGGAGAACCCCATGACTAGAGTCTGGTGGGCTACAGTCCAAGCGGTCACAAAGAGTTGACATGATTGAGCCACTAACACTTTCGCTTTAGCCTCTCCGTTAACTATATCCACTAGACTGGTGGGGCTGGCTGCCTTCTACTCTTTAAGAGTTGCACATACACTTTCTATATACTTTGCCTTGGCTGAGCAACGGTGCACTCAAGAGTCAGGAGTTAGTAAGAGTTGGAGGAGGAATATGTTAGCCATTTCCAATATTTTTTAAATTTGTGTTTGCTTTGGCAATGGGGTTTGGATGACATTTTATGACCTGGGTGCGTGGATGAATAGTGTATACTGCCAAGATTAAGGACACCTGGAGTGATGTGATTCCGGAGAATAGTTTTGCCTCTTATACCTATATAGCTACCTTCTTCTATGCCCAGAAGTTGCTTTTAATAACAAAAGCGTGATTTCTGAGTCTCTAAAGAACTTATTTTTAATTAAAAGTGGATTTACAGCCTAACTTGGAAACCAAGAGGAATAACAGACCTCACTGGTCATGTACCAATACCTCTGACCTCAGAAAGTTTAGTGTGTGTAGTTTTCCTGCTTTAGATAAGGATGAAAAGGCCAAAAATGGTCCTTCACAATTGTTTCAAGCCGTGGCTTGCTATCTTTCTCAGCTGCAGGAGACCTACTAGGTAATTATGCAAGAATCAGTGTGACCCAGAATCCATAAGAGTTAATGGAAAGACTCGTACTTAATGAGCCACCAAGGGCCAGGGGGTGGGCTGAGGAGAGACAAATTTGGATGAGTCTGAAGCTCATTCTCCTCCTCTCCACACTCCCACTTTCTTTTGGTAGCTTAGCAGGCTGCTCACACAGCAGTTTTGAATTAGCTCAATAGTAAAACAGCCGGGGACCAGAGGCAAAGCTTAAAGGCTCTCCAGCTGTGCTCGGCCTAACATGCCTCTCGACCTGATCCAAGAGGATGGAGGAGTCTTGCCCTCCACGGCATCTCTGCTTGTGAGTTTTCCCAGTAAACCTTCTCTTATTTTACAATTACACCTTGCAGTACCGTGGTGTATGTGTGTCCATGGATGACAAATGCGGAAAGAATAGAAGCATCGTTTTTACCCGTAGACCTTACTTTAAAGCCTGATGGTGGGGAGGAAGAAGCTCTATTAAGGACCTAAGAGGAAACATAAGATTTGTCAACATTATTTCAAGTAGATGTGGATAATTTAAAAGCCATGAATATGTAATGCATAACTGAAAAGGTTTCAAATAGAAGATGTAAATACGTTGTAATAGGACTTGCCTCAGAAGACAGAGGAAATTATTACAGGGCCTTTAGTGCATGTAGATAACCCTGCCTCTATTACCATTAGATTATAACTGTAAAATCCAGATGTAGAGTACAATAAATCACAGAGCCCAGAGTTGCAGCTTGGTGAAAAATGTTTCAAATAAAAGAAATCTTATACTGAAGAGGAATACACATGAGTTTTCTTTCTAAAGGGATTTCTATAAAGATGGCCTACTTACTAGGAATCATCCAAGCTAACACATACAAATACAAATCTCATTTTGAATGGTTATTGTGAGACCAATGATGAAATTGGTGTTTCCATATGGCATTGAATGGGACATGTGTGGCTTGAGAACAGTTCTGTGAGTTATAAAACAATTTTATTTTTTGTTTTGGGAGGTCAGGTATCATGGTTAATAAAGAATGGGTTGCGTCGATCCTGAGCTTTTATACATCTTGGTATGTTTGGGAACATCAAATACAAGATGGCAGTTGTAGAGGAATTCTGCATTAGTGTTACAGTCAGGGGGGGTGACTGGAATTCAAAGATAATATATGAAATGATTCCCTGAAAAAAAAGGGAGTACCTTGGAAGTTACTAGCAACTGAACTCATAGGTAAAGAACTCAAAGTCTTAGCGACAGTTATGAAAAGTATAGCTACTATTCATTTCTGACATTTTGAAAGAACTGAAATGATAATACTCTTCACTATTGGACTTATTAAAAATACATTGGGAGAAAAATGATTACTACTAATATGGAAAATCAGAAATAGTTACAGATAATGTGATTCATGAATCTTTAGAAAGAAAGAGAATAAAGAAGATAGTGTTTTATCTTAGTGAGAAAAAAAGCACTTCTTTAATCTTATGAAAATTACTGAAAATTTTAGTGGCATGACATCAGAAATGATTAATGCAGGGCTTAGAGGACCAATGGCCATTGTTCTTTAGCAGGAACAGAACTGAACCTGAGGCAAAATAAAGGTTTAAATATGATGATGGGCTTGGCCTACCAATTGTTAAACATTGGGCCAATCCATTCCATCAGAAAATCATGAAATTCCATCTACTTGATGAGGTACTTAATAATATTCTTGTTTAATTTTCATGAATGCTATACTGGTGCATGTTCTGTAAATTACGGCTGTAACTTGGATGGATAGCCCAAGGCCCCATAAATGAAGTATTTACAATTTTTTTTTCATATAATTTGGAAATATTTTTAAAAGTATAAGGAAATAGTCCCAGTTAAATGAAAGAAAGACACGCAAAAATTGGAAGTTCTTTGGAAATTATTGGAGCCTATCAAGTGAGTATTTTAGTGGGTAAACGTGTCCTATTTCTAGAAACTATTTCCAAGAGATTTTCATTTGGGGGGATAGATTACATTTTTAAATTTACACACAATTAAATTCACATGTTTTGGCATACAATTCTCTGAGTAATAACAAAACATACAGTTTTGCATCACCAACACAATATATACAGAGCAGATGTATCACCCCAAAGAAGTCCTCCATGTTGACCCTTTGTAACCACATCATTATCTGATATCCCAACCCAAATAGCTACAGATCTGTCCTTCTTTTCTATAAAAAAAATTGTATATATAATAAAATTATATTTATGACATTGTGCAAACATTGCCACTATTTATTTTCAAAACTTCTACATCACTCCCAAACAGAAACTCTCTAACTATTAAGCAATAACTCCCTATTTCCCTCTCTCCCCAGCTCCAAATAACCTCTAATCCCTTTGTCTCTAGGAATTTGCTTATTATAGTTTATATAAGTGGAATTATACAATATTTGTCCTTTTGTGTATGACCTATTTGTTTTCAAGGCTCAAACATATTGTAGCATTATCAGAACTTCATTCTCTTTTAGAGTTGTATAATATTCCATTGAATATAGATACCATATTTTATTTATCTCTTGTTGGATGTTTTGCTCTTCTCCAGATTTTGGCTATTGTGAATAGTACTGGAATGAACATTGGTGTACAAATATGGGTATGAGTCTCTGCTTTCAGTTCTAGGGGGTATATACCTAGGAATGAAACTACTATAGTATGCAGTACTTATATGTTTATCTTTTTGAAGAATCAGCAAGTTGTTTTTCACAGTTGCTATTATTTACTTTCTTACTAGTAACATAGAAGGATTCTAATATCTACCTTCTCACCAACATTCTACATTCTTACCAGCATCCTTTTCCTTTCTCTCTCTCTTTTTTTTTTTTTTTTTGCATTATAGCTATCCTAGTAGGTATAAAGTAATATTTAATCTTGTTTTTGATTTATATTTCTCTGATGATTAATTATGCTGAGCATCTTTTCATGTGCTTATTTACCACTTGTATATCTTCTTTGATAAAATGACTATGGAAGTCCTTTGCCCATTTTTTAATTTGGTTACTTGTTGCTCTTGAGTTATAGAATTTCCTTATATGTTACGGATATTAAATCCTTTTCAGATATATGATTTGAAATCTATTCTCCCTTTCATTACATAGTCTTTTTTTTTTTTTTACTGTTTTTGATGATATTTTTTAATACATAAAAGCTTTAAATTATGATAAAGTTCAAATTATCTAGGGGTTTCCCTGGTAGCTCAGATGGTAAAGAATCTGCATGCAATGCAAGAGACCCAGGTTGGATCCCTGGGTCAGGAAGATCCCCTGGAGAAGGGAATGGCAACCCACTCCAGTATTCTTGCCTGGAGAATACTATGGACAGAGAAGCCTGTCAGACTACAGTCCATGGAGTTGCAAACAGTCAGACACAATTGAACATTAAACACTTTTCAAATTATCTATATTGTTATTCATGCTTTTGGTATGTTGTCTAACAATCCACTGCCAAATCAAAAGTCATCAGGATTAACTTCTATGTTTTTGTCTAAGAATTTTATGGTCTTCATTCTTAATTTAGGTTATTGATTTAGGTTACTGATTAAATTTTGGTTTAATTTTGTATATGCTGTGAGGTAAGGGTCCAAATATATTCTTTGGCACATGGAAATGTAGCTATCTCAGCATCATCTATTGACTGTTCCTTATCCATTGAATGGACTTGGCCATTTCATCAAAAACTCACTAGTATAAAGTTATACTGTGTGTGTGCTCAGCCCCTCAGTTGTGTTTGACTCTGTGACCCCACAGACTGTAGCCCGCCAGGCTCCTCTGTCCATGGGATTCTCCAGGCAAGAATCCTGGAGTGGGTTACCATGGCCTTCTTCAAGTTATACTAGTTTTACTAGTTGCTATACAACTCTATTCTGTTGGCTTATCTACCTATCCTTATTCAGGGGCCACTCTGTTTTGATTATTATAGCTTCATAGTGAGTTCTGAAAGGAGAAGTGTGAATCCTCCAACTTTATTCTTCTTTCTAAAAGTTGTTTCAATTCTCTAGGTGCTCTTGTGTTTCCACATAAATTGGAAAATTGGCTTGTAATAAATGTAAGTACATGAAATACACACCAATTAAAAGACAGTGATTGTTACATTGGATTAAATATATTCTGTCACAAGAAAAGCACTTCAAATAAAATATTAAAATTAGAATAAATATTATGCCAAAAAACAAAAACATTTTGAAAGATTTAACTTATATAGTGTATCTTCTCTGGCTATATTGAAACGGAGCTAGAAATCAATAACAGAAGAAAAACAGAAAAATTTTAAAAAATATGTGGAAGTTAACACACTTTAATTTTTTTTTTTTGTTAATTTTTTCACTGAAGTATAGTTGATTTACAGTACAGTGTAGCATTAAACACTGCTATACAAAAAAGTGATTGTTATACATGTATTCATTCTTTTTAAAAGTATTCTTTTCCATTATGTTTTATCGTAGGATATGGAATATAGTTCTTTGTTCTGTACAGTAGGACCTTGTTGTTTATCCATTCTGTATATAAAAGCTTACATCTATTAACCCCAGTCCCTCCCAGTTCATCCCTTCCCAATCTTCTCCCCATTGACAACCACCAGTTTGGTCTCTATGTCCATGATTCTGTTAAACAACACACTCTAAAACAATCAATGAGTCAAAGAAAAAAATCACAAAGAAAATTAGAAAATATTTTAGTGTGAATAAAAATGAGATTTATGGGATGCAGCAAAGGCAGTGCTCAAATGGATATTTTTAGCTGTATTGTCTAGACAGGATTTCTCTCAGGGTTTTGTGGGTTTTTTTGCTTTTTATTTTGAGGTAATTGTACATTCAGATGCAAGTATAAGAAGCAATACAGAGAAATGTTGTATACCTTTCTTTTTTTTTTTCCAGTAGTAACATTTTGTATAACTAGAGTAAAATATCACAGTTTGGACATTGATGCAATCTACTGAAAAGAAACAGATTTCATTAGTTTTACATGTACTAATTTGTGAGCTTAGTTATACACAATTTTATCACATATGTAGATTTGTATGACTACCATAGTACTCAAGATATAGGGCAATTCTATTACAAGGATCTCTCATCTACCCATTTTATAATCAGAGCCACTTTCTTTGGTCCCCCTACTGACCTGTTCTCTAACTTTTATGAATCACTAATCTATTTTCCATTTCTATAATTTGTCATTTAAGAAACATTGCATAAATGGAATCATGTAGGGTATGACTATTTGAGGTTGACTTTTGCATCCAGCGTAATCCCCTTGAGTTCCATTCAAGTTATTACCATTATCATTACTTTTTCCCTTTTTATTACTGAGTAGTATTCTTGATAAGGATATACCACAGATTATTCAGTCATTGAAGAGTTGGCTTTTTTCCAGTTTCTGGTTGTTATGAATATAGCTGCTTTGAATATTCCTGCTAGATGGTTTGGAATACTTATGAACATAAGTATTCATTTCTCTGTGATAATTACTCAAGAGTGCAAATCCTGAGCGATATGGTAAGCACAAATTTAATTTTGTAAGAAACTACCATACTGATTTCCAGAGTGGTTGTACCATTTTACATTCCTACCAGCAATGTATGAATGGTCCATTTCTTTTATAGTTGTAGGTTTCTCTGTGACTGTAACCAGTTAATATTGGCTGACTTCAAAGCAGGTCCAGGGAAGAAACAAAAAACAAACCAAAAACAAGTCAACAACAGCAAAATCCAACCAGGGATTCCTCTTACATTCTCCACCTGAAGAGCTTCCTTTTTCCAGTCCATTTTTAATGGGTCTTCTCTGGGAGATTTTCCCATCTATAGCTTCTATGCAACTATGGGGTCCATCTCACTCTCAGATCAAATAAGAGAGAAAAAAAAGCGGGGGAGGGGGAAGCTATTAACTCACCACTATCCTGGATTCTCTTTGCATTTTGACTTCCATCCTCAATCTGTCTGTTACTGTTTACTTTGAGAGTCTTTCCCAGTTTCTCTTCATATTTTCTCTAGAGTTTTAGTTATTACCATTGCAAGCTATAGGTGATGCTTCCTCTTGGCCGTTACCACAATCATTTCACACTTTATGAATTCTCAAACTGTTGGTACATTTTCAAATACATTGCTGCTCCAGCATTTCTTTCAGATCTCTTAGATTTCTTTTTGGCCAGCTGGGAAAGATATTTGCAAGTATTCTAAAGTGAATAATGGCTGAGTAATAATTGGCTTCTAGCTGATGATCTAATAGAAGAGAATACAACTTTTGACAGTGAAGATGATGAATAATGTAAAGTTAATGGTATGCCTTGAAACTAGAACATGTTTGGAGTTCTTTGAAGATGACTACTCCCATTGCAGTACTTAGGAGATTTTGATTCTTCAATGGGTGATGATTAAGTAAAAAGCTTGCTGAACAAATCCTTTCACTTAGGGGGAAAAAATGGTAAATCCAATTTCTATTTTTGCTTCCTCTGGTGTTCTTCTATTTAGCTTATCTTTGGGTAGAGTAAGTCACTGCAATTTCAAAGGCATGAGCTTAATTCATGATATATTAGGGTGTCCAAATTCCTTCTGGGATTCTAGTCTTTGCTCAGGAGAGATAATTAACCTCTGAAAGTAGTCACTTATGCGGCTTCACCTGGTGGTTTGTTTTAAGGATTAATTTATCTCATTTACCTTTCTGATTTATCACTTCAGGCTGGAGCCGTGATTGGTAAGGATGTGGAAAAAAAGTGACCCTCACAGGGACAATTTAGCAATGGGTAACCCAAAGTATTGCATTCTAGTGTTCAATATTTAGAGTCTATGCTGCCTTTTAAAATAATAATTCTAGGATACTTTTCCTTCCCTTGTGCCCAGAAAATTCACAGGACTTCAACTCTAGAAAGAATTTATTTTGCATCCAGGTCTACCATTTGCTAATTATGTTACTTTGGATAATTTATTATTGTAAGCCTTAGCGTCCTCATAAAAAGAGGTGGTTAATAATATCAATCTCGTTATTATGAGCATGTAAACTTGATCACATACTTTTGTTCTGAGTTCTAAATTTTATATGTGTACACATCTATGATGTATTATATATATATTTACATGTGTATATATAAATATTTAGTTTAACATTTAAACACATATTCAAGTGCTTTGTAAGATTTTAAACGACATATAAAATAAAAGAGTACTATTTTTCTGTAAATAATTTATGCCGGAAGAACAATTATTTCTTTCCTGGTAGGGATAGGAGGCTTAGAAATATTAGTGAATTGCTGAGAGTAGTTATGGGAATATTTACAGTATTCTATACTATATTTCTACCAGTAATATCTCTAAGTAGATTACAGAAACTGAGGATTCTTTCTGTTCCAGTTTATAATTATATTTTGCAGGCTTTCTTTGAGGTTCTGAGTCTTTGTTCTCACCAGTTTAGAATCTACATATAAATTGCTGTGTGCTGTCAATTTTACTGTAGTCAAATACATTTCAAAAGCCAAACATCATGATGTTTAAAAAGGGGCAGAGAACAATTATATTTGACAAACAATTTTTACATGACCTGAAAATGTCTCAGGATTAAAAATGATCCTTTTATACTCTGATTTGCTTGGATGTGTTTGTTTAGTTGGAACTTGTGAAATCATTTTACTTTACTTTAGGGACTGATTAAGAAAGTTGGAAAAGTCTCAATAAAGATTTTGAATTTTGCCTCTTTACTGTCTCAAGTGAGAGCTCCCAGCAGAGGAATCATCAAGTTTGTAGTGAACATATTAGGAGCTATTGCAACTAACACTGTAATCACTTATGCAATTTTCATGAATACCCAGGAGATGGTAGTACTTTTCATTTTCAGAAGGAGAACAGATTTACTGCTCAAAACACTTGACATAACTACAAGGAAACATCTAATGTTGAAGTAGAAAATAGTTATTTTTTGCCATACTTAGCAAAAAACAGAAGTAGTAATTTTTTTCACGGTTTAAAACAGAAAATTTTGTATCATTCAGAGGGCAAAAAGCTAATAGCTCATACCCCAGGGTCAGAAATTTTCCTAAATATGAATTTCAATTGACTGCACTGTTCAAAATCTTGTTTCAGTTCTCTGGATATATTTATAATTCAGTGAAAATTTGTAAACTGATGGAAAGGTTAAAGAACAAATCCTAAATGTCAGTTGGGTCAATAAAGTTTGAGTTGTGCAGATTTTCTGCTTTCCCTGATTGTCCTAACTTAAGGTTCAACTAATTTGCCAACCCATCCTTATTTTTTTCAAAGATATTATTTTAGAATTAAAAATTTTAAATTGTTTTTAAGAATGATTCAGAATATTAAAGTTATTTTGGCACATTGCTTCTACAAATAAGACACATGAAATAAGCACTTTTTCTGAAAAGAATTGGAGAAGTTGTGATGTCCTCTTCCTGAGAATAAGTAACTTGTAGAGACAGGTCAGTACCTTCAAAGCTAACATAACAACTTCCATTCTTTAAAGTGAAAGATTTTGCCAGGTTTCAGTTAGTTCATAGCACACATGGAGATTAGTAAGAAGGCCACCTCTTACCCATGAAAGTCAAAAGAAAAAAAAAGAAATTTTTTCCCCCCAAACTTAGAAAAGATGAAAGATAGAACCTTAAGTCCCTAAGTAGAGTTTATGTTTGATTTTATTAGCTCAGTAGGTAAGGGTCAGATTATTGTTATAACACCACACACATATAAGTACACAATTGTAAATAATCTTTTTGTTTTGTTTTTTTTCTTTCCTATGAGAAGTCATCAAACAGAAATGACTTTGATTAGTGCTCTTATTTCTTTATCTTTTGACTAAGAATAATAGATGTAAGTAAGTTAGCTATAATATAGCATATATATGTATGTGTGTGTATATATATATACATATATACATATATATATATATAGAAGAGTGAAGTCATTCTCCTGTTATTAAGGTCCTGGTTTAACATTACCAGCATAATCCTCATTGTTATATTCTGAAATTCTATTTTTAGACTATATCAATCTTTTATCTGAATGATTTTTGCTCCTATATTTAGTAGAGGAAAATGCATGTTTTTGTATGCTTTGTCTGAGTATGTAATAGTTTGTCCTTTAGATTCTTAAAAGTCTAAACAACAGAGTAAAATAGCTTATCACATTGTTCCTCTTGAATAACACATATACATTTCTGAGCCTGTGTGTGTACTCAGTCTTATCTGACTCTTTGCGACCCCAGGGACTGTAGCCCTCCAGGCTCCTCTGTCCATGGGATTCTCCAGGCAAGAATACTGGAGTGGGTTGCCATTTCCTGCTCCAGGGAATCTTCTTGACCCATGGATTGAACCCGCTTCTCTTGCAACTCCTGCATGGGCAGGCGGATTCTTTACCACTGCAGTACCTGGCAAGTCCACATATACATTTAGATATTATAATTTTATACCCCCCAAATCACTCAAAATGCTTTTAAAATCATTATATTTTAATAATTAAAATTAAAAAAACCTAAGAAACTTAAAAAAAAGTTCTTAGATGCTTTAAGCCTCTCTTTGAACTGTAGCAGCACAGTTCTTTACATGAAATTTACTGTACGTTGAAGGTAAAATGGAAATCTGCACTTTCCAGTGATAAAGTGAGGGATTAAAAAGGAACAAAATGAAAGAGAAGAGAAATCCAATTTTGTGTTCTAATTCCATATTCATTCCATTACCATAAATAAAACTATCCTCTACTAAGAAAATGGTCCTGGATTTTTTCTTTGGTGCTAAGAAATTAAAGGTCATATGGTTCTATATCTTATTCTCAAGGGAAAAAATTAAAAAATAATCTTCCAACATGTTCTATAGTAGAGGATGAAAGAGAGAAAAAGGAGGACAGAAGTCATCCATGGGCAGTGGGACAGGGGGACAGCAATTACATTTAAAAGTCAATCAGGTAATGTTGTTCAGAGGGAGCTAATATTTGTTATTTATTAATTTCAAATGTTACTCATTCTTCTGCTAAATGTATCTTCTCTCTTTTTTTCTTAGATAAAACTACTGTGCTTTTTTTTTCATGTCTCAGGCTAAGACAACATTTATATTTCACTTCCCTTTTCATTTATACCTCCAAAACTGAGAAACATTGATTCCTTACTTCCTATTGAGAAAACAGTCATCAAATTTTATTGCCTTAATAGTTGCATATCTCTAACTAGACTGAAAAAAACCTTCCTTATTCCTTGTACTTGGTACTTAGTAGGTGCATGATAAATATTTGTCAAATTAAAGAATGCACTTACATACTAAATTTGACTACATATATAGTCCTCACTAGAAAATTTGGTCCATATACAAAGGAGAAAAAAATGGATTAAAATTTTCATTATCTAAATCATCTACATATTACCTCAGCCCTATTCTTGGCATTGTGTGTATGGACACTGATTTATTTATGGTAATGACATAAAATTTCATTCTTATCTCTCTTCTCTATATACTGATGGCGACATTTTTAGAAGACTCCTTTACTCTCTCATATTTTTCTAGAGGAAACTAACCTTTCAGAGAAATGAAAATGTTCCAAATAATACTTTCATATGGTCTTATTTTAGCAGTTGACATAAATCTTAATAATTTATCATTGATTATCATCACAGAGCTATGGAAAAAGTCCTATAAAAATATGTAGCTAGCATTGAATAATACCACAAAATGAATTCTTTCTTCAATTGAAGGGATGTATATTAATAAAGAAAGAGAAAGAATTGGAAAAAGAAGAAAACTATGCTGAATTCATTTATTCTAGAAATTTAGAAATGTTGCTAGATACAAAGTTGATATTTATAAATCAGCCATATTTACATACAGATTATCATTCCAATGACATTTGAAAAGCACACACCATCTCTAATAGTAGCCACATCATTTGCAAATTTGCAAATATTTTCTCCATCTGTAGGTTGTCTTTTCATTTCTGTTTATGATTTCCTTTGCTGTGCAAAAGCTTATCAGTTTGATTAGGTGCCATTTGCTTATTTTTGCTTTTGTTTCTGTTGCCCTGGAAGACTGACCTAAGGAAACATGGGTAGGATCTTTGTCTGATCTGTTCCAGGAGTTTTATAGTATCGTGTCTTATGCTTATATCTTTAAGCCATTTGGAGTTTATTTTTGTGTATGGGGAGAAGCTGTGTTCTAACTTCACTAATTTACATGTGGCTGTCCAACTTTCCTAACACCACTTGCTAAAGAGTTTGTCTTTTTCCCATTATATATTCTTGTTTCCTTTGTTGAATATTAATTGACTACAGGTGTGTAGGTTTATTTCTGGGTTCTCTGTGATGTTCCATTGACCCATATGTCTGCTTTGTGAAAATACCACACCATTTTGATTACTGTAGCTTTGTAGTATTGCCTGAAGTCTGAGAGGGTTATATCTCCTGCTTTATTCTTTTTCTTCAGGATTTCTTTAGCAATTCTGGTCTTTCATGGTTTTATATAAATTTTAGGATTATTTGTTCTAGGTCTGTGAAAAATGTCATGGATAACTTGATAGTGATCACATTAAGTCTGTAGATTGCTTTAGGTAATATGGCCATTTTAACAAAATTAATTCTTCCAATCCAAGAGCATAGCATCCATTTCTTTGCACCAGCTTCAGTTTCCTTTATTAATATTGGTAGTTCTCAGCAGATAAGTCTTTTGACTCCTTGGTCAGGTTTATTCCTAAGTATTATTATTTGTTTTCTTTTGGAGATGTGATTTTAAAAGCTCTTGCCATTTTGCATTTGTTTTCTGACATTTCATTTGTTAGAGTAAAGAAATGCAACCGATTTCTGTGTGTTAATTTTGTATCCTGCTACCTTGCGGAATTCATTTATTAATTCTAGTAGTTTTTGTGAGGAGTCTTTAGTATGTCATCTGCTTATAGTGACAATTTTACCTCTTTCTTTCCAATCAGGATGACTTTTTTTTTCTTTTTATTATCTGATTGTTGTGGCTAGGACTTCCAATAATACATTGAATATAAGAGGTAAGAGTGGGCTCCCTTGTCTTGTTCCATATTTTATCAGGAAATTTTTTAGCTTTTCTCTGTTGAGTATTACATTGGCTGTGGATTTGTCATAAATGGTTTTTATTATATTGAGATATGTTCTCTCTATGCCCACTTTGGTAAGAATTTTTATCATAAACGGATGTTGAATTTTGAAGACCTAAATAGATATTTCTCCAAAGAAGACATGCAGATGACCAAAAATGCTCAACATTGCTAATTATTAGAGAAATGATAACCAAAAAAAAAAAAAAACTACAATGAGGTAGTTTTGACCTCTGACCTCACACTGGTCAGAATGCCCATCATTAAAGTCTACAAAAATTGCTGGAGAGGGTGTGTGAAAAGGAACCCTCCTACGCTGTTGGTAATGTAAATTGGTATAGCCACTATGGAAAACACATGGAGGTTCCTCAGAAAACTAAAAGTAGAATTACCATGTGACCCAGCAAGCCCAAGCCTGGGCATATATCTAGGTAAAACTGTAACTCTAAAAGATAAATGCACTCCTACATTCATAGCAGCACTGTTTACAATAGCCAAGACATGAAATTAACCTGAATGTCTATCAACAGATGAGTGAATAAATAAGTGTGGTACACATGTATGCTGGAATATACTCAGTCAAAACAAGGAGCAAAGAAATATTATTTGGAGCAATACAGATGCAACGAGAGATTATCATACTAAGTGAAATAAGTCAGAAAGAGAAAGAAAAACACCAGATAGTATCACTTTTATGTAGAATTTAAAATACGACACAAATAACCTATCTACAAAACAGAAACAGACTCACTGACATGGAGAACAGACTTGTGCTTGCCAATGAGGAGGGCTTTGGAGGAGGATGAAGTGGAGGCTGGGGTTAGCAGATGTATGTAAGCTTTTATGTATAGATGGATAAACAACAGGGCCCTGCTGCATAGGAATTTTGAAGACCTAAATAGACATGTCTCCAAAGATGGCATACAGATGGCCGATAGGCATGTGAAAAGCTGTTCCACATTTCAGGGAATTATATTAAATATACAAGGTTAGTGGAAATAGAAGTTGGAACAGCCTCTTTGGAAACTGTTTGCCTGTATCTATAAAGCCAAACATTTTGCCCTGTGTTCTAGCAATTCTACTCTGGAGCACATACTGAACAGAAATGTGTCTTAATGTTCACCAGTCAACATGTATAAAAGTATTCTGCTGCAGCATTCATAATAGCTCTTCCAAAGAAAAAAGCTAGGATCACAGTAGAAAGAATAGTAAAAAGATAAGCTATTCTTGCAATGTAACTTACACAGCAATTAAAAAAAAAAAAAAGAATAAACTTCTGATAAATGCTACAACATAGGCAAAATCTTATAATAAGTCCGAGAAAATTACGTAGTGTAAAAATTTATGTATGATGACAGGGACTAGAATATGCTACTGGGGTTTAATTTGGAGTTTCCTGGAAATGATCCCTATACGTGTGTGTGCGTGTGTGTGTGTGTGTGTGTGTGAAGTCCATCATTAAGCAGTATGCTGAAGATTAGTATGCTTTATCATATGTTTATTCCTCGTAACAAAAAAGAAAGAGACGTAGTGGAGGGAGAAAAAAAGAAGGGAGAGAGAGAGAAAGAACAAATAGATGATGCTGAGATCAGCATAAGGGTCTATTTGCTGCTGCTGTTGTTGCTAAGTCAGGTTCAGTCGTGTCCGACTCTGTGCGACCCCATAGACGGCAGCCCACCAGGCTCCCATCCCTGGGATTCTCCAGGCAAGAACACTGGAGTGGGTTGCCATTTCCTTCTCCAGTGCATGGAAGTGACAAGTGAAAGTGAAGTCGCTCAGTCGTGTCCGACTCTTCGCGACCCCATGGACTGTAGTCCACCAGGCTCCTCCGTCCATGGGATTTCCCAGGCAAGAGTACTATTTGAGTTGGACAAAATTTAGCGACTGAACAACAAAATCTCTTCTTGTCCCAACCTCCTTTGTTTTTTAGGATACTGATATTTGTTTAATTTTAGGATTGTGAATTTTAGGATGAGTTTTCCTGATTATTTGACTAAATGATTAATGGTGTTATATCCTTATTTCTTTTGAAAAGGAGTTGAATCTGGTGTGTTTTTTTCATTCTTTGTTAAAGATTGAAGCCAGACATCTTTGCCTTATGTAGGGAGGAAATCTGCCAGAAGCACAACCATTTGACAGTGTAACACATCAGTTCTGGCATTTGTTGTGTATTCTGCCCTGTTAGAATGTCATTGAAAGCTAAGATTTATTTTGAGATAAATGTACTTCCTGGCTATGAGTGATATATCATAACCTGGCATAAATATGAATTCGGGTGTTCTCTAATCCATAAGCCCCCTTCCTTAGTCAATGAAACAATGCTGAAGATACTTTGCTTGTCCTTGTATTTTTTCCATGAGGATGGGATTGAAATTTTTCATATAATAATTTTATCAGTTACCAGTTTTTTTTTAGTTGCAGCCTCTAAAAATTCATGTTTCCCCTACATTCTTTGTACTCTGGCTTAGCAGTTTTCTCTCCCCTTTTTTACTTTCAGTATTTTTACTTTCAGTATTTATACATGGTCAGAAGATGTGCATGATTCAGATCCGGGTTTCACAGAAGAAAAGACAAATAGTCTGAACACAAACTGGAAAGCATGTCTAAATCTTTGGGTTCCGCTTGGAGCCTCAAACAAATACATGAGGAGACACTGTTAAGAAAAGAAACCCAAGAGATCCCAGGAGAAACACCTCCACCTCTACAGCTTCCAGTGACCGTATTTAAACAGAACTTCATGTCATCTTTACATTTCATATATTATATTTTTTAGACCTTTTCTGTTTATTTTGCTGAAGAGTCTGGACTTAGTGACTAACATAGGATTACTAAATCCATCTGCAGCTATCATTATTTGACACTATGCCTGATCTTTTGATAAAATCTTTGATTCTAGATCTTTTCTCTTTTGAAAATCACTCAGGATAGTTCTGACAATCATCTGAAATAAAAACACTAAAAGGGGGAGAATTCTTTCATGAAGTAGCAGGTGCTCTTGATGTTCTGCCTAGATGCCCTGGGATGCACCCTTGATTCCATCAACTCTTGCATCCCCCTGCTCTGGTGTGCTTTTTGTTGTCATCTACAGAGGTCAGCCCGCCACTGAATAGGGCTACTGTGATTGCTTGGGCTGTGCAGTGCTGTAGCAATATTGCATAGGGGCCTGGAATGTTAGGTCCATGAATCAAGGCAAATTGGAAGTGATCAAACAGGAGAAGGCAAGAGTGAACAATGACATTTTAAGAATCATGGAATTAAAATGGATTGGAATGGGTGAATTTAACTCAGAAGACCATTATTTCTACTACTGTGGGCAAGAATCCCTTAGAAGAAATGGAGTAGCCATCATAGTCAACAAAAGAGTCTGAAATGCAGAACTTGGATGCAATCTCAAAAACAACAGAATGATCTCTGTTCATTTCCAAGGCAAGCCATTCAATATCACGGTAATCCAAGTCTATGCCCCAACCAGTAATGTTGAAGAAGCTGAAGTTGAACAGTTCTATGAAGACCTACAAGACCTTCTAGAATTAACACCCAAAAATGATGTCCTTTTCATTATAGGCTACTGGAATGCAAAAGTAGGAAGTCAAGCAATACCTGGAGTAACAGGCAAATTTGACCTTGGAGTACAGAATGAAACAGGGCAAAGGCTAAGAGAGTTCTGCCAAGAGAATGCACTGGTCATAGCAAACACCCTCTTCCAACAACATAAGAGAAGACTCTATACATGGACATCACCAGATGGTCAACACCAAAACCAGATTGATTATATTCTTTTCAGCCAAAGATGAAGAAATTCTATACAGTCAGCAAAAACAAGACTGGGAACTGACTGTGGCTCAGATCATGAGCTCCTTATTGCCAAATTCAGACTTAAATTGAAGAATGTAGGGAAAACCACTAGACCATTCAGCTATAACCTAAATCAAATCCCTAATGATTATACAGTGGGAGTGAGAAATAAATTTAAGGGACTAGATCTGATAGACAGAGTTCCTGAAGAACTATAGATGGAGGTTTGTAACATTGTACAGGAGACAGGAATCAAGACCATCCCCCAAAAAAGAGGCAAAAAAACAAAATGGCTATCTGAGGAGGCCTTACAAATACCTGTGAACAGAAGAGAAGCCAAAATCTAAGGAGAAAAGGAAAGATATAACCATTTGAAGGCAGAGTTACAAAGAATAGCAAGGAGAGATATGAAAGCCTTCCTCAGTAATTAGTGTAAAGAAATAGAGGAAAACAATAGAATGGGAAAGACTAGAGATGCTTTCAAGAAAATTAGAGGTACCAAGGGAACATTTCATGCAAAGATGGGCTCAATAAAGGACAGAAATGGTATGGACCTAACAGAAGCAGAAGATATTAAGTAGAGGTAGCAAGAATACACAGAAGAATTATACAAAAAAGATCTTTGTGACCCAGATAATCATGATGGTGTGATCACTTGCCTAGAGCCAGACATCCTGAAATGCCTTAAGAGCATCACTACGAACAAAGCTAGTGGAGGTGATGAAATTCCAGTTGACCTATTTCAAATCCTAAAAGATGCTGCTGTGAAAGTGCTGCACTCAATATGCCAGCAAATTTGGAAAGCTCAGCAGTGGCCACAGGACTGGAAAAGATCAGTTTTCATTCCAATTCCTAAGAAAGGCAATGCCAATTAATGCTCAAACTCCCACACAATTGCACTCATCTCACACACTAGCAAGGTAATGCTCAAAGTTCTCCAAGTCAGGCTTCAAAAATACGTGAACCATGAACTTCCACACATACAAACTGGATTTAGAAAAGGCAGAGGAACTAGAGATCAAATTGCCAACATCCACTGGATCATCGAGAAAGCAACAGAGTTTCAGAAAAACATCTATTTCTGCTTTATTAATTATGTCAAAGCCTTTGACTGTGTAGATCACAATAAACTGTGGAAAACTCTTAAAAAGATGGGAATACCAGACCATCTGACCTGCCTCTTGAGAAATCTGTATGCAGGTCAGGAAGCAGCAGTTAGAACTGGACATGGAACAGACTGGTTCCAAATAGGAAAAGGAGTACATCAAGGCTGTATATTGTCACCCTGCTTATTTAACTTATATGCAGAGTACATCATGAGAAATGCTCGGCTGGATGAAGCATAAGCTGGAATCAAGATTGCCAGGAGAAATATCAATAACCTCAGATATGAAGATGACACCACACTTATGGCAGAAAGAGAAGAAGAACTAAAGAGCCTCTTGATGAACGTGAAAGAGGAGAGTGAAAAAGTTGGCTTAAAACTCAACATTCAGAAAACAAAGAACCTGGCATCCGGTCCCATCACTTTATAGCAAATAGATGGAGAAAGTGTGGAAACAGTGGCAAACTTTATTTTGGGGGGGTGCTCCAAAATCACTGCAGATGGTGATTGCAGCCATGAAATAAAAAGTTGCTTAATCCTTGGAAGGAAAGTTATGACCAACCTAGACAGCCTATTAAAAAGCAGAGACATTATTTTACCAACAAAGGTCCATCTGGTCAAGGCTATGGTTTTTCCAGTAGTCATGCATGGATGTGAGAGTTGGACTATAAAGAAAGTTGAGCACCAAAGTATTGATGCTTTTGAGCTGTAGTGTTGGAGAAGACTCTTGAGAGTCCCTTGGACTGAAAGGTGATCGAATCAGTTCATCCTAAAGGAGATCAGTCCTGGGTGTTCATTGGAAGGACTGATGTTGAAGCTGAGACTCCAGTACCAATACTTTGGCCACCTGATGTGAGGAGCTGACTCATTTGAAAAGACCGTGATGCTGGGAAGGATTGAAGGTGGGAGGAGAAGGGAGCGACAGAGGATGAGATGGTTGGATGGCATCACCGACTCAATGGACATGAGTTTGAGTAAACTCTGGGAGTTGGTTATAGACAGGGAGGCCTGGTATGCTGCAGTCCATGGGGTTGCAAAGAGTCAGACACGACTGAGGAACTGAACTGATCTGAACTGAAATGAACTGAACTTATTGCTTGGGCAGAGAACCCAGACTGACTGGAAGAGTACTTGCCTCTAGCAGACCCTTAGCTAGTGGCCAGTCTTGTGAAAGTACGACAGCCCAGCTCCCTTCCCCAGTTTGGGGTGGTTCTGAAACTTAATACTGTGCAGTTCTGCTGTAGCCACCTGCAGATACCCTTCTGGGACATTGTCTGCAATTGTACTTCTGGTTACCTCCTCCCCTTTCTCTGTGTAATGTTCCCCACTGCCCAATCAGCTTCACTTAGTGAATCTTTCCCAGGATTGCTCCTTAATACATTGCCAGCAAAGTAATTTCCATAAGATCAGCTTCTGGGGAGCCTGGCCTAAAACAAAACTATAAGTCAAGCGATTAACTTCTTCCAGCCTATGTCCACTGCAAGTTTCTAAAGAGAATTCAGTTCTCTTTAGAAAAATTCCACACTGTTTGTAAGACTCAGTGTTTGTACTACTGATATTGTAAATGCCTTCCTAAAACCATGATATTTAACATACAGAGTAAGCCTACTGACTTTCCTCTGACTGGAATCAGTGAACATACCATCTCCAAGAAGAAACATCAGCTCAAATGTAACTCTCTTCTTTGCTCATTCTTTGGTAGGACAGTTATACTTCCCACTTTTGGACCCAGAAATCTTATTTCCGAAACTTTAGAAATGATGCACGAATTGTTAGCTTTCATGAGCTTTTATATGATAAATTTTTGATATAATGACAGCTGACTGCTAGTCAAAAAGGATCAAAATAACATTATACACAGTTATTTCATGTACCTTGGGTGAGTGGGTGAAGTCACTCAGTCGTGTCCGACTCTTTGTGACCGCATGGACTGTAGCCCACCAGGCTCCTCCGTCCATGGGATTCTCCAGGCAAGAGTACTGGAGTGGGTTGCCATTTCCTTCTCCAGGGAATCTTCCCAACCCAGGGATCGACCCTAGGTCTCCCACATTGCAGGCAGATACTTTACCATCTGAGCCACCAGGGAAACCATTCATGTACCTTAGTTGACACAAATAGTGAGAGCTTGAGTCCATCCACGGAAGGCAGGCAGTGGCGGGCAGAGAGACCGGCTGCATTGCCTGTGGACCGAGCTGGTCCACAGGAACAGTCCACCATGGCTGAGGAGCTTGTCAGAGTCATTGCCCCGTGTTGCCTCCGTATCCATCTACTGAGAGCTGCAGCATAAGCACCTCCTGAATCTGTTCTGATCTCGCTGCATCCCTTCAGCTCCCTCTATTGACAAAGCCTGATGTTGTGCCCCCTGGTACGGGGAAAATTGCAGAATTCAACTTTGACATCACAAAGAAGAGTTAAGGAGTGTGCATTTGTAATTGGGGCAAAATAACTTGACAACACACATGCACGCATGCAATTTGTACTTTAAATTTTGTACTTTATACAAATTGAATAAAGTAATTATTCAATTTTGTGTGGTGACTGGCTTTATTTTAGAAGGCATAGAGCTGTTTTCTGGATTTATTTTTCCTAGTACAAAAACCAAGTCACTAAGTTATGTAGAAACAGAAAGCAGTGTGTTATTATTTGCCTAGGACCCAGTAATGGGGTATATTGCTTGGTAATTCACATGCTCTTTTCTATTATTTACTATTTATTTTTATTGTTATTGGGTTATATCCTTCAGTTTCTTCTACTGTGATCTTAAATAAATGAAAAGAGGAGATGTGAAATGAATGCATATATTGTATACATAATGTATATATTCAACTCAGGACTTAATTTTGATTTCAGCATTGCTAAAATTCATTCTTCCAGTCAAATACGAATGGTAATCTGTGGATGACATGCCAGTCATGCTCTTTGTTTGTCTTAAAGGGAGGAATGTTTTGAAATCCTTTCCCCTTTTTTATCCTTGATGGATTCATAAAACTAAATGTGGTATTGTATATCACAAGGTAGCAACTTCTCATTTTACAGATGAAAAGTTTGAGAGCTAAATGAGTTGGCAAAGGTCACCGAGCTCGCTTGTGACTGGTTTCGTGTATGTAAGAATCTAGGCATACAGATACCCAGGCACGGTGGAGGTACCAGTGTGGAATTAGTTACTGTTACGTAAAAATCAACCTAATATTTAGTTTCTTGAAAAAATATGCATTTAGACCATGATTTTACAATTTGATGATTCAGGTGAGGCTTAGCTGGTCTGGTTTTGCCTGGGCCCTGCCAACACTTTGGCCACCTCATGCCAAGAGTTGACTCGTTGGAAAAGACCCTGATGCTGGGAGGGATTGGGGGCAGGAGGAGAAGGGGACGACAGAGGATGGATGGCTGGGTGGCATCACTGACTTGATAGACATGAGTTTGAGTAAACTCTGGGAGTTGGTGATGCACAGGGAGGCCTGGCGTGCTGTGATTCATGGGGTCGCAAAGAGTTGGACACGACTGAGCAACTGAACTGAACTGAACTGAACTGTCACCTACCTGTGTCTACCTGTCTTTTCCCAACTAGGTAGGTGGATTTGCTGGTTCCAGTGGGGCTCCCTCATCTGTGGGTCTCAGCTTTGGCAATTAGATTGCCATTGGGCCATTATTCTGCCTACCCAGATGGCTATCAGTTCGCTATTTTCTGTAAAATACAGGTATTACCCCCACTTCCCAACTCTGCCCACCAGGACATGCTGCTTTTCTTGCCCAGTTTTATGGAGCAGAAAAAAAAAAAAAGAAAAAATATTCTGAAAGATGGGAATGCTACAGACAGAAGTCACTGGAGTTGGAAGACGTAACAGATATTAGAGGTGTGGTCTGCTTTCCTTTGGCCTGCTCCCGATGATATCTGCAGACAGCAGAGAGGAGAACCGAAGTCACTTTTGCAAGTGAGAGTGGCCTCACAAACAAAAAATATTAATTTAAAATGTTTGCTTTAAGAGCATACCCCTGGAACAAGAACTGAGTCCAGCGGAAAAGTTTTATAGCAGTGGTCACAAAAATGGTATGAGCAGACATAGAAGATAGAGACCAGAGAAATCTTAAAAGGGTATGTGTGTGGTAGGTGGTCATAATGAGGCATGAAGAGACTTTTAGTGTTTGTGGGAGTAATGGAGAGCAGCTCTTCAAGAGGGACAGTCTGAATTTGTGGGCAGGGAATTGAACAGTGTTTACCATATAACCTCCATTTATAGGAATATATACATACTAATTGGTTCCCTAATCACCATCTATTATGTTTTGCTTTCCTCCAGACCTTTCAATATTTATCTGTAGTTGCAGTGCAGCTGGACATATATAGTTTTCTTTGTACAACCTTCCTGGCACAGATTTCCTTTCATTTTTACCTGTGGCTTAAGCATGGGTTTCAGTGGCACTCAAATAAGTGACCATTTCTTCCTGACAATTTATGAAGCAGGATGAATGGTTTGTAAGAAGCCTAAAATCTTTCTTTTTATACTAATAGCTGTGTTTCACCTTCTATAGATTTACCTGTGGGATACTTTTTAACATTTTTTCACATACCAGTATGGGAACAGCACATAATTGCCACGAGAATGCAAGCTTACTTGATACTGTTGTTTGAGAGCAAATAAAACCTAAGAATCAGAAAAAGAAAAACTTGGAATTTGATTGAGAAGTGGAACGTTTTAAGTGACTCTAGTGCCTTGGGCTGGAGTTTCAAAAAGTTGGCAAGGGAATTGAATGCCCCAGAGCTGAGGCTTATGATGGCAAGAATAAAGCTATTTTTATCCTCTAGGCAACAGCTTTCCTCTGCCAAATTTCTCAAGACCCATACAATGAGAGCATCCATCCCAAAATGATTAATGCAAATTTAGTAATTGTGCATATGGATCATTTCTCTGTCACCCATTTTATCTGCAAAACGTGCCTTTCTCTGCATGCAGGCATTGCTCATGTTTTGTGCCACTCACCTGTTGCTGGGGGCATGGAACAAATTATCTCTTTGTGTGAGGCTGTGGGAAGAAGAAATTATCACATTTGTGGCTGGCACCCACTACTTAGCCAAGCATGCAATTATCAGAATCAGAATGATCGTACGCAGAGTCAGATTCATCTTACTTATCAGGAGGATAGCGGATGAGGTCTGATCCACAGCTGGACAATATGCCAAAGGGGGAGTTAGGTGGGGGGACATAGTCCTCTCTTAAAGAAAATAAATTTTTGGCAGCAAAGACAGATTTCTATAGAAGCCAATGAGACCTTGGGGGTTCTGGCTTTTGTAAACTTTTAAGTGAAGTGAGTACAAGAGCAGGGTTTTGAGTTGAGAACCCTGGGGAAATTCATCAGAAAAAGAAGTATTGTGTTGCCAGTGTTAAAGTGTGGATCCCCCCAATGCACTTCACATAAGACCCTCAAACTTAATCAACCAACAGGTCTCAGAGGAGTGAACCGGGAAGCCCCTCAGACTTGTGGTATCTCTTCCAGATTTCCAGGAACCACTGATGCCTGCCTAATAGGGCCTTTTTGGAAACCACTAGCTCCTATTCATGGGGAACAGATCAACCCGAGGCTGTGTTCTGTCTGGCTTTAAATCAACAGTGTAAGGTGAAGTAGACATAGGAAGGTGTGGGCCTCCTCCACAGGAGCCGTGTGTTGCTTAAACATTCTACTGCTTGCTGACACTACCATGTATGAGCCCGAAATGCTACGTGCTCACGCTATACTCTCCTGCCATGTTATAACAGAACATCTACGCAATTTTTCTTGTAAACCACAGGCTGTCAAGCAGAATTTCTGATGTAAACATGATCTTTTAGGTTCCAGCAAATGGTGGCGGATTAAAAACAAATGAATTTTCTATATGGAGAATTGGAAGAAACCTGTACATATAGCACATGGCTACTTATGCTGCTGCTGCTGAGTCGCTTCAGTCGTGTCCGACTCTGTGCGACCCCATAGACGGCAGCCCACCAGGCTCCCCCGTCCCTGGGATTCTCCAGGCAAGAACACTGGAGTGGGTTGCCATTTCCTTCTCCGATGCATGAAAATGGAAGGTGAAAGTGAAGTCGTTCAGTCGTGTCCGACTCTTAGTGACCCCATGGACTGCAGCCCACCAGGCTCCTCCGTCCATGGGATTTTCCAGGCAAGAGTACTGGAGTGGGGTGCCATTGCCTTCTCCGCAATGGCTACTTATAAGTGCCAGCAAAAGATATTAGATATAGAAAATATGGCGACCTAATGCAACCCTTTCTCAAATGCATGACAGCTAAACTGTTTGAAAAACAGTTGACTTGAAACCCCACTTTTAACAACTTACTGACCAGAGACATATTGTTATATTTTTGTTATACAAATATTATTAACCAGAGTATTTCAATGTTCACTTACATATAAATCACCAGCCACAGGCATTAGTTTCTACAAAAATCCCCTGGTCAATAATTTGTTAAGGAATCTCGACTATATGTCTCCTCTTCTTACTTAAGGGTAAATGGAGAAAATAATAATAACAATGGAACGCAGCATAAAAAGATCGAAGGTTTCAGTTGATAGGATTTTAGTGGAAAATTGCCAGAGGCATTAAAATGGACAAAACCCAAAAATTACTTTGTGTTCTGGGGAGAGCACCTTTCCTAGTTATCTGATTCTATGTGCCTCTGATCCTTTCATCCTCTTTGAGCTATTTAGTAATGCAAATAATTCTTATCCTTAGAGATGAAAGTGAATTTTGTCCAGTAGAATGCAACTGATTATTGTCTCATGGATATTCATCAGATTTACATATATTTGCAAATTTATTTTAGCACTCTTGATTGTCTTTATATGTGAGTTATTTGAATTCTCCTTTGAACCAGTTGTGACATCTTATTGATTCCCTCATTAATTAACGAAGTAAATATAATATGTGACACATGTTCATTTTTTATTTCTATGCAAGTTATGATGCTAACTTAAAAAATACATATCTTTTGTGGTTTAGTTGTTAAGTCATGTCCGACTCTTGAGACCTCATGGACTGTAGCCTGCCAGGCTCCTCTGTCCATAGGATTTTCCAAGCAAGAATACTAGAGTGGGTTGCCATTTCCTTATCCAGGGGATCTTCCTGACCAGGGATTGAACTCAGGTCTCCTGCACTGCAGGCAGGTTCTTTACCGACTGAGCTACCAGGGAATTTATTAACATTAATTCAGGGGATTCTTTTTTTTTTAATTAATACTCAGAAGACCTTATGATTTAAAGTGCTGTTCTTCAAAAGAAATCGTAGGTGCTCCATCCAGTGGGAGAATATGAACAAGGGATAAATTTGGATAGCGACTTGAAAACAACACATACTCATTAGTGAAACCAAACTATCCAGGTGACTTTAATAGAAAAATGACATGTCTTGTGTTTTGCATTAGCCTGATCGTAATGTTTAATCAAATGAGCATTCAGTAAATGAGATCTTGGGAAGGTGCTCTTTAACTATAATAAATCATAGCACTCAAGACTTCCTAAGTTATAACCCTAAATTGAAGTGAGATGAAGTGAAAGTTGCTCAGTTGTGTTCCACTCTTTGTGAACCCATGGACTGTAGCCAGGCAGGCTCCTCCTTCCATGGCATCGTCCAGGCAAGAATACTGGCATGGGTTGCCATTTCTTTCTCCAGGGGCTCTTCCTGACCCAGGGCTCAAATCAGGCTCTCCTGCATTGCAGGTGGACCCTAACCCTTACTTCTCTACTTTTAAACCTTTTTTGGCACACTACACTTCAGCGAAATTAGGCTACTTTCTGATCCTAGAACACGTGAAATACATTGGTTTGTGAAAACCGTGGAATGCTCTCCTCCATGTTTCTGTAGTAATATTATCCATCCTCTAACACAGTGCTTGTCAAGCTCTCTGTGATGAAGGACCAGTTTTTTGGGAAGTTTCTATTCAGTCATAGTCCAACATTGCAATATAGAAACATAAATTGCTAGAAATACAAAATAGATATGAAAAGTTTATATTAATAAATTCATTGTTTTTATGTTTAAAACATACTTTCAAATGGTTGTAAAAGTTTCCAAACTCTTTGCATATCTGTATTTATATCTTCATGGATCAGTGGCAAACAGTTCAATGACTCAAGACAGTGGACCTCTATTGGGTAAAGAGCAGAGCATAATTTTCCTCACAAATGCTATCTGATCCAATTATTTTTCTGTGTATCTCTAAATAAAAGTGATCTAAATTTTATTTGAAAGCAACATTTCAATGTTGTTACTTCTTCTATAATAATTGACTTAATCTTTGTTCTTTTAGAGTTCTTCAATAATGATTATTTTCCCTTGAGGGCAACTCCAGCCCAAACTCCAGAGCTAAACGTTCAAGCAAATATTTGTTGGATTGCAATTTCCTTAAATCTCTTGTTGGAAATAGACTTTCAGACTTGATGTTAAATGCTTATTTTCTTCTCTCCTCCCATCTTATTTTTTCCTCTCCTCCCATCTTATTTTTTCTGTAGCAATTAATTATAACAAAAAGAAAGGGATACCTCAAAGTTGTAGTCTTTGATGTGCCTTCTACAAGCGTGGCTCCAAGTAAATTAAACATCAGAATTTGAATATCTGTTGGGTTAGATAAAAGGCTCACTCTGGTTTCTCCATAACATCTTACAGAAAAACTCAAATGAGACTTTTTGGCTAATATTAGGATTGACAATACTCCCGAATTTATTGAACTCCTGCAATAGTCCTGCTGTGCTTGCCCATTTTACTTTAAAACAAGGTTGAAAAGGCTTTTTATTTTCATTCATCAAATACTTATTTTACATCTCTTCCATTATTTAAGTTTGCCAAACTTAAGACCTCATAGCCTTCCTTGACCTGTTCTTAATCTCATTGTATTCGTGTATGGTCAGTCACTTTAGTCGTGTTCAATTCTTTGTGACCCTATGGACTGTAGCCCACTAGGCTCCTCTGTCCATGGGATTCTCCAGGCAAGAATAGCAGAGTGGGTTGCCATGCCCTCCTGCAGGAGATTATCCTGACCCAGGGGGTACAGGTGTATTCTTTACCACTGAGCTGCGGAAGAAGCCCTCTTAATCTCATTTCACATATTCAGTTAATTATTCATCATTATGGGTTTTATTTCTCAGTGATTCTCACATCACATCAGAACCTTCCCTTTCATCCTCATTGACTGTACATTAGTTCTGGCCATCATCTTAACTTAGAATTGTGCAATAGCCTTCATCTATACTTCATTACTATTTAACACATAGTAAACTTTGCTTGGTGGCTTAGCGATAAAGAAGCCTCCTGCAATGCAGGAAACACAGCAAGAGTGATGTTCAATCCCTGGGTCGGGAAGATCCCCTGGAGAAAGAAACAGTAACGTACCCTGGTATTTTGCCTGGGAAATCCCATGGCCAGAGGAGCATGGAGAGCTACAATCCATGGGTTTGCAAAAGAGTTGGACACAACTTAATGACTAAACAACAAACAAAGCTTTGCATGTCTTTGGAGGATGTTTTCTTATCAATTAAAAAAAATTACTTACAAGAGTTCCAAAATAAGCTCAACACCAATAGCATCAAAGAGTCAAGAAGAATTGTTGGGACCTGGCAGGATCATCTAAGTATAAAAGAACTCAATCTGTTATATCAGTTCAGTTCATTGCAGTTGCTCAGTCGTGTCCGACTCTTTACGACCCCATGGACTGCAGCATGCCAGGCCTCCCTGTCCATCACCAACTCCCAGAGTTTGCTCATACTCATGTCCATTGAGTCGGTGATGCCATCAAACCATCTCATCCTCTGTCATCCCCTTTTCCTCCTGTTTTCAATCTTTCCCAGCATCAGGGTCTTTTCAAATGAGTCAGTTCTTCGCATCAGGTGGTCAAAGTATTGGAGTTTCAGCTTAAGTATTAGTCCTTCCAAAAAATATTTAGGACTGATTTCCTTTAGGATTGACTGGGTTTATCTCCTTACAGTCCAAGGAACTCTTAAGAGTCTTCTTCAACACCATGGTTCAAAAGCATTCATTCTTTGGCACTCAGCTTTCTTTATGGTCCAACTCTCACAACCATACATGACTACTGGAAAGACGATAGCTTTGACTAGATGAACTTCGTTGGCAAAGTAGTGTCTCTGTTTTTAAGTATGTTGTCTAGGTTGGTCATAGCTTTTCTTCCAAGGAGCAAGTGTCTTTTAATTTTAAAGCTGCAATCACCATCTACAGTGATTTTTGAGCTCCCCTCCCAAAGTCTATCTCTATTTCCATTGTTTTCCTATCTATCTGCCATGAAGTCGTGGGACCAGATGCCATGATCTTAGTTTTCTGAATGTTGACCTTAAGCCAACTTTTTCACTCTCCTCTTTTATTTTCATCAAGAAGCTCTTTAGTTCTTCTTCGCTTTCTGACGTAAGTGTGGTGTCATCTTCATATCTGAGGTTATTGATATTTCTCCCGGCAATCTTGATTCCAGCTTGTGCTTCCTCCCGCCCAGCATTTCTCTTGATGTACTCTGCATAAAAGTTAAAAAAGCAGGGTGATGATATACAGCGTTGATGTACTCCTTTCCCTATTTGGAACCAATCTGTTGTTCCATGTCCAATTCTAAGTGTTGCTTCTTGACCTGCATACAGATTTCTCAGGAGGCAGGTCTGGTGGTCTGATATTACCATCTCTTTAAGAATTTTCCACAGTTTGTTGCGATCCATATAGTCAAAGTCTTTGGTAAAGTCAATAAAGCAGACGTAGATTTTTTTTAGATCTCTCTTGCTTTTTCGATGATCCAATGGATGTTGGCAATTTGATTTCAGGTTCCTCTGCCTTTTCTAACTCCAGCTTAAACATCTGGAATTTCACAGTTCATGTACTGTTGAAGCCTGGCTTGGAGATTTTTGAGAATTACTTTGCTAACATGTGAGATGAGTACAATTGTGCAATAGTTTGAAGATTCTTTGCATTGACTTCTTAGAGATTGAAATGAAAACTGACATTTTCCAGTCCTGAGGCCACTGCTGAGTTTTACAAATTTGCTGGCATAATGAGTGGAGCACTTTCACAGCATCATATTTTAGAATTTGAAATAGCTCTACTGCAGTTCCATCACCTCCACTAGCTTTTTTTGTAGTGATGCTTCCTAAGGCCCACTTGAGCTGGCATTCCAGGATGCCTGGATCTAGGGGAGTGATCACCCCATCATGGTTATCTGGGTCATGAATATCTTTTTTGTATAGTTTTTTTGTGAATTCTTCCCACCTCTTCTTAATATCTGCTGCTTCTGTTAGGTCCATATCATTTCTTTCCTTTATTGTGCCCATCTTTGCATGAAATGTTCCCTTGGTACTCTAGTTTTCTTGAAGAGATCTCTAGTCTTTTTTGTTTTTATCTATTCCTTTGCACTGATCACTGAGGAAGGCTTTCTTATCTCTCCTTGGTATTCTTTGGAACTCTGCATTCAAATGGTTATATCTTTCCTTTTCTCCTTTGCCTTTAGCTTCTCTTCTTTTCTCAAGTATTTTTAAGGCCTCCTTAGACAACCATTTTGCCTTTTTGCATTTCTTTTTCTTGGGGATGGTCTTGATCACTGCCTCCTGTACAATGTCACTAACCTCCATCCATAGTTCTTCATGCACTCTGTCTGTCAGATCTAATCCCTTGAATCTATTTGTCACTTCTACTGCATAATCATAAGAGATTTGATTTATGTCATACCTGAATGGTCTAGTGGATTTCCCTTCTTTCTTCAATTCAAGTCTCAGTTTGGCAGTTAGGAGTTCATGATCTGTGCCACAGTCAGCTCCTGGCCTTATTTTTGCTGATTGTCTAGCACTTCTCAATGTTCAGCTGCAAAGAATATAATCAGTCATATTTCGGTATTGACTATCTGGTGATATCCATGTGTAGAGTCTTCTCTTGTGTTGTTGGAAGAAGGTGTTTGCTATGACCAGTGTGTTCTCTTGGCAAAACTCTGTTAGCCTTTGCCCTACTCATTTTGCACTCCATGGCCAAATTTGCCTGTTACTCCAGGTATATCTTGACTTCCTACTATTGCATGTCAGTCCCTTGTAATGAAAAGGACATCTTTTTTGGGGGGTGTTAGTTCTAGAAGGTTTGTAGGTCTTCACAGAACCATTCAACTTCAGCTTCTTCAGCATTACTTGTTGGGCCATAGACTTGGATTAATGTGATACAGAATGGTTTTCCTTGGAAAGGAACAGAGATCATTCTGTTGTTTTTGAACTTGCACCCAAGTACTGCATTTCGGACTCTTGTATTGACTATGATGGCTACTCCATTTCTTCTAAGGGATTCTTGCTGACAGTAGCAGATATAATGATTTTCTGAGTTAAATCTGCCCTTTCCAGTCCATTTCATTTCACTGATTCCTAAAATTTTGATGTTCACTCTTGCCATCTTCTGTTTGACCAATTCCAATTTACCTTGATTCATGGATCTAACATTCCACGTTCCTATGCTATGTCGTTCTTTACAGCATAGGACTCTACTTCCATCACTAATCACATCCACAATTGGGCATTGTTTTTGCTTTGGCTTTGTATCTTCATTCTTTCTGGAGTTATTTCTCCACTCTCCTCCAGTAGCATATTGGGTACCTACCAGCCTGGGGAGTTCATCTTTCAGTGTCACATCTTTTTGCCTTTTCATACTGTTCATGGTGTTCTCAAGGCAATCTTGTATACCCTTTGATATGAGATATCTTAGGTCTCACAATTATGTTAAGTTATAGTAAGATTGACAAAAACAAGAGTAGAAGTGTTTTATGTTAATACTCTCAGGAAAATTTTACTTTGAGATGTATAATCCCCCATAATAAGTAAATATATTATAAAGGTAAGAATATTCACAGCAATAGTCTATTTGTTTCCAGAATACTGAGTTTGAGTTTGAAAAGCAGTCAATTCTCTGTTTCCACATGTTGATGTTAAAAACTCTGAAATCACTGTATAGAAGTTTCAGGATAGAAAATATTTCATGCTTTACAAAAATTAGATGGAAGTAAAGACACTAATCATTTTGATAGTGACAAAAATGTGAGAACTTTTGTACTGCCTGATCATTAAGTTGATTCACAATCCATGCACATTTCCTGCAAATTAAGACTGTCATAGATTTGTAGACCATAGTTATTGAGAGCCTTTAATTCAAATTATGAATGCCACTTTTGAATCCAGCTAGCCTTGTTTGCAGTATATTTTGTGGAAGTTGTTAGACCAGTATTTTTATGTTAATACTCTCAGGAAAAATGAGAAGGTGCCAAAGGTTATTTTACTGACAGCTATCAGTAAGATATGTTAGCCTGAGGATGACATTTTTCTTTCAAGAATAGAGTAAAGCTAATCAGATACCAAAGTCCATTATCTGATGAGAAGTAAACAAGTGACAATATCATAGCTGTCAAAATGAAATATAGTCCCGTGAGAGCTTGTCTAGGAAAATGAAGAAAAGTGAATATCAAGGCAAATCTCTGAAATAAAATGAAAAGAACTGGCTTTTTCTTTGGACATACCTTGGGTCAATTTTTTTTACATGATTAAATTAGGAACAATTGGGAATTAAACAATAGGAGTTATATAAATGAACAAAGTTACTGAGCCATTCTAAAATGGAAATTTCAAATATTACTGAAATATACACACTGGGTAAATAAGTAATGACACTTTATCTTCATTTAAAATATACTTACTCTGTTGTTCTTGAACTTTTAAAATTAGGTTATATTTACAACACTATAATGCTTCTGTTTTTGCTTGGGGAGAGGCAAGACACTGTAAAAATATTTCAAAATAAAAAGAGCTCATAAAAGACAGGTATTTCTTTCTTTCTCAGGGAACAACAGTCCCAAGTGACTTGAAGAAGATAAAAGCAGATGCCTAGCTTTGCAATGCAGTCACCTTGGTGCTATTCTTACTGCAAGTCCAAAGCGGGCTAAACTCCATCCCACCACCTGCTGGAAGGGGAAAAGATCAGGACACAAACAATTTTGTTATAAGAAAATGCCCAGGCAATGACATACCTGATTCTGCTCAGTTTCCTTGCAAGAACTTAGTCATATGATTCTGGTTAGTTTCACGAAAGGCTGAGAAATATAGTCTCAGCTTCCTGTGAGCCTTCTTAGAACTAGGCAAAGAAGCAGGAAGAAAGTAAATACTGGAGAATAATAATTAGTTTTTACTGCATGTGTATGTAATTAAAACTAAGTACAAGAGGACTTCTCTAGTGATCCAGTGGTTAAGACTTTGCTTTCTAATTCGGGGTATACTAGTTTAACCCCTCTTCAGGGAGCTGGGATCACACATGCCTTGTGGCCAGAAAGCCAAAACATAAAACAAAAGTGGTACTGTAACAAATTCAATAAAGGCTTTGAAAATGGTCCACATTAAAAAAAGAAAACCTTAAAAATATAAATAAATGGAATTTAAATATGAGTTTCAATTGAAAAAAAAAAATCCTTTCCAAATCCTGCTGCTAATTTTTTTGTATGCTTTTCAGATATTTTTACCCTAAAGGAGTTTGAAACATGTCAACCCCTTTGACATATTGATTTTGAGCTGAAGGCCCTTGAGAAAGAGCAGGTTCAGAAAGGGTTCTCTGACCTCTCTCTTTCTACCTACAAGCAGGTCATATAATTTCCCATGAGAAAGATCCCCTCTCTGTACCAGGAAGATAAGTTCTTATCACCAGACTGGGAGGTGATACCAAAAGAGATCTGTACAAACAAACCCACTGAAATAACCCTTGTCTTCCATTACCTTCCTTGTTTATTTCCTAGTCACTCTCCCATAATTTGCTGTCTCTGCCTCAAACCACTTTGTCTTGTCACATTTCCATAATTTATCATTCTTTGCTTTAAAAAGTATATGAGGTTTTGGGCCTGATAACTGTTTTGAGTCTTCATTTTTCTTAAGACTTCTACGTGCATGTGCAAATATTAAATAAGATATAATATATGTTTTATCCTATTTATCCTATTAATGTCTTATGTTAGTTTTTTTTTCAAATACTTTTTTTTAACCTCATTTCAGGGCATGTGGGATCTTAGTTCCCCAGTTGGGATCAAACCCATGCCCCTTGCATTGGAAGTATGGAGTCTTAACCACTCAAACACCAGGGCAGACCCTGTCTTATGTTAGTTTAATTCATAGACCAAGCTACAGAACCTAAGAGAGTAGAAGGAACTTTATCCTTCTCTAAAATATTCATGGAAAAAATACACAGATTATAGTATTTCCCCCTTTTCCTAAAGTATACTTTACTGTACATATGTTTTGTTACATACTGGATCTTAAAAATATTTCTGTATCAGCACATGCATATATATGTGTTTTTTCCTTTCTTTAATAGCTGGCTGCCTCCTGCCTGCTAAGTCGTCTTATTCATGTGCACCTCTTTGGGATCCTATGAACCATAGCCCACCGGTGTCCTCTGTCCATGGGATTCTCCAGGCAAGGATTCTGAAGTGGGCTGTCATGCCCTTCTCCAGGAACTCTCCCCAACCCAGGGATCAAACCAGAGTCTCCTTTGTCTCCTGCATTGGCAGGCAGGTTCTTTAGCTCTAGCGCCACTTGGGAAGCTGTACAGTGTCCAGTTATATGAATGAACCACAGCTTATTCAGCTTCTTGCTTTCGGATGTTTTGGTGTCCTCAAGGTATTTCTTTTTCTTTCTCTCTTATGACCAAGGCTGCCATGAAGTTCCTTGTATATATTTCTTTGCATGGATGTATGAATATACATACATTTCTTTTCTTAACATCTTTATTGAATATAATATATTTTTCATAAAATGCACCATACTAGGTACACAGTTCAGTGAGTTTTAATAATGTATACAGTCATGAAAAGATTATGAAAATCTACTATTAGAATGGTTGTATCACCTTTAAAAAGCTTCTATATGCCCCTTTACAGTCAATCACTGCTCCCACCCAGAGCTAAGCATCACTTATCTGCTTCCTGTTGGTAATAAAATTAAGTAATATGACTGTTTTATTTGGCTTCTTTTGTTCATCATAATTATTACATTAAGTTTTTGTTTTATTTTGAATCATTTTAGACTTACAGAGAAGATGCAAAATACAGAATTCACATAACTTACCCTAATGTTAATAGCTTGCATGCCATAATCCAATTATTAAAATCATAAAACTAACAGTAGAATAGTTTTATTTTCACAAGTATTGCAGTTAATAGAAGGAAAAAAAAACTAACTCAACGTTCAAATGTATGCCAGTAATTAGACTGTATGATCTTACAGAAAATTAGTAAATCATTCTTTAAATACTAGAATAATAAATAGAACACTATTCATTAATTCTGTTTGTTTTCTTTTTCTGCCAGTATCTTGCTTGAATATTTTTACTATTATTTTTAATGCTTTGATTTTTAACTTGCAGTAAGTATCTTTTAAAGACTTTGATTTTTATTGTTAATTTTGCTGTTTTCATTATTATATTTCAGATCCCCCAAATTATATCTGTATACATATAGATGTTTATATGTAAGCTAGATGAAATATGATGATTAGTAAGTTAAATACCCATGTTCCTACTACCAACTTAAAAACAGAAAATATTACTAATAGAGTTTCTTCCCCTTTGTCCATGTTTCCTAGTGCTTTATATTGTCTCTTCACCACAATGCTTTTCATATTTTTTTAATTTATTTATTTTAATTGGAGGCTAATTACTTTATAATATTGTAGTGGTTTTGCCATACATTGACATGAATCAGCCATGGCTGTACATGTATTCCCCATCCTGAACCCTCCATCCCATCTCCCTCCCCATCCCATCCCTCTGGGTCATCCCAGTGCACCAGCCCTGAGCACCCTTCATTCATGGAACCTGGACTGGCGATCTGTTTCACATATGATAATATACATGTTCCAATGCTATGCTTTCAAATCATCCCACCCTTGCCTTCTCCCACAAAGTCCAAAAGACTATTCTATACATCTGTGTCTCTTTTGCTGTCTCACATATAGGGTCATAGTTACCATCTTTCTAAATTCCATATATATGCATTAGTATACTGTATTGGTGTTTTTATTTCTAGCTTACTTCACTCTGTATAATAGGCTTCAGTTTCATCCACCTCATTAGAACTGCTTCAAATGTATTCTTTTTAACGGCTGAGTAATATTCCCTTGTGTATATGCACCACAGATTTCTTATCCATTTGTCTGCTGATGGGCATCTAGGTTGCTTCCATGTCCTGGCTATTATAAACAGTGCTGTGATGAACATTGGGGTGCACGTGTCTCTTTCAATTCTGGTTTCCTTGGTATGTATGCCCAGCAGTGGGATTGCTGGGTCATATGGCAGTTCTATTTCCAGTTTTTTAAGGAATCTCCACACTGTTCTCCATAGTGGCTATACTAGTTTGCATTCCCACCAACAGTGTAAAAGATCAATGCTTTTCATATTTTTAAAAATTGTATTTATTTACTCATTCTCCTAGCTTTGTTGTGATAAAATTGACATACAGTATTATATAACTTTAAGGATGTATAGCATAAATAATTTGACTTGCATACATCATAAAATAATTATCACAATAAGTTTAGTGAACACCCATCATCTCATATAGATATAAAATAAAAAAGATAAAGTAAAAAACATTTTTTATCTTTGGGATGAGAACTCCTAGGGTTTACTCTCCTAAGAATTTCCATATATGGGCTTCCCTGGTGACTCAGAGGGTAAAGCGTCTGCCTGCAATGCAGGAGACCTGGGTTCGATCTCTGGGTTGGAAAGATCCCCTGGTGAAGGAAATGGCAACCTACTCCAGTGTTCTTGTCTGGAGAATCCCATGGACAGAAAAGCCTGGTAGTCTACAGTCCATGGGGTCACAAAGAGTTGGACACAACTCTTTCCATATATAACATACTTTATTCCATATATAACATACAGCAGTGTTAGTTATATTAACCATGTTAATCATGTCTAGTACTTATTAATCTTATAATTGTAAGTTTGTATCTCTCAACTACTTCACTTTTCCTTTCTCCGCTATTTAAAATAAGAAAATAAGTCTTTCTCTCTCTGACTTATTGCACTTAGCATAATATCTCCTAGATCCATCCATGATGTTATAAATGGCAAGATGTTATTCACTTTATGGCTGGCTGATATTCATATATATATATATATATATATATTTATAAAATAATATCACATCATCATCTTCTCTGTATTGACTTTTGTGAATAATGCTGCAATAAGTGGTGCTAGTGGTAAAGAACCCACCTGTCAATGCAGCATGTGTAAGAGATCCAGGTTCAATCTCTGGGTCTGGAAGAGCCCCTATGGGAAGACATGGCAGTCCACTCCAGTATTCTTGCCTGGAGAATCCCATGGACAGAGGAGCCACAGGCTATAGTCTATAGTGTTGCAAAGAGACAGATGCAACTGAAGTGACTTAGCATGTGTGCACACAAACATAGGGCACATATATATTTTCTATTTCCTGTTTTTATTTTTATTTTTTGAAAAATATCCAAAAGCAGAAGTGTTAGATCATAAGGTAGTTCTAATTTTTTGAGGAACCTCCAGACGGTTTCCATAGAGGCTGCATCAATTTACATTCCGGTTAACAGTGCACAGTGCTTCTTGTTTTCCACATCCTCACCAGCTCCTGATGTCTCTTGTTGATGACAGCCATTCTGAGAGGTGTGAGGTGATATACATCACTGTAGTTTTGATTTCTATGTCCCTGATGATTGCTGGTGTGGAGCACTTTCCGCATGACTTTTGGCCATCTGTACATCCTCTTTGGAAAATTGTCTATTCAGGTCTTTCACCTATTGGTTTTTTGCTTTTTTAATGTTGACTTTTATGAGTTTTTGGTACATTTTGACTATTAACCCCTATCTAGTATATCATTTGAAAATATCTTTTCCAATTCGATAGGCAGCCTGGTTGTTTTGTTTTGTTGATAGTTTTCATTACAGTGCAAAAACTTTTTAGTATGATGTAATCCCCTATGTTTGTTTTTGCTTTTGTTTCCCTTGCCTGAGGAGACATATCCAAAAACATTTTGCTAAGACCAGTATAAAAGGGCATACTGCCTATGTTTTCTTCCAGGAGTTTCATGGTGTTAGGTCTAATGTTTAGGCCCTTAATTCCATTTTGAACTTATTTTTTAAATGATGTGAGATAGCTGTCCAGTTTGATTCTTTTGCATGTAGCTGTCTAGTTTTTCCAACACTATTTATTGCAGAGGCTGGCTTTCCCCATTGTATGTTCTTGCCTTCTTTGTTGTAGATTAACTGAACAAGTTAAGTGTGGATTTATTTCTAGGCTATCTATTTTGTTCCATTGATTTATGTGCCTATGTTCTGTGTTATTGTCCAGTGTTACATTCTTTTGATTAATGTAGCTTTGTAGTGTTATTTGAAAGCAGGAGCCATTGAACCATAATATACAAACATTTAAAATATTTTAATTTTATTGAATTATAATTGATTTATAATGTGTTAGTTTTGGGTGTACAGCAAAGCGATTCAATTCACATATACATATATTCATTCTTTCCAGATTCTTTTCTCATATGGGTTGTCACAGAATATTGAGTAGAGCTCCTTGTGCTATATGGAAGGGCCTTGTTAACTATCTATCTCATGTGTAGTAGAGTGTGTGTTCGCCCCAAGCTCCTGATTTATCCCCCCTGACCTTTCCCCTTTGGTAACTATAATTTTCTTTTCAATATCTGTAACAGCCTATCTCTGTTTTGTAAGTTCATTTGTATCTTTTAAAACCACTACAATATTGTAAAGTAATTAACCTCCAAATAATAAAAATAAATTAAAAAATATTAGATTCCACATATGAGTGATATCATATGATATTTGTCTTTCTCTGTCTGACTTACTTCATTTAATCTGATAATCTCTAGATCCATCCAGGTTACTGCAAGTGGCATTATTGCATTCATTTTTATGGTTGAGTAATATTCCATTGTATATATGTATCATGCCTTCTTTATTCATTCCTCTGCCAATGGATGTTTAGGTTGCTTCTATGTCTTGGTTATTGTAAATAGTGCTGCAATGAATATCAGGATGTATATTTCCTTTCAGCTTATGATTTTCTCAGACTGAGATTGCTGGATCATATGGTAATTCTATTTTTAACTTTTTAAGGGACCTCCATACTATTCTCCACAATGGTGGTACCAATTTACATTCCCACCAACAGTTGAATTCCCCCTTTCTCCATGCCTTCTCCAGAATTTATTGTTTATAGACTTTTTGATGATGGCAGTTCTGACCAATGTGAAGTGATGCCTCATTATAGTTTTGATTTGTGTTTCTCATTGTGATTTCAGCATCTTTTCATGTGCTTTCTGGCCATCAGAACATCACATTTTTGAAGGGATTTTGGAAGTTCACAACTAATAGCAGTACTCCTGTTGACTGTAAAGGAATGTTAATTTTGTTCCAGATTTTCCCAGTCTAGCTCAGCAATATGTATCATCTTGTTTTCATGAGAAAAATGTTGCAAATAGAAAGGAAACTGATAATTTTCACCCTCACTAATACTTCTGGGCTTCCTTGGTGTCTTATTAATAAAGAATCCTCCTGGCAATGCAGGTTCAATCCCTGGATTGGGAAGATTCCCTGGAGAAGGAAATGGCAACTCAGTCCAGTTTTCTTGCCTGGGAAATCCCATGGACAGAGGAGCCTGGTGGGCTCCAGTCCATGAAGTTGCAAAAGAGTCAGACACGATTTAGTAATTAAACAAGTACAACAATACTCCTCTATGACTCAGCTTTTAGGTATACTTTTGGTTACTGATTTATAGGTTGGTAAATTAGGCTAACTACTGTAGTGATCAGTATTCTTATTTTGAGATTAACTGATACTTTTTCATTTAGTTTTTTCTTACTTTTAAGTAGTATTTCATTGTATGGCTATACCACAATTTTATCAAGGTAACAAGTAATAAAGAAAATGTATCTAAAATCCTATTATTGAGAAATAACAACCAGTATCATTTTGGAGTATATCCTTGAGATAGTTTTCCATGTTTATAAACCAATTTATGAATATTTAGCCTTCCTCCTCCAAACAAAATCATATTGTACTTGTTTTTTAATATTTTCTTATTAATTTAATAACATATTAAAAATATTTTATAATTAAATAACTTTAGATCTTTCTCATATTTTAAATATTTAACTGCTCCTTTATAATTATTTTCTGTTCTTTATTATTAAAAATGCCATGATTAAATCTGCATACATTTAATATTGCAATGCTTCCAGATTATTTCTTCAATATTCATATTTATAGCAGTATCTGCTAGTATTTATTTGGTATTGAAAAATCAGAAGTCTTGTTGCTGGCCTTCTGGGGATCCTGGGCTCATGATAATATGGAAGTGCTTCTCAATATTATTTGCTGGTTTTTATCAGTGAAGATTGAGGGAGGAACAACAGGTCCCATTTATGAGTACAAAACTCCTCACACCTACATAAAAATCCTTATTACTAATTGAAAATTCAATTCTTTCACGTTTGCCATTTGTAGAAAAAATAGGCTATGTGAGCTACTCCTGGTTAATCATAGCTAATGGCACATGACATGAGCGAAGTCTGGGGCAAGTTCCTTGGGTAAGAAGCTACAGATATGTGGAACACCAAGAAACCAAGTCACTTCTCAGTCAGGGGCAATTACAATGACACTTAGGAAAAATAGCATTAGAGTTGCTTGACAGTTGGAATCGAATAAAGGATTATCAAAAATGCTGCATGCCAGGTTCATGCCTCAGGCAGATGACCTGGTTGACAAGTTTGCCCAGGCTAAGTATATTAATGCTTCAGATCAGTGTAAGGAGAACTAGCAGCGGTCCTCCTTAATTAATCATGTTAAAATTATTGACAGATTTCAAGTTTCCTTTTCTGCTGCATAACTATTCATCACTACAGTGAAGGGAAAATTCATGCAGATTGATTAGAATATGCTCTTCTTTTGTCTCTTGATACTATAGGAATATATGATCTTTTATTTTGTTTTTTTTAATTTATGGTTATTGCTCAAGTAAGTAAAACTCTCCTCTAACAACAACTAATCTTTTATCATTATTATTTAAAAGGAAACATAAAACTACATAATTTATCTATCACAATCTAAGGCTTGTGCTACAAAGTTATAAGCTACAAATCTGGGTCACCATGCTTCTGTTGAAAAGCATAGGGTTGAAAATTTATAGAATCAAGTGCTGTTACAAATGTCCTCAAAGTTCTCATCACAAGAAAAAGTTTGTAACTATGTATGGTGACAGACATTAAATAAAATTACTATGGTGATTATTTTGCAATATATACAAATACCAAATCATTATATCTTACAGTTGAAACTAATATGATATTGTAGTCAATCACACCTCAATTTTTAAGAATATATTCAATATGAATATAAATCCTTAACTGATTGTTCAGTCTTGAGGTTTAAAATTATGGCTATCAATTAAGCTTATATTTGACATTGATCAGGTACCTTCTTTACTCTATGGCAAAGTATTTCAATTGCATTTGTCCATGGGAATAATTGGATTTTTGAATAATCTAAAAATTTCCTTACATGCTGGGTTTTGAAATCTCTAAAACACATGTCTGTGCATGATTTTGCTATATTAAGATTTGGCTTTACTTCCTCATTTCTTAGGGAATGATAACTTTATTTGTTGAAAGTAAAAATGATAATCTCTTTGGGTCAACTTGTGTAGAAATAAAATTAACAGCAGCTTGGACATCATATCTTCTATTAATATCAATACCACATTTCTATATGGATATGACTTGAATGGGCTTTTATGAAAAACAAAAACCTGTTTAAGACAAATCACCTGATTTTCAATTTTTCCTCTATCTCAGTACTAGAGATAACTTTGTGTTTGCATATTGACCTCCTTCACCTGAATACACGAAGTCCCTGTATTCACTGTCCAGTTGCTTCTACAAAATTTTTAGTAGGGTACAGTATACACTCAAAAATGAGATTGCTGCCCCCAAATATACAGGGAGTAGTCTTGCCATTTTTTTTTTTTATCCACTAGGTGACATAATAGATGCAGGTTTTCAATATCTGTTAAGGTATAGGTACATTTATCACATATTTTGTAATATTAAATACTCTCCGTTATGTTTGTTAGTGGACTTTTTAGTGCAAGTTTGCTGATAGAGCAAGGACCTACAAGGTTTAGTTTATTACTGCCCACTTCAGAGTTTATACTTTGCACCTTGGAACTTGTACAGAAACATAGTGGCTTTTCAAGAAGATACTAATTTTCACTTTTTTTACAATTTGGCAGTGATTCAAATAATAACACTAAGAAGAAAAACTACTGATATTGATTTAAAGTGTGTTTTTGTGCAAGAATAATCTGCTTTGCCAAATTTGTTTGAACCATAAAGACAAACATGAAAAGATCAGGAGATGTTTCCACAGGTTCTGTCAGTGTTTCCTTAAATCACTCATAGTCACGTGCTACCCTTCTTTAAGATCAATATGACTGTGGAAACACTTGTTACTCTTTAATATCCCCTCTTGTTTTTTCAAGTATAGCTCAATCAGTTTGTAATTCAAAACAATCTTAACAAAGGTCATGTTTTGAAATATTTGGAAAATGCTTACCTGTATCTTATCCTTACTTATTAAATAGAAGGATTCCCCAAGTAAAAAGCATAAACAGAGAGAAGATAGCAAAGCACACCCTTGAAACACTTTATATATCTGAATAATCTAGAATAAGGCCAAGTTTAATTTTTCATGATTTTCTCATGGCAGTGAAGTTGCTTTTGAGTTCCTTATGAGTCTAAATTATCAAGTAACAGGGCAATGTAAAACTGCTCTTTTTTGGGTGTGTGGGGATTAATGTGATTTGCACATCTATTTATTTATCAGCAGAAGGTTATACTCCAGAATAATGTTTCACCCTCATACTATTCTAGGGATGGTCTTTTCCATTTCTACCTATATTCCAAACCCTGCATAATTTTTGATGAATGACTTCAATTTATGTTTTTCATATTCTTTATTCAGAATAAAATTTGCTCATTGGTTTTCAGTATTTTTTTGAAATATATTTTAGTTAATGTTGACACATATTTAAAGGATAAACAAAACCCAAAACTTATAATACATTTTGTGTTTTCTATAAAATAAAAATTGTTGTAGGTCCAGAACTTGAAATGGAAAAATAGAGCTTTAATCTTTGGGGGAATTCAATGTGTTTTAATGTATTTACCACTTTCATTAACAATGAATTATATCTAAAAATCATTGATTTAGAATTGTGCCTTAACAGGATGCATTTTCTGAAAGTTTTTAACTTTCTGTTTTCCTTTTGGTTACCTAGATTAATTTTATTGTATCTAAACTTTTATACCAATCTCCCATTACAAGATTAGTCAGGAAAGAAATGATATACTAAAACAATGATAAGGGGATATAAAACTAATAACTCAGGGATTTTGTCTCATTTCTCAATTCTACATGACTCTATCACACATTGCTCTAAGATTGATATGTAGGCTAAAAAAAAACCCTATATTTATTGTGATTATTATAGCTAGCATGTATGTTATATATTTTTGGATTCCCTGGTTCCTTAGTTGGTAAAGAGTCTGCCTGCAAAGCAGGAGAACCAGGGTTGATCACTGGGTTGAGAAGATCCCCTGGAGAAGGAAATGGCAACACATTCCAATATTTTTGCCTGGAGAATCCCATGGACAGTGTAGCCTGTCAGGATATAGTCCATGGGCTTGCAAAGAAACAGACATGACTGGGTGACTTCACTTTTTTTCTATTTTATATTTATTTTAAAATATATATGTGTGTGTGTGTGTGTGTGTGTGTGTATGTGTGTGTGTGTGTGTGTGATGTGCATGCTATATAAAGAGAGAAAGAGAGGGAAAGAAATAATATGTTTGCTGTTTTACCATCTTGGTAATAAGTATGTCAGAAGCAAAGAGATAAACAGCAAATTGGAATTGTATTTTGAAATGGTAGTTCATAAAAACTTGGATGAACAGAAAAAATAGCAAATTCAGAATTGATAATTAATGTACTTTTAATGATAGAAGAACTAAATCCAACTGCTTAAATTTCAAAGTTAATTGTTGAAATAAAGTATACCAAAACATTTAGGTATACCTTATTTTTCTTGGGAGAGTATAAATGAAATCTGTTTTACAGATAAACTTTAAACATTCAAGTGAATATTGATATGTGAAAGCAACATTCTTATGGTAACTTCTGATGATGGCTTCCCTGGTGGTTCCAGTGGTAAAGAATCAGCTGCAATGTGGGAGACCCAGGTTTGATCCCTCAGTCAGGTAGATCCCTTGGAGAAGGGAATGTCTACCCACTCCAGTATTCTTGCCTGACGAATTCCATGGACGGAGGAGCCTGGCAGGATACAGTCCATGGGGTCGCAGAGTCAGACACAACTGAGTGACTAACACTTTCACTTTTCTGATGAAGGTGTAAACATTGTTAAAGTTTTACATTATAATTATTTTGAATGTATTTTGATTACACTTTGCTGGTGGCCTTTAAGAATTATTGTTTCTCTGGTTTCACTGCAACAGAAATGCAATTTTTATCAATGCAATGAAGTACTTTCATAGCAATTAAGTTGCATTAATCCATTTACAATTTTGTAGCTGCTAGAGAAATCTTATTTGAACAGAATGTCAGCCAATTCACAGCAATATTCATAATTTTCTTGGGACATGAGTTATAGATATGGGCTTACCTAAAATGAATGTATGTTGTCTTGTGATAGCTGGGTAGTATCTCCACTGGAACTCGTGTTTACTAAGTAAGCTGTTATTTGAAATAACATTTTCTTGTTATCTCAGGATAACACTGTAAATTATATGTATTATTCAGAATACTAAACAAATATTTTCAGGAGCTCATCAAGCACCTGGCTTACAGTTCTGAAACTGTCCCAATGATACTCCGAGAACAAATCCTATTTGTGTATATATTATGAAATTAGACTACACAAAGCCCAGAAGGCAGATAGAATCATTCTTTGAACTGTACAATAAATCCGGCTGCTCTGGAAAGGTTGAAAGCCTATTTGCATTTGGCAGAGGTAATGAAATGCATCTTAATAGACTTAAACATGCAGCTTTAGTAAGTATCAACCAAATATAACCATTTCCTGGGTATGATCAAGTGGGCTTCTAACATTAAGCTTTGTTTCTTTAGTTAGCTCTTGTTTATTTTCCTATTTACATGGCAACAAATGTGAAGCATTAGACATGTGGATGAATTGAACTTCAAGATTATCATCCTGTGAAAATAAATAAGAACCACTTGTTTAGTCAGTAAATATTAATATATGCTTAATAGAAAAACCTTACGCTAAACTTTCAGAAGATCTGCTGTTAGCTCAATAAGTTAAAATATCCCCTTTCCCAAGACTCTGTAATCTCAAGAACAAAAAATGAAGTGGAATCTGTGTTCCAAGGGGTTTGCATGATTACCTATAATTATGGAACATTCCTCTTGCCATAACAACTCTATCTATGGATCGACATCTGTGCTTGAAAAGTTTTCTATGAACAGAAGTTGCCATTGGGAAATATGTATTTTCTTCTTTTCAGTTTTTCTGGAGAGTTTTAGAACTTCAGATGAAACTACTACTTAGAAAATAACTCCACAGCCAACTCAGCACAATTGGGGAATTAGTGTCCTGGCCTCACTCAGCCTATTTCAACTGGAAACCTTTATACAAACAGGAAGAGTTTCTGCCCCCACTCCAGAAATGGAGCTAACTTAGAAGCTTTGTATGCCTATTTATTCTAAATATTCCTTGAGAAGACTCAACACAATGGTATAAATAAAAATAAACGTCCTTCAGAATAACAAGAACATCGTGTTCATCACACCTGGATTCATTCTCATCACAGCTGATGTGTAGAGGAATGATTAGAAATCATATAGACACTGATGAGGAGTGAGAGGAAGTTATTTAAAATTCTGCTGCACCTTGAGCTCAAAATATCTCCATCAGCTTAGAGTCACTCTCATAAACAGTTTAGGAAACCATGTGGGTTTTTCTTTTTTTTTTTTTTTTTTTGATCCTGAAAAAGCTTAATTTTGTGAATATTTTAGATACATTTAGCCAGATTGAATTTTTAAAAATGCAAGCATAACATTTCCTTCCCCATTTCATAACAGGTGTAACTAAAAAAAAAAAAAAATTCAAAAGAAAAACAAAAGATCAACAAATGTTTCCTAGAAAGTGCAGCTCTTTCTTAGAAGGACAGCTCTCGTGTTGGTCCATGGTTGTTTTTAGAGTACTGTACTAATAATTAGGGCATAACTCTGCTTTTTTTTAATGGTATAGGTAGATTTCATTTATATGATGTTCCACACATATAAAACCAAAACTCAGCACAAAGAAAGCACCTTGCAAATACCTCTAAGTGAAGTCAAGTGTTAGTCACTCAGTCGTGTCCTACTCTGTGTGACCCCATGGACTGTAGCCCACCAGGCTCCTCTGTCCATGGAATTCTCCAGGCAAGAATACTGGAGTGGGTCACCATTCCCTCCTCCAGGGGTGTTTACTGACCCTGGGGTCAAACCTGGGTCTCCTGCATTGCAAGTGAATTCTTTACAGTCTGACCCATCAGGGAAGCCCAGACACCTCTATACCCATCCTTAAGTGAAGATGAACCAACACGGTCATCTGTTTGTCTGAAGGTAAGATATGAAACACAAATACATGGCAGGTAAGACAGTACACGCAGTCTCATTACCAGGCTAACTCTCATCTCTTAGATATAGTGAAGATTAGTTCTTATCCAGGCACCAAGATCATGACTTCATATGTGCTAAGTCACTTCAGTCCTGTCCAACTCTTTGCAACCCTATGGGTTGAGGTTGGCCAAACTCCTCTGTCCATGGGATTCTCCAAGCAAGAATACTGGAGTGAGTTGTCATGCCCTTCTCCAGGGGATCTTCCTGACCAGGGATCAAACCCACATCTCTTATGTCTCTTGCATTGACAGGTGGGTTCTTTACCACTAGTGACACCTGGGAAGCCCACTTGACTTCACCCAAGTTCAAACATGCCCATTTAAAACACAGCCTAAGCGGCTTCCCGGTGGCTCAGATGGTAAAGAGTTCTTCTGCAATGAAGGAGGCCTGGGTTTGATCCCTAGGTCAGTAAGATAACCTGGAGAAGGGAATGGCTACCTACACCAATAGTCTTGCCTGGAGAATCCCATGGACAGAGGAGCCTGGCAGACTAGAGTCCATGGGTTCCCAAAAAGTTGGACAGGACTGAGTGACGAACAGACACACACAAACAAATTTTAATTACATTAGAATTACATATTATTGGTCCATAAATAATAACAAATTGTGAATCAATGAGCAAATAATATCAGTTAGTAGCTAGACAATACAGGTTTGCATATAATTTATTCCTGTAAGTGACTAGCACTGATTGACACCTATTTAATCACTAGTTCTTTCGTGATTAATGGATAAAGTCTTTGAGCTCTAGGTTCTTAAGAGGAAAAAAACCTTTTTCTGTTTTCATTCTCTTAGTATTCTTCAGGCAGGCCATCCCCTCCTGCTAGTAGAAATGTGTCTGATGTTAGTAATGTGTGCTATGAAACATTTTCTTCAGCACAATGTTGGATTTCATCACAATCTTTCTGTATTCCCTTAAGTCTCTTTTCCTTTTTTTTTTTTTTTTTTTTAATAAAAAGGCCTAACTGCTGCTGACATTGCTACTGCATTGCTCTTTTCAGCGTCCTGTTTCTGACTTTTCCATTAGTACAGATATACCTTCTGAAACACTGTCAAGGAGGAGACACGCTGCTTTGTCTCATCCAGATACTGTAATTTGTCTTTTTGTCTGTTGACCTTTGTATTTTGAACACCGGAATAATATATCCTGACTTCAGCTCCTCGTGTATATATCACTTCTAAGTTGCTCCAGGCCTACTGTTTCCATCTGCCTAAACATATTTCCATATGTCTCCTCTTGAGATGTATGGTTTACAGGGTCAACAGCTTTATTATTTTTCTAGTCTTAAAGACCACTTCACGGAGGGTTGTTCAGTAATCCTACTGATTAGTTTGACTCAGGAAAAACTGCATGATGTTGTCCACAGGCTTTCATGTTCTCTTTAAAAGGTCCCTTTCTGCACTTTTAAACAATCGAATTCAGAATTTCTCAGAGGGTATCCCAAATATTATTCATATTAATGCCATAATAATCAGATGGCACTATAGAGCATATTAATTGGTATTACTGGATAACTTTTTGTGTCATTAAACAATTTTGTGAAATGCTCCATTAATATAAATTAAGCAGGACTTTTTTATCATACAATTTCTCATTGTTTTCAAGTTTAAGGACTCTGTGAATATCTAAACACTTCTCCATGAAAAATCATCATGCATTTTGTTGTAAACCAGGCTTTGTGAAATGCTTGTGTCATTTTTTTTTTTTCTGCTTTCCATTCCCAAGAGTGACAGAGAGGGCTTATATATAGCTTATTTTATCCAGCCTGTTCTTCTATCCCTAGTTTGAAGAGAACATTCTGCCAATGGCAATGAGGCATGATGGAAAATTAATCCCGCTACATGTAAACATCACGTTCTATTTTGAAGCTTAATCTCATACCTTCCTTCATCAGCAACCACATATTAATTCATATCCTATCCTCTATAATCACTTCCTTATCCTGTGTGGATGTGTCCTTTCCAAACTGACCATGTATATATTAGAGAATTATTTGCACTATCCTGTACACTTACATATCTATCCTATAGCATTTCAGCAAATGCAAGTAAATGTTTTAGAAAATTAATAATAAGTATTAATATTTTAAAATAATAACACATATCAACATGAAATAATTATTCAGTTACACTTTTTTATGTAAAAACTCTTTCAGTGCTTTCCTGAACTTTAAAAATTATGTAGCCTTGGATTATTTGAATTATTTGAATCCCTTTAGAAGAAGGCAATTAAGTAATGTCTGCTAAAATTTTTATATTGTAAGATTCTGAAATGACTGTTCCAGTGTCTCCTAGTTTATAGTCTATGAGAACTTGAATATATTTTGTATTTTCCTATTGTGTGAAAATTGTATAAATCTTAATTATATTGAATTGGCTCGTAGTGCTTTTCAGGTCTACTATGTCCTTTTGCTTCTCTGCATATTCACTCTATTAAATTTTGATTTAGACTTTGATATTTAAACTCCAACTAAAAATCTTAATTCATCTGCTTAAAAAACAATTGTAATGTTTGAGGTAACTTTGTTTTGTATTTTCCAAGTCTCCCCTAAATGTGTTATATTTTTATCATTTAAAAAATAAAATGAAGGGAAAAAGATGAAAGCAATTTTTTATAATGTAGGATTCTGAAAATGACCAAACAACAGGCTTACCTTCTTCCTTAAAGAACTATGAAATTGTACAAAATATAGAAAGGAACTGTGTTAGATATTGGACAAGATTTCTCATTGGACTGTAATCCTTAAGAGGAAAGGAACTCAGAAAAAAAGCTCCACTTTACTCTGCTTTTGCCTGGAGGTACTTTTTCAACTTTGGTCCAGGAAGGGGAGCCAAGGGGAAGTCAGCAGTCTCTCTGCAAAGGAGAAAACAGAGTTCAATTTAGGCAGCTGAGGTACTTAGAGTTTGCAGGGCAAGTTATCCTAGAGACTAGTCGAGAAACAAGCGCAGGACACATCCAGTTTTTGAATGAACTCTGAACTGTCAGGCACGTTTTAAGATTCTAAGAAGCCTGGAAGAGAAAAGCTATTAGGGGCTGTGAAGCTAAACAAAAGTTCTGTTAGTTGAACAGTAATGGGAGAGACCACAGTTCTGAACATGCAGAGTAGAGAGGTCTTGAAAAACACAACAGTCATTTAATGTAGTTACTCATCATGTTTTTCTCTTACCATTTTAAGGTGCCCTGTTGGGGTCAAAGGATATATCTAATCAGTATGGTCAACCATCTCCACACCCTGAATCCCCTGATCAGTTTTATAGGCTGACAAAATAACAGCAAGCCTTCTGTCAGACCAGTAATGCTTATCAAACTCTTATGCTTAAAATCTGAATGCACCATCTTTTCCATACTCTATCTAAACCCTCCTTGTGTTCATTCAATATGTAGTTTACTCTTCTTCTTAGTAAGAGAAACACTATTCTTAGTAACCATGTTTGGCTTATCCCTCTTGAAAATGAGTCGCTCAGTCGTGTCCAACTCTTTGGGACCCCATGGACTATACAGTCCATGGAATTCTCTAGGCCAAAATACTGGAGTCAGTAGCCTTTCCCTTCTCCAGGGGATCTTCCCAACCCAGGAATCAAAGCCAGGTCTCCTGCACTGTGGGTAGATTCTTTACCAGCTGAGCCACAAGGGAAGTTCAGGAATACCTGAGTGAGCATCCTATTCATTTTCTAGCAAATCTTCCCAACCCAGGAATCAAACTGGGGTCTTCTGCATTGCAGGTGGATCCTTTACCAATGGAGCTATGAGGGAAGCCCTATCCCTCTTACCCATGGCAAATGGTTACAAAGTCCTAATGACTTCATATGCTCCATATATTTCATACCTGTTAACATTTTCTGCATCTGCCCTGAATCAGGAATTGTTAATACCTGAATTATGAAAAGAACCATCTACTCTTGAACAACTAGTGAGTTAAAGAAAAAGTCAAAAGAGAACTTTAAAAAAAAATACCTTAAAACAAGACAAAAAAAAAAAAAAAAAAAAACAAAAAACAAACCCAAATTGGAAACAAAACATTCCAAAACTTATAGGATGCAGTAAAAGCAGTTCTAAAAGGAAAGCTTATAGCAATAAATGCCAACATTAAAAGAAAAAAAAATTCCAAATGAACAATCTAACTTTATACCTCAAGGAACTAGAAAAAGAAGAAAGCACTAAGCTCAAAGTCAGCAGATGGAAGGAAATAAGATCAGAGAATAAATAAATGAAATAGAAACCAAAAAATGATCAATGAAACTAAGACTTGGTTTTTGGAAAAAATAAACACTATTGAAAAGACTTTAGCTAAGTAAGGAAAAAGGAAGAAAAAAGTGAAATAAAATAAAAAATGAAAGAGTAAACATTACAAATGAAACCATAGAAATATAAAGAATCAAAAGAGACTACTCAGAAAAGTTTTATGTCAAAAAATTGGATAACTGAGAAGAAATTGATACACTTCAAAAAACATAATTTACCAAGTCCAAATCATGAAGAAATAATAAACCTATACAGAACAATGAATAGGAAGAGTGAATCAATTATCAAAAACTTCTTAACAAAAAAAAGCCCAAGAGAAAATATTTTCTAGGTTAAATTTTGCCAAATGTTTGAAAAAAAGTTAACTCCAAACCTCTCTAACTACTCCAAACTATTGAAGAGGAAGGGACCCTCCCAAATTTTATGAGTCCAGCATTATCCTGTTACTAACATCAGGTTAAGGATACTACCAGAAAACTAAACTACAGACCAATATCCCTGATGAATATAGATGCAAAATTGTCAACATAATACTAGAAAACTGAATTCAGCAGCACATTTAAAGAACTATAATCCATGATCAAGTGGGGTTTATTTCTGGGATGCAAGGATTATTTAACATATGCAGATAAGTAAATGTGATATAGAATGATGTCACCAAAATAGAGAATCATGAGACCACAGACTCCATTCTGCTATAAAGATCAATAAATAGATAGCTATCTACAAATGAAAGTAGCTCTAAAACAGCTTAGGAGTCCCTTTAAGAAACTTCAGCAATATCGTAGAACAAAAAACCTGAGAATAACTGCCCAAAATGGTAAGAAAAAGCATCTTTATTTTGCCTGTATCATTCCATTTCCATGACTGGCGTTGGGCAATACCAAGAAGGAACTCCTCTGTTGTAGGAGAGTTCCTCTGGAAAAGGGAGTGTGTTGTGAACAACCAGATTCCTAGACTTTCAAGGTAGTGCTTAAAGAACCCACTGCAGTTTCACCATACCCAGATACCAGTGATGCTGAGACATGTAGAGATGCTTGGGACAAGGAAGAAGGCAGGGGCTACCAGAATCATCCACACAGCAGCAGCATACTGCTATTTGAGTACAAGATGCCAGCCTAGATTCCCCACAGCTGAAACCCACTGCTATGCGTGTGCTTGGGACTGACCCCTCATTCTGTGCACCTGTGTTATTTACAAGAGCCAAAACATGGAAACAACCTAAGTTTTCAGCAGCAGACAGATGAATGAAGAAAATGGTGTGTATGTTTCTATATATATGTGTGTGTATATAGTGGAATAATATGCAACATTATTATTCAGTTGCTAAGTTGTGTCCAACTCTTTGTGACCCCAGGGACTGCAGCACTCCAGGCTTTAACTTAATCATTAAAAAAGAGTAAATCCTGTCATTTGCAAGAACATGGTTGGATCTTGAGGATATTATGCTACATGAAAAAAGTCAGAGAAAGACATGCAATGTATAATCTTTTGTATATGTGGAATTTTAAAAAGTTGAACTCAGAAACAGAATCAAATGGTGGCTTTCAGGGGCTGAGGGGAAATAGGAAGATGTTGGTTATTGGGTACGGCCTTCCAATTATAAGATGAACATGTCATGGGGATCTACTGTTCAGTATGGTGACTGCAGTTAACAATAACCTATTATGCGACTTAGCAGCAGCAGCAGGAGCGTTATGTACTTGAAACCTGCCAAGAAAATAAATCTTAAATGTTCTCACTAAACACACACACACAATGTAATTATGTGAGGTGGTGGAGATGTGTCACGTCATCCTTTGTGTCCCTTAAATATATATCATATGTCAATTATATCTCAATGAAGCTAGAAAAAAAAAGAAAGATTCCTATGATGGAATGCCCTAATTTCATAACTGTTACCTTCCAAATTATTATTGACATTTTCCCAGAAAGATTATTTGGAAATGTGGAAATCCTTGCTTAAAAATCCTTTGGTGTCTCCTCAGTGGTCTATGGGAAAAGTATACACCTCCAAGGATGACCTGCAAGACACTCCATGACACAGAACCAGCCCGACTCCCTACAGCTTCTGTTGCTACCGCTTCCCATTTGTTTTCCAACAGCATCAGTCTCTGAAATGCATCATTCTCTCTCTGTCCCTCTGTGTCCAGAAATAGCTCCACATGCTGGGAACGTCTTCCTCGTCTGCTACCCCTTTGTCTAGGCTACCTCCTTTATGTTTTCCCATATGCAATTCATATTTTACCTTCTCTGGAATGCTTATTTTTTTAATCGAATGAAAGATCCGCTAAATTCTGTAGTGCTTCATAATTTTCAAAAGTTTTATACACACAATTTCCTATAATTGTATAATAACCCTTTTTCCCCCTTCTACCCTTATATTGCCCCTCCCCCTCTCTCTCCCCACTGGTTACTGGCTTGTTCTCTATATCTATGAGGCTGCTGCTTTTTTGTTTTTGGAATGCCTTTCTTTTGACATCACATATACATATGCTGTATTAAACAAGTGAACTGACGCCTTCATCTCTTAGTCTGCTCACACACAAAATGGGAATGGCAGTGATGAAGACAGATTAATGAACTGGTAATTATAAGGCATGCGTCCTGAGTAGGGAATGGTACTTTTTAGTCAGGTTTTCACATACCAAAAATAGTGATAAACTTCCTCTGGGCACTCAATTAAAAAAAAAAAAGGCTTTGCTAGTTTAATGAGAAGAGAAGATCAACACCTAAGCAAAGGTGGAAAGTTAGCTCATATCATTTGAAAATATTCTTTGCTCCATTTCAGGTTGCCCCAAATCTGACAGAACCAAGGGTATAATTGACATATTTCTTTGGGGATTAGTTACCTTTTGCTAAGGAAATGATTCTAAATTGGCATCTTTGCCTTCTCTAGTTTCATAAATCATCTATTATAATGTAGTTGCTTACTTTTCTCAGATGTTCCAGGTTTATCCTTTTACTGTGTTACTGTTATGTTGTTTTGTAGATCGTGTTTCTTGGGGCTCACACTCCTAGGTCAGCCACATGATTTTTTTCTTTGCATATAATAGACAGTGGATCTTTCATAACTCTTCCCTTTGCAGTCCCCAATATTGCAAAAGGAATATTTTCTTTTAACTTTCTGCAATGAACTCTGTGATAATTTCTTCCTTTTTCTTGGATTATTTGAGAATAGAGAACACCACAGTCGTTCTCATGTTTATACAACCTTTCATGTAACTCTCTGAGTCAGTCTATTTGTACAGGTGAGATACAGGTCTCCAATGTCAGGTGAAGGGATTTTTCCTTGCTAGAAACTCATTGATTCACATATTAAAATGCTACAAGTAGCCTCCCCAACCTGAGGTGACTTTCCCAAGAGAGGGGTAGATTTGACTTTGCTTCTCTTAGAAGAGTTGACATTATCAACAGGTGCTTTATTCTTTTCTTTTAAAGCCTATTTTACTACTTTCTCTTAATTCTTATCCTTTTCATAAAGATTGAGTCCTGCATCTAATTCACTTCTATTCAGAGTTATGTCTCGATTAGTGTGTGTTTCTACTCATTTTTCTCTTATAAATCAGAGAAATTTTAATTCCTCTAACAAACCTGAAAGTAATGGAATTAAATTAAAATATCTAAAGGAGTTCAGAGATTTTCCCACACTATTTTCCAGAAAATACTGCTGAAACACAGTGTAGTTGGGATATCAAAGTCAAATGTAAAGAAATGGTTGGTTTCTTATTGTTAAAAAACCAAGTCTTATGATAACATGTTTGAAAACAATCTTGGCAACTTCAAATAGCTTTTAGCAAACTTAGGGTCTTTAGGGGGGTTTTAGAGACTTACTCTAGAGGTGTATGTGAGAAGTCCCCTTCATCTTTGCTTCCTCGAAGCAAAGTAACAATTCCCATATGTTAATGTTTGTGTGTATGCATGTATATGCGTGTAAGATGTGTGTATAACATATGTGTGTGCTTCTGTGCATATGTGTGCTTATTTTTTGTCATGTTTTGTTTCCTGAAAGGTTACATGAATGCAATCATTTAACACCACTGATGCCAGTTACTGATGATGAAATCTGTTAATTTGTTGTGGGTTCAAGTATGACTCTTAGACGTCTGCTATCCTAGTTCAGTATGCTTTCAGCCACACTTGTTGTCTATGATACCATTATCCTTAGAAAGAAAGGAAAACTTATTTTTGTGTGTAATATTATAATTATCCTGGGACACCAAGAAGATCAAACCAGTCAATCCTAAAGGAAATCAACCTTGAACATTAACTGGAAGACTGATGCTGAAGCTGAAATTCCAATACCTTGGCCACCTGATGTGAGGAGCCAAATCATTGAAAAAGACCCTGGTGTTGGGAAAGATTGAGGGCAGGAGGAGAAGGGGGCAACAGAGGATGAGATAGTTGGATGGCTCAATGGACATAAGCTTGAGCAACCTCTGGGAGGTAGTGAAGGACAGGGAAGCCTGGTGTGTGGCAGTCCATGGGGTTGCAAAGAGTTGGACACAAGTTAGAAACAGCACAAAAACAATTATCCTGGGAAGTTCTCTGCACTGAGGAGCCTGGGCCCTTTCCCTTGAAAATATGTTAAGTGATGTTTACCAGAAAGTAGCTTTATCAGAACAGAAAGACCAGGACGTGTTAAATCACGTTGTCACAATCTATATTCCCTCAGTATATCCCAAGGACCTTGTCCCATATTGCTACCTGGGAGCCTTTGGCACATACATCAACTCTAGTTTGAGGTACCTGCTCTGCCAACATCCCTGCATCTCTCTGGAATGTATAAGGGTGTTTTAGGCTACAGATTGCATGATTTCTGATTTTGATCTCAAGTGAGGCTTATCTTGCCACCTCTGACTTTATGCATAGATTATGGATTTGCCCAGTTTCTAGGGGACTGACTGGTTTTTCTAACTTTACATAAGGATTATTTGGGATTTGAGGAATTTCTGCTTATGGGCCAGATAAAAATGAAGTTTCAGCCAGCCTTTTGGTTAGCCAGCTTTAACAAAGCAAAGGAGCTCTTGTATTTTTAGGATGTTGATACTAGGGCACTCAAGGTGATGCTTACGCTTGCCACTCTACCAAAGACACTGTCTCTGATTCATGGTCACCAGTGCAAAACTCAGGTAAGGTTTCATTTCCAGCTGTCTGGTTTAAGGCTGATGTTACTCTGAAATTCCAGGAGTTGGCAGTTAGAAAGCCAGTTCCCAGTTTGTTCTCATTAAGCCCTGGAAGAACATAGGAAAATTGTACAGTGTTATTAAGGGCATAGACTTAGAAGGACAGCCTTACTCAAATACAGTTGAAACATCCACCACCTTGAGGGCTGGAAGTGTTCTTTTCTGTTCATAGGGGTTACATTTAGATTAACCCTTGCTCTTCATTTATTTCCTGAGAGTCTCTACAATAAAACTATTTTATCAGCTAAGTACTGGATTCCAAGACTAATTTGATCAGCATGTGTATTTTTCATCTCCCTTGACATTGCTGTTTTTTTCTTTTCTTTTTTTGTTATGGTCTTCTAAAAGACTTTGTGATCAGTTTGGATTTCTTTCAAGGGATTAGCTATGGTATCTGCACATAATTCTGCCAAAGCCTATGCCATCTTTTTGTGTTTTGAAGGGTGAACGTGTGTTGTTGCAAATCAAATAATGGTAAAGCTTTGTCTTATTGAGTGCAATTTATGTTATCTGTTTTAATAGATAACAGGGATTATATGGTCAAATGAACTCTTTTTGATCCCCAACCCTCATCTTAGTCTGTTTTATAACTAGAGATTTGAGACACTACATCTTAAGCAGTGAAAGTTTTCCCTCAGAACAATTCTATTGAACCTATAAAGTGAAACGAAACTTGAGTCTAAAATGAACAAATAGCTTTAACTCTGTATGTTGGGGGTGGAAATGGAAAGACATGATGTTGGGTCCAGGGTTTTTACTTATGTGGTAACAACAACAACAACAAAAAAACATGAATATTTTCAAGTTTTAAATATCTAGGCTTGGACTACAGCCAAAATAATCTTTAGGAGTTAATTAACCCCGCGACGATTTAGATTCATCAGTAAAATGGAGCTGACAATCCCTATATGTTAGTTGCTTTAAGTGTTTGCTGACATAGCTCCCTAATGCCTTCTGAAGATAAGCACACAATAAACATTAGCCATCTTCTCCTTGTTTTTCCTTAAATCTTCTCCGTCTACATAGGATATGGATTTGTTTACATTGATAGAGAATTGATCCAAAAGGTGATACTGCCCGGGCAAGATGAGTTTTGTAGAAGTAAGAAGTATTTGAAATGCAAAGACTTGATTGTCTGAGAATAAATGTGGTTTATTACAGTCTCAGCATCAATGTTCCAGTTGTCAGGCTTCAATTTGGGTTCCCCAATCTTACTTTTGACTGGATTACACATGTTTAAATCTATGGTCATCCACTTCCTAGCATATAATTTTAGACAAATAACTTACTCTCTGCCTGTTTCCTTAACTGCAAAGTGTCTTTCCCAATAGGGTTGTTATGAGAATAAACTGTGATGACCCTTGCAAAGCATTTAAAGTGTTCAACAAAGCACCTGGATCTTTGAAAGTAATTTGATCATGTGTCTATTTCCCCATATAGGTGAGAATTTCCTCCTGTTCTTGCCACCTCTTTATCACCAGACTAGCAGAATAAATGATGGAGTGAATACCAGAGAAATTGTTTAAACCAGAGCCTAACCACTCCATTGGAAAGGCATACTCCAGGAGACGGTCACAATGTAAGAAGGGATGCTAGAACTGTATTGGATGACTATTTTGGAGAATTACTTATAAATAAACAAAGAAGGAAGTGTCTTAGTTATGATGTTTATATTCACACTGTATACTTTTTACTTTTTATTAGCTTGGTCTAGGAGATCTGCTGGTCGGAGCACTGGCTTACATGACTTAAATTAGCATAAATACAAGGGACAAAGAATGTGAGGAATCATATGAATAAAAATGGTTATCTAGAGACAGGATGATTAGAACTTATGTAAGGATTATGTTCATTTCTCAGTGGTCTCCCTATTATTATTATTAGTACACCAGGAAGTGTGACTGAATGAATATCAAAACAGAATTTTCTTGAAGAGATAGACCACATTTACTTTTTTGTACTATTTTCAGTGTAAATATCTAAGTGATTTACTGTTTGCCATTGTCTAAGTGAAGAAAAGCAGGTTATTATTACTCATCAACAACCACAGATTTACAGAGGTCCTATGTGAAAGGCAATAGAAGTGAAAAGTAAACTATCATTTCACAGTTATGTCCTTTAAGTATGTAGACACAGAGGAACTATCACTATGAAAATATAAGTAAATGGACACATATCAAGACAGAAACATCTACTGGTAAATTTTTAGCTGATAACTAGGTGTATTTTGGCAGACAGTGTTTCAGAAGTTACTGACTGGAAGTAATGAACCTGAAAGTACTAAAAATTTAAGTGACTCCTAAAGTTTATATAACCTTTTAGTCCAGAGCAGGTTTTAAAATTCACTCGTTGATTCCATTAAGTCTTAGAGCTTAGTCCATTAAGCCATGCTACCTCCATTTAAAACCTCTTACCAGAACTTTACTTTACATGCTTAGAATTCAGTGTATATGGAGTAACTAAATCCAATACAAGTGAAGTCGTATATTCCTGGTTAGATGCACACATATTTACATATGGGTCTGTACTCTTTAATCTTTCCATAAGTTTTAAGTTTACAAATGACTGACGGTCCTATATGGCTCAGGATTTCTATGTTGTTAAAACGCTTTCTTTCACGATTATTTCCAAAGTGACTAATGTTAATTTTGCAGACTGTGTAGGCTGAGCTGATATCTCTTAAATCACAGTGCTTGATAAAGGAAGGAGGTTAATAAGGCATGGATCATTACAATTGTAGACCCATCCTAATTTATACTAATGACTAACAGGACTCACAGCGAATAAGACTCTGTGAATTGGAAAGTGAAATGACTTGATTAAAAACAATGAATTTTATGTGCTTCGGAACTGCACAAAGAGAATAATAATTTTGATGTCATCCATCCCTGATAGAGAAACAATCAATACAAAAAAACAGAGGATTGCCTATGAATAGCTTATGTGAATGAGAGTATTTACAGACTCACAATAAATCAGAGCCCATTACAGTGAATTCTACATAAGTCTGGCTGTGGTCTTATACTATAATTTTGATGAAATATTTTCTGAAATAAAGGGTAATCAGCAGGGTATTTTTGTTACATGGAAACTTTTATTTAAGTAGTTTCTGTCATAATAGAATTTGACCTATAGATGAAGCACAGTTACTTGGGAGTCAGCACATAAATATTCTTGCTAGGATTTTTCTTTTATTGGAAATATCAAGAGCAGCAAGAGCCATGTGATTAAAGTGATCCTAAGGCTTCAAAGTACTTCTGGAGAATTATCCTGCTACCACAGGCACTAAGGAAGGGCAGAGCTGCTGTTTCTTAAAAGCAGTTAGAGTGAGGTAGGAAAAACTCACGCCTCTGTATTAAAAAAAAAAAAAAAAAGTGAATTGACTGTAATGACTTTTCCAGACTCCAGGGGGCTATTTTTATTTTATTTTTTTTTAATGCACTGATGCTAGCTTGTAATTTGTGTGTGTGCATGTGTGTGTGTGTGTGTGTGTGTGTGTGATCACATGCATATGTGTGTAGGGCTTGTGGATAACACAGAAGGTGGCTTCTGAAACTTTAATGTTGTGGTCTTCACTAATCGAGGGCTTCCCAAGTGGTACGATATTAACAAATCCACCTGCTAATGTAGGACATACAAGAGACATGGTTTTGATCCTCGGGTCAGGAAGATCCCCTGGAGTAGGAAATGGCTACCTGCTCCAGTATTCTGGCCTGGACAATTCCATGGGCAGAGGAGCCCGGCAGGCTATAATACCTGGGGCCGTCAAGAGTCAGACAGGAGTGAGCACACACATACACATGCACACTTCACTAATAAGAGCTTATTCATTGGCTGGGTAAGATATAACACACTTGAAGATATTTTAGTTCTAACATCAGCAAAGTTATTAAATACGAGCAAAAATAATGAAAGGAAAGATACTTTGGGGCGTGGAGTGATAACAAACATTTAATGTCCTTACCAGAGGATGAGATGGTTAGACAGTATCACCACCTTGGTGGAAATGAGTTGGAGCAAACTCTGTGAGATAGTGGAAGACAAGGGAGCCTAGCGTGCTTCAGTCCATAGGATGGCAGAGTTGGACATGACTTGAAAGTGAACATGAAAGACAGTGAAAGTGAAAGTCGCTCAGTCGTGTCCAACTCTTTGCGACCCCATGGACTGTAGGTCCATGGAATTTTCCAGTCCAGAATGCTGGAGTGGGTAGCCTTTCCCTTCTCTAGGGGATCTTCCCAATGCATTCTTTACCAGCTGAGCAACAAGGGAAGGCCACAAGGGACACAGCTTAGCGACAACAAAACAGTGATAAATTCTGTGAGGCGCAGCTGGGAAAGAGCCCTTATAGTCTCTAATTACAGAATATATTATCACCTTAGCTTAGCACAAAGGTACCAAAGCCATATTGCTTTGATGTTAATCTCTGATCTCTAATACCATCTCTGGCAAGTATGCTCAGGCTACTTAGGAGAGGAAAAGGGTTGAGGTCTCAGGTGTGTGGTTTGGAAGTTGTGAATTATTTAACCCTAAAGCCATCCCCAACCCTACCATGCTACAGATGGGAGAAGGTGATTCATAATGAGAAAATTCAGAGCTGTAAACCATGATGTTGAGAAGTGGGAAGTGAGGTTTTTTTTTAAATCTTGTTTAAAGACTTTTCTTATAGAATGAGATATATGATCTTGGGAGGATAAAACGCTCACTAATGAAGCATGTGTGTATGATACAGATGTAGATACATAGAGAGAAATGGACAGAGAAGGGGAAGAGTGAGGGGAGAGGGAAGAGTAGGGGAGCACCGATTGTGTTGGGAATGTTCCATGGTATCTCAGGGGAATAAATGTGGGTAAGCAGGGTAATAGAGGCTTCCCTGGTAGCTTAGCTGGTAAAGAATCTGCCTGCAATGTGGGAGACCTGGGTCCGATTCCTGCGTTGGGAAGATCCCCTGGAGAAGGGCATGGCAACCCACTCCAGTTTTCTTGCCTGGAGAATCCCTAATGCACAGAGGAGCCTGGCAGGCTACAGTCCATGGGGTTGCAAGGAGTTGGACACAAATGAGCGATGAAGCACAAGCAAGGTATATATAGTTCTTAAGGTATGAGATGATTCCTCTGACTCAATATTGTGGAAGACATTCATACAAAAAGGAACACATTTAATTGAAAATATTTCACACACAGGCTGCTTATCTGATTCACTCTAGAGCAAACAACAAAACAAGATCTGCTTTGACCAAAAGATAAATATTAAGAATTGATTACTTAGGAATCATATCAGTTGGTGAAGACTAAAACAGTCAGTACTGTTGCCTTTTATCTTCCAGAGGTACCTCAACTAGAAAGTTTAAAGTTATCACTTATTTCTTGATTCAAAGGAATTCATTGATTGTGGTAAAAAGTTAAAGAGCACAATATAAAAATAAGTAACATTCCAACACTATCAACCAATTCAAGTCTCTAGAGGAATCAATTTTTAAACAGATTTATTATATGTCAATAACTTCAAGTATATATGCATATATTTGCTTTTTTTAAAAAAGTTTTTAAACCACTCATTGCTTACCATCTCCAAGAGGCACTATTCTCCTTCAGAGGCTTGCAGGCAAACGGCTACTTTGAATAACCTCATCATGGCCAGGGAGATATCTCAGATAGGTAAGCCTGAGTTGGAATGAGAGAATAATTTTATACCCAACTCTTTCTCTGCCAAGTGAGAGAGGAAGGGAAGGATCTGAAATTCATTAAAATGCTTCAATATGTCTAGTAAAGTGAGATATCGAAATATAGATCCCAGCATATCCCACCCTCACTGTGTTCTTATTGTTACCCTTCTAGGTTCATATATACCTACCTAAGATATAATAAGAGAACCTTTGTTAATTCATGCTGTCTATGATTTTCAAAAAATTGAAGTATAATTGACTTGGGCTTCCCAGGTGACACTGGTGGTAATGAATGTGCCTGCCAGTTCAGGAAATGTCAGAATTGCAGGTTTCATCCCTGGGTTGGGAGGATCCCTCGGAGGAAGGCACAGCAACCCACTCCAGTATTCTTGCCTGGAGAATCCCATGGACAGAGGAGAGTGGTGTGCTACAGTCCATGGGGCTGCAAAGAGTTGAACATAACTGAAATGACTTAGCACTAGCATTCTTTTTTTTTCTGATTCTTTTCCATCATAGTTCATTACAAGATATTGAATGTAGTTTATACAGTAAATCCTTGTATGTTATGAAGTCTATTTTTAAAATTTGCTTTTGACTGACTTTAAGCTTGTAATCAAATCTCCTAACCTTGAACACATACACATTAGGAGATATAGGACTAATCACCTCTCACATCCTCAGTTTATATATATAAAAGGAGATAGTTAAACCAGTTCTGATTCTCTTCCAGTTCTAAATTCTTTGAGTTCTTAGGAGAGTTCATTTTGTATTTTTATACAGGATCTCTCACCCATTACAACGTGGGAATATAAAATTTGCCTAGAGACATTAAGCTGATTAAATAGCATAGACAGTGTAGATAATTTTTCTCAGCTGTACAAAGCTAATATTCACAGATGTCTGAATACTTGGAGGTGGGGGTGTGTGTGTGTTTAAGTATGTACAGCTAGTTGACTATGCTGAATTGTAATGGTCTCGGAGGGAAAAGAGCAAGTTCCAGACAGAAACCACCAGTGAGAAAGTGAGTTGGGAGTGGGGGTGAATATCAGGGGTGTGGATTTCTATGCAAAAACTGCCCATCTTGTTTTTGAACACTGGGGAGCAGACATTTTATTTAGCAGAATGACTAGTTTGAGGTGCTGTCCCTCATCTGATTTTGTGCATGAGGAAGTGTTTTGAAAATTAGGTCAGAGATTAAGTACAACAAAGAGAAAATCTAAGATGTGTCATAAAAATGTGGAATAACTTGTGGATATGCTCCTGTCATGTCTAAACCCACCCCATAGGTTTTTGACACTCTTATACTCTTCTAGCCCTTCCTCTGCAGCCTCTTTCTGTTTCCACCTAGCACAGAACTCATATGGACAGGATCAAAAGGTGCTGACTGTAAATGACAGAAAGGTCCAAAGTACTAGACGTTGATGACATAAGAATGCTTGAAGAGAAAGAGAAGACAAGAGAGGAAGGTGACATGGAGGATATTTGCTTCACTGACCATGGATTAGGGGCCATTTGGGGTGCTTCCAGAATGTAGAATGACTTCCCCATGACTCTTCCAAAAAGGAGATCAGACTAAAGGAGCTTTTGTTATACCTGTTTTTTTTTAAAGTCCACAGTAATGTTTCTGTTTTATATTTTGTTTTGATTTTTTTTTTTTTTTTTTTTTGACCAGGAGGCATGTAGGATCTTAGCCTCCAGACCTGGGATTGGACCCACTTCTCTGTGCTAAAAGGCAAAGTCTTAGCCGCTGGACCACGAGGGAAGTCCCTGTTTACCTCTTTACCTTTAATTCTTTATTAGATAGAATACTCACTCATGTACTCTGTAAAGGACTGGTTAATACCTATACTTCTGTGTAGTGTATGCTAGATTTACCAAGAGATAGTTTGTTTTGTTATAGACGTACTATGCCTTCATTCCTTAATTGATGGCACAACATGAAAATTATACAAGAACACATTTTAGAAATCTTTAAATTAAAACACTTGTGCATATGCTAAGGTCAGTATTATAACCAATATGTTAAAAATATTCTGATGTTTTCCATCTGACATCTAGTAAAACAAAACAAAAACATTATTTATGTATTTTTAAGTTGTATTTTTCCTATGAAAATTCTATTGAAAAACTATCACAATCCTGAAAAAAATTCCATGGGGTTTTATAAAATCAGAGTTGTTTTGAAAGTAAATGATTTTAACTGGAATTATCAAGGTGACTTCCACTAGTACTGTTATTTCTATCTCCAGTAACTAATGACAACTTTTTCCCATAGAACTGAACATAAATTAAATGAAAGCAAAGCCACTGACTTCCAATAATAAACAGAAAGGAGACAGTAATGGGGGCTCCCTACTGTTTTTCCTTTGCTAGTGTCCTGGGAATAAAGAATAAAGAATATCTAGTTTATCACTCATATTTTAACATTGCTCCAAAGATAGAGTATCAGTGCATTTTGAAAATGAGCTATCCTCACATATAATGTGACAGTTCACAACAGGGCGCTTAAGGGAGAAATCTGCATTTTACACAATTTAAATTCCGCGAAAAGAATATAAACTTCATAAATTCAATGAATGAAATATATCTCTCGAAAATAATCATCAGTTTCATCTATATTTGGATTTTGAAGGCTTATTCCTCAATTCAGTTAAAAATATTTGAAGATGAAATAATATATCACTTACCAGATGGTAAAGTTGACAAACCTGAGATGTGGAATCAGAGATAATTGTTTTGATTCCATTTAATACCAAATTTAATACCCTAATACAAATTAGGGCTTCATTTGCCTAAAATATAAGATGAGGGCAACAGGGCTGCCTGACTTCTCTGGTCTGTTCTGAGGTTGTGGTGGACACCTTATTTTGTTTATCCACCCATGGTAAGGACCCCAGCAATTTTATATGTCTGCCTCTTTCTGCAGCATCCCTCATCCCTAGGTCACTGGACTGGGGCAAGCATATGGTTGAAGCTAAGCCGGTGCTAAGCTTCCCAGGTGGTGCTAGTCTTAAACAATCCACCTGCAATGCAGGAGACGCAAGAGACTCAGGTTCAATCGTGGTCAAGGAGAACCCCTGGAGGAGGAAATGACGGCCCAGTCCGGTATTCTTGCCTGGAAAATCCCATGGACAAAGGAGCCTGGTGGGCTACAGTCCACAGGGTCCCAAAGAAGCAGACACAATAGGCACAGCACACACAAACCAGTGAGGTTTCTATTATTGGGTATTCAGAACTGTGGGGGAGACAGTGATTGTTTCACTGTTTCCAAATGTTTATGCCTGGATCTATACATCTGCCTTATGATTTTTCCACTTTATAGAGGTGCAAAAGCAATATACATTCAGTAGAAAGTATGCCTCAGATTTTGGGTTTCGATCTTTTTCTGGCCAGTGATATGCAGTACAACACTCTTTTATGATATTGGGTAGCAGCAGTGGGTCTTAGCTCCCAGTCTGCCAGTTGATCACGAGGTAGACAACCAAGAGATACACTACAGTCACGTGTGTTTTACTTTCAGTACAGAATTCAATAAATTGCATGAGATAGTCAACCCAGTTGTTTTTTATAAAACAGTCTTGGTGTTAGATGATTCTGGCCAACTATAGGCTAAGTGTTCTAAACACGTTTAAGGTAGGCTAGGCTAAGCTATGATGTTAGGTTCCAGTGTGATCCCTTACAATGGAGGAGTGTTAATTGCTCAGTCATCTTGACTCTTTGTGACTCTGTGAACTGTAACCCTCCAGGATCCTCTCTCCATGAAATTCTCCAGGCAAGAATACTGCTGTGGGTTGACATGTACCCTCCAGGGGATCTTCTAAACCCAGGGATGGAACCCAGATCTCCTGCACTGCAGGCGGATTCTTTCCCATCTGAGCTACCAGGGAAGCCCTTGTTAGATAGGTTAGGTGAATTAAGTGCATTTTCTAGCTTAACATGGGAGTGGAAAAAGATCTGTAGTTTATATTCAAGACCTGACCTAAGACTGGTAGATCAAGACCTTGTAAAGCTTGTCTCAGGAGAGATTTCATCTGTTAGGAATGTTGATATTCCTCTCTTCTAATGCTCTGATACTGATAAAAAGGTATTTCACAAACAACAAATTCTACTTAAATAAGAGAAAATTATGATTCAAATGAATGCAATAGCAAATGGCCAATTCCTCTGGGTTATAAAGTGTGCATTTTGAAATGAGAAACATTTTCCAAGTCTAAGGTTTGTGTAATTTTTAAGAAATAATAAAGGATTTTGATGACCTGTCTTTAGGATGTTCCTTTAGTGCCTTGTTCCTTGGCAGTCATTACTGGCTCTAATGTTTCTGTGTCCGAACGCTGTGCGTTGCCAAGGAGCCTCGTTTCACTCTGTCTCATACCCTCTATGACCGAGTCCTCTTTACAGGATAGGACTCTGATCTCATATCCCAGCTGCCAAGTCCATACCCTCTCAGGAGAAATCTAGCAAAAGGTTCATTTATACATCACTTGAGAGAAACACTTTTCAAAAAACCCTACCATGCATGTCAAATATCCTCTGACTTCCTAAGAAGCCAAGGGTCTTTGGCAGGAACTCAGAATTGTTTCATCTGTAGAAGCTGTCATTCCTGAAGCAAATACTTTAGAAGCTTTGAACACCAATACTTATATCTACTGCTCTTGGTCTCTAGGGACTTGAAGAATCAATGATGTTACCTGGATAGTTTATTTAAAGACAGTTTTATTGTTGCTGTGCAGCCTGAGTGTCATGTTACATGACAGGTAATTCTTCTGTAGTCAAAAATTGTTTTATTTTTCATAACACATCACATAAGCTCTAATTCCTCTCTGCATTTCTATGCATAAGAACACAGAGAAGGGAAATCTTTTATGTTGCAATTTAACATTTCACAAAAATCTATCAGGTACTATAGAAATGTAGGCAAAGGAAAGACAGAATTTTGTTATTTAGCTTCAGTGCCTTCACTACTGATATGTTGTCAGGGTTATTCTTATTACATTACTGAGCTCAGTGATACTTTTACTTATTTTTTATTGCAATGTGTGACTAGCTAGGGACTATAGAAAATATAGAAAATAAAATCTTTTTTTAATTTTTATGAGGCCCAAGAAACATTTATGAGTCTCCCAAATCAGAAATAATCACATTTAATTACACATATATACACACATATATTTTTGGAAGTACAATAAGATGTTGTTTTGTAACCTGAACTAAAATTATTATAATTGAAGTCATTACTTAATCTACAGATTGACTTGTGTTCTGAAAGATAACCAAATAATGCAAATTATAAATTTTGAAAATAAGAACTAGGCATGTGGTTTTGTGACACTGGGTGCTAGGTGCCAAAGTTCAAACATCTGGGTCTGGAAATATACCATATTGTTTAAGCTTTTAAAGGGGTTCAGGCTGGGTCTCAGTGTGATATGACCCTGTTTAGAAACTACCCACATCCTTGGAAAATTCTACACATCCAATGAATTAACGCACATATAGAGTCAGCACCATGCTTGGCATATAGGAAGCACTCAGTAAATCTTAGCTGTCATGCTTAAACCTGGGCAATACTCTGTGGGTAGGGTGAGGGGTAAGGAGGGTTAGAAGGAAAAATACAAAGGAAAACTCTACGTGAGTAGAGCTGTTGCAGTGTTTCTAGTTAAAACTTTGTGGTTTGTATAATAATACCCTTTTGGCTTAGATATCATTATGGACGGAAAGTTTGTGTCCTTCCAAAATTCATGTTAAAAATTTAATCCCAATGTGAGGGAAGCAGGAGATAGTGGTTTGGGGAAATGATCAATTATACTGCAGCTGCTGCTAAATCGCTTCAACCATGTCCGACTCTGTGCGACCCCATAGACGGCAGCCCACCAGGCTCCCCCGTCGCTGGGATTCTCCAGGCAAGAACACTGGAGTGGGTTGCCATTTCCTTCTCCAGTGCATGAAAGTGAAAAGTGAAAGTGAAGTCGCCCAGTCGTGTCCGACTCTTGAAGACCCCATGGACTGCAACCTACCCGGCTCCTCCATCCATGGGATTTTCCACGCAAGAGTACTGGAGTGGGGTGCCATTGCCTTCTCCAGATTAATTATGGGGATGGAGCCATAATAAAAGAGATTAGTGTTCTTATAGAAGAAGCCCCAGGGTGCTATCTCATGCTTTTCATTATGTGAGGACACAAGGAAAAGTCAAAAATCAGCACCGTGGAAGTGGTCCTCACCAGAACCTGACCATGCTAACCATCTGATCTAGGACCTTTAGCTTCCATTACTATGAGGAATGAATTTCTGTCATTTATAAATGACCCAGTTTATGGTGTTTTGTAAAAGCAGTCCAAACTAATATAGATATAATATTCATAATTTTTTAATCTTGACTTTAAAAATAGTTCATGTATATACTTAACATGTACATTGACTGATAATGAACAACTCTAGAATTCTCAGAGGTGTTTGTTTTTGGCAATTCTAGCTCTAAAAAATACAGAAATCATTATGACCCATTGAATAGGAAAAAGAAGAAGCAAATGGCAACCTACTCCAACATTCTTGCCTGGAAAATCCCTGGGACAGAGGAGCCTTTCTGGCTACAGTCCATGGGGTTCTAAAAAGTTGGACATGACTTAGCGACTAAGCACACACATGCATTGAATAGAAAAAGTTGAACAACATATGATACTGTTGAGTTTGTGGACTTTGCTAACAATATAGCAGATTCTAACTGGCCTCTGAAAAGAAAGGACAGATTAGATTTGTACCAACTTACTCAGCTCTGTATGACCACATCTTTCTCTACAATATTTGTGCATGTAAGCCTAACTACATGATTTGCAAACCCTTTGCTTTCAAATGAACTACCAGCTCATATAAAACGCTTTATCACATCACTTAAAATGATTAGAAGGAATTGTTTTGCTTAAGCCTGCTTATTTTCAAGTGTATGCATTATAAAAGATTGTATCTGAAAATAGTTTATGCATTAAGAATATTACTTGCTTCCAAATGCAACCCAAATAGGAGGGCTGTTTAGTAATTTATAATACTTTGAAAAATAAGGTCTTTATGTGCAATGTAGCACTTCTAAAAGTGAAAATGTTGCTGGAAATTTCCTTATATTGCTTAAGTATATGGAACTACAAGGCAGCTGGATATTGCAAATAGCATTGCATAAATTATATAAACTTGAATAGAGCAGATTTGAAATGAGTAGGAAGAGCAACTATCATTGGCTTTTCAAAGAAGAGTTGCTGTTTGACAAAACATTATACACGCCCTCAAAACATATGTTAATTTGCAGAATTTGGACCTATTCCTCATGGATCACATTTCCATAGGCAAAGGCATTTATCCACCGGAATTTTCTGACATATCGGCATACTTTTGAGTTAGTGGGTAAGTAAATTAACCAATGATGATTGAAGCTTCTGATAACAAATATAAAAGTGAAACATACATTTAAGAAATGAACTAACTTTGGATTTAAAACTTAAAAGATTATCTTTAGATATTAATAGGTAAAGTGCTATTCAATAAAATTACATTAAAATCCCTCTGACTGTGAAATATCTACAATATAAATTCAACCATAAGCATTATCTTCATGCTTGCCTTTTTTACTTTTGCTTTGTTTTGTTGTTCAGTTGCTAAGCTGTGTCTGACTCTTTGAGATCCTATGATCTATGGCACACCAGCCTCCTCCATCCTTCTCCACTATCTCCTGGAGTTAGAGCAAATTCATGTCCAAAAGCATGCCTACATTTTTATTAAAAAATGCACACCAGTTAAAATAGTTATATGTTTTTCATAATATTAAATTGGAAAATAATTTTTATGCACTTCAAATGGTTAATATATGCATTATTTTAACAGGTATATTTAGTGACTTTGAATATGTAATCATTTCAATTAGACACAATCTTTGGGAAATATGCACAATAAATATATATATATACATATACATATATATATCAATAGTCAGTAGAAACTTCAGCTTGAATATATCATTACATAATAGAGTTTCTGACCGCATAACTTTATTTATTGTGATCCTTAAATCTCTATTAACCTACAGAGAAAAGAAGGGTAAGGGAAGGTAGTTGGCCTTTTTTTTCCTTCCCCCTCCCCCATAATTTATCTCACTTCTTGCATTTGTTTTTGTCACCTTAATACACATTAAATATTCTTTGGAAATTATGTAGTCAAATCAAGATACAAAAAGATAACATCTAAATGAAACAACAATCTACCTGAATTTTATGATAACTATGAAAACTGCTCTTTAGTCAAAAAGTCTTACTGAATAGAATAAGATAGAAGAAACTATAGTGGAACCACATGCCAAAAAACTCAGGATTTTCAATTTGATTGTAAGCTCAACATGAATCAAGTGTGCTATGCCTGACTCTAAAATCTAGTGTATCTGAAGGCTCTATTAACTTTGAGATGAGACTGAGGTTAGAGCAGGAGGGAGGGGGAAGAACCGTATGTTAAAAACAGCAGAAAGAAGCTAAGGTTGTTTGGCTTGGAGGAGAGAAAACTCTAGGGGTAAGTATGATAGCTGTCTTAAAATAGTTGACGAACTTCAGTATGGAAAGAAGATTAGACTTTAGTAAATAGTTTAGACTATTTTATATCTGAGGAACTGTCAATTCTGAGATTACATGATTGTGTGAACAATACTAACCTCTTCATGAAACAATTGTGATCACTGATAAATCACAATTAACTTAATATTTAATAGCCTGCTTTTCAAAAAGTACCTCATCAGTGACCCCAAATGTTATCTGTGTTCACCAGCAGTGGTGAAAACATCTGAGAAGTGATGCTGAAGCAAAGAAATATAATTGGGCCTTGGGGATTTGGAAAGCTCAGTAGGGTTAGTCCTTTTTAGAAACTGTGCTAAGCATAAGCTTAGAATCCCCCAAATCTTGGTGTATATATATATATTCTCTTCATGGCTGTTCCTGAGATCTAAAGGATGGTATCTTGGGCTTATATCATTCAGTTGAAGGCTCTGAAGGATGAATGACAGGCCATTTCTTAAGCCTATTAAGTGAAAATTATGGTACTGCTGACTACAGACTCAAAAAAAATCTCAGTAATTGCCACAGTGATTTAGGATCAACTCCAAATGCAACATTGTGAAGTTCATTGCTTTTGCAGCTAGCAACAGTGTCGCCTAGAAACACAGAAGATAATAGTTACAAACTATAGTTATATTTTTCCATTCATACTTTATTAATTAAATTATTGCTCAGTATCCCAAGATATTGTCTTTTATAAATATTTACAATTCTCTTACCCTAGGTGTGTGAGGATATGTTTCCTTGGCAATAATAAAATTATTCAAAGTCCACTGCTGATTGTGTATAGCACAGAGTTCAACTGTTAAAGACAAATTCCAGCTAAAAATGAACCACTTTCCAGTACTTTAGAAGAATAGAATTGGTACCAAAAAAAGCCTTAATATTTATATAAAGTTAAGTGGACTTTTGATTTAAAAAAGGAATTCCTGATATGGCACTAAAATTACATAGAAACAACAAAATTGTCTTTAAATAAACCACCTAGGTAACATCACTGATTCTTTAGTTCAAAGAAATTATGATCCTTGGGGATTGGGAGCAATAGATATAAATGCTGGTTTTCAGAGCATCAAAACTGTTTTCTTCAAAGAGGACAGCTTAAGAAGATGAAACAATTCTGAGACCCTGTCAAAAGACCTTTTGGCCTCTTAAGAAGTCAATGGAATTTGACATGGATTGCAGGATTTGTAAAGTAGCTCCCTTGGGATATATTCAACAAGAGTTTTTGACTGATGGTAGTTGTTCTAAGCCATCCATTTCCTTATATCTTTAAGAATGCTTTTATTCATTAAAAGAAGAGAAAGTAAAAGAAAGACAGGAAAGGAAATACTTGCTCTGGGAAAAGGTACTTAACTTGATCACAAATAGTGTCGATAGCCCTGCTTTCTAGAAACAAATCAAATGAAGAAACAAATAAATAAAAGAAACTAGAGAAGACTGTTAGGCTGCAGCAACAGTTAATTTTATTTGAGTTTCAAGGGCCTTCAGGGGAGAATTACATAAGAGTTTGGAAAAATTAAAGTGTTTATTATAGAAAGAAGTAATAATTGAAGGTTGCCCTATGGTTCATTCTGTTTCTAACATTTATACCAATTTTCTGCCTGTTGTTAATCAAAGAAAGCTTACATTTGCCATTTAAATGGCCATCTGAAAAGTAAAATCAATGCTATTGTCAATTATTTTTTCTATTTGAAAAAGTGAATTGATCTTACCAAGTTTCCTCTCTGGGCAGAGGTGAATGGTTCTGCATTATAAAGAGGAGATGCACTTGCTATGATGTAGACACTGGAGGCCATAAAGTGCTTAGGGGTAATTGCATTGAGTGGTCCTACCCTCCTGGTTGGACATCACTACAGCGTATCCCAAGTAAGTTGAACCTTGATTAGATAACAGTGTATATGGAGCGGCCCTCTCCTGGGAGATGTTCAGTCTACTTTAGGGAAGGAATGGGTTTCTCTAATTGCAGGAAGGTGCAAGTAGGCTAAATTTTGTGAACAGATTTTTAAGTTGTTCTTTTCTGCCCCTAGCATTTGCTAAGGCAAATGAATATTTAAAGAATCAACAAACTAATTTTTTTTTTTTTTGCCTGCTCTGTATAAAACCAGGTGCTGGAATGTGAGAAATACAAGGACATATACATCACTGCTCTTATTTCAAAGAGGCAACAAATCTCATAACCTTTCCCTTCCTATATAGTTTAACTAGGAGCTGGTGGAGACAGAGAGAGAGTACCCTGGACATTTCTTAGTGAGCTGATTTCTGCCTGCTTTTTTGGGGCTTTTCCAGGTGGCACTAGTTGTAAAGAAATCGCCTGCCAATGCAGGAAACATAAAAGACGCGGGTTTGATTCCTGAGTTGGGAAGATCCCCTGGAGAAGGAAATGGCATCTGATTACAGTATTCTTGCCTGCAGAATCCCATGGACAGAGGAGCCTGGAGGGCTACAACAGTCCATGGGGTTGCAAAGAATTGGAGACAACTGAAGCAACTTGGCACATGCATAAACACATTTAAGGTAGCGTCTAGCCATAGAAGGCTACTTACATTTAAATTAATGAAGATTGAATATCTTTGCGTGCTAAGTCGTTTCAGTCATGTCCGACTCTTTGTGACCCTATGAACTGTAGCCCACCGGGTTCCTCTGTCCATGGAATTCTGCAGACAAGAATACTAGAGTGGGTTGCCATTTCCTAAATAACATTAGTGATTCAAATTTTAGTAGTCACACTAGTCAGTTTTGGGCACTGAGTAGCCATACCTGGCCTGTAGATATGTATAGGATAGTGCAAAAGTGGATTATTATAATCATCACAGAAAGTTTTACTGGGCAAGATGCCCCAAGGTGAAAACAAACAAACGAAAACCAGTGGCCTGAGTGTTAAGAGATCAGAGTCTGGTCACTATGTTGTATGACCTGGAACGAATTACTTGTATACTTTTTAAAGCAAGGAGGTTGTTTGAAAACTCACGAGGCTTGTTCGGCAATGATACACATATACTATGAGGAGGCCATGGCAACCCACTCCACTGTTCTCGCCTGATAATCCCATGGACAGAGGAGCCTGTCAGGTTACAGTCCATGGGGTTGCACCGAGTCAGACAATGCTGAAGTGATTTAGCATGCATGCACATATGCTATAAAGTTTTGTTATGAAACAGAGTTGAGAGTCATCTGGAATCTCTGGAAAATGTACTTTAATTAAATTATTTGTTGAAATATAGTTAATTTGCAATATTGTGTTAGTTTTAGGTATACAACAACATAGTGATTCAGTTTTTTTTTTTTTTTTTTTGGAAGATTACATTTCATTATTGGTTATTATATGGTATTAGTTACAATTCCCTGTGCTATACAGTAAATCTTTATTGCTTATCTATTTTATGTTAAAAGTTTCTGAATGTGTAATTGCTTCTCAACTGAATTTGACTTTGGTTTCTTTCAGGGGACAAGCCTGTTTGGCTTCCAATAAGCAAATAAACAAAACTCTTTTAAGTGTCACTGCTGATAGAGTATTTGGTCAGGACATACAAATACAGTGCTAAAAGATTTTTGTAATCCATATTATCAGTCAATCTACCAATGTCATTTGAATTATAAATTAAACTTGTTTTGGAAGCCACGGCTGAAATGAAAGTTTAAAAGGATACTGTAGTTACATTTGTGATTTTATTGAGAGTTGTTTCCACTAGGGAACTCTCAGCCTGTCGGATTAAAATGGTAAAGAGACCTTTTACTGCAAGAGCTCTGACAGTTATCCCCTTCGCAAAGTTTGCTTTTGTGATAATTACACCTACTCTTGTTTACCAAGTGAATCACTTTTCAGTGCTGCTTTTAACCTTGACTGGCTTCTCTTTGATGATTATTTTTTGCTATGAAGAGATGTTTAGAAATACAGGGCACATTTTCTGTTGCTCTTTTTCAAGTGATGTTTACTATTTTTTTTTAAAGCAGATTTCAAGATTCAAGGGCAGTTAAACTTGGGTGAGAATATCAACATGTCTTTCATCTGTTAGGGCAGGAATGAGCAGGGATTAGTCAGGATAATTATACTTAATTTCCATGCCTTCCTTGTGCACACAGGTGCCACCAAACCCCTAGGCATTATGGGAGTAAGAGTCAAGAGGTTTTAAGTGATGAGGATGAGGCAAATGGTTCTCCTAAGTTAGGGTGGGTTTGATGGGATAGGTTTCTCTATAGAACAACAGAATTCATCCTCAGATAGAAGAATGTTGAGATAGTGAAATCATGTGCTGCAATTCAAGCTCATGTTTCCTATGCACCAGTAATTTTCAACATAACACTTGGTAATACACACCAAACGCTTCAAATTTCAAAACAGAAGCTTCTATAACAAACTTTGAACAGTTCTATGAAGACCTAAAAGACCTTCTAGGAATAACACCCAACAGAGATGTCCTTTTCTTTACAGGGGACTGGAATGCAAAAGTAGGAAGTCAAGAAACACCTGGAGTAACAGGCAAATTTGACCTTGGAGTACAGAATGAAGCAGGGCAAAGGCTAATAGAGTTCTGCCAAGAGAACGCACTGGTCATAGCAAACACCCTCTTCCAACAACACAAGAGAAGACTCTACACATGGACGTCACCAGATGGCCAACACTGAAATCAGATTGATCATATTCTTTGCAGCCAAAGATGAAGTTCTATACCCTCAGCAAAAACAAGACTCGGAGCTGACTGTGGCACAAAACATGAACTCCTTATTGCCAAATTCAGACTTCAATTGAAGAGAGTAGGGAAAACCACTAGACCATTCAGCTATGACCTAAATTGAATCCCTTATGACTATACAGTGGAAGTGAGAAATAGATTCAAGGGACTAGATCTGATAGACAGAGTGCCTGAGGAACTATGGATGGAGATTCCTGACATTGTACAGGAGGCAGTGATCAAGACAATCCCCAAGAAAAAGAAATGCAAAAAGGCAAAATGGTTGTCTGAGGAGTCCTTACAAATAGCTGTGAAAAGAAGAGAAGCAAAAGGCAAAGGAGAAAAGGAAAGCTATACCCATTTCAATACAGAATTCCAAAGAATAACAAGGAGAGGCAAGAAAGCCTTCCTCAGTGATCAATGCAAAGAAATAGAGGAAAACAATAGAATGGCAAAGACTAGAGATCTCTTCAAGAAAATTAGAGATACCAAGGGAACATTTCATGCAAAGATGGGCACAATAAAGGACAGAAATGGTACTGACCTATCAGGAGCAGAAGATATTAAGAACAGGTGGCAAGAATACACAGAACTATACAAAAAAGATCACCATGGCCCAGATAATCATGATGGTGTGATCATCAACCTAGATCCAGACATCCTAGAATGCAAAGTCTGGTGGGCCTTAGGAAGCAGCACTACAAACCAAGGTAGTGGAGGTGATGAAATTCCAATTGACCTATTTCAAATTCTTAAAGATGATGCTGTGAAAGTGCTGCATTCAATATGCCAGCACGTTTGGAAGACTCAGCAGTGGCCTTGAGTCAGTAGAGGACTGAAAAGGTCAGTTTTCATTCCAATTCCAAAGAAGGGCAATTCCAAAGAATGTTCAAACTACCATACGATTGCACTTGTCTCACACACTAGTAAAGTAATGCTCAAAATTCTCCAAACCAGGCTTCAAAAATATATGAACTGTGAACTTGCAGATGTTCAAGCTGGATTTAGAAAAGGCAGAGGAACCAGAGATCAAATTGCCAACCTCTGTCAGATCATTGAAAAAACAAGAGAGTTCCAGAAAAACATCTACTTCGGTTTTTTGACTATGCCAAAGCCTTTGACTGTGTGGACCACAGCAAAGTCTGGAAAATTCTTAAAGAGATGGGAATACCAGCCCACGTGACCTGCCTCTTGAGAAATCTGTATGCAAATCAAGAAGCAACAGTTAGAATTGGACTTGGAACAATAGACTGGTTCCAAATAGGGAAAGGAGAATATCAAGGCTGTATACTGTCACCCTGCTTATTTAACTTATATGCAGAGTACATCATGAGAAACACTGCGCTGGATGAAGTACAAGCTGGAATGAAAATTGCCGGGAGAAATATCAATCATGTCAGATATAAGATGACACAACCCTTATGGCAAAAAGCGAAGAAGAACTAAAGAGCCTCTTGATGAAAGTGAAAGAGGAGAGTGAAAAAGTTGGCTTCAAGCTCAACATTTAGAAAACTAAGATCATGCCATCCGGTCCCATCACTTCATGGCAAATAGATGGGGAAACAGTGACAGAGTTTATTTTCTTGGGCTCCAAAATTACTGCAGATGGTGACTGTTGCCATGAAATTAAAAGATGCTTGCTTCTTAGAAGAAAAGTTACGACCGACCTAGATAGCATATTATAAAGCAGAGCTATTATTTTGCCAACAAAGGTCCATCTAGTCAAAGCTATGGTTTTTCCAGTAGTCATGTGTGGATGTGAGAGTTAGACTATAAAGCTGACCACGGAAGAATTGATGCTTTTGAACTGTGGTGTTGGAGAAGACTCTTGAGAGTCCCTTGGACTGCAAGGGGATCCAACCAGTGCATCCTAAAGGAAATCAGTTCTGAATATTCATGGGAAGGACTGACGTTGAAGCTGAAACTCCAATACTATGGCCACCTGATGGGAAGAACTGACTCATTGGAAAAGACCCTCATGCTGGGAAAGATTGAAGGCAGGTGGAGACAGGAATGACAGAGGATGAAATGGTTGGATTGCATTCTCTACTCAATGGACATGAGTTTGAGTAAACTCCGGGAGTTGGTGATGGACAGGGAGGCCTGGTGTGATGCAGTCCAAGGGGTCACAAAGAGTCAGACATGACTGAGCAACTGAACTGAACTGAATGACACATTTGAAAGCTCTGTTTGTGTGTTGGGGCTACTGAAAGATCTGTCCTTATGAGATCCTGTTAGCAGTAGAAGAGGCAAAAAAGAGATAACAAAAAGTCTCAAGAATTTCTGTAGATACTGTTGGAAAGGCAACACCAATGGTACAAGAGGCAATTTAGGAAATAGGCTTGGAAGGGTTCGCCTTGGGGCAAATCCAGGCAGCACTGGAGCAGAGACAATAATTTCAGAGGCTGTTGAGGTCTCAAATCACAGAAGGAAAGGAATTTGGGAGAGAAGACTTGACGTGCCAATAGCTCAATATTGCTCATTTTAGAAGAAATGTCATGAGCAGCAAAGCTAGCATATACGTGCAAACACAAGCACTGTAAATGTCTGTAAAATCTTCCCTGTATTCTAGGCCTCTCTTGCACTGTTGCCATCTATTCTTGAGGCAAGTTTTGGCTTTCTGCTTAATCCTTATAGTCTTTATTGTGGCTTCTACCACACCCCTCCAATTAAAGTGATCTCATTAAAATCACCAGTGTGCTAATGTAGACAGTGAATCTACACACAGTGGATTCTGTATACACATAATTTTCTTGACCACATTAACAACTTTCCCTTTTGAAATACTTTACTCATCTTTCATGGTGTCACACTCTTTTGATTTTCTTTGCAGCCTCTTTTCCCTTAGTTACATCCTAATTATTGGAAACTCAATGTAGGATTTCTTCTTGTCTCACTCTATGCATTCAGGGCAATTACATCTACTCTCAAGATTTAGTTACCATCACTATACTAATGATACCTAAAGATATATTTGCAGGCCAGATCTCCTTTTGATCTTCTTACAAAGTATACCTGGGACTTGAATTCATCTTTTCCTTTCACCCTCTTTTTATTCCTTTTCTATTATTTCCTATTTTATTAAATTGCTTCATCTTCCAATTACTCTGACAAAAATACTTAGGGTACTTGATGATTCTATTGCTGGCTTTAACTGCGTAACCACTAACAACTATCAATTAATTGGCAAGGTCTATTCATTTTACCACCTAAAAGGTAAGCCCTATTTCTGCTGCTTTTGAGTAGGACATTTTTTTTAAATTCCTTCGATAGCATCTTGTCTCATTTACTATAGTTTATTGTATTCTACATCTGTGATTCACCTACTGTGAAGCTAGAATGATCTTTTTGAAACACAAATCTGATTCAAATAATCTCATCCTTAAGATCCCTCAGGTATAGGTAGCTAGTAAGACTGTTTAGGGCCTTTGTTCTACTCATGTCTTCTCCCCCTGTCTCTGAGAGTGGTAGTTGCTCAGTCGTGTCCGACTCTTTGTGATCCCATGGGCTGTAACCCACCAGAATTCTTTGTCCATGGAATTCTCCAAGCAAGAATACTGGAGTGGTTAGCCACTCCCTTCTCCAGGAGCACTTCCTGACCCAGGGATTGAATCCAGATCTCCTGCACTGAAGAAGAATTCTTTACTATCTGATCCACTAGGGAAGCCTGATTTCTTTCAGAGTTCAGATTTTTTTCACCTGTTTTTCCTTTGTCTCACCACCTTCACCTATATTTTTTATCTTTTGAATACCTTTTTCATCTTTCAGATTTATGGTAAGCACCGTCTTCAGAGAATCTTCTTGGTCATTAGACCAAATTAGCTCCCTAATATCAGCTTTCCAAAAAGTCTTGTACTTCTACTAGCATATGAATGAAATTATATTTGATTTTTTAATCATTTCTTTCTTTTTTCACAAACAAAAACTTTAAGAAATCATAAATTTTGTTACTATAACTTAAAATTGTTTCCATAAATAAAAGCAAAGTTTCTTAACCATTGAAAGTTTTAAAATCAATATTCAAGATATACATGAACATATGAACTACATATAATACACATAAATATACATACACATTCATTAATCAGTTTAGTACATATCAATACTAGTATGTGATAGAGATCATATACAGAGGTAATTGCATATACAACTTATACAGCGTATATGGGTATTTCTGCCATACTCAACATACATATTCTTGGGTAATTTTGTTCTGCAAAATTTCATGCTGAAAATAACAATGTATTGGAGAAAACATTTGGGCAGAGATGAAAAGCTGACTTAACTTTTTAAGTAGAGCACTAACTAAAATATTAATTGGCATCTGGAAATATAACACAAACAGCAGAGGCAGGCAGCTCAGAGTTGGCCTCAGGGGATAACTTGTTTTAAAAAAACCACCAGAACAGTAGATTGGAAATGCTGGCCTGTGGGCACTAAGATGATGCAGACCAACTTAAGCTCTGGGCCAGAGGGGCTGCCATTTAGGGGTCATGGGAAGAAGAGAAATATGCCAGGAGCTGAGAGCTGTGCAAAGCTGGCAGGCTGCCTCTCCAGGGAAAGAGCCCCACCTGAAGGTACTTAGTTTTACTTTTCTGAAAGTTGAGCTAAAAGGGCTTCTACCAGTGAAGCAGCTGAACTGAGCCTGTTTTCCTTTGCTGATGAAAATTCTGATTCTACTCTGGCTCCCTTTTCCTAGAAAAAGGTACATAAAAACTTCCATGTTTTCCTAAGTATGGATTATGTATAAGGGAACTGGTGTTAGAGAAACATACACGAGAGATCAGAACAGACTATATTTGTGCAATAGGGAAGTGGTATTAGAATTGCAATCTTCTCGTGTCCACCAATTTCCACACTTTCAAGAAGGAAGAGTAAAGGAGTCAAAAGATAGTAAAGTTATTTATTCTTCAATTACAGTGGAATATTTTATCATTTATTTTATTTATTATGCTATTGTTAATTATTTAGTAGAGTTACACATAAAAATGCTTGGTAAGTAAATGTGTGTGTGTCAGAGAGAGAGGAAGTGAGTCAGTTCAAAAGGAGGTGAATTCACTCTGGGCCTTGTGGAATAAGGGATTTATTATAGGATAAGTAAGTGTTAGTCGCTCAGTCATGTCCAACTCTTTGTGACCTCATGGACTGTAGCCCACCAGGCTCCTCCGTCCATGGGATTCTCCAGGCAAGAATACTGGAGTGGGGTGCCATTTCCTTCTCCAGGGGATCTTCCCAACCCAGGGGTCAAACCTGGGTCACCTGCATTGCAGGCAGATTCTTCACCATCTGAGCCACCAAGGAAACTCTATTATAGGAATAAGACCTTGCATAATCCAAGACACTGGGGAAGCAAGTTTTTTTTTTTTTTTTTTTTTTTTTTTAAAGCAGGTTGTAGAAAATCAAAGAAAAGTCAGACCCAGGACTTCTGAAGCATTAATGTCAAAGGACAAATGAAACTTGTAGAGTGATCTGGAAAGACTGGTTCCTCAAGCTGATGGTGTGGGAAGAGGGAGGAGAGCTTCTGAGATCTGTTGCCTCTGCAGGTGGCAAGGAATTGAGGTTCCATCAGCAGAAAGGTTTGTTAGGGGGAACTACACATAGGGCAGGGAATCAAGAACAAGCTGGAACTTCCCAATACTGTGTCTGACTCTTCATGTAACCTACTGCAGTGATCTTTGGAGAGCAATGACTGCCATTCAAATCATACACAGATTTCTCTTGTGGCAAACATTAACTTGGAGATGGATATTCTTGGAAAGATTAATCACAGTTAAGGCAACTAACATAGTAAAATGCACTTTGCTAAGGTAACCTGCAAAGGGAGGCAAGTGCCAAATTGAAGAGGGTTTCAAAAGTTTGACTCAAATCACATTGAGTTCTGGAAGGAGTGTCCTGTTTTTCAACAAACATCATCTTTGTTTTTCTAAGATAATTTTGGCAGCAATAGGATAGAATGGATTGAAGAGACACTGGGGATTTTGGAGTCTATTTATGAGCCCTTGAAATGGAGTTGGGCAAGATGTTTTGAAGAACTAAACTAAGAGAATGACATTGTTAAAGAAAGAAATACAATTTTTTTTTAAGAAAAAGCTTTTCTAGGAAATTTAGTTGTTTGGGATTTGTCTAAATGGAATAAAGACTCAGAAATGAGAGTAATTTCTGATAGCACTGCTCTCATGTGGCCCAAATATCTCTGGGCCTTTGTCCTTGCAGAATTTCAGAACAACTTTCCAGATATTTGCAGCCCTCATTTCACTCAAGCCTGAGCTCAAATGTCACAGCTCCAGGGAGTAAATTAAAATAGCGTGCCCATGTCCTCTTTCCTTATCCAACTTTATATTTCTTCATAACATTCATCACCACATGATCTTATGCATGCTAAGTTGCTTCAGTCCTGTCCAACTCTTTGCAATCCTACGGACTACAGCCCTCTAGGCTCCTCTGTCCATAGGATTCTCCAGGCAAGAATACTAGAGTGGGTTGCCCTGCCCTTCTCTAGAGGATCTTCCTTACCCAGGGATGAAACCTGTGTCTCTTATGGCTCCCACATTGGCAAGTGGGTTCTTTACCACTAGTACCACCTGGGAAGCCCACATGATCTTATATATTTATTTTATTTTCTAAAATTTTATTTTAATGCCTTTCTTCTCAAAAAATGTGCAACCCTATGACAGGAAATGTGTTCTGCTTTGCTTCTTGCTGTATCACTGTCCCTTGAATAAAGAATGAATGGCCCATGTTGCTTTGGTCATCAGTACTGGTGGAATATCAGTAATAGAATTTATAACAAAGTCAGGAAATTCTGTGGTTAGACACTGACCAGTCACTGGAAGTAAAGTTGTATGCTTTCCATTGGGATTGTTTTTTGATATTGGTACACCATAGGTCAATTTCGTTGGAATTCTGAGACATCATGATATTCATAGTGGGTGTTTCTATTTGGGTCAGTAGATGCCGTCATCTAAGGCCTGAGTGTGAGAAGAATGAAGCCTAGTTAAGTTCTATTCCATCTGATTGTTTACATGGTCTAAAAATTCATCTAGTCTATATCCTAAGTTGTCCAAGTGCTAAAGTAGGCTCAAACTCTGTCTACTATTGGGGATTGACTTCTAATTCCTTACCAGGTATTCCGTTAACTGTGGCTGATGGTGTTGATGGAAAATCTTCAACTGGGCAGGGTGTTGGAGCTATCAGAACATGACACAAAATGGCGTAATATGATTGCATGATTACTATTCAGTAATCATTTTACATCTAGGTTTTACAAATGAGCTAGTCAGTATAACTTTTGCAAATATGAGACTGTGAGGGCATGCTTCTGCATGCCCTACACAGGTTAGGCAATAGGATTTGGCTTTAAGTGCAGGGAATTCAAATTCTATTAATGTTCTCAATCCCCTGTTGAGATGGTAAAGAAGCTGCCTGCAATGCAAGAGACCCAGGTTCGATCCCTGGGTCAGGAAGATCCCCTGGAGAAGGAAATGGCAATCCATTCCAGTATTCTTGCCTTTAGAATTCCATGAACAGAGGAGCCTGGCAGGCTATAGTCCATGGGGTTGCAAAGAGTTGGACATGACTGAATGAATAACACAGGTGCTCAGTGAGAGCTTGGAAAAGGTTAGTGAAGAGAACAAGGACATGGGACAAACTGGAAGACAGACCATGAGAGGAACTAGGAGCGTCTCATAGAAGCCTCAGAATTTTTGTTTGTGGTTGAACCCAAAAATTACATGAAATACCTGTTATTTGTGTTATCTCCAAGAGTAAGGGGCTTAGAATGGGGTTGGGATGCTCAGAAAAGGAGATTGCTCTGGGCACTGAAAGCCAGATGGACAAAGAAAGCTTAACCTTGGCTGGAATGCTAAAATGACCGAACCAAATGCCAGCTTGAGAGTCCTGAGTCAGAAATCAATAGTGTGCCGTGTTGATCAGAATGGAAACTGATTGAGTATGATCTGGTGTGCCAAGGTGATTGCCGTGGACATAACTGGGGTGTTGGCAGTGTACCGTCATGTGTTGGCAGCTGTGTGGTATTTGGGGTACTTATATGTATTCGGATGACTGGTAAATGTTTTAAGACCCAGGGTAATCCTGTAATTCCTTGACCTACTGTGAATTCAGCTATATTGCAAACTGTGCCATTTAGTCTGCTATTTATCTCTCAGAAAACACAGCTTAGTGCTACAGAAATGGGCCACTATATTGAAGTATAATTACTCGATTCATCTCGAAGAATTACATCTGCATAAATGTATGAATAGAAGTATGTGCATATGTGTGTTAGTACATTTATTTGTAACCAGGGTTTATCTCAGAGAAATCCAGGCTATGGAGAAGCCTCCACTGATTCTGATATTCCCTTCATCTGCCCTCACAGTGAGGGTGATCCGTGTCACCAAGATAACTTTGACATTATCATGATCAGTTGCAGTGAGTCTTCTGTAAATGTCAGAACCAGGGTCCCAGGCATAATAAGCAAGGTTTCCAGGCCAGATAACTCTGCTGACATGTTCATTAGTCTTTTAGTGAATGAATGTTTTTTATGATCAAGATATGTATCAATGCTGTTGTCCTGTTTATAATTATAGAGACAAGAAATAGACTCACTGATGCAGCATTCAAGCTGAGAGGAAAAAAGTAGAGGAATTATTACAGACGTCTGGATGGTGTCCTTAATTCCCCCTTCAGCTATTGAATCTCAGCTGTCTGCAATCAAGAACTGAGTCACAAAATAGCTTGTATTGTGTTGCTATTTCTGTTTAACAGACTGTTTTTCAGCATGGAAATTATGAACAATTAACCAGGTTTTTAAATTTCTATAAGAAAAACATTTAAATGCAGCTATAACTTTAGCTATAATAGCACTAAGTACAATTAAAAAAAATATTTTAATAATTGTGCGAATATTCAGTAAAATCTCATTATATTGAAAAGTAAGTTGCAAACTCCCTGACCCAAGAAGATTTTAAATGAACTGTATTTAGGTAAACCAAGAATTTTTATCAAAGGAATGTAGGGAAATTACTTTGCATAATGTGCACTTTAGGAAAAAAAGACACCCAATTAATTAGATATTTGGGAAACCAGCGGATATTTTGAACTGCTTGTTCTGCCCAAAAAGTTGTACAGAGTTCTCATTGCCTAACTGACATAGTTATTGGAATCTGCAAATGTTTAACAGTGTGCATGTATGCATATAGTCTTATTCATATAAGTATATATTATTCATATTTATACACAGAGGTATGCATATGTAGGATGCAACATACTTTGGCTGAGTGTATGGAAATATTTTTCCCAGTTGATTATTTTTGTCACATTTTGGAAAGTTTCTTCTTTTCCTCTTGCAGGGTTCATTTTGGGGAAATGTGCAAAAGGGCTCCCACATGCTGGGGCATTCAGGCTCCTTATCATATCACTCAAATACAACAACGTGTTTATAAAAGCTATTTTTAAAGGTTATGAATGCTCTTTAAAAGGACACTGAGGTGACATGTCGGTTCCTTAGAAAGGTAATAAGCTTTTCAGACTGCCTGACCAGAGAAGGCAGACAAAAGAGTAATTTAACATCCTTCTAATCTGTCCCTAATGGAATTTGCAGTGATTTTCTTCCTATTTCTTCTCTTTGTTTTTCAGCCTAATCAGTAATAGGAGGCTGAAATAGAGTCTCTTAATTGTTTTCAGTTGTTGTTTTTTTTTTTAAATTCTAAACACACAGCTTGGAAATTGTAGTTCTTGCATTTGAAGTTTTTCTTCATGTTGCTCAGCCTGATGAGTTTTTTTTTTTTTTTTTTTTTTTTTTTTTTTAATTTTGATTTGTGGTCTCTTTCATCTCTACAAGGGCAGTTGAAAATAAATCAAAAGTTGTCTCACTCAGGAATTATCTAAAGTAAATAAATAAATAAACAAGGCTAATAATTAGGCAACACATTGACTAGGCTGTTGAACCAGCTAAAGTGGAAAAGAAATTATTCAAGTTCTAAACCTTTCTACTTGCAAATTAGCCAAAATCAATTGCATTTTAAGCATTGCATCACCTTGATTGATTTTAAAATGGATAGCACTTTGCTGTTCACATTTATGGTGAGCCGTGAAGGACTTGGCAATGGGCATCTTTTCTACCGTGATCTGCATTAAACTTTTAAAATAGCATCTACTTTATTTTGAACAAACTTTATGCAGAGTGCAGTCTGGTTTTTCTGGAAGGTTGAAATAAATTCTTCAGATTTCATTATTTGTATATAGCATTCTTATGTTTTCTTAGACTCTCTAACAGGTTCTGACTAGTTTCTTTAAAGCCAAAGAAGCATTTTTTGAAATTTTAGGGTTGGACATTAATATAAAGAAATAAGTTAAAGCTTAAATTTTATATGATGGCAAAAAGAAGAGAGGGAGAAATGACCAGTTTTAAATTAAAAGAGAGATTTCAAACACTGGCATGGAGGGCATCTTCGTGATCTTGAACAAACTTCAGACCTCCCCTCTCCTTATCTCATCATCATTTTATGCTTTCAGTCATGTATTGTTTTAAAGACTAAATTAGAAAATGTGAACTAGTTTGATAGTATTAGGCATATGATGGCAATCAATAAATTCTACTTTCCTTCCTTAAATGCAAACTAGGACACTTAATAAACTAAATGGATAATTATTTGCTTAGCATCTCCTACATTTTCCCCTTTCCTTTACCTTTACTCACTTCTGTAAAATCCATTTCATAAGAGAGCATAGAATTAGCTCCAACTATACTGCCGTTTTATTTTCAACCATATCTGTACTACCAACCACATGCTTTGAAAACAGAAAGTTAGGGATTATACATTATTCTAGCGGTAACAAATGGTAATTACTATGGCTTCAATTGATGAAAATTGCCCTGGTGATATAGACTTAAGTAAAAGAACCCATACTTTATATTTTTGGCACATGTGAAATATTTAAATACATGTTGATTTATTAGAGTTAGGGATGTTTATAGAGTTAAAGAAATTTGTGGCTACTTTGCTAGATTATCTCATAAAGAATATACATTTCGTACAATGGGAAAAAAGTTAGACAGGCCACAGTTTAAATGTGTAATATCATTTCTAATGATTAATCACTTATAAATATTGATAATCCAGCTTATTTTAAAAGACACGTTCTTGGCTGGGCTAGAATTTTAATTTGCAAAAATTGGCTGGAAACAAACATTGGTAATTAGTTTCTAGTTTGCATAAGCCTTGCTTTGCAAATATTTGCTCTTCTAGAGAGTTAGCAATGGGTGTTTGCATATGTGCAAGGATTTGTGTTTCACTACCAGTGAAACACATTATGATTTTGGTAACTGCCATCATGTATTTTACTTGGGCTTCATATTTGGTGAGGCCCACCTGTTTCTCCTCATCTCCTAGTAATCCAGTGTGACATTCTGGGGAGCTGGTTCACTTTCTCTAAGAAGTTAAGTTCTCACACGATTATCTATGTTCCCAAGAGGCCCAATTTGGTTGCCATCTGAATTTTTAAAAACAGAGTTCAAGCTGCATTTGGAATCTTGAGCAAAGATTCCTTCCCCCACCTTCACTACCTCTCCTTTTTATCTATGAATAAAATCATATGAATTGGAAATGGTTTCATTTTTAAAGGCAGGAATAAAATATTATTCCTGAAGTCCAGGGTTGAGGACAATAAGCACTTCTGGTATTTCTGGCAAACTTAGGTGATCTCAATTTGGCACAAACTAATTTCGAGCCACGTTGTCCAAAATGAGGCATATTTGCCACGGAGAAGCTGACCGCAGAAAAAAATATCAGAATTTATATGGCTATACAGCTTTATTTTTTCAGGATTTGAAGTAGCTCAACTGGAATTCCATCACCTCCATTAGCTTTGTTCATAGTTATTCTTTCTAAGGCTCACTTGACTTCACTTTCCAGGATGTCTGGCTCTAGGTGAGTGATCACACCATTGAGATTATCTGGGTCGTGAAGATCTTTTTTGTACAGTTCTTCTGTGTATTCTTGCCACCTCTTCTTAATATCTTCTGCTTCTGTTAGGTCCATACCATTTCTGTCCTTTATCAAACCCATCTTTGCATGAAATGTTCCTTGGTATCTCTAATTTTCTTGAAGAGATCTCTAGTCTTTCCCATTCTGTTGTTTTCCTCTATTTCTTTGCATTGATCACTGAGGAAGGCTTTCTTATCTCTCCTTGCTACTCTTTGGAATTCTGCATTCAAATGGGAATCTCTTTCCTTTTCTCCTTTGCTTTTCACAGCTATTTGTAAGGCCTCCTCAGACAACCATTTTGCTTTTTTGCATTTCTTTTCCATGGGGATGGTCTTGATCCTTGTCTCCTGTACAATGTCACAAGCTTCCGTCCATAGTTCATCAGTCACTTTGTCTATCAGATCTAGTCCCTTAAATCTATTTCTCACTTCCACTGTATAATCATAAGGGATTTGATTTAGCTCATACCCAAATGGTCTAGTGGTTTTCTCCACTTTCTTCTATTTCAGTCTGAATTTGGCAATAAGGACTTCATGATCTGAGCTACAGTCAGCTCTGGTCTTGTTTTTTGCTGACTGTATAGAACTTCTTCATCTTTGGCTGAAAAGAATATAATCAATCTGATTTTGGTGTTGACCATCTGGTGATGTTCAAGTGTAGAGTCTTCACTTGTGTTGTTCGAAGAGGATGTTTGCTATGACCAGTGTGTTCTCTTGGCAGAACTCTCTTAGCCTTTTCCCTGCTTCATTCTATACTCCAAGGCCAAATTTGCCTGTTACTTCAGGTGTTTCTTGACTTCCTACTTTTGCATTCCAGTCCCCTATAATGAAAAGGACATCTTTTTTGGGTGTTAGTTCTAAAAGGTCTTGTAGGTCTTCATAGAAACTCAGCAGTGGCCACAGGACTGGAAAAGGTCAGTTTTCATTACAATTCCAAAGAATGCTCAAACTACCACAGAATTGCACTCATCTCACAGACTAGTAAAGTAATGCTCAAAATTCCCCAAGCCAGGTTTCAGCAATATATGAACTGTGACCTTTCAGATGTTCAAGCTAGTTTTAGAAAAGGCACAGGAACCAGAGATCAAATTGCCAACATTTGCTGGATCATTGAAAAAGCAAGAGAGTTCCAGAAAAACATCTATTTCTGCTTTATTGACTTTGCCAATTCCTTAGACTGTGTGGCTCACAATAAACTGTGGAAAATTCTGAAAGAGATGAGCATACCAGACCACCTGACCTGCCTCTTGAGAAACCTGTATGCAGGTCAGGAAGCAATAGTTAGAACTGGACATAGAACAACAGACTGGTTCCAAATAGGAAAAGGAGTACATCAAGGCTGTATATTGTCACCCTGATTATTTAACTTATATGCAGAGTACATCATGAGAAACGCTGGACTCGATGAAGCACAAGCTGGAATCAAGATTGCTGGGAGAAATATCAATAACCTCAGATATGCAGATGACACCACCTTTATGGCAGAGTGAAGAGGAAATAAAGAGCCTCTTGAGAAAAGTGAAAGAGGAGAGTGAAGAAGTTGGCTTAAAGCTCATCATTCAGAAAACTAAGATCATGGCATCTGGTCCCATTGCTTCATGGGAAATAGATGGGGAAACAGTGGAAACAGTAGCTGACTTTATTTTTGGGGGCTCCAAAATCGCTGCAGATGGTGATTGCAGCCATGAAATTAAAAGACGCTTACTCCTTGGAAGGAAGGTTATGATCAACCTAGATAGCATGTTAAAAGGCAGAGGCATTACTTTGCCAACAAAGGTCCGTCTGGTCAAGGCTCTGGTTTTTCCAGTGGTCATGTATGGATGTGAGGGTTGGACTACAGAGAAATCTGAGCATCAAAGAATTGATGCTTTTGAACTGTGGTGTTGGAGAAGACTCTTGAGAGTCCCTTGGACTGCAAGGAGATCCAACCAGTTTATCCTAAAGGAGATCAGTCCTGGGTGTTCATTGGAGGGACTAATACTGAACTGAAACTCCAATACTTTGGCCACCTCATGAGAAGAGTTGACTCATTGGAAAAGACCCTGATGCTGGGAGGGACTGGAGGCAGGAGGAGAAGGGGACGACAGAGGATGAGATGGCTGGATGGCATCACCGACTCAGTGGACATGAGTTTGAGTAAACTCTGGGAGTTTGTGGTGGACAGGGAGGCCTGGTGTGCTTCAGTTCATGAGGTCACAAAGAGTTGGACATGACTGAGCGACTGAATTGAACTGAACTGCATACAGCTTTATATAGTTTATATGTGTATAGTATATATATTTATACATTTTATCATTGTTCATTGGCATCTTTGTGTTGGGTTTAAATAATACAATATATTCTGAAAGTGTTGCATTTATGTAATTTATTAAAAAAGCTAAATAGATTTTGGGAGGGTTAATCATTTTTTTAACTGAGACATACATCAAATTAGAAAAAGTTTGGCCATCCATATCTCAGCAACTTCTTTGCCTGCAATCTATCATTTGCAAGATTCTCTATTCAGAGAAGACTCATAAACACCAAATGCAAGCCTCTATGCTGAGTTTGTATGCACCCACACAATATTGGGGGCACTCTCTGGTGTCCCAGCAACATAATGGCCTCCATTAGAAAACCCAACCTGGCTCGGGTATTTTCTACCCCGGTTCAGTTCAGTCGCTCAGTCGTCTCCAACTCTTGTGTCTCCATGGGCTGCAGCACACCAGGCTTCCCTGTCCATCACCAACTCCCGAAGATTACTCAAACTCATGTCCATCAAGTTGGGGATACCATCCTACCATCGCATCCTCTGTCATCCCATTCTCCTCATGCCCTTAATCTTTCCCAGCATCAGGGTCTTTTCAAATGAGTCAGCTCTTCACATCAGGTGGCCACAGTACTGGAGTTTCAGCTTCAACATCAGTCCTTCCAGTGAACACCCAGGACTGATCTCCTTTAGGATGGACTGGTTGGATCTCCTTGCAGTCCAAGGGACTCTCAAGAGTCTTCTCCGACACCATAGTTCAAAAGCATCAATTCTTTGGCGTTCATCTTTCTTTGTAGTCCAACTCTCACATCCATACATGACCACTGGAAAAACCAGAGCCTTGACTAGACAGACCTTTGTTGGTAAAGTAATGTCTCTGCTTTTTAATATGCTGTCTAGTTTGGTCATAACTTTCCTACCAAGGAGTAAGCATCTTTTAATTTCATGGCTGTAGTCACCATCTGCAGTGCTTTTGCAGCCCAGAAAAATAAAGTCAGCTACTGTTTCCAGTGTTTCCCCATCTATTTGCCGTGAAGTGATGGGACCGGATGCCATGATCTTAGTTTTCTGAATGTTGAGCTTTAAGCCAACTTCTTCACTCTCCTCTTTCACTTTCACCAAGAGTCTCTTTAGTTCTTCACTTTCTGCCATAAAGGTGATGTCATCTGCATATCTGAGGTTATTGATATTTCTCCCAGCAATCTTGATTCCAGCTTGTGCTTCATCCAGTCCAGAATTACTCATGATGTACTCTGCATATAATTTAAATAAGTAGGGTGACAATATACAGCCTTGACACACTCCTTTCCTGATTTGAAACCAGTCTGTTCCAAGTTCAATTCTAACTGTTGCTCCTTGACCTGCACACAGATTTCTCAGGAGGCAGGTCAGGTGGTCTGGTATTCCCATCTCTTTCAGAATTTTCCACAGTTTATTCTGATCCACACAGTCAAAGGCCTTGACATAGTCAATAAAGCAGAAGTAGATGTTTTTCTGGAACTCTCTTACTTTTTCCTTGATCTAAACACTACAGCTTTCTGAGTCCTGGTGAAACCATTTCACCTGAGAAGTATGCTCAGCAAGTCGATTAGATGCACCAAAAACTGCAATGCCTGCAGCTGGTATTGGTCAACAGAAAGAGCCCAATTCTTCTTCATCACAATGCCTGACTGTTAGTCTCACAATCAACACTTCAAATGTTGAATGAATTGTGCTACAAAGTTTCGTCTACTCCGCCCTGTTCACCTGACCCTTCACCAAATGATTACCACTTCTTTAAGCATCTTAACAACTCTTTGCGGGAAAAATGCTTCCACAACCAGCAGGAGGCAGAAAATGCTTTCCAAGAGTTTGTTGAATCCCAAAGCATGGATTTTTATGCTGCAAGAATAAACCAACTTATTTCTTGTTGGCAAAATGTGTTGATTGTAATGGTTCCAATTTTGATTAATAAAAGTGTTTGATCCTAGTTATAATGATTTAAGATTCATGTTCTGAAACTACAGATATGTTTGAAAGTGAAAGTGAAAGTCACTCAGTCATGCCCGACTTTTTGCAACGCCATGGACCATAGAATCCATGGAATTCTCCAGGCCAGGATACTCTAATGGATAGCCATTCCCCTCTCCAGGGGATCTTCCCAACCCAGGGATTGAACTCAGGTCTCCCACATTGCAGGTGGATACTTTACCAGCTGAGGCACAAGGGAAGCACAGTTACGCTTGCACCAACTCAATACAGTAAGCTGCACACATTTTGAAAACATAAGGTGCTAAGTTTGACATACATATACACTCATGAATCCATCATCTCAATCAAGATTATTAGCATATCTAGTACCCCAAAAGATCCCTGTCCTTTTTGTACACTTCTTTCTGCTCTTTCCCTCTAATCCAGGCAGCCCTTGATCAGTTTTTTTTTTCAGTTTTGCTTTCAATTTGTAGAATGTTCTAGTAATGGGGTCATATAGTATGTATGTATTTTTCTGTCTTCATTAAATCTGATTATCTTGAATTTATTGATAATATGTGAATCAATAGTTTATTTCTTTATGCTTCAAAGTAATAGTCTAGTGTAAGAAATAGCAGTTTATTTAGCCATTTACCTGATAGTTGCTTAAAAATATGTTATTCAAATATAAAGCAGCTAATAAACAAAGTGTGAACTTTAAATATATATATATATATATATATATATATATATATATATATATAGACAGACAGATAGATAGATAGATAGATAGATATAGTTGTGGTATGAATGTTTAGCATGATATGAACCCTCATGACAAATTTTTGTGTATAATAAAATATAACTGTAAGGACAATGCTATACAGATGATCTCTAGAACTGTATCTTGCATAATTGTGACTTTATGCCATATGTTTTTATTTCTTTTGGGTGAATGTCTAAGATTTTAATGACTGGATAATGGGCACATACATACTCAGTTGCTCAATTGAGTCTGACTCTTTTGTGACCCCATGGATTGTAGCCTGGCAAGCTCCTCTGTTCATGGAATTTTTAAGGCAAGAATAATACTAAGTGGGTTGTAATTTAGGGATCCAGTCACTTCAGTTCAGTCGCTTAGTCCTGTTCGACTCTTTGCATAAACCGCAGCACTCCAGGCCTCCCTGTCCATCACCAACTCCTGGAGTTTACCCAAACTCATGTCCATTGAGTCAGTGATGCCATTCAACCATCTTATCCTCTGTCATCCCCTTCTCCTCCTGCCTTCAATCTTTCCCAACATCAGGGTCATTTCAAATGAGTCAGCTTTTTACATCAGGTGGCCAAAATATTGGAGTTTCAGCTTCATCAGTCTTTCCAATGAACACCCAGGACTGATTTCCTTTAGGATGGACTGGTTGGATCTCCTCCAATAAGGAGCTATAATTTTAGCTTTTTTAAAAAATGAAATAGCCATATTGTTTTTGAAAGTGGTTTTACCATTTTTCATTCCCACCAACAGAATATGAGATTTTTTTGTTGCTCCACATTTTCGATTGATCTAACTAGTCAGTCTTTTTAGACATTTGTGCAAAGGTATCTCAGGCTTCCCAGATGGTGCTAGGATAAAGAACCTGCCTGCCAATGCAGGAGACATAAGAGACGCTGGTTCATAAGAGACATAAGAGACCCTGTGTTGGGAAGATCCTCTGGAGGAGGACACAGCAACCCACTCCAGTATTCTGGTCTGGAGAATCCCATGGACAGAGGAGCCTGCTGGGCTGCAGTTCAGTGGATTGCAAAGAGTTGGACATGACTGAAGCAACTTAGAATGCATGCACCTAAAAGTATTTCATTGATTTAATTCATATTAAATGCCTAATGACCAAACACATTGAGCTGCTGTCAAATCTGCTTAGTTACTATTCTTGCATTTTGATGAGCATTTATTAAAGTATATTGCCCAATTTTTGTTTTGTTATTATTGTTTTTTGAGAATTATCTGTTCTGAATATACATCCTTTATCTGATATACGATTTGCAAATATTTCAACCAGGCTACAATTAGTATTTTATTCTTTTAAAAGTATTTTTGATGGTGGTGGTTTAGTCACTAAGTTGTGTCAGACTCTTGCAACCCCATAGACTGTAGCCCACTGGGCTCCTCTGTCCATGGGATTCTTCAGGCAAGAATACTGGAGTGGGTTGCCATTCCTTCTTCAGGGGATCTTCCCAACACGGGGATTGAACCCAGGTCTCCCACATTGCAGGCAGATTCTTTACCAACTGAGCTACAAGGGAAGCCCTTTAAAAGAGCAGAAGTTCTTCGTTTAGTGTGAGTCCGATCAATTATTTTTTTTTAATTAAAGGAGATTTCAATGTTATGTTTAAAACTCTTTTCCTAAAAGATTAAGAAAAGTTCTGTTTTCTTCTAGAAGCTTTATAATTTCAAGTTTCACATTTAAAGCTATGATCCATTTTGAGATAGTTTTTGGTATCCCTCAAAGTGCTTTTTTCCCCATTGTTGCTGTTGTGCAATCACTAAGGCACGTTCAACTTTTGCATCCCCACGAATGGCAGCACGCCAGGCTTATCTGTCTTTCCGTGTCTCCTGGAGTTTGCTCAAATTCATGTTCATTGGGTTAGGGACGCCATCCAACCATCTCATCCTCTGTCATCCCTTTCTCCTCCTGCTTTCATTCTTTCCCAGCATCATGTTCTTTTCAAATGAGTCAGCTCTTTGCATTAGGTGGCCAAAGTATTGGAGCTGCAGCTTCAGCATCAGTCCTACTAAAGAATATTCAGAGTTGATTTCACTTAAGTTCTATTGATTTCATTTAAGATGGTTTGATCTTCTTGCTGTCCAAGAGACTCTCAAGAGTCTTTTCCAGTACCACAGTTCAAAAGCATCAGTTCTTCAACTTCCAGCCTTCTTTATGGTCCAGCTGTCACATACATACATAACTACTGGAAACACCATAGCTTTGACTATATGGACCTTTGTCAGCAAAGGGCTATCTCTGCTTTTTAATATGCTGACTAGGTTTGTCATAGCTCTTTTTCCAAGGAGCAGGGTCTTTTAATTGTGTGACTGGAGTCACTATCCACATTGATTTTTGAGCCCAAGAAAATCTGTCACTGTTTCTACTATTTCACTATCTGTCTGTCATGAAATGATGGACCAGATTCCGTGATCTTAATGTTTTGAATGTTGAGTTTTAAGCCAGCTCTTTCACTCTCCTCTTTCACCTTCATCAAGAGGCTCTTTAGTTCCTCTTTGCTTTCCTTTCTGCCATTAAGGTGGTATCATCTGCATATCTTAGATTGTTGATATTTCTCCCAGCCCTCTTTATTCCAGCTTGTGAGTCATCCAACCTGGCATTTTGCATGACATATTCTGCATATAAGTTAAATAAAGAGTGATGATAAATAGCCTTAACATACTTCTTTCTCAATTTTAAGAGTATTCAAACTTGTCAAGAATCATTGAAATTTCATAGAGGTACCCCAGGGGACATGTAGATTTGAGGAGAGAAATATGTACAAATTTCTATTCCCATTTGCATCACCTTATTTATACATTGAGGTTTTTTTTTTTTTTTTTTTTTTTTTTTTTTACTATTTTATTGAAGTGTAATTGAATTACAATGTTGTGTTAATTATTATTGTACACAAAAGTGACTCAGTTATATATACATATATATGTATATAGTAAATGTACACATTCTTTTTCATATTCTTTTCCATTAAGGTTTATCATAGGATATTAAATATAGCTCCCTGTGCTATATAGTGGGACCTTGTGGTTTATACATTTTGTATACACCAGTTTGCATCTGGTAAACCCAATCTCCCACTCCTTCCCTCCCCATCCCTCTCCCCCTTGGCAAACACCAATCTGTTCTCTATGTCCATGATACTGTTTCTGTTTCATAGATTTGTTCACTTGTGCCATATTTTAGATTCCACATATAAGCAACATCCTATAATATTTTTCTTTCTTTTTCTGGCTAAAGTCACTTAGTATAATCTCAAGTTACATCCATGATGTTGCAAATGGCATTATTTTGGTCTTTGTTATGGCTGAGTAGTATTCCATTGTATATATGTACGACATCTTCTTTATCCATTCATCTTTTCTGGGGGCATTTAGGTTGTTTCCGTGTCTGGATTATTGTGAATGTGCTGCTATGAACACAGGGGTGCACATATCTTTTTGAATCACTGTTCTGTCTGGTTGTATGCCCAGGAGTGGGATTGCTGGATCATATAGTAATTCTATTTTTAGTTTTCTGAGGAACCTGTGTACTGTGTTCTACAGTGGCTGCACCAACTTCCATTCCCACCAATATTGTAGGAAGGTTCTCTTTTCTCCATAGCCTCTCCAGCATTTGCAATTTTTAAGACTTTTTAATGATGGTCCTTTAATGGTACCTCAGTATAGTTTTGATTTGCGTTTCTCTAATGATTAGCAGTGTTGAGCATCTTTCCGTGTGCCTATTGGCCATCTGTGTTTCTTCTTTGGAGAAATGTCTGTTTACATCTTGTGTCAATTTTTCAACTGTTTTTTGTTGTTGTTCTTGTTGTTGTCAAGTTGTATGAACTATCTGTATATTTTGGAAATTAAGCTCTTAACAGTCACATCATTTGTATTTTCTCTAATTCTGTAGGTTGTCTTTTCATTTTGTTTATGATTTCATTGAGTTTCTGTATAAAATTATTCCAAAGAGCAGTTTCAATGACTTATTAAAACTATGAAAAAATAATTACCTTGAAACACTGCCTTTCCCAGAGGTATTTATATTTAACAGATTGCATTTAAAGGACAAGCCCATGTAAGAACTTAAAGTACACAACATTTAGTTGTGAAATGGCTTAGTGTTTTACTGATGATTTGGAAGACTTGGGTGTAAAAAAGTCTTACTGGTATCCTTTGAATTATATCACATATGTAAATGCTTTCACTATTAATAAAGAATCAAGTGTGTTTATTAAAAATAGAAATGGTTCATGGGATTTCTGTGATTGAAAATAATTTTGATTAAAGAATCAAACTTCTTCTTTGTTGATCTTCTCTTTAGAAATAATGATAAATGTAAGAAAAATTTGCCATTCTGTGTTCAATATAGATTGTAGTGACTAAGATGAGCAAATAATTCCATAAGAAATCAGTTAAAAAATCACCTACAAAATTATTCCAGACCTTCTTATGTAGAAAGTTGGAAAATGGGAAAGAAAAAGCCATTTTTGGAGAAAAAACTTATGTGTCAGAGGAAAGATTATCTAAATTGTGTGAAAATAAGAATTTGCCCCAAATTAGAGCTGTACTCATTGCCTTTCAACGTTTGCTGAATGATCAGGTGCCGGATAGAATTCTGCACCATTTATTTGTTTTCTTTTATCTGGTGCTTATTTCAACCGTTTATTTTTTTATATTTTGCCTGTGATGCAATAATGTGATCACTGGAAAATATTGCACCTCTGCTATTATTATGTGGTAATGAAAGATATGCTAAGATAAAAGGATCTTTGAATATCAGTAAATTTCACATTTTCCTCAGAAAAACACTCACACTTGTCATTTTTTTTTTTTCTCTGTGTTCAACATCAGTGACCTACATAGACCACTGGCCTGGGTTTAGGAGGGGAGAAAGTGTTTTATCACAAAAAGCCAATGATAGCTTTTGACATCTGTGCTAGATCCATTTCCTACCTGCTGTGCTTAATTTCAGAATTCAGTTCTATCATTAAAATAAAAACCTTGTTGACTCTTCCATCAATGTGACACATTACATCAATTTTCTCCAAGAATCATGTACAATTTGTAGGCACCAGTGCCCCCTGGACTGATTTGGAATTTCAGATCTTGTTACCCTGCTATACAAATTGTTCTAGCACATTGTGGGATGACACCTGAACTATGGAAATACTTTGTTTCTTGATCCTTCCTCAACTCAAGCCCTGAGATGACCTAGTTTTCCCAGTTTTGCTGACTTACTTGTGATTCTTCTCACACCCCATAATATCCTTATGGGATCATATCTTTACACTGGAAGAGGACTGATCATTTGGTCTGTGCAAGATGACTTCTCCATCAAAGCCAACTGTCATGGACAAAGTGGGTCTGGATGCGCAGGCTGAGTGCATATTCCCAGTGTCATCCTCCATTATGTTCTGTCTCTTAAATTTCAGTTTTAAAGAGCAGTTAAGAATGTTAACTCAGAGGTATTAACTAGTAGCTGAATGACTTAAACACTATGTCGATATCCTTAGGAGCCTATTGCCAGTAGAATTACTGATGCCAAGGTTTGGTATTAATAAAAGGCACAGGAAAGATACCTATGATCTTGGAGAAGAGGAGCAACTGGTAGATTTTGGGTGCTGTAAAGAAGAGATGCAAATTTTCTTTAGAGAGACAAAAGTAATAAATAGACTCTTGTTGAGTCTGCTTTGCAGTGTACTGCTGAGTGCAGATTTACTAGTTTTCTAGTTGTGAAGAAAAGTGCTTTTTATTCTAACTCCTTCTTAGACATGCTAGCTTTGTTCATTTCAGACCCTACAGCAGAAACATGAATGGCATCCTACACTCTCCAGGTGACTAGGCTCTATCACTTTTACTTTGGTAAATATATCTTGTAGCCATTATGTCCTTTTCTGTTCCTATGGCTTTCAGGTCATTATCTGAACATCTGCAGAGGGCTTCGAGATCTTTCTTTCCTCTGTCCCTGTATAGTGCCCCGAGAGATTTTTGTAATGAGCAGATATCATGTCACTTCCCTGAATAAGAGTATTTGAGACTCCCTAGCACACAATATAGCCCTCGGGAGTGGGACAGGGTATATGGAATAAGTGGAAACCTTGCCTGGTGGTTCAGACATGTGCCTTCCTTCCTGGATTGAGAATCAATGATATATAAGACAGTGATATTCAACACTTCTCTCAGACAATATTTGAAATGTTGTATGTGTGTTTACCCATTTGAGGCTCACAAATAGCTTACAGTATAGGTACTTGTGAAGCTTCCCTGGTGGCTCAGATGGTACAGGATCCATGTGCAATGTGGGGACCTGGGTTTGGTCCCTGGGTCGGGAAGATCCTCTGGAGAAGGACATGGCAACCCACTCCAGTATTCTTGCCTGAAGAATCTCCATGGACCCAGGAGCCTGTCAGGCTACAGTCCATGGGGTCACAAAGAGTCAGATATGACTGAGCGACTAAACATTATGGGTATTCTATGTATGTCTATTTTACAGATGGAGAAACTGAGGCACAGTAAGGATAAGTAATTTCTCCAAGATGATAAAACTCATTAGTAGCAGAAGCATGAAACAAATTGGAGATATTCTGGATCCCAGGTCTATGCTCCAAGTGTTAGTGACTCAGTCATGTCCAATTCTTTGTGACCCTGTAGACTATAGCCCACTAGGATCCTCTGTCTTTGGGATTCTCCAGGCCAGAATACTGGAGTGGGTTGTCATTTGCTTCTCCAGGGGATCTTCCCAACCCAGGGACTGCACCCAGGTCTCCTGCATTGCAGGCAGATTGATTCTTTGCCATCTAAACCACCATGGAAGCCCTCTGTGTTCCTAAGTGCTATGCTATTCTTGCTCCCTTAAGATGGAGTTCTAGTTTCTTCTGTCTATACTAATTCTATGGAACATCTACTATGTTCACTTTCAGCTCTCTGGTCTTTTAAAACCCCTTAGTATCTTCATTGGATTTCTTTTGGTTGGGGCTAATTTAGTTGTAAAATAATCATAAAGATTTTTGATTCTTGAATGATTTAGTGAACTAGGTAGTAAAATCCTGGAAAAACAGAATGGAAGATAATTTCTCATTTATTGGATGCCTTAGATGTGAACCCAACTGAAGTTAAGGGAATTATGAAGGAACATGCCAATGGTATATAGGAGTTGGCCACAATATACAAAAATTTGCTTAATGTTAAATTTTCTGGGGAGGCAGATTCCTTTGGAATTCTAGTTAAACAAAAATTAAAATTAAAATCTTCTTGAAGAGATAAACCCTTAAGTTCTCTAAGAGGTTGACTATTGATAATGCAGTAAGTATTGGTTTCACACAATAAATTAGAGAAGGAGGGCAGTGGATTGTTTCAAAAAGGAAAATGTAGGAAGACTCAGGAAGATCTCCACATCCTTGAAATCATGATTTTGTGGTTGGCAAAAATATTAAAGAAGAAACTTTCACTGCTATGATATGACATAAATGAATTTGTTAAGAAAGGATTGTTTATATTACCTTTTAATCATTGTATTGGTCATATGGCTATTCTTTCAATGTTATGGTGGTTTTGTTCAATCACCCCTGTCCTTAAACTTTTAAAATTTTGGATCACTAACTGGCTATCTGAACTGGAACAATTAGAGGAAGGACCACACACAGGAAAGATGTTTTGATTTGCATATTATCTAAGGCTCTACAAAATATATTTATAAATTCATGTAGAAATTAGGTGAAGGATATTGCTAAGGAAAAGGTAAATACAAATTAATGATAAAGTATCTGTTATTAATGTTTCTCAAAATAGGCTAGATGAAGGCACTGACATTTTCTTTCATGCACACAAGCACCAGATTTTTCTGTTTTGGGCATGCTTTCCAATTTATTAATACATGCAGTATAAAAGTAATGAGATCTTTGTATCATAGTCATACTTTCTTCTCTGCAACTTTCTGTTTTTAAAATAATTTCGTTCATTTATTTGGCTTCATTGCTGTGCAGGCTTTTCTCTATTTGCAGCGAGCTGGGGCTGCTCTCTAGCTGTGGGGCATGGGCTTCTCATTTTGGCGGCTTCTCTTGCTGAGGATCACTGGCTCTAGCGTGTGTGGCCTTCAGTAAGTGTAGCTCCCAGGTTCAAGAGTACAGGCTCAATAGTTGTGGCCTATGGGTTTAGTTGCTCAGGGGTATGTGGGATCTATCTAGATCAGGGATCGAACCCATGTCTCCTGCATTGGCAGGAGGACTTTTTTTTTTTTGACCACTGAGCTACCAGGCAAGCCCTTTGTAACTTTCTTTACTCCAATTAAATATAAAAAATTTCCCCTTTGATTTCGTGTGTGATGAGATTTTTCAAGAATATTGTCATCATTATTGGGGAAGCTATAGCATTACCTTTTCTTGTAGAGTAGTTAGGATGAATGTGCTGTCCTAAAAGTTTTATTGAGACATAATTTACATACCCTAAAATTTTCCTAGGTGTATTGTTTATAGGCAGGCTTCCCTGGCAGCACAGATGGTAAAGAATTTGCCTGCAGTGCAGGAGACCTGAGTTCAATCCCTGGTCTTTGATCCTGGTCTCCCCTGGAGAAAGAAATGGCAACCCACTCCAGTATTCTTGCCTGGAGAATTTCATAGACAGAGGAGCTTGGCTGGCTATAGCCCATGGGGGTCACAAAGAATCGTATATCACTGAGTGACTAATACTTCACAGATTATACACCTTTAAGTGTATGGTTCAATGAATTTTAATATATTCACAGAGGTGGGCAGTCATCAATATTGATGTTGGTATTGACTGACAGACAATTTATCTTGCAAACAGATGATGTACGCTTATGGTATTACTAAATACAGTACAGTACTGTGAATACATTTTCTGTTCCTTATGGTTTTAATACCATTTTTATGTATTTATTATAAGAATATACTATATAAAACACATAAAATGAGTGTTAATCAACTGCTTTTATTATTGGTAACCTACTAGTCAACAGTAGACTATAAGTAGTTAATTTTGGGGAGGAGTCAAGTGTTGTACATAGATTTTCAACTGCATGGAGGGTCAGCACCTCTAATATCTGCATTGCCTTATAGGCTTTTATGGGAATTAATTGTGTTAATATGTATTAAGTTTTAGAATGGGGCCTGGTATGTACTAATATTATATAAAGTTTTTAAATATTACTGCTAGTTTGATTATCATCATTCTACCCTAAATAAAAGGAATACTAGTGGTCTTGGTGAATTAGCTGTTCTCCTTGAAGTAATCAGTGAAATGTAAATCTCTCTCTAGGGCAGAGATCTTGGTGCTTAATCGTCAGGCGTGCATTTGCCACATGTGTAAATGGCATCTTCTTAAATCAGGAATGGAACCATAGATTCCTTTTATGAATGAAAGAGTGAAGAATGCACTAATTTTCCTGGGGATCAGCTGCCTTTTATTTCCTCGCTTTAGCTCACAATGGGGTAGTTCCCTCCTTTCGAAATTCCATCTCCATAACAGAGGAAAAGAATCAAGTGGTTATGGGAAAATTGCACAATTTTCCCCATTCTAGCAACAAAACGGAAGAAAGTTCTTTAAAAAGAGTCCTGTACTAAGGCCAATTTTTGCAGTACACTTCAAAATAATCTCTATTCATCAACTACTCTGTCACTTCCAATAGATTTTTTTTTCAAAGCTAAATAGAATGGCTTATTTACTCCAGACTTGTCTTGTGAAATCTAAGCTGGCTGACTAATCTCTATCTCACAACCTTAGCAGGTGGGAAAAACTTTTTGTGCAGAAGGTATTATTTCTCAAGTGGCTGCAAAAATAAGACACCTTTGAAAATGAGTATTCTCCTTGTCTTTTTGCTTTTCCTGGAACAACTCTGATAGTATAGTGTTTAACCTCGGCAAAACTTTATAATATCTTTACCACTTCTGAAGTGGATAATGAGAGAAATACATCATTTCTAATGAACAAATGTCATTTACTATGGAGCTGCATTTTCTGGGAGAGCCAAAGTGAGTGTATTCTCTAATAGACAATGTGAACCTCTTGGGGAACTGTTTCCAGTACTGCATTGTTAAGCTAATTACTTAAATAGCTGCTTCTGTTATAAAAGTTTTGTATTGAAAAAACAAACAAACAGGATATGCTAGAAGATGTCTTTTAAATGAATATTTATATTGTACCTTTAATGTTAATTAAAATTTTACTACTTTAGAAGTGCCTCAAAACTTTGAGTTCCATAGTCAATTGATTTTCTCAAAGTGGGTCTGATTACATTTGTCTGATTACATTACATTTCTTTACTCAATGCTGCCAGTAATCCACCTAGTTTTAGAGGCAGTAGTAGCACAGTGACTTTAATAAAATGTTTCCTATATTTTCTATATCCTGCATAGATTATTCATAACCATGTCTCCAGGATAAGTTTTACATTATTTAATCATGCTAAGCACTTTTTAAAAAGTACTAAAGTATGATTATCCAAACAATAGATCCAATTATCATTGGTTTTATTTAAAAAAAAAAACAAAACTTAAAAACTTCCAAAATTGAAGTCACCTTTTGAATTCTGTAGCTTACATGTAGTCTTATTTTTAAAATCGATCTAGCCACCCAATGGGGCTTTTCAGGTGACTCAGTGGTAGAGAATCCACCTGCCAATGCACAAGATACAGGGGTGGGTTCAATCCCAGGGTCAGGAAGATCCCTTGGAGGAAAAATTGAGAACCCTCTCCAGTATTCTTGCCTGGAAAATCCCATGGACAGAGGAGCCTGGTGGGTCCTGCAAAGATTTGGACATGATTGAGCGACTGAGCTCAAGCACAAGCATGAGCCACTCTATGTCTTTTTATTAGAGCGTTTAGCTCATTTACATTTAAATTTATGTTTAGTTCATTTACATTACTGATAGGTTGTACTTTTTACCATTTTGTTCATTGCTTTCTGGTTATTTTTATAGGTTTTTTTTTTTAGTCTTTTTCTTCTTCTTTTGCTTTCTTACCTTGTGATTTGATTAGTATCTTTGGTGTTATGTTGTAATTCCTTTCTCTTTTCTGTGTGTATATCTATTATAGACTTTGGTTTGTGGTTGCTTTAAAGTTTGTGTATAGAAAACTATATATCTAAATCTATGATTATTTACTTTGTTGATCTTTTAATTTCTTTTTCTTTTTAAAAAATTTTTGAAAAATTTATCTTTATTAGTTGGAGGCTAATTACTTTACAATATTGTAGTGATTTTTGCCATACATTGACATGAATCAGCCATGGATTTACATGTGTTCCCCATCTTTTTTCTTTAATTTCTTAAAAAATATTTATTTATTTTTATTGGAGCACAATTGATTGACAATGTTATGTTAGTTCTAGGTGTACAACAAAGTAAGTCAGTTATATATATGTCCATCCTTTTTCAATGATCTCTTAATAATTGATCTTTTGCAACCATGCATTTTCACTCTCCTCCTCTATAATTACAGTTTTTGAGATCATATTTTACATTCTTTTGTGTATTAGATGTATTAGATATAGATGATTTTGCTATCTTTATTTGTTAACCCTCCTAATAGCTTTATAGTAGTTGTATAACTTCTCACTGTGTTCATCAGATCACCTCTGAAATTAACTGAGCATCTTTATAATCATTACCTTGAACTCTTTATTGGTATATTGCTTATCCTCACTTAGTTCTTCTTCTGAGGCCTTATCTTGTTCCTTCATTTGGAACATATTCCTTTGCTGCCTGATTTTGTCTAATTCTCTGTGTTTATTTGTGCATATTAGGTAGTTTGTGGCATTTCCTGATCTTGGAGAAGTGGCCTTATCTAGGAGATGCCTTATGGGACCCAGCAGCACGCTACCCAGCCATCGCCAGAGCTATATGCTCTGGCCTCTATGTGGACAACGTATGTCCTTCTCTCGTGGTGGGGCCAACTACTCTGGGTGTGTGGGTGGGCTGGGCTGGTCCCCAGCCTAGCTGGCCGGCAGGCCCTGTTTAGTATGGAGGCTGCCAGCTGCTGGTGGTTGGGGGCTGGGTTCCCAGCGTGACTGTCTGTATACCCAGGTCTAGTGCTGGCCCCCTGGTGGGTGGGATCAGTTTCTGGGGCAGCTTTGTTGCAGGCCCGCTGGTGTGTGGGGCTGGGTCCCAGCTCATCTGGCGTGTGGCTTCAGGGATCCTGGGGGCTGAGACCATCCCATTGATAGGCTGGGCTGGGTCCTAGAGCAGCTCACTTAATTGCTAAAAAAAAAGAAAAAATCCAGCAATTAAAATCTTGGACCAGACAGCTTCACAAGGTGTGTTTTACCAAATATTTAAAGAAGAATTGACACCTATCCTTCTCCAACTATTCCAAAAATTGAAGAAAAATGAGCTCTTTCAAATGAACTCTACCAGGCCAGGATCTTCCTAATATCAAAATCAGACAAGAACAATACAAAAAGGGAAAATTACAGACCAGTATCACTGATGACCATATGTGAAAAAACCCTCAACCTAACATTAGGAAACCAAACTGAATAATACATTAAAAGAATCATATACCATGATCAGATGAAAATTATACTTGGGATGTGAAGGTGGATCAGTATCTGAATCTGTCAAATGATACATCACATAACACAGTGAAAAATAAAAAGCACCACAACAGATACAGAAAAATATTTTGAAAAAAATCAACATATATTTAGGTAAAAACTCAACAAGTGAGTATAAAGGGAAAATACTTGAATACAGTAAAGGCCATATATGACTAGTCCATAGTTAACATTATATTCAAAGTTGAAAAGCTGAAAGTATTTTGTCTAAGATTCGAAACAAAACAAGGATGTCCACTCTTGTCACTTTTATTCAATATAGTATTAGAGGTTCTAGCCACAGTAGTCAGACAAGAAGATGTAAGAATAATGAATCCAAATTGGAAAGGAAGATATAAAAGTGTCACTGTTTGTAGGTGGCATGATATTATATACAGAAAATCTTGAAGAAGATGCTAAAACAAAATATTAGAACTAGTAAATGAATTCAGGAAAATTGCAGAACACAAAATGAATACAAAGAAATCTGCTGCATTTATATACACTAACAACAAACTATCAAAATGAGAAATTCTGAAAATAATCCCATTTAAAGTTTCATCAAAAAGAATAAATTGCCTAGAAAAATATAAAGAAGTAAAAGTCTTGTACTTAGAAAACTATGGACACTTATGAAGGGAATTGAAGATGACATAAATGATGGAAAGATATATTATGTTCATGAATTAGAGTAAATAATATTGTTAAAATGACCATAATATCTAAGAAAATCTGCATATTGAATTCAATCCCTATAAAAATTCTAATAGTATTCTCACAGAACTAGGACAATTACTCTTTAAATTTGTGTAGAACCACAAAAGATCCAAGTAGACAAGGCAATCTTGAGAAAGAAGAACAGAGATAAAGGTATCACACTTTCTGTTTTTAAACTGTATCATAAAGCTACATTAATAAAAACAATATGTAGCTAGCATAAAAATGGGCATGTCAATTGATGAAACATGATAGTTCAGAAATGAACCCATACTCATGTGATCAATTAGTTTACAGTGGAGGCAAGAATATACAATTGGATAAAGACAAGCCTCTCCAGTAAATGATTTTGGGAAAACTAAACAGCTTATATACAGAAAAATCAAACTGGACTTTGTCACATCATATACAAAAATAAATTCAAAATATAATTAGAAACTTAAATGTAGGACCTGAAACAATAACACTTGTAAAAGAAATCACAGGCAATATATTCTTTGAAACCAATCCTAGCAATAATTTTTTGGATATGTATCCTCAGGCAAGGGAATCAAATGCAAAAATAAACAAATCGCACTACATCAAAGTAAAAAACTTTCACATAGTAAAGAAAATTCTCAACAAAATGAAAAAGACAGCCTACCAAATAGGAGAAGGTATTACAAATGATAAATTTGATAAGGGATTCATATGCAAAATATATGAGAACTCATATGACTCAACATCCAAAGAACAAACAATCTGATTTAAAAAAACAGACAGAAGGCCTGAATAGACATTTTTCTGAAGAAGACACAGGTGGCCAGGAGCACATGAGAAGATGCTCAATATCTCTAAACATCAGAGGAATGCAAATTGAAACCACAGTGTGATGTCATTTCACGCATATCATAATGGCTATTATCAAAAAGATAACAAATAACAAATGTTGGTGAGGATGTAGAAAAAAAGGAACTCTCTTGCATTTTGATGGGAATATAAACTGGTGCAGTTATGATGGAAAACAGTTTGAAAGTTTTTTAAGAAAATAATATTTAAGCTTAGAACTATCATATGATCCAGCAATTCCTTTCCTGTGTATTTTTCCAAAGAAAACCAAAAGAGTAATTCCAAAAGATATATGCATCCCTATGCTCATTGCAGCATTATTTAGAATAGCCAAGATATAAAAGCAACATAAGTGTCTATAAACTGATGAATACAACATGGATGGACTTGGACAGCATTATGCTAAGTAAAATAAGTCAGACAGAGGAAAACAAATAATGGTATAATATCACCTCTATGTGAAATCTTAAAAACAGCAAATAAGCAGATACAACAATATAGAAACAGAAACTTAAAGAACAAACAGGCAGTTGTCAGAAGGGAGGCTGAAATATACAGTGTAGGGAATATGATTAATAATAATACAATGTCTGTGTAACGACAAATGATAACTATATTTACCGTATTAATCAATTTTTAATGAACAGAAATATCTAACCATTATATTGCATACATAGAACACAGGAACTAACATAGCATTGTAGGTCAGTTATAATTCAAACAAACAAGAAGCATACTCACAGAAAAAGACTTTGCATCAATATTTGTGGTTGCCAGCGGTGGAATGTTCTGGAAGATGGAATTTGATGAAGGTGATTAAAATGTAAACTTACAGTTGTAAGATATATAAGTTCTAAGGAGGTACTGTATGACCAATATGATGAAAACTGCTATATGTTATATATGAAAGTTGTTAGTAGAGTAAATCCTGAGTTTTCATGACAAGGAAAATATATTATTTTTTTCTTATTTTGTGCATATATGAGATGATAGATGTTTACTAAACTTATTTTGGTAAATATTTCAGTGATGTGTCAAAGTCAGATTATTATGCTAATACACCTTAAACTTATACAGTGTTTATCTCTGTCATGTCCAACTCTTTGCCACCCCATGAACTGTAGCTTGCCAGGCTCCTCTGTCCTTGGGATTTTCCAGGCAAGAGTACTTGAGTGGGTTGCCATTCCTTTCTCCAGGGATTCCCAACCCAGGGATTGTACCTGGGTCTCCTGCAATGCAAGAGGTTTCTTCTTCTTCTTCTTTTTTTTTTTTTTCATTTATTTTTATTAGTTGGAGGCTAATTACTTTACAATATTGTATTGGGTTTTGTAATACATTGACATGAATCAGCCATGGATTTACATGTATTCCCCATCCCAATCCCCCCTCCCACCTCCCTCTCCACCCCATCCCTCTGGGTCTTCCCAGTGCACCAGGCCTGAGCACTTGTCTCATGCATCCAACCTAGGCTGGTGATCTGTTTCTTCCTAGATAATATACATGTTTCAATGCTGTTCTCTCGAAAAATCCCACCCTCGCCTTCTCCCACAGAGTTCAAAAGTCTGTTCTGTACATCTGTGTCTCTTTTTCTGTTTTGCATATAGGGTATCAGTACCATCTTTCTAAATTCCATATATATGCGTTAGTATACTGTATTGGGCTTTATCTTTCTGGCTTACCTCACTATGTATAATGGGCTCCAGTTTCATCCATATCATTAGAACTGATTCAAATGAATTCTTTTTAATGGTTGAGTAATATTCCATTGTGTATATGTACCACAGCTTCCTTATCCATTCATCTGCTGATGGACATCTAGGCTGCTTCCATGTCCCGGCTATTATAAACAGTGCTGCCATGAACACTGGGGTGCACGTGTCTCTTTCAGATCTTGTTTCCTCGGTGTGTATGACCAGAAGTGGTATTGCTGGGTCATATGGCAGTTCTATTTCCAGTTTTTTAAGAAATCTCCACATTGTTTTCCATAGTGGCTATACTAGTTTGCATTCCCACCAACAGTGTAAGAGGGTTCCCTTTTCTCCACACCCTCTCCAGCATTTATTGCTTGTAGACTTTTGGATAGCAGTTTCTTTACTGTCTGAGCCGTCCAGAAAGCCCAAACTTATACAATACTGTATGTCAATTATAGCCCAGTAAAACTGGAATAAAAGATGACACTTTTGTTTAGAGTGGACATAAATGAGTACTGTTATGTATTGTTAGTATAAATTGATATAATTTTCCAGAATAATTACCAAGTATGCTTCTAAGCATGAATCTAAGCATTTAACAATAAAGATACTCATAAAAATGTTTTAACTACAACAAAAAATGCAACTGGAAACATTTAAAATTATGTGATTTATTGGGTAAATTATGGTACATTGAAGGTGTATATATGCTTGTAATATATGTCATAGAAATTTTATTTTAGTGGAAAAGTTGGTAGCTGAAAAAAGCTGGCTATAAGCAAGGTATAAATTTCCCATTATACATCCATTATAAATTATCCAAGATAATTTGGAATATAGTTCTTCCAAAATATTAACAATAATTTTCTTTGTAATGAGATTACAGGTAATTTGAATTTTCTTCTTCGGGTTTATGGATTCCAAATTTTTAAAAACAGCAGATCCTTTATTTAAGAATGAAACAAATACTATGATATGTTTTCGTCTGATAGTTTATTTTGTGGCTAAAACTTTTCTTATCATATTGTCTGATTTCCCATCCTATTTCTGTTTCCTAACTATATGTCATATCAGTCAAACTGCTTAAAGTCTCATTTTAAGTTTTTTATTGTAAAATGAAGAAAATACATTTACCTATCTCCTAAAACTAGTTTGTTTGAAAATTGAGACCAGGCAAAGCTGTAGTAGCCATTTATTGATTTTGCTTTAAATATGAGCCATTGTTATGTAAGTTAAAGGTTGTATCAGTTATAAACTTCCAAATTGTCCAGAATAGATGATTAAACTGATTCTCTCTATTCTGCTTATGTTTTCATATCCACTGTAAGAGCATTTGTCGGGTGGTCAGGTACTATTGTACTTTGGTGCAAACACAAGGGCACCAGGGATAGGAATGAATAGTGGCTAAAACAAGCCTTCATTGTATTTTACCAGCCATGTGCTACCCCAGTGAAAGGGCTCCCAATAGCTAGCAGAAGCACCATAGGATTCATTCTCAAGTAAAATTCAGCGTCTCCCTACATGAATAACAACTAATAATTTTCATATATTAAGTTTTACAGTTTATAAGATTAATTCTGTCATCCTTCCCACAAAGAAAAAGGATTGCTTTCTTTTTTCTGTCTGTAAGCATATCAGAACTCTTGAAATCCCACCCGTTAGTGACATTCAATCAGGTCACCTACTTTAGTAACGTTACTTCAAACTTAAAAAAAGTTTTAACTTTGCCATTATTTCCAACGGCCTAAATCATCTTCAAAATGTTTCAGAGAAAATGCTGAATTTTACACAGTACCCATTTCAAATAACAGAATAATATATCAAGCTATACTCTGTTCTCTCTCATATTCTGTGCTATTGAAAACTACCTGCTGTTTAAATTCCATAGCCTGGCATTCTGATATTAACCTTGAGCCCTAAACTCCACAGGATTTACCAAACACACAGACAATGTCCTATTAACTTACTCTCTGCCTTCCTTCTCTGTATCTGTCAGATATGAGCTTGTAATTTTCCGTGTTGGGGCACTTGTGTGTAATAGCTCGTGCCATCTAATTGAATGAGGGATTTAAAGAACATTAAGCACTTAGAGAGAAATTGTGCCAGAATATAATGCCCTTCCCTGGCTGTCCGCTAGCCTCTGGCTCCTAATCAATAGGCTGATCAACAGCTGTAGAAGGGGCAAGTGTGGCTGAAAAACTGGGTACTCTAATGAGGAGGGAAACAGACAGAAAACGGATCCTTTTCAAACGGAGATGGAAATCAAAATTACAGAACTGAGAGAAAAATAATTGATTCCATGTTCTACATTTTTAAAATGCCCACTGTATGCATAGTTCTGGGCTATGTGTCAAGGAAAATGCAAATATAAACAATATTCTTTTAATATGAGCAGATTCTGGGAACAGACTGCTTTGGAATAGGGCTATCTATACCCACAGAGTCTGAGGTTATTGTTTATACCACCATCACAGTACAAAAATCCTTTTTAATGCCGCTAAATGTGCTTTTCTTTTGACAAGAGTGACAGTAAGTCTGAATGTTTATGAATTAAAAATACAAGAGAGCTGCTCTGTAGGACAGGTGTTGGAGGAGGGGAGCTAATAATTGGTGCAAAAGTAATTGCAGTTTTGTATTGTTGAATTTTGCAGTTTGATATCGGAATATATTCTTAAATGTGTTAAGAATATATATTTAGTATCAAATATTAAACATTTTATATTTATTTAAGAATATATTCCAATATCAAACTATATTCAGATTGGCAATAATGATTTAAAATTCAGTCCAAAGCCACAATTACATTTGTACCAATCTAATACATGGAAAGAGTTGTTTCTCTCCAAAGCCTATGTTGTCTCCTAAAATAATCTATACCAATCGCTAGGGTGCCAGATAATTAACAATTTTGCCACCAGTTTATTTGTAATCTCACAATACACGAAATCTTTAACTCTAAACCCTGGCTAGTGACCAAAGCCAGGGGCCAAAGGGTGATTGTTCTGCTAATAATGAAAGGAAGAAAGGGAAAAAAAATGATGAAAAATACAAAATACCAACAGAGAAGGAGAGGGCATTTTAGTTCTTTTCACACATAGTGAGGAAAATAAAAACTCTTTTCATCTCCTTATATATATATTTATAACTGCCAAGCCTACAGCATGTGTCAGTGGCAGATCAAATATTAAAAGCAAATTTTAATAAGTGAGACTCAAAAAGGGATTTATAAAGCTCAAGGGATTTGGAGAGGTGTGTTCTATCCAGGGAATTCCATAACTTGGGGACATAACAGGTGAATGCTCTGTTGCCCAAGGATGAGGGGCCTGACAAGGGGGTTGATGAATTTGAGATTTATTATCAGGAGGGAAGGACTGAAGGTATGTATAAATGGAGGCCAGTTCTGATAGGAGTGAAAGGGAGGTTCCACAGAGGTAATGAAAAACTCTGAGCCAAATTTTAAAGTCAATGTACTGACTGATAGCAAGTGAGTATAAATCTGCCATAACTGAAGTAATGTGATTGAATTTACTGCCATGAGTAAATGCATGGGTTGCTGCAGGTGGAACAATGGTGAGCTTTGTGAGTCAGTTTTGGAGAGTTTCCCTATTAACATAATCTAGAGGTCATAACAGTACCCGTTATAACAGTGAGAGCAGCTCAAGTGCTTTAAAAATGCTAGTGGAATAACTGCTTGAAATTTCTGGAAGAGCTCAATGAAAGAGTTTTCCTTTGATAAAAGCTGAAAGCGTTAACTGTAAGTGATTGAGGAAACAAAGAGTTATGCAGAAAGTTTCGTAAAGCAATAGCAAGATCTTCATAAGGGCTATTTAAAGTGAAAATGGAGAAGGAGGCTGGTAACTGGAGACACACGTTAACTGGTGACTGAAGAAGGTAAAGGTGAATATAAGATATCAGCATTCCATTATTTAAGATAAATAATTGCTTTTTATAGTAAAGGAATTTCTAAGTTCTGAACAAGGGCTATTCTTACAATAAAACACCGTGAAACACTTTCCTGAGATATTAGGGCTATAAAATGTCTTCCATATAACGTGCTCTTCTGCCCCCATACTTGTTGGGAATGAAAGTGTTTACTGCCAATGGAGTTTTAAAAAGGCCCACTCTACAACATCAATATTCCATTCAGAATCTAAAGGTTTGATGGAATCAACTTCAATCTTTTCTTAATCTTTATTTGTTTCTTCATGTCCTCTTTAATATTTTTTCACTTACCTGTTTGATCAAAAAGTTTAGAATCTTTGAGGACAGGAACATGTCTTTCTTTTGTTGTCTTCAGCATCTAACACAAGTATTGCATGAAGACATTTTGTGTTTTTAAAATACTTTTATTGAATAAACTGATTCTAATGTGTATGCTGATGATTTAGGGATGCTTTTAAAAAAGTTGAAATTACCTCCTGTCTTAGTTCATTTACACTGCCTAAACAGAATGCCATAAACCAGACAGCTTATAAACAAAACACATATATTTCTCACAGTTCGGGGCACTGGAAAGTTTAAGATCAAGGAGCTGGCAGATTTGGTGTCTGGTAAGAATTTATGTCCTGTTTCCTAAAGTGAAAAGTGAAAGTATTAGTCACTCAGTCATCTCTGACTCTTTGCAACCATATGGACTTGAGACCGCCAGGCTCCTCTGTCCATGGGATTCTTCAGGCAAGAATGTTGGAATGTTTAGTCATTTCCTTCTCCAGAGGATCTTCCCAAGCCAGGGATCAAATTCGGATCTCCTGCATTGCAGGCAGATCCATTACTGTCTGAGTCACGAGGGAAGATCTGTTTTCTAGATAGCTGTCTATTCCCTGTGTTCTCACATGGTGGAAGGGATGAGGAATCTTCTTGGGGTCTCTTTATGTCAGAACACTGATTCACTCTCATGACCTAATTACTTCCCAAAAGCCTTCTCTCTTAATACCATCACATTGACAGGATTTCAATATATGAATTGGATAGAAACAACTGTTTAGTTCATAACACCTCCTGTGTACATTTTTTTTTTCCTTGCTATCATCTATAGATGGGGAGACAGTGGAAACAGTGTCAGACGTTTTTTGGGGGGCTCCAAAATCACTGCAGATGGTGACTGCAGCCATGAAATTAAAAGATGATTACTCCTTGGAAGGAAAGTTATGACCAACCTAGATAGCATATTAAAAAGCAGAGCATTACTTTGCCAACAAAGGTCCATCTGGTCAAGGCTATGGTTTTTCCAGTGGTCATGTATGGATGTGAGAGTTGGACTGTGAAGAAAGCTGAGTACCGAAAAATGGATGCTTTTGAACTGTGGTGTTGGAGAAGACTCTTGAGAGTCCTTTGAACTTCAAGGAGATCCAATCAGTCCATCCTAAAGGAGATCAGTCCTGGGTGTTCATTGGAAGGACTGATGCTGAAGCTGAAACTTCAGTACTTTGGCCACCTGATGCGAAGAGCTGACTCATTTGAAAAGACTCTGATGCTGGGAAAGATTGAGGGCAGGAGGAGAAGGGAACGACAGAGGATGAGATGGCTGGATGGCATTGCCAACTCGATGGGCATGAGTTTGAGTAAACTCCGGGAGTTTGTGATGGACAGGGAGGCCTGGCGTGCTGCAATTCATGGGGTTGCAAAGAATTAGACACGACTGAGTGACTGAACTGAACTGAACTGATAACTGTATTACATTGGACACAGTTAAATAGTTTATTTGGGACATAGTAAAGTAGATGAGGATGATTTTTCAATTCCATAATTTATTTTGTTTTTTCAATTTATTCAACAAATGTTGACCATCTATCTTTTGCTAGGCACTCTTCAAGTGTTAGAGATACATTAGTGAACTAAATTGACAAAAATCCCTTTCCTTTGTATAGCTTATATTTTAGTGGGATGTAGCAGACAATAAGCAACCTCAAAAAAAAGTATACTGTAAAATACTTTATAAAGTGATGAGTGCTATGGAGAAACAGTCTAAAGAAGGGTAAGGAGAGCTGGGAAATTGGTAGGGGTGCAGAGGAAGTTAAATTTTAAAATAAGTTGTCAGGAATTAGGTGAAGAATGAGTAAAGCTTTAGAGGAAATGAAGAGATTAGCCATGTATATTTCTAGGGGAGCAGCCAATGCAGGGGACTCAAAACAGCAATGTTCAAGGAGAGCTAATGAGGGGGAAAATAGTACCAACAGGTGGCCTCATTTCTATGGCCTGATAGATCACGTTCTAGTCATATAATAAATGTATTAGCTTCTATTCTGGGTGAAATGGGATATCTGTGAAGAGATTTAAATATAGAAATGACATGCTCTAACTTTAAACATATACATTTTAAAGGGTAACTCTGGTTTAAAGGGTGCTGGCCTTGTAGTTTAGGTTGGAAAAAATATACACTGAGATCTTGTGATACTCCACTCACTGTTGATTGGTGTAGGTGGGAAAAGATGATGGCTTGAGAATGAAACAAACTTGGTGGGAAGTACAGAAATAATAGGTCTTATGCTTTTAAAAATTGACCTGTTGGGTAAAGTTTCTTAGAAGAAAATGTAAAATAATTAAAACAGTGAAATATAACAGAGATATGATATTAAATGATTATATAATATGTGGTTTTTACACACTGGCCTTTGCTCGGTAATTGTATGTCAAGGAGATTTTAAAAATGGAAGTGAACTTAGAGCTCACTTAGTAATTTTTTTAAAAAAATTATTGTTTTTTAATTGAAGGACAATTGCTTTACAGTATTGTATTGGTTTCTACCAAATATCAACATGATTCAGTCACAGTGAAATCAGACGTCAGTGATCTGGAGCTCAGATTGGGGTTAATTGAAGAATTCACTGACAATTATCTATTACAAAAGTAAACAAATATTTAGCTAATCTTTTCCTTTCTTTCCATAATTTTAGTCTAAGACATTGATAAATACTGTTATCATATAAGAATCATGAATAGAGGCAGAAAAATACGGCATGAAAACTAGGTTACAGAAACAGTTAAGAAGAAAGGAGATGGAATAATTTACCATTCTGTTGTATATCCTTGTCTCTTCTCTTTCTCTGTCAATCTCTGTTGTGTTTAGTACCAAAATATGGATATCCTTCAGTATTTGAAAGAAGATAATGGAGGAGAAATGCCAGAACAAAAATAAGAAGTGAAACTGTTTTTTTTTTTTTTTTACATTGATTTATTTTCAGATATCAGTTTTTGAGAAAATTAACGAAGAGCTAGTTTAGTAAATCTAAATTCATCCCCCCTTCTTTCTTTCTCTGTCATTGATAGTTATTTTAAAAAAGGTGAAATCTCTTTTTACACAGTTAAAAAAATAAGTATAGGCTAAGGGTTTTGTTGAACTAATTATTAACAAGTGAATCAAGCAGATGTAACAGTTGGTTCAAGGCAAACTCCAAAGAACAGACATATTTATAAATCAGGAATATTGAAATGAATGAGCAAATGACAGAGAACTGACTTTTTCCACTATGAGGGAGGAAAATCAATTGAACCTTTGCCTAACAGAATTTATTTGCCTGTCTGTAGACAAGAATTATTTTGCATTGCTATCAGTTATTTATAACTTATAGAGTTGTAAAATAGCTGAAAGGCAATGGAAGGCACACAGCTCCCGTATAATCAGACTTAGCAACTCAGAACTGTGTTTTTTAAACAATGTACTTTTTAAAAAATTGAAGTACCTTATCTTCCTCTCTATCTATCCACCATCTATCTACCTATCTATCTATCAATCATATACCTATGCCCGTTGACTTAGCATCAGTTTTTAGGAAATTCCCATAGCAAACAAAAATTTGGTCTCTGTTACTCTCCTATCTCCAATCTGTACTGAAAGTAACTAATCAAAATATTGGCTGTTATGATCTTTCTCATTTCTCACTCAAAAATCATCTGAAGAGTACAACTATATGTCAGTAGTCTACAAATATTGATTAAAAGGTGAAAAAATCCTAGATAATATAGTACTTCTGTCCTTGCCATAAAATCTAAATCTTTCTTACACCTGTATTTGGTTATTGCTTAGTATTTTCTTAGTCTTTTCTGTTAGTTAATTAAAAAAAGTCTTTATACTCCTATTGATACTTAAGCAATAACGTAAAGCTGAATTTTTTTGCATTAGTTATTTTAAAAGTACTTTATCACAAGCACACTATTTCTTAAGCAGAAGTGCAAATTAAAATTAGTCTTGCCACTAGTTTTTTTTTTTAAATAAATATAAACTTCTTCCAACATATAGACTCCCTGATAATAACTGAAAATGCACATGTTCATATTTTTTTTCTTTGTGGTTCAGTTTTGAGGGATTATACACTACTAGGAATTTGTTCACATCATTTAGCTTTTCCATTTTGTCATATAATTGTCTTCAGTAAACTCTTAAGGTCCTTTGTATTTCTGTGCTGTTAATTTTAACTTCTTTTTCATTTCTGAAAAATGAAGTTTTATTGATTTGAGTCCTCTCTCTTTTTTTCTTGATCAGTTTTGCTAAACATTTATCAATTTTCAGTGAACCAACTCAGTTTCATTAATATTTTTTATTTTTTTAGTTTCAATTTGTTATTTCTTCTCTAATCTTTATAATTTCTTTTCTTCTACTTATGTTGTGTTTATACTTTTTTCTACTTCCTTTAAATGGTACTTTAGGTTGTTTATTTATTAGTTTTGGTTGATTGTCCTTGTTCCTAAGTTAGGCTTTTATTGCTATGAACTTTGCTCTTAGAAATTGCTTTGTTTCATCTTAGGGATTTTGGATCATTGTCTTTTCATTTTCATTTGTCTTCTGATATTTTTTGTTTCCTCTTTGACTTCTTCAGTTAACCATTGGGTTTTTAGTTGCATATTGTTTAGCCTCCATGTGCTTGTATTTTGGTAGTATTTTTTTTTTCAATAGTTGATTTCTAGTCTCTTAAAATTGTGCCAATTTCCATTTCAATTAATTCTTCTGGGGTTTTACCCTATTCCTTCATTTGGTATTTGTTTCTCTGTTGCATCATTTTGCCTGATTTGCTGTTTTTATTTCTATGCATTTGGTAGGTTGGTCATGTTTCCGAACAATGGAGCAATGTCCTTTTGTAGGAGACATCCTATGATTCTCAGCCATAAGTTCCTTTCCGGTTACCAGAGGTATTTGCTCGAGGGTCGCTCCTTATTGGGGCTGTGCACATCCTTCTGTTTTGGAACCTGACTACTGAGGATGGTCTGACATAGTGGGCTGGCTTCCAGTCGAGTTGGTTGCCATATCCTGTGTTGTACAGAGGCTGTCAGCCACTGGTGGGCGAGGCTGGAGCATGAGATTACTGTCTTCAGGGATCCAAGTGACTGCAGGTGGGGTCTGGGTAGGTCTCAGGCTGTTGTTGGCATGCTGGCAGGTGGATCTGTGATCTATTGTGTTCTGTGACTAGTACTGGCTTACAGGTGGGGGACACCAGCTCTTGACATAGTTGACTGGAGGTCTGGCATGTTCTCATTCTGGTGTTGGCCTGCTGTGGACCAACTCAGGCCCCTGGGTCTCTGACTGCAGGGCCTTGGGAGTCCTGGGGCCGGGACTGGTGCACTGATGTGTGGGGATGCGCCCTAGGCCCTCTGTGGGCAGAGTGTGCTCAGTCATTCAGTTGTGTCCAACTCTGTGACCCCATGGACTATAAGCCAGACTGTAGCCCACCAGGCTCCTCGGTCCATGGAGATTCTCCAGGCAAGAATACTGGAATGGGCTGCCATGCCCTCCTCCAGAGGATCTTCCCAACCCAGGGATCAAACCCAGGTCTCCCACATTGCAGGTAGATTCTTTACCATCTGAGCCACCAGGAGTCTCGTTCTGAGCTGTGGTCCCAGAGTGTCTTATATCAGAGGACCTGCTGGTCAGTGGGGCTGTATTTCTGCCTGCTTTATTGTTTGGCCTGAGATGTTTCAGTATGGATGCTAACAGGCTGGTATATGGGGTTGGGTCCTGTTACAAATAAACTAGAGAGATAGTTCCAAAATAGTGCTTCCAACCAACAGTGTCCATGTAGTAAAACAAGCTTCAAATAAAAAGTGTCCATTTCCCAAAGGTGAGGCCCAGCTGCTTTCTACCTCTCTGGAAGGGTCTCCAAGATCATCATGTGGGTCTGATCCAAGCTCCTTTCAAATTATTTCTTCTGCTCTGGGTCTTGGAATGGGGTGAGATTTTGTGTACACCCATTAACAATGGAATCTCTGTCTCCTAAGCCTTCCGGCTCTCCTGTAAATAAACTCAACTGATGTTCAAAGCCGAATATTAGTGGGCTCATTTTCCCAATGTAGGAGTCCTTGGCAGGGAGCCTGATGTGGGGCTTGAACATGTGATTTTTCCCTTGCTACTTGGGGAGAACCTCTGCAGTTATAATTATCCTCCCGTTTGGTGATCACCCACCCAGGAGTATGAGTCAACTATACTGTGCTTCTGCCTCTCATACTTGCCTCATTGTTGTTCTCTCTTTATATCTTTAATTGTGGAAGATCTTTGCTACTAGCTTTCCAGTTTTTCTCATCAATAATTTCTTAGTTACTCATTCGCTAAGCTGTATCCGACTCTTTGTGACTCCATGAAATGCAGTATGCCGGGTTTCCTTGTCCTTCACTATCTCCTGAAGTTTGCTCCAACTTGTCCATTGAGATGGTGATGCCCTCCAACCATCTCATCCTCTGTCGTCCCCTTCTCTTCTTGACCTCAATCTTTCCCAGCATCAGGGTCTTTCCCAATCAGTCAACTCTTTGCATCAGGTGGCCAAATTATTGGAGCTTCAGCATCAGTCTTTCCAATGAATATTCAGGATTGATTTCCTTTAGGATTGACTGGTTTGATCTCCTTGCTGTCTAAGGGACTCTCAAGAGTCTTCTCTGACACCACAGTTCAAAAGCATTAATTATTTGGTGCTCAGCCGTCTTTGTGGTCCAAATTTCACAATTGTACATGATTACTGGAAAAATCATAGCTTTGAATATACGGACCTTTGTCTGCAAAGTGATGTCTCTGCTTTTTAATAGACTGTCTAGACTTGTCATAGCTTTTCTCACAAGGAGCAAATGTGCTTGTGAGAGGAGATGAATTTAGACTCGTCTCGCTGTGCCATCTTGGCCACAAGGCTGTTAATTTTATTCTTGTTAGTACTTTTTTGATGTTTACAATTTGACAGTGGTTTTCTTTGAAATAAAATTTAAAAGTTTCCCTTTTCTATAAATTAGTATTCCTACTAGACTTACTACCTGAATTATATAAAAATATGATGGTGTAATGAGTTTTTAATCTATGGTAATGAACAATGAAGTTAAATAAACAGAAGATGCTATGTTGGGTGAACTTGATCCCTGAGATATTTCAATTTAAATGATTGTTCCAAGAGATTGCTTGGGAATTTGTCATTTATAGAAAAGTAATTTATAGATGGGATCCAATAAAATGTCAATTAGATTTTCAACTTGTGCTATTGAAATGTGACCTCTAATGATCTCTGTCAAGTTTCTATCAATGTGAAATGATATTTTTGATGCAATGGAAAGGAGAAAGTCCAATGTGGCATGAAATCTCAAAGATTCTATCATTATCAAATCACATCTAACATTCACAAATTTTCTTAAGTGACTGAATAATGTAATTGTTTCTTCTAATGATAGGACTGAAGAAAATTCTCTTTCAAAACACGTGTTGTTGAGCAAATGTTTCCTAAATACCTTGGTTATTTAATATCTTAGTAACTCTGCTAATAAAACCTTTTATTGTTCTGGTCTTAATTAGAGAATGGCTAAGTTCTAAGTATTATGATCTTGTCCTCTTCTGGAAAATTACTGAAGCCTTTTTTCACTTACCAAAGTTAGAGGAATTGAGTTTCATTCACAAAATTCCAAGAAAAATTAATTTAAGAGATTTCAAAATTATAAATATATTGTAATTTATTTCTCACATTTATTAAAAATGAATCTTCAGTCATTTCAACAAATAATTTATTTCCACCATAGTATGAACAATGTAATTTGTGAATTTGAAGTGAAAAACTCCATGCTAAATGTACCTTTGGTAATTTTACAGTCAAATAATGGTGTCTCCATGAAGAAAAGAGTCTCACTGTTTTCTAATTGGTTTAAAATAAGATTATTTTCTGCAAATGGGACAAAGCAACAAGAGAAGACTAATAAATCACTATTATTTTAATACCATGTTGGTGGCTCAGATGGTAAAGAATCTGCCTGGAAGGTGGGAGACCTGGGTTCAATCCCTAGGTTGGGAAGATCCCCTGGAGAAGGGAACTGACTACCCGTTTCAGTATTCTGGTCTGGAGAAACCATGAAAGACAAGCATGGCAGGCTACAGTCCATGGATTGCAAAGAGTTGAGCATGACTGAGTGACTTTCACTTTAATTTCACTTAGCACATGGTTAGTATTTTCTGATAGAAGTAAAAGATTCTTTAAAACACCATTTAAATTTCTATATCAAATTTTATCACTAAATTTAGCAATGTTCTTCTTTCCTTAAAGTAAAGTTGGCCTCAGGAAGCATTTACTATGAACAAAGCTAGGAGGTGATGGAATTCCAGCTGACCTATTTCACATCCTAAAAGATGGTGCTGTTTAAAGTACTGTACTCAATATGCCAGCAAATTTGGAAAACTCAGCATTGGCCACATGCCTGGAAAAGGTCAGTTTTCATTCCAGTCCCAAAGAAGGGCAATGCCAAAGAATGTTTCAACTACCAAACAATTGTATTCATTTCACATGCTAGCAAGGTAATGCTCAAAAGCTTTCAAGCTAGGCTTCAACAGTATGTGAATTGAGAACGTCCAGATGTAGAAGTGTACAAGCTGGATTGAAGATCAAACAGCCAACACCCATTGGATCATAGAAAAAGCAAGGGAATTCCAGAAAAGCGTCTACTTCGGCTTCATTGACTATGCTAAAGCCTTTGGCTGTGTGTACAACAAAATGTGGAAACTTCTTAGAGATAGGAAATACCAGACAACCTTACCTGCCTTCTGGAAAACTTGTATGCAGGTCAAGAAGTAACAGTTAGAACCAGACAGGGAACAATGAACTAGTTCAAAATTGGGAAAAGGGTACATTAAGGCTGCATATTGTCACCCTGCTTATTTAACCTATATGCAGAGTACATCATATGAAATGCCGGTCTGGATGAAGCTCAAGCTAGAATAAAGATTGCTGGGAGAAATATCAATAACCTCAGATATGCAGATGACATAACCCTAATGGCAGTAAAAAAAAAAAAAAAGTCTGAGCACTGAAGAATTGATGCCTTCAAAATGTGTACCAGAGACGACTCTTGAGAATCCCTTGGACAGCAAGGAGATCAAACCAGTTAATCCTAAAAGAAATCAACTCTGAATATTCATTGGAAGGACTGATGCTGAAGCTGAAGCTCTGATACTTTGTCTACCTGATACAAAGGGCCAACTCACTGGAAAAGACCTTGATGCTGGGAAAGGTTGAAGGCAGGAGGAGAAGGGGATGACAGAGGATGAGATGGTTGGCTGGCATCACCAACTCAATGGATATGAGTTTGAGAAAACTCCAGGAGATGGTGAAGGACAGCAAAGCCTGGCATGTTGCAGTTTGGAAAGAGTTGGACATGACTGAGTGACTGAAAAACAACATAAAGGCAGAAAACAAAGAGGGACTAAAGAGCCTCATGATGAAGGAGAAAGAAGACAGTGAAAAAGCTGGCTTCAAACTCAACATTCAAAACACTAAGTTCATGGCATCGGTCCCATCACTTCATGGCAAGCATTCGGGCAAAAAATGGAAACAGTGACAGACTATTTTCTTGGGCTTCAAAATCACTGCAGACAGTGACTACAGCCATGAAATAAAAAGATACTTACTCCTGGAGACAACCTAAGACAGACCTGGACAGCATATTAAAAAGCAGAGACATCACTCTGCTAACTAAGGTCTGTATATTTAAATCTATGGTCTTTCCAGTAGTCATTTATGGATGTAAGAGTTGGACCATAAAGAAGGCTGACCTCAGAAGAATTGATGGTTTGGAACTGTGATGCTGGAGAAGACTCTTGAAAGTCCCTTGGACAGCAAGGAGATCAAACAGTCAATCCTAGAGGCAGTCAACTATGAATATTTGTTGAAAGGATTGATGCTGAAGCTCCAGTACTTTTTCCACATGATGCAAAAAGCCAACTCATTGAAAAGACCCTGATTTTAGGAAAGATTGAGGGCAGGAGGAGAAGGGGGAGACAGAGGATAAGATGGTTGGATGGTATCATTGACTCAATGGTTATGAGTCAAACTCCCAGAGATAGTGAAGGACAGGGAAGCCTGGAGTGCTGCAGTCCATGGGGTCACAAAAAGTCAGACGTGATTAAGTGACTGAATAGCAAGCTTCTTTTCTTAAATATTTCCAATTTTTCCTTTTGTATCATTATGGTAACTAACTTCAAACCAGACATCTCTAAGGAAATTCCTTATTTTTTTCCATAGACTATATTTCTAAGAAGTAGAATTACTCAGACCAAAATAATAAATATTTAAAGCTATATAACATAAAATGTAGTATATTTTCTAATAGTCTTTATAACCTTAATATCATCAATACAGGATTATCTCTTTAATCTTTGTCACTTTAATAATTAAAAATTAAAATTTCTTATTACATATGTACTTCTTTTTTGCATTGGTGAATAGTTGATTGATAGGATTCCATTACTTTCAGGTGTACAAAATAGAGATTCAAAATTGTCAATGGGCTTCCCTGTGGCTCGGAAAGTAAAGACTCTACCTGCAATGCCAGAGACCAGGGTTCAATCCCTGGTCAGGAAGATCCCCTGGAGAAGGGAATTCCAGCTCATGTCAGTATTTTTGCCTGGAGAATTTCCTGGACAGAGGAGCCTAGCAGACTATACAGTCCATAGGGTTACAAAGAGTCAGACACGACTGAGTGACTAACACATACGCAATTTAAAGTGTCTATGAAATATTGGGTACATTCACTGTGTTGTACTATATGTCCTTATAGGTTATTTATTTTATACATTGTATTTTGTACTTCTCAATCCCCTACCCCATCTTGCTCCTTCCTCATCTATACCCCCACTGATAATCCCTAGTTTGTTTTCCATATCTGTGTCTGTTTTGCTATAGTACCATTCCATTATATATATGTGTGTGTGTGTGTATACATATCATATCCTATATATGTATCACTTATGTACTCTTTCTTAATCATCTTTTGATGAACATCTAAGTTGCTTCCATATTTTGGCTATTGTAAATGATGCTGCCATGAACATTGGGGGCATGTATCTTTTCCAATTAATGTTTTCATTTTCTTTAAATATGTACCTGGGTGTAGACTTGCTAGATCATATAGTAGTTCTCTTTTTAGTATTTTGAGAAGGCTATGTGCTGTTTTGCACAATGACTGCTATAATTTACACCCCACTAGCAGTGTACAACCATTCCCTTTTATCCACATCCTCACCAATATTTGTTATTTATGGTCTTTTTGATGACAGCCATTTTGACAGATGTGGATAATAGCTTACTGTGCATAAGAAATACACACATATATATTTCTTATCCAGCTAGTGATATTGACTATTGTTATGTTGAGCAGGCATTTCTAATTCTTATTCTATGAGAACATATTTTACTGTTTGTCCTCCATTTTTTTCTTTGATTTGTAAGGATTAGTAGTATTAAATATTTTTCACTAGCTTATATTACTAAATTATTTCCCAGTCAATAGTTTGATTGTTAATTGTCAGGTACATTTGCTTTTGGAGGAGTATACTGAAAGGGTGTGACCACCAGTTGACCCTGGAGCTGGACTTGGGAAATAGGAGGTTCCTTACCCGTTACTTACCCTCAGACTGTATGTTCTACCAATCATTCACACACTAGGATCTATTGCAAGGACATAGTATTAAGATAGAGTAAGATGTTGTTGAGACCATTTGGATAGAATGTGTGACTGAACGCAATTATAGCGTCCATATAGACTTTTAAGAAGTCACAGGCATGTGCAGGGATCTACTCATATTCTTGCCATTCAAGATCAGCATCCTATGTAAGTTACTCCATTTTTTAAAACTGCCACCCCCATTCTGGAGTGCCTGCCTCTTTCTCTGGTCTCTCTTTGCCCACTGGGGAGTGGGAGCAGATTCAGATTTCATTTGGGACGCTCTTGAAGCTTTGATCAGAATTTTCTCATGTCCCAAAGATCTCATAAATGTTTTCTGTTCTCCACTGAGTGGAAATTTCTCTTTCTATAGATAATTTTATCCATGTCCTATCCTTGCCAGTTCCCTACTCCCTTTTATCTCTTCTGTACAATCTTTCCTAACTTTTGGCTCAGCTAGTCTGAAAATGGCTTTATTGCTTAGAATATTTATGTCTCCACTTCAATATAGTTAGAATTTTGAGGAATTCTCTGTCTCTTAGTTAAAGTATAGGAGTGGGTCATGGGTAGTGTTATTTATTTTCTTTTTAAAAATATATGAATGATGTCTGGAGAGATTAAATCTTAGACAACTGCGATTATCAAGGAGACTCTTCTCTTTTGCCTTTTGCAGTAAAGAATGATAAGACACAAAGGGCTCTTTCTAAGAGTTTAATGACTCACTTAAATACTAAATAGACCCCTTTCCTTAAATAACTCTGTCTGCTTATTTTGTTGCTTTAAAACTACAGTGTTAGGCTTGGTTGTAGGAAACTTTGATGACTCCAAAACTTTGAGCAGCTTTTGGTTGGAACTTTTATTCTTTCCCATCTCTTGATCATATTACCCACTACTCAGAAAAAGAAATTAGTGTTTTTGACATATTTTTGAAGCAATATTTTCCAGAATCAAATGTAGTCAAATAGTTGATTCAGAATTATTTGCCACTCTCTTTCAATTCAAAACTTCTAAACTTTCCACCTTAGAGTATGATATTTGGATGTGATTTCTAAGTATACCCAACAATTGTTCTCTAAGTCACATTTTGTGTATGAAAAGGAATCTTCAGTAGAAAATATTTTCCTAAATGTGGTGTTCATATTTGGTATAAATACATGGAGAAATTTGCCACAATAGAAAACACTTGATCTTTTTCTCAGAAACTTACAACTCTCAGAAACTCTACTGTAGTTGAAATAAAGTAAGGAAATGAACTCATTGGATGAAATCATCTTTAGCAATATATTTGCTTTGATCCAGAAATAGAATAAGCTTCTAGTGTCATTCCTATCACTGATAGAAAAGCATAAATTTGAATTTTTTTATAATTAAAAATTAAAACTATGTTTTTTAAAGTTACTAAAATTTGGAGGTCAGTATATTCAAAAAGTAGTCATTGACCATGTTCTGTAAATGCCAAAAGTTTGAAAGTCACTGGTATAAAATTAATATTTCATTGGCTTTCTCCCTAATATTTGTCTTATTTTCCAAATGCTATTTAGTAATCAATCCATTCTCTCTCAGTGAGTTTGTGCATCACCATTAGTTTTGTGTTCTTTTATATATTTCTGTCTGTCTCATTCCTTTCCTACTATTTTCTACACTGTTCAGTCTGGAATTTGTGTGTGTGTGTGTGTGTGCTTGTATGACACGCTTTTATTTATTATGGTTGTATTATAAATTTTAGTATAGAAAAAGAGAAGTTAATTGCTCTTCTTCTTTGGTGACTAATTTTAAAAACAATTCTCTTGGCTCTTTCAATCACTTTTCAGACATTGCCTCTTGGTCACCTGCATTTGCCCTTCAAGGAAAGTTCTGAGATGAAGTATATTTGGTCATCAAAAGCTTTCTCATGGGACCTCTTCTCACTTGACCTCAAAGGTCTCCAAGGAAAGTAAAAACATTCTCAATATCATAGATAACTTTCTGCATCTGTATTCCATGGAAGCATTTTATAAAAGCATCTTAGCTAGTATGACATACTAAAAGGGTATGTTCACTTACATTCATTTGTTTCAGTTGGTTTGAATTTTGTTCATTTATTTTTACTCACTTCTTCCATATTTCCTTTCATTCTTGCCTGTTTTACCTCTTTTACCGCTAAATTTTCTCTTCCTTCTCTCTTCAATCCAATTACTTCACCTTCCGAGGTCCAGGTTCAAGCTAAGCGGAAGGGGCCCCTTTGGGGCCAATCACGCTGTCTGGGAGCACTTGTCCATCACCCAGTCTGGTCCTCCTGACATTGCTCAGGCAGGCTGAAGAGGCAGATCTTCGCTGGCCATTCCGTCAGGGTCGGGTCCCCAGTCCCTGCCAGCTGTCACTGCTGAGGGAGCCAGGGACCTGGACCCAATGGAGGCCTTCAAGCCACCCGAATGGAGGGACAGGTTGCTGGGTCCTACGGAGTGAACTCAGGCACACTGCCCCCAACACTAGGTAGTGAGGTGGGGGTAGCGGAGAGTTTCTCTGGAACCCTGCAGGAAACAGCCCCCAGACAATTCCCTAGGCCCCCCAGATCACCTGCTGGCCCAAGGCTGGAAGGCCTAGAAGGCCCCAGGGAGAACACCATGACCCCCCATCTCATTGCACTCTCCACTGCAAGGACCACTACGCACCTGACCCACGTTTAGCCAAGTAGAACCTCTGACCGCCTTGCTAGGAGCCTGCGCTGCTGGCCTCCCCATACTGGTCACTGGGAATGGCCTTGTGCCCATGGCTATATGCCGGCCCCACCCTTATTACAGGATAAGACACTTATTCAGATTTAGTAATGAAGATTCTTGAGTATGATAAAGATTGTGCTAAATCCACCATGCTCTTTATAGGAAAAGCATGGATAGGAAGGAATATCCAACAGAGATAAAATATTAACAAACTATTAAAATATGGAAATCCTTATATGATAGATACTTAGAGCATAATCATGGAAAAATAATACAACTTTTATAAATAGCAGTTTAAATAATCATAAAACAGAAAAATACTACTTTACAGGACGATAGTGGGATTGAAATAAAACAATAAAATGTTAACAGCTTTTATTAAGGTATAATTGGCATACAATAAATTGTACATACTTAATGTATACCGCTTGATAAGTTTGAGCATAAGTATATAACTGTTAAAATCATCACTATAATCATGAGAGTGAACATATACTATAGCCATCAAGTTTATCTTGTACTCTTCTGTAGATATTCCATTTTGTTCCACTTAGCTATACCCCAGCTGCAACTGATTTGCTTTCTATCACTATATTTTATTTTCTGTCACTAGGTTAGTTTGCATTTTCTAGTTTTCCAGAAAGAGTATCATACAGCACATACATATTTTTGTCTGACTTTTAAACTCAGTATAACTATTTTGAGTTTCACCCACATTGTATTGTTTATGGCAGTTCATTTCATTTTATAGCTAAGTTGTATTCCACTGCTTGGCTATGCCATTGTTCATTTACTTATATACCTGATTATGGACATTTGGTTTATTCTCTCATTTTTGCTTATTACAAAAAGAGCTGCTAAGGACATTCATATATAAATCTTGTATGGAAGTATGATTTCTTCTCAGTAAAAATAAGAAGATATATATACATATACATATATTTAACTTTTTAAAAAATAAAATAATGTAAAAGTTTATTTTAGGACATTATAAAATGCAACTGAGATGTGTGCTATTGTTTAGAAATATACTTATTTTGGTTGCTCAATGCAGTATGGATAAAACAATCTATTCAAATTTAATAAGCACTAAATTATTAAATAAAAGCAAGCATATCATAGTATGTGGTTCACAAAATCCGTGGACAAGACCTGAAAGACAGATAAAAATGAATCAGTTGGATGTTTCATTAAGAACATTTTTATACAGTAACTGTCAACGAATTGTGAGTTAGTATATGGGCATACATGCAATGTCTAAATTTACCTTCATGGTGTCATATATATGCAAGATTATTTTGTTTATCACAAAAAGACATAGACTTCATTAGCCTAAACTATTACTCAGTCTCCCAAGGCAGTTTTCCAAGACACTGTCCAAAGTGTATTAGCTAATCTGTGAAAAGTCAGTACTAGTCCATTTTCTCTTTAGCAGATAGAATTAAATTAATAGAAAAAATATTGAACTTCTTAGAAAAAATCAATAGTACGTAAAAACAGACTAAAATGTAAACATGAAATAAGGTGGAAAAGTTTATAGAGTCATGTTGAAAGTGGTCTTGAGTCTATGTATGTGGTTGTGTCTACGTGTGTGGTTACTGTTTTGCTTAGTTACTTGTGTTCTCTCTAAGTTAAGGCCCAGTGCATGACATATTGGAAACATGATTATGCTACCACTGTCAAAAAGGAAACCATGAAGTGAGAGATAAGAGAGAAAGAGAAAGATTGTGGAGGAACCATTAAGTCCGACCAGAATGGGCTAATCGAGACTAACAGTATTAGAGCCAAATTCCCAAGCATCTTGCCTGCTTTAAAATGATGATTTGAAGTAAAGATATGACATTTTAAAAGCTTGTTTAACATTATTTTAAAAGAGTAGAGTAATTTGATCTATACATTTAATAATTTATGTTATAAAATTTCAAATGTTTTGAATGAATAAAAAGCATACATGCTCTAAAATATTTGACATTTTGTTGCTTATTTTGCAGTGATTTTAGGTAAGAGAGATGTTACTCTAACATCTTAGAGCATGGAACATGGTAGAACAATCCAAATGAGTTGAGTAAGAAGAAATAGAAAGAATAGCAATAATAGATAAATAGCAAGAAATTATCAAGCCCAGCTTTGCATTTCAGAAATAAATTGAAGCCTGAAGTGTTGGGGTGTTGGGTTGACTTTCTTAAGGCCATTCACTGTGTTAATAGCAAAAGTTTGATATAGTGATAAAAACATTTGTTCTCCCTTCGTTTATTCTTTCATAATTTGGTACCATCACTTCCTTAACATCATCTGACTCGTCAGCAGATGTTCACTCCTATCCAAAATATTCATAAGACACATAGACCTGTCCAAAACCATTTATCATGTAGCAAATATGCTCACAGATGCTTGCCCTTACAAAAGAGCCCAATTGAGTTCCTTTGCCCCTTCGGCCAAGTGAGGACAAAATGAGCATCATTAAAATTCCATAATATTTGATTGTGAAGAGTTTCCCCTTGATATATTTTGCCAGTGGAAAAAAATATTTTAGCTCATAAATATCAACATATAAATAAGAAATTGATGAGGTTCAGGCTTTTCTCTTGTCATTTAACTATACTAAAACAAAATATGCACCTTTTTTTTTTAAACAAACTATTGAAACAACTTGTTAAAGTTCAGCTTTTTAAAACCCAAGGTATAAAATTTCTCCAAGCATTTTAGCTGATTCATTTACAATGAAAAAGTATTGCAACTCTAGCCTCATATGTTTACTGTATGTATAGTGAAGTAGCAATTTACTTTGCTAATAAACTTGAACCAAATTATTGTTCCAAATACATGATTTGAAATGAAAAATTTTAAAAGATTCTGAAGAGCTCTCTAATCTTGAGCAAATAATGCACCCTCTCTCTGGGGTCTTCAATTTTGATCCTAATAATTAGCCATTTATGTAGTTACTATTACTGTGTTCAGTTACCAGTTGTTAGGTACTCAGTCATGTCCGACTATTTGCAACCCCATGGACTGTAGCCCGCCAGTCTCCTCTGTCCATGGAATTTTCCAGGCAAGAATACTGGAGTGGGTAGTCATTCCCTTCTCTAAGGGATCTTCCCAATCCAGGGATTGAACCATGGTCTCCTGCATTGCAGTCAGATTCTTTATCGTCTGTGTAACCAAAGGAACATAACACATATGAAGTGCAACAAAGAAAGAGATATAAGCAATTGACTCACAGGATTGTGGAGGCTTGGAAAGCCCAAACTGTAGAATCAACTAGTAGGCTAGAGACCCAGGGAGGAATTGATGCTGCAGCTTGAGTCTGAAGACAGTCTGGAGGCAGAATTCTCTTTTATCAGGGACCTCATGCTGTTTTCTGTTAAGGCCTCTGATTAATCTGATGAGGCTCAACTGCTTTATGGAGGATAATCTGCTTTTCTCAAAATTCACTGATTTAGATGTTAATCTCATCTTAAAAATACCTTCATAGCAACATCCAGCAGCAGCCTGACAATATATCTGGGTACTGTTCCCTACTGAGGTTGATACATACAATTAACCATCACAGAGGTGGATTTGGCTCAGTCCCACTGTTACTGCTGCTGCTGCTAAGTCGCTTCAGTCGTGTCCGACTCTGTGTGACCCCATAGACGGCAGCCCACCAGGCTCCCTCGTCCCTGGGATTCTCCAGGCAAGAACACTGGAGTGGGTTGCCATTTCCTTCTCCAATGCATGAAAGTGAAAAGTGAAAGTGAAGCCGCTCAGTCGTGTCCGACTCTGTGCGACCCCACGGACCGCAGCCCATCAGGCTCCTCCGTCCATGGGATTTTCCAGGCAAGAGTACTGGAGTGGGTTGCCATTTCCTTCTTCAGGGGATCTTCCCGACCCAGAGATTGAACCCAGGTCTCCTGCACTGCAGGCACTTTACCCTCTGAGCCATCAGGGAAGCTCAGTCTCACTAGGTTGTCTTAAATACAGCCTAGGACATATTTTCAGAGTCACCCCAATCAGGGAACCCAATCCAGTATCCTTGCCTGGAAAATTCCATGGACAGAGGGGCTTAGCAGGCTACAGTCCATGGGGTCGCAAAGAGTCCGACATGTGTGAGTGACTATATTCCCTCTATTCCCCAACCAGTGAACAAGGAGTTGATGTGTAAGTGTGTGTGTGTGTGAGTGTGTGTGTGTGTGTGTGTGTGTGTGTGTGTGTGTGTGAGTGTGTGTGTGTGTGTGTGTGTGTGTGTATCCTCTTCCTCCTTCAGTTATTACCCAAGGGCTGCTGCAGAGGGGACCTAAGTCTCTGCTACTTGTGTGAGCAGGCAAAGCTGTCCCAGTAGCCTGTGGGTATTGCTCTGACAAAGAGCTCCAGGCATTGGCTCTTGGAATGACAGTGCATCTGGAGGCAGTATGCCCCCCAGAGGTAAAGAGATCCAGCGGATCATCAATAACATTTGTATATACATAGGGGTTGAGGAAATCATGTGAAGTTTAAGATACAATCTGGGTCTAATTCATGAAGGTTTAGAGGGACATATCAAAGAACATGGATTTAATATAAATGTAGGATAGTGCCAGAGCTACCAGTGTCAGTCTTTCTGAGGAATTATCATTTGAAATAATTATTTATTATTCTTGGAATCTCTAATTAATGAGGTCTGAGATTAGGCATGTAATCCAGTTTAAGACTGATGTTTCAGGCTTGAGGAACCAGGATAGATTTGCACAAGGGGAGAACATGATTATAGCTTATGAGGAGTACACCTGTAGCAACTTGAAGGCGAACCTGAAAGGAAAGATACTACTTTAGGACATTAAAGCAGTGATGTGCTTATGTGGGAGGGAGGTTTAGGATATATTTAGGTAGCAAATTTGACAAAAGTGTCTCAAGGAGGGTGAGAAAGAGAAGGATTAGTCAATGAGAATTTTCAAGTCACCAGCATGGTGATGGAAGTGATAGTGATGTCAGACCTTGAAATATAAAACCTGGAAGCAGAATTTAGTGGGGAAAATAGTGAAAGAGGTTTGAAGCATCAGTGAGATATCAAGGAAGAAATGACTATTAATGAGCATGTAATTCTGGACCACTGTAGCAGAACACCATAGATGGAGTGGTTTTTATATGGCAGAAATTTATTTCTCATGGTTCTGGAAATGGAAGCATGGTCAGGTTGCAAACTCCTTGTTTTATCCTCACTTGGTATCCTCTTCTTCAGGTTGCAGGCTTATTGTTTTGTCTGCACTTGGCTAAAGAGGCAAAGGAGCTCACTTGGAGCTTGTTTATAAAAGCACTGATTTCATTCATGAGGACTCTGCTCTCATGACCTAATCACCTTCCAAAGGTGATATGATCACACTGGGCATCATAGTGTCAACAGGAATTTGGAAGGACACAAACATTCAGATCTTAACAGTTAGAAAGAAAGTAAATGGAAATTTCTAGACTGAGAAAAATTTTTTGTATTTATTCGTACAGATCAGAAATCAGCAAACTAGCCCACAGACCAAATCCACTCTACCAAGTGTTTTTGTAAATAAAATTTTATTGGAACACACTCACAGTTATTTATTTGCATGTTGTCTTTGGCATCTTGCCTTCTGTGTTGCAGCATTAAGTACAGATATCTCTACGGTGACAGAATCTGTGTGGCCCCCACAGTCAATATATCCTGTCTCCTTTCCTAAAAAATTTTGCAGACTCTTGGTGTAAATGTATCCATTGAATCTTTGAATGTGAATAAACTGCCTAGGCAATGTATGTGATGAGAATAGAAATGGTTGAGCACAAACATTTAAAGGCAAGGAGAAAAGGAGCAGAAGTCTTCAACTAAGAACCAAAGGTTTAGTGTAAGGACAAAAAAGAGATAGTTCAAAATCTCTGTCTCTGTATTAGGCCATCTGTACTTTACTTAGTTACCAATAAGCCAAAACAAGAAAAGAGAAACAGGCAGAATGCTTTTTCCCATTTTCTTTCTTCTTTGGTTTCTCCTTTCTCTCTTCTGCTGCTGCTGCTAAGTCACTTCAGTCATGTCCAACTCTGTGTGACCCCATAGACGGCAGCCCACCAGGCTCCCATCCCTGGGATTCTCCAGCCAAGAACACTGGAGTGGGTTGCCATTTCCTTCTCCAGTGCATGAAAGTGAAAAGTGAAAGTGAAGTCGCTCAGTCGTGTCCAACTCTTCGCGACCCCATGGACTGTAGCCCACCAGGCCCCTCCATCCATGGGATTTTCCAGGCAAGAGTACTGGAGTGGGGTGCCATTGCCTTCTCTGTTCTCTCTTCTACCGGCTTTCAAAAAACAAGGTACTGGAATAGATCTCACCCTCTCAGAAATATATGGAAATCAAGAGCTCTCTGAGACCTGGAGCCCATTCAGAGTCGCAGCTAGCTGCAGATCCTGCATGTTGGTGTCAATCACATGTTCTGTTTTGCTTCTACATTTCTATTAACCTCCACAATTTCCCTTTTGTTTACTTCATGTGGTCTTTTCCTCAGAATGAAAACAAAGAGCACAGCGTTTTGCCTAGGAAATAATATCCTGTTTCCTTTTCTATGAGCTGTACGCTTGCAACAGTGTTATAAATCACTTGTGCCGCCTAGACTAGACTTGTCACTTGTCTGAAAGGAAGCCCTTTATTTGACTAGAAGAGACAGGGGCCAAATGAACCTGCTTCTTTCCTATGCCAGCCAGCAGTGCAATTACAGTGCTGGGGGCTAAGGAAGAGCAGAGCCGTCACTTCCCCCAGGACACGGGTGCTGTGTCCTTGAAATAGTTGATTGTACTTGGGGTCCTGCCTTGGCCTTGTTAACCAGACAGGACAACATGGGATTTCATAAATGACTGTAATTCGTTGGTGATTTGTTGAGGTTTCTGAACACAGTTTTGGAAAGAGATGGTTCACTTTTGCTTTGTATCTCTTGATAAAGTCTCATGGTTTCCATAATCTTTGGAATTCATAATCTTTAGGTAATGCACTTTGTAGAAACAGCAGGAAAGTGACGATTTGCAAACCTCCTTTTCTCCACTGATGAGTTTAAAAATGCTGTCGTTTACTTCAACTGTTGAAAATGGAACTTTCCCCATATTTAAGCAGTGGTGTTCTCTTTTCATGCTGAAAAGCAATGAATTGTCACAAATGGACATCTTGCTATGAATAAAGATGACAAATGAGTAAGTGACTTAGAAATATGCTTGACAAGTGGGAAGCGGTTTGAAAATAGACTTTATATACTCTTCTACCATCAATTTGAGAGACCAAAGAAATCTGGCTGCAGTGGTAGCCAACAGGTACATGGACAGGAGCTTCCAGCATATTCTCATGCTTCTCGAATTGCCAACAGAAGCTTTTCACTTTGCTCTTGTTTGGGAGATTATGATTCATTTGTCTGTTAGGTTGGGCACAGTTTGATCATGCTCCAAGTTGGCATAGCCTCAATAACCCTCTGCCATCATAATTCTGCTTGTAGGAACTAGTTGGAGACCATTCTTGATCAAATGTTTTCTTAGACCAAAGTTAAGTATCCTATGTGGGTCTTACTGATACGCTATTCAAGAAACACTCACTGGTACCTGAACACTGATTCTGAGTTCTGGGAAATGAAGCAGAAGTTACAGAGGGAGCTTCCAAGGCCCCCCTGTTCTCCTAAAGACCCCATGTCCTCTCAGAGAAGCCGTGGCAGTAAAATTCTTAGTTCTCATTTTCTTTATCTTTAAAAGTTGCTTAATGAATTAACTAACGTGGTCAATTCCTGACACAATATAAAGCTCAGCAAAGCCTGCTAGTACCATAAAACAGATTGCTCATATTTATAGCACATACCCATACCAAGTACTTATTTTCCTACATGGTTCATGTGGATGTTTCTTGTTGTCCTATATTTGATCAGTCCTTTGATTTCATCATCTGCATTTTTATTAGATCAATATCCAGAAAATGGTTTCTCATGTTATTCTCACTCATGTGCAATACAGATACATTATACTCCTCATTTTTCTCCATCTATCCTTGCATCTTTCCATATTAAAATTTTACCTATGAGTAAATTTAAAGAGGAAATAGAAGTCACTAGCATGTTCATAAGCCGAAGCATAGAAATCATTTGTAATTGCCGCGCCAGTTAAGTGCACATCAGGATGGCAAAAACCATCACTCATGAAGGGCTTTCATTTCAAAGATCATGGGTTCTGAGTTTTCCCCATGTGTTCCCATAAATCTTTTTTTTTTTTTTTGATTAAGAAAATACTTAGAAATGCAAGAGTATAAGAGTGATGTTATGAAAGCTTATTTTAGGGGAAAAAGCAATTATTTGTGGATTCCTGCCACATTTCACAGCTCGTGGTGGCACATGAGGGCATGACTGCCAAGACATAAGCTACCTGGATAAGGCCAATGAAAGAGGAGAGGGCTTGGTGCTGTGATGGCAGAAGTGTACGCCAATTTGGGTAACAGTTTTCTGCGTGTGCTCTTTGTTTTTTCTCTGTCTGGGAACTAGTGCAGGAAGTCTAAAAGAGGAAAACAAACCCAGATCGTCTCTACTTATTTTTAGTTCACTGATGCATGCTTACATTCCCACTGTCACAGAAGTACTTTGTTTGTGGCTTTTGCTGTCATTTTTTATTCATTCATTCATTCATTCATTTATTGATCAAAATTTTTCTAATTTCCAATTGTGAGAAGAGCTAGAAAATTAACTGCTTCATAAAATCTTAGGACAGAACTTGTTCCCCAGGAGTTTACAATTTTAATGTTTTACAAGAACTTGTCCATTCACCTTATTCTAAACCAATGATTCTCAATGGCTGTAGTGGCGGCAGAACTGGCCTCTAGGAGGCATTTGGCAATGTCTGGAAATATTTATATTGACTATGGGATTGAGTGCTCCAAGTGTGCCCTGGGTAGATGGCAGAAATTCTTCTAAATATTCTATAATGTGCAGAAAAGCCCAACAAAGTATAATATGTCCTCAAATGAGAAAGTCTATACAAAACTCTTGCTTTGAACAGAATTTATCCTTTTCTTAGCACAATTCTTTATATATAATAGAGGTATCTGCTATTTCTTTTCAACAACTCACAGAAGTCAACACATTGTATAGTATTTAATGAATATTTGTCAAAAGGATTAATATATATTAAATTGGATTAACTTTACTGATGTAGAATGAAGAACAATGGCTTTGGGAGTAGAACTGGGTTTGAATGTTAGCTCCAAAATTAAATGTTTGTGTAGTCTTAATCAAATTACTTAACATTTCAGAGTCTTAACTTTATACTAATATAGGACACTAGTGCTCACTACTTAGAATAAAATGAAATATCATGTCTGTAAACCCTTTGGCACCTAGTAATTCTTTATAAGATGTCCTTTGTCTTCTGAGTCTGGAAAAATTTTCCAATAGTGAATGGATAGCTTTTTGAATTGATAATCCCACATTAGTTATTCTATAAACTTTTAGTTACTGGGTATGTGTTTACTTTTCTTTGGAATTTCATCTTTTGTGAAATGAAGATGATGCTGGCTATTGTTTTCTTATTATTATTGTTATAGTCTTACAGTAAAAGGGTTTAACTTAGGTCTGTAGAAGCTGGTACCTGATCTTTGCGTGCAAAAATTGTAATCACTAAATGCTCCAGATGGTACCACAGATGCAGAAAGGTTAAGAGATGTAATCAATTGTCATACCAGGGAGGCACTCAATGTGATTTCGAGTTTATTGTGAGTCCCCACTGACTGAATTAGAATGTCATGTTCTGTGACAGAGTAGTAATAGATTAGATGCTTGCTCCTCTCTGCTCTTCTGGATAAATAAAGGGGAAATTCAGTTGTGAACTGCCTCTCTCAGTGGCTAGGAGTGCCATGTTTGTTTAATAATGTGTATTCACACTATTCTTCAACTCACAGTTCAAGTATTCATCCTCATGCCTCTGTATCTGCTCTGTGAGCTGAGTGAATGAATTGTAACAGTAAAACCATATTCGGGGAAACTACTAATATCATGGGAGGGATTGAGGAGAGAGAGGACTTTCCAATTCTGAAGGAATAAGCTTTAGAAACTTCTCAAAAGTCCCTCTTGGAGCAGGAAAGCAGTTCCTAGGGAAGGAGTCACTTGGTAACAGGGATTCTTTTTATATAAATTTGGGAATCTGTGATTTTAGGAAGGTTATTTCTTTTAAGTAGGAAAGACATTATTATTATTATTATATAGGAAGGAATTTTGAAAATCTATGATTTTTTAGCAAGCCTAAGTCACGTCATTTCCTTCTTGATGGTTCTGCTTTCAACAATGTCATATAGTATGTTCATCCATCACAATCTGATGGCTCAACCTTTCAGTTGTATTAGAAAATATGAAAAAAATTTAAGGTCAGAATAATTCAAAAAAGGAGAAAATATGAAAAAAAGCTTGGAAGAGTGAAACCATGTTATTATTCTTATATGAGGTAACTAATTCCATTTTAAAATGGGTTTTATAAAGTGTTTCACTTGATATGACATGGTAACCGGAGGTGAAAATTTTGGATTGGCACTGTTGTCAGTTTTCACTATGGCTTTCATGTGCTTTCAGGGCAATTGCTTTCAGCTAGGGTGCTCAAATTTGATGAATTTCTGCTAGTTTTCTGCCTAACCTAACATTAAGTGATATTATAGCTAAAAAATAAACTGAACTGCTTGTACATCAATCTCTCAGCTGATATGGTTTGTTCATAATCGGTTTAATTTTCCCACATAAATTAAAGAAAATGTGTAAAGTGACTTGAAAGATTATTTATAATTATTACAAGAAGGGGTAGGTACAATTTTCTTTTACCACAGTTCCCTTAGAAAGCCATTGTTATTAAAATCTTTAAAAAGTCTTGAAGTGAAAAAGCATAAGGATTTAATTGTCTTCCTTGGTTTTCTTGAATTTATGGAATATATTTTCATCTTTTAGTCATAGTTCTGTTTTTAAATAACTATGTTCTGCTCCATGAGAGACATTTCAGTTCTAAATGTATGCAACCAAATTATCTCTTAACCCTCATTTTCAAACTGCAGTTCAATCAGTATACTCCAGATGGCACACAATGATGATAAAATTATGCATATGTTACATTGAGGGATTGAATATGCAAACAGAAGGAGCTGGTTAACTAAGGCTTTCAAATTGCCTTTAGGACTTTACCATTCTCCTACATAATGACAAAAAAAAAAAGTAGATAGTGTTTTGCTTGGCTTTAGGATTTGACATTTTTTAATATGGTAAGTGAAATGCAATTGTAATCTATAATAGTCCACATGAAAATTTTGCCCATGTCCATATGAAAGCAAATGTTTTCCTACACAAGTCAGTATATAAGGGATACTATTTATTTCTTAGTTAATTACCAATATTTCTCAGACAATGCCATTCTCTTAAGAAAATATGTGGGGGGAAAACAATAAAAATTGATATGCTTCATGCATTAATAGACATTTTTGTTGTTCTAAACATAGGATTGGGGAAGCAGGTCATCTACTTTTTGTTTGCATAATCTTAGAAAATCATGATGATACTGGGAGAAATAAATATATAGAAAAAATAAAGCAAACAAAAATACCTCAGCTTTAATCACCAAAGGCTTATCAACTATTCCATTACTGAATACTTCCTTTATAGCTGTATAGTTCTATAGTGTAAAGCTAATCAGCAGTTTCTTATTTGGGGATTTAAGCAGAGTTAAAGGAGTGATATATTTGTCACTTTATTATTATATTGTGATCTTCAGAATTCCTACTAAATTCCAATGGCAACAGTTCTTAGTTTTAGTAAAAGGTACGTCCATATATTTTTGCAATTTTTTATATAGTCTTTAAAGATTAAAAAATTGATAATAGCTCAGTAGTAAAGAGTTTTCCTGGTGGCTCAGTGGTGAAGAATCTGTCTGCCAGGCAGGAGACACTGGTTTGATCAGGAAGATCCCCTGGAGAAGGAAATGGCAACTTCAGTATTCTTGCCTCAGATATCCCAAGGACAGAGAAGCCTGGCAGGCTAAAGTCCATGAGAGTGCAAAGAATCAGACATGATTTAGCGACTAAACAACAGTAGGAAAGCCTTCTATATGAGGAATAGCACACTTTTATTAGTGTCAGTTGTAAGAGTAAAAATATAATCATGTCTTATCATCTTATAGATACGTATTTCTCTATCTCTCAACATCCATCCAAAAGTTATTATTTTAAAACATTTTGCCCTACCACCTAAGATACGTTTGCGTGAATTGTGGCAGTTTTCTCCTAGTAATCGAAATTGGGGAAGTCTTTTATTCATAGGGGAAACTAGGTGTGTTTTTTCCCTATAGTTTCATGCATTGATTTTGATGAACATTTCATGCTAAAGGAGTTTCCAAAGTAGAACAATTCAGAATCCATGAATAGTAATTGAACCTTTTAGTTCTGCTCTAAACTTAAAACCATTATTCTCCATTTAGAGCAGACAAATCATGTTGCTCTACAGAACGTTGCTCTGTCATTTTAGTTTTCTTGTGGTGGTTGTTCCTAGTGAGCTAGGCTGGAATATTAAGCTCTCTTTGCTTCCCATGCTCTCTCTTGCTGTGCTGGGTGCACTTAAGGTTCTGTCTGAAATGGGCAAAAAGCAATTCTGTTGCTCATAAAGAATAACTTGGAAGCTGGTGTGGATGCCTGTACGTCCTTTATTTTGTAAAGAGAATGTGCTATTTGCCAGGCTTGGAATCTCTGGCAACTGGCTTACTGAAACCCAACTTAAATGTACTGTTGTGCATAAACAATCAGTGTAAAACATAATAAAATATCTCCTCTTGTGTGCCTCTCTCTCCAAACACATCGGCTTGATACCCTGTTCTGCATATGTAGAACTATATCTATCAGAAACTAATTTAAGTGTCAAATAAAAACAAAAACTTAATATAAGTGTAACTTGATAAATATTGCTTTTAATATTAAAAATAGATGTGTAGCATTTTTAGAAATTGTCACTCTTATGGTCCTTGCAGAAAGATGTAGCCAGAAACTCCTGTGCTGAGCAGCCATTGCAGAGCTGGGATTAATCATTTTCTAACATGAGCTGTCATGTTACAAAAGGAAATTCATGTCTGGATTCTCATGGTCTGTTCTGTTTGCCTGATGGACAAAATGCTTAAATAGTTGTTATGCAGAAGACTTTTTCCTCATCCAAAGTCTGTGCACTACAGTTTTGTCCTCTTGCTTTTATGATACCATATGTTAATATTCATTAAGTAGATATTATATATTTTTGTGATTGAATGATTCTTGTTTCAAGATGTTTCTACGTGAATTAACATTTTATGTTATCAGAATTATTTCTACATGAATTTACATTTTATGTTATCTGATACTATCTGAAAAAGAAAGATAACCCTGAACTTTAGAGTTCTGAAACTTCTCTCTTTCATTTCCTCTCTTCCTTCCTTTCTTCTTCCTTTTCTTACTTTCTATGTCTTTTCATAAAAATAGGGGCCAAAATAAAATATTTCTGGCAACAGGTTAAGTTTATTCTGAAAATTACTTTACGATTTTTTGATGGCTATCACAAGCTAAAGATTAATGGCATTTCTTAAAGAATAAGCCTCCAAAATCAAGGGTCCTACTCAATTTGATGCTCAGCAGCAACAAAAGACGCAAGAACAATAACAATCCCGTAATAGCAATGTCTTCCAACACTGGAAGAAAAGCAGACCATAATTGATTTGCTGAGAGAATGTATAAGAACCACCAATGTGACATACTAATAAATCTTTAAGCATCTTTTTGACTATTAAGGAATTCTGTCTTAGTTGGTAAATATAGAGCCTAACCCCTCTAGTAACATGTGACTCCACAGTAGAAATAAAAGCATGACAGATTTATCTGGTGATTTACATTGATGGCATAATTTGGAAGTATAAAAAGGAAGCATATACTACTCTGGGGACTTCCGCCATTCTGCATGACTGAAGAGGATAATGGGCAAAAGGTTAAAAGCAATTATTTTCTTCATGCAAGAGATTCTTTGAATGGATTTGGGTTACTCTAGAGGGTTGCCAGATAAAATATAGGACACCCTGTTAAATTTGAATTTCAACTAAAGTAAGTAACTTTTATTCTAAGTATGTCACAAGTATTGCATCGGGCATACTTATGCAAAAAAAAATTCATTGTTTATCTAAATTCAAAAATAATTGGATACTGTGTATTTTCTTTTATTAAACCTGGCAGCCCTAGTGCATGAATATCCTTGAATGGTAGGAGGAGAAATGGATGAGCTCCGGACTGGTCCTCAGCTTCCCTTGCATAAATTCTGTTTCTTGTTCCACACTCTGACATGGGAGGAGTGGAGTTGGGATGATGAACCATCAAAACTAGGGAAGATAGGCTGAGCATCCTTGTGTCTAAGAACAACCACATAAAAAATTTGGGAGCTAAGGGTCAACAAGATGCAGCATCAACACCTGACATTAAATTGCCAAGACCATTGAAATAATACATAAGTTTCACCCTCAAAATAAGAGCCCTGTGCAAGTCAGATGAACAGCTAACTAAGGAGGAAATATGGGTTGAATTATAAATAAAAGTAAAGAAGCCAAAATTAGTGGAGACTCTAACCCAATCACCTTTTTTGACAATACTTTCTATTCTGCTCTGGGACTTGTGGGGTGGGATGGAGTGGAAATGTCCAATTTAACATGTTTTCATTTCTCCTAGAGACTATATCCCAATACAAATTCTATTATCTTCTTTGTGCTAAGTCACATTATGCTCAAGTCAAGCTAATTTTATACTAAATAATAACTATTTTGACTGCCAGCTAGAAAGTAAGATGCCTTGTAAATCCTCCAAACCAATGCTCCGCATCTCGAGATTCAAAGGGGAAGGGAAAGAATAAAAAGGTTAAGATATATCCAAGGTCACAACTCCAGAAAATGAACGAGCTGGGATTGAAATCCAGCTGTAATAAGAAAATGTTAATGCTATGTAGCTCTATAAGAAAAATATATAGCTTGAACTGTATAGTGTTTGAAGGATTATTTTGGTCACTATTTTGTCACTTTTTCAAGTAACCCAAATACAGGTCCTAGAATTTAAACTAAAACAAGCACCGAGGGCAAGGTTCTAGGAAAACATTCTGATTTAGATGCTAAGTTTGCACGGTATAAGCTATCATAATTCATGTTCTGCTTATCAGTTACTCTATTTAAACAATGCAGGTGGTAATGCTGACTACCCCACTGAGATATTGTAGGCATAACAATGAAAGCAAAAAACATACCCCCAAATAATGTAAAGCTCCTTTTGTATGTATGAACTGTGAGGAGCTATATGAAGATGAAACATCAACAATAACTCTCTGATAGACATAAATGTAGATGGTTCTTTCCATTCACCCACTCTGCAGATAATTACCAGGAAAAATGTGGCTTTTATCCTTAGTGGAGGGCATATAAATTCAAAACAGGCAGATGTGACTTTTTTCTAAAGGAAATTACTGAATTCATACATTTTTTAGCAACAGAGAAGTTAGATGAAGTTACTTTAAAAATTAGTTAAAATGCAAACCCTGGCCTGCCTTACAATCAGTTTTTCAGAGAAGTGTGAACAGGACTTTAGAATTTAAAGATTGTAATTTGAATGAATATTAATGCTCAAGTGTGTGAAGCGCAGAGGTAACTGACCTCGGACCTCACACAGTGTACAAAGTAGCTGCTTAGCTGGGAAAACCAATTTTTCACCTTTTTTTTTTTTTTTTTTTGTCAGAAATAGGATACACTCCACTATAGGCTGGATTTTGTTCCTTGTAGAGGTCAAATCAGTGTCTGCTTGAAAAATTCATGATCCAGAAAAGGTAATTTTTAATGAATATTTATGAGCGATGTCCTTTCTTATCAGTGCTGTGCAAGTTTTCTAAAGCTTGCCACTAAGACTGGCTTGTGAATTTTAGCAAAAAACCTCTGAATCAAAACGAGGAAAATGGACTTAATACACTCTTGTCTGACTCATTTTGGCTTCTTCTGTTATGCATCATCATCGCATACAAAACAACATTGTTCAGTGCTGTTCATATCACCAGTGTTGCAGTATAGAATTTCTCTCTTCCTTTTAAGATTCAAACACCAACATGGAAAAAACAAAACAACAGTAAAAGGACATTATACCCTTTCTGTATTTTTAACCCTAAAATTATTTCATTCATAAAGTTGTTAAAGACTCAGACCAAATAATAATAGAACTGTTGAGTTTTTCTCTATGGACACTGGATGTCATAATAAATAGGTATTTATTCTGAAGCAGTAACTTCAGAATACCGAAAATACTTTATAGCCAAATAATGACTTTTCTTGAATTGTCTTTTAAGGTCACACAAGTCAAGAGATAAATCTCTAACAAATCATCTGTTATTTTTTTCAGAATTATTTTATATATTAATATTAGTAATTATCTATGTATATTATTCTTATAATATAATTAATATATGTACTAATAATGTATGAAAATATATACTTATCAAGAAAAATGTTAGGTATTAATTTATAAGTATGAAATAACATATTTTTATCTGCTCAAAGAGTGGTAAATAAGTGTATCCACAATGATTCTCCAAGTTATTCTTAATCTCATAGACTGTAGACATACAACTGCCTCAGGAAAATAATTCATCCTGCCCGTATACTTGTAAAGATTTTAACTTTCAGCCTCTGCCATTTTATAAAAGGAAATGTCTTCATAGCATAAAATTACTACTTATGGATTTTCCCCTCAAGGTAGCATGTAATAGACACACAGTATCATAGTATTAGTTTTCATATGGTTTCATGAAATGTTGCTTTGATGAATTAGTATGACAGCCTATTTATCATTATACACATTAGTGGAAGACATGATAAAATGTAATATAGTACCTTATAGAATCAAAACTTTGTCCATGAAGATTATTTCTTTAGCTTTTGTGAAGATGCAAGTGTCTGTTACAAATGCCTAATGTCAAACATACATCATATGTATTATTTTGAGTGTCTTGTTTTTAGCATTCTAAAGCATCGGAAGTTAAAGCCTATGAAATATAGAAAATATAAATGCATCTAGGGAACTGGACTGAACCAAATGCCATATGCCCGTCTCTCTCCCAACTCCAGGTCTTTGCATCAGCTGTAATGCTTTGTCTGAATGGTCTCTCCTGTCTTACCACAACACAGTTGTACCCTATACGTAGCCTCTTTAACTCCTACTCAGCTTCTCTGTCTTAGATTAGATGCTGCTTCATTCAAAGTCTAATTCTGCAGCACTAGATCTCCCTGTACTTGCCCCAATTATATTGCATTTGTCTGGTATTTTTATGTTATGATTGTCTTGTAGCATCATCATCGTCTATACTAAAGGATTATCCTGCAAAGTTCAGGACCAAGGTTTGTTCACCGTTGTGCTCTCAGATCCTGGACTATGCACTCATTCATTTGGTCAGTCATTATTTACTGAAAGCCTATGAAGTACCCAGCAGTGTTTGGAGCACTGGAACTAAAAACATGCTGTTGTTCAGTTGCTCAATTGTGTCTGACTCTTTGAGACTCCATGGACTGCAGCATGCCAAGTTTCCCTGTCCTTCACCATTTCCTGGAGCTTGCTCAAACTCATGTCCATTGAGTTAGTGATGCCATCTAGCCATCTCATAGTCTGTTGTTCCCTTCTCCTCCTGCTTTCAATCTTTCTTAGCATCTGGGTCTTTTCCAGTGAGTCGGCTTCGCATCAGGTGGCCAAAGTATCATAGTTCAAGCTTCAGCATCAGTCCTTTCAAGGAATATTCAAGGTTGATATCCTTTATGATTCACTAGTTTGATCTTTTTGTCCAAGGGAGTCTCAAGAGTCTTCTCCAACACCACAATTCAAAAGCATCAATTCTTCAGTGCTCAGCATTCTTTATGGTCCAACTCTCACATTCATACCTGACAAATTAGATTATTGATAAAACATTAGTTTATTGATAAAATAGATTATTATCAAACATCAATATGATATCCCAAGTACCAGGATACTTCATAGGGAATTCTTAATAGAAGGGACAATGTTACCGTATTGTCACTGGTTGGTGGTTTAGTTACTAAGTTATGTCTGACTCTTGCAACCTCATGGATTGTAGCCTGCCAGGCTACTCTGTCCATGGGATTTCCCCAGGCAAGGATACTGAAGAAGGTTGCCATTACCTTCTCCAGGGGATCTTTTGGACCCAGGAATGGAACCCGTATCTCCTATATTGCAGGAGGATTCCTGCATTGCAAGTAGATTCTTTACTAATGACCTCATAAGTATATATTTATTGAAACTCTATCCTACTATTATTTTTTGGTTGTTTTTCTCATTCATGGACCACATTAGAATTTCCTTTTCAGAGGACATACAGCCGTCATGTGATAAATGAAGTCATGTGATAAAAGGCTCATCTGTGTTCACAAACCTCTCAGGAGCCCTTTCCTTAATTCTGAGTTTGGAAAGGACACATTTGGTGGTTGCAAAAACCTTGGTATATTTCTTTGTTTATAATATAAGAGCTGATATAGTAGGGAAAGTCAAATGAAAATCTTTCATACTAAATCTACAGCCAATATAGTAAGTGAATAAACAGGAAATATTAGTGAAAATTAAAACAAAACAAGCAATACAGCTATAGTGATTCCCATCCTACCTCTTTTTTATTTGCAGTCTGGCCAATATAAAAAACAGATACTGAAGGATGACAGTCAAACTCTAAAAATTCAAACAAATATTGGTTCCTTTTGCAGGTGCAATGCATCATGCCATATCTTAGCTAGAGGATATTAACATGGATTCAAGTACTCGGGATGTGGCCATTGATTTGATAATGAATTTTTTCTATTCTCATGAGTAAGGAGAACCAGATGTAGTTCACATTCATATGTGGCAGAGAAGAGGATATATTTGCCATCTTGCTCCAAGTCTACATATATTCTTCCTGTCATAAGGTGATTTGGACCATTATGTATCACTATATTCTGCTCTGTAGATTATATCATGTATTTAGATAGATAAACAAGTATTTGCAAGTATATTGAAGGCATAGAGACATTGCATAAAGTGGGGGGAAAGCCTACAAAGATTTAGGGAGCAGCAGAGCTCCAGTGTTCTTGCCTGGAAAATCCCAGGGATGGGGGAGCCTGGTGGGCTGCCGTCTATGGGGTCGTACAGAGTCCGACATGACTGAAGTGACTTAGCAGCAGCAGCAGAGGATATACCTAGAAATATTTCTCTATCCATTTACTGAGTAACATGGGAAGCAGCTAGTTTGAGACAGATCCAGAAAAGTGGTCTGCAATGGATTTGGGCTGTGGTGCATGTAGTACTTCTTCTTGTGCTAAAAGTGGGCTGATTTCACATGAGAGCTCAAATCAGGGATGGCCTTAAAGACTGGTTATGTGATAGATTCTCTCAGTGAGCAGTGCTTTGTTCAGTGCAACTGATAATACACTGCAAATGGAAAGAGAAATTGTTTAAGATAAAGTATATACTAAGACAGGGGCCAGGAGAAATATCAACAAGCTCAGATACACAGATGATACCACTCTAATGGCAGAATACAAAGAGGAACTAAAGATCCTCATGATTAAGGTAAAAGAGGAGAGTGAAAACACTGGCTTAAAACTCAGTATTTAAAAAGCTAAGATCATGACATCCGATCCTATCACCTCATGGCAAGTAGATGGGGAGGAAAATGGAAACAGTGACAAGCTTTATTTTCTTGGGCTCCAAAATCACCATGGACAGCGACTGCAGCCATGAAATTAAAAGATTGCTCCTTGGAAGAAAAGCTATGACAAACCTAGATACTATATGAAAAAGGAGAGACGTCACTTTGCCTACAAAGGTCCATATAGTTGAAGCTATGATTTTTCCAGTAGTCACGTATGGATGTGAGAGTTGGACCATAAAGAAAGCTGAGCACTGCAGAATTGATGCTTTTGAACTGTGGTGTTGGAGAAGACTCTTGAGAGTCCCTGGGACTGCAAGGAGATCCAACCAGTCAATCCTAAAGGAAATCAAATCTGAATATTCATTGGAAGGACTGCTGCTGAAGTTCTAATACTTTGGTTACCTGATGTGAAAAGCTGACTCATTGGAAAAGACTCTGATGCTGGGAAAGATTGAAGGCAAAAGGAGAAGGAGGCAGCAAGAGGATGAGATGGTTAGATCGCATCACCAATTCAATGGACATGAGCTTGAGCAAACTCTGGGAGATAATGAAGGACAAAGGAGTCTGGAGTGCTGCAGTCTGTGGGTTCATAAAGAGTTGGATGAGACTTTTTGACTGAACAACAACAGAGTCAGGGGCCATGGTGAATAGCTTGGTTAGTTGTTCAGGGGCTCCATGATGAAAGAAGACAGTAGGAGACAACAAGTTCTGAGGAAAAGGCATTTAGATAAACCTATGGAGTGTACTAAAATTTTTGTATGGTATGTTAACTCTCACCAGAGATTATTCAATATGTAAAAGGCTCTCTATAATCAAATACAATAAAGACTCAACCTGTTGCTCTCTGGCAGCCTCAAACATTGACCAATCCAATTATGAAGCAATGAATTCATGAATAGAGTAGCCATGGTAACAGGGATGCAAGCTATGCATGGGCCTGACAACATAGGATTCACACACCAAGGTGAATCTGGCTTTGTAGTATCTGATCTCCTAGAAAAAGAAAGAAAAAATTGCTGAGTCACTATGGCACCTTGCTTTGTAACCAGCTACTTGGGTAGCAAATTAATTACATTTATCCCCTTCCTCCCTGAAAAGAACAATAAGGTGTTTTTCCTGGAATCAACACATACTTCCTAATGGACTTAATAATTCTTGTAACCTATGCCTAATTCCATTGGCTAGTGACTTGTGTGACTATACAGGACCCAAGGTTAAAAGGGTCCCATGCTTGGTTTAATGTTATTCTGGTTGCCGCTACAATTCTTAAACAATTTTTGAACAAGGGACTCAATCTGTACATTTTGTGTGGGCCCAGCAAATTATGTAGCTGGTCCTGATGCAATCTGGGCCAGTTTATCCATAGGCTTATAATTGTTTAATCCGTGAACAAAAACTCAGGATAATATCAGGAAAGATCAAGCAACTTGCTTCATAGACATGAAATGGCTCCCACTGCTCCTATCACACACCACATCTCTCAGGGCCTGCTCGTTTGGCAGAACAGTGTAGGACTGTGGACATATAGCTAAGCTGCCAGTTTAGAGATGACATCTGGAGAGGATGGGGTAACAGTTTTCAGGGCATTGTATACAAAACTGGGTGCGCAGAAGAGCATTGGGTACAGGAACCAAGGGATAGAAGTAAGAATGGTCTCATTACCACTGCCAATAGCCCACTTGGAGAACTTAGGTTTTTGTTTTTGTTTTCATTTCTGCAATGCTAAGCTCTGTGAGTATGGAGACGAAGTCTCAGAGCCAGAGTGCTTCTGACAGGGGACACAGTACAAGTCCCACTTCAGTTTAAGCTTAAACTGGGTCATTTCTGACTCCTGTAGCAAGAAACCAACAGACAAGGAGAGAAATCCACCATGCTCACAGGGATAATTGACCTTGACCTGAGTAGGAGTTAGAACTGCCATTACATAGTAGGAGAAGGGAAGAATATTTATGATATAAGCTCCCAAGTGATCTACAAGGAATCTATTGGCATTCCTTACTTAATTTTGACAGTGCATGAAAAGTGCTTCAGTTATGACCAAAGAAAGGCATGGTGCTTAGAGTCCTTGGTAATGAAGCAATGGGATACCATTCCTGCAGAGGTGCTAACAGAGGGAAATGGCCCCGAGATTAGCTGTAACAATGGGACTGTAGTTTTTATACAAAACTTCCTTACCTAAATTTCACAGGAAAAGATATTATCTGGAACCCTGGAGATGTTTTCAGGCACTCCAAATTTCTAAAATGAAGCAAAGGGATCCAAGAAGCCCTAGGGTGGAGAGCAGGGAATGATGTGGTTCACTGCTCAGATCATCTACTTCAAGGTATGCATTTCTCAGCTGCCACTGGGGTTTCCGACAGATAGCTCACAGTGAGTCCCCCACCAGTCCACATTCAATCCTCATCAAAAATGGAAGCTTGAACCCAGCTCCCTTGCTTTAACTAGGGACAATTGGCCTCTAAAGGACCGTCTTGGTTTCAGAGCTTGCCAAGTTTGATACATCCATTGCAATTGTGGAGAAAATTCAATTACTGCATCTCTCCAATTGCTTTCCTTTATGTTCTCATAGGTATTATGCTGAGAACAACCTCCAGTATACCTCCTGCAGACTTCTCTCCATGTCAAAGTTTTTTATGGGAGAAAACCTAACTCAAGACCTTAGTAGATGTTGTATCCACATAGGATCTGTGTTAAGAACACCTAGAGTTTTGCTTAGTTCAAAACATATTGTTGGATTTTAAGTTAACATATATTTACTGTCCTGAAAATTACTATAATGTAACTGGGAATTTGAAGTTACATATATATATGTATATATAACTATTTCATGTTTATCTAGCAAATATATATATGTATATTATATGTAAAGTTAAATGCATATACAATTTTAAATATACAGCATATTGAAAAGTTATACTGATTTATATATATATATTTGATATATGCTACATATAAAACTTTATATATAATATATATTATGGTACATGAATATTAAATAAATCAAGATATACATGCCCAAAAAAAAAAAAAAAGAAAAAGAGAGGTTGAAATTCCAAGAAATGAGAAACTGAGGAAAATGACAAGAGGGCGATCAGAGATAGAAGACAGAGTCTTTAAATGCTAGAGATTAAGCAAATTCCACAAAGATAAGACTCTTTGGTTCAGCATGTACTCCAAACATCTAGAGCAGTACGTCATAAAATACTTGTTAAGAAAGCCAAATTTAGATCAAAGCTAAAGGTTTGAGAAGCTAATGATGCAATGATTATATATGTGTCACATTAAAGGGGAAAGAGCTTCAAGAGATATGCATGCAAGCATGTCATAGCACATAACTTTGTACCTACTGTATGACTGCCACTTACTCCATGCTAGTGACAACAACTGTAGTCAGACATGATTCCTGCCCCCAGTTGGTCACGATGATTGAGAAGATAATGTTAATGTGATCTAGGGAGGCCAGCTGACTTCACAAATGTGTCTTGACTCAAATGCTAGAATGGTGATTGTTCTGCATTTAATATTTGATCACTAGTTTTGAAGTTTCTGAAACAATTGTCTTTTAATTTATTTAAAGCTGATATTGTAGTGGCAGGGACTATCAATATTACAGTCAATATAATGCACAAAGACCAATATATGAATCAGACTTATCCCACATCAATCTATGAGAATCTTTCCAGTTCCAAGAATATTTTCACCTACTAATCTGTGGATGCCTTCCTCAGTGTCAGGAGGCTTTGCAACTGCTAAATGAATATATTTGGAATTAAAAGAAAATGGAAATGAGTATTAGGAAGGAATCTCTCATCCATATAGAATAAAGTCTAGTGGAACATTCATGATCATTTTTAAAATGCCTTTTAAATCATCTAAATGTTCATTTCCCATTTCTAATGTGTTTCTCCTACTTTGTGGGAAAGATAAATACAAACACCATCTTGTTGTCCCAACTGATCTGTTTTTATGAGCATCATTTTGACCACTTACTTCCCTAATTATCAATCACAATCGAGCCCTGCAATCCTTTGGCTATCTATAGATCTGGTTTTCATGTAATCTAAACTTTGGGTAATTCTCTGATCGCCCAAGTGGAGACTTGGGTTTCTACTGTCTTCCTAGCCACACTTTTAACAGCTTTCCATTTAGTTACTTCTTCAGATGCATTCCTGTGTAAATCCTCTAGAACTTGTAAAAATGATTATTATTGAGATCTTGAAGAAAAAGCCTGCTCTGATGGTTTGAGTTATGCATCATCTAATGTGTGATTTAGAAATTTATGAATTGATATTTACATATCAAAATTATGAAGAAATACTATCTCAAATAGGGCGGAGATCATGTGAGCTTTCTGCACAGTTCAGACTTGATAAATATCAAATAACTAAATTCAAATTTAACAGCATTTCCTTGCGTCCTGGGTCTATATAGATAGCTGTGTTTTGTTCTTGCAGATGAGAGGTGATGTTCATGACTATGAACTTTGATATCTCTCCGGCTGATTAAAAATAAATTATGCATGCCAATGAGTCTTTTTGTAGATCTGAAATTTAACAGTTTCCTGTCACTTGCTATAGCCACTTGCTATATAGAAGATTTGTTGTTGTTTTGGGCATTTGTTATCTACTAACCACTGGTGTTATTAATAACTCCCCAGTAAACCAACTAAGCTACCAGAAACTTCTACAGCTGGGGAAAGGGAAGTGATAGGATAAACAAAAAAGCACATTTTAGTTTTCATTAACGGGTAATCACTACACTGCATATTTAGATCATGGGTTTCTTTGTTAAGCAGTGGAAGTAAAAAGAGTGATGTTTAGATCTCACAGATCATTCAGATCTTGGTGAGGAGCTAAAGTAGAAAATGGTTAATTACCTACTTAGACTTCTGAACAGCACGTGAATAAGCAGCTGGGCTTTTGTTTTGATTGAAAGATGCTGGAAAAAATATTTTTAGAGTGGAAAAGTCTATCTTAGACATAACGTTAGAAACTATGATATTTAGCTTTTTTAGCTATTAAAAAAATCCCCAATGCCGAGCACAGAACATTTCACTGTCAATAGAATATAATCACATAATCAGTATAGTGTCTTAGTATGTAAGGAATTTGATATTTCTTTTGTTTAGTATTCACTTAATTTATTAATCTTTTTAACCTGATGGAAATTTATCTGTCTCTAATTACTTATCATCTATGCCTTTATTTATTACAATGAAGGATAAAAAAGGAGGTCATATTTTCCATAAGCTAATGGATGCCTAAGAATAATTTACACGTGTATTCTCACTTAATAATAATGATTTTCAGTTTATTTACTGATGTCTTGAGTGTGTTAATTCTGTTTTTCTTAAAGACGTCTTACATACCCAGCTTACTTACCAAGGGATAACAGTCCATTGTCTTTACCATGGCACTTATCAGAAGAAAAATCTGGACAGATATGATGATTTTTGAAATGTTTCTAATTCCAAGGTGACTAAACTGACATTAAAACAATAAACTGTGCTGCATATCAGCCTTAACAGAACAAGTTTGACAAGTCTTTGAGACAATCACATGTCTTTGTTTTAACACACACACAAAATAAAACAAAGCTATAGGATCTGAGGGCCATTTCAACAGCTTTCCTGATGGCTCATTCAGTAAAGAATCATGGCATCCAGTCCCATCACTTCATGGCAAATCAGTTGGGAAACAATAGAACACTGACAGACTTTCTTTTCTTGGGCTCCAAAATGTAACTGCAGCCATGAAATTAAAAGATGCTTGCTCCTTGGGAGAAAAGCTATGACAAACCTAGACAGTGTATTAAAAAGCAGAGACATTGTCCATTTAGTCAAAGCTATGGTGTTTCCAGTAGTCATTTATGAGTGTGAGAGTTGGACCATAAAAAAGGCAGAGCACCAAAGAATTGATGCTTTTGAACTGTGGTGAGATTCCCTTGGATTGCAAGGAAATCAAACCAGTCAATCTTAAAGGAAATCAACCCTGAGTATTCATTGGAAGGACTGATGCTGAAGCTGAAGCTTCAATATTTTGGCTACCTGATGGGAAGAGCTGATTCATTAGAAAAGACCCTGATGCTGGAAAAGACTGAAGGCAGGAGGAGAAGGGGATGACAGGGGCCAAGGTGGTTGGATGGCATCAGTGACTCAATGGACATGAGTTTGAGCGAGTTCGGGGAGATGGTGAAGGACAGGGAAGCCTGCTGTGCTGTGGTCCTTGGGGTTGCAAAGATTTAGATATGACTGCGTGAGTGAAAAACAACAACAGTGGGATCTGATTTCAAATGTAACAGAAAAGTACTCTAAAATAGGAAAAAAAAAATTTAATAATAAAAACATTTAAAAAAAGAAAAAGTTATTAAGAATAAAAATTAAAGACATAATAAAAAAGAACACTCACAGAACATATGGAAATGAAAATTGCCAGTCTAATATTATCTGTGATAAATGATAAATATGACATACTTATAATACATTAATAAAATGTAAAATATTTCCAACATTTGACAGTTCTTTATCTCCCATTTTATTATTCTTGTGAAATTGAAATAAAATTTATGGAAATATAAATATACTATGTATATTGTGATAATAAATAACTTTTTAAAATTTTATTTTTAATAAAGTCAGACAGGCAGGTGTCTGCATTTTGTATTAGAAAAATAAGCATATTTCAAGTAGTTTGTAATCTCAAGAGAAAATATTTAACTGGAAAATAATTTTTTAAATATTACATATTTCTTGCATTTTTAAATCCCCAAAGCAATAATTTCTACAACTTAAATATTATGAAGCTAATCTAGTGAAAATCCCTATAGTATTGCATAGTTCATTGTGTAACAACATACAAATCCTCAATGTTGGGTTGTGTGAGTAGGTATGGATGTGTTTGCATGTATGTGTGTGTGTATGTGTTTCCACAAATAAACACTCATATTCTTATGTAAGAAAACTCCTTGCTACGTTTTTTTTTTGGCTTTTCAAAATTTCCAAGTATTTCTTTCCATTCTTTCCCCTTGTTTATTGTATTTAATTTATTTCTTTTCACTTTTTTCTATCATTAAACTTGATAAAAAGTAGAAGTAGTAGCTGAACCATCATAAAATGTTAAAATTTCCAGGAAAACCTTAGAAAATGTGAAGCAAATATTAAAAATAATGTTCTTTCTGTTGGGAAAGGCTGAGAAAAATTGAGGGAGAAGTGAAACATCAATTCTCAAAAGTTACTCTTCTCAAAGTGCTAAAAGTCAATTCAACGTGTATTTACTTAGCTTCTACCCCTGCCCTTGGGAACCCTGTGATATAAAATCAAGAACTCTCCCCAAAGTTAACATGTGATACATTCTGATTTAAAACTGGCAGCATAGAGATTTTTCAAGGTTGCCTTTGCACTTTATATATAAATTCTTTTGTACAGTCTGAATTTTTTACCTATACCAACACTTGAATCAGAACTCTTTGGTATTTTATTCCTAGGCCATTGTATTAAAAAATGAAACTTGAAAGCTATAGTGATTAAAAGGTTATCCACATGAGAATCTGTTGATTCTTTTTAATGTAGGAAGAAGAATTTTAACTTTGGGAAAGAGTTGATCTTTATGTGTATGGATATTTAGTTATGTTTTTCTCTCTTTTTGAAACTTAAAATATATTCTTTTTTTAATCGAGTGACACTTTTAATTTTATTTTGATTTTAAATATTTTACTATGTCAATATAGTAATAATAAAGAGAACATTTAATTCATTTATTTATTCAATAAATATTTAGAGAACAATAATAATTTTCTAGGTATTATACTCAATGCAAAATTTGCTGTGAAAGAATGAAGCCTCAAATATAGGGGAACATAAAAAGGAAAGAGACTTGAAAAAAATATGAACAATTATTTTAATATACACAAGGAAATAGCATCATGATTAAATATTTGTTGGGAAATGAGAAAGCTGGTTTCTTCTGAATGGAAGAAAACAAGAATGATTGGATTTTTCCTACATATATTGTTCAACCTTAAATCTTCCATAAGTGAAGGAAAAATGGGAGTAATGGAATTATGTTTTCTTTTATCCTTTCCTTTCAAAGGAGACAGGAAAGAAAAGAAATGTAGAAATTTGTCTCTGTTTTCTTCTAGCAAATCATTAAGAGAGAATTAGGGAAGGAGAATTAAAAAAAAAGGACTAATTATATTTGAAAAAGACTCATTAAGAACAGTTGTTATTGTCAAAAGCACAAAATAGCATAAAAAAGCAGAGTTTTTTTTTAATGCATATTTAACACCTTGGGAAAGCAACACCTTTTCTACAGTGGGTTTAAAAGAAAAAGCTAGCATGGCAAAGCTGGAGTAATGAGTGGAACGGTGAATAAAATTTAAATCCAAACACCCAAAAATATAAGAGGAAGAATTGAAATATAGGCCTCCACCCACACTGACAAGCACAGAATCCACAGTTTTAAGGGCCGTGAGAAATTTGAAATGTTCAGATGGGGATTTGGGGAAAACGATCTTTTCTAATTCTATTAGATACTTTGTGATGTTTATCTTTATTTTTATTTCAATGGTTCTATCCTAATCTTAGGAAACTTCATGCATCTCGAAGAAAGACTTCAGAATCAGATTGAGATCATGAGGAGTCTCATTCACATGGGAACTTGACAAGAGATAAGCAGATGTTCGAGGTTCCAAATATAGGGTGGGCTATGGAAAAATGAAGGCAGCTAGAGAACTGTTAGAAGTCAAACAGAAGTTCCAGCATCAGGACTGAAAAATCACGCCCAGGAATTCCAGGGTTAGGATTAAACGAATTCCAGATTTCTCAAATTTCACCCGCTCCCCCATCTCACTGCCAGGTCCTTCTCAAGGTGTGATTAAGAAGCAGTCGAGCACCGAAATGGTGAGACAGTGATCTGCAGTAATGCATAGTATGTCTCTGAACCACTTGGACCTGAATGCCACTCCACTTACTACTTATGCAATCTAGGTCAAATTTCTCAACTCTGTAGACTCAGTTTTCTAACAGAGGATGGAGATCATAATGTTACCTACACCCTAGAGCCTTTATGGGAATTAAATGGATTTAACTGGCCCATAGTAAGCACTTTATAAGTGATAATCATTTCAAGTAGGTAAGAAAAGCATGGCAGGAGGCAGGAATTGAGAACAAATGGAATAACTCCAGTGTTAATTTTGTATTCTTCCAATCGTCATTGAGGTCTGACATGAGGAACAATAGCTTAAGTTTTGCATAGTGTTGAACATGAGAAACACAGATAGAGCATCTGCTCTCACTGATAGAAACTTTCTTTACACTTCATAGTATTAGGTCACATTTAAACAGGGGAACTATTAAATCAAATATTGGTATAATCTTAGTAACAAGATGAGTAAATCTTAAGAATAGCACTGTAAGTCCTTAAGTCTTTTCAAAATGTGCCATTGGAGATCCTTATTATTGGCATCCACTTCAGGCTCTAAACATTTAAGTAACATCTGGCACTAGTGGTAAAAACCTGGCTGCCAATGCAGGCGGCTTAAGAGGCTTGGGTTCAATCCCGGGATTGGGAAGATCCCCTGGTGTAGGAAAAAGCAACCCATTCCAGTATTCTTGCCTGGAAAATCCCATGGATAGAGGAGCCTGGTGGGCTACAGTCCATGGCGCAGCAAAGAGTCGGACACAACGAAGAGATGGAACACACGCAAGGCAAACCTGGACTGGTTGGGTTTGGAGCATGTTAATTGTTGGAAAGTGGTTGAATGCTCTGCTTGGAAGTAGATAAGTGGAACTTATGACTACTGAGGCTTTGGCTTATTTTTATCCACATTATTGGAAAATTTCAGTCATATCCTTGAACACTTCGAACAGAACTTTTCATTTAGAAGCATTTTACATTCAGATGTCAGTAGCATTAAAGATACCTTTGGACCCATAGAGGTATAGCAAGCAGAAGGGGTCTTATGTTTTATATTTAAGAGATTTGGGTTTGTCATGGGTATTGAAAATAGTTATTATAAAAACATGTATATATATATATATATATATATATATATATATATATATGTATAACTGAATCATTTTGCTATACAACAGTTATTAGCACAACATTGTAAATAAACTATACTTCAATAAAGAAGAGGTTTAGGAAGTAAAATGAGTAATAAAATCAACAGTGATGACTATTTTTTTTTTTTTTTCAGTGATGACTATTAATGTAATCAAGTACAAATGTTACTTCAAAATAAATAGGATTCATGATTGAAGGCCCGGAAAAGGAAATGGCAAACCACTCCGGTATTCTTGCCTGGAGAATCCCATGGACAGAGGAGCTTGGTGTCTATGAGGTCACAAGAGTCGGACACAACTTAGCGACTAAAGAGAGAGATGATTGAAGAAAAACAGACTTTAGAAAAATATAAAATCAAACTAAACATAAGAGCAGTGATAAAAAAAAGAACCTGATTTATTGTCAACCAATGTCTATAATCGGAGAAGGCAATGGCACCCCACTCCAGTACTCTTGCCTGGAAAGTCTCATGGACGGAGGAGCCTGGTAGGCTGCAGTCTATGGGGTCTCGAAGAGTCGGACACGACTGAATGACTTCACTTTCCCTTTTCACTTTCATGCGTTGGAGAAGGAAATGGCAACCCACTCCAGTGCTCTTGCCTGGAGAATCCCAGGGACGGGGGAGCCTGGTGGGCTGCCGTCTATGGGGTCGCACAGAGTCGGACACGACTGAAGCGACTTAGCAGTAGCAGCAGCAATGTCTATAATAAAGCACAAAGCTAAAATCTAGTTCAAACATAGAGTTTTGTCATGGACATATATTTTATGTACAATTAGAGGAAATATTGGAGAAGGATATGACAACCCACTCCAGTATTCTTGCCTGGAAAATTCCGTGGAAAGACAAGTATGGTGGGCCACAGTCCATAGGGTCACAAATAGTCAGGCACGACTGGACACACTCACACACATGAGGAAGAATAACTGGCTTTAGGATTATCTTCAAGGAAGGACTGTGATGGTGGCAATGTGGTGGGCCATATGATTGACTCCCTGCAGATGATGTGTGAGCCAAGTTTGAACATGGAGATAGGTGGTGTTTTGGGACTCCCTGTGGGAAAGTGTCATTTAGATTCCTCTGAAGGAGGCATGGCATGCCAACTGGGGGGGGAATAAAAAATACACAAAAGGTTTTGACCTATCTAAACAGTGTGCATAGAATCATGTGTATTTATAGATTGCTGATGGACTCAGGACTGTTGGTTTCCTTGCTGATAACTGGTTATTGCAGTGAGGTCTTTGGACTCATAGTGCTGTCTTGCCAATTTAGCAATATTGTTACAATAAATGGATATTCAATTTATGAGTTCATATCCTTGGTAGTACTTATAAATTGAAATAGGATTGCAATATCTTGTTGCAAGCAGGATAGCAAACTGCTTCCCCTTTCTATTAACAGAGAATTGGAAAGACTCCCAGAGTAGAAGATAGAGAGGAAATCATCAACAAAATGGACATGCCATTTCCAAAGCTTTCCAGTGCTTTAAAGTTTTTAATTATGATGTATACTCTCTGTCTCTCTGATCAGCCCTGTGATCTGCTTGAGGATCGACCTCAATCAAGCCCATTGTGTGAACAAGTCTGAAGGAAGAACATATATAGACCCATGCCTGAATGAGTATGTCTTGCTGTGCATTTGTAATGGGAGGTGGGAATTTGCTCCAATCTGTGGCCACACATTACCAGTTTTTGTTGTTATCCAGAGTTAGTAATCAGCGATTTCATGCATGTGAAGTCACAACGAGAGAACAGTAATCATTGTGTCAGAGAAGGGAAGCTTGGACTGTGGTTCCTAACTAAATGTGTGGTTGCTGGGATGCGATAGAATTCATTCCACCTACATGGAATTTCCTGATGCATGCCACCTCCTCACACTATTCTTTTTTTTTTTTTTTTCTTTCTGAGGCACTTTATTTGCATGTATGTATTACATCCCTTAGATGAGGGCAGAAAGAGAAGAGGGCATCAGAGGATGAGATGGCTGGTCAGCATCACCGATGTAATGAACATGAACGAGGGCAAATTCTGGGAGATAGTGAGGGACAGGGAGGCCTGGCGTGCGGCAGTCCATGGGGTGGCAAAGAGTTGGGCATGACTGGGAAACTGAACAACAACAACCAAATGACATCCCTAGAAAAAGAATCTAAATATTTTTCCTCCTGCGTGTTGTCTTTCTTCCTCATGGTCCCTGATGATGGCCGAGGTTGTCAGAACAATGAAACCAAACTGACAGGAGCAGGCTACTCTGCCATTTTTCTAAATCCCGGAGGTGCACATCAAACCTGAGGCTGATCCCTCCACACTTATTTAGCCTGCCTGTGAGGTTCACAACAATTTTCCCAGCCCTGGGATCACTGATGATTTCAAATTGACCAATTGTGGCTCAGCTGGTAAAGAATCTGCCTGCAATGTGGGAGACCTGGGTTTGATCCCTGGGTTGGGAAGATCCCCTGGAAAAGAAAATGGCTACCCACTCCAGTCTGCTGGCCTGGAGAATTCCATGGACTGTATAGTTCATGGATGGCAAAGAGTCGGACATGACTGAGCGCCTTTCACTTTCACTTTTCAATGTAACCATGCTTCATCAACACAGAAAGCTGATGATGACTTTGGAGCACGGCCTAATAAGCACCCGGCATATACCTATATTTTTGGCATTGTTGGTATTCTTGAGAGCATCGGCCAAGACATTAATGTGCACCATAATGGCAGCAAGGAAAGGTAGCAGAAAGACGATGGGACCCTAATACCACTCTTAAGACTATATAGTTTGCTGCTGTTCAGTCAGTATAAGCACCAGCTTGCAAAAAGACTGGGAGCACCTGCTCACTTACTCCTGATAAATCTTTTACAAAGATCTTTAAGAATCAAGAAGGAAACTCTGGGCCAGGCAGTTGGTCAGTTTGAGTGTCTAACTATTTTAAACTTCAAGTCAGGTAGCCAACCCCCCTTTTGACTATTTCCTCCATCCTCGGCTAAACCAGAAAAGCACTCCCACTTGCCCTGATGACAATGCTACACCCAACTGATAAAAATGAGGTTCACTACTCAATTTATCTAGGCTCGATTGTGTTGGAAGGCAGCTAAAAGCAAAGGGGATGCCTGTATACTGAACAGCATTGGAGCCCCTGTAATCTGGAAGGAAGCATTCAAAGGACATTGTAAAGCTCAATTTACAGAAATAGACTGAAAATTGCTGTCAGTGGCCCAGCAGACAATGCTTATGTGCAGCCATCACAGATCAGGTTGCTCACTTTGAGGGAGGAAAAAAATAACTTTTTTTCATAACATCAGGCATTGATGATTTCTGCACCATTATCCCTAAATACAGAGAAGAGTGACCCAGGCACCAACATCTGTCTTGATTAACCCGACCCTACCTAGTTTAGGAGTTCTAAACTTTTTCTTTCTCCTAATCATTTCTACACATATTAGAAAATATTGTCTTTAAAATGCTTAGACTGAAATGGTCAGCTATACAGTCAATTCATAATTGATTATTGCTCATAAGCATCCTATTATACATCCTAGAATAAAATTCCTTAGACTTTTTCTTAGCTATGTCAGTATTATGCTATAATCTTTATTGAACTCTTGGCTTCTGAACTGAGTTACTTTCATCAGGGATATTGGGAGAGGTTAGTTACATTATATCAACACCCACTGTCCATGCATCTTATCCTTTTACCCCTAATAAAAATGTCTAGGTCTTATATGTCTCCAGGAACTATTTCAAAGCGTTTTAAGATGCCCTTAGTCAAATAGGTCAACTATTACATGAACTTCCTCAATTAATGCCTTCCTGGGATGCCTCATTTTAGAAATGACTTTTGCCATTTTGACAAAATTTTAGCTTTGATATTCAAGGCGATTTGCCCTCCTTCAGCTTCTCAGCTACCAGGCACTTGAACTTTCACTCTCATTTTTCTGCTAAGCTTCTGCTGACGGGCCTCTCTAGATACCATTCAGTAGGCTGACTGAAATATAACCTCACTCCAGGTCAAATGCCTTTAAGCTGAAAACCATTTCCAAGAAGGATGAAAATCTTAGATATTTCAAGTCTGTCTATTTGGCAGTGTTCAGATAAGGACGATGAGTCTTGTTTTTTCTTTTTTCTGTTCTATAGCAGCCTAAGAGAAAAAAGAGTTCAAATATTCAATGATTTTCTGCACTTAAACAAAGCATAGAATGGAAAAAAGAACGGGACAAATTGAATAACCATTGTATGGATAATAATTGATAGGTGAAATATAAAGTTGGCAGGTTGCAGGTTTAAGACATACTCAATACGTTTTTTGGGTAACAAGAAATACAATTTTGAGTTAAATATTTGAGTCAGTTTTAGAAACAAGGACTCATTGATTTAGTGACCTTAGATACACTATAGTTTAAAAAATTGCACTGATGGGTGAGAACAAATCATATAAACTTATTCCTAGTGAATTTCCTAAAGACTGCCTACTGAGTGCTTTCCCCCATCAAATTGTCTCAAAACCTTGACATTACAGTTTGTGTTCTGTTTTCATTGAGCATCATCATCACAAACTCTACTTAGTGCAGATATATATCATTTATACATGAAGAGAGAAAGAAATGGCTATCACTCTTCCCCTTTGTGTGTAATAGTTGATCTAGTTTGCTAAAGACCATCTTAAAAAGCAAGCAACCATTTCTTGGAAAATAGCTCTGGCATTTTTACTGAGTAAAGACAGTTCCTTGGGACATAAGTCTCAAGCATTTTTACTGCACAGAGATAATTTGGGGGGACATGAGACTCAGATGCTTTAACCAAGGGTAAAGGGACTAAGGTGTTGGCATCATGTGGCATATAAACCCTCCCAGAATTTCCGAGGAAAATAACTTAGTTCCGAAGCTGAGGGTTTGGCAAATATTCCAGGAGAATCCTGAGAAGCTGAGTGATTGGCAGCCACCAGAGGCAAATCAGAAACTGGCTGGTCTAGCCTTCCTGGAAACTTAGGGGTCAGTGATGCACATGGAAGTGAGGGAAGTGCATGGAGTCAGGATAGACTATGAACAGAAATGCAACTTCTTCTATAGTTTTATTTTAGCTACCTCTGTCTTTATAAAATCCCTTCCTGAACATTTCACTATCCTCTTGTGCTTATTCTGTGTATTAGTTTCTCAAAAGAGCAGATATTTGACAAAGGTTAAGAGGTGGTGGCTTGTTTCATATTTTAAAGTTGTGACTTGGTCCATGAGAAAGGAGAAATCGCATACACAAATCAGAGACTTAAAATATCTACCTTGGATGGTCCATTTTAAAATTAAAACTCACAATATTACTATGTGTAGTTTAAAATCTGTTTTAAGAAATAAGTATTTCAGATACTGGAATAGTAATGTAGCTTTTTAAAAAAGATAAATGTCTGTCTTAAAACATTACATTAAAGTGGGAAGCTGAATTATGCTTTAAATTGCTTTAAACTGGGGATTTTAACTTTTGATTTTGTTCATATTTGACTTGCTCTCTAGTAGTTTTGTTAAGCAATTGCTTAAATAATTTGTATTTCTCACAACTAGGTACTTTCTGGGTATGACATTTATCTTTAGGTATGACAAGAGCTAAGTTTTTTTTTTCCATTTTAGAATATTAAATATTTACTCTCCCTTGAGACTAAAGTATACTTCATATTTCCAAATATTCTTCATCAGTAATAATAACAATTACATCAACCCTCTCCCAGAGGTTTGACTATCTTCCTGTGATGCTTTATTCTGGAGTTCCACCTATCATACAAGTTAAATTTTCCTTAAATTCTGCTGGTTAACCACATCACCAGTGAACTCATGATGAAGAAAACTGAGGGACCATGATACAACACTATTTTTTTTTTTTTTTTTTGGTATGGCTGAACTAGTTCCATTTCAGGTTAAGTGCTAAGTCAACTCAGTCGTGTCCGACTCTGTGTGACCCTGTGGACTGTAGCCTGCCAGACTCCTCTGTCCGTGGCATTCTCCAGGCAAGAATCCTGGAAGGGGTTGCCAGCCCTCCTCCAGGGGATCTTCCTAACCCAGGGATCAAACCTACATCTCTTACATCTCCTGCATTAGAAGGTAAGTTCTTTACCGCTAGTACCACCTGGGAAGTACCTAAAGGCTATCACAGAGGGCTAAAAATGTAGCACCTCAACTCTCTAGAACTTTACTTTCTTCTCATCTGTTTAAAGTACAAATTGAGATTCCTTCAGTTTCCTTAGTCTGTCTTCCCTAGGGTATTGTAGTCAATCAACATTGAGGCGGGATCACCACCATGGTAGCATTTTAACCTCTAGAGTAAAAAATAAGAAACTAAGGGGAATGAGATCTCCTTTTATGATAGGGATATATGCAACTTCCTATTTCTTTGAAGAAACTTGGTCACATGGCCACAGCATTTGGGAAGTGTAGTCTCCAGCTGGGAGTTCTGTGCCCTGCCAAAACCTGGATGTGAGTTCTGGCTCTAAAAGGAACAAGGGGAAACTAGGAACTGTCACCATCTTAAATACCAGGCTGGTAGTACTTGCACTTTGGATGCCTGCCTCCTTCCTAATCTTTTATTTTCCTTCCCTTTTGGTTAAAGCTATTTATTCATTCTTTGCACTCCTATCAGAGAACATAAGAGGCACGAAACATTAAAGCATAGTTGGATATTAAATAATATACTTTAAGCATCAAATTGAAATTTGTTTAATTTATTAAAATTTACTTTACCTTAAATGATTAAAGAGGATATATATGGTCTTAGTGGGGGCTTCTCAGGTGGCTAAGTGGGTAAAGAATCCTCCTGCAATGCAGGAGACGCAGGAGACATGTGTTCAGTTCCTGACTTGGGAAGATCCTTTGTAGAAGGGCACAGCAATCCACTCCAGTGTTCTTGCCTGGAGAATCCCATGGACAAGAGGAGACTGATGGGTCCAACCTATAGGGTCGCAAAGAATCAGACATGCCTGAAACAACTGAGCACGCATGCGTATGGTCTTAGGGTTATACGGCAAACAGTGCGTGCTGTCTTTGTGATTCATCAAATGATTACTCTGTAATTATTTCATGAATAGAGTTGAGTATAGTATTTTGGAGGTGCAAAGAACTTGAACATCAAAAACTTGCCTCAAACCATCTGAGGATATCCAATGAAAATTGGTTTTAAATTCAGGAAGGCAATGATACAGGAGCTGACACAGGATAGAAGAAATGAGGCTTTTGTTTTGCTTTTTGGCTACCTAGTGTATATTTCATGGAATCCCTTTCATCGCACATATTTTCAAGAGATTTTTTTCTTTAATTGGTGTTTGTATTCTGTGTAGTTTATAAAATATACCTTTATAAATATATATAATTATATGATTAAATAAAAATGCTACCTTCTATTCAGGGCTGTTCATCTAAATGATGTTATATAACCTTTGTTCTTGATTCTATTGATCATGAAAATGGCTTAATTATAAAATTTATAATGCCATAATATGTTTTCTCTTCTTTAATGAGACAGAGAGAGTGACTTTCAAAGTTTAATGTTCCTAATTATGTGGGAAGTTTGCTTAAAATATGTATTTAAAGACTCTGCAGAGAGATTCTGAAGCTCTAGGCCTGTATAAAGGCCATGTATTGTCATTTTCCTGCTGATCATGTGGCTTTTCTTCTTTATTAAAAATACTTGATTTAAAGAAGACACTGTGGGAAGGGTGTTCAAAGGCTCTAGATACCACTGTTGATAGGTTTTCTTTTCATAGTTTAATTTTTTGGATATAAACAATTTTCTTGTAAAATCATTTCTGCTACTGTGATTGCCTGTTGCAAGGGAAGGAAATGATTCTTATTTGTCGTGTTAAGACAAAAAAGTCAATGTATTTAAAATGTTTAATCTTAATAAAAGTTTAAGATTTAGGGAAATGTAAGAGGTGTGACTGATATGGTCTGTTTATATTTTTACCTATTTTTCATGAGGAAACTAATGTTAAGATGGGACAAGCAAATATTTATATCTATTAGCAATATTGGTAGTGTGAGTTATTTCTTCTTTTCATTTGCTCTGGATTATGACTTTTGCTTCTGGATTTTAACTTCTGCCTGAGGTTAAGGGGAAAAGAGCAAGAATGAAAGAAAGAAAAAAGAAGGAAGGAAATAAAGAGAATAAATAAAAGAACACAAAATGACCTTGAAAAGCAAAAGTACTTTATCTTGAGAAATTATATGAAGGTAGCCCCACAGACCGGCAAGATACGTACAAATGATGAGTAAAAAACACCACTGATACTTTCAGCTTCCTCTCTGGGTCAACTCTGACTGTGACAATTGGAAACATTAGAGCCCAGGTTTTTTTCACTCTTAACACAGATTAGAAAGTATCTTATTTTATTAAAACTGAAATTGAAATACTATCCCCTCATTTGTTTAAGAAGTATAATTCTTCAAATTTGAAAGATTGTATTTGGGAACACAATCTTTGTTCTTGACTCTCAAGACCTGCCTCTGCATTTTCCCAAAGTGCAATTGGTCTAATTTTAACCTTTAATTTCATTGAGTAGATAATCATCTTATAACCAGGAATTCTTGCCAACTCTTCCCACCTTTAACACTACCATCATTGATGTTTATCGATTTGAGCCTCGCACATCACAGTACTTAATTAATTTCAAACACAGCAGAAAATTTTGGGGATTTTATATTCAGGATTCCATTGATTTCTTGTCTTGCCAGTTTTAATCATATTTGGGAAAAGGGAAGATTATGTCAAGGCTACCTACTCATCTACTGGTTAAAAATGTTATAAGCGCAGTCATTAGAAAGCACTTCATTTGAATAATGTATCTAAGCCTTGAAGTGATCAATTATGCACACTGGACATTAGCATAATATTTAGTTTAAAAATCAGAAAGAAGATGTGCTGTAATTAACAGATATAACAGATATCTCTCATGGCTATTTAAATACAAAAAAAAAATTAAGTATATAATTAGACCTTCATTTTACATCTAATGTAATTCACCTACTATTTTTTGACCAAACTTTCACATTAAAATGCCTAACACTAGTCTGAAATCCATGTGGGTCTTGGTATGGGTTTCGGTGCTCTGCTTTAGTGCTAAACCAAACAGTCAAATACACTATTTCAAACTTTGTTCTTTAAAGGCAGCCTTTTGAAAGACTAGTGCCTGCATTGCTGTTTCGTGGTGCAACAGTGACAACCAGTGGCTGCTGGATTTCCCTTTAGTCTGACAAATTATTGCAGACATCGTACAGATTAACAAGGACTTATATCAAGCTTTAATAACTAGCACTCAAAAATAACAAGCTTCTTGCTCATCTCCATCTTATTATTTTACCAAAAATAGGTGGATATCCACCACATGTCTGTTTGAGAATGCCTTTTTTTTTTTAATTAACTAAACATCTGAAATGTAGATTAAGGTGGTTTTACTCAGAGGCTACTGCCAATGCTAACATATTGGAGGTGATTAAAAGATTCTTAATGGGTTCATTTCATGTGATATGTAATCCAAATTATCTATTTTTTGTTTGTTTGTTTGTTTGTTTTACCTGCAAGGAAAGAAAATAGCTGCTAGGTATAGTGAAAAGCAGGTCAAAGCACTCCATGGGCAAGCAGCTGGGGACTGTATAATTATTCACTACCTGAACATCCCTGATTGGTCTCATCTTCCCTTCCTAAAAAGCCCATTATTTCTTTCAAATGGAGAGCTTAATGGAGTAAAGCTTTGCTAGATGTAATGAGCTGAATAATGTGGAGTTCAACTTCAGATTATGGACTTTTGGAGACTCCAAGCGGTTAAAACTAATGATTTAATCCCTGTATTTATTTTAAATTTATTTGGACAGATCTATTTATATATTCTTGAAGCTCTCCCTCAGACACAACAATCTGGAAATATAACCCGCCCCCCCTTTTTTTCTTTTTCTGTTTCTCTAACATCTGTGACATTCCTACTTTGTCTCAAGCTATCTTCTTTTCTTCTCTCTCCCTGTCTCTCTTTTTTTAGCATAGCTTCAAACCTTCATTTCCTCCTCACTGGCACTGCTCTAAGAGTGCTTATGGCAAATTTGCTTCTGTAATCATAACTTGAACCCATCTGGGGATGAGATTGGCTACAAGCTTAGTATTTCCACTTAACATATTCATGATTAGCATGCACAGAAGGAGTAGAATTAGGATGAATGTTTTTGGAACAGTACAGATAAATCCTCATAAATGTAGTACAACAGGTCTGGAAACGCACAGTGCGGAAATGTAATGAAGCTGAACTCTGTAGAGAGTTTGGTATTCTCAGTACCATGCCTCTCCTAATGAACTCATTTAGATTAGAAAATGGATTTAATATTTTATTGGAATTAACCTGAGCCAGTAAAGAGGATTACAATTTCTTTCCATAAATATAGTGATATTACAGGATGAGGTAACATGTTACATGAATATTAAGCACTTTATGAACATTGTCACGAAGCCAAAAGGTGTAAGGTGATTATATTTTAATATAGTGGTACTGTTCTTACAATAATTAAATTTGAATAGCAGTAAAGGGATATTTTAAAAAGATTTAAATCAGAATTTTGTTGCATTTTCAGAAAAAAAATGCCACATGATTAAACTTAAATTCAGGACAGAGCCTTAAAGTAACCAGCCTCAGCAGAAACTCTATTTTCCCAAGTGAGTAATAAACAACAAGCAAACTTGGGGAAAAAAGGACAACTTAGAATTTGAGTCTGACTAAACAGAAAGATTATCTCCTCATAATCTGAAGAAAGTTTATATATTCACTGCAGATTACTTTAGTAGATATGCTAGCCAAAAAATATTGAGTTGGCCAAAATGAATGAACATTTTGGCCAACCAATAGAACTGTATTATTGGCTGGATTTTTTTTTTTTTTTTCTACTTCTGCAATCTTGTTTTTAGTCCAAACTCATTTAAGTCCTTTTTGGATCATGAGTGGATGATTTTCATATAACATTCACGTAAAGATGCACATACAGTCTATAAAGGAAGAAATTAATGAGAAATCAAAGGATATGGACACTTTCCCTCCCCTAACACCCACTAGCCCTAAGCTACTTCTGCCACTAATTTTTGCAAATCTAGAAGATGTATTATAGGCAAGGAAACTAATATCACACTTTTGCAATCTTAAAGAAAAAAGTAATATGAATCTTATCTAGCTTTAAACAAAAGGCAAGCTGTGGCCCCAGAGTTCCATTTCTACCCACTTTGTAAAGTCAGCTACTGTGCATTTGTGTGCCTGAGCATTCACTGATTTTGCAGAATAAGGTGCAGTGAGCATTGCGTGCTGGAGGCCAAGGTTAGGTCTTGAGGCTGTGCACAATTCTGATGAAAGCTGAACATGAACTGTGAAGTTGTTCAAGCATACACGCAGTTTCAGAAAAACCTCCCCACCCTTCCTTTGTTCCACCTACACTAGTAAAACTTTTTTTTTGCTTCAGTTGGGGAAAAGCATGTAAAGGACTCCTCTGTCTGTGCGTTTCAGATTTCTCCAGCCTATATTTGCAATGAGTTTGATAACTGATGCTCTTTTAAGCTTCAGGCACACTGAGGTTTTGAGATAATACTATAAAAAAATTGGAGTTGAAGAAAATCAGCTGCTTGCTGTGTATGCGGGGGTGGAGAGGCAGCAGAGGGACAGGTCCCAAACAAGAGCAGCAACATCAGCGTTGAACATCTGGTGAAATGTTATGGTGTGTGGGAAGCTGGTGGTACCTCTCAGGAGGAAAGACTTTGAGAGAGTGGTGTCCTGCTGGAGTGCTCATGGAGGCAATCATGCCAGGGCCCACCAGTGGGAACAGAAGGAGAAGAAAACAGGGAGGAGAGATTTTGGGAGAGGGTTATAGAGGCAAAATTTGCTGGTTTCACAAAGATTCAGGATGAGCCCTTTGTGCCATACTTCGTTTTCATTTCTGTGGTTTTCTTCCTAATTATTGTCTTCTGGTAGCTGTTCTCATTCCATGTCTCTTATTATTTGAGAGAGTAAAATATTGAATATAAGATTTTTCACCTTAATTTTTACCATATTCATCTTCCTGGGGCCAATGGGGTTAGGGTTGTTGGGGGTAGGGATGGGACATAATTAGTAATGCAACAGAAATCAACAAGGAGAGATACAAAAAAAATCGTTAGCATTTTATATTCCCTAAATGGATCTGGCAGCAAGATATAGTAGTCTTTTAAACCAGGCAAATTAGTTTGGAAAAGGATTTTCTAAATTTTCTTATCGACTTCTTTAATATATTGAATGTTAGCCTGATTGACTTAGTTCTAAGCACTCTTTTGGTGTGAAGAGATTATACTGTGTCTACAATTTTCTATTTTCTAGTTAAAGAATAAGATACAAGAGAAACAAATTATGTGCCAGAAATTTCCACACCACTGAGAATGACCAATAAGAGAGGGAACAAAGAGTTAAGAAGTTCAAAGAGCACTCCCATTTTCTCCTCTTTAAGCTTATGTCCAAGTAGGAGACACTGCTTTTGGTTAGAGTGTAGCCTCTAGCCCATGCTTTTTCTTTTTGGATTCCGGAAGGAGTTGATTAGGAAACTTTCTTCTAGCCTATGAGTGTTCTTCCCCAAAGTAAATTTGACAGCTAATGGTAAACAGATCAAGCAGCAGGTGATTGAAAGGTGGTTAGCTGCTATATAATGGATGACATTGCCCTAGAACTAGAGGAGAGGGAACAATGCCTGAAGACTCTGCCCCATCCTTTTTATGCCAAGTTCATTTGAGTCACTCCCCTTCTCTTACACGCTCTGAGGTAGGTTTAGTGGAAACTCTCCCTCCAAAAAAATACATTCAATTCCTAACCCTTGATATCTGTAAGTAGAGCCTTATTTAGAAATAGAGTCTTTGCAAATATAATTAAAATAAGGATCTTGAAATGAGATAATCCTGATTTGAAATGGGCTTTACGTCCATTGGGTTTCCCTAGTAGCTCAGACAGCAAAGAGTCTGCCTGCAGTTCAGGAGACCTAGGTTTGATTCCTAGGCTAAGAAGCTCCCCTGGAGAAGGGAATGACAACGCACTCCAGTATTCTTGCCTGGGAAATCCCATGGACAGAGGAGCCTGGGGGGCTACAATCCATGGGGTTGTAAAGAGTGGGACACAACTGAGTGACTAAACACTAACTAACTTAAATCCAATGACTGCTCTTTTTATATAAGCGTGAGGAGGGAGAGATTTGAGTTATATAGATGCAGAGAGACACAGAGAAGAAGGCCATGTGAAGAGGGGGGCAGAGATTGAAGTCATGTGCCATAAACCAAGGAACACAGAGAGAGGACTTTGAAATCAGTTTATTTACCTAAAAATTTCACCTTTAAACCTTCAGAGGAGTGTTGAATTCTAAAGAGCATAGCATAATAGACATGTATGCACTATCCATTACCCAGACTCCAGTTATCAACTAGACCAATCTTGTTTCACAAAGTCCATGTAACATGCAAAGTTGGTCAGTTCTTAAGTTCCTTGAGTGTTTACTTCTACATCCTCATTCTCATCTCCAGGGCAGTAATGCCTGGGAATTTACTAGTCCCTGCATGGCTCTTGAATAATTACTGACAGATGTGGGGCATGGAAGCATAGAATTTGTAAACTTCAAAGGTTTAATTTGTATTCAATTCCACTGCAGGATCATGTTAAAGCGACCTTCTGCAAGACATTGCATGAAACACCATCTATTCACCCCTACTCTCGTCTGCTGTCTATGGGTGGCAGTGGGTGTACCAGCTTAACAAAATGGCCCCATGAATACTGTTTTCAGGTCTCTTTTTGGGGAACCTGACCTGTGTTATATTGAAATAGTCCCTGACATTATAACATCTCACCTGTATTTCAACATATATCTCTAAATTTAAGGACTCCTAAAAAAATGCATTACCATTATCACACCTAAATATGACAATTACTTAGTGAAGTCGCTCAGTCGTGTCCAACTCTTTGTGACCGCATGGACTGTAGCCCGCCAGGCTCCTCCGTCCATGGAATTTTCCAGGCAAGAGTACTGGAGTGGGTTGCCATTTCCTTCTCCAGGGGATCTTCCTGGCCCAGGGATTGAACCCAGGTCTCCCGCATTGCAGGCAGACGCTTCACCATCTGAGCCACCAGGGAAATATGACAATATATTTCTTTAATTCATAAAATAGCAATCAGTGTCCTATTTTCAATTGTCTCATAAATATAATTTATTGTTTGGTTCACTCAATATCCATTAAGGTTTCCACAGTACATTTGATTTGAAATATCTCATTAATTTCATTTAATATAAAGTTTACCTCTCCACCTTTCTCTTTTTCTTTGACACTTATGTGTTAGAAACAATGTAATTTTTCTTCAGCTACCTACAGTCTGGATTTAGCTGACTGAATATTCATGGTATCATTTAGTATATTTGTCTACCCTCTGTATATTATGTTCATTAGTAGGTGAATCTAAGAGCTTGATCAAATTCAGATGTGATGTATTTGTTAAATCTTCTTTGGTGGTGATATGTGCTTTCATTAGGAGTCATAGAATTTTGTTTTCTTTTTGCATAATTCACTGGCCATTAATAATTATTGTTTTTATCCATTGATATTTCAGGGGCAACAAAAAGATTTGATTTTTAAATTATTTTTAATTTATTACATAGATTACTTTTAGAAAGACAAATACTCATCCACATTTGGTTAATGTTAGGTAAAATTTACATAGAAAAGGCAGAATAATATTTATTTTGCTCCTTTTATCATTTTTAGTGTACTTCAGTGGTGACAAAGTAGAGATTTTTCTTTTTTAGTACAAATATTAATTTGTTACTTTGAATAAACTTCACGTGCTTCATCCATTACAGAGATTATTTATCTTATTATTTTTTTGTCCAGTGGAACCCAGTCAAATTGACTTGTGACTCTTTTTGGTATGACTGGAATAGACTTTGATGTCTTCCTTGCTAAGAGTTATAAGCCCCCAGGCTCATCTTGTATGTATTCAGTTCCATACCTGGAAGGGACATTTTTCCAGGGAGTCCTTTTAACTTAGCTATATGCAACTATGGGTCATTAATTTTAGGCTTTATCAGTGAGTGCAAGTAGGATTACTTTTTAAAGGTAAAATAAAATAAAATAAAATCTAAAAAAAAAAAAAGGTAAAATATATCATGAGTTTAGCTGATTCTTTCAACTGCAATTCAAAATTACTGATTTATATTTAACCAATTTTACCATTTTAATTTAAATCTCTTTTTTGCCACACAGAAAATAGCAATTCCCAACATTAATAGTAATGATAGAATGAGGATATCAGATAATTGCTCATCTGTTTTATCCCACAAAATACTCAAAAGTCTCCACTGATGGTCACAAGTTTCACCAACATTATGTTTATGAAAATCAGTGTAACTTTTTTTAAGTTAAAGGACTATGTTAAAGACTCTTGAAATAGCTCCTATCTAGGTCGGACACAAGTAAGCCTGCACGGGTGCACAAGGTGATTATTCCACCAACAAACTGCAGTTTTATTTGTTTATTGTTATTTGTTAGTCATATTCTTTTTATTTGTCAGGATTTCTTTTTCACATATAAAAAAAAAAATGGACTGAAAGATTTTTAGTTCCTACCTCTTTGCCCTTTATCCTGTATTCTCGACCTATACGTTATCTAGAGATAATTTTTTTTAATTGTAGTTTTTCATTTTGTCATTTTTTGTCAAAAAGATATATTTACATACTCTTCTTTCTTAGCTAACTTGTGATATACTATGCTCAGTTTTTTCTCCATTTTTTTCGACTAATAATAAATCTAAGACATTACACTACAGTAATATATAGAAATAGACATTTCCTTTTACATTAACAGAGTGTCCCTTTTGTGGAGCATACCATCACTTACTAAACAAGTCCCATAATCATGGATATTAGGGTTATTGCCACTTTTTTGCTAATATAAAAAGGCCCTTCAATAAATAATCTGGCACATATTGTGCTTCTTATTATTACTAGTATATCTTTGGGATACATCCCTAGAGATGGGATTGTTGAGTCAAATATCAAATGTGTCTGCAATTTCAATAGGTGTTATTAAATTTTTCTTTATAACATATCACTTTAGGCAGGTATGTTTCTATCTACTTCAGAAAAATCTATTTAAATTTCATTATTTTAGGTGAAACAAGATTTTACATTTTGCTTTTCTTTAAATAAATGTCTTAAGCCTATTTAAGATCAACATATTTAGATTTAGCCCTCACTTATTATATGAATGAGCTCTGTCAATTTCTAACCAATGAGCTGAGTAAAACATCCAGTGCCTTTAGGACAGTATAAATTTTCACAAATCTTTTGTGAGTTATAAATATATCTGGAGTATGCACTTTTTTAGAATCTCTTATTTGAAAAGTAAAAGAATTTAACCAAATATTGTATATGCCAAAGCTTGTAGGGCTTAGAGTCACAGTGTTTTTGCAATGTCATGCATAGTGTAAATCTACTTGCTAGTACTAATATTACAGTATTACATAAAAGAGAGAAAGATGTTATAGGGTGATTTATGGTTGATAAGTATAAATTAGTAAACTGCTTCTAAATACTCTCAATCTACTGTACTTTAGAACTCTTCTTCCATCCGTTTCTCACATTTTCTGTTTCAAATTCATCTTGTAACAATGTCAAAACTAGCAGTGGGTATTTTCACTTGGTGGCTATAATTCATTGTGAGGCTAATTTTATGATTCATATTTTGTTTCAAAAGGATCTATATTGGATGAAGCTATTGGCTCAGATTATCCTTAGCCATCACATACATTTACTGCCTAATATGTATTACTTACCTCTCTCTGAATGAAATACTTGATTCAATTGGGGGCTTCTTATTTTGACCTGGTATTTGGAACACGAGATTAGTTCTGTTCTGCAGTTATGCTTTATGCCATTGAAAAGTTTCTTTGGATTCAGTGTTCTATAACAGTTGCTATTTTTCATTGTATTCTACAAAATTTGAAAAGAAAAATAGACTTTGTGCTCTTGGTAGAATGTTCAGCAAGTTTGATAATAGTATATGCATGCAGGCATATAACTTACATGAATTGAATATTTTCAATCCACTTTCCTCTCCATTGTGCTATCCTATATTTTAGGAAAAACAATATGTTCATTTTGAGTAAAAAAAAGGAAAAACAATAACAAAAACAATAACAAAATAGCTTTTAGTATAGGAAACAAATATTATAAATTGGGTTCAACTGCCATACACTAAGTTTTCAAATTGTTTCTAGGGCAGGGTCATGATTAAAAATGACAGACTAAAACAAGGAAATGTTTTGTTTGAAAGTTCTCTGTTCAAGATAACAAGTATTGCTATTGGGTAAAGAGTCAAAAAATGGGTCTTTTGATATCCCTGTTGATACAAAGACCTCTCTATAGACAATATGACCTCATAAATTTGCTAACAATTTGTCAAGATTGATGTTAAGAATTGATGGGGAGTGGAAAAGTAAGGTAAAGGATTATTTTATGGGTATTCCATGAGCCCACCTGAACAGTTGATAGAAGAATTTGAGTATCTCAGGAGAGAGGGGAGAGAGTGAGAGAGAAATCAAGGAAGGCAACCATGTATATGCTTGTAACTCCTGACATTTAGGTGAGATTACAAGCCAGGGTTGAGGGGTAGTGCTCAATTAACCAGTTCATAAGCATTTTTCTACAGCAATAAATAGATAAAAATAGTTTCTTTTTTTCCTACTTATTATTGATACTTCTTCAAATTAGAGTTAGAATTACAGTGCAGCATTGAATCTTGACCAAAAATGGAATCTTTGAATGGATCTATGTTCTCTGATAAAAGAGACAATTTTTCAGAGATTTGGCACTACCATTTGGGATATTTTTGAATATTATCAAGAGAAGAAAGCATTTATGGTTTAAATATAGCCTGCTTTTTTTCAGGAGCTTAAATTGTTGGACACTTTTTCTTATGTTGAGATGTTATATACTTCCCTACACCTTCCCAATATAAATTCTAGTCCTACTATCTGGAGAACTTCAGTGTAAGGTCAGATTCCTTTTGGAAGACAAGAAGGTGCTTCAAATATCTGAATTTAAATATCAAGTAAGTCCTAGATGATTTTTCATCTCATTTCTCTTTGCAGGTCAAACATTTCTCAGGACAAACTTTACCTCTGTTAATATAAACTTTTAAAATATGACATCCCAAATTGATAGAACACTTAGTATGTTGAATGGCAAACCCTGGGTTTGGTTAATCTATTGTATTTTCATTAATCATGTATTATTTAAGCACCAAATCATAGTGTTGATTCATAATGTTAGTCAACACAAACTTTTAGTCATTTTTTCATATAAACTGCTTTTTGTCAAGCTTTTCTAAGCATATAATTATAAAATTGATTCTTCAAGCTTACTTGCAGGATACTTATTTTGGTTAAATTGATTTGTGTTAGTTTGGGTCCTTCATTTACCCTGCCATTTTTATTTTTGAACCTTGATAATGTCATCCATTGCAATAACTAATCCTCTCAGATTTGGGTCATCTGAAAATTTAATCAGTATAATTTTTCTTTTTATATCCAGGGCATTAATAAAAATGTTGATGGCTCAGAGTCAAGGACAGAGTGCAAAACTATGCTATTATAAGCTTCTTTCTTGTTACATATTGATCTATGGTTCAATGCTCTTGTGTATTTATTCGACAAATATCTATTGAGTTTTTATTATACATCAGAAACTAATCAAGGTGCTGAAAATATGACAATAAAAGCATACTAAATGTTTGTCTCCATAGAGTAGACAGGGTTGCTGATGATCTATGTGGCACCTTTGTGTAAATTATTAAAAAAGCACCCTGTCAAGTGAATTCAGACTTTTTTTAACTAAAGAAAACTTATTGCTTCCATGGGGAAATAAGCAAGTGCCAGGTGAATGGTTTGTTAAGAGGAGCTGGCTGGAATTCAGCTCCCAAGGAGATCTGCAGCTGTTAAGTTTGTGCAATGTACAAACCGTGCAACTTTCCATGATGACCCTTGTGCAGCCTGATTTATTCAATTATGGCATGCCCTTATTAATTTTTACCCATTAATCAATGTTTACATTTGTTGCACTTGCTTATCATGCTCTAGGAAGAGAGTTATATTAACAAATTAAGAATGATTAATCTACTTCATAAGAGTTATAGCAACAGGAATGGTGGAAAGTCAACCAAGGCAAGTTCTTTCACATAATTCGTTAATAAATAATTTTCCTAGAGAATAATTGCTGTTGCTATTGGAAATTGTAGAAAGACATTTATCTGTCCACCAAAGACTGTGCTCCTCTTCCCAGAACACAGAGTTGTAGCTCTGGGGAGGCCGACAGACATGGACCGTGTTTCTCAGAGCCTCCGTTCTGTTTCTTCTCGGCCAGATGCTACTGCTCAAAAATGAATAGCAACAGAATCAGTCCTTTCCACTTTTGGGCCAAGGAGCTTGAGATATGGTTGTGTCTTCCTCACTCTTTCCCCAACCACACCTGAAAGGAAAATATATGATGGCTTCTCGTAGCAGTTCTCAACATTTTTGGTCTCAGGGTCCCATTACACTCTTAAACAGTAATGAAGCGCTCAAGAGCTTTCATACAAATGGACTATATCCATCAACATTTGCTGTATTAAAAATGAAAATTGAGTATTTTTAAAGAGTATTTTAGTAAATTTACTATAAAAGAAACATCCATTAAATAAACAATCAAGAATTAAAAAAAAAAAAAAAACCCACAAAAAAACCCCTCTGTTTTCCAGAGTTAAGATATAGTGCTAAAGATGGCATTGTTTCACATTTTGAAATCTCTTTAATATCTTTCTTAATTCTTCATGTAGATGACTGTGATATTACATATCATATTGTTAGAGAAAATGCATCTGTTCACTTGTGGCATAAGAATAAAAAAGACAGAAAAAGTTTTAGTATTATTATCACATTTGTTTCACCTCACTGATCTTCTCAAAGGGTCTTGGGGAATCACTGCTGTCCTCTGGGAATATGTAGCCCCCAAATAGAAAGAGCTGGGGATCCCTGAATCACCATATGAAAATCTGTGTTCTATGAAGTTACATGAAAAGTGAACTACATTACTTTAAGCCACTAAGATTTGGGAATTTATATATTAGAGAAGCTAGAGTTACCCTCTAGAAGAGAAATCCACCGAAAATACTAATTTTGAAGTAGGAAAATTTTCCTTTTTAATGATATGTACCAAAGAATGCATGTTCTTTATTTATAACAAACATGTCCAGCGAAGATCCAACAAATGAAAATTAACACATACCCACAGGAAGTCCAAGAAATATGGGATTTATTTGAATGGGAAAAAGTAACAGGAAAATTAAGAATATTGTTCTGTTCTAGAAATGAGATGGCCATGTGAGATTACTATTTCTTTCTAAGTTTATGAAAGCTGATCTAGATGGTAGCTATGTGTGTTGGGGGGCGGGGAGCACATTGGGGGAGATGAAGGTAGAATAACCAGAGAAGTGGTTGAAATTTTGTAGTACCTTGATTTGGGCCCGAGTACTGGGATTTGGGGGCTCCGAAATCACTGCAGATGGGGATTGCAGCCATGAAATTAAAAGATGCTTACTCCTTGGAAGGAAAGTTATGACCAACCTAGACAGCATATTAAAAAGCAGAGACATTACTTTGTCAACAAATGTCCGTCTAGTCAAGGCTATGGTTTTTCCATTGGTCATGTATGAATGTGAGAGTTGGACTATAAAGAAAGCTGAGAGCTGAAGAATTGATGCTTTTGAACTGTGGTGTTGGAGAAGACTCTTGAGAGTCCCTTGGACTGCAAGGAGATCCAACCAGTCCATCCTAAAGGAGATCAGTCCTGGGTGTTCATTGGAAGGACTAACGCTGAAGCTGAAATTCCAATACTTTGGCCACGTCAGGTGAAGAGTTAACTCATTGGAAAAGACCCTGATGCTGGGAGGGATTGAGGGCAGGAGGAGAAGGGGATGACAGAGGATGAGATGGCTGGATGGCATCACCGACTCGATGGACATGAGTTTGAGTAAACTCTGGGAGTTGGTGATGCACAGGGAGGCCTGGTGTGCTGCGATTCATGGGGTCGCAAAGAGTCGGACACGACTGAGCGAGTGAACTGAACTGAACTGAGTGGAGGTGATGACACGATTATTTACTCAAGTCCTGAGCAAAAGTTCTCAATGAATTAGGAAATTGGCCCACATCTCCTTAGAGGATATTTTTATGCTTTTATCAAGACGTCTCCACTTATATGCCCCTCAACTCTCTCTATCTCACCACAAATATCTGCCTCACACTAATGGGTCCATTCTCATTCTGTCCTTCATTCTTGTTTATCACAAAAGAACAAAGGCTTAAGAGAACATAAACTTCACTAAACTGAACTTCTTGTTTATCACTGCAAGAAGTACCTAATTATCATGTAAAGCCTCATGCCAAGTCTCCCATCCTAAGCACCATGAACCACTGAGGGGAAAAAAAAAATACTAAAATCAAACAAGCAAATCACAGTCTGACCCCCCAAACCAACCAACCAACAAAGAAAAAAACTAAGTAGAAATGGGAAGGAGACAGAGAGACAGAGAGAGAGAGAGAGAAAGAAGGAGAGAAAATGAGAGAGGAGTATTTCTTAAAAGTAAGCAGAAAGTCAAGAGAGGCATTTGAAGTCCTTGGTGTTTAAAGGACAGAGAGAGGAAGTGTTTGAGGAATAGAATAACAAGAAAGACCTAGGATCAATAAATCAAAATTGAATGTCTTTTCTCATCTTCATGTTCTATTTCAATCTGCACTTGCTTGGGGATAAATAAGCCATTTTCTGTTCTCTGTACTTAATTTTGTGCTCAGTGGGCTATGCTAAGCTATTCACAAGGTCTAGAAAATATTTTTTAGACAGATGAGTAAAGATGTGTTTAGAAGAAATCTTGAGTCTGGTTAATACTTAAAGAAAAACATTGAGTACGGGTGCACATAATCATGTATAATGATGATAAACTCAGAATTACAATGCCTATTAGGCAAAAATTATTGTTATGCACCTACCCAGGGAGGAAATGAGGAGGAAAGATGAGTCCTAATTTACTTGTTTGGAATTTATCAACTGTGAAGGGTAAGGAACTTGTCATTTGGAGTCCTTTCTGGACCTGTGTTGCAATAATTTCTTGAACTCTTTTGGTATAAGAATTGAGGGAATGGCTGTAAAGTATTGTATGCTTGACTGACTAATCTATTGTTAAGGGAAAAAAATTTCTTTTTCTAAAAGCTAGGCTTAACATAATGAAAGTCTTCTTTTGCTCTCGTTTCTTAGTTAAGAAAAAATAAATCAGCAATTATTTTCTTATTGGGCAACACATTATAGTGCTATTGTATGAGTTGTATTGTTAGAGATTATAATTCTTGGCTTTAAGTATTTAGAAAGAAGAGTGTTTTTGTAGCATTTGGCAATTCTAAGAGTGATAAATGATTTATGTTGGTTATTCATTATGCAATGAGAAAAATTACTGTTTGCAATGATATCAAGTATGTGTATATATCTATAGTTGTCATCAAATTTTACACAGTGTCTCTCTAGGCTTTGACTTATGACATAAAACTTGGAAAAACAAAATTATTGATTTAAAAAAAAAAGCTGGACAGTTTCACTTTTATTCCATTAAGCCACTTCTCTCCTATGTATGCAGTGCATGCACTATTATTTATAAGAGTTAAGAAGCATACTTACATACTCCACTGAACACAAAATTAAGTACAGAGAACAGAAAAATGGCTTACTTATCCCCAAGCAAGTGCAGATTGTAATAGAACATGAAGATGGGAAAAGAGAGTCTATTTTGATTTATTGATCCTGGGTCTTTCTTATTATTCTGTTCCTCAAATACTTCCTCTGTCCCTCTGTCCTTTGAACACCAAAGACTTCAAATGCATTTCTTGACTTTCTATCTGCTTACTTTCAAGAAATGCTCCCTTTTCTCTCTGTGTGTGCCTGTCTCTGCCTCTCTTTTCCCTACTTAGTATTATTTTCTTTCTCAGTGATTCTCAGTGTTTGGGATAGGAGACTTGGCCTGAGGTTTACATGGTATTTCTGTGCTTCCTGTGGTGAATGGTAAACAAGAACAGAGGATGGAATGAGACTGGACCCAATAATTTAATGCAGATGATGGTAGTGAGACAGAGAGAGTTGAGGGCCATATAAGTGGAGGAGTCTTGCTAAAACACACAAAAATTTTATAAGGAGATGTGGGTCATGTGTTCAACTTCCCAATTCATTGAGATCCTTTACTGGGCAATTGAGTTTCTGATATAGTGACATAAGAAATGTAGCTAGTGTCCTCCTTCTACTCCTAATTAAGCAAGACTCTTGAGGACTGAATCTGCACAGACCACAGATACTAAGTCAGTTTGTATAGACTCTTGGTTAGTCCAAATTCCTACAGATTCTAGAAATAGACTGACCAAGAATTATGGTGTATGCTCTTGTGAGTTTTCTCCTTTGTGTTCTTGCTTTCCTTTATACTTGGCCGATATGTTGAGGAGAATTTCGGTCATGAGCTGGGTGACAGGTGCCGTTTACAAAGAGAAACTTCCTTCTACTTGCTTTTGAACTACAGGCACACAGGTTTCAGCTGCTAGTAATTCTAGGATTTGGGTCTAGTAATCTCTTTTAAGACCATTTTTACTGGAGAGAAGCTTCTAAATACTGAGCAGTGAAAGAAACAATCAAGATTGTGTGGCCTAAGCTTAAAAAATGCTTGAGATTAAAATTACAATGATTTGAAAATACTGTGGCTTTTCTTTTAGAGCAAAGATATAATTTAATGTTATAAATAATAATAATAATATCTTGTGCATTCAGTGAAAACTTTATTTGGTTAAAGATTGCTTAACTCAGATGCACAAATAAGACCTGTAACTACAAGACCAAGTCCAGCAATTACTCTGAGTTTATTTTTCTATTTTGGCAGCTCGATGGAAAGAGAAGAAATCCAACTTTAGCAACTCATGGGCAATCCAACACTTTTTCAATCACTGGAGTTTTCCTGGGGATAAATCTGAACCTAGTTTTAAGGACCAAAAGGTTCAATACTATTCATTATTCCACTGCTCTGCTTCTGAAATCAGATGTGCTGTTTCACTTTTGACTGTGAAGTTTTTCCAGTGTCTGAGCTTATTACCATACATGGGTTTAAGCAGACTCTCATTTTCTTATATTCTGCTCCCCTTCCTTCCTTTTAGTTCTTCTGCATGATTTCCCTATCCTCACTGACTGTCTGCTTTGTGTTCCCTTGCTCATATTACAGCAAGCTTGCCTACTCACAGCTTGGGAGGCATTTAAATGGCTTGTTGTTTGCAATGCACTGCATTCTAGAGCTCCAAATGGAAATAAGAAAAGGGGTGTGGACATTTCCCATTGTCCTTAAATATCCAGGGAGCCACACTGTGATGAATTAACTGAAGATTGTAAGAAACATAGGGATGAATGGATATTGTCTCCTTTTCTAATCCATGTTATATGATTTTTGTGATGAATTTTTTCTGTGATTCATCTAAGTCCCCTTGTTGCTCGGTTTTGCAAAGCAGGCTGAAGCACATTTTATTTTCCTGCTGTGAAGCAGCTTGAACAAAAATTGAAGCCCATATCATTTATCTGGTCTCACATGAGAACACTGTAATTAAATATATATAGTAATTTAATTAAGGGTCATTCAAATCTGCTTCTCTCCCATTTATTCTATTTTCAAAGAAGATCATTAAAATGTCCAAAAGTCTTAGTTCTTGTTTCTGATTTTCCTCTTATACATAAGGTAGGATATTAATTGCTGCATTTGCTTGAGTAATCTGAATCCCTTAACAGTATCAGTCTCAGAGACTAGTCATAGAAACAGACCTCTTCGAAATCCTCATCTCCTTTAATCCTAAGAGTGAACTAATTGGAGTGAAGTGAGCATTTCCTAACAACAACATTTCCAATATGTGATTTTCTGCATTTGCCTAGTAAAATAATGTAAGAATGTCTTCTCTGTAAAAGAATATGAGTCCCTTTTCTTTTCCTCCCTCTCCCACCTATACGGTTTTTCAGATGGCCATAATCAAAATTCTGCAGCTTCCTCTCCAATGTTATGTTCTTTACATGACATCTAGAGGCCAAAATTGATGTGAGCCGTAATTAATCTTTCCATGTGGCTATGCAGACTCTTGGTATATCAGGGGTAAGAATCACACTGTCTGCATACTTAAACTTGCAGAACATCGCAGCACCAATCTATATTCTGAGCTGTGCACAGTTTGATCCCATCATCCTACGGATATGAAAGATATAGGAAAAGAAAGCAGCCTTATGAGGAAAGAAAAGACTTAAAAGAAAAAAAAAACTCCTTTCATCTAACTTTGCATTTTTATATTCAATAAACTCTGCTGTTGATTTTCACATAAATTTTGAAATAATCTAATTAGCGTCCCTGACATTTACCTGTGACAGTTAAAATACACTGGTAATCAATAATGTAAATGTAAAATGGCTGATTAAATTTTCTTTTCTTTTCTATCAAAAAATTTAAGGGCAAAATTCATTTTCCTGTCCCTTATGTGTTCTCAGAACACTCTTCTGACTCCAGCTTTAATCTGCAAATTTGCAGAAAGCTCAGAAAAGTGTTTAAATCATATGAAGGATAATTGATACTGTCACCACTTGACTACTAAGCAGTTATATGAATTTTTCAACATTTTTCACAAAATAAGTATCAGAAGCACTGCATCACTATAGTTGTAACTAAGGAAATATTCTAAGCTTCTCTTTTTAAGTACTTTGAATATCAGAAAATTTAAATACTATCATTTTATAATTGAGCCATGGGGATGAAAATGTTTAAAACATACAGTATCACGATGCAGTAAGAATGAATGCTTGTGTCCCCTCCAAATTCATACTTTGAAATCCTACTCTGGAGCTGGGTCTTTGGGAGGTCTTGAGGGTGGAGCCTTCATGAATAATTACCCAGCGAGTTCTCTCCCTCTCTTTTCGCCATGTGAAAACACCAAGAGAAGTTGGCATTTCATGATCTGACCGAGGGCTCTCACCAGAACTGTACCATGCTAGCACCATGATCTTTGACTGCCAGTCTTCAAACTGAGAAATAAATTCCTACTGTTTTCAAACCTGCTATTATATAGTACTGTGCTATAGCAGCTTGAAATAAGGCAGATGATAAACTAAACTGCCTGTTAAAAGTATATGTTTCATACATCCACACAGTTGTTGTCTTAATTACTAAGTGGTTTACAACTCTTGCGACCCCATGGACTGTAGCCCATCAGGGTCCTCTGTCCAGGGAATTTCCTAGGCAAGAATACTGGGGTGGGAAGATCCCCTGGAGGTGGGATCTTCCCAACCCGGAGATCAAACTAGCATCTCATGTCTCCTCTATTGGCAGGTGGGTTCTTTACCACTTAGTGCCACCTGGGGAGCCGGTTAAACATACATATCCGATCTAGAATCATATCATCCCAACTCATTTAAACCATGCAATAAATAGCTACACTTTCGTGGGTATTTGGGTGTGTGTGCACACGTGTATGTGTTTGCGGTGCCCTTGCAGACTTTCTCACTTTGGGCAACGCTCTGATGGGGTACTGTGCATATTACTGCATCCTATTGCTGCCTTATGGTCCATATCCATCACATCTTACTGACCAGTTCCTTGATGACGGACACTTAGGATGCCTGTGTTTTCTATTACCATGAAAATATGCTATGATGAGTTTTCTATAAATATCGACCTACTGATTTGTGCAAGAATATTCTGGAATATATACTAAGACTGAGATTTCTGTCATAGGAAACATGCATACATAATTTTGCTAAATATTTCCAGATGGCATTTCAGAGTGGCGGTTGCAGTATACACTGCCAGCACGGCGTGGAAGTTCCTGTCTACCCAACATTCTTGCCTGTAATTGGAATGATCCTATGTTCTGATTTTAAACATTCTGATGGATATAAAGTTATGTCTTGTTATTAAAAATTACAGTACTTTGATTAATACTAAGGTTGAACAACCCTACATATATTTGCTGGATGTTTAGATTCTTCTGTGAATTGCCTTTTCAAATCTTTCATTTTTCTATCAAGGTTTCTGTCTTTTTCTTAGGGATTTTCAGTTACTTCTTCCAAAAGTGTCTGGACCCAATTGCAAAGCATAAGTGAAGTCTTCCCCACACCAACAAGAAATTCTCAGATGCCAGTAGCATGCATGCATGCTAAGTCACTTCAGTCATGTCCGACTCTTTGCAGCCCTATGGACTGTAGCCTGCCAGGCTCCTCTGTCCATGGAACTCTCCAGGCAAGAATACTGGAGTGGATTGCCACGCCTTTCTCCAGGGGATCTTCCTGACCCAGGGATCACACTCACGTCTATGGCTTCTGCATCACAGTCAAGATTCTTTACTGCTGAGTCACTGAGGAAGCCCAAATACCGGTAGGGTACCCAAGAGTTCAACTCCTTTCTGAAGCAATCTATCTAAAGATAGAAGCAGATTCTGTAGGTACAGTCCTATAGGATCACTCTCCACTTATGACACCAGTGACAACCTCAGATTGTTACCTATGTTTCTGACCAACCACCTACAAATTGGAAATTCCCACTACCCCCTCAAACTCAGGGTGCCAATCACAAGTCCAAGTTTCTGTCTGTACTTCTGACCAACTGGTGGTAAATCAGAGATTCCCACTGTTATCTGAAAACTGAGTTTGCTGCTTGGTGAATGTTGAGTCAGAAGATACAGCGAAGTCAAAGAATAGGAGGAGGAAGGACTTATTACTTGTGGCAAGTAGGGAGAACACCCAGTATTTTCCCCAAACTAATGTCTCTCTGAACAGCAAAATTGGGAAAGCTGTAAGTTAAACATACACACATATTCGTGAAGAGGTTTAGGCAGTAAAAGCATATTCATGAGTGGGCTACAGCAGAGGAGAATTTAGCATAGAATAGGTGGAAAGATTGACATAAAGTCCAAGCTTTAGTTGATTGAGATCATGAGGGTGAGAAGAAGATCATCATCATTCTGTAGGTTCCAGTCTGTGATCTCAGCATCTATCTTTCATCTAAGTGGGGGTGTCTTAATACCTGGAGGAGTCAAAGATATGTATTAAATTATCATGTATACCCCATGAGGAGGAACTATTGTTTCTTGATTGTTTTTCCTTTGTTCTTGAATTCTTTGTCCTCTTAAGATCATTAATTACTGAGAACTGTACAAGGGCAAGCACGGTGGCCAGGCTTAGATCACAAAATGTTTTACCAAATATGACTTCACCTATGTCAAGAAAGCAATGCCTGAATCTCTTTGTCCACAGACCCCCCTTTCTGCTTATACAATTTTATCTCCTCATCAGATTCAATTAACTTGTTAGAATGACTCATAAAACTCAGGAAAGCCTATTTACTCACTAGATTATTGATTTATTATAAAATACATCAAAGATATCAATACCTATCAATAGACAGATGAAGAGTGAGGTCCAGAACAAAGGGGCTTCTATTCTTGTGGAGCAAGGGCCTGGCCCAGTAGCATACATGCATTCTGGTTCCCCAGTATGGAAGCTCTCTAAAAGGGATAAAAATCTGTCCTTTAGGTTTTTTATGGAGGCTTCGTTACATAGTCATGATTGACTGAATCATGGCCAATGACAACTGATTCAATCCCCAGCCCATTTTCCTTTCCCAGAATTAGGGAGTGGGATTGAAAGTCCCAACCCTCTAATCATGTGGTTCTCCTGGCAAGCAGTCCTCTATCCTTGAGTGGTACCCTGAAATCATCTTACCTGAAATCTTTCAGGAATTGAGGACAAGAAACTAAATAGTCCTTTGTTCTCATCACTCAGAAAATTCCTAGGGTTTTGGGAGCTGTGAACCAGGAACTGTGGATGAGACATACATATTTGGCCACCAAAATGACCAAGAATATATTTTTCTATATGCACAGTGCACACATATATGCTTTATAAATCATTTATCAGTTTTAGATATTGCAAATATATTCTTCCAATCTACCTTGCCTATTAAGTTGTTCTTAATTTTTATGATATCAAATCCATTTTTTAAGTTTATTTATTTATTTATTTTTTACTTTTTGGATTTTTAAATTATTTATTACCATACAACTAGATCACAGATGTTTTCTTCAATTGATAATTTAACTTTAGATTTACTTTTCTACAATTGAGCCTTTGATTTGGCCTTTAATTGGTCTATCTGTTGTGTAAACTGGAAATCTAGATTTAATTTTCTGTATATAGTATATACAGAAAGATATTTTTCCCTGTAATATCATAAAAAATATGTCTTTCTCCATGACTTTATCTCCATGATATTATCTTCCCCCACCTTATTGAGATACAATTGGCATAGAACATATAAATATAAACAACATGATGATTTGGTATACATATGTATTCATAAATAAACAATGTTGCCCACTGTGGTATTTAGTTGGTGCAAAAGTAGTTGTGGTTTTTGCATCCACTGCATTCATTTTTTGTTGTTGAAATTTGATATTGGAATACAGTAAATATGGTTATGCTATATATCATTTTAATGTGAATTTCTCACTTTATGTTTTTTGCTAATGAATCATTATTTGCTGTTTATTTTATGCTTATTTTAGACAATGGAAATGATAGTAGACAAAAAGCAAATTCAAGCAATTTTCTTATTCCAGTTCAAAATGGGTCATAAAAGAGTGGAGACAGCTCACAACATCAACAGCACATTTGACCTAGGAACCAAGGAACATACATTGCAGCGGTAGTTCAAGAAGTTTTGCAAAGGAGATGAGAGCCTTGATGGTGAGGAGCATAGTGGCCAGTCATCAGAAATTTACAATGACTATTGGGAACCATCATCGAAGATGATCCTCTTAAAGCTACATAAGAAGTTGCTGGATAATTCATTGTTGACCCTTCTATAGTCATTGGCATTTGAAACAAATTAGAAAGGTGAGAAGCTTGATAAGTGGGTACCTGATGAACTGACTGCAAATAAAAAAAAAAAATTGGTATTTTGAAATGTTGCCTTCTCCTGTTCTGTGCAACAGCAGTGAATCATTTCTCAATCAGATTGTGATGTGTGATGAAAAGTGGATTTTATATGACTATCAGTGGCGACCAGCTCATTGATTGGACCAACAGAAACTTCCAAATTACCTCCCAAAGCCCAATTTGCACCAAAAAAAAAAAAAAAAAAGTCATGGTCATTCTTTGGTGGTGTGCTGCCTGTCTGATCCACTACAGCTTTCTGAATCCTGGTGAAACCATTACGTCTGAGAAGTATGCTCAGCAAACTGATGAGATGCACCCAAAACTGCAACACCTGAAGCCAGAATTGGTCAACAGAAAGAGCCCAGCTATTCTGCACAACAATGCCCAACCACACGTTGCACAACCAAATTTCAGAAGTTGAACCAACTGGGCCACAGGATTTTGCCTCATCCTCTAGATTCACCTCTCTCACCAAGTGACTACCACTTTTCCAAGCATCTCAACAACTTTTTGGATAGAAAGCACTTTCACAACCAGCAGGATGAAGAAAATGCTTTCCAGGAGATAGATCATTGAATCCCAAAGCACAGATTTTTATGCTACTGGAATAAGCAAGCTTATTCCTTGTTGGCAAAATGTGTTGATTATAATAGATCTTATGTTGGTTAATAAAGATGTGTTTGAGCCTCATGATAGTGGTTTAAAATTCAGTCCAAAACCCCAATTATATTTGCACCAACCAAATAGCTCTATAAGGCTCAAATCTGTAGCCATTGCAGTTACTGACCTACAAATACAACTGAAAGGAGCTCAGGATAAGCATTCTGTGCGGTTAATTGCTATGATAAATATGGGAATGCATATATCTTTTTGAGATAGTAATTTTATTTCTTTCAGGTAAATACCCACAAGTGGAATTTCTAGATCATATGGTAGTTTTACTTTTAGTTTCATAACCACTATATTGTTTTGCATATTAAAAAGCAGAGGTTACTTTGCCAACAAAGGTTTGTCTCGTCAAGGCTATGGTTTTTTCAGTGGTCATGTATGGATGTGAGAGTTGGACTGTGAAGAAAGCTGAGCACCAAAGAATTGATGCTTTTGAACTGTGGTGTTGGAGAACACTCTTGAGAGTCCCTTGGACTGCAAGGAGATCCAACCAGTCCATCCTAAAGGAGATCAGTCCTGGTTATTCATTGGAAGGACTGATACTGAAGCTGAAACTCCAATACTTTGGCCACCTCATGTGAAGAGTTGACTTATTTTAAAAGACCCTGATGCTGGGGGGAATTGGAGGCAGGAGGAGAAAGGAATGACAGAGGATGAGATGGCTGGATAGCATCACCGGTTTGATGGACATGGGTTTGAGTAAACTCTGGGAGTTGGTGATGGACAGGGAGGCCTGGCGTGCTGCAATTCATGGGGTCGCAAAGAGTCAGACACGACTGAGTGACTGAACTAAACTAAACTGATACTGTTTTGTATAGTAGTTACATCAATTTATATTCCTAGCATAGTGTACAGGGGTTTCTTTTTCTCCAAACTCTCTCCGACATTTGTTGTTTCTTGTTTTTTGATAGAATCCAGTCTAACACTTATGAGGTGATATTTCTTTATGGTTTTCATTTACATTTCTCTGGTTATTAGTGATGTTCAATATTGTGTTATGTTCTTGTTTCTATTTGCATGTCTTGTTTATTAAATGTCTAGGTTGTCTGCTCATTTTTTTAAACCAGAATGTTTGGTTTTTGTTATTAAGCTTTATGAGTTCCTTACATATTTTAGGTTTTAACCCCTTAAGTAATGGATGATTTGCAAAAAAAGTAGGTCCCCCTATTTTTTCAATTGCCTTTTAATTCTGTTGACTGTTTCTTTTGCTCTGCAGAATCTTTAAAATTTGATGTAGTCCCACTGGTTGATTTTTATTTTTGTTGCTTATGCTTTGTTATTATGTGCAAATAATCATCACCTAGACCAATGTCAAGTAGTTTTTTCCCTATATTTTCCTCTAGGAGTTTTACAGTTTCAGGTTTTATGGTTAAGTCTTTAATCTGTTTCAAGGTATTTTTGTTATTGGTGTAAGATAGGGGTCTTATTTTACATTTGAATGTCCAGTTATCTCAACATAATTTATCAATGACTGCTTTTTCCACATTGGGTCTTCTTGACTCTTTTTATCAAATATCAATTGGTTTAATATGTGTGGGTTTATTTCTGAGGTTTTTATTCTATTCTATTGGTCTATGTATCTGTTTTAATGCCAGTACCATACTCTTTTTGTTACTATAGGTTTATAATACAGTTTGAAATCTGAATGTTTGATATCTCTGGCTTTGTTCTTTTCTAAGAACTGCTTTGGCTGTTTGGAATCTGTTGTGATTCTATACAAATTTTAGTATTTGTTTTCCTATGTCTGTGAAAAGTTTCAGTGGAATTTTAATAGGGATTTGGTTGAATCTATATTTGACTTTGGATAGTATGGACATTTTAATAATATTCATTACTTTGATTGTGCTGGCATCTAACTGAGTATCAAGTATCTATATATACTCATCTCTTTATCCCATTTATTTATTTACCTATTTCTTACTGGCACTATATCATGCTTTGGGCTAAACTTCTTTACTGTATATACTAACTGGTTGGATGAGTCACATATCTTTGTTTTTATCAAAATTGCCTAATGCATATTTGAGCACTTATATTCAATATGAATATTATAACTAGCTTTACTGAGTTTTAAAGACATATTCCAACTTGAATTAGAGTAGTACTGAATTTGTAGATTTGGAAAGAAAGTTATATGCTTTCATATATGCATAAAACATTTTCCCACATATTTAAATCCTATTTTGTGTCTTTTAATAGAACATATAGATTTTTCCCAGAAAGTTCTTATACATCTTTTGAGTGAATTGATTCCCAAATATGTAATCATTTTGTTAATAATGAGACTGATGCTGTATTTTCCATTGTATTTTCTAGTTTGAGCTCAAACAGTGCTTCCCTGACAAAAGAGAAGAGAGACACATACAGAAGGATAGGAGTGGCAGAGACACCCCTTGCCCAGTACCCCACTTCAGATGTGGTGACCACACAATTGGGAGAAGACCCTAAAGTACAGAACTCTCCCATGAAAAGCGAAGGGATTGTACCCCACATCAGGCACCCTGACTCTGGGGATTGGCCCTGTGCAACAAGCTCTGAAAACCTCTTCATTTGAAAATCAACAGGGATTAAAGTCAGGAGAATTACAGAAATGTAGGGAACAGAAAACTTGCTTAAAAGGCTCAAGAACAAACTACTTGCCCTGAGGTCCAATACAAAAGCAACAAATTTAAAAGCACCTAGACCGTAAGAGAAGAGGACCTATTTAACCAATTTAAATAAATATTTATTTTAAATAAAATAACCAGTTTTCCAGAGGCAGAAATCTGCAGGATCTTTATGAAGGGATAGGAGAGCTGGTGGACACCACTAGTGCAATCTCAAATCCTAACTTGCTAGTGATGGAGCTGACAGGCACCATTTTGGGTGCCCCCTCTCTAGTCTGCCAGCACTGGAGGGTGGAGCAACAGGGCTGGGTGAATGCTCTGCCTACTAGCCTACCCTGCATAGCCCCCAAGCTGCAACTGGCCAGGAGAGCTCCCCAAGCTCCATTCTCCTAGTGCAGCAGCTGAGTTGCTTCTGGGTCAGACAAGCACCTTGAGCTCCCCCCATTTTGCACAGAGACTGAACTGAAGCTGGGATGCGTGAGCAACATGAGTGCTATACTCTCCCCTCAACACACATGCACCGCAGCTATTGGGAGCTCACAGTCCCCGTGAAGGATGCTCAGAGACTGCCTGGATTTGGCGGCCATAGGAGAGTGCACTTCTGGGCCACATGGAACAATTTCTACACTAGACCATTCTTTCAGGATTGAGGAGGTTAAGCATTTTGCCCAATACATATAAAAAACACAGACAGACAGGTAAAATGAGGAGACAGAGAAATATGTTCCAAAGCAAAAAATGAGGCAAATCAGGAAAAAACCATAATGAAACAAAGATTATAACAAACAAGCAACCTACCTGAAAAAGAGTTCAAAAGTTATGGTCATAAAAATGCTCACTGATCTTGAGACAGGAATGGATGAAAACAGTGAGAACTTCAAAAAAGAGATAGAAAATATCAGAAGGTACCAAACAGAAGTTATAACTAAACTTAAACAAGCACAATAGGAGTTTCATAGCAGAATGGATGAAATAGAGGCATGAATCAGCAAACTTAAAGACAAAGCAATTAAAAAACTCCCGACTTGCTAAGTTGCTTTAGTCATGTTCCACTCTTGTGACCCTATAGACTGTAGCCCTCCAGACTCCTCTGTCTATGGAATTCTCCAGTCAAGGATGCTGAAGTGGATTACCATGCCCTCTTCCAGGGGATCTTCCTGACCCAGGGATCAAACACATGATTCTCTGGGTCCAGCATTGCAGGTGGATTATTTACTGCTGAGACCCAGGGAAGCACCCCATAACCTCAGGCAGAGTAACAAATGAAAAAAAAAAGAACTAAAATAAGTGAGAAAAATCTTAAGGGACCTCTGGGAGAACAGCAAGTGGAATGACATTTGCATTATGTGGGTCCCAGAAGGAAATGAGAGAAAGAACCAGAAAATTGGATAACTTATCATCTAAAAACACGCTTCTTTCTTAGCACTGTCTGTATGTATAAATATCCTTCTCATGTGCCAGTTGAATATATTTGATGATAGCAATGATTATCATTATTATTATCAATGATTCATTTTATTATTTTTTTCCTTTTGCTGTCTTTGGGCTTATTTTGTTCTTCCTTTATTGATTTCTTTACATGCCAAATCAGGTTAATTATTTTTTACCTTCCTTTTCTTTTAATGTAGGTGTCTATTGCTATAAACTTTGGAGTCCAGACTCATGGCTGCTGCAGGCTCTGCAGTGTAGTCCATAATTGGATGGCCTGTTGCTAAGGCCTAAGATGGGTATGAATTTTATCTGGCCCATTAGAACTGGACATGGAAAAACAGGCTGGTTCCAAATAGGGAAATGAATACAAGGCTGTATATTGTCACCCTGCTTATTTAACTTACATGCAGAGTACATCATAAGAAATGCTGGGCTGGGTGAAGCAAAAGCTGGAATCAAGATTGCCAGGAGAAATATCAATGACGTCAGATATGCAGATGATTCCAACCTTATGGTCTGCTGTGCATGAGTCCTTCTGCCTCTGAAAAAGGACTGCAATCAGAGCTTGGCTGCCATTTCTGACTTATTGTTCTTCATGAGGGCTCCTTAGTGCAATCATTTTGTTTGTTTGCTTTTTAATTTTACTTTTATAAGAATTTGTCCATTTTATCCAAGGTATTAAATCTATTGACTTAAAGTTGTTGATAACACTCTATCATTACCCTATTTTGCTATATAGATCTGTAGTAATGTGCCCATGATGTTGATAGTTTCTGATGTTTACTTATTAATGGCTTCCGTTTTCTCTTTTTTATACATCACCAGTCTTCCTAAGGGTTTAGTAGCTTTTAGACCTTTTAAATTCAACCTTTCCATTTTATTTTTGTTTTCTCCATTGCTTGACTGTTATTTCATTGTGTTCCAGTTTTAATTCTATTTACTTTTATTTTAACTTGTTCATGCTTTTCTCTCCCTTAAGACTGAAAACTAGATAACTAATTATCAATTTTTTTTCTTAGCATTATCTGCATATTTATGTATTCCTCTGAAGTGCCAATCAAACATATTTGATGATTCAGAAGTTTTTTTCTTTTGGTGCTAGAATTTATTTTTCATTCTCCTTAGAAGTCTCATTTGTTTTTTGCAATCTCTTCACTCATTGTATTATGTATCCTCTTAAACATATGTATGACTATAGTAATGTCTTTTCTATGACCTATGGATGGCTCACTATAGGTCCAGTTCTATTAGAGTTTTGGAAGCTGTGAATACAATTTCATACTTCTTTGCATATCTTTTTTTTAAAATTGTATTCTGCACATTGTAACTAAGAACAAATAAACTAAACAGTGACTCCAGAAGCAAAATATTATTGCAACACCCTCAATCCTAAAATTGTAAGCCATTTCTCTTCTGTGGTATTAGACTGACTTTTTCAGTGTCTTTCAAGAATTAATTTCACCTGGGGTTCAGCCACACCTTTAATTAGATTAAGTTTGTCAAAACAGGGCCAGATCTCTTATGTTGCCATAACTGTGGCTCTGATTGTTCTGATGTCAGAATTCGAGCTCATAATACTGTAGGACCACTGTTTTAGATACTTTGGGTTCACCACTAAACTAAAGAAGTACTCTGGAATCCAAGCCCCAGATGTTACATGGGGTTGCATAAACTTTCTTTTTTACAGAACTTCCCCAAGTGCTTTTCTCTCACCAAATAGCTGGGAGTGAAAGAGTGAGTGGAAGAAACACTGACCTTAATAATGATTAATCTTGCATTTGGTACTGTTTAACTTTCTAATCTATTAAACCTGACAACAGTATTGATAAAGTTCACCTGATTCTTCTTAGTCTGGGCTGGTGTCCAGACCAGGTTCTTATCTTTGATATGAAGGTTACCATATTATTCTCTGCTCATTGAGGAATAGCTCATTCTTCCTTGCATTCAGTTCTTTAAGAGTTTCTTGAATGCACAACTCGTTGATATTCCATATTAATGTAGAATTTTTAATCCATTCATCTTTCCCCTTGTTTCCACAGGAGCAAGGACACACTGCCCACTTCTTCAGACAGCAGTGGGATTCTCATTACACTGAAGAATTTTATGTAGGTAAGCAGCATGTTTACCTTGATATGTATAAAATGAATGAAAGGAGGGAAGGGAGCTGGCAGAAAGAAATGTTAGAAGAGATGTGTTAGCTGTGGAGAGAAATGATTCTAGCTTAGACTTGGGTGGTATCAGATACAAAGTACTGGATGAATTTGAGAGAATTATTTAATGGTAGCTTAGAAAGAACTTGTTTTTTGATGAGGAGTTAGGGTGATAGAATAGCAACATTGTGATTGATATTCGGATGTTTTGGGCAGTGCATTGATCTCTAGAATGTAAATTCCAAGAAAGCAGGGATTTTCATTTGCTTTGTTCACCAATGTAGCACAAGTTCCTAGAATAATACCAGGTAAATAGTATGTGATCCATAAATATTGATGAAAAACACTGAATAAAGAAGAGAATGGGGCTGAACAGGACATGGTTTCATTTATGTTGACTTTTGAAATTCAGCAAGCATCTAAGTGGACATATGTGGTAGGTACATCAATATACTGTATATTTTAGAAGAAAAGCCCCAGCTGAAGACATTTGTGTTGCATAAACATTACTTAAGACTTTTTAGGTCAATAACCTTGGCTACAATTAAACATTATAAGGTAACAAAAATATTGCATTTGCATGTTTTAATATCACAGCCAACCAAAGTCTATTATATTAATGAAATTTTGGTATAACCACCCAATTCTTAATAGTAGTAGGTCATTTTGTTATTCATAAGATCTGATTTATTCTCTGAATTGTTACCATGTTATAATAGATTCAAATGTCTCAAGAAAGATCAGTATTCTTGTATATCCTTTTGTTATCAATTCCTATAGAGGCTCAGGTAAATGCCTTGAAATGTACATTTTGAAGTTTTGATGAATCATACATATTCATGAAATCAAATATCTGAAATTGGAGAAGTTGTAGCATTAACTCGGTTTGTGAGGGGACGTGTTTTATCAATGTATCAGTTTTGATTAGAAAGTCTAAAAATAGTCTGTTGGCTTTAGTGAATCTTGAAATATAATCTACATTTCCTTTGTAATAAAAGATAAGACTGAAGTTGGATTTTAACATGATAATTTGGAGTTTACCAAGAATTCCATTTGCTTTATTATTCTTTAAAAGTAGCAGATGATATTATACTACTTTCTATTCAACTGTCCTAGATTTAAAACTCTAAAGTCAGAAATGTATTAAAATAACAAAAATCTTTCAAGTGACTTTATTATCAGCTGGAAAGGAGTATGTGTGTATGTATGTTATTACACTTCATACTTACTCCTACTTAAAGTTTCAAAAGTTTCTAGAGTTAATGAGTGAAATAAATAGATGCTCTTATCCTTTTGTCTTTGGGGAAAAGTGTTTTATCAAATTATTTTTAATGAATTTTATTTGTGCCGTAAGTTTGTTTTAATACATTATTTACATATTTTCCATTTAAATTAAAATCTTAATCTTAACTTTGTTTTGGTTGCAGACATATGCATTTTGTAAAGTAGTGTTTTGAATATTATTTAGCTGCAGATGAGTATGTGTGTATGTGTAGAGAGATTCTATTTTGAAATATTTATATTTATTGATAATTTAAATATAAATTATATTTTACAAATTATATAATTTATATAATATAATTTATATTTATTTAAAACATAAATAAATATATAATTGATAATTTAAATATAACATTGAATATTACACTTATTTTTGAACAAACAGCAAAACAAATTATAGAATACTATATTTTATGTTTTAATTGGTTCTCTTACATAAGTGATATACGTTTATGTTAATGTAAAGTAAACAATGAAAAGCTACTTTTAGCTACTGATATTATTCTCCAATAGATATACTCTGCTGCCATTTCTTAAATTCTCCTGCTTCTATTTCCAATGCCAAATAAATTAAATTTATTTGATTAAATGGAAAAAATGTTTTACATTATATCTCTAGTTGGGAGTATTAATAGGACCTTTTTACAAATGACACTAGGGTTTTCAGGTTGATGCATAAAACTTCAATATGCCAAGTATTCTTCTAAATGTCTTTATTTTACATTACAAATATTTTATATTATTTAATTGAATGGGTTACAGAAATAGAGTATGTTTCTATCACTGATCAATAAAATTCCTTCAAACCTGCTAAGTCTTTATTGGAGCATAATATACTTACTGATATATTGTACGGTATTTTGATTCATTTGAAAGTGTTTCCCAGTTAAAAGCAGCAAGAAATTATGTTCCTTCTCATTACATTCAAGTATCAATTTTGACAATGATAAATTGACTTCCTTATGGATTCTAACCACCACTTTTAAATTCTGTTCTCCTATATCTATTCTCCTATATAACTATCTACTCCCCTAACCAAATGAACAATTTGCCTTTTATTCCATTTTCTTTTTCCTTACTGACATTATGTTATTTTAAAAATGGAATTCTGATAGGATTAGGAGCTAAAAATGAATGTGTAGTGTCTCACTTTTAAATCACAGCAAACCAAATATAATAATTACATTTTGCTTTTATTACTTGGGAACATAGTATGTCTTTTGATATGTTTGACTTTATTATTATTTAACCAAAGAAGCTCCTTAAGGAAAGTGATTACCAACAACATGATTACATTTTAACTTGAGAGAAGATGAGCAAAATAAATGAGTCATATAAATGGTATTTTTGGATATGATTAGTGTTGTGAGGAAGAACAAAACAGGAAAGTGGCAATGTCAATGCATGTGGATTAGCAGGGGGTGGGTTGCATCTTTCAGCAGTGTGTAAGTTTCTCATGGATGCTGTAACAAGTTATCACAGATATGATCACTCAGAAACAACAAAAGTCTATTCTTTCACAGTTCTGCAGGCCAGATGTTAAACATTAAGGAACTGGCAAGTCCATGCCCCTTCAGAGGCTTCAGGGGAGATTCTACTCCTTGCCTCTTCAGGCTTCTGGTGTCTGTTGGCATTCCTTTTAGCTGATTACTCTAGTCTTGCCTTTTTTTTGTTGTTCCTTACATCTTCTACCCTTTGTACTTTCTCCTCTTTGTTCTTCTCCTCTTCTGTCTAAATCTTCCTTTGTCTTTCTCATTTATGGCACTTGTCACTGGGTTTAAGCCTTATCTGCATTATCTTTACTTAATCACATCTGCAAAGACCCTTCTTTCAAGTAAAGTAACATTCTGAAACTTCAGGGATTTGATGTAGATATTTTGGGGAGGAAAGTTTTCAAATTACCATAATGATAAAACCTAAATAGATGAGGTTGATTCTGAAAAGGAGCAAGGTGATGGTTGCAATGTGAAAGACCAAAGAATTAATCTGGAGATATTCTATTTCATAAGACTCTAAGGAAATAAAAGTTTATGGTTTTATGGTTTTACTACTTACTTAATTGGATGATTAGACATAATTATGGGAGATGTGCATACCAAAGTTTATACTGGGAATCAGGCTCTCTGGGCACCATTAATAATAATTATTAATTATTACATTTTCCTAGGGGAACAGCTAACCAGGAATCATAGGCCCTGAAGAATAGCAGAAAACTTTAAGTCCTATTTTTCATAGGAACATTATATAAATATGAGGGTCCAGGCTAACCTAGACAGTCTTCATGTAAAATGAAGGTAAACCCATTTTGAGACACGCTACTATAACAAGGATTCTTTCATGTTGCACCTGAAAGTGAAGCACTATATAAAGAAGTACAACACATATTCCAGGGAGGAGACAGGCTATGAATAATTATGTATAATTAAATTATAATATGATTAGTGTTAAATTTAAAATAATCATACAATGTGGTTGAGCACCAAGGGATTTTCAAGTAAAGGAAACACAATAAAAAAATCAAGGGGCAATAAAAAGCACAGTGTTTAGTAGCGGTGAGGGTTGTGGTGTGAAATACAGTGACCTTACTGAAGATGACTGATGAAGGAAGGGTGGCAGATGCTAAGGATTTGGATCTTGTTCTAGAGACTCGTTGGCTGTGCCAAGGCTATGACCCTGCAGGGAAGCCTTCTCAAAAGAGCATAAGTGACAAAATTATGTTTGATATGCAAATACAGCTTCAAAATAAGTTCCATGGCAATGCTGACACTGTCTCCAAGAAGAGAGAAATAGTAGTAAGCTCTGTGATGCTGCTCAAAAATCTTTGGTTAATCATCTTTCATGTAAATTCCTGCCAGTAGGCCCCCAGGAGTTGGTGATGGACAGGGAAGCCTGGCGTGCTGCAGCCATGGAATCACAAAGAGTCAGAACTGACTAAGCAACTGAACTGAACTGAACTGAGCTCCATGTTGGTGAATCACACTCCAGAACTGTGTAACTCCTGATAATGTCTGGCCCAAAGTTTTTGACAGTGCCGAAGCGGTAATGAGACAAATTAGGCATACATATTCTATTAGAACTTAGAAATATGACCTCCAGAACTAACCAGTGTCTGACAGTTTGCGATGGGAAAAAAATAGCCATATGTAGATTCTTTAGGTCTCACCCTCTCTCTCACACTTCAACCCAAACTTTTACAAATGTGGATTTCTCATAAAATCTTCCTTCCTTCCTTCCTTTTCCTCTCTCTCTTGGTTTCTCTCACTCTCTCTATTTCTCCCTCTCTCCTTTCATTCCTTCCTCTCTTTCTCTTTCTTTCTTTTTCTCTAATCAAGGAAGAAGTGATAATTAAAAATAATAGAATCCAAATTTATTTAAAAAAAAAAAATCAGCTTTATTTAGAGAAGAGGAAGAGGAGTAGAAGGCAGACAGAAGAAAGTTGTTGGCAGTGAGACCTGCAATTTTAAAAAGAGGAGTTTTCAGAAAATGCTTTCTACTCTATACAATTCATTTCCATGTCAATGTCCCATACAAACAAACATATCATTCTCCAGTCACACAAGCACATTGCACCAACAAGAAGTTTTAATAGAGATCTACATTGCTTTTTGTTGATTTTGAAGTTAAGACATATCCTTTTCAATGTGCAAATATGTTACATGTATTCTTTATACCCTTTCTTCATTTCTTCCTTCGTTCTTTCCTTATTTTTGCAATTTTCTCTCTTTTGGTCTTCATATATATCTGTGTACATTTAATTTGTCCTTTCTTGGGGAATGTTCCATATTATGAGATCTTGCTGTTCCTATAGGAGAAGGAAATGGCAACCCTTGCCTGGAGAATCCCATGGATAGAGGAGCCTGGTGGGCTGCTGTCCATGGGGTCGCACAGAGTTGGACACGACTGAAGTGATTTAGCAGCAGCAGCTGTTCCTATTTATTGATTTTACAATTTCTTTCTTTACAAAATGATGTCAATAATGAATAGAAGTTTTTACTTTTTACTCAACAATATAACATATATTAAAACCAGTATGTTTGTACCTCAGTTAATTTCTGTTTCTCATTTAATTTCTGTGTTTATATATAACATTTGTCCATGAGATCCAACTGTTAGTACAGATAATTAAAAGAATCTATGAAAAATTTTAGAGGTATTAAGCTTTGGTCAGACTTATCTTTCATAGAGAAAAGCTTGGCTACAATGTAGACAATGAGTAAGAGGAAGTGGAAGAGTTGGTGGTGGGGGATAAGTACCATGGATCAGCCAATAAATTAAGTTTGTAATTGTTTCTTAGGAGAGTGATAAGGTAGATCTGAACTGTAAGGGAATAAAAGTGGTGAGAAAAATGTATGTTTAAGGATAAATTTGCTGTTGATGGTTTTAGCAAAATAGTGCTTTACTGACAGGAATGATAGGAAGAGGGGAAAGGTTAGGAAGCTATCTCTTCAAGCTTACATGCGTGAGTGGATAGAATCACCATAATCTAAAATAAGGAGTAGGAATCATACATTTTAAAAAAGAGAGAAAGTAATGATTACTTTGAAAGTGGAGTTTAAAACCACTTCAGTTCAGTTCAGTTCAGTTGCTCAGTCATGTCCGACTCTTTGTAAAGGGAAGCAAAAATTCTGAAGTATAAAAAATATTAAAAAGTCTTGAAAGTTCTCAGAACATGCCATTATCAAATTTTGATGTTAAACAATATTTATACAGCCTTATATGTTCACACTGGTAAAGGTGGAGTTTCACTCCTAAATATAAGCCTGTGATTTTCAACCAGATGAAGTAAATTCATGTATGTGTGTGTGTTCTACATAACATATGTGTGTATATATAAATTATATCCACGTGACATAGGCATTGTTGTGTTCAGTTGCAAAATCATGTCGGACTATTTGCGACCCCATGAACTGCATCAAACCAGGCTTCCCTGTCCATCACCAATTCTCGGAGCTTGCTCAAATCCATGTCCATCGAGTCAGTGATGCCATCCAACCATCTCATCATCTGTTACCCCCTTCTTCTCCTGCCCTCAATCTTTCCCAGCATCAAGATCTTTTCATCATGTGGCCAAAGTATTTAAGCTTCAGTTTAAGCATCAGTCCTTCCAATGAATACTCAGGATTGATTTCCCTTAGGACTGACTGGTTTGATCTCCTTGCTGACCAAGGGACTCTCAAGAGTCTGAAGCACCACAATTCAACAGCATCAGTACTTTGATGCTCAGCCTTCTTTAAGGCACAACTCTCACATCTGTACATAACTACTGGAAAAAAACATAGCTCAGACTATATGGTCCTTTTTTGGCAAAGTGATGTCTCTGATTTTTAATATGCTATCTAGGTTTGTCATAGCTTGTCTTCCAAGGAACACGTGTCTTTTAATTTCATGGCTTCAGTCACAATCTGCAGTGATTTTGGGACCCAAGAAAATAAAGTCTGTCACTGTTTCCATTGTTTTCCCCATCTATTTGCCATGAAGTGATGGAACCAAATACCATGGTCTTAGATTTTTGAATGTTGAGTTTTAAGCGAGATTTTTCACTCTCCTCTTTCACTTTCATCAAGAGGCTCTTTAGTTCCTCTTTGCTTTCTGCCACCAGGGTGGTGTCATCTGCATCTCTGAGGTTATTGATATTTTCACTGAGCATCTGAACTGAACTGATGTATGTATATTTTCATGTCTTATATGTATATTCTATTAAAGATATAACTCTTCTTCTGAGTGAATGGTATGTTAGTGTTCGTTGCTCAGTTGTGTCCAACTTTGTGACCCAATGGACAGTAGACTACCAAGCTCCTCTGCCCATGGAATTCTGCAGGCAAGAATATTTGAGGGGGTAGTCATTGCGTTCTGCAGGGGATCACCCTGACCCAGGGATCAAATCCAGGTCTTTGGCATTGCAGGCAGATTATTTACTATCTCAGCCACCAAGGAAGCCCCAATGAATTGTATATTCCTGTATTCCAGATAAAACAACAGCTCATGATTCCCCACTAATACTAAAATCTTAATAGACTTAAAAGTATAGCATATTCTGCATATAAATTTATCACCAATCACTTCATTTCTTTGTTCAGTCCTGTCGGACTCTTTGCAACCCCATGGACTACAGCACACCAGGCCTCACTGTCCATAATCATTGCCAGAGCTTGCTCAAATCCATGTCCGTCAAGTCAGTGATTCAGCTTCAGTATTAGTCCTTCCAGTGAATATTCAGGACTGATCTCCTTTAGGATGGACTGGTTGGATCTCCTTGCAGGTCAAGAAACTCTCAAGTGTCTTCTCCAACACCACAGTTCAAAAGCATCAATTCTTCAGGGCTCACCTTTCTTTATAGTCCAACTCTCACATCCATACATGACTACTGGAAAAAACATAGCTTTGACTAGACAGACCTTTGTTGGCAAAGTAATGTCTCTGCTTTTTAACAAGCTGTCTAGGTTGGCCATAGCTTTTCTCCCAAGGACCAAGCTGCAGTCACCATCTGCAGTGATTTTGGACCCCCCCACCCCCCCAGAAAAAGTAAAGTCTGAAACTCTTTCCCCTGTTTCCCCATCTATTTGCCATGAAGTGATGGGACCAGATGCCATGATCTGAGTTTTCTGAATGTTGAGTTTTAAGCCACTTTTTCACTCTCCTCTTTCACTTTCATCAAGAGGCTCTTTAGTTCCTCTTTACTTTCTGCCATAAGGGTGGTGTCATCTGCGTATCTGAGATTATTGATATTTCTCCCGGCAATCTTGATTCCAGCTTGTTCTTCATCCAGTCCAGCATTTCTCATGATAATATGCATATAATATGCATATGCATATAAGCAGGGTGACAGTATACAGTGTTGGTGTACTCCTTTCCTGATTTGGAACAAGTCTGTTGCTCCATATCCAGTTCTAACTGTTGCTTCTTAGCCGGCATACAGATTTCTCTGGGGGCAGGTTAGGTGGTCTGGTATTCCCATCTCTTGAAGAATTTTCCACAGTTTGATGTGGTCCAGAACAGTCAAAAACTTTAGCATAGTCAATAAAGCAGAAGTAGATGTTTTCCTGAAACTCTGTTCCTTTTTTGATAGTACACTGGATATTGGCAATTTGATCTCTGGTTCCTCTGCCTTTTCTAAATCTAGCTTGAAGATCTGGAAGTTCATGGTTCACATTCTTTTGAAGCCTGACTTGGAGAACTTTGAGCATTACTTTTCTAGCATGTGATATTAATGAAATTGTGCAGTAGTTTGAGCATTCTTTGGCATTGCCTTTCTTTGGGATTGGAATGAAAACTGACCTTTTTCAGTCCTGAGTTTTCCAAATTTGCTGGCATATTGCGTGTAGCACTTTAACCACATTATCTTTTAGGATTTGAAATAGCTCAAATGGAATTCCATCACCGCCACTTGCTTTGTTCATAGTGATGTTTCCTAGGGTCCACTTGATTTCACATTCCAGGATGTCTCGCTCTAGATGAGTGACTATACCATCATGATTATCTGGGTCATGAAGATCTTTTTTGCATAGTTCTACTGTGTATTCTTGCCGCCTTTTCTTAAGATCTTCCGCTTCTGTTAGGTCCATACCATTTCTGTCCTCTGTTGTGTCCATCTTTGCATGAAATGTTCCCTTGGTACCTCTAATTGTCTTGAAGAGATCTCTAGACTTTCCCATTCTATTGTTTTCCTCTATTTCTTTGCACTGGTCACTGAGGAAAGCTTTCCTTCTTCTTCTTCTTCTTCTTTTTTTTTTTTTTGAAGAAGGCTTTCTTATCTCTCCTTGATATTCTTTGGAATTGCATTCAATGGGTATATCTTTCCTTTTTTCCTTTGCCTTTTGCTTCTCTTCTTTTCCTACCTCTGTGTAAGGCCTCCTCATACAATCATTTTGTCTTTTTGCATTTCTTTATTTGGTGATGGTCTTGATCACTACCTCCTGTACAATGTCATGAACCTCTGTCCATAGTTCTTCAGGCACTCTGTCTATAATATCTAATCCCTTGAATCTATTTTTCATTTCCACTGTATAGTCATAAGGGATTTGATTTAGGTCATAGCTGAATTATCTAGTGGTTTTCCCTAATTTCTTCAATTTAAGTCTGAATTTGCAATAAGGAGTTCATGATCTGAGTCACAGTCAGCTACCAGTCTTGTTTTTGCTGACTATACAGTGTATAGAGTTTCTCCCTCTTTGGCTGCAAAGAGTATAATCAATCCAATTTTGTTGCTGACCAGCTGGTGATGTCCATGTGTAGAGTCTTATCTTGTGTCATTGGAAGAGGGTGTTTGCTATGACCAGTGTGTGTTCTCAGGAAAATTCTGTTAGCCTTTGCTCTGTTTCATTCTATACTCCAAGGCCAAATTTGCCTGTTACTCCAGATGTTTCTTGACTTCCTACTTTTGCATTCCCATTACCTATGATGAAGAGGACATCCTTTTTGGGTATTAGTTCTAGAGGGTCTTGTAGGTCTTCATAGGACTGTTCAACTTCAGCTTCTTCAGCATTATTTACAGATTAGATAGTGCTAAAGAATCAGAAAAGTATATGGAAATGCTATGTACTTGTGTATTCTCAGTCACATCCAACTTTTTGAAGCCTCATGTACTGTAGCCCACTGGGATCCTCTTTCCGTGGAATTCTCCAGGTAAGAATACTGGAGTGCATTGACATTTCTTACTCCAGGGAACCTTCCTGACTGAGGGGTCAAATACACATCTTCTGCCTTGATAGGCAGACTGTTTACCATTAGCACCACCTGGGAAACCCTATGGAAAAGCTTCCAGAAACTAAGTAAATCATTATGATGAGAGGAAGTTGTAGAATGAGGTTTTTAGTGGTGCTTTGGAATTAAACTATCTGAGCAAAATTCTGGACTGCATGCTAACTGGATTCAGGTTTTTTGGAGAGTAGATTATTTAACCTCTTTATTTTATAGTTTCCCATTTATGAACAGTGACAACCATAGTAACCATCTCATCATGTCTTTGGAGGGGCTAAAAGGAATATTTTTTTTTCATAGTTGTATCCCCAGTAGCTTTAATGCATTAAACAGACTGGGCAGATAATATATAATCTAACCTCAATAAACTTAAAGTTCCCCTCATTATTATTAAAAGTTATTAACTTGGGTTTATTGGTGACTTGAGTAACTGTGAAGGACATGGTGAAATTTGGCAAGTTGGCAGAAATAGTATATAGATACTTGAGAAGTGAATGAGAATGAAATTGAAGAGTATATAATCAGCTATTTCCAGAAAGTTTCTCTGTTAAGAAGCGTAGAGAAGTAGGGCAGTGACTGGAAAGAGATATGAAGTCAAGAAAATGTTAATATTTGTAGAATATGAAATGAGGATAATGATGGAATGAATGCCTCGGAAAGAGAAAAGTTCTAAAGTCCATATGGAAGCATGGCTTTTGATAGAAAAGGAGTTGGCTCTTCTGTTGTAAAAATAGGAAAGAAAGAGAATGGAACCAAATGAAAATAAAATTTTAAATTTGATGACAAGGAAGATAATATGATGGATTTTTTGTTTGAAGACTTTTATTTGGGTGCAATCTCAAAAATGACAGAATGCTCTCAGTTCGTTTCCAAGGCAAACCGTTCAATATCACAGTAATCCAAGTCTATGCCCCGGCCAGTAATGCTGAAGAAGCTGAAGTTGAACAGTTCTATGAAGACCTACAAGACCTTCTAGAACTAACTCCCAAAAAAGATGTCATTTTCATTATAGGGGACTGGAATGCAAAAGAAGAAAGTCAAGAAACATCTGAAGCAACAGGCAAATTTGGCCTAGGAATACAGAATGAAGCAGGGCAAAGGCTAATAGACTTCTGCCAAGAGAACGCACTAGTCATGGCAAACACCTTCTTCCAACAACACAAGAGAAGATTCTACACGAGGACATCACCAGATGGTCGACACTAAAATCAGATTGATTATATTCTTTGCAGCCAAAGATGGAGAAGCTCTATAGAGTCAGCAAAAACAAGACTGGGAGCTGACTGTGGCTCAGATCATGAAATCCTTATTTCCAAATTCAGACTTAAATTGAAGAAAGTAGGGAAAACCACTTGACCATTCAGGTATGACCTAAGTCAAATCCCTTATGGCTATACCGTGGAAGTGAGAAGTAGATTTAAGGACTAGATCTGACAGACAGAGTGCCTGATGAACTGTGGATGGAGGTTCATGACATTGTACAAGAGACAGGAATCAAAACCATTCTCAAGAAAAAGAATTGCAGAAAAGCAAAATGGCTGTCTGAGGAAGCCTTACAAATAGCCGTGAGAAGAAGGGAAGTGAAAAGCTAGGAGAAAAGAAAAGATATGCCCATTTGAATGCAGAGTTTCAAAGAATAGCAAGGAGAGATAAGAAAACCTTCCTCAGCTATCAATGCAAAGAACTAGAGGAAAACAGAATGGGAAAGACTAGAGATGTCTTCAAGAAAATTAGAGATACCAAGGGAATATTTAATGCAAATATGGGCTCAATAAAGGACAGAAATGGTAGGGACCTAATAGAAGCAGAAGATATTAAGAAGAGATGGCAAGAATACGCAGAAGAACTCTACAAAAAAGATCTTCATGCCCCAGATAATCACGATGGTGTGATCACTCACCTAGAGCCAAACATCTTGGAATGTGAAGTCAAGTGGACCTTAGGAAGCATCACAATGAACAAAGCTAGGGGAGATGATGGAATTCCAGTTGAGCTATTTCAAATCCTGAAAGGTGATGCTGTGAAAGTGCTGTACTCAATATGCCAGCACATTTGGGAAACTCAGCTGTGGCCACAGGACTGGAAAAGGTCAGTTTTCATTCCAATCTTAAAGAAAGATAATGACAAAGAATGCTCAAAATACCACACAATTGCAGTCATCTCACACTCTAGTAAAGTAATGCTTAAAATTCTCCAAGCTAGGCTTCAGCAATATGTGAACTGTGACCTTCCAGATGTTCAAGCTGGTTTTAGAAAAGGCAGAGGAACCAGAGATCAAATTGCCAACATCACCTGGATCACTGATAAAGCAAGAGAGCCCTAGAAAAACGTCTATTACTGCTTTATTGACTATACCAAAGTCTTTGACTGTGTGGATCACAATAAACTGTGGAAAATTCTGAAAGAGATGGGAATACCAGAACACTTGACCTGCCTCTTGAGAAAGCTGTATGCAGGTCAGGAAGCAACAGTTAGAACTGGATGTGGAACAACAGACTGCTTCCCAATAGGAAAAGAAGTACGTCAAGACTGCATATTGTCACCCTGCTTACTTAACTTATATGCAGAGTACAGCATGAGAAACGCTGGGTTGGAGGCAGCACAAGCTGGAATCAAGATTGCAAGGAGAAATATCAATAACCTCACATATGTTGATGACACCACCCTTATGACAGAAAGTGAAGAACTAAAGAGCCTCTTGATGAAAGTGAAAGAGGAGAGTGAAAAGGGTGGCTTAAAGCTCCACATTCAGAAAACTAAGATCATGGAATCCAGTCCCATCACTTCATGGGAAATAGATGGGGAAACAGTTGAAATAGTGGCTGACTTTATGTTTCTGGCCTCCAAAATCACTGCAGATGGTGATTGCAGCCATGAAATTAAAAGACGCTAATTCCTTGTAAGGAAAGTTATGGCCAACCTAGACAGCATATTTAAAATCAGAGACATTACTTTGTCAACAAAGGTCCATCTAGTCAAGGTTATGGTTTTTCCAGTAGTCATGTATAGATGTGAGGGTTGGACTATAAAGAAAGCTGAGTGCTGAAGAATTGATGCTTTTGAGCTGTGGTGTTAGAGAAGACTCTTTAGAGTCCCTTGGGCTGCAAGGAGATCCAACCAGTCCATCCTAAAGGAGATCAGTCCTGGGTGTTCATTTGTGGGACTGATATTGAAGCTGAAACTCCAATATTTTGGCCACCTGATGTGAAGAGCTCACTCATTTGAAAAGATCCTGATGCTGGGAAAGATTGAGGGCAGGAGGAGAAGGGGATGACAGAGGATGAGATGGTTGGATGGCATCACCAACACAATGGACATGGATTTGGGTGGACTCCGGTAGTTGGTGATGGACAGAGAGGCCTGGCGTGCTGCGGTTCATGGGGTCTCAAAGAGTCGGACACGACTGAGTGACTGAACTGAGCTGATTCACATATTTAATAATGTTAATTGTGTATATACCATTAACTAAATTAAATACTGGAAATATGGGAATAGACAAGTTAAAGAACTCAGCAAAATTCTCTTCAGTTATAGACCTTATATTAGGATGTGGGGAGATATCCAACATACCCAATAAATGGGTGAAATAGTAGCATTTTAGATGATAGATATTATAGAGAGAGCTAAAACTGGGACTGAGAATAAAGAATTCAGGAGAAGTTGTACTTTTAAATTGAGTAATCAGAAAAGTTCTCATGAAGAAGGTGAGATCTGAAGGAGGTAAGGAGAGAGGCAGGTGTCTCGAGATTCCACACCAAAGGAAGGGAAAATACAAGCTCCAATATAAGAATGTGTCTGCATTGTTCAGCAAGAAATGAGAAATGTCTGTGGTTTCAGCATACAGAGTTGCTTTCACTTCAGCTGTCACTGGAAGACATTAGAAGATTTTATTCAGATGAAAAATATTATTTTAATTATATTTAACAGAAGTCCTTTGACTGCTATATTTAAAATAGACTGAAATAAGCAAAGATGAAATAAAGAGACAATTTAGAGAAAAAGTAGAAGCAGTTTTGGTAGAAGTACTAATGGATTAAAAAATTAAATAATCCAAGTTTGATCCATGATGAAAGTAATAAATTTAAAGAGTAATATGGATCTGGATATATTTGGGTACTACATGTAATAATAGGATTCTGAGCATATGGTTTGAAGATAGATCCTATTGGATTTACCAACTAATTGTGATTCATGAGAAAAAAAAAAAAACATGGTAGTCAAGAATGACTGAAATTTTTAGACTGAACAACTGAAGGATGGGGATTTCATTATTGAGGTGAAGATTTTGTGGGTACAAGTGGAGAGAGAATATGAGGATTTTGTTTTTACTTACTTAAGTGTGAAATATCAATTAGATATTTAGGTGAAGATGTGAAGTGGTTAGTGACTAATATTTAAATTATCAATCCAGAGTGTACAAGAGAATTTCTTGGCTAAAAAAATAAATCTTACAAAGCAGCATGTTGATGGCATTTAGAGTCATGACATTGGGTGTGTGCAGATAGAAAGTGAATGTAGATAGAAGAAAGGCTTTAGGGCTGTAATATAGGGCCCTTAAAGTTTCTGAGGTCAGGAAAATGGCCACCAATCAAAAACGGAGGCTGAGAAGGAGCAGTGATCTTTTAAAATGGAAGAAATCAACTCAGTGTAGTACCCTTGAAACCAAATGAAGAAGGATTGCAAGAAGTAAGAAGTGACCCACAGCCTCAAGTGTTGCTGATAAGTGAAGTACAATGCTAACTGAGAACTGATCCTTGGAGTTAGCAGTGAAGGTAATTGGTGAAAACTTGAATGAATTGGATTCAGACAGAGTATGGGACTGAAGGAATTGAAGAAAAATGAACAGTTTAGCTTTAAGAGGATGCATAAAATGAAGAGAAATTGAGGTCACCCTATTTAGTCTAACGAAAAATAGCCAGGATAGAGTGGTGGTGATTGATGTTGAGAAGAGACAGGGTAAAGATCAATATACAAATTATTTATGTCATGGTTATCTGTGAGAGGACACAGAGAAGGGGAAGTTTAAACACGAGATCATGGAATATGACTTATAAAGAATAGGAGAGAAATAATGACAGAGAACTGGACTGTATTGAAAGCCAAGCTTAGATTAAAGATCATGAATTATAATGATACCAATATCATTGGTTAAGCAAATCTTCTCCAGTGATGTTTATCTTTTGGATTACAATCATTAAGAAACAGGTTATTGTGTTAATTGAAGGTTAATTTTTGAAATAAGAAGGAAACAGAATGTAATGAAGCTGAAGATGTTAATTAGGTAGTAATTGTAATGATGTACCATGATACCTTAGCTGGAGTTGAAGTAAAAATAGAAATCAGATGATGGGTAGGTGAAAATGGAAGGATTACCGAACTTACGGAATGATGAATTTAAAGAATTATTTCAGAGGAACTTGACAAAGTGGGCAGAAATTCCAGAAGGTTTTTACCAGAAACTGGAATTATTGAATTAATGGCTCCAGAGGAGCAGCAAATTGATGATGGCAAAGTTCAAGAGGTGACCATCAGAATAAATACAGGAAAGGGGGACTGGAGATTTAAAAAACAAACAACAACAACAACTCAAGGAATTTAGCAGCAAAGCTATCCTGGCATTTTTTACAACTACGGTAGTATCAAGGATGAAGATGAAGGTCATTACCTTGGGGGTAAACTTTTTAGTACACGAGGGAAAAATAAAGTTTAACTGTATAACAGCAGTAAAGGAGAGAAGATGTGGTGTTTTAAGAGCATAAGTTAAATTTCCAGAGACAAGGATGACTATTGTAAGCCAACAAGATTCAATGGGAAGAATACCCGTAGTATGTATGGGCCTGTAGTTACTTCATTTCATGGCCAGTTGATACTGTCTGCTATGATGGATGTACTTGGTGACTGCATGGATTGGACACTGGATCAACTAACACTTTTATTTTGGATCACCAAAGTAAATTTTTTAAAAAGATGCCTAACCCAGATCTCATCACCATGGAATCTGCTTTATTTGATTTGAGGTTGAGTTCAAGGCTTGTGATTCTAATGTATAAATAGTGAGAGTTACTTTGTACCTCATACTGCCATACATTGATATATTTTATTCTTTAGATTCTTTGTGGCCACCTGGTTATGAAGTGGAGGTCATATACAATTTCTTTATTTATCAGGCTGTTTCTTCCTCATGAATTGCCTTTCTCTTCATTCCTCAGATCTAATTTCTACACCTACTTTTTGGAAGTTTTCTTTCTTTCCTTCCAGTGAGTTTTCAAAGTACTTACTTAAAACTACCACAAAGTGACTTATTTATAGTTTTCCACTACGTATTGCATTTTTAATATACATGTAAATAGACAATGCTGAAAATTTTAAAGTCGTCTTTGAATTTTATAAAATTCCTAGCACAGTATTTTGCACTTAGAAAGTATTTATTATATATTTGCTGAATGAGTAAATATATACTTGTCTAGCACATTGCATTTGCCTGTGTTGCAAGAATTTGGGGATGAAATTATATGTATTACTAACTTGTATCCAGATCTAACAGGGTACCTATTTGGGTTACTTCTGGTGACTAAAATAGTAAAGAATCTGTGTGCAGTGCAGAGACCCAAGTTGAATCTCTGGGTCAGGAAGATCCCATGGAGATGGGAATGGCTACCCACTCCTGTATTCTTGCCTGAAGAATCCCATGGACAGAGGAGCTTGGGGAGCTACAGGGCATGGGGTCGCAAAGAGTCAGACAGGAATGAGTGACTAACACTTTCACTTTAAGCTATTTTGAAACAAAATGCTAGTTAATAAATAAATGCTTGAATTACCTATATAATAATTGCAAAACATTTCACAGATTCTTATTATATGGATTTAGATTAAAAGACATGCTTTAATTGACAAAGCTACATTTCTGTGTTAAGATCCTTGAAAACTAAGGCCTAAAAACAATCCTATCTGTGTAAATATTTAGTAATAACTTTTAAATTTTGGTTCAATGGTCAAATGCCAGTCATTTCCAGTTACCTGAGTTAAGCATTCTGAGATAAAAGTTAAGTGCTGGATTGTTAAGCTTTGGTCTTAAGTGTTAAGCAAACTACCAGTTGTGCAGGCTCTTGTGGTAATATCAGCAACAGAAAACGAACATTCTGCTTCTTTAATAACAACTCTTTTGTCAATTTCTAGTAAAATTAAAAGGGATTTAAAATGTTTTATTTCTGGTCAGAATTTTTGGATTTTGTTTTACCTTTGAGCCCAAATATCACCGCATCCTTTATGTATAGTTAAGGCTGATAGGAAGGCAAGTATTAAAGATAAAAGTACATTTGTTAGCTTTTTCTTTTTAATCCTGTTTCAAAACTGTTTAGAGGCCCTTCAGAAACACTACTGTTTGCAAGATTACCAAATTGGTAGAAAACACTAAAATGTTGAGCTGCAATAGTACCTTATAAATGCCTTCATAAAGGAGAGCAGAGCCAATTAAAAAAATAAATTCCTCATGTACTAAAAAGATAAATTACTGGGAACTAACCAGTAAAATAATAGAGCTGTTAAGACAATATAATTTCCATGCACAAACTAAAGTATATTCAATGTAATAACAGAGTGAAGAGCTCCTGAAAAATATCTAGTCAGGAATGAACTGCAGGGGAAAATACATTTGTTTAGAGCTCAGTTAGTGCATGGAAATAAATGTCTGCTTATAAGTTTGCAATATTTGACAAGGAGAAGATTATAGCTCAGCCATGGCCTCCAATAACTTAAAATATTAGAGCCTTTAGACCTTGCTCAGTTAAATGAGTTACCCAAATGTTCACCTTTCACAGATTGATAATCTGGTTGTAGTCTGGGACACTTCACTATCTGTGAACTGATGAATGATCAAGGCATTTAACTTGATAGATCAGGGTCTTTTGCTAAATAAATTAAAGTAAATAGGAGTAACCAAGCAAGCTGTTGGCTGGTCTAATGGGTATTTGTCAAATTAATCTGTCAGTGAATGTGAAGAGATGTGTTCCAGTTCCATCCTATTCATTAGGGGACAGTCTGTTCCTGAATCCTGAATGGTCACAAAGGTCTCACTTAGACACATGAAATACACAAGATCACACAAGAGCAGAATGTCGAGCTGCATTTTACCACACTGTAAAAGTTGTGAACAGGAACTCAAATAGCATATTCCAGCATGTGTAACAGGAAGTCCTTTGTGGAAGCACCATAACAAAGCATTGAGGCAGATCCTCTGATTTGTGAGCAAAGGGGCACAGGTGCACCTGATTGAGGTAGCTGACAAATGAGGATTTCTGGGAAATCATTTTTCTTGAATCGAAAATTATAGAGACTGCTTAGCAGAGATAATACCCTAATTTCAATTTAGGAGAAATATGTAGGTGGATTATAATTATTCAGCCGAGAGATTCTGAGAACCAATTGTGTCGAATGGATTATTTCTGGAGCACAAGGAACTTCAAATGGACCCAGAGTAATCTGGCAGTGAGAAAAAAAATCATGGAAACAATAGGGTTTCTTTCAACAGCCCAGATTTAATAAGGAAACAATATGAGTAGAAGTCTTCATTTGGGAAAGTTCAGGATGAACAAGGTGATCCATGGTAGTTACCTTACCATTTCCTATGATTATTAAAAAATGTGTCTAGTTTATTAATTGTAGCTAAACCTCACTTGTTCTCTATGCAAGATATCTTTAACTCACTATTATCTCTCTTTGCCTTGACTTTATATGGTAAAGCAGTTCTGATTCTAGTGTTAAGTGTTTTCTCCATATGCCTACCACCAAAGCTCAAATACATTCTCAGGGACTCATGCAATCAAATGGCCTTTATTATTGCTAAAAGATGAACCAAGGCATATTATAATGTTGATTGTTTAAGCAACAATTGATTTGAATCAGGCATTGTCCAATCTAGTAAATAAAAATGAGCTATGAGGAATTGTACAAAATGAAAGGCTTTACAAGCAGAAGGAAATGGGAATAAAGGAGCTATACTAGGCAATGAAGGGGATTTGTAATAGCAAGGTTACTTTTCTTTAGGACAGCAAGGGTTTATTAAGCATTTTACCTAACTAGTGCTAATCAGGCAATTCTGATTGACTGGTTTAAGATCCCATTTCTGGGGGAACCAAAGAAAGTTAAAGTGAAAGTAGCTCAGTCCTGTCCAACTCTTTGTTTGCGACCCCATGGACTATGTCCATGGAATTCTCTAGGCAGAATACTGGAGTGGGTAGCCTTTCCCTTCTCTAGCAGAACTTCCTGACCCAGGAATCAAAGTGAGGTCTCCTGCATTGCAGGTGGATTCTTTACCAACTGAGCTATCAGGGAAGCAAAACTAGAGTTAAATCTCTGCTTGGTGATCAGGGCTTAACCTAAGTAAGTTTGTGTTGGACTGACTGTCTTATTTATTAACATTAGATAAGCTAATCTGTAATAGTTAACCATCTTCTTACTAATCTAGATAGCATTATTTTTGAAAGTTTTGAAAGTTTAAATGTTTCTATTTCTGTGAAAATCTTTACTCATTAGCCCTATACTAGATATTTCAGATTTACTGGTCATTTAACAAGGATGACATTTGGGGTGAAGAAAGAGTTGGTATTCCATAAATTTGACCAGCTATCAACTCTGTCTACTTTGTGTCCTTTTAACTATGAAATCAAGTCAGAAGTGGAATTGCTGACTCAGCAGAGAGCTGGCATGCTACCCAATTTGCCATACTTTCCCCTGCTCAGCATCTCCATCTAATCAGCTCCATGCTGGGAGAGACATTATCATCTCTGAGACAGATAAAGGACTACTGCCCCTCCTGCTGTCTGCTTCCTGTTAAGATCCTTGCCCATATGCAGAGTCCATAGGAAAAATATTTAAAGTCCCACAGGCGTCTGCATACCAGGCTGCTCACTGGAGTGAAACAGTCTAAAGCCTGGATCTATTCCATCATGTGTTCCTAATTGGCTCCTATATGACTGGTCCTGACGTCTGGCTGATTTTTCTCCTCCTAACCTTTCATGAGTTAATTTGGTTTTGTGGTTCATACAAAAAAAAAAAAAAAAGATTGCACGCGCCGTGTTCCACATCTTTAGATGATCAAACATAGAGGTCTGCTCTTTGCCTTTCCCAAGAGGGTATCTGAAATAATACTTATTTTCTGGAAAGATGATGTTTCCTCTTCTTCAATAATGCTCTGTGGCTTATGATTGGACACATATGTTAACTCTATGCTTGTGTTGATGGTTCATTATACTTAGTTGCTTTATTTTTTTCACTTTTTTGGGAAACTTTTTAAATTGTTTTTCCTACTAGTAAGTATTGCAGAGCCATTATGCATTCAGTAAATATGCATCGGCTATTTTCATACTTGTCCCAGGTGGCACTAGTGGTAAAGAATTGTCAACTACAAATTGGCACTTACCAAGAGCACTGCCAGTGACTGAACAACAAAGGCATTTGCCATCTGCCTCTACGGAGACTGAACCCCAGGCTGCTATAGCTGTTGACCTTCAACAATCCCTGAGGGAGTTCAGGGTGGAGTGAGGCACTCTGTGCTCCAGGGAATCTGGTGGGACAGGCCTTTAGATAGTTGGATGTTTTTAGGAACAGATTTTGTGATCTCAATCCTTGCATCTCCTTATATCTAGAGAAGCACTAAATCCCTTCATGGTGACATCAGACTTGATGACTAACAAAAAACCTTTTGTAAATTGAGTGCTTCATGGTATTGAACTCCCCCTTCACCAACACCTTATATATTGACTTTCCCCCACTGCCGCTTTGGAGCAGTCTCTTAGAGCTATCTGAATTGCTGCCTCCTGGGTGGCAGTCCTCATTTTCCCCAAATAAAACTTAACTCACACCTCTCAAGTTGTACATCTTTTTTTAATCTACAGAACCTACCTACTAATGCAGGTTAGACATAAGAGACACCAGTTAGATCCTGGGTTGGGAAGATCCCCTGGAGAAGGGAATGGCAATCCATTCCAGTATTCTTGCCTGGAGAATCTTATGTACAGAGTAACCTGGTGGGCTACAGTCCATAGGGCCACACAGTCGGACATTACTGAATCTACTTAGCATACCACACATTTTTGTACTACAGTTGATTCCTGAACAACATAAGTTTGAAATACATGGGCCCACTTATATGTGGATGTTTTTCAGTAAGTATGTTGGAAATTTTTTTGGAGATTTGAGGCAATTTAAGAGAACTTACGGATGAACTATGTAGCTTGAAATATAAAAGAAAATTTAGAACAAATTATTTATGCCATGAATGCATAAAAATATGTAGATGCTAGTCTTTTTTTTGTCATTTGGTACCATAAAATATACACAAATCTATTATAAACAGTTAAAATTTGGAACATCCCTGGAGATGATGTGGTTACAACTCTGCATTGTGACTGGAGGGAACATGGGTTTGATCTCTGCTCAGGGAAGTAAGATCCAACATGCTATAGAATGCAGGCAAAAATTAAAAAAATAATTTATCAAAACTTACCTACACAAACACAGACTATAATGACTTCATTCTAAGTAGAGAGAAATATGAACAAACATAAATATGCAATAGTAAGTCATAACTGCATAAAATTACCTGTAGTATATGCTGTACCTACTACAATAATTTCATAGCCACTTTCTTTTTCCATTGTATTGAGTTGAAGTGTCACAAGTATCCTCTTAAAACTCCATGTGACACTAATCATCTCTGTATGAGTCGTTTGTCTCTCCAGTAAATTGTGTATTGCAGTAAAAAGTGACCTCTTCTTTTTTCTTTCATTATTTTTATTGTGTTTAAAACCAAATTATAAACCTTGAATAACACCATGGGACCCATACAGAATGCCACCAGAGATCCTGTAAGTACTCCCAAGATGCAGATGTTGTAAGAAAAGTAACGTTGTAACATTACAAGAAAAAGTTGAATTATTTGATATGTACCAGAGATTGAGGTCTGCAGCTGTGGTTGCCAGCCATCTCAAGATAAATGAATCTAGTGTAAGGATGATTGTAAAAAAAAAAAAAAAGGTGGGGGGGGGGGGATTTGTGAAGCTATCCATGAAGCTCTACTGATTGGCACAGAAACCTTGAGCTTCTGGTGAAATACCTTATTATCTTACATTGAAAATGAACCTTTTATGTGGGTTTAGGCTTGTTTAAAGAAAGTCACACAATATAGACTCTAATATGATTTGAGAAAAAATAAAGGCTTTATATAGACTTCCCAGGTGGTGTCAGTGTAAAGAACCTACCTGCCAATGCCAGAGAAACAAGAGATAAAAGTTTGATCCCTGGGTTGGGAAGATCCCCTGGAGAAGGCAATGGCAACCCAGTCCAGTAATTCTTGCCTGGAAAATTCTATAGACAGAGGAGCCTGGTGGGCTACAGTCCATACAGTCCATGGGGTTGCCAAGAGCTGGACATGACTGAGCTGCACAGACACACACGGAGTCCTTATATGACAACTAAAATCAAAAGGAAGTGAAGGGTCAAAAGCCAGAGAAATGAATGCCAGCAAAGCATGGTTTGATATTAGGAAGAAGTTGATCTTCAAAATGTCATAAGAAGAGAAGCAGCTTTTGCCAACCAAGAGGGAACAGATGAGTTCCCAAGTGCCATGAAGAGAATCATTGAGGAGAAAAGATATCCGACTGAACAAAATTTTAATGCAGACAAAAGTGCCCTGTTCTGGGGGGGAAAAAAAAAAGCCACAGAGGATATTTATTAGTAAGGAAGAGAAGTGAGAACCACAACTTAATGCAGAAAGGGTTAGGCCAACTCACTGTCTTGTCCAAATGCAGTCAGATTTATGATCTCAAATGCCCTTATCTACAAAGCTGTTAATCTCAGAGCCTCTAAGGGAAAAGATAAACACTGGCTGCCTGCCCTTCAGTTGTACAACATAAAGACCTAGACAGCAAGAATTTTTCTGGATTGTTTCCATTGATGCTTTGTCCCTGAAGTCAAGAAGAAGCTTATCAGTAATAGACTGCCTTTTAAGATTCTTTTGATAATGGACAACGCCCCTGGCCACGCAGAACCTCATGAATTTTAATAACAAAGGCATCAAAGTAGTCTACAAGGCCCTGAAAGCAACATATCTAATTTCAGACTCTAGATCAAGAGGTCATAAGTACCTTTGAGGCTCATTACACACTTTACTCCATAGAAAGAATTGTCAAGCTATGAAAGAGAACCTTGAGAGAGAAAATCATGGAAATCTTGAAGGATTACACTATTGAAGATGACATCATTGTTATATATAAAAAAAAAAAAGGCCATGAAATCCATGCTGCAACCATAAGTTCCTACTGGGGAAAACCGTGTCCAGAGGTTGTACATGACTTTATAGGATTCACAACAGAGCTAATCAAGGAAATCATGAAAGAGACAGTGGATGTGGCAGAAAGGTGGGGAGTAAAAGGTTTCAAAATTTGAATCTTGGAGAAAATCAAGAGTTAACAGACACCACACCAGAGAAATTAACAGAAGATGATTTGATGAAGATGAGTGTTTCCGAACCAGTGCCAGATGATGAAGAAGATGTGGCAGAAGCGGCACCCGAAAACAAGCCAACATTAGACAATCTGACAGAAGGGTTCCAGTTATTGAAGACTGATTTTGACTTCTTTCGTAAAATGGACCCTTCTATGATATTGGCTCCTCTCAGCCGCCGCCCCTGACGTCGGACGTGGGGAAGCTCCTCTGTGCCGCTCCTGCGCTGTCGCAGCCTGGCGCTCTCGGTCGCCACCCCGACCTTGGGCGAGGGGTAGCTCCTCACGGCCACGCTTCTGCGCGGTGCGTCACGTCCGACGTCAGGGGCGGTGGCTGAGAGGAGCTACCACAGGCCCCAGGTCAGGGGCGCCCCAGGGAGGAGCTACCCCGGCCTGAGGTCAGGGGTGGCCGGAGAGGAGCAACCCCACCTCCAAGGAGCCGCGGCTGCGCAGGCGCAGGAGGACCGAGAGGAGCTACTCCACGTTCAAGGTCAGAAGGGGCCGCGGTGAGAAGATACCCCTCGTCCAAGGTAAGGAGCAGAGGCTGCGCTTTGCTGGAGCAGCCGTGAAAAGATACCCCATGTCCGAGGTAAGAGAAACCCAAGTAAGACGGTAGGTGTTGCGAGAGGGCATCAGAGGGCAGACACACTGAAACCATAATCACAGAAACTAGTCAATCTGATCACAGGACCACAGACGTGTCTAACTCAATGAAACCAATGCAGTGTGGGGCCACCCAAGTCGGTCGGGTCATGGTGGAGAGGTCTGACAGAATGTGGTCCACTGGAGCAGGGAATCGCAAACCACTTCACAATTTTTGCCTTGACAACCCCATGAACAGTATGGAAAGGCAAAAAGGACATTGGAAGATGAATTCCCCAGGTGCCCAATATGCTACTGGAGATCAGTGGAGAAATAACTCCAGAAAGAATGAAAGGATGGAGCCAAAGCAAAAACAGTACCTAGTTGTGGATGTGACTGGTGATAGAAGAAAGGTTCGATGCTGTAAAGAGCAATATTGCATAGTAACCTGGAATGTTAGGTCCATGAATCAAGGCAAACTGGAAGTGGTCAAACAGGAGATGGCAGGAGTGAACATCGGCATTCTAGGAATCAGCGAACTAAAATGGAATGGAATGGGTGAATATAACTCAGGTGACCATTATATTTACTACTGTGGGCAGGAATCCCTTAGAAGAAATGGAGTAGCCATCATGGTCAATAAAAAAGTCCAAAATGCAGTACTTGGATGCAATCTCAAAAATGACAGAATGATCTCTGTTCATTTCCCAGGGAAACCATTCAGTATCACGATAATCCAAGCTTATGCCCCCAACCAGTAATGCTGAAGAAGCTGAAGTTGAACGGTTCTATGAAGACCTACAAGACCGTTTAGAACTAACACCCAAAAAAGATGTCCTTTTCATTATAGGGGACTGGAATGCAAAAGTAGGAAGTCAAGAAATACCTGGAAGCAACAGTTAGAACTGGACATGGAGCAACAGACTGGTTCCAAATAGGAAAAGGAGTACATCAAGGCTGCATATTGTCACCCTGCTTATTTAACTTATATGCAGAGTACATCATGAGAAATGCTGGACTAGAAGAAGCACCAACTGGAATTAAGATTGCTGGGAGAAATATCAATAACCTCAGATATGCAGATGACACCACCCTTATGGCAGAAAGTGAAGATGAACTAAAAAGCCTCTTGATGAAAGTGAAAGAGGAGAGTGAAAAAGTTGGTTTAAAGCTCAACATTCAGAAAACTAAGATCAAGGCATCTGGTCCCATCACCTCATGGGAAATAGATGGGGAAAGAGTGAAAACAGTGTCAGACTTTATTTTTTTGGGCTCCAAGATCACTGCAGATGGTGACTGCAGCCATGAAATTAAAAGACGCCTACTCCTTGGAAGGAAAGTTATGACCAACCTAGACAGCATATTAAAAAGCAGAGACATTACTTTGCTAACAAGGTCCGTCTGGTCAAGGCTATGGTTTTTCCAGTGGTCATGTATTGATGTGAGATTTGGACTGTGAAGAAAGCTGAGCGCCGAAAAATTGATGCTTTTGAACTATGGTGTTGTAGAAGACTCTTGAGAGTCCTTTGGACTGCAAGGAGATCCAACCAGTCCATCCTAAAGGAGCTCAGTCCTGGGTGTTCATTGGAAGGACTAATACTGAAGTGAAACTCTAATACTCTGGCCACCTCATGCAAAGTGTTGACTCATTGGAAAAGACCCTGATGTTGGGACGGATTGAGGGCAGGAGGAGAAGGGGATGACAGAGGATGAGATGGTTTGATGGCATCACCGACTAGATGGACATGGGTTTGAGTAAGCTCTGGGAGTTGGTGATGGACAGGGATGCCTGGCTTGCTGTGATTCATGAGGTTGCAAAGAGCTGGACACAACAGAGCGACTGAACTGAACTGAACTGATGATATTGGCATTGAAACAAAAGCAAGTGGTGTAAGGCAGATTGGTACCCTTTAGGAACATTTTTAAAGAAATAAAAAAACAAAACAGTCAGATAGAAATGATGATATATTTCTGTAAATTGAAAGTCACTCAGTTGTGACTGACTCTTTGTGACACCATGGACTAAACAGTCCATGGAATTCTCCAGGCCAGAATCCTGGTCTGGCTAGTTGTTCCCTTCAGGGGATCTTCCCAACCCAAAGATCAAACCCAGGTTTCCTGCATTGCAGGCAGATTATTTATCAGCTGAGCTATGAGGGACACCAAGTATGCCTATCTCTCTTGTCTCTTCCTTTCTTCCATCTTCTCTGCCTCTGCCACCCCTGAGAAAGCAAGCCCAACTCCTCCTGTTCCTCCTCCTTGGTCTATTCAAGGCAAAAATAATGAGGATGAAGACTTTTTATGATGATCCACTTTGATTTAATAAGTAGTAAATATCATCAAATTAAAAGATGCTTACTCCTTGGAAGGAAAGTTATGACCAACCTAGATAGCATATTAAAAAGCAGAGAAATTACTTTCCAACAAAGGTCCATCTAGTCAAGGCTATGGTTTTTCCATTGGTCGTGTATGGATGTGAGAGTTGGACTGTAAAGAAAGCTGAGTGCTGAAGAATTGATGCTTTTGAACTGTGGTGTTGGAGAAGACTCTTGAGAGTCCCTTGGACTGCAAAGAGATCCAACCAGTCCATCCTAAAGGAGATCAGTCTTGGGTGTTCATTGGAAGGACTGATGCTGAAGCCGAAACTCCAGTACTTTTGCCACCTCATGCAAAGAGTTGACTCATTGGAAAAGACCCTGATGCTGGGAGAGATTAGGGGCAGGAGGAAAAGGGGACGACAGAGGATGAGATGGCTGGATGGCATCACCGACTCGATGGACATGAGTTTGAGTAAAGTCTGGGAGTTGGTCATGGACAGGGAGGCCTGGCGTGCTGTGATTCATGGGGTCGCAAAGAGTTGGACACGACTGAGTGACTGAACTGAACCGAAATATCATGAGCGTGTGTATGCTAAATTGCTTCAGCTGTGTCTGATTCTGTCTCCATGGACTGTAGCCCAACCAGGTTTGTCTCTTCATGGGATTTCCAGGCAAGAATATTGGAGTGAGTTGCTATTTCATTTAGTTTACTTTCTTGTAAAGTAATAGCTATATAACATACAAAGTATGTGTTAATCAGCTGTTTATGTTAACCTGTAAAATTTGGTCAACAGTAGGCTATTAGTAATTAAACTTCTGGGAGTTAAAAATTTATGCACAGATTTTTGACTATGTGGAAGATCAGTGCCCCTACCCTGCCTACTGTTCAGGGATCAACTTTAACAATACTGGGCTTGCAATGATAAGCAAATCTGGACACTATTTTTATACTCATGGAATTTTTCATTAGCCAAGTTGTTATTCAAAAATGTAAAATTATCTCAATGATACATAGAGTAAGAAAAAGCATATATTGATAAATCTGAGTGAATTAACAGATTTTACCACACCTGGAGACAGGAAAATCCTTAAGAAAATGATTATTGAACTGAACTCTGAGTGCAGAGTAAGAATTAAATAAGCGGAATAAAGAGAAAAGGGCCTGAACAAATCCTCTGTTGCAGAAGGAAGCTTGTGTTTTTTAAAAGAACTTACTGAAAGGAAGAGATATACTAAAAATTAAGATATTGGTAGAGATAAAACCATGAAGAAATCAGCCATGGGGGCTTGGTAAGCCATGTTAGGAATTTGGATCTTTTCCCTGAATCACAATCAATTAAGGAAGTCTTTTATGCTGAGCTTGGGGAACAGAAACAGAAGATTGTTCTGACTGTAGCATGGAGAACTGAAGAAATAATAGATGTTTGGTCTCAAAATAAGAAGTTATTGGGTTTGTTTCAATATTCTGGCCTGGGGACTGGTAAAAGTAGTTGGGTCTTGAATTGTTTCTAGATATTTGTCAGACAAAGATAGGCATTCTATTAACCCTTGAATGTTGGCCTCCAGCTCATATATTTCCTGATAATATGTAGAAGGGAGAGTCTGGGAATTGCTGAGGAGTTCAGGTGATTTTTAATAACAGACTGTTTATGGGTTTGTTCTTTGTTTAACTCTAATTTCTGCTTTTTGAATCTTATTTAACGATTTCTTAAGATTGAAAAAAAATGTTTTTTAGTAAATGAAAGTAGGTACAAAGGTAGAATAGAATAAGCTAGTGGGTGCAAAACTTTTTGAAAAGGAGATTGATATAAGTAATATGTGAAGACTATAATCAATACATGGGGAAGCACTGAATGTGAATATGAATGTTGTGGTGAGGGAAAGGATAACGTTAAGGTTATTGCCTAGTTTTTTGAGCTGTAATGCCATTCTCTGGAATGGGGAAAACTGAAAGAACACAGGCTTTGGGGAATAGATCATAAATTCTGTTTTGATGATATTTCGAGATGCTTTTGAGAAATCAAAATCACAATTAAAAAGTAAAATTTGTATATGTAGGTTTATAATTTAGAGAGGAAGTCTAGGCCCCTGAAAAACAAATGCGAACTACCTGCTTACATGGGGTAGTTAAATAAGGCTTATTTGTATTAGTGGTTTACAAATATGAGCTTATTTTACCCTAGTGACATCATTAGGTCTGTGAGATAAGTATCTTTATGTGTGTCAGTCATTCATTTGTGTTGAACTCTGCTCCTCTGCCCATGGAATTTTCCAGGCAAGAGTACTGAAAATTTTCCTGTTTAAAATAAATGGGAAAACTGAGACAAAAAGAAGTTAAAATCTTTTAATAATTGCAAAGCTAGTAAGTGTCAGAGCAAAGGTTTGAACCCAGGCAAGTTGGAAAATACATTCATATTTTTAATCTTCTGTTATGCCATCTATCACTAAAGAGATTGCATAAGGATTAAATTTAAAGATTGATTAAAAAGCCCATGACTGAGTGTTGAGAAATTTCAACACTTAAAGGCTAGATGAAGCCAAAATGTCTAAGAAGGAGAAGGCATAAAGGGAGAGGAAAAAACAGAAGGGTATGATTCTTGAAAATTATAGTGGAAGACATCAAATTTCCATGAGAGGTTAAGATCAGATCTAGGGGAGAATCTAAAATTTGGATTTAGAACTTTTGGTGACATTAGTGAGATATTTTATTGCTGATATTAGTGAAATCCTTCCTGAAAGCGTCAGGAATTAAACCCCATATGGAAAGAGTTGAAGAGTGAATGGAAAGAGTGGAAGAAGAGACAACTCTTTCTAAAACTTTGACTTTGGCAACAAAATAAGTAGGTTTATAGCTGGAGAGAATGGGTTTGATGGTGGTGTTTGTTTTGCTTTACTAGAAGAGTTTGGAATGTGTTTTAAAGAGTTTGGAATGTGTTTTAAGGATCTACTTGAGAGGGAGAAGTTGACCTCTGGACAACAAAAGATATAATTAACACAGCTACCAAGACATCCCATTCTCCTGAATTTTATCATGCTTCACTCACCTTTTCATCCTTTTTTTTTTTTTCTTTCTTTTTTTTCCCCTGGCTTCTTATCAACTTCATGGCTTTTTATTGTGAGGGTATTCCAGGGATCACCATGAATGGTTTTCTTCTCTACCTATATGCTGGTGATTTCAGCCAACATTTATAATACATTTAAAACTGAATTCCTGATTTTTCACTTCAATGTGGTTCACCTATATTCTTCTCTCTATCAGTACGTGTTTATTTCATCCTTTCTTTTATTTGTTCAGGCCAAAACTTGGGGCCATTCTTGACTTCTTTTCTTTGTTTCCCACCCTTTCCAATTCATTAGTAAATCTACAGTTTTATATTCAAAATATATTTGGAACTGTAATAATCCACTGGTAACAACTTGGTCCAGGTCAAGTGATTTCTCATTGACTCACCACAATAGGCTTTTACCTCTTCTCCCTGCTTCCATCTGTCCCCACAAGATTAAATTTGAGCAAAGCAACCAGAGTGCTCTCGTTAAAAGGTGAGCCAAATCTTGTCACTGTATTTCTTTTCTTTTCTTTTTTTTTTTTAAATTGAGACATATTTTACAGAAAGTAAAATGCATCAATCTCAAGGATAGAATTTGGTGAATTTTAACAGTTATGTAATCAATACATCTAGGAAGAAATCAAACATTTCTAGTTATCGTGAACTGCTTCACATAGTTTAATATTCTGATGTTGATGCAAGGGGAATTTTATGGAGATTTGTGGAATTCCTTTTCTGTAGAGCTACCTCTTATCTGTCTTCTCAGCTCAGAGAGACTATCTTTCTCTGTTTGCACTTCCTTACCCTGTACCACATGCTTGGTGTACAAAGTGCTTCCAGCAGAAATATGAAACAAGCGTATAACACCCCTTAGCCGTTTTCCTTCATTCAGTTCTTTGGTGCCTGTAGTCTCATACCTTAAAACACTGTTTAACTTATCTATTCAACTTTGTATTGTTTAGAGAAGGAGGGCTAGTCTGGTGTCAGTTATCCTTTATGACCCAAAGAAGGATATGTTTTATGTCATTGTCAGCATAAATGAGGTCATCTCACCATCTCGTAGGCATTCTCTGTGTATTTACATATCCTCAATTACATTTTGAAATTCTGCTGACTTATTGATACATTGGTAGTTATTTTGGCATATGGGCTTCTGGTAAAGAGAATCACTGCCTGTACATTGAACCATAGTTCTTCATTCATGCCTGTCTCATGGCACTTGGCTCACTTGGGTAGCTAGTTATATGTGCTTGCGTTATCCTTCATACAAGACTGTAAACTTTCTGACAGTAGAAAGCAGCATGCTATAAATATTCATGAGATTGAGTTGAATATATCAGAGAACCAAGTGAGTAAGAATGAATTTTGATGATTATGATTTTATGGTGAACTATAGGCCCAGGAGATGAAGAAATCTGTTTAATTTTTAATTACTTTGGGGAAGTTGTGGGTATCTAATACATATTTATTGGCTGACAGGCAGGACAGGCTTCATAATAAGAAACTCAGTTGAGTTAAATATCCAGAAGTTTTTAGTTTTTGCTGGTGTTTTCTTCCTGTGTTCACAACTAAATCCTATTCAAATACTGCCTTCTATGGTGAGTTGAGATGGAAATCACCCCGCTCTTTTAGTCAGTGTGTGAATGACCTCTGCCAGGTAATTTACAAATGATAAAAGGTAACCATTTGTTGTTGCTGTTTTTTCTTTTGCCTGGAAGCAAAATTGTGTTTGCCATGGAAGGCCTTGATTGGAAGTTGATAGTGTCCGCAATGATAGACCATTAAAATTGCTCTCTCAAATGGGTTAGGCAATCCTGAAAAAACAAACAAAAACCCCACCATGACAAAACGTATTCACTAATGAGAAACAGAATAAAATAAAATAGACTTTATGATTGTTGATCCTAAATAGCTACTCATAAATTTAACAACTGGTCTGTGGGGTCACCTGTACAACTGATTCTATAACTCTAATATAAAAAATGGAATACATGAGAAAAATCAAATCAATACTCAGAAGTGGGGAAGTGCCACAAAATGAAGTTATCTGTAGGTGTGGTCTTCACTTCGTGGTAAATTTGTATTGTAGTATGGATGGTTAAACTATTGGTACATCCTTTTAAAATTTACACTACTTTATTTCAAATTGTAATGTGCATATTCATTTATTTTATTTTTTTCACAATACTCATCAGACAGATAATATTGTCATAATAAATGTACCAGCCTTCCAGCTCTAAAGGTTGAAGAATATCTTAGAAATAGATAACAAAGCCTGCCAAATTTGCAAATGAGTGCTTTCTTGAAAATAGCATTGTTTGGGACATCTTGGACACAATAATGTGAGAAATATATGTGTTGCTATTTCCTACGAACATAGTTTTTTTTTTTTTCCCATTTTGTTATGGAAATAAATATATAAATATTGAAATTACACTGCTGTAGAAGTTCATTTTAGTTATAATGCACAATACACCTCAGGCCATTGTCCTTTTAGAAACAGACTAATACATAATTCTCTTGAGTTTGAGGTTGCTGAGTTTTTCTGGGCCTTATAACATTACCAAACTGCTCACAATTCTTAAAAGATATGCAGTCATCTGACTTTTAGAGCAGCAATCTGACCCCTAAAGGGCTATTTCAGCAACAAAAAGGGATATACTTTAGGAAAAATTGGTACAATTATGACTAGAAAACCTGAGCTGCTCCTAATGTGAATACAGACGGAAGCTTTTTAAAAGCTAATGTGTTATGGTTATATTTAAATTATTATCAGTGCAGAATTCTAAGGAGCATTAAATATATTTTTTTGTTTTATATTTTGTTGTTTTCTAGACAATTGCACAGAAATAGGATCCTTAATAGGCACTTTTGTTATTGATGCTATCATAGAACTAACCTAATGTGGTTATGCCTTAGAAAGGTCAGGAAGTTAATACCCACATAACCAGATACTAGACATTCCAAAGGGAAGGAAAGGGCAAATAAAGAAGCAAATGTGCTTTCTCATTGTAAGAACCTTATTAACATGGAATAGTGACTTCTACAAACTGGGGAAATGACAAGGAACAGACTTGGAAGATGAACAAGAGGAAGCACCTAAAATGTGAAACTCTAGCCATGACAGTAAGTGGTTCACAGCCACTTCAGGAAGAATACTTCCAGGAAGACTAGCAATCCCAACTCCTATCCTATCAAGCACTAACTTAATTGGTCTAGGTCCAGTTTAGATTTGACAAGGTTTTAAAATGACTCCAGGTGATGCTAATAAGTCAAGAAGTTTGAGGAACACTCATCTAAATGTCTTTGATTAAAATGCTATCTTAACAAAAAAATTAGAGAATTTTAAATTATTTTTAATGTACATACATATATATGTGTGTGTGTTATAAGAGCAAGACAGGCTAGAACATATCAATTTTCTCTTTTCTTAGCTAAAATATTGGGACTAATTCTTGCCTCCTTCTTTTCCCTCAACACCTCCCTAAATCCTGTGTGAAAATAAAGGATCCAAATATCTGGCTGCTATCAATGGATTATATGGCACATTGTCAATCTCTGTATCAAGTGGCATGGGACTAAAATTCACTCTGTTTGTTACAGCCCCCTGATCAATTCTTTCTACACAGTGAAGCTTTGGTAGAAAAGGGGATTATTCATAATTTTGAGATTCACTGTTTGGTTCGATAGATCTTTAGCATCATAAATTAGTGGATGAATCATTATTTTTTCTTTAAACAACAACAAAGAAAAACACAGTACAGGTTAAGGTAATAGTCTAACTTGAGCATATAATAATGCTTTTCCAAGTTGAGTCTTTGCAAAATAACTATCAATTAACTGGGCTGATGACTGGGTAGAGATTCAGTGCATTTGTTTCTGTAATAATTATAAGTGAATACAGAGACTTTTGACTGACATATGAGACTAAAACATATCTTAAAATGGCACATCTATTGTTTTCTACAACCTTGGTTTGTCTATTAATAGCACTTGCTAGGTGAGAATTGATGCTGCTGGCCTATCCTGCTCACTTTACGCTGCCTTCCTTCCCTATTATACCTTCTAAATGAGCTAATCTTGCCTCTGTAGACAAAAGGAAGAGTTGTCCTGCTTTGTTACCAAGTTACCTGAAAGGTAGTTGGCAGAGGAGAAAGTGAATGTCATCCAACACTGCCTATTACCTGATGCTTATTCATTTGACATGTTTATATTTCTCCCCAGGCATACCAATTAAGAGAGTTCACCTGTTTCTGTTAGAAATTGACTGAGAACGGGCTGCGAAAATCAACCACAATGCCCAAGGTCATTGTCTAATAGAGTAAATTGTCCAATTATAGAGTAAGTTGCAGAAACAATAGGGGAAACATGATAAAAATACTTTAATTAGTGCTGTCTTTCTAATAGATTGGCTCCTTCCCATACTGTGTGAACAATGAGATTTAACTAATCTTTTCATTTCTTCAGGGTGAAGCTTGGCAGGATCATTGTTGTGGCGGGGGGGGCGGATAGCAGGTGTTTCAAGGCTGCCCATTCCACACCTATAATGTGATTTCTATAGCCAGGCCCAATTCTAAACACTAGACATCTTTAATAAACTTAATCCTCACAGTAATCTGAGAAGGTAGAAACTATTCATTCGTCCTCAATTTATGGATGAAAAACTAAGTTATTGAGAAAAGACTAGGAAGAAATGATAGTTTAGCTATTTCAGAACTTGAAATAATTTAAGATAGAACAATTTTTCTTTTGGTAAACCTTTATTGTAGCAGCAGTAATTATGTCCCCTCAAAAGCTATGTTCGGGTCCTACATCATGGTTCCTGTGAATGTAATCTTATTTGGAAATAGAATCTTTGTGTATGCAATCAAGTTAAGATGGGGTCATAATGTCCTAATGAGATGAAGAGAAGGGACGTTAGGAGACAGAGACATAGAGTTATGGAGAAGGAAGATGGTCACCTGAAGAGAGAGGCAGAAATTGGCATGCTATAGCTATACAATTGTAGACAACCACCAAAAGCTAGGAAGAGGCGAAGAAAGATACTTTTCTAGGGCCTTTGGAAAGATCATGGCCCTGATGACACATGGAGTTTGGAAGTTTGGACTCCAGGGGTTTGAGAATTAACTTGCTGTTTTAATCCACATGGTTTGTGAAAATTCATTGCAACAGCCCTAGGAAACTAACACAGTGTTGTTATTATTGTGTGGTAGTGTTTTTAAATTTAATAGCATGTATACCAAGATAAGGAATTCCATTGTACTTCCATCCTCCTTTCTTCCTTTACTTTCCCCTTCTTATCATCCTATCTTTTTTCCTTTTTAAAATTTTATAATATGAGCATTACTTCTTAATTTTCAAGAGTCTCCCTGAGATGTGTGACCTGCAGAATATTCTGGGTGAACTTGGGCTGACAAAAATCTAAGTTCAGCAGAGTAAATTGTTGAATTACTACTCCTTGGGCTGACAATCACAGCTCTAAGATAAGGACTAATGGATAGGGAAATCTTGACCTTTCTACTACACTTATGGCTCCACTGCTAAGCTGGTGGCAATACAGTGCACATGTCTTGCTACTGCAGTCAAAACTGATCAATGGGCCAAAACAGCACTGGGAGTGGAATTAATGGCAGTATCACATCTTAATATCCAGATGCTAAATAGAAAATAGAAAGGACCACCTATTTTACTTATTCATTGATTCAAAAGCTATTCTTTGAATGCAAAGTTCCAAACACTAAAATAGGTGCTAGAAACAAAACGGGCTGGCAAAGCAAGGCCAAGATTCATATGGTGGTCCAATCCAAATGTGGTCCAATGTCCCCCCATATCCTTTTTGGTTTTGCCTTTTCATACTTTGACCACCTGATGTGATAAGCTGACTCATTGGAAAAGACCCTGATGCTGGGAAAGATAGAAGGCAGGAGAAGAAGGGGACAGAAGACGAGATGGTTGATGAGATGGTATCACCAACTCAATGGGCATGAGTTTGAGCAAACTCTGGGAGATGGTGAAGGATAGGGAAGCCTGTCCTGCTGCACTCAATGGGGTCACAAAGACTTGGACACCACTGAGCGACTGAACAACAACAAAATCCTTTTTGTTTATCTTCTGACTCCAAGTGACCTAATATTATCATTAAAACTAATTACAACCATTGTTCCAACTCTGAAGAAAATTTCTTAAATTCCTTAACTTTTATCTACTTCCATGAATATGCTGGTAAATGTTTTTGTCCCTACAGCATGGGTACCCATATAACATTTCAACCTGAGGCTTTTTGTTTCCCTCTAAAGTGATGGACAGGGAGGCCTGGCATGCTGCAATTCATGGGGTCACAAAGAGTCGGACACAACTGAGCGACTGAACTGAACTGAATCTCACAAGAGATCAGTTGGAGTGGCCCAAATCCTCTGGTCCTCCACTGCCTTAGCTCATTCTATTGCTCCACTCTTTTCCATTCTTTCTTAGTAGAAGCAGTATTTCAGCTTCTCTTAAAGCTTATGCTTTTCACACTGTCTTTTTTTCCTATTAGTAACGTAAGTCTCTTTCCTACTGACTTCCTTTATCTCGATTTTCAAACATATTGAGGTGTCCTCTATTCTAAAAATAAAAATCTCTGACCTGTCTTCTTGTTATGTTACCTCAAGAAAGATTCTGAATGATTTGTTTACAGTTACAGTAGCTGTTTTCTATAACCTCTTTTATTTCTTAACTAACTGATGGACAGGGAGGCCTAGCGTGCTGCAGTCCATGGGGTCACAAAGAGTCAGACACCACTGAGCAACTGAACTAAACTGAACTGAACTGCAATCTGGACCTCTGGTTGACTTGGTCCTCATGCAAGCTGGCATTGCCAAATATCTGTGACACAATAAAAAAGTATATTAAAAAAGTAACTGAGAATTTTGTTGTTTGTTTTCTCCTTTTTGTTTCTAAACCTTTGATTCTGTGTCATCACAGCTCTCTCACTTCTTCTCTTTCCTCTAACGAGTTCCTCCTCATCATTTCCTAGAGTTCCTTTCTTTGCTTTTATTCTGATTAAATTTCATCTAGTAATTCGTATTTGTTAATTATTCTGAAACTTTTTTAGTTAATTTTTTGTTAATTTGTTAATTAAGCTGAAGCTGCAATACTTTGGCCACCTGATGTGAAGAATTGACTTACTGGAAAAGACCCTGATGCTGGGAAAGATTGAAGGCAGGAGGAGAAGGGCATGACAGAGGATGAGGTGGTTGGATGGCATCAATTATTTGATGGACATGAGCTTTATGGACAAGCTCCAGGATTTGGTGATGGATAGGGAAGCCTAGTGTGCTGAAGTCCATGGGGCTGCAAAACAGTTAGACATGACTGAGCAACTGAGCTGAACTGAATTATTCTGAAATCTTTAATTATGTATTTTCGGTTTTCCAGATAAATAACAAGGCATTTTCAATGTAATTTACAAAGGGAACTCAAATTTGCACACTCAGGAATTAAATTATTACCTTTCAAACTAACTCTACTTTTTCTTCTGTGTTTTCTGCTCAAGTAGCATTGCATCCCCTTTATGTGATAAATCTTGAAAATACCTTTGAATTTTCTTCAGGACTCAAAACTCTAATTATTAATCAGATACTGTTATTCCACATGTAAACGTTTGGTCCAATGTGTTTTCTTTCTTTCTTTCTTTTTTTTAAGTCACAGTTTAAGTCCTTATCATTTCTTTCCTGGGCTAGCACAGGTCACATTGACCATATTCACTGTCTGAATTTTTTCACTATAATTTGGGATCATTTAAAAATATTGTCACTATTTAATATTTATACAACAAAATTTCAATTTTACCTATCTTCTTAGAGCACAGTACAAGGTGAATTCTTTGTAAATATTCAATAACTATTTGTTAATCTGTAGTTACCCAGATATTAAGTGAGAAAGTAGAAGTTTAGTCGGTAGTTAATATAACTCCAAAATTCATTCTTTTTTGATTATATCAAAATATAAAAGTTTTATCAGAGAGTTAGAAGTGAAACTTTCAGCCTTTCTCTGGGAAAGAGTAAATATTTAATCAATTTATAGTTTCTTTCACAACCCTAAAGCTCTATAATGAAAAATGAAGTTCAGAATAGTAATGCTGACATTAGCAGTAATAGCAAATACTGTTTTAACCCTGCATGGTGAGTACTGAACTTTATATCATTCAATCTGCAGTATAGCTCCATGTGGTAGGGAGGAGGCAGAAACTTCCAGCTATTCAATAATCCTGTTTTATCCTCTTCCTAGCCACAGAGACAAACAGCATCTCACCTTCCTTACAGTTAGATGTGTTCATATAGTCAGTCTTTAACCAATAGAAGATGAACAAAAGTGATATGTGATTAACACATGTAGGTTACTCACTTGATTGTGCATGATATTTTCTTTCAGAAGACTGGGCGGTAGTATCTAGGCAACAGTGATAGTTAGACATTGAAGATGGCAGAACATTTATTCTTCTGTTGCTCCTCTACCAACTCACGTTTCCTTATGCTTCCCATGTACCACATTTCCTGGCTGACCAGAAAGCTTTACTTTAGACTTTCACTGAGCTTTACTTTAGACTTTCGCTGAGGAAGAAATAAAAGTACAGTGTATAAGTTCAGACATTGAGGAAAGAATGAAACATTAAATTAAACTTAAGTCTGTCTAGATGTCACAATTCATCACTATTACCTTGACTCAAGGAAATGATAAATGAAAAAATATTAGAAAATTTTTTCAACATATTTTTTAAATTATCTTTTATTTTTTTAATTGGTAAAAAGCTACTTTACAATTTTGCCTTGGTTTCTGTGGTACAATAGTGTGAATCAGTCATATCATATATGTATATGCTTTCCCTTCTGAGTCTCCCTTCCCTAACCCCATCCGGTCCATCTAGGTCATCACAGGGTGTGAGGCTGGACTCCTTCTGTTATTTAGCAACTTCCCACTGACTATTTATTATATATATGATAATGTGTATCTGTCAATGCCACTTTCTCAATTAGTCCCACTCTCACCTTACACCTCTGTGTCCACAAGTCCATTCTCTAGTACATTTTTTTTTAAGATTCCATATACATGCATTAATATGTGATGCTTGCTTTTCTCTTTCTGACTTACTTCATTCTGTATAAGAAGCTCTAGTTTCATCTACTTGGCATGTTATAACTGGCTCAAATTTTTTTTCTTTTTATGACTAATATTGCATTGTATAAATGTACCACAACTTCTCTATCCATTCCCCTGCCAATGGATACCTAGGTTGCTTCCATGTCCTGGCTATTGTAAATATTGTTACAATGAACACTGGGGTACATGTATCTTTTAGAATTGTGATTTTCTTACAGTTTATGTCCAGTAGTGGTATTCAACATTAGTTTTTTTTTTTTCAATGTTAGGTTTTAAAGCAAATAATTCCATGTTTAACATTCTGTTAGCCAGACAAATATTTGGAAGGAAAAAAAAAATCAATCAAAGTCATTTGCAGTTTGTCAGCATTTTCCTGTAATCTTTACATCCTGCTTAATTATTATTCATATATAGAAATTAATGATGTCCTCTTTTCTCAGTTTTTCATTTGCCACCTTATAATTGCTAAGTCACTACATGAGTATTTTACTAAAATCCCTTTAGAAGAAGAAAGTGAGTGAAAACATTCTTTTGTTTTTTAAACAAGTCAGGTTAACTTTATTTTACATTTAAGTTAATAATGTCATTGATTTCTTTGCCTATGTTTGTATACTGATGAAAAGTGTGCAGGAAAGTTTTATGTTTTTCATGGGGAAAACCTCTTAGAGAAAGGTTTTTTGAAATCATCATTAAATAAATATATTTATTTTGAAAACTAGCTAGCAATATTCTTGGTTCTTTTGGACCAAATTTATATTTTGATCAGTTGTTCAGTTGCTAAGTCGTATTCACCTCTGTAACCCCATGGACTGCTGCATGCCAGGCTTCCCTGACCTTCTCTATTTCTTGGAGTTTGATCAAACTTGTGTTCATTGAGTCAATGATGTTATCTAACCATCTCATCCTCTGCTGCTGGCTTCTCCTCCTGCCCTTAATCTTTTCCAGCCTCCAGTATCTGAAACTAAGTGTAGGTTTTGACTTTGGCTGAAATTGAGGCTTTCTTTTAAAAAACGTATTCCAAATTGATCTATTTACATTGTGTTTATTGTTGTTTTGTCAACAATCTGAATTTTAAAGATGCTTCAGTGAAGTAGAATTTAATAGAATATTGGTTTTTGTAACTTGTGACAAATAGGAACCACATAGTGAAGACAGAGAAATCTGTTATTATATCTTTAACTTTTCCTCATTAAAATGCTAATATATTGTAAACTATTCTCCACATAAAACATTTCAGCTGTTATCAGTTGTCACTTTCAAATCACAAATCTAAGTGCTCCCAACATATTTAAAAAAAACAAAGTAGTAATAGTAAAATTTTGTCACTCAGAAGGATTTGGAGTGGTTTATGTCTTTGTGATTTGTTTTGGTTCTCAGAGCACATGCAGGCCTTGGTAAGGTCAATTAAATATAAAGCCATTTATTTGATTTAAAATAAAAAAAGAATAATGGATAGGTGTGAATATATAGTAGTATATCATTTTGAAAATAGTACAAATATTGACATGTATTGCCTCAGTCATATTAGGAGTATAGTTTCATTATCTGTTTTTTAGGTTAGTAAAATTTTATGTAATATATGTCCAAGTTTCTTGTCAGGTTTTTTTTTCTCCTAGAAAATATTTTTCATGGAAAAACTAAGGGCTATTAATATATGAAGCCAAAAAGAAATTCCTCACATCTTGCCCAAAGCATATATAACTTCAAAATTAATGAAGTTTTATTTATAGAGGAAAAAATGATTCATTAATATTTTATCCCAGAATCACTGAGTTGGTTTTAAAAACAAAAATTTAACTAACACAGAGCATTAAATAGTAGTAGTAGAATTTACATTTTTATAATTTGAAAAGCTAGATGAAAGACCTCCAAGTGATGAGATGCAAGAGCACAGTTTTGCAATATGAATATTAAGTAAAAATGACTATTTTGTGCAGAAGTTATATCCATATATATACATAAATTATTTATGCATTTATAATAACCTTATATACTTTTTGCATGATGTTTATTTCAGCAGTCTGTAGGTGATGCTTAATTTACTTATGAATTTGCAATTCCTTTTACTTAGTCAGTCCCTCATCTTAGACCTTTGGTCCAAAGGTTAAAGATACTTGTTTAGAAAGGCTACCATGTAAATAGCACTATAGTTGGTTTAAGAAGGAAGTAGATTTTGTTCTTTCTTTTATAAATAATTTTTGGAACCTGAGGAAGAAAAGCAAAGTCTCAAGTCAGTATAATATCATGTGAAAAGACTCGGGGCCCATTTTAAGCCTGGTGTAATTGAAGAATCCCAAGATGATCACTGTTACTATGGTGGAAAATCTGAATGAGACATATGTTGCATTGGTAACAGGGTTGGATAGTTCTGGCAGATTTTACTGGCCTCATGGAGCCATTCTGTTTTTTTTTTTTTCCCCCTCCTCATCAGGTGCTATTGAATAGATTAATGGTACAATAGTGGTTAAGGGAAAAAAGGGACAACTGGGTATATGCTTAATTGTCACAGAAATTGAGGCCATAGAAGATGAGGACATCAATGGGATGGAAGCACTATGAGAAGAAAAAGAATTAATATGAACGGTTGTTTAAAAATAATTTACTTGGTAACTGACAAAGGGTGAGCTGAAGAAACTTGCCATGGACACCATGGATTTTAATCTTTCAAGTCTTAACAACAGCTAATTAGAAACAGTTGAAGATTTCTGATGAAACATAGTTTTGTGAGCATGTTGTTAACTGTTTGAGGAGTTACACATTTTTAAATCAATAATACTTGCATAATAATCCCTTTTGCTAAACCCATTATCTTTATTTCTTTGCTGGAATTTGTTCTTGTGTCCACTCACACCTACTGCCACTGTCACTGCCCCTTGGCATTTGGCTGCCTGCCTTTCTGACCCTTGTTGAATTTTTCTCTGAAACTCTCATCTTCAGTATATTTCTGATCCTCTGGATGGTCTTGAAATGACCGTGCATTTGAGACCACTCCATAGATTCTTCATTTCCACTCTGACTGTGGGTACCATCCAGATCCAATCTATTTCTGTGCCCCCTCTTATTCTTTTTCCCACTTCCAGACATCCTTACTTTCATCTATATATTTTTTGTTTCCATATCTTATGTATATAAATTGGGCTTCCCTGGTGGCTCAGAGAGTAAAGACTGCCTGCAGTGCAGAAGACCTGGGTTTGATCTCTGGTCAGGAAGATTCCCTGGAGAAGGAAATGGCAATCCACTCCAGTATTCTTGCCTGGGGAATCCATGGATAGAGGAGCCTGGCTGGCTATAGTCTATGGAATCACAAAGAGTTGGACATAGCTGAACAACTGTCACTTTCACTATATAAGTTAATAAATAATTTTCTAAAACTTTTGATCAAAAGCATTCAGCATCTGTTTTAGCATCACAACCCCATAAAAAGGAGCTACATCTCCTCAAAAAACCTACATGATTTATATATTTAAAAATATGAAACTATAATGAGATAAGTAGTTTTTTGATATTCTTTTGATGAATAAAATTATGTGTGTTGAACTCACATGTTATATTGGACATATGTGTATAAGAGGCTTCAACTACTTTCAATATCTTGAATATGATAATAAGTTAGTGGAATGAATGGTTTAGAGTTGTCAAAGTGTCTCAAAGTGCTTAAAGGGTCAACCTTAAGCAAATTATCTTTTCTCCTAATCTTGAAAGGTCAGAGCTTATATATTTGTTAATTGATTGGCCAGCTCTAGAGAGTGGTGCTCTCTAGAAATTTTGGCCTACTGTATAAAGAATGTTGATATACAGTGCTGTCAGGATAGATGTCGAGTGTTTAAACAACAGTTTTGATCTAGGGGTAAAGAAATACTGAAGCAGATTGTAGTTGCATTTGTCTGTAGAAGCATTCATTTCATCACTGAAACTTTGTGATTGCCTTTCCATGTCTCTCCTAGGAAAATGCATTAGTTAGAGAACTGCTATTAGTAATTCTTTTGTTTCTTAATATATATATATATATTTGATTGAAGTATAGTTGACTTACAATGTTTCAGGTGTGCAGCAAGCTGATGTAATTATACATATACAAATATATTAGCTGTGAAATTATTTTCCATTATAGATTGTTACATGATATTGACTATAGTTCCCTGTGCCATACAGTAAGTGTTAGTTGCCTGTTGCATATCTATTTTGTAAATTAGCAATCTAGTATTCTCTTCATACTAAGTCAAACAAGTTGAAAAAATGTAATAAATTTTTCAGTTAGGCAAAAATTCATGTTTTCTAAAGTATATATATTATACATATTATTTGTATAAACTCAAATATCATCTATAGTCCAGTTGTTTTTAAACATAGCTGCTCATTAGAAACCTACCTGGAACTTTGGAGAACAAAAAACAATATTTTTCAAAAATTTCAGGACAACTCTGATATGCCTCTGGATTTTAAAAAGTGGTAAAGAACCTGCATGTTTATGTAGGGGATGTAAGAGACACAGGGTCAGTGCCTGGGCTGGGAAGATCCCCTGGAGGAGGACATGACAACCAACTCACTGGAGTGGTTTGCCTGGAAAATTTTTGTCTGGAGAATCCATTGGATTCTTGCCTGGAGAAGCCAATGGACAGAGAAGAGTGGCAGGCTATAGTCAGTCCATAGAGTCAGACATGACTGAAGTCACTGAGCACGCAAGCACAGGTTTTTCTATTATTATATGGTAGTTTTGGTTATGTGGAATTCTATTATTTCTCTGTTGACCAATCATGATACAATGTTATTAAGTGAGTAATAATTACATAATCACAAAAGTAAAAGATTTTATTCAATTTTCACACAGAAAAATTTAATTTTTGCAATCAATAGCAGACAAAAAAATGAAAGATTGTTACAATTGCAAACCATAATGGAAACATGATGAATCTAATGATATAAAATAATTACATAAAATTTGAGGGGTCAAGTAAAGTGATGTGGCAAGTGGAATTGCATACAGGTACATGTTTATGTGAGAGTTGGACTGTGAAGAAAGCTGAGCGCTGAAAAATTGATGCTTTTGAACTGTGGTGTTGGAGAAGACTCTTGAGAGTCCCTTGGACTGCAAGGAGATCCAATCAGTCCATCCTAAAGGAGATCAGTCCTGGGTGTTCTTTGGAAGGACTGATGTTGAAGCTGAAACTCCTACTTTGGCCACCTGATGTGAAGAGCTGACTCATTGGTAAAGACCCTGATGCTGGGAGGGATTGAGGGCAGGAGGAGAAGGGGATGACAGAGGAAGAGATGGCTGGATGGCATCACCGACTCAATGGACATGAGTTTGGGTAAACTCCGGGAGTTGGTGATGGACAGGGAGGCCTGGCGTGCTGCGATTCATGGGGTCGCAAAGAGTCGGACCCGACTGAACAACTGAACTGAACTGAACTGAACATGTTTTCATCCACCCAGCAGTCTATGTCTTTTGTTTGGTGCATTTAATCTAATTACATTGAAGGTAATTATTGATATATATGATCCTACTACCATTTTCTTAATTGTTTTGGGTTTATTTTCTGTAGATCTTTTCCTTCTCTTGTATTTCCTGCTGAGAGAAGTTCCTTTAGCATTTGTTGTAAAGCTTGTTTGGTGGTGCTGAATTCTCTTAAGTTTTGCTTGGAAAAAGTCTAGAAAGTTTTTGATATCTCCATCAAATCTGAATGAGAGTCTTTCTGGGTAGAGTATTCTTGGTTGTAAGTTCTTCCCTTTCATCACGTTTAATATATCATGTCATTCCCTTCTGGCTTGTAGAATTCCTGTTGAGAAATCAGCTGAAAACCTGATAGGACTTCCTTTGTATGTTATTTGGTGTTTTTCCCTTGTTGCTTCTAATATTTTATCTTTGTCTTGAATTTTTGTCAGTTTGATTACGATTTGTCTCGGTATGTTCTTCCTTGGGTTTATTCTGCCTGGGATTCTCTGTGCTTCCTGGACTTTGTCGATTATTTCCTTCCCCATATTAGGGAAGTTTTCAGCTATTATCTCTTCAAATATTTTCTGGGGTTCTTTCTCTTCATCTTTTGGAACCCCTAAAATGCAAATGTTGGTACATTTAATGTTGTCCCAGAGGTCTCTTAGTTATCTTCATTTTTTTTTTTTTCATTCTTTTTCTATACTCTGTTCTGTGGCAGTGATTTCCACCATTCTGTCCTCCAGGTCATTTATCTGTTCTTCTGTCTCAATTATTCTGCTATTGATTCCTTCTAGTGCAGTATTCATCTCTGTTTGTTTGTTCTTTAGTTCTTCTAGTTCTTTGGTAAACATTTCTTGCATCTTCCCTATTGTTTTACCAAAATCCTGGATCATCTTCACTATCATTATTCCGAATTCTTTTCCTGGAAGGCCTATCTCCAGTTCTTTAGTTGTTTTTCTGGGGTTTTAACTTGTCCCTTCATCTGACATAACTTTCTGATTTTTCATACTAATGAACTTTCTGTAATGTGGTTTATGTTTTAGCTGCTGTGAGAATGTGCTTCTTCTTGCTTCTGCCTGCCCTCTGATGGATGACGCTAAGAAGCTTGTGTAAGCTTTCTGATGGGATGGACTGGTGGTGGGAAAACTGGATCTTGCTCTGGTGGGCAGGACTTTGCTCAGTAAATCTTTAATCCAATTATCTGCTGAGGCATGGGGCTGTAGTCCTTCCATGTTGGTTGTTTGGCCTGAGGTGACCCAGCCCTGGGGTCTATGGGCTCTATGGTAGGGTTAATGGCCAATTCCAAGGGGGCTTATACCAAGTGAGACTTTTTCAGGCTGTTTCTGCCAAGGCCCCCATCCTTGTGCTGAGCGCCTGCTAATCCATGCCTCCACAGGACACCCTCCAACAGTACTAGCAGGTAGTTTTGGTTCCGTCTCCTCTGGAGTCACTGCTCCTTTCCTCTGAGTCTTGGTGTGTATAAGGTTTGGTTTGTGCCCTCCAAGAGTGGAGTCTCTATTGCCCCAGGCCTCCAGAAATCCTATAATAAAATCCCACTGGCCTTCAAGGTCAGATTCCCTGGGGATTCCTCATCCCTTTGTCAGATCCGCGGTTGGGAAGCCTGACATGGGGTTCAGAACCTTCACAACAGTGGGAGAACTTCTTTGGTATCATTGTTCTCCAGTTTGTGGGTCAGACAGGTATGGGATTTGATTTTATAATGATTGTGCCTCTCCTCCCATCTCACTGCAGCTTCTTTGTCTTTAGATGTGGGTTATCTTTTTGGTGGATTCCAGCATCCTCCTGTTGATGATTGTTCAACAGTTAGTTGTGCTTTTGATACTTTCCAACAGTTCTTTATAAATGCATCTCTACATTTCAAAGACATAAGATTAAGTCTATCACTTAATTCAGTGCTATTAATTGGTACTATGAATATCAGCCTTTTGATATAGATGATTACCTCTTTACTGTGGAAAACTTAGAAATCACTGGTATTTTAGGGTTAGCATTGCTTTCTTCTTCTGGCCTTCTGAAAAGGCATTACATTGAAACTGAATACCTCTTAACTGTTTCACCTTTAAGAAGACATCATGTTGTTTCATTTCATCTCATTTTGTGTATTGAAGTTCATAGGGAAAATATGGACGCAAATTGACTTTTACTTGAGAGTTCAAGATATGTGGAAAGTCTTATTTGATGCTATCCAATGGAAATATTCTATAATGATGAATCTGCTTTATATCGGCTCTATCCAACGCTGTAGACCAGGGGCCTGCAACATTTTTGGCACCGGAGGCTGGTTCTTCCATGGCCTTGGGTGAGGGGGGTGGTTTCAGGATGATTCAAAGTGCATTACATTTATTGTGTACTTTATTTCTATAGTTATTACATCAGCTCCACCTCAGATCACCAGGCATTAGATCTGGAGGTTGGGAACCTTTGCTATAGACTGTAGCAACATGTGGTTATTGATCACTTTAAATGTTGGTAGTGCAACCAAGGGGCTGAATTTTTAATGTTATTTAATTTTAATATTTTAACTTAAATTTCAATAGTCTGGAAAGCAACTGTCTTGTTGGACAGTACAGATATAGAACATTCCATCAACTTTTTGACCTTCCCATTTTTATTAATACTTTACCAAAATTATGCAAATACTTTTCTAATTAGATGTCCAACATTATTGAGGAAGACACAACAACTGTTACCGCTATCATTTTAATAAGTGATAAGAATTTAAAATATACACCATGAAAACTTTCCACTAGTTTTTCTTTAATATTTGATGAAACAACAGTTCTATTTTCGAAAAAGTGACTCAAATAATGATGAGCATAGAAGGACACATATAATTATGTCACCCAAAATAATTTCTTCCATAACTGATTCTTTTATATGATCACTGCTTTCAACTTTTGATGACATTCCTTTTTAATATGACTGACTTTTCATAAAGACAACCATTACACTCTCTAGGACCAATTAACTGTTGTCAAATGCCTGCTTTTAAAAATACATTCTTCAAGTATTTATTTCAAGGCCTTGAATAGTGAAGTCTTCACTTGACTAAAAGAATGTTTCATATGTTGGTATTTTGAGAGTGACAGTATGGTTTTATATAGCTAAATAATTTATAAAAACTGTCACAAAATTGAGACATTCATTATTCTGTATATAAGAAAATTTCTATTGTAGGAATTATCCCAAAGTGCCTTTGAAGTGTGGGTACAATAACTGACATACTGTTATTTTGAACATATTCCCAATATTAGTGATTCATGACATATCAAAGACCTAATAAAAATAATTTAAATTTGCTATTTTAAGTAATGTATATTTTCTATTCAGGCAAAATGTTTCTTTTTATATCTTCTTTTATTTTTTAAAATAAAAATTGCATGCAATTAAATTGTTCAATGTGATTCAATATATACTTGCATAATGATATTACTATGCACCATTAGTAATTGATTATGATAAGATTACTTGACTATATATCAGTCAAGTTATATACTTAAGGACAAGCACATGAATATGTAAACTACTTCATAAATATGCTATTTAGGACACAGATTAGCTGAGGGCTTTTGAAGAAGCTTGGCAGTAAGTTTTCATATAATGTCTATGAGTATCATTAGAAAAACTGAATTCTGTATTGTGTTACTTCATGCTGTTAGCATATTTTTAGGTGGATTATTAGATTTCTTTTAACATTCAAAGCTGTATCTTCCATGTTTAATTTTACAATGACAAATAAAAGAATTGCTCACTGCTATAAAATGTCATATTACTACAAAGTTTGATATATTAGCATTAATGAATAGAAAGCAGTCATTGATCCAGAAAAATAAACCATATTAGGTTGGACATGCCCTGATATTTTAAAATGATTATAAGTGTTCACAGGTTTATATTAACTTTTTCTAATTAAAAACATATAATATGCAAACATAGAGAAAGGTCAGTCTTATTTTTAATTATTTTTCCCATGTAATTAGACATTTATTCTCTGCAGATTGGAGTTTGCAAGATTAAAATACTTATTATTTAAAGGTCATGTATTTAGCATAAGTGAAGGACATTATGCATTAGATTATATTTCTAATATTAACTATGCATATATTTGTATTGCATGAAAAGAAGATAAATGAAAATAAATACACTATGTCTACTGAAAATAAATAGACATTTTAATGCTTGTTTTTTGTCTTTACTTCTGCATTTATCAAAAAAGGGCATTCAGTAAAAGCAGACAAAGAGGAAATAGTCAAATTAATTGATAGTCATTTCCATGAGAAATGATATGGTGAAATACACTTCAATAATATACATTTTAGATACATATTTAATATATAATGTTATTACATATGATTTTAATAAGTATTTTATATATGTGAATTTTGGGCCCTCCCATCTATGCTGGCTACTGTAGAACTAGAAATTGCATATTTGTAAATTTAATTCCTACATCTATAAGATTTAATCAGAATGTGAATATGTGTACATATGGGCAGAATTTGCAGTATGAAGCCTTACGTTTCTGCAGTGAAGTTTGATTTATTCTATCCTGAATTCATTGTGTTGGATATAGAATTTTGTGTGGAATATTGATTATAATGTATCTTTTGTAAGCATAACTTTTTCATCTTAAAAGTTAAAGCCATTTTACAGACAAAAGCAATAGGAAGCAAGGGATTTTAAAAGCATGATTATCAATGAGGGAAATATGAATCTACAGTTGACCTCAATACTGAAAGAAGAATCCAGAATCTAAATGATAGAGGAGAAAATTTACCGCATTAGGAGTACACATGAGAAAAAAAAGGATAAAACAGAAGGTCAACACCCTGGGAGCATAAGATTGGATTCATTTAAATTTGATAAATTGATGAAGTTATGAAAAAAACAAACAGAACTGGCATTCAATAGGAATAAGCATCAGTTCAGTTCAGTTGCTCAGTCCTGTCCAGCTCTTTGCGACCCCATGGACTGCAGCACACCAGGCCTCCCTGTCCATCATCAACTCCTGGAGTTAACTCAAACTCATGTCTATTGAGTTGGTTATGTCATCCAACCATATCATACTCTGTCATCCCCTTCTCCTGCCTTCAATCTTTACCAGCATCATGATCTTTTCAAATGAGTCAGCTCTTTGCATCAGGTGGCCAAAGTATTGGGGTTTCAGCTTTAATATCAGTCCTTCCAATGAATATCCAGGACTGATTTCATTTAGGATGTACTGGCTGGATCGCCTTGCAGTTCAAAGGACTCTCAAGAGTCTTCTCCAATACCACAGTTCAATTCTTCAGTGCTCAGCTTTCTTTATAGTCCAACTCCCACATCCATACATGACTACTGGAAAAATTATAGCCTTGAATAGACAGATCTTTGTTGGCAAAGTAATGTCTCTGCTTTTAATACGCTGTCTAGGTTGGTCATAACTTTTCTTCCAAGGAGTAAGCATCTTTTAATTTCATGGCTGCAGTCACCATCTGTAGTAATTTTGGAGCCCAAAAAGATAAAATGTGCCACTGTTTCCACTGTTTCCTCATTTATTTGCCATGAAGTGATGGGACCAGATGCCATGATCTTAGTTCTCTGAATGTTGAGCTTTAAGCCAACTTTTTCACTCTCCTCATCACTTTCATTTCACTCTCTTTAGTTCTTCACTTTCTGCCATAAGGGTGGTGTAATCTGAGTATCTGAGGTTATTGATATTTCTCCGGAAATCTTGATTCCAGCTTGTGCTTCATTGAGCCCAGCATTTCTCATGATGTACTCTGCATATAAGTTAAATAAGCAGTGTGACAATATGCAGCCTTGACGTACTCCTTTTCCTATTTAGAACCAGTCTGTTGTTCCATGTCCAATTCTAACTGTTGCTTCCTGAGCTGCATACAGGCTTCTCAAGAGGCAGGTCAAGTGGTCTGGTAGTTCCATCACTTTCAGAATTTTCCACAGTTTATTGTGGTCCACACAGTCAAAGGCTTTGGCATAGTCAATAAAGCAGAAATAGATGTTTTTCTGGAACTCTCTTGCTTTTTTGATGATCCATCAGATATTGACAATTTGATCTCTGGTTCCTCTACCATTTCTGAATGCAGGTTAAACATCTGGAAGCTTACGTATTGTTGAAGCCTGGCTCGGAAAATTTTGAGCATTACTTTACTAGCATGTGAGGTGAGTGCAATTGTGCAGTAGTTTGCATATTCTTTGGCATTGCCTTTCTTTGGGATTGGAATGAAAACTGACCTTTTCCAGTTCTGTGGCTACAGCTGAGTTTTCCAAATTTGCTGGCATATTAAATGCAGCACTTTCACAGCATCATCTTTTAGGATTTGAAATAGCTCAACTGGAATTGCATAGCATAGTGTAATGCAATTAAGACAGAGAAAGGAGTTTTTTGAAAACAATGAGCAGTAACATAGATTGCAGTGTGGAGCATTCATAGCATTCTAGGATGGAATGCTAGCATAGTAGGAGGAAACATTAAGGCCATTTTATAGGGGGATGGAGAGGTAAGAGGTATTCACAACCAGGAGTGTTAGAGAACTTGGAGTGTTATCATTGTCTCTGTCAGCCCAATAATGCCCTTCAACACCACACCATCCCTAAATCTAACAGGGAATGGTCTAAGGTGTTATAACTGATGGAAAGAACTGACTCTTCAGTCTCTAATAATCAATCCATGGGCAAATCTCTCAGAATGACTAAAATATATTCTGAATTTCTTTATTTCCTCATTCCTAATATTTTTGTACTAATGCAAAATATCATCACCTCACCTTGCTTTAACATCCATTTTCCAGATTGCAAACAAAGTTATTTCTTCACTTGATGAATCGAGATTATACTTTGTTCATAAGTCCAACAGTGACTTAATGCCAGTAGAATAAAAAACAAACCTCTGAATATTGATAGCAGTACTTCATATGATCTTGCCCCCCTCTTCACTCCTTTACACTTCCTGAAGCTTTTCTTCCTCTTATTCATACAACAAGCTATGCTCATATTTGTCTTATGATGATACCTTTTATTTTGTAATTAAGGAGACTTTTAAATGGCATGTGACATATCCAGGATGACCTGGGAATCTAGTAACACCTTTAAAATTTGCCATGGATGAAAGTTACTCTGTCATGTCCAGCTCTTTGTGACTCCATGGTCTATACAGTCCATGGAATTCTCTAGGCCATAATACTAGAGTGGGTAACCATTCCCTTCTCCCGGGGATCTTCCCAACCCAGGGATTGAACCCAGGTCTTCTGCACTGCAGGCAGATTCTTTACCAGCTGAGTCACAAGGGAAGCCCAAGAATATTGGATTGAGTAGCCTATCCTTTCTCCAGTGGATCTTCCTGACCCAGGAATTGAACTGGGGTCTCCTGCATTGCAGGCAGACTCTTTACCAACTGAGCTATTAGGGAAGCCTAAAACTTGCCATATTTTCAGGAAATTTTTCAGATTTGACATGAAAAATAAAGTGCCTAAATACTTTAAATACTTAAAACTTTAATTTTTGAGAAAACACATTCCCTGTGTTTCTAAGCTAGCATCTGAGTGACTGAGTGAAAAGGGCATTTCTTTCCCCAGTATAAATACATCTGTATTCAAGGTCACATTTTGTTTGAGCATTGTCACTTTTCATATGAGATTAATTTTTCTTCGGTGACTATTGTCATAATAATTGGATATGCACTCCATGGAAAGCAATTCTCTGATGTTCCAGTCAGATCTCTACATTTAAATAAAGATTTAACAGAGCAGAAAACAGAAGGAAAACGTGTAACTGGAGAGGTGCTCTGTGTCGCAGAGCTGGGTGAGCATCCATTCTGCAGGGTCGAGTCCGCTCAGCGATGCCTACCCAACCCTTTTGTTTGGTGCTGAAGGTGGCAATTACCAGGAATCATTTATTTCTGCTGCCTCTCACTATTTCTCTGCTTAAACTCTCAAAGCCTTGGAAGCTGCTCAAGACAGTATAGGTCTAGGGGAGCTGGGCGATTCTCATTATGTAACCAAAATCATTCATTAAACATAAACTGAATGTAAGACTGTGGCTGCAGGCAGCTGTCTGATCATGCTTTGCCACAACTAGGTTATTTTAAAGTTGATATAAACTAAGTCGATTCCTTTTATGGCAGTATCTTCTGGGCTCAGGCATATTTCAAGAGGGCAGAGAAATAATTGATTTTGAATTCTTACATATTCAGGATACCTGTGAGCTCTACTTTGGAATCATTTATATATTTTAAAAGTCTGTCATTTTTAGTTGCATGCATGGGAAACATTACTCTAGTTCTATAGTTCTTAGTAACAGATTCAAACATCATTTATATACATTTTGAAAAAAGTATATATATCATTACTTAATGGAATATACTAAATAGTTAATGCGTTATACTAGGAAATGTGTTGATATACAAAAAGTGTTAAGAATTAGTAAATAAGTAAAAGAAAATAGTTGCAGGGAAAAACTATTGTTTTCCTTTGCTATAAGAGAGAAAGTGCTCTCCTCCTTTGTCTATATTATTTCAGAACATTGCTAAATGTGAAAAAATGTGTCACGTTTCTAATGAAAAATGATGGTGATAGAACATTTCTATTCAGTTTGAGTGATTATTTAATAAGTGATATATGCCAATGCCTGGAAGAGACTTTATATATCATTTAGCATATTATTTCTTAAATTATATTCTATGAAGTCTCAAAGCTCCAAGCAAAAAATAAAAACATAATTGTCTGCAGTGAAACAGGTTTTGGAATTAAACCATTTAAACTGATTTATCTAACACATGACTTCACATAGTGTTTAGTGCCATGGTGCTCATTTGATCAGCAACATTTCCTAAACTGATTTGGCTTGTTGCTGCCACTAACATCTGAGGGACTCAGCTTTTTTTTTTTTTTTTCTTTTATAACCAGAAGTCAGTAAAATATTGATGTTAGAAATCCCTTATTATAGAGGAAAGGAAGTAAGGTAGGAGGAAGCTAAATGGCTGAGCCAAAGCCACAGAGAGGGTTTACTGGTCATGCCACTATGCTACATTTTTAATCAACTGAGATGACCAACACTGTAGATATACTTCTTTCCCACTAAACTTAAATCCCATCTTCCTAGGTAGCAAGAAGCATCAAAGTGTGCCAATCCCTTAAAGGGTTTTGGTTTTTGACAGCAGAGAGGATAAGCTTGTCAACTGCCCTGGGTGTCCTGTCCGATCAGATATCTCTCTAGTGACGACCTTTGTATATGAGTTCAGAAATAATTTTCAGCTGTCACATAAGATGCCTCTCCAAAGATACAAAGAAAAAAATTGTATTTATAGGGAAGAATTTAACTTCCATGGCAATTTCAAAGCACCTCTCCCTACACTCTATTTATACGCACACACCATGTGCAGGCATATAAATCTCCTTCGAGAAAGTAGGACGCATGAGTTCCTCAACAAATGGCACAAGGTCATTAAGATGATTCTACAGGAATATTCCAGAGATGCACCTTTGGTCTTGTGAAATACTGATTATTTATTGTTAGGAGCCATATACATGATTGAATTGTCTATATTTTCCTGCAGAGGCATATATCAGAGTCGGATCCACTAGCCCAAGTGTTTTGCTGGTATTTTATATTGTTCATTTGGAGTTGGTAAAATTGACTATTGTTTACTTATACTGACAAAATTATATATGCTGTTCTATTAATATATACATAAAGTGTTAGTTGCTCAGTTGTGTCCGACTTTTTGTGACCCATAGAGTGTAGCCCGCCAGACTCCTCTGTCCATGAGACTCTTCAGGCAAGAATATTAGAGTTGCCATTCCCTTCTCCAGGGGATCTTCCTGACCCAGGAATTGAATTGAATCGAATCCTGCATTGTATACAGATTATTTACCATCTGAGCCACTGGGGGAAGCCTGTATAATCAAAGTGGATTCTTTTGCCTGTATAATCAAAGTGGATTCTTTTTTATAGATGTTGATATCTTGTTTCTGTTAAAAAATTTTCTTTATCCCTAAATTATACAAGCAGCCTTCTAGATTTTTAATGATATTTGTTATAATGATTTTCATATTCTTGTTGTTAATTTATTTGAAATTTATTTATGTTTATTTAGCAGAGATAAAGATGATTGTATCAAGATAATAACTGAAGAAACATGTTTTCACATTTAACTGGCATACTGTAATTGATACACAGACACACACACACTTTTTCCCCCTGAATTCTAATACCCTGATGTATTTGTCTAATTCCATAATAATATCATATTGATTTGATTATAGTGTTTTTATTGTTCTAATATTGAGTATGTAAAAAGTCAAGGTCTTGTTCTTATCTTCTCATAAGTTTTCTGGCTATTTTAAGGAGCTTATTTTCTATGTAATTTTAAGACTATTTTATTCATTTCCACAATGAAATATACAATTTAATTAGAATTACATTAATTTTATATGAATTCTAAGAAAACTGACTTTTTTTTTGGATACTTATGCTTTCCACACAGGTTATGGGAAATCTTTCTGCATTCAGACTTATTCTCTTCATTATGATTTTATAGTTTTCTTGATTATTGGCTCTGTGAATTTCTTCCTAATTTTCTTCCTTTGAATTTTATAGCTTTTGTTCATCTTATAAGCTAAATGATATTTTTTCTATTTCTGTCTGTAGTTGATTACTTTAGGAATAGAAAAAGTCATTGACTTCTATATACTGTTTTCATATCCAGTAATGATTCTGTTTCTTGAATTTTCCCACATTGTTTTACTAGTAACAATGTGTAATACTTATGTCTCTCTATTTTCTAATATTTAATTGCCTTATTTTTCTTGTCACTGTATTCTCTAGAATTTAAATACAATGTTAGAAAATAGTGGTGATGGTGGTAATTCTATACAGTTTAAATACAATTTTCCCTTTTTTTCTTCCTTCAGTTCATTACAAAGAATATAGAATAGGATCATAACAATCATACTTTCATGTAATCACAAAGAGTATCAACTCTAAAGTATAAAGGAAGAAGTTACCATTTTCAGACTTTAATCATTTACTATTGGTGACTCAGGGGGAAAGCCATCTGCCAATTCAGAAGATGTAGAAGAAATGGGTTTGATCCCTGGGTTGGGAAGCTTCTCTGAAGCAAATGATAATCCATTCCAGTATTTTAGCCTGGGAAATTCCATAGACTAGAGGAGCCTCGCAGGATACTATCCATGAAGTTCCAAGAGTCAGACAGGATTTAGTGACTAAACAACAACTGAAATAAGCATGGGATTTAGAGGTAGGAATAGAAGGGTTTGAAACGCACAAAATATTTTGGGTTCTCTGAGTGGTTCAGTGGTTAAGAATCCACCTGTAAAGCAGGAGATATGAGTTTGATCTCTGGGTCAGGAAGCTGCCCTGGAGAAGGAAATGGTAAGCCACTCCAGTATTCTTGCCTGGGACAGAAGAGTCTGACGGGCTTCATTCCATGGGGTCACAGCTTTAGACACAACTTAGCAACTAAACAACAGTAACAACGACTTGTGCAGGAATACTGTGAGTATGAGGATATATCAATTGGCCATTTTGATTGAAGAACAGGGACTCTAAAGTAGAAAAATGATTAGCTTGAAAGAGACTAAAAGAATTAGTTAAAAGAATAAATATAATTGTCAATATGTTCACATTATGTATTTCAATCTAAATTGTGGAAAAAATTAAAGTCTTTTTACTCATTGTACGATATCTAGTCCCTGCAGTAGTATTTTAGCACTTTATTATCTCAGGTGTGGTTTAATTTTTCTACAAAATTTGGGGTTTCTTTACATTCTTTTGCTATAAATGTGATTCTATTTGATTTTTTTTTTTCTGTTATATCTCCTTTTGTTGCAAATTTATCCAGTCTGTGTCTTTTCATATTCTATTAAATTGAAAAACACTACAAAGTTATTTCTCTTAAGAATTGCTTTGTTTGAATAAATCTATCTTTATCTCATTTGTTGAAGAATGGTTTTGCTGAATATAGAATTCCAGATTCACAACTTTTAAATGACTTTTAAAAATATGACTTAGAGTCTTTACTCTTCCAGAAAATTACTAGAGCTAATCAATGAATATAGTAAAGTTGCAGGATATAAAATTAACACACAGAAATCACTTGCATTCCTATATACTAACAATGAAAAAACAGAATGAGAAATTAAGGAAACAATACCATTCACCATTTCAACAAAAAGAATAAAATACTTAGGAGTATATCTACCTAAAGAAACAAAAGACCTATACATAGAAAACTATAAAACACTGATGAAAGAAATCAAAGAGGACACAAACAGATGGAGAAACATACCGTGTTCATGGATTGGAAGAATCAATATTGTCAAAATGGCTATTCTACCCAAAGCAATCTATAGATTGAATGCAATCCCTATCAAGCTACCAACGGTATTTTTCACAGAACTAGAACAAATAATTTCACAATTTGTATGGAAATACAGAAAACCACGAATAGCCAAAGTAATCTTGAGAAAGAAGAATGGAACTGGAGGAATCAACCTGCCTGACTTCAGACTCTACTACAAAGCCACAGTCATCAAGACAGTATGGTACTGGCACAAAGACAGAAATATAGATCAATGGAACAGAATAGAAAGCCCAGAGATAAATCCACGAACCTATGGACACCTTATCTTTGACAAAGGAGGCAAGGATATACAATGGAAAAAAAGACAACCTCTTTAACAAGTGGTGCTAGGAAAACTGGTCAACCGCTTGTAAAAGAATGAAACTAGAACACTTTCTAACACCATACACAAAAATAAACTCAAAATGGATTAAAGACCTAAATGTAAGACCAGAAAGTATAAAACTCCTAGAGGAGAACATAGGCAAAACACTCTCCAACATAAATCTCAGCAAGATCCTCTATGACCCACCTCCCAGAATATTGGAAATAAAAGCGAAACTAAACAAATGGGACCTAATGAAACTTAAAAGCTTCTGCACTACAAAGGAAACTATAAGTAAGGTGAAAAGACAGCCCTCAGATTGGGAGAAAATAATAGCAAATGAAGAAACAGACAAAGGATTAATCTCAAAAATATACAAGCAACTCCTGAAGCTCAATTCCAGAAAAATAAATGACCCAATCAAAAAATGGGCCAAAGAACTAAACAGACATTTCTCCAAAGAAGACATACAGATGGCTAACAAACACATGAAAAGATGCTTCACATCACTCATTATCAGAGAAATGCAAATCAAAACCACAATGAGGTACCATTACACGCCAGTCAGGATGGCTGCTATCCAAAAGTCTACAAGCAATAAATGCTGGAGAGGGTGTGGAGAAAAGGGAACCCTCTTACACTGTTGGTGGGAATGCAAACTAGTACAGCCACTATGGAAAACAGTGTGGAGATTTCTTAAAAAACTGGAAATAGAACTGCTCTATGACCCAGCAATACCACTTCTGGGCATACACCCTGAGGAAACCAGATCTGAAAGAGACACGTGCACCCCAATGTTCATTGCAGCACTGTTTATAATAGCCAGGACATGGAAGCAGCCTAGATGCCCATCAGCAGATGAATGGATAAGGAAGCTGTGGTACATATACACCATGGAATATTACTCAGCCGTTAAAAAGAATTCATTTGAATCAGTTCTAATGAGATGGATGAAACTGGAGCCCATTATACATAGTGAAGTAAGCCAGAAAGATAAGGAACATTACAGCATACTAACACATATATATATGGAATTTAGAAAGATGGTAATGGTAACCCTATATGCAAAACAGAAAAAGAGACACAGAAGTACAGAACAGACTTTTGAACTCTGCGGGAGAAGGTGAGGGTGGGATGTTTCAAAAGAACAGCATGTATATTATCTATGGTGAAACAGATCACTAGCCCGGGTGAGATGCATGAGACGAGTGCTCGGGCCTGGTGCACTGGGAGGACCCAGGGTGGCCGGTGGAGGGGGAGGTGGGAGGGGGGATCGGGATGGGGAATACGTATAACTCTACGGCTGGTTCGTGTTAATGTATGACAAAACCCACTGAAATGTGAAGTGATTGGCCACCAACTAATAAAATAAAATTAAAAAAATAAATGGGAAAAAAAATATGACTTAGAGTCTTTAAAAATGAAACTCTTGTCCTCTGGCATGCATGGTTTTGACAAAAATCTGCCACCATTCTTATCTTTGTTTCTTTGTAGAAAATGCATTTCTTTTTTTCTATCTTAAAAATATATTTTAAGTTATTATTTGCCACAATTTGACTATGATGACTGTGATGTGATTTGCTTTCATCATGTGAAATTAAATTAATTTCATTTAATTCCTTCCTCTTGGAGTTTGTTAGGGTTCATTGATCTGTAGATTTGGTTTTCATCAACTTTAGAAAGATTTTTTATACTGTTTTTCATTATCTTTTATCATTCCCTATGTATCCTTCTTTTTGGATTACTTTTTTGTAATTGCATATTATATTTTTATTTCTACATATCAATTGGTTATTTTGAAAAAATATTAGTATTGCACCATTTTTTCACTCCAGTAATATTTGTATTTATTATGGTTAACATAACATGACATTTTAAAACATATGTTTCAATTTCATTTATTATTCTTTTATTTAGAATATTAGCATCTACATTCATAAGTGAGTTATATCTGTATTATTAATTTACACCAGTTTTGAAGCCTTTGACTGTGTGGATCACAATAAACTGTGGAAAATTCTGAAGGAGATGGGAAGACCAGACCATCTGTCCTGCCTCTTGAGAAACCTGTATGCAGGTCAGGAAACAGGAGTTAGAACTGGACGTGGGAGAACAGACTGGTTCCAAATAGGAAAAGGAGTATGTCAAGGCTGTATATTGTCACCCTGATTATTTAACTTATATTCAGAGTGCATCATGAGAAACACTGGGCTGGAGGAAGTATAAGCTGGAATCAAGATTGCTTGGAGAAATATCAATAACCTCAGATATGCAGATGACACCAACCTTATGGCAGAAAGTTAAGAGGAACTAAAGAGCCTCTTGATGAAAATGAAAGAGGAGAGTGAAGAAGTTGGCTTAAAGCTCAACACTCAGAAAATGAAGATCATGGCATCCAGTCTCATCACTTCATGGCAAATAGATGGGGAATCAGTGGAAACAGTGGCTGACTTTATTTTCTTGGGCTCTAAAATAACTCTAGATGGTGACTGCAGCCATGAAATTAAAAGACACTTACTCCTTGGAAGGAAAGTTATGACCAACTTAGAGAGCATATTTAAAAGCAGAGACATTACTTTGCCCACAAAGGTCCATTTAGTAAAGGCTATGATTTTTTCAGTAGTCATGTATGGATGTGAGAGTTGGGCTATAAAGAAAGCTGAGCACTGAAGAATTGATGCTTTTGAACTGTGATGTTGGAGAAGACTCTTGAGAGCCCCTTGGATTGCAAGGAGATCCAACCAGTCAATCCTAAAACAGAACAGTCCTGGGTGTTCATTGGAAGGACTGCTGTTGAAGCTGAAACTCCAATACTTTGGCCACCTGATGTGAAGAGCTGACTCATTTGAAACGACCCTGATGCTGGAAAAGATTGAGGGCAGGAGGAGAAGGGGATGACAGAAGATGAGATGGTTGGATGGCATCACTGACTCAATGGACATGATTTTGGGTAGATTCCCGCAGTTGGTGATGGACAGGGAAGCCTGGCGTGCTGCAGTTCATGGTGTTGCAAAGAGTCGGATATGACTGAGTGACTGAACTGAACTGAACTGGCTGTTAAAACTAAGTTCTTTAAAATTACTTAGGAAGGTGATTCATCAATCTTGATGCTCTAGAAAAATTTAAATAATATCTGTTACTCACTTAAAATTGTTTTAGAACTTTGTTGTGAAATCATTTACTTGTTGCATTTAAAGAACAGATTTTAAATCATTTAAAAAATTTCATTTCATAGAAACTAAATTCAAAATTTCTGCTTTATGTCAAATTGGGTAAGTCATATTTTGGTAAATATTCTTTGACTGTTATGTGTACAAATATTTAGTCTAAACTGACTGTTTATTACTCTTATGAAGCTTCTAATTTTTCAGTAATCTGTATATACATATTCTTTTTAGACTTGCATAATTTTATTCTCAGTATTAATTTTTGCCTTTTAAAATTTTGTCAGTTACATTTTTATTTAGTCTTGAAAACTATAGATTTGTATTAATTATCATGAAACTCATGCAAATATTTTATAAGCAGAGTTATGCCCCATTGTATAAACCTTTGATAAAGAAACATGTATCATAATAGGGAAATAGTAAGGTGTATTTTGCAGTCTTTGTCTCTCAAACATTACCACCTGACTACAGATGTGATCTTTGGTGCTGCACGTAACAGAAATTCAACTTATAAAAATGAATTAATTGACTTATATAAATGAATAGTCCAGTAATGGATAGAGCAGGAGATGAAACTTGATCCAGGGCTCAAATGTTGGAGTTAGCATCTTGGGTAATATGTTACTGTGAAGGAAAGTTCACAGAGGCCAATCTGCCTTCAGCCTTCTTGAGAATATGAGGGCAGAGGTGCCATTTATTTTTTTTTCCACCCTCAATTATCTTCTCAAGAGCTTTACCTATTTTATTGATGATTTTATAGTAATTTATTATAGATTTATTTTTTCCATTTTAATATTTAGAGATGTGTTTCATGAATTTTAGTTTTAGCTTTTTAATATATTTTCAAAATTCCTTAATATAAATACCTGGTTCACAATGTTTCTTCATTAGTAAAGAGTACATTTAATGATGATAAAACTTAAATTACTCACAGCCTATGCTTTTCCCCACAACTTTTTATATGAGATATTCTCTTTTATATTGATTCCTTGATAATTTATAATTTCCATTTTTATGTTGCTTTTGATTTAAGAACTACTTAATGGCTGTGTCTTAATTTCTGATATTCAGTGAATTTTAAGTTTTTGATTCATTTTATTGAAATGGTCTCAGAAGATATTGTCTGTAAAAATCATTTATTTAACTGGATGAATTTGAATGGGTAGAAAACAATATTTATTTTTTAAAATGTTCTGTGGTAATTCAAAAAGTATGTATATTCTTTGGCTGAGGGATATAAAGTTTCACATACATTTTAAATCAAGGCTTTGATTATATCTTCTTTCATTTTTGACATTATTTTTTTAATGTATTAGGTTGGTGCAAAGATAATTGTAGTTTTTGCATTGTTGAAATTTGCCATTTGATATTGGAATACATTCTACATAACTGTGGATATATTATACATCATTTTAATGCACACTTCTTGGTTTATTTATTTACTTACATTTTTGCTATTGATATTACTTTCTGGGGCTTCCTGGGTGGCTCGGTAGTAAAAAATTCACCTTCCAATGTAGGAGACACAGAAGACTCAGGTTTGATCCCTGGGTCGGGAAGATCCCCTGGAGAAGGAAATGGCAACCCATTCAGGTATTCATGCCTGGAAAATCCATGGGCAGAGGAGCCTAGAGGGCTATAGTCCTTTGACTCACAAAACATCAGAGACACCTGAGCACAAAGAACATTGCTATTATTATTGTTCAGCCTCCCAGTCATGTCTGACTTTTTGTGACTCCAAGGACTCCAAGGACTGCAGCACACCCTGTCTCTCACCATCTCCTGAAATTTGTCCAAGTTCATGCACATTGCACTGGTGATATCATCCAGCCATCTCGTCCTCTGATGCCATTTTCTCCTTCTGCCTTCAATCTTATTTGGGCCTATATCTTCAATCCTATTGGGCATTTGTTACTTGCTGTTTGTTTTATATTTATTTTAGACCATGCAAATGATATTATATAAAAAGCAAATTTGAGTAATTTTCTTATTCAGATGCAAAATGGGTCATAAAGCAGCAGAGACGATTCACAACCTCAACAGTGCATTTGACCCAGGAATGTAGAGTGCAGTGGTGGTTCAACAAGTTTTGCAAAGGAGACAAGAGCTTTGAAGATGAGGAATATAGTGGCTGATCATCAGAAGTTGACAACAACCAATTGAGAACAATCATCAAAGCTAATCCTCTTACAGCTACTGGGGAAGTTGCCAAATAACTCAGCATTGATCATTCTATAGTCATTTAGCATTGAAACAAATCTGAAAGGTGAAAAAGCTTGATAAGTAGATGCCTCATGAGCTGACTGAAAATTAAAAAAATCCTCATTTTGAAGTGTGGTCTCCTCTTATTCTGTGCAACAGCAGTGAACCATTTCTTGATTGGATTGTGATATGTAACTAAAAGTGAATTTTATATGACAACTGGCAATGACCAGCTCAGTGGTTGGGTTGAGAAAAAACTCCATCAGTTCAGTTCAGTCACTCAGTCATGTCCAACTCTTTGCAACCCCATGAATCGCAGCACACCAGGCCTCCCTGTCCATCACCAACTCCTGGAGTTTACTCAAACTCATGCCCATCGAGTCGGTGATGCCATCCAGCCATCTCATCCTCTGTTGTCCCCTTCTCCTGCTGCCCCCAATCCCTCCCAGCATCAGGGTCTTTTCCAAAGAGTCAACTCTTCGCATAAGGTGGCCAAAGTATTGAAGTTTCAGCTTCAGCATCAGTTCTTCCAATGAGTACCCAGAACTGATCTCCTTTAGGATGGACTGGTTGGATCTCCTTGCAGTCCAAGGGACTCTCAAGAGTCTTCTCCAACACCATAGTTCAAAAGCATCAATTTTTCGGCACTCAGTTTTCCTCACAGTCCAACTCTCACATCCATACATGACCACTGGAAAAACCATAGCCTTGACCAGATGGACCTTTAGCACTTCTCAAAGCAAAACTTGCACCAAAAAAAGGTCATGGTCACTGTTTGGTGGTCTGCTGGCTGTCTGATCCCCTATAGCTTTCTGAATCCCTTTGAAACCATTACATCTGAGAATTATTCTCATCATATCAATGATATGCACTGAAAACTGCAACGCTTGCAGCTGGCATTGGTCAACAGAAAGGGCCCAATTCTTCTTCATGAAAACACCCAACTGCATGTCACACAATGAACACTTCAAAAGTTGAATGAATTGCACTACAAAGTTTTGCCTCATCCACCATATTCATCTGACCTCTCACCAACTGACTAACCTTTCTTCAAGCATCTCCACAACTTTTTGTGGAAAAATGAGTCCACAAACATAAAGACACAGAAAATGCATTCCAACTCTTCTTCAAATCTTGAAGTTTTTGTAGATTTTCATGCTACAGGAATAAAGAAACTTTGTAAAATTCTTCAAGAGATGGGAATACCAGACCAGATTACTTGCTTCCTGAGAAATCTGTGTGCAGGTCAAGAAGCAACTAGACATGGAACAATGGACTGGTTCCAAATTGGGAAAGGGGCACATCAAGGCTGTATGTTGTCACTCTAATTATTTAACTTATATGAAGAGTACATCATGTGAAATGCCAGGCTGGATGAAGCACAAACTGGAATCAAGATTGTCAAAAGAAATATCAATAACCTCAGACACGCAGATGACACCACCCTTATGGCAGAAAGCAAAGAGGAACTAAGGGGCCTCTTGATGAAAGTGAAAGAGGAGAGTGAAAAAGTTGGCTTAAAACACAACATTCAAAAAACTAAGATCATGGCCTCTGATCCCATCACTTTATGGCAAATAGAGGGGGAAAGAATGGAAACCATGAAAGACTTTATTTTGGGGGTCTCCAAAATCACTGCAGATGGTGAGTGCAACCATGAAATTAAAAGACCGTTGGTCCTTGGAAGAAAATCTATGAACAATCTAGAGAACATATTAAAAAGATATTACTTTGCTGACAAATGTCCATCTAGTCAAAGCTATGGTTTTTCAGTAGTCTTGTATGGATGTAAGGGTTGGACTATAAAGAAAGCTGAGCACCGAAGAATTGATGCTTTTGAAGTGTAGTGTTGGAGAAGACTCTTAAGAGTCCCTCAGACATCAAGGAAATCAAACCAGTCAATCCTAAAGGAAATCAGTACTGAATATTCATTGGAAGGACTGATGCTGAAACTGGTACTCCAATACCTTGGCCACCTGATGGGAAGAACTGACTCATTTGAAAAGACCCTGATGCTGAGAGAGTTTGAAGGCAGGAGGAGAAGGGGACAACAGAAACTGAGATGGTTGGATGGCATCACCAACTCGATGGACATGAGTTTGAACAGGTTCCGGAAGTTGGTGATGGACAGGGAGGCCTGGCATGCTGCAGTCCATTGTGTTGCAGAGTCAGACATGACTGAGCAACTGAACTGATGAACAAAGTTATTTCTCATTGGCAAAAATATGTTTTGCTATGTAATTGTAATGGTTCTTATTTTGATTAATAAAAATGTGTTTGAGCTGAGTTATAATGATTTAAAATTCATGGTCCAAAACTGTATTTACATTTGCACCAGCCTAATAATTAGTTCTATCCAATTTGGGAAATGTATTGCAGTTTTTTTTTTTTTTTTCTTTTAAGTTTCCTTTTGTTTTGGTTAGATTTTGTTATTTCTAGCTTCAAAATTATTTGTGCAAGAGATTTTACCTTTTATTTCCCATTCTTCATGTGTGTACACACATGTATACATCTGCTTAAGTTTTTATTATTATTATATACTCTGTATTCTTTTGTTATTTGATTTTAAACTCTATCTGGTTCTGTATTAATATTATAATACATGCTTATATTTATGTTAATTAATAACCAACAGTTTATTTCAAGTTTTAAATAAAATCTCAGTGTAACAATTTTCTACTTTGAATGGAGAATTCAGGAAAATAACCTGTATATTTGATATCATTCCTTCCACTTAAGTTAATATCTAAGGTTCATTTTACTTTTGTTGTTTTTATTTTCCTTGTCTTAAATGTTCTAGTAATGTTATAACTATTCCTTTTGTTTCCCATGTTAATTTGGGACATTTTCTGTTTTTTCTCATTGTTAATGCCTTCTTGCCAGTATCTATAATCAAACATATTTACTCATGTATGAAAATTAAATTTCAAATTTAATTTGGCCCAGCAATATGCTTTTTTCTCATTTCCTTCATTTGCTTTATAAGACCTTTGGTGGTTTAGTCACCAAGTCTTGCCCAACTCTTGTGACCCCATGGACTGTAGCCCACCAGGCTTCTCTGTCCATGAGATTCTCCAGGTAAGAATACTGGAATGGGTTGCCATTTCCATCTCCAGGGGATCTTCCTGACCCAGGAATCGAACCCAGGTCTCCTACATTGCAGGCAGATTCTTTCCCAAATGAGCTATAAGGGAAGCCCATAAGACATTTAAAACCTTTATAATATTTTCAGCCTTCAAGCCCTCTACTAGTTTTACCTCTTTTCCACCTGGTTAGAATATTGGACACTTTCCTTCCTGTCTCTCTAAATTTTTCTCTCCTAGATTTGCACTTTTGTTCTAAACTAGCATTAACATTTTTATTGCCATCTGATTTTTTCCATTGCAAAGATATTTCAGTACTTATGTCATTATTGAATTTAACTTTGAAGTTATCTTTGTCTCTATTAACATCATGTGCTTATTTATTTTGCTGTTTTATTAGGATCATTTCAATTTATTTTCTCAGATGAGATGTGTGAGTTGAAATGGTTTTCTTTGCATATAGCGGATTCTTTCTGTTTGTAGATTTATAATACATTCTCTTTATACTTGCAGTTTGGGAATTTTATCAAGATGTAGCCTTAAAAAAGATCAATCTCAACTAGAAATCTATGAAGCCTTTTAATATATAGGAGCTGATATCTGTATTTCTTTACCCCACATTTTTCTTTTTATCTTTAGACTCTTTTATTTACCTCATATCGGATTTTTGTTGTGGATATCCTCTCTTATTGGGGCACACACAATTATATAATCTGTATATTTCTGTTTAACAGAGACACTGGAGAAAAATGAAGTGAATCATACTTTTGTAGGTTTTATTCATCTCAGAACGGGTAATTCTGTCTTCATAGATTCTAAACTAACTCTTGACTATTCATCTCTTACTATTGAGAAAGAATATTCTTTCTAAATTCAAATTTACATCATATAAATCTTCTGCTTAAATTTATTTATTGTATTTTCTCACATGTAACTTACATTCTAGTTATACTCTACATAGTAAAATTTTCTCTATTAATAGATACTTGTCATCTGTCTGAGTTAATTTCCTCAGACAGGAACTCTCTTCAGCAAACCTTATAATTCAACAATAATAAATCATATGCCTTTCTCTATACACAACACATTCTATCTTACTTTACCACAAAGAACAAATAGCCATTTTATTTTCTCAAAGTGTCCTTCTTTGCTGTACAGTCTGATATATTCATCTTTAGCTCCTGTGGACAGACTTCCTGAATTTCACAGAGGATGTTAGTTTCTGTTCCTATCTCTTACCATTACTCTACAGGCCTGTTGGGAAATGCTTTGTAACCCAAACATGTGTCACCCCCACCTATATTATTATAAGAGCTTTATTCTCTTTGACTTCTATAATTTCTTTGTTCAAGTATGTAGGAAAATCTAATGTGCAAACATTCTCTGAAAAGAGAAGATAGTCTTGGTTAGAAAAGAGAGTGGACGAGAAGTAACTTGACAGTGAGAGGATGTTAGAACATATCTTTCACACAAGGAGCATTGTATAACAAATTAAGGTACATGAAACATTACCACAATTGTTACGGACCCAAAAGAAATAGAAAGCAAACCTGTATAAAAGTAGTGGAGTCAGATGAGAGAAGGTAGGGATGGAGACGTACATTTTGCCTGCTGTTTCTGTAACATGGACCTACCTTCCTTAAACATGGTTTTGATGCAATGACTTGGAAATAACAATAAAAAATGCCATCAACTTGAGCAAGTTCAAATCTAAAAGTATTGAATTTCTTGGCACACAGAGATGGCCCTATGCCTGAGGAAATGCAGATGGTGCATCAATCTTTTCCTAACTAAATCATTACTCTTCAGTGATCTCTATTGTGTGCATAAATTCATACTTTTCACTGAAATTATTGATTTGGATGAATTGTGTTGATAATTAGTATGACACACACTAAAATCTTTTTGTATAAAATCATTGTTTGTAATAACAATAATTTTGGCAAAAAATACATCCTTCTGAGTGCTCTTTAAAAAAAAAATACCTCTATGTACCAAAGTGATTCTCTCATTATTTAGCATATTGTAAACTTTATAGGTTGTCTACCTTAATCTCATGTTCTTTCTTTTCGTGTTAAGGAGGATAATGCTGAAACTAGAGAGGTAGCCACAGAAAATGAAAGCTGTAGGTTCTTGATGTGGGAAATAGAAGACCTGATAATCTGTTGACTATTCATATACCAGTGCATGTTGTTTATTCCTTAAAAATTTACTAATTAAAACAAATTAGCATTTAAAAATAGTTTTCACATTAAATATTCCTTTATCTTTAAAAATTATTGGAGAAAAGTGGGTCCCTTGGTGTCTGAGCCATGCATGTTAGAAGTATGTATCATTGTACAATGTGATTTTAAAAGTTGTTCCAATAAAATAAATTTCTATCAGAAAGTAAAATTAAATTGTTTTCATCCAATATCTTTACCAATATCTTCATTGGTATAAAGATGAAATAATATCTTTACAATATCTTTATTCTAAATTCACTAAGAATGAGAAGTAGTAAAATTTTGTTTCATTATTTATTGCAGCTCTTCTTTTGGTTGAAATGTTTGAAAAGAAAGACACTGGTCTGTATTTTTCTTTAATATTTTTACTATGTTAATATCCAAACATAGATTACAGTAGAAAAAATATATAATTAAATAAGCATACATATGCTCACAACATATCTAACAACTGTTAACATTTGGACTTATTTTACTATTTTTCTGCTGTGTTTATAAATAATGATATGGTATTTTACCCTCAAATATTATAATACTCTTCTGTAAGAAATATGAGCATTCTCTGTATAACCATGATGCTATTAACTCATAAGTTAAAAATATTTCCCTAAAGTCACCTATTATCAAGTTCATATTGAGATATTATCAATTGTCCTCCAAATATTTTTAATAGCTCTTTTATTTTAAACTGCCCTCCCCCCAAAGCCAGCATTCAAATAAGAGTGACACATTACCTTTTGTTATGTTTCTTAAGTCCCTTTTATCTCAAACAATCTAAGATGGGATTTTATAATGAGTTACTGAAGTATTGTAAGTGGAAGCACTTCAGAATGGCAATTCCACTCTCATCTTGTTAGGGTGGTTGAAGTGTGTCGTAGCTGTGGGAGGGCATTGCTCAGACATCCTTCATGCAGAAGCTACTGTGGAGTGTCCTCCGCTGACAGCCTCCAGTTACTGTCCATTCGGGATTCACCTCAGCTTTCACTCGAAAGGCTTATTCTCCCCAGGTTACTCCCAGCCGATTTCTTACAGATCCAATTCTGTCTTGGTGACTTTTGAGGTCCTGAAATGATTTTTTAAAAATGCAATACAGGGAATGTAGAAAATTCTCTTCCGAAATAAGTTTTATTTAAAAAAAAAATGTAATACAGGGAATGTAGAAAATTCTCTTCATCTCAGTTTGGTCTCCCTTTTTCTCAGCAAGAACTATCAAAAAAATATATATACACACAAATGTAGGCATATATGCCTGTATCTATAAAATATACAAAAATAAATTGAAAGCAACATATGCATTATAAGCAAATATGTATTTCTTTCCATCTTATTTATTCTATATAATGCTTTCCAATATTATCACTGCAGGACACTGAATGAATAATAGTTTAATAAATTATCCTCAAATATGGGTTATAACCTGCCCCTGCCTATATTTTCACACCCACTGTTACAAACTACTGAAAAATAGTAAAGAGTTAGAAATAAATATTGAATAATAGTACTTGCCAATATCAGGGGAGTGCCATTTCAAATTGTTCAATTGGGACCTTTATTTTCTATTGGGGGATTTGGTAATATGTTGATGAAAACAAAATTGTATAAAGTTAGTAGCTAAGTTTCCATTTTTATTTTAGAAATACAGCATTCAAATGTGCTTTTGTCTTTTCATGGGCTTTATTTATTCATTATTCACCCACTTATTCAATGAGCTTGTATTGAATTCCTGGATTGGGAAATATTTGCAGTTTTTTATACCTGTTCAATCTTCAAGTTACTACATGAAATAAAGAGGAATAAAAAATGCTATAATCCAAGAAGGATTTTGTGTAAAGTGTTAAAGAGAGGAATGAACAAGCTTTGGAATCACAGAAGAAGGGTATGTGAATCAACTAGAAGGACTGAAGAGCATTCTCTTTTATTGCTGAACTATGCTGCTGTTCAGACACCTCCTCAGTACCCAAAGCCCCAGGGAATATGTGCATCCTAGATTTTACAGATTTATTTTCTTGGGTTCCAAAATCACTGCAGAGGGTGACTGAAATCATGAAGTTAAAAGACGCTTGCTTCTTGGAAGAAAAACTATGACCAACCTAGACAGCATGTTAAAAAACAGAGGCAGTACTTTGCTGACAAATGTCCATCTAGTCAAAGCTATGGTTTTTCCAGTGGTCATGTATGGATGTGAGGATTGGACTATAAAGAAAGCCGAGCACCAAAGAATTGATGCTTTTCAATTGTGGTGTTGGAGGATTCTTGAGAGTCTTTTGGACTGCAAGAAGATCAAATCAGTCAATACTAAAGGAAATCAGTCCTGAACATTCATTGGAAGGATGGATGCTGAAGCTGAAATTCAAATACTTTGGCCACCTGATGTGAAGAACTGACTCATTTGAAAAGACCCTGATGCTGAGAGAGATTGAAGGCAGGAGGAGAAGGGGACAACAGAATGAGAGGGTAGGGTGGCATCATCGACTCGACAGACATGAGTTTGAGCAAACTCCGGGAGTTGGTGATGGACTGAGAAGCCTGGTGTGCTGCAGTCTAGAGGGTTGCAAAGAGTTGGACATAATTGAGTGACTGAACTGAACTGAACTGAAATTCTACAGAAAGCAAACTAAACAAAAACTATGGTTGAATTAAGGTGAATATAATTGTCAAATAATGTAGAGAACACATATAGCCCATCACATAGGTAATATGATTGACTGTCAGTAAAGGGGACATTCTAGTTTTCATTACTATTCCATGTTACATATTGAATTAATACTTACACAACAGAAGGTTCTTTTTTAACTGAGTTTCATCTTTAGGGAAAGTGTGGTGTTTGGGTGGATCATCTATTGGATGCCCCAAACTCAATTAACTGTCACTGATATAACACTGGTTCCAAACAGGAGAAGGAGTATGTCAAGGCTGTATATTGTCACTGTGCTTATTTAACTTATATTCAAAGTGCATCATGAGAAACGCTGGGCTGGATAAAGCATAAGCTGGAATCAAGATTGCTGGGAGAAATATCAATAAACTTAGATATGCAGATGACACCACCCTTGTGGCAGAAAGTGAAGAGGAACTAAACAGCCTTTTGATGAAAGTGAAAGAGAAGAGGAAAAAGTTGGCTTTAAAGCTCAACATTCAGAAAACAAAGAACATGGCATCCGTTCCCATCACTTCATGGCAAATAGATGGAGAAACACTGGAAACAGTGGCTGAATTTATATTTTTGGACTCCAAATCACTGCAGATTGTGATTGCAGCCATGATATAAAAAGACACTTATTCCTTGGAAGAAAAGTTATGACCAACCTAGACAGCATATTAAAAAACAGAGACATTACTTTGCCAACAAAGGTCCCTCTAGTCAAGGCTATGGTTTTCCTGTAGTCATGTATGGATGTGAGAGTTGGACTATAAAGAAAGCTGAGCACTGAAGAATTGATGCTTTTGAACTGTAGTGTTGGAGAAGACTCTTGAGAGTCCCTTGGACTGTAAGGAGATCCAACCAATCCATCCTTAAGGAGATCAGTCCTGGGTGTTCATTGGAAGGACTGATGTTGAAGCTGAAACTCCAATACTTTGGCTACCTGATGCGAAGAGCTGACTCATTTGAAAAGACCCTGATGCTGGGAAAGATTGAAGGCAGAAGGAGAAGTTGAAGATGAAGGCAGGACAACAGAGGATGAGATGGTTGGATGGCATCACTGACTCAATGGACATGAATTTGAGCAAGCTCCGGGTGTTGGTGATGGACAGGGAGGCCTGGCATGCTGCAGTCCATGGGATTGCAACGAGCTGGACACAACTAAGCAACTGAACTGAACTGAGCTAACACTAAGATCTGAACCGAGCAACCAGAGCACACCATGTGGTTGTAACCTGGAGCTAATGATTAGCGAAAACTTGAGTGTTTTACCTGAAAGCACACTGTAGCCTCCACAGATTTGCCCTTACATTTATAATCCCATTAATCAAGGGAGAACATCTTACTCCAGGCAATTAGTTTTGACAATGGAACAGTAAATATACCCTAATTAATGGCTTTTATAATTACTCTTCCCTATGTGGACATTAACTGGTGTTCAGGCATTAATTGTGACATGAATATGATTGCCTATCAGTAAGAAAACCATTTTGCAGTTTAATTGTATATTTCAAGGAGTAATGTATATCGTTTTCAGAGTCACTTTAACCAGACTTTAAGTCTTTAAAGAGACTAAAGAATCTGAAGGAAGAAGTCTCTTCTTCTTTCAAGTGCTTGGAGCTGGTGCATTGGGATGACCCAGAGGGATGGGATGGGGAGGGAGGTGGAAGGGGGATCAGGATGGGGAACACATGTAAATCCATGACTTATTCATGTCAATGTATGGCAAAAACCACTACAGTATTGTAATTAGTGTCCAACTAATAAAAATAATTGGGAAAAAGAAAAAAAAAGTGATGTCTATTCTCTAAAAAACAAAAAAGAGTGTCTTCTGACCTCTTCCTTCCTAGCTCATTTTAATCACTTATGCCGTGTTTAGACAACTCTCCCATGCCCACACCACCCCTGCAAACACACATACAAACATTATAGGATCATGCTGTGGAATACAGAAGCTACTGATCACATATGGTGATTTAAATTAATTAAATTAAATTAGAAATGTAGTCCTTACACTGACTACAGTAGCCACATATGGCTAGTGACTAACTGCTATAATGGAAGTGTGGATATCAGTTCAGCTCAGTTGCTCAGTCACGTCCAACTCTTTGCGACCCCATGGACTGCAGCATTTCTGGCTTCTCTGTCCAACACCAACTCCAGGAACTTGCTCAAACTCAGGTCCAATGTGTCGGTGACGCCATTCTCCCCTCTCATTCTCTGTCATTCCCTCTCCTCCTGCCTTCGATCTTGCCCACCATCAGGGTCTTTACCAATGAGTCAGTTCTTTGCATCAGGTGGCCAAAGTACTGGAGTTTCAGCTTCAGCATCCATACTTCCAATGTATGTTCAGGACTGATTTCCTTTAGTATTGACTGATTTGATCTCCTTGCAGTTCAAGGGACTCTCAAGAATCTTCTCCAACACCACAGTTCAAAAGCAACTGTTCTTCGGCTCTCAGCTTTTTTTATAGTTCAACCTCTTATTCATACATGACCTCTGGAAAAACTATAGTTTGATTAGATGGATATTTGTCGACAAAGTAATGTCTCTGTTTTTTAATATGCTGTCTAAATTGGTCATAGCTTTTCTTCCAAGGAACAAGCATCTTTTAATTTCATGGCTGCAGTCACCATCTGTAGTGATTTTGGAGCCCCCCAAAAATAAAGTCTGTCACTGTTTGCATTCTTTCCCCATCTATTTGTCATGAAGTGATGGGACTGGATGCCATATTAGTTTTTTGAAAGTTGAGTTTTAAGCCAGCTTTTGTACACTCCTTTTTCACTTTCATCAAGAGGCTCTTTAGTTCTTCTTCGCTGTCTGCCATAATGGTGTTGTCATTTGCGTATCTGAGTTTATTGACATTTCTTGTGGCAATCTTGATTCCAGTTGTGCTTCATCCAGCCTGGCATTTCACATGTAGTACTCTGCATATAAGTTAAATAAACAGGGTGACAGTATACAGCCTTGATACACTTCTTTCCCAATTTGGAACCAGTCCATTGTTCCATGTCTAGTTCTAACTGTTGCTTCTTGATCTGCATATAGATTTCTCAGGGGGCAGGTAAGGTGGTCTGGAATTCCCTTCTCTTTCAGAATTTTCTACATGGAGCATTTCTATTATCTCAGAAGTTCTATTGCATTGCACAACATCTAGAAAGCGATTTGTGAAGGCTAAGTTGTTCACTGGTGTATCCTTGTAGTCTAGAATATTACCCTTATATTCTCCTCATTATATCCTTCAATTCCTAATGATAATCTTGCTGGTTAGAATATCATAGGTGGCAGGTTTTTCCTTTTCAATACTTTAAGCATATCATGCCATTTCCTTCTGGCCTGCAAAGTTTGTACAGCTAATAGCCTTATGGGTATTCCTTTCTTTGTAACTTTTTGTTTTTCTCTTACTGTCTTTAAAATCACTTCATTATCTTTAAATTTTGCCATGCTAATTATGTCTTGGTGCATGTCTCTTTGGTTTCCTATTTCTTTGGTATTCCATGCTTCCTGTACGTGGATTCTGTTTCCTTCTTTAGGTTTGGGAAGTTTTCAGCCATCAGTTTATCAGTTACATTTTTGATCTTTTTTTCTCTCTCTCCACCTTCTGGGACCTCTGTAGTGTGAATGTTGGTACATTAGATCTTGTGCTACAGATCTCTTAAGCTGTTCTCATGTTTAAGTTAAGGTATAGTTAAAATACAATATTATAAACATTACAAGTATATAATGTAGTAATTACAATTTTTAAAGGTTATAGTTATTATAGAATATTAGCTATGTCCCTGTGTTGAATATTATATCCATATAGCTTATTTTATATATAACAGGTTTTACTTCTTAATTTCCTATACCTATATTTTGTCTCCCTCTTTCCCTCTCTCCACTGTAACCACTAGTTTGCTGTCTATATCTGTGAGTCTGTTTCTTTTCCTTATATTCATTGGTGTATTATGTATTTTTAGATTCCTCATATAAGTGATATCTAACAGTATTTGCCTTTCTCTGACATATTCACTTAGCTTAATACCCTATAAGTCCATCCACAGTATTACATACAAATGACAAAATTTTATCCTATTTGTGCCTAAATTGTAGTATCATATATATATGATATATATATCATATCTTCTTTATCCATTCAACTGATGATGGATACTTAGGTTACTTCCCTATCTTGGCAATTCTAAATAATGTTTCTATGAACATTGGGTTGCATGTATATTTTCAAACTATTATTTTTGGTTTTTCTTCAGATATATAACCATAAGTGGAATTGTTTGGTCATATCCCTGGATTGGGAAGATTCCCCTGGAGGAGGGCATGGAAACCCACTCCAGTATTCTTGCCTGGGGAATCCCATGGACAGAGGAGCCTGGCAGGCTACAGTCCATGGGGTCACAAAAAGTCAGGCACAACTGAAGCTACTTAGCACACACAGCATAGGATAGTTTTATTTTTAGTTTTGTGAGAAATGTTCATACTATTTTTCATAGTGACTGCACTGATTTACATTCCCATCAACATGTAGGAGGATTCCCCTTTGGAGAACCCTAGCCAACATTTATTATTTGTAGACTTTTCATTGATAGTCATTCTGACATGTGTGAGGTGATAGCTCATTATGATTTTGATTTGTATTTCCCTGATGATTAGCTATGTTGAGCATTTATTTAGCCTGTTTTGATTAGGTGTTTTTCATTATTTTATCTTCCAAATTGTTCATGTGTTCTTCTGTATCACCTAGTTTGATGTTTGTTCCTTCTAGTGTGTTTTTTATTTCAGTTATTCTGTTCAGTTCTGGCTGATAATTTTTTATATTTTGTAGTTCCTTGTTAAAATTCTTACTGTGTTCATTTATTCTTTTCTGTTTTTCACTTAACATTCTTATTGCTAATGCCTGAGCTCTTTATATGGTAAATTATTTATTTTTATTTCATTAGTTGTTCTTTTCATGATTTTTAAATTTTGTCCTTTTGTTTGAAACAGATTCTTTTGTCTTCTTATTTTATTTTATTTTTCTCTATGAAACTCCAGCTGTATCTCTGAGCAAAATGGGTCAGAGCAGGTTCTCAGCTCTTCCTGGAATGCATGCTGGGATGCTCAAGGGAAACTGGCCAGAGTGCGGGCAGTTTCATTCTGCTTCCTCCACCTTGTTTCAGGAGTAAGAAAGTATGTGTGTAGTCTTCATGGGCAGGTCTATACTTAAATTCCTGCTCTTAGTCCCCCTAGTTTTCAAACCAGCTAAGGGAATTCATCCTCCCCGTGTTGGACCCCAGGTCTGGGGAGCCCAATGTGTGGTTTGATCCCCCTCCCTTAGGAGAATCTCTGAGCCTTGTAATACCCCTCCTCTTCTGTATCCTGCCCTAGGGATCAGGTCCCCAACAAATTGCTTCTTTTCCCTTCCCACCCAACTCTGCATGTAATTTTCATACAGCTTGATTGCGTAAGAGTCTTTCTGCCCTTCTCCAATTTGTTTCCATGAGAATTGCTCTACATGTAGATGTGGTTTGTATATATCAGTACTTGGAGGGAAGTTAGGCATCCTCCCACTCTGTCATCTTGATATCCTCTTAGATCTAATTTTTAATATTTAACAAAAACTTATGCAGGCTGAGAATTCTTGTTCCAAACAGAAAACATTAGTAATTAAACTTAGGTTTATTGCTTATTAAAGTGAAGAATCCTGTGCTACAGTTGACTTAAGTAAATCTTTCATTTTTATTGTGTTTGGTCAATGTAGCATAGCTGGAAAATTTATTTATACTCTAAGAACATCCCAGAAGGCATTAGGGTGAACAGAAACCTGAAAAGTTCAGATTGCACTCCATAGCATTGCCGCTTTAAATCTCTTCCCAATTATTATATCAAGATTTAACTTTGGGAGCATACTAATACTCTAACACATTAGAGATGAGCTATCTGCTCTGGTTAAATTAACAACTGACCTAAACCTTTTCCCAAAGTTGGCTCTAACCATTTGAGAAGAGCGATTTCATTGTTCAACATTTGCAGACCTAATTATCTCCTGAGTCTATCCAATGCCAGTGCTAAAAGCCTCAAAGAGACTTTTTTCTTCACTTCAGAGGCAAACAAGCTGAAATTGAAAAGTTTTAGAATCATAAGAGTTGATACCTTATAACAATAGCAACAACAACAAAAGAATGAGAAACTGTGAATAATTTTAGAAGAAGTTCTACTTTTACTTAAATTTTATCAGTAATTCATGATCCTTCATTAGGCCAAAAAAAAAAAAATTCTTTAGTTTTTAGTTTTCCCTAGATGCTTAGAGAATTTAGGAAAAAAAATTATTATTTCCTGTAATTATAGTACTCAAGTGACATGTAGACCAAGTTTAGGTCTTTATTATCATGACTAATTAAAAATATCTGTGATTAAGATCACTTAATATTTGAGAAAACAAAATATTCTCATTTCCATATCATCTAGCAGATATTAAAAGTTGTTTGTCTTATATCCCATTAATTATTGTATACTTTCATCTCGCCTACCCCATTTCATATATGAGATTTCTGAAAATCCTAGTTTCAGCAAATCAAATATTTTAGGGAAAGGTCAATATTTGTATATGTTTCTTTATGCAGAGCCTACTTTCTCCAGACTGTTTCATGCAATCTGCTTGTGAGTACTGTGGCGATCTTCTGAAGTACTCTGAACCCAGTTCTGTACTGTTTAAATATATTCTACTACATATTCCAAAGTAGTGGTTTTCAGATCATAGAATGCATTCCAGATTGTGGCTATTGGTAGAAAACTGAATATTAGATATTTGGAGGTAAAGGATGTATTGTTTATATTTCCTTCCATTTCTCAACCTTCATGTCCCAAAGAGTCACAAATATGCTTCTAGAACCATTTCTCTATCCTTTCCTTGATAATAATTTTCCTTTGTATTTAAATATTTACAGGTTGTTGAGCTTCCCTTACGTGGAACTTCAACATATATTTACTATGTTGAAAGTATGTTTAATTTCTGGTAGTTCCTGCTCAATCTGTACATTAAGAGTTTCATTAGATAAAAAAACTTATGAAATATAATGCTTCACCTCACTCCACTTAGATTCAGTTCAACGAATCACTTGTTAATCGCCTACTGGGTACGAGGCATTACGACATACAATTGCTGATATAGGAACATAGGCAATATGCACTGAATCAATTCAGTTCAGTCACTCAGTCATGTTTGACTCTTTGCGATCCCATGGACTGCAGCACACCAGGCTTCCCTGTCCATCACCAACTCCTGAAGTTTTTTCAAACTCATGTCCATCAAGTCGGTGATGCCATCCAACCATCTCATCCACTGTTGTCCCCTTCTCCTCCTGCCTTCAAAGACCCAGCATCAGGGTCTTTTCCAATGAGTCAGTTCTTTGCATCAGGTGGCCAAAGTACTTGAGTTTCAGCTTCAACATCAGTCCTTCTAATGAATATTCAGAACTGATTTCCTTTAGGATGGACTGGTTGGATCTCCTTGCAGTCCAAGTGACTCTCAAGAGTCTTCTCCAATACCGCAGTTTAAAAGCATCAATTCATTGAATGACATGTCATTAATATAGTAAATATCTTTATATAATATGTTAAACCTTTATATTTACTAGTAGTAACATCGTTATTTTTAGTTGATATATTTTTCAGTTATAGCCGCAAAAAATCGGTCAAAATGCCTCCACTTACAAGGTCAGATTATCTTCTCTTCCCCACTGTAAATCTGCCCAGATAAACACTTTTTGTCCCCTGTGAGACCAGATAGATAGAGATTTTCTAACAAAGCCACAGCAGTTAAGCCTCTCCCTTTTTCAAATCTTCCAAGCTCATATGGATAGATGTGTATGGTCTTCAGTCCTCCTTGGTGACAGACATCAAGGAGGTCAGTTTTTTGCATAATGATGAGAATACACTTTGCATAATTAATATGGTTTAAAGATAAGCTACCTGTAGATGTTTTGGCCCACAAATATAAAAATATATTTGTGGTTTAATTGTGAAATAAACTGTATGTGTTTTTATGACATAATGTAAGTTAATCATATGTTAGTGTTGCAGCTGTTTGTATAAATGACTAAATAATAACTAAAATAGCTCCCTTCCTGATATTGTTATAGAGAGGTGATTCAACCTCATGGAACCTAACTCACAATTGAAGTAATATTTTAGTGAACAGAATGAGTCTGCTAAGAAAATGCATCCTTTCCAGAATACTTCATTATTCAAGCTTAGTCCTGTCTAGGCTTGTTGCTGGTTTTATTTTCTCACCTCTCTTATTTTTGAGGCAATGAAAATATTGCCTTTGTTACAGAAAGATGAAATTAATGTATTGGGAAAAGTCTATTGTTAGAATATAAAATATTTATAATGGCACCTATAAACTATATTACTTCCTGTCACTATCTGTATACCTACATCAATGTTCATATGTATTGAACGATGAAAGTAAAATGAATCATTTTTTAATTGTACAATTTGTCTTTTTGTTCTAACTAGTATAATGTGAACCACAGAAACTCTTTGTCATGACTTAGCAATTATTTGATAGAGATTTGGAAAAGACTTTATTTAGATGATAACTCAGATAATCATACCTGTGGCACAGGCACTGCTAATATTGAAGTTAATAATCAGTTATGGATTAAATAAATCTAACAAGCTATGGAAGTGACAATCAAATATAACAAATAATATATATGCATGTAATATAAATATATATGAATAGTACTTTCCATTAACAACATAATCTGATTTTTATTTGTTTTTATATAAACTGTGGTGGTGAATGAATGAGAAATAGATTAAAATCTTCCAGAGTTAATTTAAGAAAGAATGAGAACAGAACTAACATTGAAATGGCAATTAGGGGACTTCCGTAGGGGTCCAGTCATTAAGACATGGTGCATCCACTCCAGGGGACACGCTTGATCTCTGATTGGGGAACTAAGATCCTGCATGCTGCACAAGGCCAAAAAAAGAAAAAAGAAATGGCAATTAGGTTTCTGTGTTCTTCTATCATTTTCAAGGCAGAATTAAGAAGAAAAATTAAAATGTAGGAAAATATAATTTATTGTATTATTTATAGAAAAGTTTTTTTTTTTTTCATCTTTAAGGACATATTTGATTGCTCAATAATGTGCAGTATAAACTAATTTCCCAAGGATATTGTCCCAGATTTTGTTATCTATTATTGTGGTGTAGATAAGTAATGTGACCTGAAGAAAATAAAGTAATTCTCTAATTAATTTGAGCTAATAATTTTAATAATAAAATTAGTACATGATATACTGTTTTGAAATCCATCACTGTAATTTTATACTAGGACATTTGAGCCATGAGAGAACAGGAAAATAATGTCTGCTTCCTTCACAAATATTTCATTAGATTTTTATATCAGTTCAGTCACTCAGTCGTGTTTAACTCTTTGCGACCCCATGGACTGCATCATGCATAGCTTCCCTGTCCATTACCAACTCCCAGAGCTTATTCAAACTCAGGTCCATTGAGTTGGTAATGCCATCCAACCATCTCATCCTCTGTCATCCCTTTCTCCTCCTGCCTTCAATCTTGCCCAGAATTCGGATCTTTACCAAAGAGTCAGTTCTTTGCATAAGGTGGCCAAAGTTGTGGAGTTTCAACTTTAGCATACATTCTTCCAATGACTCTTCACGATTAATTTCCTTTAGGATGGACAGTTTTGATCTCCTTGCAGTCCAAGGGACTCTCAAGAGCTTTCTCCAACACCACATTTCAAAAGCATCAATTCTTCAGTGCTCAGCTTTCTTTATAGTCCAACTCTCACATTTATACAAGACTACTGAAATAACCATAACTTTGACTAGACAGAACTTTGTTGGCACTGTAATATCTCTGCTTTTAATATGCTGTCTAAATAACCCGATATGCAAAACAAAAAAAGAGGCACAGAAGTACAGAACAGACTTTTGAACTCTGTGGGAGAAGGTGAGGGTTGGATGTTTCGAAAGAACAGCATGTATATTATCTATGGTGAAACAGATCACTAGCCCAGGTGGGATGCATGAGTCAAGTGCTCGGGCCTGGTGCACTGGGAGGACCCTGAGGAGTCGGGTGGAGAGGGAGGTGGGAGGGGGGATCGGGATGGGGAATACGTGTAACTCTATGGCTGATTCATGTCAATGTATGACAAAACCCACTGCAATGTTGTGAAGTAATTAGCCTACAACTAATAAAATAAAATTAAAAAAAAAAATATGATGTCTAGGTTGTCATAGCTTTTCTTCCAAGGAACAAGTGTCTTTTAATTTTGTGGTTGCAGTTTAATTTCAACATGTGCAGTGATTTTGGAACCCCCCAAAATAGTCTCTGACTGTTTCCATTCTTTCCCCATCTATTTGCCATGTAGTGATGGGACTGGATGCCATGATCTTAGATTTTTGAATGTTGAGTTTTAAGCCAGCTTTTTTCACTCTCCTCTTTCACTTTCATCAAGAGGCTCTTTAGTTCCTCTTCGCTTTCTGCCATAACGGTGGTCATCTGCATATCTGAGTTGTTGATAGTTTTCCCAGCAACCTTGATTCCAGCTTGTAGTTCATCCAGCCCAGCATCACGCATGATATACACTGCACATAAGTTAAATAAGCAGAGCGACAATACACAGCCTTGAAGTACTCCTATCCCAATTTGGAACCTGTCCATTGGTGCATGTCTGGTTCTAACTCTTGCTACTTAATGTGTATACAAATTTCTCAGGATGCATGGAAAGTGGTTTGGTATTCTCATCTCTTTCAGAGTTTTCCACAGTTTTTGTGATCAACACAGTCAAAGTCAATACAGTCAAAGTCCTTGTTGTAGTCAATAAAGAGGAAGTAGATGTTTTCCTGGAACTCTCTCACTTTTTTGATGATCCAGTGGATGTTGGCAATTTGATCTCTGGTTCCTCTGCGTTTTCCAAATCCAGTTTGAACATTTGGAAGTCCTTGGTTCACACACTGTTTGATCCTGGCTTGGAGAAATTTGGACATTTCTTTGCTAGTGTATGAGATGAGTGCAATTTGAGGTAGTTTGAACATTCTTTGGCATTGTCTTGGTTTGGAATTGAAATGAAAACTGATCTTTCCCAACCCTGTGGCCCCTGTTGAGCTTTCCAAATTTGCTGTCTGTTGAGTGCAGCACTTTCACAGCATCATCTTTTAGGATTTGAAATAGCTCAACTGGAATCTATCACCTGCTCTAGCTTTGTTCATAATGATGCTTCCTATGGCCCACTTGACTTCACATTCCAGAATGTCAGGCTCTACTTGAGTGATCACACCATTGTGGTTATCTTGGTCATGAAGATCTTTTTTTAATAGTTCTTGTGTGTATTCTTGCCACCTCTTCTTAATATCTTCTGATTCTGTTAGGTCCATACTGTTTCTGTCCTTTATTGTGCCCATGTTTGCATGAAACATTCCCTTGGTATCTCTAATTTTCTTGAAGTGATCTCTAATCTTTCCCATTCTATTGTTTTTCTCTATTTCTTTACATTGAACACTGAGGAAGGCTTTTTTATCTCTCTCTGTTATTCTTTGGAACTTTGTGTTCTTTCCTTTTCTCCTTTGCTTTTAGCTTCTCTTCTTTTCTTAACTATTTGTCAGGCCTCCTCAGAAAACCATTTTGTCTTTCTGCATTTTTTTCTTGGGGATGGTCTTGATTACTGCCTCTTGTACAGTGTCACAAACCTCCATCTATACTTCTTCAGGCACTCTATCAAATCTAAACCATTGAATCTGTTTGTCACTTACAGTGTCTAATCAAAAGGGATTTGATTTAGATCATACCTGAATGGTCTAGTGGTTTTCCCTAACTTTTTCAATTTAAGTCTGAATTTTTCAGTATGGAGTTCATGACCTGAGCCACAGTCGCTCCCAGTCTTCTTTCTGCTGACTGTATAGAGCGTCTGCATTTTTCTGCTGCAAAGAACATAATCAATCTCATATCAGTATTCACCACCTGGTGATGCCCACGTGTACAACTGTCTCTTGCGTTGATGGAAGAAGGCTTTTGCTATGACCAGTGCATTCTCTTGGCAAAACTCTGTTAACCTTTGCCCTGCTTCATTATGTACTCTAAGGCCAAACTTGCCTGTTACTCCAGGTATCTCTTGACTTCCTACTTTTGCATTCCAGTCCTCTATGATGAGAAGGACATCTTTTTGGGGTGTTAGTTCTAGAAGGTCTTGTAGGTCTTCATAGAACTGTTTAACTTCAGCTTCTTCAGCATTAGTGGTAGAGGCATAGACTTTGATCACTGTGATACTGAATAGTTTCCCTTGGAAATGAACAGAGCTCTTTCTATCATTTTCGAGATTGCGCCCAAGTACTGCATTTCGGACTCTTGTTGATATGAGGACTACTCCATTCTTCTAAGGGATTTTTTTCCCCACAGTAGTAGTTATAATAGTCATATGTGTACATGCTCATTCTTCTCTGGCTCTTTGTGACCCCATGGACTGTAGCCCTCCAGGATCTTCAGTCCATGGAATTTCCCAGGCAAGAATATTGAAGTGCATTTCCGTTTCCTACTCCATGGTATCTTCCTGACCCAGGGATCAGACTCATGTCTCCTGCATTGGCAGGCAAATTCTTTTACCACTGCACTATATGGGATACAGATATAATGGTCATCTGAATTAAAGTTGCCCATTGCAATCCATTTTATTTCACTGATTCCTAAAACACCTATGTTCACTCTTATCATCTTGTTTGACCACTTCTAATTTACCTTGATTCATGGACCTAACATTCCAGGTTCCTATGCAATATCATTTTTTAGTGTTGAATCTTAGTTCCATCACCAGTCACATCCACAACTGGCCATTGTTTTTGCTTTGTTTCTGTCTCTTTGTTCTTTCTGGATTTATTTCTCCACTCTTCTCCAGTAGCATATTGGACACCTATTGACCTGGGGAGTTCATCTTTCAGTGTTATATCTTTTTGCCTTTTCAAACTGTTCATGGGGTTCTCAAGGCTGAATACTGAAGTGGTTTGCCATTCCTTTCTCTAGTGGATCTCATCTTGTCAGAACTCTCCACCAAGATCCGTTGGACTTGGGTGGCCCTATATGGCATAGTTCATAGTTTCATTGAGTTAGAAAAGCCTGTGATCCATATGATCAGTTTAGTTACTTTTCCATGGTTGTGGTTTTCATTCTGGCCCTCTGATGGATAAGGATAAGAGGCTTGTGGAAGTTTCCTGATGGGAGTGACTGACTGTGGGGGAGTCTGAGTCTTGTTCTGATGGAGGGTGGGCATGCTCAATAAATCTTTAATCCAATTTTCTGTTGATGGACTGGGCTCTGTTCCCTCTCTGTTGTTTGGCCTGAGGCCAAACTATGTTAGAGGTAATGATGATAATGGATTATTATATAGATATATAATAAGATTATATAGATAATCTATATAGATGATATAGATATGTTTTAAATCAGTCTCTAAAAACAAAATTCCTATTTTCTAAAGAAAATATATATATTGTACTTAATGTGTTATACATTTGATAAGCATGTATATTACTCAGAAATTCTTTCTCCTAAACTTTTGATTTAGGGCAAAGAGATGTGGACTATAATAATTCTCCTGACTGGAAATGAAGTGGGAAATATTTAATAAAGGAAATTGCTTTAAGCAAGGTTACTTTCTAGGGCTCTCACTGTGTGTTTAAGAGCCAAATATCCCTTCCCTCATCTTCTCTTCCCTTTTCTTTTCTCTCTCTGGCTCTGTTCTCTGCATACCTCTTCAAACTTGTTTTAACCTGAGTCTTTCCATGTTTCATTCCTTGCAGCTCCAGGCATAAGTCCTCAGAACTCTCAGGCACAGTAAAAAATCAACAAATAACAAATAACTAAAACCCACTTTCCCCAGGTTGTCCCAGCTAAAATCTCAGGTCTGTCTGTCTCTGACTGACTTCAGTAATTTGACTGTTATTGAAGTGTTGTCCAAAGCATGGGAACCTATTGATTGGAAAGGACAGAACCTGGTGTTACTGCAGGATGGGACGGTAGTGAGAGAAAGAATATTTGATTCCCTGAGGAAAATACAGGTTGATCCTCAAGACAGAAGGGAAGTGGGTATCGAACTTGAAAAATTCAACTTTAACTTTAATTTGTTTCTAAGACAAGGAGATTAATCTTGAAAAAATGGAGAAAGCTGTGATTGATTAGATAAAGTTGTAAAATATGGATATAGCAATTCCTGTGGTACATTTAGATGAGAAATGGTATCAAAATCAAAGTGGATCTGAGAATTTCTTTGTTGAAAATAAAGGTTAGAATGGTAGAAAATGAGATTGAAGTCAGTTTAAGGAGACCCTAAAAGCTTTATCTCATGCACCATGGAGAAGTGATTGGACACTTTTGTGCATGAAAATAAAACGAGGATAAAAATACTTTCATTCTAACCTTCTAGGTTCCCTAGTAAGGGTCTATAAAATAAACTGGCAACAGGCAGATGAAGGGTAGATAAATTTATCATTTTTAATATAAGAGGAAAAAATGAAGACCAAAGGCAATAAGACTTGAGAGTATATGCACCGTCTTAATAGGGAAGGAGAAGAGGGATGTAGGGAACTTAAGGAAGTGTAAGGAACTTTCAGAGAAGAATGGATCCTTGGAAGAAATGGGAGTTTGATAGTTTTTGATAAAGTTTGCCTGCTGACTTCTAATCTCCTCTACTGTTAGAAGAGTCCATCTTAACTTGGTTGCTGAAACTCCCCAGAAGGGAATTTATGACAGTTGATGTCCTTTTCTAGGATCCTTCTTTAGGTAGATAAGGGAAGCTCAGAGAAAGTTTTTCTCTGTATTTGCTATTTTTTCCAGGTAGCTTCAACTCAAGTAATCAATATATTAATACCAAAGCAGAATATTTGGGGGTGGAATGTGCTGATCTCCTTCGACTGACAGTAAAAATTCTATGAAGTACACAAAAAGAGACCTCTGATTTTATTAAATAGCTATTGTTTCACTTCTCACACTGTTTGCAGAACCCAGGGTAGGCAAGGCAAAAGCAGGGAAGCTGGATGAAAACTATAAGAACTGTAGCAACTGCAGACCTGTTTATTCTCGCTGGGCTGGCGCAGGAGCTGTAGCAGCAGCAGATAAGCTGTATTCTCTCCTCTGTGGTTGACCCAGCAAATGAGCCATGATGTGGCCATAACGCAGCCTTGCTGCAGCCATGATGTAGCCCTCACAAATCTGCAAGGGCTTTTTCAGGTGGAGCTTATATGTGCCTTCTTGCAGAACAAAAGTAGCCTATAGCCAAGTGAGTCCCTCGTGACAGGCATGCGCAGTGCTAAAAGTGATCTCAGCTGTTACATAATCATTATTTACAAAACGTGGGGTGAGAGCAAGAGGGCATGGTGCAAGAGGGCCTGCCATCTTGGATAATTTCTCTTTCCCTACAGATATATAAATGGATATGTAATACCAGACTACAAAGAAAAAATAAGTGTTTTACCTATCCATGCCTGAGAAATAGTGAAACATGCAGGTCTTCATTTCTAGTGTTACTGTATGTAATAAATTGAAATGGCCTCTAGGCCTTACAACTAATGTGTTGATTGACTTTCCTACTCCCAAAATAATTTTCTTTAGAGGAAGGTGACATTTTTAATTTAGAAAATAAGATGAAGTTTCACAAAATGCTTATGCAATTATCATAAAATTATTTTGCTTCAGAGCTACAAACATTGTAATAGTTTAAGTTGACTTCTGGCTAGAATTTTGGTAGCATATGAACTGGGAACAAAATAAAGCATAGTAGCATTGTGTCTTTCCACAAACCTTTGGGGGAAAAAATGAAATGTCATAAAATATATATTTTTTTAATTTCAAATTAAGGATGCTAAATGGATAACACTGTGCAGATTATTAATAAATATATACATGTATATAATGTGTATGCATCATGTAAATCAAATATACACATAGACATATAAGTCCAATGGCAATAGAAATTCCAAAATTGAGTTTCTGAGCTGAGGGTTTAGGGTAATGGTCAATGGAAAAATTTTGCATTGAAATAGTTGCATCAGAATAGGTGCAGTGGACCATAGGTCTTGACTCTCTGCATGTTCTGATACTGTGGTTACCTAATATAATGTAAATTTTGAATTATACATAAAATATATTAGCTACTGAAAGAGCTACTTTTCTGTATTCATTTTATTCTGAGTGTGCTCTGAATCAGATACAGATTTCTAATTAATTACCGCACTGCTTCAGCCCTCCGTGTCCCAGATCTTACTCCTTCAGTGACTTGATCAAGCCAACTGGAAAACTCTCCTGTACAAAAGCCCAGACACTTTATTGGTGAGGGGCAAAACCAATGGATTTTCTCAGTTTATGTGCATAGATACAAATACAAACAGGCTTCCTGGGTAGTTCAGCTGGTAAAGAATCCACGTGCAATGCAGGAGACCCCAGATCAATTTCTGGGTCAAGAAGCTCCCCTGGCGAAGAGATAGGCTACCCACTCCAGTATTCTTGTGTTTCCCTGGTGGCTCAGATGGTAAAGAATCCACCTACAATGCAGGAGACCTGGGTTTGATCCCTGGCTTAGGAAGATCCCCTGGAGGAGGGCATGACCACCCACTCCAGTATTCTTGCCTGAAAATCCACATGGACAGAGGAGCCTGGCAGGCTACAGTCCATGGGGTAGCAGAGTCAGAAATGACTGAGTACAGGACAGCACACATATAAACATATACATAAGCACATATGTGTATAAATATGCATGCATATATTTCCTAAAAGAAGGAAAACACTTTGCTCTTTTCATGGAAAGGATCCTGTATTCTCACACACTGACTTTCTTGAATATACATACATCTTCCCAAGGACCAGATAAATGCCTGCTGTCTCTGGCTTTTATGACCTAGAGCTGTCTTTCAGGTCTGTACTTCGTTTTCTTGAAATGTAAAAACCTAGGAAGACGACTCTTGATAGTTCTTCTACTTGACATTTGGGAAGCTTAATCTAGGCACCTAGTCTAGGCTATAACTGTCTGACTCACTTGAGACAATAGGAATGCCTATTACCCTTTCAGATAAGAACAATTATTAAAAACTTATGATTAATGATGTTAATGTCTCAGAGAGAAGGTGAACTTTAGGCAAACAAAAAGCAAAACCAAAATGTTATTTTAATCGATGTTATACTTTTCCTTGTCCTTAATTATTTGTGACAAAATATATGCCTCCTAGGCTCATGAATTTATTAGTCTGTATTATTTGTTTTTAGAGAAAGGCTGGAAGTATTTTTTTTCATTGAAGTAATTCTGACAATGGTTTTATACTGGCTTCCTTCGACTCTATGCCCAATCTCTGGAAACTTAACTCAAGAGCTAAAAGGAAGAAAAATGGAGATTTATAATATATATTACATAGTATATTATCATATCATAATGACATTACATCAAGTTGTATTAGGAGGGGGAACATAGATCAATAAAGTTACTCTAATAATATTTGTAATCAAGCTGGAAAATACTTTAATTTGTTTATTTTTTAAAAGTAGCTACTGGGTTTCCAGGAGCATTTCCTCAGTTTGCACATGAAACAATCTGAAATACAACCTCAGACCCAAGTTGTTGACTGATGCTCGGATGCTATTTGTTACTAAAAGAATCAGGATTTTAGGAACCAAGAGTGACCGATTCTATATTTGAAACAGGAAAACTCAAGATAACCCTTCTGAGAAAGAAAATATGTTTTCAGAACTATTGGAGATGGTATCAAGTAGGATCAGATAGAAATTTCAATTTGTAGAGCAGAAAACTAGAGGCCAAGAGGGACAAATTGAACATTAAAACAAAATAAAACTCTTGCTTTTGAGTTTGGTGTAGCTGGTCGTGGGGGGGACACTGCTCCTCCTAACAACAGCTAGAGAAATCTGAATAAGTTCCAAACACTGTATTTTTAAAGCACCCAAGAGCTGTGGAAGCAATGAGAACTACAATGAAGGAGAACTCCAAAGAAGAAGTTGTTCACACATGAGCTGACAATTGGCAGCCATCATTTTTCCCTGTAATCATTTGCAGGTGCTGAGCATGGGTGGCAGATTCAAGCATGGGCCAGGCCAAGGGTTCCTGCTGAGTTACAAACAAAATAACCAAAAGTTTCAGTGGTGTCATGAGTGGCTAAAATGATAAAATTGGAGTCTTGGATGTCTTGGATGTATGGTTAGTTTTCCGTGCTAGACATTTTCTGAATCCACAAAGGCAGGTACAATGGTCCATTGTCTGGCATGCTTAGGAGCAAAAGGTCTAGCACTCACCTGGGAAAACGAATGTGAAAACCAGAGAGGCTGGATAAGACAGCCTTAAGGAAAGTGATGAATTGACATTAGGGATTTTGAGCTCCTTTTCACCTGTTCACGTTTCTTTGGGGCTATATTTGCACATGTGCATGCTAAGTTGCTTCAGTCGTGTCTGACTCTTTGGATTGACCCTATGGATTGTAACCCACCAGTCTACTCTCCCCATGGAATTCTCCAGGCAGGAAAACTGCAATGGGTTGCCACACCCACTTCCTGGTGATCTTTCTGACCCAGGGATCAAGCCCACATCTCATATCTCCTGCATTGGCAGGTGGGTTCCTTACCACTGGGGCCATCTGGGATGCCCTTGGGGCTATGTAGAGCCAGGAGAACCTAAGAAAAGTCCTGGTCAAAATTAATAATATGACTGAGGAATAGATAACTAAATTTTAAAGTTGTGTGGGGTGAAATGTTATAGAGCTGAGCTAAAAAATTAAAATGAAGAGGAAAATACAATATTCTGAAGTCTTGTACTGACAGATGACAAAGGTTTATAAGCTCTCAATTAAAAGCCCCAGAAAGAAAGCAATGTCAGAACATGATCTTACTGGATGAGACTTACCAAGATAGATCCCCACCCTAACTCGTAACTAGGTTCAAAGAGAGACACATCATTATGATAAAGCATTCAATTTAAAAGGAAGATATTAGAATGCTAGATCTGTAAGTTGTGTGACTATTCTGTCCTCTGCAAAGATTTAGAAAATCACAAGGATATGAAACTTTCCCCAGTGGAGCAGCAAGGGCTTAAAATACTTGAACAGAATGAGTATTCAGTTAGAATTAAGTGTTACATATGATTCTAATTGCCCACAGTATTCTGAATTTTTAGTTGGTTTCTGTTTTGGCAACCAGAGCAAAAAAGAAAAGTGGATGGTGTTGGCAATCTAAAACATTATTTAGAGGATGCTAGTGAGAAAAGAAAAACATAAGCGACCATATTTTTATAAAATCAAATGTAAACATGACCATATTTTTATAAAATCAAATGTAAACATAGGTTCATAATTGGCTTCGAAAATTAAGAAGTAAAACATTTTTTGTTATCACAGAGGAATACTATTAATTATAAGCTCAGCAAAAAGGGGGGTTTTAGAGTTTAAAGAGGAAAAATTGGGCATTTTAGCTCTGTTGCTATGTGATACACTCTTTCTGGAAATGTTTAGTTGACTAGAACCATGAACAGAGGAGAATTATTGGGTCAGTGAGAAAGTCAAGATGGTGAAACTTAAACCATGTTTGGGAGCAACATGGGGGAGAAATTTTGGGAGAGAGAAACCAGAAATATACCCAACCTTTCAATCAAGAAAGGAAATAAAGTAAGAAGTCAGTCGAGGTAGACATTCTAAAGTTGAGGCAAAATAAAAGATGAAGCACATTTTCAACAAAGCTTAATAAGCAGTTACTGCTGGTAAAGGTAAAGAACTAGTTTATAAACAAGTTGATTAGCGATTGTGGCAGCCATGGAAGGGAGTGTTTGGTGATAGTTCACTGAAGAAAGGAAAATGTTTAGATATTTCTAGCAGGATTATTGCATATAGGGTTGAAGTTGACGTCGATGCCTGAATACCTGAGACTGTAATGACCTGAAGTATCATTATGGCTTCCCTCTTAGAATAGGCTTACGTGGAGGATGGGAACAAACTGATTAATTCAGTTCATCAAGTCCAATAATAGCTAAAGTCCAGTGGTTCCAGTGGTTCTGTAGACCCATGTAGTAGATATTTACCAGTTCCTGAATATATGATTGGAATAGATATATTGCACACATATACACACATACTGTTGTTGTTTAGCCACTAAGTAATATTCAACTTTTTTGTGATCCTATGAATTATAGCCTGCCAGGCTCCTCTGTCCATGGGATTTCCCAGGCAAGAAATCAGGAGTGAGTTGCCATTTCCTTCTCCACTACACGCACACATACACACACACACTCACACACACATATATAAATATATTATAAAATATATTAAATATATGTTTATATTTGGATGCGTATGTATTATTCTTATTTCATAGAAAAGAAAAGAAGTTCAGAAAAGCTACATAATTTTATGCAGCTGTAAGGGATGGAACTGAAGTGTGAATTCAGGCTGTCAGGCTCAGATATCTGAATAGTCAACTTGTATGATGCTGCCTATTCTGAAAGTATAGTAGAGTATCTGCTTTTGGGTTGACCAATTTGTGAAGTAAGCATTGAACTTAAACCAATAACACCCATTTCCTCTCCATTCTAACATATATTATATGGTAAAATAATATCACAAAATAATATCACAAAGCAAGTCATTCTGCTTTATAAAATTGCAGTGATTTTTTTCATCATTAAAAACAGTCTGACTCTGGCAAGTTTATTGTGCTGCTGGTTTGAGTGCCAACGGCCTCTTGAAGAAAATTGGCTTTTGCAAATAGTAACTTTTAAAGCAGTAACACTGCAAACCCCTCCAGCAGAAAGGAGTAAAAATGCTATTACGTTTCTTTTATAATTTCTCCTTGAATCTGTTCTGGAAAAGACAAAATTGAGCCAAATAGTTTTCACTACATTGGAGGTCACAGAACAGAATCCTTTTCTTATGGGAAATGCTCCACAGAGACAACACCTAATAGCATCCAATTAAATTGCTGGAAAGGTTGAGCTGGTTTTGCACGGCCATTCCTGGGTTTGCAACATTGCACCCCTGATGAAGGGAAACAATTGTATGACTCTTTCAACATTCTGATTGGGAGGGAAATGAATAAGCATCAGTTTGCATCATCCATTCTAGTTTTCTAAGGCAAAAAATGTTTTAACTGAGGCTGCAAAGAGAGAAAGAGGTTTTCCAAGACTCCTATGGAACAGGAAAAGTTGAGGACGTTCCTTTTGTTCTCTTCTTCTCCTATTTAAAATTGGAAAAATTAAATTTGCTTTTTGTTTATAGCATGACTTTGTAGATTTGAACAATACATATCAAATACCTGATGTATGTTTATAACTTTAATTTTATCCCAATAATCAACTGGTGAGGTGGAAAAGTCATTCAATGTTGATACTGTTGAAATGGATTCATTAATTTATTTATTGCATATTAATTAAGCCATGGTGATATGTTAGATATTATATTCAGATTTAGAGATGGAAGTTAGTTATAAATAGAACTATCTCTAACAAATATCTAGGCCCATAGGAGAGACAGAATTGTAAACAAATACATTAAAATAATGTAAAAAAATGTGTAAAGATTGTATACAAGGAACAGAGGCAATACAATACAGATGAGAGAATGATTCACTGTCTCTCTATATTCTTCCTGTCATCTTCAGACTTTTGTGATTCCATGAAAAGAAAAACAAAACCCATAAAATAAAATGGAATATTAGATTATTAGTACTTTCAAAAAGTTTGTACATCACGGTAAATAATCCGCCTACCAATGCAGGAGACGTGGGTTTGATTCCTTGGTCAGAAAGATCTCTTGGAGAAGGAAATGACAACCCACTCCAGTATGCCAGCCTGGGAAATCCCATGGACAGAAGAGTCTGGAGGGCTAGAGTCCATGGGGTCTATTAGACATGACTTAACGACTAAACAACAACAAAAACTTTTTTCACAATTTTCAATGATTTCTCAGGATTATTGCTTAGCTATTGTGTTACTTCCTGAATAAAAGGTTTGGAAGATTTAGGATGGTTCTATAAATGGCTTAAGTGACCAAATGCTTAAGCAACATCTTCCATAAATGTAATCTTAGCTAAATTGGCTAAGAGGTCATCTATGTGACCCTTGGTACTTATCATTTATTTTCCAAAGGTTTTTTTTTAATTGTTAATTTTTTTAATATAAAATTTTTCTTTTATTTATTTATTTTTTTCATTTATTTTTATTAGTTGGAGGCTAGTTACTTTACAATATTATAGTGTTTTTTGCCGTACATTGATATGAACCAGTCATGGATTTACATGTGTTCCAAAGTTTTAAATCACCCAGAGTAGCAAAAAATAGAAGAGGATTTAATGGATATCTTGGTTTTGCTTAGTATCATGTCCTTGGTAATGACAAGTTGGGAGATAACTGCACCCTTTCTGTTTGAGAGAATTCTTTCTTCCTCATTCCAACTTTATTTTCCCAACCCATTCTCTTAAAGAAATTCTGACTATATTGACCTATCACAATACTCCCATTCTCCTTGCTATTTAAATACATCTTCTTTGTATCACACTATTCTCTACTAAGTACTTCATTCACTTCTACCTAAATTCGTTTTAATTCTTTTTTTTTTTTTTACACTGGTTCTCTAGCTCTCCCATTGTAATTTAAAATATACAAAGAGAGAGTATGTCTTGTTCACTTCTGCATACCTAGATTGAGATCTGACCTGGAACATAAGTTTTTATATAATATTTACTGAGTAAACTGGCAGTAGAATAGAAATGTGACACAAGACACAATTAAAATTGAGCTTTCTAAGTGTAGTTGGCAGGGAAATTTCCTTCTCTTGATTTCTGAAGTTATGAACAGTTATTCTCAGAGCTACTGGCTTTCACATCTCCAAAGGAAAAATCTCAAAGAAAAGAGTTGACCCACAGTAAGAAGTAGAGATGAGATGAAAAAGATGATGAGAACTTTTGTTGGGTTAAATATCTGTCTCTTAATATCCATCAGAGGAGCTGCTGTTTCTGCAGATTTTCCTTTAACTCAGAGTTACTCCAATATCCTTCCATTAAAGAAGGATCCTTCAGCAAAATCTAGAGTTGGAAATCTGATTTCCATGCCAAACAATACTGACTGATCAGGGTCGAAGAGGAAATAATTTGATTCATTGAACTACTATAAATGGAAGCAAAACTTCTCTAATAGGATTTAATATTTTCTATGTAATTAGCTCCTTAACAGTGTAAACAACACTTCCATGTAGAGTAGATCATCTGAGATTCATAATACCTCTGTGAGGAATTTGTGTATCAAAAGAATCTTTGATAAAGATAAAGTAGTGGTGCTTAGGTCATACTTACTAATGTTATAATAATATCACTGGATGCTTAGAATATGCTAAAGTTGGCACTAAGCATGTTAAACTTTATGGAAATCCTAGAGGTTAAGTTCTGTCATAACCCTCTTTTTAAGAAATGAGGAAGATGTGATTGATGAGGTAAATACTTTGCAGAGACACACAGGTAACAGTTATATGGCAAGTCAAATTCATAAGGCTAACCATTGAGATAGGACCTGAAACAGTCTATTAAAATAACAATGACTGGATATGACTAAGAATCAAAGTAATACATGTGTTTTGTGGGTAATTTGTGTGGGGAGAGTTATTTATCATAACTGATTTGCATTTCTTGTGGATTACTTCCATATCACATGTCTATGACCAGTGTTCTTTCTGATGTGTAGACCCAGCTACTTAAAGAGCAAATAGTTCAGCTAGGTTGGGGTATTGTTGTTCATTCACTCAGTCAGGTCTGACTATTTGAAACCGCATGGACTGCAGCACGTCAGGCTTCCCTATCCTTCACCATCTCCCATAGTTTGCTCAAACTCATGTGCATTGAGTTGACGATGCCTTCCAAGCATCTCATCCTCTGTCGCCCCTTCTTCTCCTGCCTTCAATCTTTCCCAACATCAGGGTCTTTTAGAGTGAGTTGGCACTTCCCATCAGGTGGGAAAATTATTGGAGCTTGAGCATCAGTCCTTCCAATGCATATGCAGAGTTGATTTCCTTTAGATTTGACTGGTTTGATCTCCTTGCTGTCCAAAGGACTCTCAAGAGTCTTCTCCAGCACCACAGTGTGAAAGCATCAATTATTTGCATTCGGCTTTCTTTATGGTCCAATTCTCACATCCATACAGGACTACAAGAAAAAGTATAACTTTGACTATATAATGCGCTATCTAGGGGTATCATAGCTTTTCTTCCAATTAGCAAGCATATTGTAATTTCATGACTGAAGTCATGATCTGCAGTATTTTTGGAATGCAAGAAAATACAGGTTGTCACTGTTTCCATTTTTTCTCCATCTGTTTGCCATGAAATAATGGGACCAGATACCATGATATTAGTTTTTTGAATATTGAGTTTTAAGTCAGCTTTTTCACTCTCTTCTTTCACCCTCATCACTAGACAGTAAGAAAGGGCACATGTAAGATCTGGCTGGGAAGAGTAGATTAGTCAGTTCAGCCACTCAGTTGTGTCCAGCTCTTTGTGACCCCATGGACTGCAGCAAGCCGGGTGTCCCTGTCCATCACTTACTGGCGGACATTGGTCAGACTCATGCTCATCGAGTCGGTGATGCCATCCAACCATCTCATCCACTGTTGTCAACTTCTCCTCTTGCCTTCAATCTTTCCCAACATCAGAGTCTTTTCTAATGAGTCAGTTCTTCACACCAGGTGACCAAAGTACTGGAGCTTTAGCGTCAGTCCTTCCAATGAATATTCAGGACTGATTTCCTTTAGGATTGACTGGTTTGAATCCATGAAGTCCAAGGGACTCTCAAGAGCCTTCTCTAACACCACAATTCAAAAGCATCAATTATTTCATGCTCAGCTTTGTTTATAGTCTCCCATCCATGCATGACTATTGGAAAAGCCATTACTTTACCTGGATGGACCTTTGTTGGCAAAATAATATCTCTGGTTTTTAATATTCTGTCTAGGTTGGTCATAGCTTTTCTTCCAAGGAGCAAGAGCCTTTTAATTTCATGGCTGCAGTCACATCTGGAGTGATTTTGGAGCCCTCCCAAAATAAAATATTTCACTGTTTCCTTTGTTTCCACATCTATTTGCCATGAAGTGATGCGACTGCAGGCCACGACCTTAGGTTTTTGAATGTTGAGTTTTAAGCCAGCTTTTTCACTCTCCTCTTTCAGTTTTACCAAGAGGCTCTTCAGTTCCTCTTTGCCTTCTGCCCTAAGGGTGGTGTCATCTGCATATCTGCATATATTTCTCCCAGCAATCTTGATTCTAGCTTATGCTTCATGCAATCCAGTGTTTCGCGTGATGTACTCTGCATATAAGTTAAATTAGCAGGGTGACAATATACAGCCTTGATGTTCTCCTTTCCTGATTTGGAACCAGGCTGCTGTTCCTGTCTGGTTCTAACTCTTGCTTATTGTTCTGCATACAGATTCCTCAGGAGGCAGGTAAGGTGATCTGGTATTCCCATTTCTTGAAGAAATTTCCACAGTTTATTGTGATCAACGCAGTCAAAGGCTTTGGCATAGTCAATGAAGCCAAAGTAGATCTTTTCCTGGAACTCTCTTGCTTTTTCTATGATCCAGCAGATGTTGGCAATTTGACCTCTGGCTTCTCTGCCTTTTCTAAATCCAGTTTGCACATCTGGAAGATCTCGGTTCATATACTATTGAAGCCTTGCTTAGAGAATTTTAAGTATTACTTTGCTAGAGTGAAATGGGTGAAATTGTGCAGTACTTGAACATTTTTTGGCATTGTCTTTCTTTGAGATTGAAGTGAAAACTGACCTTTTCCAGTCCTGTGGCCGCTGTGCTGAGTTTTCAAAATTTGCTGGCATACTGAGTGCAGCACTTTCACAGCATCATCTTTTAGGCTCTGAGATAGCTGAACTGGAATTCCATCACCTCCACTTGCTTTGTTCATAGTGATGATTCCTAAGGCCCACTTGACGTCACATTCCAGATGTTTTGCTGTAGGTGAATGATCACACCATCATGGTTATCTGGGTCATTAAGATCTTTTTTGTACAGTTCTTTTGTGTATTCTTGCCACCTCTTCTTAATATCTTCTGCTTCTGTTAGATTCATACCATTTCTGTCCTTTATTGTGCCCCTCTTTGCCTGAAATGCTCCCTTGGTATCTCTGATTTTCTTGAAGAGATCTCTCATCTTTCCCATTCTATTGTTTTCCTCTATTTCTTTACATTGGTCACTGAGGAAAGCTTTCTTATCTCTCCTTGCTGTTCTTTGGAACTCTGCATTCAGGTGGATTTATCTTTTCTTTTCTCCTTTGCCTTTGGCTTCTCTTCTCTTCTCGGCTATTTTTAAGGCCTCAGCTATTTGTAAGGCCTCCTCAGACAACCATTTTACTTTTTTGCTTTACTTGGTGATAGTCTTGATCACTGCCTCCTGTACAATGTCATGAACCTTCATCCACATTTCTTCAGGCACTCTGTCATTTCGATCTAATCCCTTGAATCTGTTTGTCATTCTACTGTATAATCATAAGGTATTTGATTTATGTCATACTTGAATGGTCTAGTGGTTTTCCCATCTTTTGTCAATTTAAGTCTGAGTTTAGCAGAAAGGAGTTCATGATCTGAGCCACAGTCAGTTCCTGGTCTTGTTTTTGTTGACTGTATAGAACTTCTCTGTCTTCAGCTACAAAGAATGTAATCAATCTGATTTTGTCATCAGCCATTTGGTGATGTCAGTGTGTAGACTTGTCTCTTGCCTTCTTGGAAGCAGGTATTTGCTATGACTAGTGTGTTCCCTTGACAAAGCTCTGTTAGCCTTTGCCCTGCATCATTTAGTATTCAAAGATCAAACTTTCCTGTTACTCCAGGTATATCTTCATGTCTTACTTTTGCATTCCAGTCTCCTTTGATGAAAAGGACATCTTTTTTGGGTGTTTGTTCTAGAAGGTGTTGTAAGTCATCATAGAACCACTCAACTTCAGCTTCTTCGGCATTAGTGTTTGGGGCATAGGCATGAATTATTGTGATACTGAGTGGTTTGCCTTGGAAACAGACAGAGATCATTTTGTTGTTTTTGAGATTGCACCCAAGTACTGCATTTTGGACTCTTTTGCTATCTCTGAGGGCTACTTTATTTCTTCTGAGGGACTCTTGCCCTCAGCAGTACATCTAATAGTCATCTGGATTAAATTTGCCCATTCTGGTCCATTTTAGTTCACTGATTACTAAAATGCCAGTGTTCACTCTTGGCATCTCCTGTTTGACCACTTCCAATTTACCTTGATTCACATACCTATCATTCCAGGTTCCTTCTAATATTGTTCTTTATGATATAGGACTTTACTCCATCACCAGTCACCTCCACAACTGGGCATTGTTTTTGCTTTGGCTCCATCTCTTCATTCTTTCTGGAGTTATTTCTTCACTCTTCTCCAGTAGCATCTTGGACACCTACCGATCTGGAGAGTTCATCTCTCATTGTCATACTGCCTTTTCATACTGTTCATAGGGTTCTCAAGGCAAGACTACTGAAATGTTTTGCCATTTCCTTCTTCAGTGGACCACATTTTGTCAAAACTCTCCACCATGACCTGTCCATCTTGGGTTGCCCTACATGGCATGGCTTGTGAACAGACTCCTCTTTCCTTGGGATTCTCCAGGCAAGAAGACTGGTGGGTTGCCATGCCCTTCTTCAGGGAATCTTCATGTCCCACGATCGAACACATATCTATTTTGTTTCCTGCATGGACAAGCAGGTTCTTTACCACTAATGCCACATGGGAAGGAAGTATGTGAGGGCCTTAAGTATCACGTTGTGAACTGTGGCCTTAAGTAAAGGGGCTGGCAGGGGCTCTGGTTGGAGCTGTGTACTTGCTCATATTTCTCAAGACATACTGTAAATCCTCTCTTGAGTATGGAGTATGTAACTTGCTTCCTACTTTTATCTTTCCACCCTGATTTTAAGTTGCTGCTCTGATCACATAGTTCTACTCAAAAAGTTTCAGTGTCTGCACATGTCCTCCAGAACAAAGTCCAGGCATCTTAGCCTCTAATCTCAAACTAAAATATCAGAAGCACTTGCCCAACCTTGATGAGACTTTACCTTTGCTGGAAAAGCCTCCCACATGCATATCTACTTTCATCTTGCTGTACTCTGATATGACTTGCCTTTTCTAACCTGATATTTCCTATACCTATAATGGTCTCCACTGACATTCCTCTATGTACAAACTCCCCCCATCTTAGTTCCCACTTCAAACTGTACTGTCTTTATTATGCTTGTTCTCCTCTTTCAGTGCAAATTAATTTTCTAATACAACTTTTATGACTTTATGGCTCACCAAATTTTGATCTCATGAAAGAATTTTTCTCTGTACAAATTGGCTTGTAAAATGTTGGGTTAAACATACTTTAATAGGCTTTTCTTCTCATAAGCCTTCTAGAGGTTTTTTTCTATGATAATGTGGATGTCTTGAAGAGAGAAATATGCCAATCACAAATTCTCAAAATTATTTAATTAAGGAAATTATTTTTTGTGGACACTAGGATTACTTATTCAGAGAATACTATTTGAGAGGAATAGTACTATTTGACAATATTTTGTTGTACCTACTAGTTATATTTGTAGCTGAAATTATCCATAAAAAATGTATTTCTTCCTTTCCTTGATTGTTGATTCTTATGGGGAAAAAGGCTTATCTTCCTATACTTGCTTACCTTTAGGAAATTCGTGAAGTTTTACAGTATCTGGTAGTTGTTTGCTAATTGATAGTTGAGTTTAAAGAAATTTTTGCCACATACTTATAGTTTTCAAGAAGACAATAAGGCTATTTTTATTAGTGAAATCTTATGTTGAATACTTTTTACACATACATCATATTTTATTAATTGTCACTAATATTTTCATGTTTTAAAATATATACTTTGAATTATTTTACTAATTTTTGATTTCTTTTGTTGTTATTCAGAAATGCTTTGATAGGTGATGCCTAACTTAATTTCTGAACTTCACATATGAAAAATATAAGAAAAATTCAATAATAGTAGTCATAGGTAATTTATAATAAAAATAAATTAAAGTTCAAGTTTCAGGGGCCCTCACTCATGCTGTTTTTTGAGGTGCTGGGAAAGGTCCTAGCAATGTGTTCATGTGATTTTATTACAATAGATTCTTATTCTGTTGAGCAACAATAAGATAGCTTAGTACAAGTCCTTTAATACTCTTACTTCACTCTGAGTTCCCCTCTGTCATATTTATTTACATGTTGGGTAGCTCTGAAATGACCACAGTTGTCACCCTAATTTGTAATTTTCTGATGTTTACCTTTTAATTGAATATCCACTTTCATCCCCAACGTAGAAGAAGTTGTCGGTACACTTCGGTACTTCCTGCCCCAGGCTTACTCAGGAGCTGAGCCAGGCCTGCTAGACAGTTCTGTGCTCTCCTCTGGCTGCCCTCCCCCTCCGGAGAGCCTTCTCGAGCTGCAGGAGTCTGCACAGTGAAGGGGTATGCACAGCATGGAGAAGGGCAGAAATTCCAGGGATTACCTCGGGAACAACCCTCAGGCAATGCGGAGCAGGCGTGGCATAGTCCCAGTTCACGGGCCCTCCAGCCTGACCTTCTGAGGTGTGATCTAGAATGTCTCTCAAAGGGCTGACACCAATTGCTCCAAGTGGTGACTGCATTTTTAATGTTCTTTTATTGGTTTTCTCCATATCATTGCCTCACTTCCTCACAAGGCTTGTGAGATCACTTCCCATGTGAGTCACTACCCATGTTCTCTTCCTAGAGTTTGCTTCTGGGAAAGCCAAATACATTTGGTTTTGTACTTGCATATTTGTATTGTTTTTCTGTAAATGTTCACAAGTGTGTGCTAAGTCGCTTCAGTCATGTCTAACTCTGCGACCCCATGGACTGTAACCTGCCAAGCTCCTCTATCTATGGAATTCTCCAGTCAAGAATACTGGAGTGGATTGCCATGTCCTCCTCCCCGGGATCTTCCTGACCCAGAGATTGAAGCTGTATCTCTTGTGTCTCCTGCATTGGCAGATAAATTCTTTACCACTAGCACCACCTGGGAAGCCCAAAGGGTTCCCTGTGTTGTGTAAACTTCAAGGTCTATACAACCTAGATCCTCTGTTCAATGTGGCATACTTATGGAAAAAAGAAATCTATTATTTAGTTCTGAAAACTCCTCACTCACCACAAGCCAACAGGGTAGGCAGTGGGAATTACTGTTATAGATTCACATGATCTTTAAAATAAATGCTGAAACTTTTTTTGATATCATGAGATAATCTGTGCAGAGGAAAATCTTTAGTTTTATATTAAGAAAACTATTTTAAACCTTGACCTCTATCATCTCTCAATAACAGAACTTCGAGGTTGAAGTGGTGAACTTGGATGTCGTTTTGACCTGTTTCATTCAGCAGCCATGCCCCTAAGCTACTGTTAAATTAGAGAAGTTAAACCAACAAACCAAACACAAACAAAAACAGTAAGGAAATGTCAATATGACTTGCATCCCCATAAACAAAAGCAAGACTTCTGTAAATAAAAGCAAGTCAGAATTGGATGGGGATGTCTTCAGTGCCTCACAGGATCAGTAATGGGATATGTGCAGATTTCCTTTCTGGGTCAGCTGTCTGAATCCTGCCCCGGTCAGCTGAAGCCAAGAAAGTCATTATTATTTCACAGCTGATTTATACAATCGATGGAATGAGTCTATTTTCGCTCCAGGTTTTGGAAGACAGGTGTCTGCAGTCGAGCACCCCCTTCACACAGTGCAGTAATTGGCCCCCTTGTTAGCAGCCTGGACAAGAAAGGCCAGGGATTAAATGAACACTGAAACTGAACCACCACACTGTGGCTGACCCAGGAGCCTCAGTCCACTGGCCAGACAGGATTGATAGCCGAGCAGGATTTTCTTCTTCCTGCCCCGCACTGTGCAGATTGAAGGGGAAATTCAAAATACCAGGCGGCAGCTTGCTATTTGTTCAGGGCACTTAAAACATTTTGAGAAGAAAAGGATTTCAAAGGAGCTTATCAAAAATTGCTTTTGGCATGGAGCTCTGCTTGACATGTTTCAACATAAGAGTAAAATGCCATGGTCGAGTTATAACCCCTGAATACATAAGTTCATCATCACAACACTTGCAAGTCCCACATTGAAATAATTCTCCTTCAGGCACTTGGTTGAAAAGTGGGGCTAGGTCTAATTTCCTTTTAGTTCTGTGATAGGTAATAGAGTGGTCATTTTCAAACAGTTCATAAATTAAGAAGTAAAAAAAAAAATGGATTTTCCATTTTCATAATTTCACTTAGGGTATCTTTTGAAGTGTGTATTATTAGTTTGTCCTAATGCAAAACTACCAACTGAAACTAATCTCCCTAATGAGGTTCATTTGTCCTTTGACAAAGCAATAAATGTTTCCTCAAGGAAAACTTAACTAATAGCGTGGCCAGTACTTTATAATTAATTTTCTTCCTCAATCCTTGCAAGCATGAAAACAAACAGTAAATTTTTCATTTGTTCATCTTTTTAGAACAACTGTTTAGCAGAGATATGCTTGATTAATGGATTTAATTTGTTCCTTTCTTCTGTAGTCAGTTTTCATATTACATTGGTTATCAGTGGATAGGACAATAATGTGGGCCTTCTCATTGCTCTCCACTCCATCAGTGTCAGTACTGGCTTCTCGCTCCGGGTCTGCATCTTTAACCTTTGTCATCCTGCAGAATCTTTCATCAATCTGTGTTACAGTCACCTTGGGAAGAAAAGGCAGAAGCACTCGGTCAGCACTTACAGGTAGTAAAGTGTGTCATTATTTCTAACAAAATGCTGGCAGCGGTGCACCTTTCATTTCCAACTAAAATATGATTTGTGAGATCAGTAACCCAACTGTTACAAGGGAAAAATGGAAGGTACCAGTCTGGTCACTACAACGCCCTCTGTAAAACCAACGCAAAATACCAAAGATGTCCCTGCGTGCCAAGCACTTTCAAGTGGCTGGGGATAGCTTTGCAAATGGAATATTATTGTCAAATAATGAAAGTACCCATGTAGGGGTCAAATAGCATCATAAAAAGATATAAGAGCAGATTTCATATACTGGCCATTTTGTAGTAGGGGAGAAATCTCCACGGTTCAAATCTGGAGTTCACTCACCTTTCTAGCATTACATAAATGGCCATGAATTCTAGCTTGAGGGTTTTTTATTATTATTATTATTTTAAAAATCTAGGTGTGATATAGGCTCTGTGGAAAAATGGAAATATTTAAGAAACTTTAAGGGATGCATTTTTGGCAATTTTCTTACTTCAGCATAAAATTTAAAATTAAAACATATGCTTTAAGATGTTCTGTATGTAAAATATATTTATATATTATGCAATTTGACCAAGGGTATGTTTGTTTGCATATTAAAAGGTAAAACTCTAAATTAGTATTTTCAAAATACAGAAAATATGAAATAAATACATGCAGGAAGTTTGAAGAAACTTTCATAATCTTATTTTGGATACTGAGTTTCATACTTTAAAAAGTGACTTTTCTCAAAAGTTATAAATTTCCAGTTATAAGAAGAATAAGTATTAGGGATATAATAGACAGCATGATGACTTGCATGACTACATGCCACATACAAAAGTCATTAAGAGAGTAGATCCTAAGATTTCTCATCACATGGGAATTTTTTTCTTTCTCTCTCTTTTTTTAATCTATATGAAATGATGAATGTTAATCAAACTAATTGTGGTAATCATTTCATGATATATGTAAACCAAATAACTACCTTAAACTTACATGGAACTGTTTGTCAATTATATCTCAATAAAACTGGAAAAATAATTGAAAAAATGACTTTTCTTGAGTATCTCTCTCAAAAAGTGAATTTGATTATTTTTTCTTAGTGTACCTGTCACTATTATTGACATTTCTATTACAATAATAATACATTATTTGTAAACATTTCAAATAGCTACTGCAGGAAATAATTCTAAAGCAATATATTTTTAAATGATCTTGGCATTTATTCCATGTAATCTTTTCTTGACCTGTTTTGGAAATTAAAAATACAAACCCAAATAAAATGCCTGATATTTAAGAAAACTTTTATAATTTTAGATACAAATCAATGTAGAGTCAAGATCTGGGTTTTACTATCAGTTTTGTCCCTTACTAGTTTTGAGTTATTAATATAACCATTCATTTTTGTCATAATAATATAATCATTACCAACTTCTTACACATGCATCTGTGAGTCTCTGCCATGTCACCTCACAATGGACAGGCATATTAGTGGCTCCTCACCATGCCCTTATTTCATCAGTATTTCTTATTCTGGCGTGAAGGGTATGCAGCAGCTGTGTATCACCCTGAACACCACGTCTCTCCTCTTCCTGTATACGTGTCTGTGCAGCCCCCATCACCCCAACTCCTTCCTGGTCCAGCCCTTCCCTGTGTGTTGTCGTGGCTCGGCCTCTGTATTGCGTTTCTCCCTGCCTAGTGCCGGCCCATCCATCTTCCTCTACAGCTCTGCTCAGCAAACTCCTGCCTATCGTCACAGCTCTTATACAATGCTCCTCTTACTCCCTGAAATCTTTACATATTATCCTGGTTGGAATTAATTTATTCTGTCTGTTTGGTCTTATAGCACTCTGTTTTTTATTCTCTTAATGTACCAACCACGGTTTGATTTGAAAAATAGTTATGACTATATGTGTTGTCCTTACCACTAAATTGTAAGGTCTTGAAGTCTAGACTGCATGCTTTTCTTGTCTACTCCTCACCTTGGCCCTACCTCACAGGCAGAGCAAAAATGTCTGTTATAAAGTTCAGCTTAATAAAATATATTGAGTAGATACCTGAATAATTTGATCATAAATTATGAATATCTTTTATTATTCTGAAATCACAAATATGTTTTGCCAGATATTATCTCAAGAAGGGGACAAAGAATAATTTTTTAAAGGAAAATAGTATACATACACAAACTTCCTTTTATTTTTTTTCCCCTTTTGTCACATAGTGCATTTAAAAATAATTTTCTTCCCATTTTATTGAGATACAGTTGGCACACTGTTCAAGTTTAAGGTGTACAACACAATGATTTGACTTATATACATCATGAAATGATTATCACAATAAATCATCTCATAAAGATACAAATTTTTTACAAAATAGATAAAAAATAACAACTATTTGGATTGACTGTCTTAACAGCTTCCATATATAACATGTAGCAGTGCTATTATATTTATAGTATTGTACATTATATCTTTAGTTTTTATTTATCTTACGACTGGAAATTCTTACTTATAAAACTTTGTTCATGCAGCTCAAATAGAGAAAGAGAAGGTAAAAAGCTCAGCAAAGCAATTTATATATTAATTTTAACTTAATCTGTTATGAGTAATGAAAACTTTGTTATATTTATCATATTGTACATTATATCCTTAGTTTTTATTTATCTTATGACTGGAAATTTTTACTTATAAAAGTTTGCTCATGCAGCTCAAATATAAGGGAGAAAGAGGAGGTAAAAAGCTCAACACAGCAATTTATATATTAATTTTAACTTAATCTGTTACAAGTAATGAAAACTTTGATAGTGGAAAAGAAAAACAACTTGAGGGAAAAATTATTAATAATTGGAGAATGTCTTTAATTAAAACTCTTTTACTTAAAACAAGAGAGTCTATGAAACTCCTCCCCCTGCAAGGTACTGTACATTTAATATACAGTATCTCCAGGCCTTTGTCATCATTCCAAAGATTGTCCTTCAAGCCTTAGAAGTTTATGGAAACAAAAGAGTTCATAAGAATAAAGTCCTTATTTGCAAGGCTCAATAAAACCTTAGGCTTCCCCTTAAGATCTCATAACCCCATCTTGTCTAGAGAGGAACCAGTGTGTTTTAGTGATATTTCTCTTCTCAGGTGAGTTTGAAGAACTGTCCCATTAAGCTCTACCTGTTAATATTTACTTTGCCCAGAAGCTACTGCTAGCCATGCACCAGGATTGTATTGCTTATTCCATCCCCAGGTTTATTGAGATATAACTGACATGTAACATTGTGCAAGCATAAGATGTACAACTTGGTGATGATGTGATATACATGTGTATTGTGAAACAATTACCACAATAGGTTAATTAACGCATTCATCAGATCATATAATTACTCCCATTTTTCATGTATGTGTAGTAGAATATCTAATATCGACTCTCAGCAAATTCAAATATAAAATATAATTTCGTTAACAGTAATCATCATGCTGTACATTAGCTCCCTGGGAAGAATTCATCTTATAATTGGAAGTGTGTATCCTTTGACAAACAGCTAACTTTCTCCCCCCCGCCCCCACCTCTCAGCTACTGCAGCCACTATTCTACTCTCTGCTTCTTTGAGTTTGACTTTTTTACCTTCTACATACAAGTGAGATAAACACTGTTTATCTTCCACTATCTGACTTATTCCACTAAAGTAGTGAAGACAGGCAACAGCCTTGAACAAAAGAAAATTGAGTGAAAAGGTATTTAAAAGGTGAAGTATTATACAAAAATGCAATTTTGCTTCCATCACAGAGGATCATTTATAATTTTATATATATACATACACACACACACACAGACACACACACATACACACAACTTGCTTTGTTAAGACCACAACTTCTCAAACATGTGTTTATAACTGGTTTAGGTTGCTTATAGTATAACAAGATCTGGCAATTTCTTTTTTTTTTTATAACTAGAGGCAGAACAGAACCTTTCTTATTTTATTTTCCACACATGTAATTTTTGTAATAATTTTGTTAAAGTAGGATTTTCAATAAACTAAACTGTTATATAAATATAAAATAAACATATCAAATATTTTCTAACTCACTAATACTTAGGAAACTAGCAAGAGTTTAAAAACAGTAAAATAAAGACTTGGATCACAGACATTTACATCCTCTATCAGTTAAACTTCTTTTGCATCAGGACAAATGAGAACTATTTCATTGCTATGATCAAGAAACATTTGTATTGCTTTTAGTTTTCTACTAAAATTAAAGTTAATTTCTATCCCTTCAGAATTCTAAGATAGTCTTTTTTTTTAAGTATTTATTTATTTACTAGTAGCTGTGCCAGGTCTTAATTGCGGGATGTGGGATCTTTTTAGTTACAGCATACAAACACTTAGTTATGGCATGTGGGATCTGGTTCTCTGGCCAGGGATAGAACCTGGGCCCTCTGCCTTGGGCACATAGAGTCTTAGCCTCTGGACCACCAAGAAAGTCCCTATAAAGTACTTTAGTCAAAGATATTTAAAGGTATACATTGTACAGCATCAGATGACCCCAGAGACTCAACTAGACAATATCCAGCATTCCCTTAAAGAAATCTCAGTAATATTTTTGTCCCATTTCCAAGCCTTTCCATTTTTCCTGACCATTTTTATACTAAAAACTGCCCCAATTATTCATATTTATTAAATTTATATCAGTTTTTTCACTTATAAGCTTAAATTTTTATTGTTGGAGAGAAAAATTTCTCCTTCTACTCTTTTTCGAAGGACAGTTTATCCTCACAGCTAGTTTCTTTCCTAGTTATTCCAGGCTAGAATATAAATATCTAGGATGTGCCACATAGTCCCTTAAGGAAAAAAAATAATAACATAATGAAAATCACGCAAATTTAGCAATTTAACATAGGTGACCCTTCCATGTAGAAGAAAAACTTGAAAGGGATGGCATTGAGGTGTTCTCAAACTCTAGAGAGAGGGAGACACATTTAAAAGAATGGGGATCTGGGCTTGATTTGAGGGAGAATGAACTCTCAAAGGGCTTCAATCCTACTTTCAGAATCAGTGGTATATGGATAGTCATCACTGAAGTTGTGTTAATGTGCAGACTAAGCTGTGGAAGCTAAAGACTTTGGTGTCTGAGTTTTAATGCATGAGAGAAAGAAGTAAAAAGCAATTCCAGTTCTGTATTTCTTGGAGACTGTCCCTGGTTAATGCAATAGACATTTGATTATTAAGCTTGTAAAACAAGGGAGCCACGTTTTAGGAGGAAAGGAGGTTTCTGTTTTGTAGTGGTTGCTTGACTGTTTAATGTCAGAGATGCCCTTGAGGCCAAACAAGCATGTGTATGTGCTTCTCAAGTTATTGGTTGTCTTGAAAATATGGAACAGGCAAAATCAGAATAATAATAGGGCTTTGTAACATAGTAGTGGAGATATAACTAGGCTCCTTTACAAAGATATACACATCCAGGACAAGAAAAATTGTTATGAGATAAGCTCTGGGCAGTTAGGTTTTCAGTTTGAACTAGTTAGAGCTAGAAAGAGTGCTACTGAGGGTGAAGTACATTTAAAAGCTGCCTGTAAGCAAAGTAGAATGAATTTAATGAGCTACAGAGAAGGACAGTTTTCAGAGTTGTGTATACTGTGTGCTTTTTCCTTGGTATATGTGTATACACCTTACTAATTGCCCTCTTTTAGTGTTGAAAAATGTTTTAAATCATTTATGCCTCTGGTTATATTCAAATTTTTCAAAATAAGCATATTTAAACTTCACAGTCAGAAACATATAAAACACATGTTACTGAAAATATAGCTTTTAGAATGATATAATATGAAACAGGAGTTTACAATCATATTAACTTATTATTTATTTAATGTATTAAGCAGAAGTATACAGTTCAGCTATAAATGAAAAGGCAATCCATTAGCCATTTGTAAGATTACTGTATGTGTATGATAATTATTTTAGTCAACTTAGATTAAATTGTCTTTGTAAAATACTCTGCTAAGAATCTTCAAAATACTACTACTGAATACCTTATAATTACTTGATCTGTACTGATTAATAATGAAATATGCAGAAAAGCAAATAGTAAATAGATTGCTTAGTTCTCCACATTGTCATCTTAGTAAAGTTTGTGCAGTGATTTGTATGTAAATGATCTTCAGGTTCTAACTAACCACAGTTCAATATTACTTCACGAGTCTTTAAAATACAGCATAGGCTTAGACTATATTAAGAGCTATGCTGTATTCTAGTCATGATTAGGAATGTTTTCATTATATACTAAGCTAGTCAGAAAAGCATTTTGCGAATTGATTTCAATTCAAAGTAATACATTTTAAGGAGAAATGACATGGTCAAAACAGAAAGCATCCATGAAAAGGAAGGAAAATATTATATAATCTGAATTTTATTTAGTAGGAATAATTGAGTGAATGAGATAAGATTAACTCAGAAATAAGAGAATTTGAGAAAAGTAAATATATGTATTCAAATGTGTGAGGAGTTGTCAAATGCAAAAAGAGGGTGCTTACTCAGTATTGTCCTGAAGTTAAAAGTTATAAGAACACAGATTATGAATCAACATATGTAAGAATTTTCCATCCTTTTCATTGATGTTGTTTACATTATAAAGTTGGGATCTCCCATTCACTGGATGTATGAAAACTGAAACTAGTGATTCATCTCAGAAACAGAGTAGAAGATATCAAGGTTCTTTTGGCCATAGATTCTATAAGGATGTGGAGGTTATGTTAACAAATTCTATTTAGTATATGTTTAGTGAAGCCAAAGTTACAGATTTGAAAAATATTTTTAATATTAGTCACCATGTTCTAGAATTTAAAATCATACCAACCATGCTATCACTTCTCAAAGAATCATGATAATAGAAAGAAAGAGGGAGAAGCATAACCAAGACCCTTCTAGTGGAAGCCAGAACAAATTGAAACCAGAATAACCAAAAGAAATTTATAAAATCACTTAGTTGCAATGTCTTAGATTTTGATGGGTGGATTCAAACATCGTTATATGCAAGTGATCAAGTGATAGTTTTAGCAATCTTTCTTCTGATACATGCATCCTCTCTTTCTCAATGTCTTACAATAGATCTTTTCTCTGTTGTGTTTTATTTAAGTTCTCTTCACATGCCAAGAAATATGCCCCTAGATATTCAAGAATACCTAATTCTACAACTTCCTGATCTCAGACAGCATAAAGACCTACTCTCTTTAACATTTAGTGTGTGTGTGCTCGGCTGTGTCCTACTTTTTTTGAAGTCCCATGGACTGTAGCCCATCAGGCTTCTCTGCCCATGGGATCTCCCAGGCAAGATTACTGGAGTGGGTTGCCATTTCCTCCTCCGGGGGATCTTCTTGACCTAAGGACAGAACCCACACCTCTTGTGTCTCCTGCACTGGGAGGCAGGTTGTTGACCACTAGCTCCACCTGGAAAGCCTTCTCTGGCATTTAGAAGGATCATGAAATAAGTTTTCTAACTTACTCTGTCATGTATTTTGATTGTATTAGAATAAGCCCTGTTATCCACAGGGTAAACCTAGATACAATTCACACTTTCATGGTTGAGGATTAGAAGAAACAGGCAAAAAAAAAAATCACATGAAATTAGAAATAGTTCTAAAAAGAAGATGAGAATACAACAAGTATCTAGTATATGCACAATTAATAGCTAAAGTACATCTCGCTAGGCATGCCCACACAAATCATTGCCTTTCTTATTTCCTAGACCTTTTTACTTTTGATCATATAACTAGGCCCAAGTCCTAGCCTTGAAATGGGAGTAACTTCACTGTGTAAATAGGAAATAAAGAAACCTTGACTATTAACCAAGAATGGAAAGCTACTACTTGTTTGTGTGGAGTTTTTAGTATGTATCCTTAGTCAATTTACTTAGCCAGTGGCCATAAAACAACTTAATCTTTAGTTATTTGCTCATTAAGCAATCATTTTTTAAATGCCAGCTAAACATCAGAATGTTGCTCAGTTCAGTTCAGTTGCTCAGTCGTGTCTGACTCTTTGTGACCCCATGAACCACAGCACGCCAGGCTCCCCTGTCCATCATCAACTCCCGGAGTCCACCCAAAGCCATGACCATTGAGTTGGTGATGCCATCCAGCCATCTCATCCTCTGTCATCCCCTTCTCCTCCTGCCCTCAGCATCAGGGTCTTTTCAAATAAGTCAGCTCTTCGCATTGGGTGGTCAAAGTATTGGAGTTTCAGCTTCAGCATTCATCATTCCAGTGAATACTCAGGACTGATTTCCCTTAGGATGAACTCGTTTGACCTCCTTGCAGGTCAAGGGATTCTCAAATGTCTTCTCCAACACCACAGTTCAAAAACATCAAGCGCATCTTTTGCGCTCAGCTTTCTGTATAGTCCAACTCTAACATCCTTATATGACTACTGGAAAAGCTATAGCTTTGACTAGACGGGCCTTTCTTGGCAAAGTAATGTCTCTGTAATATGCTGTCTAGGTTGGTCATACCTTTTATTCCAAGGAGCAATCGTCTTTTAATTTCATGTCTGCAGTCACCATCTGCAGTGATTTTGGAGTCCCCTCAAAATGAAGTCAGCCACTGTTTCCACTGTTTCCCCATCTATTTGCCATAGAAGTGTTGGGACTGGATGCCATGATCTTAGTTTCTTGAATGCTGAGCTTAAGCCAGCTTTTCACTCTCCTCTTTCACTTTCATCCAGAGGCTTTTCAGTTCCTCTTTGCTTTCTGCCCTAAGGGTGCTGTCATCTGCATAACTGAGGTTATTCATATTTCTCTCGGCAATCTTGATTCCAGCTTGTACTTCAATCAGCTCCACAGTTCGCATGATGTTGTCTGCATATGAGATAAATAAGCAGGGTGACAATGTACAGTCTTGGCGTACTCCTTTCCCAATTTGAAACCAGTCTGTTGTTCCATGTCCGGTTCTAACTATTGCTTCTAGACCTGTATACAGATTTCTCAGGAGGCAGGTAAGGGAGTCTGGTACTCCCATTTCTTAAAGAATTCTCTACAGTTTGTTGTGATTGGCACAAAGTCTTTGGCCTAGTCAGTAAAGCAGAAATAGATATTTTTCTGAAACTCTTGTTTTTTCGATGATCCAGCAAGATGTTGGCAATTTGACCTCTGGTTCCTCTACCTTTTCTTGAACACTGGGAGTTCTCAGCTCGCATACTGTTGAAGCCTGGCTTGGAAAATATTGAGCCTTACTTTGCTAGCGTGTGAGATGAGTGCAATTGTGTGGTAGTTTGAACATTCTTTGGCACTACCTTTCTTTGGGTTTGGAATGAAAACGGACCTTTTCCAGTCCTGTGGTCATTACTGAGTTTTCCAAATCTGCAGGCCTACTGAGTGCAGCACTTTCACAGCATCATCTTTTAGGATTTGAAATAGCTCAACTGAAATTCTATCACCTTCCCTAGCTTTGATCCTAGTGATGCTTCCTAAGGCCCACTAGACTTCACATTCCAGGACATATGTTTTAAAAGACATACATATGTTTTGAAAGATAGTAAAGCATTATACAGAGTGAAGTAAGCCAGAAAGATAAAGACCAATACAGTATACTAACGCATATATATGGAATTTAGAAGGATGGTAACGATAACCCTATATGCAAAACAGAAAAAGAGACACAGATGTACAGAACAGAATTTTGGACTCTGTGGGAGAAGGCGAGGGTGGGATATTTTGAGAGAACAGCATCGAAACATGAATATTATCTAGGGTGAAACAGACCACCAGCCCAGGTTGGATGCATGAGACAAGTGCTCGGCCTGGTGCACTGGGAGGACCCAGAGGAGTCGGGTGGAGAGGGAGGTGGGAGGGGGATCGGGATGGGGAATACATGTAAATCCATGGCTGATTCATGTCAATGTATGACAAAACCCACTACAATATTGTAAAGTAATTAGCCTCCAACTAATAAAAATAAATGAAGAAAAAAGAAATAAAAATAAAAGATAGCAAAGCCTATCAGAGTCCAACAAAGGAAGCTGTCAACACTGACTAGGTTGGGGAGACTTCTCCAAGATGGTGCCATTTGAGCTGGGCTTACCTGTGTCTTACCAGAGGTTCAGGACCTGGATTGATGGACAGATTTGGGAAAAGTGTACTATGTAAACAAAACTCTATGAAGCAAAGTGCAGAATATTTTTAAATTGCCAAAGATTTCTAACTAAGACCACTTTCTCTTAGGGCATTTCAGTGGGGACACTATTGACACTTTGGGTGTAGCATGTCTTTGTTTTATGTGACTCCACTAGCAATGAAGGAAAATTAAGATGCCTACTTCAGTTTGCTACATACCAACAACACTCTCCAGACATAATAGCATCCAAAAATTTCCAAGATATTTTCAAAGTCTGATTTTGAAAGCATTTGCAGTCCCTGTTGAGAACTATTGCTCTTGGATAGTTTCTGATTTTTTAAAAAAGAAAAAAACAAAAATGTAATGTATGTCATCTATGTGCCTAGTTGCTCAGTGAGGTCCGACTCGAAGCAACCCTTTGGACTGTAGCCTCCCAGACTCCTCTGCCCATGGGATTTTTCAGTCAAGAATACTGTAGTGGGTTGTCATTTCCTCCTCTAGGGGATTTTCCTGACCCAGGGATCAAACCCACATCTCCTGTGTCTCCTGCACTTTAGGCAGATTCTTTACCTGCTGTGCCATCAGGGAAACCCACCTGTCATTTAGAAGTACTGAGTCCCAAGTGATAAAGTCTGGATTAGCAGTAGAAAGTTGGAAATGGAGAAGGAAAAATATAAAGGTGCTATTAATATAATTCTATTTTAGTTGCTTCCAGATGACATCCAACAAAAATAAAATTATGTTAATAGTACCTTTATATTTTTCCCTCCTCCTTTTCCAGCTTTCTGCAACTAATCCAGATTTTATCACTTTGGACTCAGTACTGCGTGTGCTGAACTAATTCATTCCAAGCTCTTCTTCAGGTTTTTCTTCACTCCAAGCAATCTTGCATACTCCTGCCAGACCACTACTACATCTTACTTTTATTAGATAACCAGTTGCAGCACACTATTTCTGAATTCATAGTATCAGTCCTCATGTTTGAATTCCATGTACATTCATAAACTGGCCATTTCTGCTTTTTACACATTAAAATTGATCATTATCCCAAACCAACTTCACTTCATTCTGGCAGGTTTCTTGCTGAATATACTTCTGAGATTAGTACCCTGGGACTATGCACATATTCTCACTACCAATGGTGCCTTCTCATCCTTTCCTGTTATTTAAATATTATGCATCTTTAAATATCTAACTGAACCTTCACCTTTACAATGGAGACTTATTTTATGTTGCTTACTCTTTTTGGTTTCCTGATAGTTGAACTTTTATAAAATGATGGTAAGTACCACAGAATGTGGAACTTTCTTACATATAGTACTGTTAGGATATGTACTTCTATAAATTGTTGTTATATAGGCTTCTATTTTAAATAAATTTGTATTTATGATCCACTGTTCAGGACATCTAAAACAGAGTCTAGTTAGAGAACTGTCATCATAGTCAGGGTACATTTAATGAGAGACAAGTGAGAGGGGCTGACAAATTTAGTTCTGAGAGAGAGAAGCAAGAGACCAAGCAAAGCTGAATCCAAAAATTGGACTGCAAGGAGATCAAAACAGTTCATCCTAAAGGAAATCAGTCCTGAATTTTCAATGGAAGGACGGATGCTGAAGCTGAAGCGCCAATACTTTGGCCACCGATGCAAAGAAGTGACTCATTGGAAAAGACCCTGATGCTGGGAAAGATTGAAGGCATGAGGAGAAGGGGATGACAGAAGATGAGATGGCTGGATGGCATCACCGACTCAATGGACATGAGTTTGAGCAAGTTCTGGGAGTTGGTGATGGACAGGGAAGCCTGGTGTGTTGCAGTCTGTGGGGTCACAAAGAGTTGGACATGACTGAGAGAGTGAACTGAACTGAACTGAAGGATAGTCATGCCTCTATTAGTTTTCTCCAGAGAAACAGAGCCAATAGGAGATCTAAATGATATAGACATAGATAGCAGGTAGATAGATTTATTTTAAGGAATTGTCTCATATGATTATGGAGGCTGAGCAGTTCCAGGATTTGCATTTAACAAGCTGGAGACCCAGGAGACCTAATCTGAAGAAGTCAGATTTTCTGATGACATAAATTCCAGTCCAAGGGCAGGAGAAGACTGATATTACAGTTCAGCAGTCAGACAGGCCAATTCCTTCTTAGTCTTTTTATGCTATTCAGACTTTGAATTAGCCTGAATTGAGTGGAGCTCATCTGCATTAGAAAGGACAATCTGCTTTATTCAGTCTATTTATTCAGATGTTAGTCTCTTTCAAAACCCCCACAGTCTCATACCAAATGTTTGGACACATATTGTCTCAGACAGGTTAACACATAAAATTAACCATCATACTGCCATTGACTAGAATAGTGAGTAAGGAGAACTTGCAGCCCGTACAAAGAAAATAGTAAGACAAAATCAAAATGTTAATAGACTATCCATGCTGAATTTTATGGTGGGCATTAAACAATGCAGCATTGGACCTTGATATTAAAAATAGTGATAAGGAGCATAGGAAAAAACCCTGGTAGTATGTAGGTAATAAAAGTTGACAAAAATAAGAGGGAAAATAGAAGGGTGATAACAGAAATTATCATAGAATATGAAAACAAAGAGAAGTATCATTCATTACAAAACCATAATATAGTTGGTTCTCATTATTCATAGATTCTGTATTTGAAAATTCACCTACCCCTAAAGTTTATTTACAACCCCAAAAGCAATACTTGAGGCACTTTCATAATTCTTTGATGGACATCTTAGAATACTGAAAAACTTGAATTGTTCAAAGTGAATAGGAGGAGAAGGGGATGACGGAGGATGAGATGGTTGGATGGCATCACCGACTCAATGGACAAGAGTTTAAGCAAACTCTGGGACATGGTGAAAGACAGGGAAGCCTGGCACGCTGCGGTCCCTGGAGTTGCAAAGAATCAGACACAACTGGGTGACTGAACAACAGCAAAGGGAACATTCCCAGCTTGGGCAAAGTAATGTCTTGCCTTCTTCTTTCTGATCTCATAATGCAGGTGAGTATCACTGTTGTGGTATATTTAGTAACAACATTTTAAAAAAATTGTTCTTTCATTGGTAATTTCACTCCTTGAAATGGTTCCCAAGAATAGTTTTTAAGTGGTGTTTAGTGTCCTATGGCAGAAGAGGGCTGTGATATGCTTTATGGGGGAAAATATGTCTTAGATAAGCATCTTTCAGGCATGAGTAATGGTGTTGTTGGACATGAGTTCAGTGTTAATGAATCAATGATATATATTAAATAAGATGTTCTTAAGACCAGTTTATCTATTTACCACTTTTCAAAAAAACTCATGGTCAGAGACTTTTAGGAATCTAACCCTGCACTCCCCTGAGGAGCAATGGTTTAGTATTTGCTGAGTTGGTATTCATGGAATCTTTATCTAACTTAGTTACTGCAAATAATGAGAATTGGCTATATATGGTATATTTGTTGACACAGTGTTCTGATAGTTTTAACATTAATGAGAAAAACTAAATGACATGTATTTTCAAACAAATAAATGTTAAAAAGTTTTATTTCATTCTGTGTTAAAAATCAGGTAATTGATGAAGTATTTTCAATTCAGTTAAGTTCAGTCACTCAATCATGTCCAACTCTTTGCGACCACATGAACCACAGCATGCCAGGCCTCCCTCTCCATCACCAACTCCCGGAGTCCACCCAAACCCATGTCCATTGTATTGGTGATGATTTTCAACCATCTCATCCTCTGTCGTCCCCTTCTCTTCCAGCCCTCAATCCTTCCCAGCATCAGGGTCTTTTCAAATGAGTCAGATCTCTGCATCAGGTAGCCAAAGTATTGGAGTTTCAGTTTCAACATCAGTCCCTCCAATGAACACCCAGGACTGATCTCCAAAACCATAGACTTGACTAGATGGACCTTTGTTGATTTTAGAGCCCAGAAAAATAAAGCCAGCCACTGTTTCCCCATCTATTTGCCATGAAGTGATGGGACTGGATGCCATGATCTTAGTTTTCTGAATGTTGAGCTTTAAGCCAACTTTTTCACTCTCCTTTTTCAGTTTTATCAAGAGACTCTTTAGTTCTTCTTCACTTTAAAATATTTTAAAATGACTTTGTAAACATTTTAAAATATGATTTAAGATAAAGTCATTTAGAATATATTTTATCATCCATACTTACCTTGAATTTAGTTTTCCTTACAGATTGGTCCCTTTATTATTTTGGTTCCTTAAGTTATTCTTGTCTTAATTCCTACTTCTGGATACTCCTCCCTGCATATTTTTTCTAGAAAAGAATGATGATTCCAATGAGAAATAAGAATATCCAAAGATCATAACTTTAGCTTTAAATTTCACCTTTTAGCTGGTTGAGTTTCAAGAACATCATATAAATGTGATATTTATTCATTTATTTAATATTCATTCATTCAATAATCATCTATTGACCTTCTACTAGGTTCCCAGGAACCTCTTTGCCAAGAGTTAGTTAACAAAGGTTTTATGGTACTTGATACTTAAACTATTTATAGACCTGCTTTGATGAAAATAAATTCATTTTTTTTTTTTTTTTTTAAATTCTTGGATGCTCATTTTTTTTTTTTTTTTTTTTCCTTTTTATTTTTTTTTTTATTTTTTTATTTTTTTTAATATTATTTTATTAGTTGGAGGCCAATCACTTCACAACATTTCAGTGGGTTTTGTCATACATTGACATGAATCAGCCATATAGTTACATGTATTCCCCATCCCGATCCCCCCTCCCACCTCCCTCCCCACCCGACTCCTCAGGGTCCTCCCAGTGCACCAGGCCCGAGCACCTGACTCATGTATCCCACGTGGGCTGGTGGTCCGTTTCACCATAGATAATATACATGCTGTTCTTTCAAAACATCCCACCCTCACGTTCTCCCCCAGAGTTCAAAAGTCTGTTCTGTATTTCTGTGTCTCTTTTTCTGTTTTGCATATAGGGTTATCGCCACCATCTATCTAAATTCCGTATATATGTGTTAGTATACTGTAATGTTCTTTATCTTTCTGACTTACTTCACTCTGTATAATGGGCTCCAGTTTCATCCATCTCATTAGAACTGATTCAAATGAATTCTTTTTAACGGCTGAGTAATATTCCATGGTGTATATGTACCACAGCTTCCTTATCCATTCATCTGCTGATGGGCATCTGGGTTGCTTCCATGTCCTGGCTATTATAAACAGTGCTGCGATGAACATTGGGGTGCACGTGTCTCTTTCAGATCTGGTTTCCTCGGTGTGTATGCCCAGAAGTGGTATTGCTGGGTCATATGGCAGTTCTATTTCCAGTTTTTTAAGAAATCTCCACACTGTTTTCCATAGTGGCTGTAATATGGGGCCTTGGAAGGAACTCTTGAGATGTGAAACTGTGGGGACTCTGAAATTTGAGCCTCACTATTTTCAGAAGGAGTTCTCTGTCTTTAGTAGAATCAGCAATAGAAATCATAGTCACACATAAATCTGGGGATTAATAAATTTAAGCATAGGAGCTAAAATGAAAATAGCTTAATGTATTGGTTTTCTAAGGCTGAGATAATAAATTACCACAAACTGGCTGGCTGAAAATAATATAAAGGTATTCTCTCATAACTCACAAAGCCAAAGATCTCTAATTAAGCTATTGGCAGGGCTAGTCTTTCTGGAGTCATCTACAAGGATAATCTGTACCACAACTTTCTTCTAGCTTCTGTTGATTGCCAGCTATCCTTGACATTCTTTGGCTTGTAGCTTTATCACTCCACTTTCTGCCATCATCATCTCAAGGCCTTCCTCTGTTTCATATATCTGGGTGTTCATATTCTTCCTGTAAAGATACAACAATTGCATTTAGGACCCCCTCTAATTCAGTATGACCTCATGATGATTAATTACACCTGCAACGATCCCATTTCCATGTAAGTTCATATTCTGAGCTTCTGGATAGACCTGAGTTTGGGGGAATGAAGGTGGACAGTATCTAATTCATTATATCTAATCACCAGGAACAACTGAAACAACAACTAAGAAAGGATATATGTGGAACTTTGGAAAGATGTGAGGGAATAACTCGCTCAAACCCACTCAACCTGGGCAAGGCAGGATGCAAATGCAAGTTCAACCTGTAAGGATTAATGGTTGATGTTATTTAAGTCACTAAGTCATATCTGACTCTTTGCGACTCCTCTGTCCATGCGACTTCCCAGGCAAGAACAATGACGTGGGTTGCCATTTACTTCTCCAGGGCATCTTCAATCCAGGAATCAAACCCACATCTCCTGCATTGGCAAGTGTATTCTTTACCACTGAACCACCAGGGAAGTGCAAGGATTAAGGGTTTAATGTATTAATAACAATATAGAGTCTATGCTGAGCTACCAGATATAACCAATTCCTCTTTATATGTCTCCTTTAGGAGTAAGGAGAGTTGATTATAAAAGTTGGACCTAAATGTAAAGTACATCCATATTTCATAGTATATTATATAAATATAGTAGAAGCTTTTTAAATTCTATGAAGAAGTCATGTATTATTTTTAAATTTAAGGTAATAAATACTATAAACTGATGCAGAGGCAGCTTAAGGGAACACAGACATTTTCATACATGTTTTCGGAGAATTTGAAAAGACTGTGGCTAAAAGATGCTGTAGAAATGAGTCCCATTAAATATATAGCACAGTTTAAATCTGTTTAATAGCTCCATTATTTTTAGGAGAATCTGAATAACATTTCCATAGAAAAGAGAAAATACTTTGGGGCTTCCCTGGCGGCTCAGATGGTAAAGCGTCTGCCCACAATGCAGGAGATCCAGTTTCGATCCCTGGGTTGGGAAGATCCCCTGGAGAAGGAAATGGCAGCACACTCTGTACTCTTGCCTGGAAAATCCCATGGACGGAGGAGCCTGGTAGGCTACAAACCATGGGATCGCAAAGAGTTGGACACAACTGAGCGACTTCACTTTCTTTCTTTTTCCTTTTTACTATTTTCAGGCATATCAAAAATATCATGGTCTCAGGAATCACAAGAACCTACATCCTGCTCTCAAGAATCACAAGTATTTACTTGTGAAAAAAATTTTAAAATTTGGATGAATTTAACCTAACAGTATATTTTTCACATGGCTTATGACCTCCTGTTGGTACCAAAAGGAATGAGGCCTATATGGGCTAATGACTGTTCCTGTGGAACAAAATTACAGTAAAGGAAGGGAAGAGCATGACTTCCAGTCCAGTATATGAGCATGATTTACAGTCCAGTGTTTATGTGCATGTGTGTATGTTTGACCTTTCAATATTCTTAGAGTCACAAAGACTTCTTGGAATTGTTTTTGAGGAGAAATATAATATTAATATTACTTAGGTGTTTTGATTAAAACAGGTTAGGTTAGATTTAGCTCTGACTTCATTTTCAAATGTTCTGAGATCTGTTACAATGGAATGAGAACAAGAATTCCATATGACATTTTGGAGAGTTACATTTCATTTTGGCATAAATAAATACAAGACTAATTTGCTTCAGTGAACAGCTACAGGGTGTATTTCCTTTTGTCTCCTCTGCTCTTTTCTCTTGCTTGTTGTGGCAAATAGTTTGCATAGCCAACCCCTGGAGTGGGCTACTTAAATTATTGATGCATATTAAATGGTATCATTGAGTAATAGTGCTATTCCATTTAACATGTCTCAGTATGAATAAATTGGCTGTTCAAGACAAATGCTTCTGTTTGTAAATTATAATAAAACATATCTTAGAAGCTAAGGCCTGAAAATAAACACTAGTTTTTGTCCTATATCTATCACATTCTTAACCCACTCCATCTTTATCAAGAATTAAGTCACCCATTTCCCTCATAGGAACCAAAAGTCTCTAACATCTAGCTAGTCATAGACTTTTAAGAAAAAACTTGAGTGTCAATGTTCTAGAAGCAAAGCTTGTTTTGTACAATGAACATGCAAAGAGACGGCTGTATGATTTTCTCCTCTCTAGCGCTCTCTTTTAAGTGAAGCTTTGCTTTAAGAGATTTATACTTTTAATGCAGATAATTTGAATAATTACACTTCTTTGGGGTAAAACTAGTACATCCCAGTTTCAAATTACACTTAGCTCCTAGTTAAAATTTGAAAAATGAAAGCTTAAATAAAATAGGTGAATGATCTCTTTCTACTCAGGTAAGTACACTTGGGCATGATTTAAATAGAGTTTCTAGATTCTTTTTTAAATTATTTGACTAAAAATTTTAACAAGGAGATTTTTAAAGGAGTTCACAACAATTTGAGATTAGTTTGAGACTTCAAAACTATAGATAATTAAAAAAGATTTCCAGTGGCTGGCAGCTATACACTATATTGTGACTACTGTCTATTTGCCTGGAAACAATTTATCTGATGTAATAGTTACCAGGTTCACTGGGTATATGTACAAGAAAGCCTATCTCCCTGCCATAAGAGAATATTTTTAAAAGTGGAGAAAACTTTGCTTCATGCTAATTAATCACTAGGCATGATGCGTGTATAATCCATATTAAAGTCACGAGTCAAAGGAGAAAACAAGAGAAATATAGTATTTTCCCAGTAAAGAAAGTGAAGAGAGTCAGGATGATCAAGTCTCCTCACCCTCTCAAACCTCTCAAAAGGTTTCAAATGTAGAGTATGATGTTATTTTGATTAGTTATATTTTCAACTATATTTGGATGAAGAGATGTTACAAAATGTAGTAAAATAAGTATCTCCAGCATACTTTAGATTTTAATCTTAATTTTTCATTTGAAGTCTTCTCCCACAGTCCCCATTATTCTTAGAGTCTAAAAAAAATGTAGCCCTGTCATTGCTTTCAGTTCATGAGAGTTGCTAATTCATGGAGGGTAGAGGAGAATCTGCAGACAGCGTTGTGGGTAAAACAGGAAAAATACCCAGGAAGCATAGCAGGATGTACCACCCCCAAATATGTATCTTTGGAATAAGGATGATTTTGAATTGATTATTTTGAGGAACAGCAGATGTAGGAGAAGCTCTGAAAAGACAGTGGGAGTTACTTTTTGTGAGAAAGATTCCAACTATAGTGGGACCTCCATTTACAAAAGCGTCGCCCTCTCTGTTCAGGAAGAAAGTAAAGTTGTTAGTCGCTTCAGTCATGTGGGACTCTTGTGACCTCATGAGCTGTATGTAGCCCACCAGGCTCCTCTGTCCATGGCATTCTCCAGGCAAGAATACTGGAGTGGGTGGCTATACCCTCCTCCACGGGACCTTCCTGACCCAGGGATCGAATCCAGGTCTCCCACATTGTAGGCATATTCTTTACCATCTGAGCTACTGGCAGTTGCCTGTGCAGGAAAAGGGCAGCTCTAAATCATAAGAAGTCTTAGCAGTGAAGAAGCCCCAACTTAAATCTTTGTACCAAGCCTAAGCCTTACTTTATCAGAAAAAATCTTACTTTTCCTGGTAACCTCCCCATAACTGACCTCTCCACATCTTTCCTTCTTTTGTCTTTAGTTGAAAATGGTATTAAAGCTAGTGGCCTAAGCTACCTCAGAGAGTTACTCGTTCTCCCCCAGTGTATTTCCCTTGTATATGAAACATACATGTTAATAAATTTCTGTTAATTTGTCTCTTGTTATCTTTTGGGCTTCTCAGATGATGCTAGTGGTAAAGAACCTTCCTGCTAACACAGGAGATGTAAGACATGCGGGTTCGACCCCTGGGTTGAGAAAATCCGCTAGAGGAGGGCATGGCAACCCACTCCAATATTCTTGCCTGGAGAATCCCATGAACAGAGGAGAGCCTGGTGGGCTACAGTCCATAGGGTCGCAAAGTGTTGGACACGACTGAAGTGACTTAGGGCACAAGCAGTTTGCCTTTTATTACAGGGTTCACAGGCAAGAACTCAGAAGAGCAGAGGAAAAATGACCATTTCCCCTCCCGCAGCATCAAGGTAATCCATTAGGTAGACGTCTCTTCTCAGAGAGGATGAATGAATAATTTAGGAAAAGACACATCTTCTGTTTTATAAATATAAGAAGAGGCACTAACCTCGTATGAAAGTTCCAGAAAAAGTCAAGCTAGCAATGTGCTGTACATCAATTGAAAAAAAAAAAAAAAAAAGGCAGTCTATAAAGACACTGATCATGGATTTTAAGGTCAAAAAATTTTTGAAGATGGCAGAATGGCCTATTTAAATAAGATGTGAATTATTAACAGATGACAGAGAAAGTAAAACAATACATCCAATAATTTACTAAGTCATTCCTATCATAAATGATAATATTCACATGCAAAGAGTAGACCCAAGTCAAGAGGCCAGCTAATACAACCATTACCAGTTTAGAGCTATTTTAAATAATTTCAATTCTTCATGATCAAAATGCAGCTTAAGATATGGAAAGAAATTGCTGATACAATTAAAGAGGTAAACTATTGTTCAACTATAATATTTAAAACTTTTCAAGGGCAAATAACTATAAATTTATTTGCTAGAATCCACATCTCCTGACCATCAACTCAGTACTTTTAAGTGACATTATAACCTTAGGATGCTAAATCAAATGATTACCTTGGCCCAGGGCCCACCTTCCAAATTGAATAACTTTTCAATATTATAAAAAAACTCTAGATTTACCATCTGTGATGCCTTGAGCCTTTACTAAGTACTTTGTATACATTAGAACTAAGTTTCATAAAAAGCCTGATATAAGTAATATTAACTTCATTTTATGACAAGAAAATGAGTCTCATAACAGTTAAATTTTTGCCTGGTGTCACATAATAGAAGAGTTGGGATTCTTCATGTATAAAAATGGTATTCTTTTCATACTTTCTAATATTATTCCATCACTTTACTTCATTTGAGCAATGTAATTTCTCTGTCATTATGTCAACCAGCAATGCATGTGTAGATTTTTCCTTCTGCTTGTTTTCTTTTAAATGTATAATATAGATCACTGCTTCTCAAAATTTATTGTGCATATGAATCTCCTGGAGATTGTATTAAAATTCAGATTCTGGCTCAGGTGAGGCCTGAGATTCTGCAGCTTTAACATCCTTCCAGGTGATGTTGCTGCTGCTGTTCTATAGCCCATGCTTGAAGCCGTAATCATTAATAGTGCTATAGCATCATAGTCTGTGGACCTAAAGCAGTCTAGAAACTATTACTCTTCTGCAATGAGCTGAGAAACTTGTACAAGGATGTAAATCAGTGTCCATCTTCCTTCATGGAGAAATTTGTTAAGAAAAGAATGACAGGTGAACTAAACGATGTGCTTAATGACAAGGTAGATTTACAGTCTCATGACCCAAGCACCTTACCTTAAATGAGACATAGGTTTGGCAGCGAACAACTCACAGACAGGCTACATTCAGAAGCACATATATTGGGAGTTGAGAGAGGAGGAGCATTTTGAATGGGGAGGAGGACAAATAAAACAGGTTTTTCTAAGGGGGGGGGGGATTATCTGTAGAAGTTGCAAAAGCCTTGCAGTGAAGAGTCATAAAGATTGAAGAGCCATAAATGCAGGGGGGAAGGAGTTTGGAAAAACGGTGATTTGAAGTTAGACGGACATTTTCTACTATATCAATTTACCTTTGGCTGTGGAAAAATGTTCATCCTGCCATTCTAGCATTAGAATCCTAGGGAATAGTGGTGTCAGTAGTTCTCATGTCTGACTATTAGAACCAATCTTGAGAGCTTTAAAAATAATCTCCATGGAGACTGTGATTTAGTTATTTTACATCCAATGCTTGATCATTAGAATTTTTATTTTAAAATTCCTCAGGGTATTTTGTGTTTTCCTGGTGGCACTAGTGATAAAGAACCTGCCTGCCAATGCAGGAGATGAAAGAGATGAGGGTTCAATCTCTGGGTTAGGAAGATGCCTGGAGAAGGAAATGGCAACCCACTATAGTATTCTCGCCTGGAGAATTTCACAGACAGAGGAGTCCGGTGGGCTACAGTCCATGGAATTGCAAACAGTCAGGCATGACTGAGCTCACAAACACACAGGGGATCTTACTATACATCAAAAGTAAAAATACTGAAACTATATATAATTAGTCCTCTAAAGACTAATTTATGAAGCTAGTGTTACTTGTAACATTATTTCTAGGAAACAATTTTATAATCTAGCATTTAGTATCATCAATCTGCTACATAATTCAGAGGGAATTAAACAGATTTTGAGACCAGCAAGGAGTGATTAGTAGGAAACTACATGGACTTAGTGAGTACAGGTTGGAACAAAGTAACTTTATTTACTTTTTTGGTAGACTTATCATATAAGATAAATGAAATTTTCATGACAATAATACTTTTTTCTTTTTGTGCTTGATAGAAAAGCACTTTCATATATAAATTGTGTGATATTCACTATAATTCTGAATATTAGGAAATAGTACATTTTTAATCTTTTTAAGATTGAAATCCTGAAATAATAAGAGACTCACTTACATTTACATAGTTAGATTTACTGACATTACGTAAGATCTTATATAAATCTCAGGTGCAGAAAAGCACTGATAAAGTCTTTCATTACAACTTTTGGATAAGATGGAAAGATGTGAGCTGGACCATAAAGCAAATGGAAGAATCTGTAGATTACTAAATATATTTATTTAAAGTATGTTGATTGATGTCAGCCTTGATAAATTTCTATAGTGAGAAGATGAGAGTCTGTTCTGTTCTACACTTTTAAATATTTATTACTAATGAATATGATAAAGACATATAAGTTATGGTTGCCAGATACACAGAGCTAAGATTGACAGTCAGTATTCTGTATACCAGAATCCGTAGTTAAAATCATGACAGACGGAGGTCAAATATAGCAAGGTAAAATTTTACATGCAGATTAAAGTTTGCATTCAGTTCAAAAATACCAAGCACATCTAAAGAGAGCATATTAAGCATCCTCAAATATTTGAAGTATTTTTTATGAAGAAGAGAAGTTTGATGTAGTTTGTATCGATCTCCAAGACAGAAATAGGAGAGTGAACCAAAGATCAAGGTAGTGTGTAGCAGAACATGAAAGGATTTTTCACAGAAAAGGAACTAATATTTTTAGAATCTTTGTCCTGATAAGGATTTGGTATTCTGCCACAATATTCTGCTTAATTATTATAGCACTGCTATGAGGAAAGTGCAATAAAATCTGCTACTATAGTGAGGAAACTGAGATTATGTAAGTTAAACTTTTTGTTAAAAATCACACATAAAACATAAGGTAAACTCAAAATTGAAGCTCAAGTTAGTTGGTTTCATTTTGCCAGAAATCATTATCAAAATACTAAATTCTGTCTCATGGGAATTATTAAAACTGAGCCTAGAGAGAAAACCTTTCAGTGGCAATGATCAGTTCAGTTCGGTTCTTTCAGTCGATTAGTCGTGTCCGTCTCTTTGTGACCTCATGGACTGCAGCACGCCAGGCCTCCCTCTCCATCACCAACTCCTGGAGTTTACCCAAACACATGTCCATCAAGTTGTTGATGCCATCCAACCACCTCATCCTCTGTCGTCCCCTTCTCCTCTTGCCTTCAATCTTTCCCAGCATCAAGGTTTTTTCAAATGAGTCAGCTCTTCGCATCAGGTGGCCAAAGCAGTGAAGTTTCAGCTTCAACATCAGTCCTTCCGACGAATATTCAGGACTGATCTCATTTAGGATGGACTGGTTGGGTCTCCTTGCAGTCCAAGGGACACTCAAGAGTCCTCCAGCACCACAGTTAAAAGGCATAAATTATTTGGTGCTCAGCTTTCTTTACAGTCTAACTCTCACATCCATACATGACCACTGGAAAAAACATAGCTTTGACTAGACAGGCCTTTGTTGACAAACTAATGTCTCTGCTTTTTAATATGCTGTCTATGTTGGTCATAACTTTCCCTTCAAGGCATAAGCGTCTTTTAATTTCATGGCTGAAATCACCATCTGCAGTGATTTTGGAGGCCAAAAAATTAAAGTAAGCCAGTGTTTCCACTGTCTCCCCATCTATGTGCCATGAAGTAATGGGAGCAGATGCCATGATCTTAGTTTTCTGAATGTTGAGCTTTAAGCCAATCTTTTCACTCTCCTCTTTCACTTTCATCAAGAGGTTCTTTAGTTCTTCTTCGCTTTCTGCCATAAGGGTGGTGTCATCTGCATATCTGAGGTTACTGATATTTCTCCCAGCAATCTTGATTCCAGCTTGTGCTTCATCAGCCCAGCATTTAGCATAATGCATTCTGCATTTAAGTTAAATAAGCAGGGGGACAACATGCGGCATTGTCGTCCTCCCTTTCTAATTTGGAACCGGTCTGTTGTCCCATGTCCAGTTCTAACTGTTGCTTCCTGACCTGCATACAGATTTCTCAAGAGGCAGGTCAGGTGGTCTGGTATTCCCATCTCCTTCAGAATTTTCCCCAGTTTGTTGTGATCCACACAGTCAAAGGCTTTGGCATAGTCAATAAAGCATAATAGATGTTTTCTGGAACTCTCTTGAGTTTTTGATGATGTAGTAGATGTTGGCACTTTGATCTCTGGTTCCTCTGCCTTTTCTGAAATCAGTCTGACATCTGGAAGTTCACCGTTCACGTATTGCTTGGAGAATTTTGAGCTTTACCTTACTAGCATGTGAGATGAGTACAATTGTGCAGTAGTTTGAGCATTCTTTGGCACTGCCTTTCTTTGGGAATGGAATGAAAACATGACCTTTTCCAGTCCTGTGGCCACCGCTGAGTTTTCCAAATTTGCTGGCATATTAAATGCAGCACTTTCACAGCATCATCTTTTAGGATTTGAAATAGGTCAACTGGAATTCCATCACATCCACTACCTTTGTTGGTAGTGATGCTTCCTAAGTCCCAGTGGACTTCACATACCAGGATGTTTGGCTCTAAGTGAGTGATCACACCATCATGATTATCTGGGTCTTGATGATCTTTTTTGTACAGTTCTTCTGTGTATTCTTGCCACCTCTTCTTAATATCTTCTTCTTCTGTTAGGTCCCTACCACTTCCGTCCTTTATTGAGTCTATCTTTGCATGAAATGTTCCCTTGGTATCTCTAATTTTCTTGAAGAGATTTCTAGTCTTTCCCATTCTATTGTTTCCATTTCTTTGCACTGATCACTGAGGAAGACTTTTTTTTTTTAATCTCTCTTTGCTATTCTTTTGAACTCTGCATTCACATGAGTATATCTTTCCTTTTCTCCTTTGCTTTTGGCTTCTCTTCATTCACAGCTATTTGTAAGGCCTCCTCAGTCAGCCATTTTGCTTTTTTGCATTTATTTTTCTTGGGGATGGTCTTGATCCCTGTGTTCTGTACAATGTCACGAACCTCCGTCCATTGTTCATCAGGCATTCGGTCTAACAGATCTAGTCCCTTAAGTCTATTTCTCACTTCCACTGTGTAATCATAAGAGTTATGATTTAGGTCATACCTGAATGGTCCAGTGGCTTTCCCTACTTTCTTCAATTTCAGTCTGAATTTGGCAATAAGGAGTTCATGATCTGAAGAACAGTCAGTTCCTGGTCTTGTTTTTGTTGACTGTTTAGAACTTCTCCATCTTTGGCTGCAAAGAATATAATCAATCCGATTTTGGAGTTGGCCATCTGGTGATGTGCATGTGTTGAGTCTTTTCTTCTGTTGTTGGAAGAGGGTGTTTGCCATGACTAGTGCGACCTCTTGGCAAAACTCTATTAGCCTTTGCCCTGCTTCACTCTGTACTCCAAGGCCAAATTTGCCTGTTGCTTCAGGTGTTTCTTGACTTCCTACTTTTGCATTCCAGTCCCCTATAATGAAAAGGACATCTTTGTTGGGTGCTATTTCTAGAAGGTCTTGTAGGTCTTCACAGAACCATTCATCTTCAGCTTCTTCAGCATTACTGGTTGGGCATAGTTTTGGATTACAGTGATATTGAATGGTTTCCCTTGGAAACGAACAGAGACGATTCTATCGTTTTTGAGATTGCATCCAAATACTGCATTTTGGACTCTTGTTGATTATGATGGCTACTCCATTTCTTCTAAGGGATTCCTGCCCACAGTAGTAGATATAATGGTCACCTGAGTTAAATACACCCATTCCAGTCCATTTTAGTTCACTGATTCCTAAAATGTCGACGTTCGTTCTTGCCATCTCCTGTTTGACCACTTCCAATTTGACTTGATTCATGGACCTAACATTCCAGGTTCCTATGCAATATTGCTCTTTACAGCATTGGACCTTGCTTCTATTACCAGTCACATCCACAGCTGGGTGTTGTTTTTGTTTTGTCTCCATCTCTTCATTCTTTCTGGAGTTATTTCTCCACTGATCTCCAGTAGCATATTGGGCACCTACCAACCTGGTGAGTTCATCTTTCAGTGTCCTATCTTTTTGTCTTTTTATACTGTTCATGGGTTCTCAAGGCAAGAATACTGAAGTGGCTTGCTATCTCTTCTCCAGTGGACCTCATTTTGTCAGAACTCTCCACCATGACCCGTCCATCTTGGGTGTCCTTACATGGCATGGCTTAGTTTGATTGAGTTAGAGAAGGCTGGGGTTCATGTGGTTAGATGCGTTATTTTTCTGTGATTGTGATTTCAGTCTGTCTGCCCTCTGATGCCCTCTCTCAGTGCCTACCATCTTAGTGGGGTTTCTCTTACCTTGGACGTGGGGTATCTCTTCAAGGCTGCTCCAGCAAAGCGCAGTCACTGCTCCTCACCTTGGACGTGAGGTTGCTCCTCTCAGCTGCTCCAGCGCTGTGCAGCCCTTGCTCGCTATAATAGATTAATTTGAATTTTTAAAATTTTCTTTTAATTGTTAGACATTGATATTGTGACCCCCTTTCTTTACCAATTACTTCCTTCTTAAGCACATGATTATCATGGGAATTGCCTATTTGAGAATCATGTGACTCATTCTCTAGCAGAGTTATATGCTTCCCACCTCACCTGAAGCCTAGTTGGTTGACTGACCATAGGGTGGGCGGGCATCAGTTTTAGACTGGGCAGTGAATAGTTTCCATGAGATTTCTAAAGTTGGAGCATGTTATTCTTATTGCAGGTTATTCAGAGTACCAAATCTAAGGCTCAAAAATTGCTAAAAGTCATGTTTTCTTTCAAGTTAGAGATAGCAGGTCTAGAGCTAAACAGAGGGAACGAGAGATGAGAAAGGGAGACACCAGTGGCATCCAAGAACCTGGTTCTGTATTTCTGAGGATAAAATACATTTCAGGCTTTGTTTCATGACAGACAACCCTTTGCCTTTGGCTTCAGCTAGCTTGAATTGGATTTCTCACCAATGCAGTGCAGGGTCCCCAGTCACTTTCTGCCAAGAATGCTAACAAATAAAATTTAAGTCACAGAAATGGCATTCGAGGATTAAATCTTTGCATATATGAGTCCCATATTGAAATAAATTACAATTTAATTCTTTCACAAAAATGTTTACCACATAGTGTAAAGCTTGATATTTATCTCTTCTTAATTTTTTTTGTCCTGTGCCAATGAGTTTTGTGTTCATGACATTGTTTAATTTTTCCAAAAAATGTCCCTTAGTAATAATGGTGTAGGAATATGGAAACCAAAGTTACCGATAAGATATATGTGAATTGACTGTGTGTGGGTTTGTAAAATCAGAGTTCTAATTTTAGCTCCTTGTGCTACTCTATAAAATTAAACTTACTTTCTATTAAGGATATAATTGCAACTGAAAGGTTTTTTAATTAGAACAATTAAAGCTATACTTCCAATGTTTTGTACAGGGGCCTAACATTAACCCTGCAGTTAATGTCTTTAATGATTTATTTTATATAAAGCTAATTAAAAATTTAGGCTTTTAATATAGTCTCTGCTCCATTTTATTCTCAGCATTTCATATCATATTCAGAATGGTGAATTAAATTATGATGAAATAGTTTACATTGTGTCTATAGCCATTAACCTTTTAACAAGGATTTCAAACAGAGCCATGTATCAGAGGGTCAATTATTTGATAAGAAGGCACTCTGATTTTTATTCAATAACCTTATTATAAAAATCACACTTTAATATATATCCAGACTGACATTTGGGGTACATATATTATTCCAATAGATTTAGACTTTCCTATCACCTTGTTTTCTAAAAACAAATGTTTTTGTGCCCATTTGGCTATTGATGTTTTACATATTTTGTTGAAATGAGCTTTAAGTGAACATCAAATTATATTAGAAAATATTAAGATGTTAAAAATTTTTTAATAAGATGAAGTACATTACGGTGAAAAATTTTAAAAGATAGCACAAACATGTTTCTCAATGCTAAGAGAAGGTGAGGATATTAATCTTGTAATTGTCTCACATAACTGAAGAGTATGAAAGAAATCACTTCTTACCAGTGAAAGATTGACATATGTTTTTATTGTTTGTTATTTTTGGTAAAATTATTATGCAACATCTAATGTTTTGAGAAATGAAACAAAAATCATGCTTGCAATATGCTTATAAATATGAATATATATGTACACACATATAAATAAAATTATTAATTAAAACAATTTACAATTTTGAAAGGTGTTCTGAATATATGACCTTAACAATCAATAACAACACTTGCTTTTCTTTTGGTGATAATAGCACTTTTTCTTAGTGGGTATACTCTTTCCTGATTATTTAATTTCTAATAGCACAGTGTACATGAGGGTGAGAATTGATAAGCAAAACAAAACCTAAAGTAAACTGACTTTTTTTTTCTTTAGAATAATAATCCTATAATGAGTAATATTCAAATTTTAAGAACTTAAAAATGAGCGCTTCTTTTTATACAGTTAAAAATCCTATACTTTTGGAGATCTGGCTGTATTCAGATTTTCCTAAAATTCTGTAAACTGTTCAGTGACACTGGATATAGTCTTTTGCAACTCTGTTTGTGTCCACTTATCTATTTATGCTTAAATAATTGTGAATATATGTCTATGACATATCAACAATTTTTTAGTGAATAAAAAAATAGAAGAATGTATTTCAAGTATTAAAACCAGCTAATTTAGTGTCATTTTAATTGTTATTTTGTGATAGACTGAAAGTTTGTGTTCCTCTAAAATCCAGTGGTTAAAATCTAGTACTCCATGTGATGATATTTGGAGGTGGAGCCTTGCAATGTTATGTTAGTTTCTGCTGTAGCTTCCATAAATATCCATGATAATTTTATGGTTATATAGAAAATCAGCAGAAAAATTGAAACATGTAGGGTATTTCTGTGGTGTGTTTGTGTATGCTCATTCAGTCATGTCCAACTCTTTGCAACCCCATTGATTGTAACCCACCAGCCTCCTCTGTCCTTGGAATTCTTCAGTTAAGAATATGGAATCAGGTTGCCATTTCTTTCTCTAGGGGGTTTTCCTAACCCAGGGACTGAGTCCACATCTCTTGCATCTCCACCTGCTTTGGCAGGTGGATTCTTTACCCCCATGCCACCTGAGAAGCCCCATTTCTGTGGTACCTCTTTACAGAAAATCTTAGAAAAAAAATTCATTTTTCATCATAAAATTTTAACTATATATTGTGAAAAATCTCAAGATGGAGAATATATATTAATTTAAATTTATTTTTTCTCTAGTTTTATTGAGATGTAATTGACATATAATATTGTGCTAGTTGTAAATGTACAACATGATGATTTGATATACATATGTATGGTGAAGGAGTCTTCCCTGGTGGGTCAGATGATAAAGAATCTGACTGCAATGCAGGAGATCCAGGTTCTGTCCCTGGGTGGGGAAGATCCCTTAGAGAAGGGAATGGCCACCCACTCCAGTATTCTTGCCTGGAGAATCCCATGGACAGAGGAGACTCGCAGGCTACAGTCCATGGGATTTCATGTATCATGAAATGGTTACCGTGATGAGTTTAGTTAACAGACACAATCTCACATATTTACCCTTCTTTTTAGTGATGAGCACTTTTAAGATTTGCTCTCTTTGCAACTTTCAAATATGCAGTACAGTATTGTGAACTCTAGTCATTGTGTTGTAAATAACATATCCATGCTGTAATATATGGTAAATAACATATCCACAACTTATCTTATGACTGTAAGTTTGTACCTTTGATCACCTTTATTTACTCATTTGCCTCCTGACACGACTGAGTGGCTTCACTTCCACTTTCACTATCCTCCACCTCTGGCAACCACAAATCTGATATGTGTTTTCATGAGGTTTGTGAAAGCGTTGGTTGCTCAGTCGTGTCTGACTCTGCGACCCCAGGGACTGTAGCCCGCCAGGCTCCTCTGTCTATGAAATTCTCCAGGCAAGAATACTGGAGTGGGTTGCCATGCCCTTCTCAGGGGATCTTCCCAACCCAGAGATAGAACCCAGGTCTCCTGCATTGCAGGAAGATTCTGAGGTTTATATACAACATTAATATGTATATTCCATGTAGGTGATATTATACAGTATTCATCTTTGATTGATTTCACTTACCGTAACACCTTTAGGGAAATTAAAATTGAAGTCTTGTTCAGGCTTCAGTAGACAAAGCAGAGTAGACCCCTCATCTTGCTTCTGCCTCGATGCTGTCTTGGCTGCGTGCCTGCCTGCTCAAGAACTGGCTGTTAGCAGCCAGCTGGGCAGCATCATAGATAAGGTTGGGGTTGAGTCTTAGAATCCTCCTGAGCCCCAGAGATCTGACCAGTCTCCTGCGCTTCAGAATATCAACACTTACAAATTAAAGCAAACAGTATTAACGTGAAACCAGAGCAGCAATTTAGTCACAGACTGAAGATATAGACTGGTGACGATATCAGTTTGTAGCCAGGGATTATAAGAGAGAACCCCCCAAATTGCAACTTTGAAGTTTCACCCGTGGAGTGGACCTGCTGTCTGGGACCTTTTCCCTCTTAGAACTCTGGATTTGCTATGACATGGGGTTCCCAGAGCTGGTCGAGTCTGGATATGGGTCAAAATCTAATTTGGTGATGTATATTCTATTTCTCTGTATTTGTAATGATTGGTATTAAATTGAAAGTAAGTTAGATAATTCTCTAATTAAATATTGAAATTGTTTATTTGTATGTAATGAGTGATTTCTTTTGTTAACAAGTCCTTTGAACCTGAAAAAAAAAATTGAAAACTTTTGGCAAAACACGCCCTCAAGATCTATGCCTGTGGTCACAAATGGTAGTATTTTCTTCTTTTTAATGGCTGACCAATACATCACATGGGCTTGTCTCATGACTCAGGGGTAAAGCATCTGCCTGCTAACACAGGAGGTGTGAGTTCAATTCCTGGGTTGGGAAGATCCCCTGGAGAAGGAAATAGCAATCCACTCCAGTATTCTTGCCTGGAAAATCCAAAGAGCTGAGGAACCTGGTGGGCTACAGTCCATGGGGTCACAAGAGTCAGATATGACTTAGCAAGTAAACAACAGTATCATTTTAGTTCAGTCACTCAGTCATGTCTGACTCTTTGCAACCCCATGGACTGCAGCATGCCAGGCTTCCCTGTCCATCACCAGCTCCCAAAGCTTGCTTAAACTCATGTCTATCAAGTTGATGACATCATCCAACCACCTCATCCTCTGTCGTCCTCTTCTCCTCCTGCCTTCAATCTTTCCCAGCATCTGGGTCTTTTCAAATGAATCAGTTATTCACATCAGGTGGCCAAACAATATTTCACATCTTTTTTTTTTCTTTTGTCTATTCATATAACAGTGGATATTTAGGTTGTTCCCATGTCTTATCTATCTTATTTTATATATTATCATAGTGAACATGGGAGTGAATATCTCTTTGGGGTAGTGATTTTGCTTTCTTCAGACATACCCAGAAGTGGAATTTCTGAACCTTATGGTATTTCCATTTTTAATTTTTAAGGAAACTTCATACTGTTTTCAATAGTGACTGTACAAATTTACATTCCCATCAAAAGTACACAGAGGTTTCCAGTTCTCCACATCCTAGCCAGGTTTTGTTCTCTTGTCTCTTTGATAAGAGCCATTCTAATAGAGTGATCCCTGGTGGTGCTAGTGATAAAGAACTCACCTGCCAATGCAGGAGACATGAGATGCCAGTTCAGTTCCTGGATTGGGAGGGTCCGCTGGAGAAGGGAATGGCAATCCACTCCAGTTTTCTTGCCTGGAGAATTCCATGGACAGAGAAGCCTGGTGAGCTACAGTCTATGGGGTTGCAAGGAGTTGGACGTGACTGGGGTGAATTAGCATAGCACATTCAAGCAGATGTGAGGTAATATTTCATTGAGGTTTTCATTTTCATTTCCCTACTAGTTAATGAGGCCGAAAAATTTTCTGTGTACCTGTTGGTCAGTTGTATGTCTTCACTGGAAAAATATCTCTCTTGGTACTTTGCCCATTTTTAAATTTGGATTAGTTTTTTGTTTGTTTGTTTGCTATTGAATTGTATGGGTTCCTTATATATATTTTAGATTTTAACCCATTGGCAGTTTTGTGGTTTGAAAATATTTTCTCCTATTTTGTAAGCCATCTTTTCTTTTTTTGATCATTTCTTTTCCTGTGTAGTAGCTTTTAAGTTTGATGTAGTCTCACTTATTTATTATTGATTTTGTTGCTTTTGCTTTAGATGTCATATCCCAAAAAAACATTTTCAAGTCCCATGTCCCAAGCTTTTTATCCCAATTTTGTTACAGGAGCTTTATGGCTTCAAGTCTTACATTTAAATCTTTAAACAAACCATTTCAAGTTAATTTTTGTGAGTAGTGTAAGATAGGGGCTTAATTTCATTATATTGCACATGACTGTCCAATTTCCCTAGCACCATTTATTGAAGAAACTGCCTTTTCTTCTTTGACTATTCTTGCTTTGCCTGTTAAATAATAGTTTACCATATACTTATGCATTTATTTCTGGGTCTCTATTCTGTTCCATTAGTATGTGTCTTTTTTTAAGGTAGTATTATAGTGTTTTGAACACTATGGCTTTGTAATACAGTTTGAAATCAGGATATATGATGCCTCTAGCTTTGTTCTTCTTTTCTCAAGCTTGCTTTTTCAATTTGGAGTCTTTTGTGGTTCTATGCATATTCTACCAGGTTTTTTTTCCTTTCCTTTTCTGTAAAAATGCAATTGGAATCTTGATATTGCATTGAATCTATAGATAGCTTTGGACATTAGTCTATGGACATTTTAGCCGTATTAATTCTTCCAACACTCAGTCATGTCCAACTCTTTGTGACCCCATGGACCCCTGCCAGGTTCCTCCATCCATGGGATTTTCCAGGCAAGAATACTGGAGTGGGTTGCCATTTCCTTCTCCAACAATCTATAAACATAGGGTGTATTTCCATTACACAATGTCTTATAGCTTTCAGTGTAGAGATCTTTTGCATCCTTGGTTAAATTTGCTACTAAGAATTTTATTTTTTTTAATGCTATTGTAATAAAAATACTTTCTTTACTTTTTTCAGGCAATTAATTGTTAGTGTATAGAAATAAAACTCATTATGGAGTATTGGTTTTTTATCCTGTAGTTTACTGGATTTGTTGATTAAGATCTAACAGTTTATTGATACAGTCTTTAGGATTTTCTGTATATAAAATTATGTCATCTGCAAATAGAGGAAATTTTAATTTTTTTTGAATTGTGATGGCTTTTATTTCTTTTAGTTGCCTGATTGCTCTAGCTAGGACTTTAAATACTCTGTTGAATAGGAGTGATGTGAGAAGACACCATTGTCTTGTTCCTGATCTTAAAGGAAGAGTTTTCAACCTTTAACCATTGAGTGGGTGGCTCAACTGGTAAAGAACCTGCCTGCCAGTGCAGGAAATGCAACAGATGTTGTTTGAACCCTGGGTTGAGAAGATCCCCTGGAGAAGGAAATGGAAACCCACTCCACTGTTCTTAGCTGGAAAATCCCATGGATAGAGGCACGTGGTGGGCTACAGTCCCTAGGGTCATAAAGAGTCAGACATGCCTGAGAGTTCATGCACATGATATTAGTTGTGGGCTTGTCATATATGGCATTTATTATGTTGAAGTACATTTCTTCTATACTTAATTTGTTGACTTTTTTATCATGTGTGGATACTGAATTTTGTAAAATACTTTGACTGCATCTGTTGTGATTTTTTTATCTTTCACTGTGTTAATGTGATATATCATATTTATTGATTTGAGTGCACTGAAACATCTTTGCATCCCACTTGATAATGTGGTATTATCCTTTTAATATGCTGTTGAATTCTGTTTACTAATATATTTGTTGAGAATTTTTGCATTTATATTAAGATATTGGCTGGTAAGTTTCTTTTCTCATACTGACCTTAACTGCTTTTATTATCAAAATAAGGCTGGTCTCATGAAATGAGTTTGTGAGTGTTCCCTCTTTTTCAGTTTTTTTTTTTTAGAATTTGTGAAGGATTGATGGTAATTAAAAAAAATTGGTAAAATTCACAGTGATGCTATCTGGTTCTGGGCTCTTTGTCAAGAGGCTACTGATTACTGATTTAATCTCCTTAATCCTTATTTGTTCACTTAGATTTTCTAATTCTTCCTAATTCAGTGTTGTGAGGTTGTATGTGTCTAAGAATGTATCCATTTCTTCTATGTTGTCTTGGAAGAAATCAAGTTTTTCTAGTTTGTCTAGGTTGACCAACATGTCTACTTGTACTATAGGGAGTAACACATTGAAAGTTTTCATTGAAGTGATTTTTAAACATTAAATTATACTTAGTATGTTACTGTCTATCAAGATGGGGTCAGTTAAATTACAGATTATCATAAAATAGAATTCATGTACTTGTGTAAAAAGTGAGGTATGTATGTATTGATATGAATATACTACCTATTATTAAATGAAAAAATCAAGATATAGAAGAGTGTGATAATGTGCCATTTCTTATGAAATAAGGGGGTTTAGGCATATATTATTGTCACTTGTGTAAATATAAACATCAAGAGATAAAGACAAAAAACAGTAATAATCATTATTTTTGTGTATTTGTAGGTTAGATGGGGTGAGAATGTGAGAGATTTTTCATTGTATAAATAATTATATATAAGTATAATATGTAATTCATACAACTAACATGTTATATGTACAAACATGTATGTGCATGAATATATATGATACACACAAATACATGCCACAAGTCCCCATGTATATATGATGTTGAAATAGACAAACCACTGAAAATTCAGTTGAAAATATTTGCCTGGGTTATATGAAAATGAGTCATTCACTCTTTTTCTAAACAATTACCTCTACACAAAGGCAGTATCTATGTAGTCAATCTGACATTTTCTGTCCAAGTGGTTAAATTTTAACTTCCTGTCTTCATTTTCCTAAACTGATGTCAGTGTTTTGACACTGGTTCTTGATAATGAAAAGATTGCCCTGGGCTGGAGTCCTAGATGTGTGTACATGGAAGAACATTATGGACTCTTTCCAGAAGCACTAGGGAAAAATCCATCTGCACAATAGGAAGCAAGACTGGGATAGCTATATTTGTGTATTCTGAATAGCCCCATGTTTTTCCCAGTGTTCAGTATCTCTTTGTACAGCTTATCGGCCATTAAGGAATATATTTGAGCTGGTATCTAAAGGCTTATTGAAACAAGGACACGCAGCCCTTGATAAGAATTTATTTCTACAATAAATTACAACTCTTTCAATTATGAGACCAGTATTTTCTATTTTTGCTTCAAAAAGGAAAATTATATATATTCATTATATTTGAAATTTGTGAAAGATGCCACACATAATGATGTTTTATAATACAGCCACAATGATGCATTTGACACTGAGAGAATAGCAATGCCAAGTTCTCACAGAAATGTCCCTTGAGCAATATACAATACTTGATACTATGCTCAGCACATTATATAATTTTTTTCTTTTATGGCATATTTTATATAAAGAAAATTTTCTATTATAGTGGGTACTCTTCAGTGATTGCTGTCATAGCAATAATACCTGATATAATGGGCTATTTATAATCCACAAAACACTTTTCATTCATATTATCTCATTTGTTTCTTGTGGAGGCTAAGAGCATTTTAAAGAAGGCAAAACTAAGTTAAGGAATGTCTGTTACATGTTCAAAGCCAAGTATCTAGCAAATATAGATGTAGGGACAAACTTAGATTTTGTGACATTTTATTTTATACTTTCATCATTATAATTACTTAGATCTTTAAAAATTAAGTGTTCCAAAATATTTTAAATCTCTCACCAAGATACCAGATGTCTCACTAATGTGGCGTATACCTTAAATTATAACCATTGATGTTACTTTGTAAGGGAAGTTTTTAAATCTATTATATTTGGGAATGAGAGTATTAATATTTTGCTGTTATTGCTTTCTTTGTAAAAGAAACTTCATTCCTATCCTACAGTAGTCAGTGATTGGAAGAAACTAAAAACAAAAAAAAAGTCAAGGTCTTTGAAGCTACACCATCACAAAGTAAATTGTTCAAACTATATGTATCTTAGGGATACTGGATATCCTATCCATTGTCCAGCTTAATTGTAGACAAGTGAATATTGACAACGGAGGGCTCCCAAAGAGGAGAGACAGAGCCTGCTTCAGAGCAGGCGTTTATATTGTGGCTGCACAGCAGTATTTGGTAAAAGTTATACACTAGTGATTTCTGCATATGTCTTCTAAATGGGAATTTTTATTACAGATATATTATTTCATCCCTACCACTGTGCTTAAATTATTATTGAAAACAGAGGATTCATTTAATATTAGTTTCAGACCAGTGGACTGTGAGATGTTGTCTACTATCCTGCATGAGACAAGCACACAAAAAGCAAACATCCATGGCTTTGAGATTGTTCGGCAACTAGGTGAAACTTTGAGTCTGATAGTTTTGTAAAAAGCCTGAATCTTTCAGTATTTGGGAATCAGCGCCTCCTTTGATAGCTAGTTTGCCAAAGGGATGGACTGTGGAAGGATTAAAGTTACATAGAAACAGAAATCTATATTATTGTGCTATGAAGTATCTTCAAACGTGAATGTGTGCACACACACACAACACAAACACTTTGCAGACTCCTTGCAAATAATTATAGCAGTGTGACTATGTTCTGATCAAAGATGCTTAAGGAAGAAGTAGTAGTAGAAACTTATGAGAAGGGAGTTTTTAACTTTTCTTCATTCATCCAATGCCCTGCTGGAATTTGAATATGATGGCTGGAACATTATAAGTGTTTCTGGACAATGAAGCTACTCTGAGTATAAGTCAGTCACTGAAGGTGGCAGAACAGAGAGAAAGACTAGACATCTTTGACGACAGAGTCCTGCTACCTCTGGAGAAGCATATTTTGCTGATGCCACTGCTATTTCTAGTTACTGTTAATAGCACTGAACATGATACAACTAACAAAAGAAAGATTGGTAGTGCAGTGGCAAGAACAATTTTTTGGTGCAGTGGCCACTGCCTAGAATACCATATTCTCCTCGCTGCTTCCCTATTGCCTGAGCTCAGTTCAGTATTGAGATGGAGGAAAGTGTATCCTCAGGAAATAAAAGTTAAATTTAAGAGGACAGAACTGGTGTTTCAGATAAGCGAATGGAAGATACTTCTTGTCAAACAAACCAAACTGCAAATAAAATAAATGAATAAAATGGTGAGTGGATGTCAACCTTCCAAGTGCAAATAGTAGAAGTTATAGCTCAAGGAGAGGAAACATAAGAGATAGCAGATAGATTTTGCTGATATGACAAATGTATAAAAATGTTGTGAGATTTAAACAAAATAATACATATGAGGTGGTTATCATACTACTTAGCAGTTAATGACTTTTCTATAAATATTATTATATGTTTATTAACTAAAAAATGACATTAGTTTTAAAATAGCTAAGGTTTTCCTGTTTAGCATCAATATAAACAGGGAGAAAGATATTCTTTGGTCAGATATTAAATTCATATCATAGTGGGCACATTTTTGAAAGTTAAGTTAGAAAATATTACTATATGTTTAGCATTTTGTCCTCAAAATTTTGTCCTCAAAATTCTGCTTTATTTCAGAAGAAATTTAGACTGGGGAGATACTTCTATTATTATCCAATGGTAGAATGTGGAAATTTTCAAAAGAAAGAAAATGAAGCAAGACTTTTCTTATCTGACAGTAACAGGTCCTATAATGTTACTATTAAAATTTTTCATTTTTTACCCTGATTAGCTAAAATTACCAAATTGTGCAGTAATTACTAAAATTATTAAAATGTAATACAGTATTTATGTGAACTCAATTTATGACTAAGTTGTCATTTTAAATTGTGTAAAATTATGCTTAACTTAGTAATTATTATTAGCATAATTGGCCATTAATTGAAAGGTAAAAAAAAATCCTTATAGATGGAGAAAATATTTATGCTTTAAAAATAAAATAATAAACATTTCAAAACTGCTAAAGAACCTTAGTTTACATTCAGAAAGGACACGTTGTTAGGTGAAAAGAGTCAAAAGTCATGAATGTGAGAAATGGAGTATTTCCTGCAATTTTAATAAGGAAGGATGTCGCAGTCATTAGCAATTTCATCCTTCCAGGGCAACCAGGAAGGAGAACAATATCCAGTAACCATTAGGCTGCAGTCACTCTCTAAGGTGAATACTGAGGAAAAACAAAGGATGATGGCCCCAGATAACTGAGATGCATATGAAAAGAATGTTTTTAGTGAGCAAGACTCTTGCATCTTCACATATATAAGAAAGTGCTAAATTCCTTAACTTGAGATGTCTGCTTTTCTTTAATTCACAAAAATATTTTGATGTTCAGACTACCTGCCCTTTGTTGCAAACTTCTGTATAACGTAACTTCTTCCCCCACCTCCTCAGAGCATTTCTCTCAGGGTCACTTGAGATAGTGTCTCCTGGGTTTGAAATCCTAAAAATTCCCACCACGTAAAACATAACTTTCAACTTTTAGGTTATGACTTTTTTTAAGTTGACTAGTGAAGAATATCTGGTACACAAAAATGAAAAGATTAGGTGTAACTTTACCATAAAAAAAAAATCTAAGAGAAAAATAGACTCAGAAATTGTTTAAAAAGTGTACTAAATATTAATATTCCTAGATATGTAATAGGCAAATAGCCCATACATATGGTTTTGAGCATCTTTCTTTGGAAAGTGCCTGCTTTAGTAGTCAGGACACACAATTTGGTATCCTGCAATGAGAAAGCTTGTTGCCTGTCACTGTAAAATGATGTCTGTCCATCTACACTTGTCACACAGTTCACAGTGCATTCTAGTACATCACTACTAAGTAAAGAATGATGGTCAGATCAACAGAGATTCCGATCAACCCTTCCACATAAAAGAGAGATAAAACAGTTTGATAAAACTCAGGAGAAAAGGAGAATTTTAACACATGTATACTCAATGTCTGCAAAAATCTAACAAAAGATATTCCACTATCTGTGGGTGGGGAAAAGTGCTATAAATCTGCTTTTTCTTAAGTGCAAAATTTTGGAACATCTCAAGGTTATTAAAAATTGCAAATTTTAGAAAGTCTAGAAGATAAAAGGTGAGAAGAACAAATGGAAAACAAGAGAAAAAAAAAGATGCAAAAAGTCAGTAAGGCATATATCCAAGTACAGGAGCTTCTGAAAGCTACATAGAAATATTATTGGGAAATTATCAAATAAAAGTATATAAGGAGACTTATTAACTTTGAGGAAACACTAGTTTTCAGGTTGCATGGCCCACTTAGTGCTTAAGGCAATGAATTAAAATATATAATCCAAACAGAGACAGAGCCAAAGCAAAAACAACACCCAGTTGTGGATGTGACTGGTGATGGAAGTAAAGTCCGAAGCTGTAAGAGCAGCATTCCATAGGAACCTGGAATGTTAGGTCCATGAATCAAGGTACATTGTAAGTGGTCGAACAGGAGATGGCAAGAATAAACATTGACATTTTAGGAATCAGTGAGCTAAAATGGACTGGAATGGGTGAATTTAACTCAGGTGACCATTGTATCTACTATTGTGGGCAAGAAACTCTTAGAAGAAATGGAAGCCATTATAGTCAACAACAGAGTCTGCAATGCAGTACTTGGAGACAATCTTAAAAATGACAGAATGATCTCTGGTTGTTTCCAGGCAAATCATTCAATATAACAGTAATTGAAGTCTATGCCCCAACCATAATGCTGAAGAATCTGAAGTTGAATGGTTCTATGAAGACCTATAAGATCTTCTAGAATTAACACCCAAAAAAGATGTCCTTTTCATTATAAGACTGAATGCAAAAGTAGAAAGTCAAGAGATACTTAGAGTAATGGGCAAATTTGGCCTTGGAGCAAAAAACTGAAGCAGGGCAAAGGCTAATAGAGTTCTGAAAAAGAGAACGCACTGATCATAGCAAAAGCCTTCTTCCAACAACACAAGAGAAGACTGTATACATGGACATCACCAGATGGTCAATACCAAAATCAAATTGATTATATTCTTTGCAGCCAAAGATGAAAAAGCTCTATACAGTCAGCAAAAACAAGACCGGGAGCTGACTGTGGCTCAGATCATGAACTCCTTGTTGCCAAATTCAGACTTAAATTGAGGAAAGTAGGGAAAGCCACCAGACCACTCAGGTACGATCTAAATAAAATCCCTTGCAATTATATAGTGGAAGTGACAAATAGATTCAAGGGACTAGATTTGATAGACAGTGCCTGAACGACTATGGACGGAGGTTCATGACATTGTACAGGAGGCAGTGATCAAGACCATCCCCAAGAAAAAGAAATGCAAAAAGGTAGTCTGGGGAGGCCTTAAAATCAGATATGAAAAGAAGAGAAGTGAAGGCAAAGGAGAAAAGGAAAGATATACCCATTTGAATGAACGTTCCAAAGAATAGCAAGGAGAGATAAGAAAGCCTTCTTCAGTGATCAGTGAGAAGAAATAGAGGAAAGCAATAGAATGGGAAAGACTAGAGATCCCTTCAAGAAAATTAGAGACACCAAGGAAACATTTTATGCAAAGATGGGCACCATAAAGGACAGAAGTGGCATGGACCTAACATTAGTAGAAGATATTAAGAAGAGGTGACAAGAATATACAGAAGAGTTATATATAAAAGATATTCATGGCCGAGATAATCACGATGGTGTGATCTGTCACCTAGAGCCAGACATCCTGGTATGCAAAGTCAAGTGGGGCTTAGGAAATATCACCATAAACAAAACCAGTGAAGTGATGGAATTCCAGTTGAGCTATTTCAAATCCTAAAAGATGATGCTAAAAGTGCTGCACTCAATATGCCAGCAAATTTGGAAAACTCAGCAGTGGCCACTGGACTGGAAAAGGTCAGTTTTCATTCCAATCCCAAAGAAAGACAATGCCAAAGAATGCTCAAACTACCACACAATTGAACCCATTTCACGTGCTAGCAAAGTAATGCTCAAAATTCTCTAAGCCAGGCTTCAACAATATGTGAACTGAGAACTTCCAAATGTTCAACATGGATTTAGAAAAGGCAGAGGAAGCAGATATAAAAATGCCAACATCCGTTGGATCATTGACAAAGCAAGACAGTTCCAGAAAAACATCTACTTCTTCTTTATAGACTATGCCAAAGCCCTTGAATGTATGGTTCACTACAAATTGTGGAAAATTCTTAAAGAGATGGGAATACCAGACCACCTGACTTGCCTCTTGAGAAATCTGTATGCAGGTCAAGAAGCAAGAGTTAGAACTGGACATGGAACAACAGACTGGTTCCAAATCAGGAAAAGAGTACATCAAGACTGTATATTGTCACCCTGCTTATTTAACTTATATGCAGAGTACATCATGTGAAATGCTAGGCTGGATGAAGCAAAGGCTGTAATCAAGATTGCCGGAAGAAATATCAGATATGCAGATGTCACCACCCTTACGGCAGAAAGTGAAGAACTAATGATCCTCTTGATAAAAGTGAAGGAGGAGAGTGAAAAAGTTGGCTTAAAGCTCAATATCCAGAAAACTAAGATTCTGCCAACTGGTCCCATCACTTCATAGAAAATAAATGGGGAAACAATGGAAACAGTGACAGACTTTATTTTGGGGGGGCTCCAAAATCACTGTAGATGGTGATTGCAGCCATGAAATTAAAAGGTGCTTGCTCCTTGGAAGGAAAGTTATGATCAAACTAGACAGCATATAAAAAAGCAGAGACATTAGTTTACCAACAATGGTCTGTCTAGTCACAGCTATGGTTTTTCCAGTAGTCATGTATGGATATAATGTTGGAGGATAAAGAAAACTCAGTGCTGAAGAATTGATGCTTTTGAACTGTGGTGTTGGAGAAGACTCTTGAGAGTCCCTTGGACAACAAAGAGATCCAACCACTCTATCCTGAAGGGAATCAGTCCTGAATATTCATTGGAAGGACTGATGCTGAGGCTGAAACTCCAATATTTTGACCACCTGATCCAAAGAACTGACTCATTGGAAAAGACCCTGATGCTGGGAAAGATTGAAAGGGGGATGAGAAGGGGATGACAGACGATGAGATGGATGGATGGCATCACTAACTTGTTGGACATGAGTTGAATATGCTCCAGGATTTGGTGATGGACAGGGAGGCATGGAAGCCTGGTGTGCTGCAGTCCATGGGGTTACAAAGAGTCGGACACGACTGAGTGACTGAACTGAGTTGAATCCAAAGAGAAATATCAGCATTGGCATTTATAATTGTAAAATTTCAAAAGTTGAAATATTAAATGAAGATCATGGAATAAAAGAGAGAACCAGTGAGGTACAAAGAGAGAAAAAAAAATTCCAACATAAATCTTGTCCTTAATCAATTTTTGATCATTTATAATATAAAGAAATTTAGAGCTATTCAAATTTCAATGATTTTACAATTTTGCTGGATTGTTTGTTGTTATTTCAACATTAATCTACTTCTATACCCTCTTATGTATTTCAAGGATGATACTCTGATCTAGATTTCTGAAACTCACATGACATTAGACATTTGGGTTAGATGCTACCAATGAAAGGCTATCACACATCTTTTAGAAATAGGTGGCAATTGTCACAGGAAAGAACATAGAGTATTGCTGGCCAAAACCTTGACTTTCTTTGCCCACCAAAGTCAAATAAAAATAGAGTTTAGAATTTGGTGGCTTTAATTCTCAGCCATCATGCCAGGCAACATGGGAGCACAGTATGCTCATGTCTCAAGAACTGTGTCCCTCCCACTCCATGAGGAGTCTAGGAGCTTATGTAAGATGAGGGCTCACAGTCAGGAGCTAGTGATGAAAGACAAAGGTGTTAGGATCTTAATTTCTCCCTCTTGTATTGTTTCAGAGATAGTAATCAGCTGGAGTCAGTAACCCAGTAATTGAGTCTGGCATTTAAGTGACTCTGTGGCCTTCTTTCTGACACGTAAAAGAGAACTGTAAGAGGAAGAGTGTTGTAAGGGTAAGCACCAGATACAGTCTGTATTTAGCATAGAGTGAAAGGGAAATAGATGTGAATTGTAACTCCTGTAGAGTTAGGGGGCAGAAAAGTAAACTTAGTTACAGGCATGCAGAGTTAGGAGCAGTTAAAGTTAAAAAATACCTAGGTTTTTAAGATTTCTTTCCTTCTACTAACCCTGGGGTTCTTCATTTCTTCCTTCTCTAGTTGCTTTAGGTGTAGAGCTAGGTTATTTATTTGGCTTTTTTCTTGTTTCTTGTGGTAAGCCTATAATGCTATGAACCTTCCCCTTAGCACTGCTTTTACAGTGTCCCATAGGTTTTGGGTTGTTGTGTTTTCATTTTCATTCGTTTCTATGTATATTTTGATTTATTTTTTTTTATTTCTTCTATGATTTGTTGGTTATTCAGAAGCACGTTATTTAGCCTCCATATATTTGAATTTTTAATAATTTTTTTCCTGTAATTGAGATATAATCTTACTGCACTGTGGTCAGAAAAGATGACTGGAATAATTTCATTTTTTTTGAATTTACCAAGGCTAGATTTATGGTCCAGGATGTGAGCTATTCTGGAGAAGGTTCCATGTGCGCTTGAGAAAAAGATGAAATTGATTGTTTTGGAGTGAAATGTCCTATAGATATCAATTAGGTCTAGCTGGTCCATTGTGTCATTTAAAGTTTGTGTTTCCTTGTTAATTTTCTGTTTAGTTGATCTATCCATAGTTGTGAGTGGGATATTAAAGTCTCCCACTATTATTGTTTTACTAACAAGCACATGAAAAGATGCTCAACATCACTCATTATCAGAGAAATGCAAATCAAAACCACAATGAGGTACCATTACACGCCAGTCAGGATGGCTGCTATCCAAAAGTCTACAAGCAATAAATGCTGAAGAGGGTGTGGAGAAAAGGGAACCCTCTTACACTGTTGGTGAGAATGCAAACTAGTACAGCCGCTATGGAGAACAGTGTGGAGATTCCTTAAAAAACTGGAAATAGAACTGCCATATGACCCAGCAATCCCACTTCTGGGCATACACACTGAGGAAACCAGATCTGAAAGAGACACGTGCACCCCAATGTTTATCACAGCACTGTTTATATTAGCCAGGACATGAAAGCAACCTAGATGCCCATCAGCAGACGAATAGATAAGGAAGCTGTGGTACATATACACCATGGAATATTACTCAGCTGTTAGAAAGAATTCATTTGAATCAGTTCTAATGAGATGGATGAAACTGGAGCCCATTATACAGAGTGAAGTAAGCCAGAAAGATAAAGAACATACAGTATACTAACACACGTATATGGAATTTAGTTTTATATCCTGCAACTTTACTATATTCGTTGATTAGCTCTAGTAATTTTCTGGTAGTCTTTAGGGTTTTCTATGTAGAGGATCATGCCATCTGCAAACAGCGAGAGTTTCACTTCTTTTCCTATCTGGATTCCCTTTACTTGTTTTTCTGCTCTGATTGCTGTGGCCAAACTTCCAAAACCATGTTGAATAGTAGTGGTGAGAGTGGGCACTCTTGTCTTGTTCCTGATTTCAGGGGAAATGCTTTCAATTTTTCACCATTGAGGGTAATGCTTTCTGTGGGTTTGTCATATATAGCTTTTATTATGTTGAGGTATGTTCCTGCTATTCCTTTTCTGGAGAGTTTTAATCATAAATGAGTGTTGAATTTTGTCAAAGGCTTTCTCTGCATCTATTGAGATAATCATATGGTTTTTATCTTTCAATTTGTTAATGTGGTGTATTACATTGATTGATTTGCGGATATTAAAGAATCCTTGCATTCCTGGGATAAAGCCCACTTAGTCATGATGTATGATCTTTTTAGTATGTTGTTGGATTCTGTTTGCTAGAATTTTGTTAAGGATTTTTGCATCTATGTTCATCAGTGATATTGGCCTGTAGTTTTCTTTTTTTGTGGCATCTTTGTCTGGTTTTGGAATTAGGATGATGGCGGCCTCATAGAATGAGTTTGGAAGTTACCTTATTCTGCAATTTTCTGGAAGAGTTTGAGTAAGACAGGTGTTAGCTCTTCTCTAAATTTTTGGTAGAATTCAGCTGTGAAGCCATCTGGTCCTGGGCTTTTGTTTGCTGGAAGATTTTTGATTACAGTTTCGATTTCCTTGCTTGTGATGGTTCTGTTAAGATCTTCTATTTCTTCCTGGTTCAGTTTTGGAAAGTTATACTTTTCTAAGAATTTGTCCATTTCTTCCAAGTTGTCCACTGTATTGGCATAGAGCTGCTGGTAGTAGTCTCTTATGATCCTTTGTATTTCAGTGTTGTCTGTCGTGATCTCTCCATTTTCATTTCTGATTTTGTTAATTTGGTTCTTCTCCCTTTGTTTCTTAATGAGTCTTGCTAACGGTTTGTCAAAGATGGTAACGATAACCCTATATGCAAAACAGAAAGAGACACAAATGTACAGAACAGACTTTTGGACTCTGTGGGAGAAGGCGAGGGTGGGATGTTTCGAGAGAACAACATTGAAACATGTATATTATCTAGGGTGAAACAAATCACCAGCCCAGGCTGGAGGCATGAGACAAGTGCTCGGGGCTGGTGCACTGGGAAGACCCAGAGGAATCGGGTGGGGAGGGAGGTGGGAGGGGGGATCGGGATGGGGAACACATGTAAATCCATGGCTGATTCATGTCAATGTATGGCAAAAACCACTACAATATTGTAAAGTAATTAGCCTCCAACTAATAAAAATAAATGGGAAAAAAAAATAACTAGGAATATTTAGGCCTGCTCACTGTTCTCTTTATTTGCTTTGTTCTCAGGAAAATGAAAGGGGAAAACAAACAAACAAACAAACCAACCTATATCCCCCCCCCCCGTTTTTTTTCCTCTTCACTGCAACAAATGCACAGTGAATTCTCTGTGAACTGCTCCCAAATCCTGCACCTTAGGTATCCTGAAAGCCAAGAGCAGTTTTTATTTAATTGCTTTCTTACTTTCCAGGGGGCTTTCCAGGTGGCCCTAGTGGTAAAGAACTTGTCTGCCAATGCAACAGACATGAGACACATGTTTGATCCCTGGGTCAGGAAGATTCCCCTGGACAGAGGTGTCTGCTGGGTTACGGTCCATAGAGTCACAAAGAGTCCAACATGACTGAATCAACTTAGCATGCATGCTACTTTCTTGGTGCTATAAAATCTAGATTACTTCCCACTTTCCTGGTGGAACACTATTTAATACCCCTTCTATGCACAGAGTCATAGAAAGAAACAGAGACAGAACAGGTTACATGAAAAAAGCAAGTTACTAGATACTATATAAATTTTATTAAAATACATATATAAACTTCAAAAATCTCTACATCTCTAAAGAACATTAAGAAAGGCATGTCAGCAAAACAACTACACTTTAATATTAAAAAAAAAAATTGAAAAAAAAAAGGTGTGAGAGAATACACACACAATAGTTAATACTGATTAGAGAGATGGAACTGGAATGAGGTTAAGATGACAAAGAAGTGGGGTGACAATAAAACATGATGTCTTTCTTTATGAATATTGGGATTGTTTGATTTATTGCAAAGATTATGAGTTGTTCTTTTAATTACATAATGCAAATTCAAATGTATTTAAAATATATTTCCCCTACAATCACTAGAAGGCTGACATAACTGTTTCTTCATGCGTCTCTTTCATCTTCATTTCACTCTAGAGTTATTTCTGATTTCAGAACTCAGTAGGGTAATTAGTTAATTAGTGGCTAATTAGCACAATAGTAGTGTTTCTAATGACCTTTCATAAGAAACTGAAAAATGCTGGATTAAAATAATATGAACCATATATGTTTGGGCGGTAGTCTGTGGTGGTAGCAGTGGGAAACAGGATTAAGTTATTTGGTATACTTCAATGATGATGCTGTGAAAGTGCTGCACTCAACATGTCAGCAAATTTGGAAAACTCAGCAGTGGTCACAGGACTGGAAAAGGTCAGTTTTCATTCCAATCCCAAAGAAAGACAATGCCAAAGAATGCTCAAACTACCGCACAATTGCACTCATCTCACACACTAGTAAAACAATGCTCAAAGTTCTCCAAGCCGGACTTTAGCAATACGTGAACCGTGAACTTCCAGATATTCAAGCTGGATTTAGAAAAGGCAGAGGAACCAGAGTTCAAATTGACAACATCTGCTGGATCATCGAAAAAGCAAGAGAGTTCCAGAAAAATATCTATTTCTGCATTGTTGACTATGCCAAAGACTTTGTGTGAATCACAATAAACTGTGGAAAATTCTGCAGGAGATGGGAATCCCAGACCACTTGACATGCCTCTTGAGAATCCTGTATGCAGGTCAGGAAGCAACAGTGAGAACTGAACATGGACCAACAGACTGGTTCCAAATCGGGAAAAGAGTATGTCAAGGCTGTATATTGTCACCCTAGTTATTTAACTTATATGCAGAGTACATCATGAGAAATGCTGAACTGGAAGAAGCACAAGCTGGAATCAAGATTGCCGGGAGAAATATCAATAACCTTAGATATGCAGATGACACCATCCTTATGGCAGAAGGTGAAGAACTAAAGAGCCTCTTGATGAAAGTGAAAGACGAGAGTGAAAAAGTTGGCTTAGAGCTCAACATTCAGAAAACTACGATCATGGCATCTAGTCCCGTCACCTCATGGAAAAGAGAAGGGGAAACAGGGGAAACAGTGGATGACTTTATTTTTTTGGCCTCCAAAAGCACTGCAGATGGTGATTGCAGCCATGAGATTAAAAGATGCTTACTCCTTGGAAGGAAAGTTATGACCAACCTAGATAACATTAAAAAGCAGAGACATTACTTTGCAAACAAAGGTCTAGTCTAGTCAGGGCTAATGGTTTTTCCAGCAGTCATGTATGGAAGTGAGAGTTGGATTATGAAGAAAGCTGAGTGCTGAAGAATTGATGCTTTTGAACTGTGATGTTGGAGAAGACTCTTGAGAGTCCCTTGGAATGCAAGGAGATCGACCCCGTCCTTCCTAAAGGAGATCAGTCCTGGGTGTTCATTGGAAGGACTGATGTTGAAGCTGAAATGCTTATACTTTGGCCACCTCATGCAAAAAGCTGACTCATTTGAAAAGACCCTGATGCTGGGAAAGATTGAGGGCAGGAGCAGAACGGGACGACAGAGGATGAGATGGTTGGATGGCATCACCAACTCAGTGGATATGGGTTTGGGTAGACTCCAGGAGTTGGTGATGAACAGGGAGGCCTGGAGTGCTGTGATTCATGGGTTCTCAAAGAGTTGGACATGACTGAGCGACTGAACTGAACTGAACTGAATGAAGCTGTCTACTTGAGAGGCTTTAAGCAATAATTGTACAAGTTAGTAACAAAAACACTACCTTTTATTTTTTATTTTTGCTGCACACCTGCAGTATCACATGGAGATAGTAGCAGAGAAAAGAACAGAACTCAATGTCTTCTATATGTATGTTGAAAAATGCTGCCATGATGCACTTCACTGCTATGTAGATCAGCTTATAAGATTTTGGAGTGTTTTAAATATTAAACAAAAATAGGAAGTGTTAGTTGGTCTGGTAAGGTTTAAACATATTATGTACTGGAAGGTGTAGTTTTTATTATTATGAATGAGCATGTTGACATAAGGTGTGATAGGAGCAAGAATAGCTGTTCTCTGTTTGTTCTGGCAGTGCATTATATTCACATTATGTTTTTTGAATTTTGTTTAAAGATAAGCACAGTGAGTAATTGTAACATTAACTGGTAATGTACTAATGATACATGAAAATAGAGAAACAAATTAAAAACATCATTCAACTGCAATTTTAGAGTATAATAGAAGTCTGGACTTCAAAATGCACAAGGACTACCCATTTGACAGAATTTTTACATTGCAGTCATTACATGAAATTCCATCTTTAATAGATGACAAGTGTTTCTACTGATAATTGACATGCCATTTTAGACCATATATATATATATGTATATATACATATAGACCTTATATATACACATATATGCATACATATATATATATATATATATATACACATATAGACCTTATATATACACATATATGCATACATATATATATATATATATATATATATATATACACATATATATACCCATCCATATATATCAGTTCATTTTGGTTGAGTCGTTCAGTTGTGTCTGATTCTTTGCAGCCCCATGAACTGCAGCATGCCAGGCCCCCTGTCCATCACCAATTCCTGGAGTCTACCCAAACCCATGTTCACCGAGACAGTGATGTCATCCAACCATCTCATCCTCTGCCATCCCCTTCTCCTCCTGCCCTCAATCTTTCCCAGAATCAGGGATTTTTCAAATGAGTCAGTTCGTCACATCAGGTGGCCAAAGTATTGGAGTTTCAGCTTCAACATCAGTCCTGTCAATGAACACCCGGGACTAATTTCCTTTAGGATGGGCCTGCTGGATCTCCTTGCAGTCCAAGGGACTCTCAAGAGTCTTCTCCATCACCACAGTTCAAAAGCATCAATTCTTCTGCATTCAGCTTTCTTTATAGTTCCACTCTCACTTCCAAACATGACCACTGGAGAAACCATAGCCTTGACTAGACGGACCTTTGTTGGCAATGGAATGTGTCTGCTTTTTAACATGCTAGCTAGATTGGTCATAACTTTCCTTCCAAGGAGTAAATGTCTTTTAATTTCATGGCTGCAATCATCATCAGCAGTGATTTTGGAGCCCAGAAAAATAAAGTCAGCCACTGTTTCCCCATCTATTTTCCACGAAGTGATGGGACTGTATGCCATGAACTTAGTTTTCTGAATGTTGAGCTTTGAGCCAACTTTTTCACTCTCCTCTTTCACTTTCATCAAGAGGCTCTTTAGTTCTTCTTCACTTTCTGCCATAAGGGTGGTGTCATCTGCATATCTGAGGTTATTGATATTTCTCCTGACAATCTTGATTCCAGCTTGTGCTTCTTCCTGTTCAGCGTTTCTCATGATGTACTCTGCATATAAGTTAAATAAGCAGGGTGACAATATATAGTCTTGATGTACACCTTTTCCTATTTGGAAGCAGTCTGTTGTTCCATGTCCAGTTCTAGCAGTTGCTTCGTGACCTGCATACAGGTTTCTCAAGAGGCAGGTCAGGTGGTCTGGGATTCCCATCTCTTTAAGAATTTTGCACAGTTTATTATGATCCACACAGTCAAGGGTTTTGGCATAATCAATAAAGCAGAAATAGATGTTTTTCTGAAACTCTCTTGCTTTTATGATGATCCAGCAGATGTTGTCAATTTGAACTCTGGTTCCTCTGCCTTTTCTAAAATCAGCTTGAACATCTGGAAGCTCACGGTTCATGTATTGATGAAGCCTTGCTTAGAGAACTTTGAGCATTACTTTACTAGCGTGTGAGATGAGTGCAATTGTGCGGTAGTTTGAACATTCTTTGGCATTGTCTTTCTTTGGGATTGGAATGAAAACTGACCTTTTCCAGTCCTGTGGCCCCTCTTGAGTTTTCCAAATTTGCTGGCATATTGAGTGCAGCACTTTCACAGCATCATCTTTTAGGATTTGAAATAGCTCAACTGGAATTCCATCACCCCAACTAGCTCTGTTCATAGTGATGCTTTCTAAGGCCCACTTGACTTCACATTCCAGGATGTCTGGCTCTAGGTGAGTGATCACACCATTGTAATTATCTGAGTCATGAAGATCTTGTTTGTATAGTTCTGTGTATTCTTGCCACCTCTTCTTAATATCTTCTGCTTCTGTTTTGTCACTACCATTTATTTCTGCCCTTTATTGTGTCCATCTTTGCAGAAAGTGTTCCCTTGGTATCTCTAATTTTCTTGAAGAGATCTCTAGTCTTTCCCATTCTTTTGTTTTCCTCCATTTCTTTGCACTGATCACTGAGGAAGGCTTTCTTATCTCTCCTTGCTATTCTTTTGAACTCTGCATTCAAATGGATATATCTTTCCTTTTCTCCTTTGCTTTTCACTTCCCTTCTTTTCACAGCTATTTGTAAGGCCTCCTTTGAAAGTCATTTTACTTTTTGCATTTTGTTTTCTTGGGGATGGTCTTGATTCCTGTCTCCTGTAGAATGTCATGAACCTCCATCCATAGTTCATTAGGCACCCTGTCTGTCAGATCTAGTCCCTTAAATCTGTTTCTCACTTCCATGGTATAGTCATAAAGGATTTGATTTAGATCATACCTGAATGGCCTAGTGGTTTTCTGAACTTTCTTCAATTTCAGTCTGAATTTGGCTATAAGGAGTTCATGATCTGAGCCACAGTCAGCTCCTGGTCTTGTTTTTGCTGACTGTATAAAGCTTCTCCATCTTTGGCTGCAAAGAGCATAGTCAATCTGATTTTGGTGTCAACCACCTGGTGATGTCCATGTGTAGAGTCTTCTCTTGTGTTGTTGGAAGTTGGTGTTTTCTATAACCAGTGTGTTCTCTTGGCAGAAGTCTATTAGCCTTTGCCCTGCTTCATTCTGCACTCCAAGGCCAAGTTTGCCTGTTACTCCAGGTGTTTCTTGACTTCCTACTTTTGCATTCCAGTCCCCTATAGTTAAAAGGACATCTTTTTTAGGTGCTAGTTTTGAAAGCCTTATATCACATACATATAATTAAATTTTGATCCAAAAAACTAATTATCCTACTAAGCAGGTGGTTTATGTTTGTTTTTAATATACATTAGGCATTAATTATATTTGGCTATAAGTTTATTACAGTACTTTTGGGTACTCTCCTTTATCTCATGGTATAGATGAATAAATTTGTGATAAATTTAATCAAATGTAAACATTTATAGAAAAGAAATTTTTAATGTGTACATTAAGTAGAAAGACTTTAAGAATAGCTTTATAGCTACAGATTATGTAATTCAGTGACTCCTAAACCTAGCCTATTGTAATATGCTTTGAAAATATTCCTTGACCTCAGTCTGTTTTACTTAATCTTATTCTCTGCATTTGCACCAGAAAACTTGTTGCTCATTTTTTTTATTAGTGTTTCAGGTGACTGATGATCCTTTCTTCACATTTCTGATAGAATCCATCTCCTTGTGGATTGATGTGGAACTGGAATCTAGAGAGTTAAGACAGATGTTCAAAGAGAGATTAGTGCCCCTTACATGGCTTAGCATGTTGGCTATCATATTTTCCTGTTGCAAACAGTACACAGTACACAGATTTTTGAGGGTGTTAAATTTAACAACATAAAATTAACTTTTCAATCATAGGATATTGGCCTTGGGAGAGGATTCAATTTGTTTATTTTAGCAAGCTTATATTATCATCATAGAGTCTAAGTTCTTCCTTACCCAATGTAGTCAATATTACTTTGATATAAAAGGGTAGTTGAAAATTAATAAAAGGCGGGTCTTACTCTATCTGACTCACAACAAGGAGTTTCTTTTGTTGTTGCTGTTGTTCAGTCACAAAGTCATATCCGACTCTTTGTGACCCCATGGGCTGCATGCAGCACTCCAGGTTCTGTCCTTCGCTTTCTCCCAGAGTTTGCTCAAACTCATGTCCATTGAGTTGACGAGGGCATCCAGTCATCTCATCCTCTGTTGCCCACTTTTCCGCCTGCCCTCAACCTATCCCAGAATCAGGGTCTTTCCCAACAAGGTTGGCTTTTCACACCAGGTGGCCAAAGTATTGTAGCCTTAACTTCAGCATCAGTCCTTCCAATGAATATTCAGGGTTGATTTCCTTTAGGATTCACTGGTTTGATCTCCTTCCTGTCCAGTGGACTCTCAAGAGTCTTGTCCAGCACCATAGTTTGAAAACATCAATTCTTCGGCACTCAGCCTTCTTTATAATCCAGCTCTCATGTCCGTATGTAACTACTGGTAAACCATAACTTTGACCATATAGAACTTTGTCAGCAAAGTGATGTCTCTGCTTTTTAATATGCTGTCTAAGTTTGTCATAGCTTTTCTTCCAAGGAGCAAGCATCTGAGTTTCTTTAGAAGTTTTATTTACTATTGCAGACAGTTTCTAGTATTTCCATCCATTTTTTTTCCCCATCTATTTTTAATCTTTCCAATCTCTCCTTTTTTAGTGCAATTTCTACTGAGGGTGGTTTAAAAACAGATTAATGAAGATCAAATATTCTGCTAACATATACAGTAGTAGCATTATCTGGTGATGTTTTAAATTATTTAATTAGCTAAAAGAGATATGTAGCATGTGTAATTTTGTAAGATAATGTATGAAGAAATCACATAACAAATTAAGAAAATTTGTATACATTGATTGGGCACTGAGTTATGAACTTGGGTGCTTTAACCTTTATTTCTCTGTTTTCTTATGATTAGACTGGAACAATTGTAATACATAACTCACAGTGTTGTTTTGAGTAGTGGAAGGCATGGAATTACAGTTCTCAGATTTTCTTCATTAAAACTGGCTGCAAGGAGTAGTGACGTTGACTATTTTCCCCAGATGCCACACATGGATCCATCAGTGTATCTGCATAGAAGCCATCCTTCTCCCAGGGTGTTTCCAGTCCATGACTGAGCATGGCAGGGGTCCTGGTGCCTACCCTTTCCTGAAGGGCTCAGGGCTTCTCCTATTCATAACTTTGGCTCAGGGGCTACCACCACCCTTGTGGAACCTTCCCAGCATGTGGTACAGTCTGAGACTGTTTCTCTGCCCCATTATCCTTCCTTTCCCTTTTCTTTTCCAGTTGCCATAGCTGTGTTTAAGTCTGAAGTTTCCTCCAACAAACTCCTGCTTCCTTAACCTTTTTCCTACACAGAATGTTTCACATCATAAATGACTTTCACATCTTATCCTATCATGGTGACTGATACTTGAGAGACCTGAAATAAGACTTGAGAATAAATGAATATTAGTAAAAATATTTAGAATTTTGCCTGCACATACTGCAGTATATAAGTACTATATGTGATATCCTGAAAAAAACAAGTGCCTTGGAGTACAAAATGAAGCAGTTCAAAGGTTAACACAGTTAGCCAAGAGAACGCACTGGTCATAGCCAACATTCATTTTCAACAACAAAAGAAAAGACTCTACAAATGGACATCACCAGATGGTCAATACCGAAATCAGATTGATTATATTCTCTGCAGCCAAAGAAGGAGAAGCTCCGTAAAGTTAGCAAAACAGGCGCTGGAGCTGACTATGGCTCAGATCATGAATTCTTTATTCCCAAATTCATACTTAAATTGAAAAAAGCAAGAAAAAACACTACGCCACTCAGATATGACCTAAATCAAATCCGTTACAATTATACAGTGGAAGTGACAAATAGATTCAAGGGATTACATCTGATAGAGAATGCCTGAAGAATTATGGATGGAAGTTCATGACATTGTAAAGGAGGCAGCCATCAGGACCATCCCCAAGAAAAAGAAATGCAAAAAGGCAATATGGTTGTCTGAGGAGGCCTTAAAAATATCTGTGAAAAGAAGAGAAGTGAAAGGCAAAAGAGAAAATGAAACACATTCCCATTTGAATGCAGAATTCCAAGGAGTAGCAAGGAGAGATAAGAAAGACTTCTTCAGTGATCAGTGCAAAGAAATAGAGGAAAACAAAAGAATGGGAAAGACTAGAGATCTCTTCAAGAAAATTAGAGATACCAAGGGAACATTTCATGCAAAGATGGGCACAATTAAGGGCAGAAATGGGATGGACCAAGAGAAGCAGAAGATATTAAGAAGAGGTGGCAAGAATACACAGAACTATACAAAAAAGATCTTCATGACCCTGATAACCATGATGGTGTGATCACTCACCTAGAGCCAGACATCCTGGAATGTGAAGTCAGGTGGGCCTTAGGAAGCATCACTATGAACAAAGCTAATGGAGGTAATAGAATTCCAGTTGAACTGTTTCAAATCCTAAAAGATGATGCTGTGAAAGTGCTGCACTCATTATGTCAGCAAATCTGGAAAACTCAGCAGTGGTTACAGGACTAGAAAGGGTCAGTTTTCATTCCAATACCTAAAATAAGCAATGCCAAAGAATGCTAAAACTATGGCACAATTGCACTCATCTAACATGCTAGCAAAGTAATGCTCAAAATTCTCCAAGCCAGGTTTCATCAGTACAGGAACTGTGACCTTCCAGATGCTCAAGTTGGTTTTAGAAAAGGCAGAGGAACCAGAGATCAAATTGCCAGTATCTGCTGGATCATCAAAAAAGAGAGAGAGTTCCAGAGAAACATCTATTTCTGCTTTATTGACTATGCCAAAGCCTTTGTCTGTGTGAATCACAGCAAACTGTGAAAAATTCTTAAAAGATGGGAATACCACACCTCCTGCCTCCTGAGAAATCTGTATGCAGGTCAAGAAGCTACAGTTAGAACTGGAGATGGAAAAACAGACTGGTTCCAAATGGGAAAGAAGTTTGTCAAGGAGATATATTTTCACCTTTCTTATTTAACTTATATGCAGAATAAATCATGCAAAATGCCAGACTGGACGAAGCACAAGCTGGAATCAAGATTGCCAGGAGAAATATCAATAACATTTGATACGCAGATGACACCACACTTGTGGCAGAAAGCAAAGAAGAACTAAAGGGCCTCTTGATGAAAGTGAAAGAGGAGAGTAACAATGTTAACTTAAAACTCAATATTCAGAAAACTAAGATCATGGCATCCAGTCCCATCACTTCGTGGCAAATAGATAGGGAAACAATGTAAATAGTACAAGACATTATTTTTGGGGGCTCCATAATCACTGCAGATGGTGACTGCAACTGCCCAATTAAAAGACACTTGCTCCTTGGAAGAAAAGCTATGGCCGAACTAGACAGCATATTAAAATGCAGAGACATTAATGCATCAAACATGTCCATCTAGTGAAAGCTATGTTTTTTCCAGTAGTCATAAATGGTTGTGAAAGTTAGAATATGAAGAAAGCTTAATGCTGAAGAATGATGCGTTTGAACTGTGGTGTTGGCAAAGACTCTTGAAAGTCCCTTGGATGGCAAGAAGATCCAACTAGTCTATCCTGAAGGAAATCAGTCCTGAATATTCATTGGAAGGATTGATGCTGAAGCTGAAACTCCATTTCTTTGGCCACCTGATGGGAAGAACCGACTCATTTGAAAAGACCCTGATTCTGGGAAAGATTGAAGGTGGTAGAAGGGGATGACAGGGTGAGATTGTTGATGGCGTCACAGACGGGATGAACATGAGTTTGAGTATGCTCCAGGAGGTGGTGATGGACAGGGAAGCCTGACTTTCTGAAGTTCATGGGGTCGCAAAGAGTTGGGCACACCCAAGCAACTGAACTGAACTGAACTGAGGATGAAAAGAGTCAAAAAGCACAAACTTTCAGTTGTAAAATAATTTAGTCATGTGTTTGTAATGTACAACATGGTGACTATAGCTTGAAATACTGAATTGCTTATTTGACAGTTGCTAAGGCAGTAGATATTAGTTCTTATTACAGGAAATGCAATTTTTTGGAGCTATGTGAGATATAAGGTTGAACTTGACTTATGATCATTTTCCAAAGTATACTAATATCAAACCATTATGTTTATGATATACCTGAATTGACATATTTATGTCACTTATATCTCAATTAAAAGTAAGTAAAATTTTTGATTAATAATTTGAGTAATTTTACTAGATATGTATGAGATAAAATCAACAGAAGTATGAGAACTATTATTGCTGAACATTCCAAAAAAATGTCATTATTGGCCATTTTGCTATCAGATAATTTTTCCGATTGAGTTTTGAAGTTCTTGGCATAGAGAACTGGCAGTGGTAAATTTATTTACTGAAGTAAACAATTATGTCACAGTTTAATTTGCTATAAAACTTTTATTGAGACTTGAGAAAACAAACCTATAGAGCAAATGCAACATTATAATCTCATAGCTTCCAATGTACTGTATCTAGAGGCTTTGATTTATTAGCTTGGTGGAGCATTAATTGAAAATTTTACAGCATAATCCACCTTTTGTTCTGTGTCATGGTGTGCAACAATTAATAAGTCAAAAGACTTTGGATGTTTTGAAGAATTTTCTTTTGTTTTGGCTGGGGGAAAAGAGGGTGTGAGAAATGCATAGAGTTAAATAGTTATGTTTATAGAAGATTAAAGGATTGTTAAACAAACTGAAACATACATAAAACTTCTTATAGGCAAAGTAGCTCAATATGGAATTGTTTACAAAGATCATTTGTCCATAAAATGTTAACTACATTGTAAATTATCTCCTGATAATTATTTTTATAATTTATATAATCCTTATTAATTTATTAACTTTTTTCTACTCATTTTATGAAATATTTATTAAATTTTCTTATGTAAAACTTGCAAATGAAAGTAAAACAGTTTTTAATTCATCCCAGAAATTTTTCTAAGACTCATTCAGAATTTGATTAGGGGGATATTAGCAAGACTGGCTTCCCTGGTATCTCAGCTGGTGAAGAATCTGCCTGTAATGCGGGAGCCCTTGGTTCAATTCCTGGGTCAGGAAGATCCCCTGGAGAAGGGATAGGCTACCCACTCCAGTATTCTTGGGCTTCCCTTGTGGCTCAGCCATTAAAGAATCCACTTGCAATATGGGAGACCTGGGTTTTAATCCCTGGGTTGGAAAGATACCCTGGAGAAGGGAAAGGCTACCCACTTCAGTATTCTGCCCTGGAGAATTCCATGGATTTTGGGATCACGAAGAGTCAGACATGACTGACTGACTTTCACTTTCAGCAAGACAATTATCTGAGCTAAAGTAAGGTAGAAAATTTGGGTCTGAGTACTTGCACTGGCATTTAGTAAACTCTGTGATCCTAGATCTTTCCCAAAACTAAGTTTATCCGCCAGATGAAAATATTATATATTTTGCATGTACTTGTTGCTATTTATATTCAGTTTTCATATTACCTAAAAATGAGATTGGTTTAAGTTCCCTTATGTGTGCGTTACTTTCTGTTCTTCCCTCACTGCTCTATGCCACCTATTATGAAGTTTGGTGGTTAATCCATCTAAAGCTGCTCCCAGCCTATAACTCACTTGGCTTAGAGCGATTAATCTTGTGTTTGTTTTTAGCCTCATTACTCAAGCTGATAGGACTTTGCAGAGGAGAAAACAGGAAATTGTGCTGAGGAGCAAGAAAATGAAGAATCTGGGTCAATTTCTTGTTTCACAGGTCTTTACAATTCCATTGGTGCTTTGATTCTTTCCTCATTTCTCTGAGGCCTTAAGTGCCCTCACATGGTGTTGAAACCAATCAGAATGTTTCCAGGTAACTGGCTGTGATCTCTCTTGCTACTTCAGCATCCATAGGGAGCCTCTGAGAGCTGGAGCTTGAGGCAGCAAATGAAAATAACATGTTTCTACTAATTATATGTCCCCTCATCCACCCCACTGATCTTCTAAAAGGAGCAAACTCACAGGATATTCAGCAGAAGAAGAATAAAAGGAAAAACAAATAACTAGTGAGAGGAAATTGGGAATATGAATCAAAATTAAGAGGGAGAGAGAAAGGGAAGCATTTTCCATTGCTCACTTTCAATTCAAGAATCTGAGGAAGTACTCCCACCAAAATAAACATTGCCACTTTCACTCCTAGATCTGCAGATTCCCAGGATTCCACACTGCACTTTTAAACTGATAAGAATAATTTTATAAAAATCAATGACTCACATTGTTCAGAACTATTCACATAAGTCCAGTTTTCATGAAGGAACATGGGATTTTATTATACAAATTTTGAGGTGTCATGAAAGACTATCAATGTTTATATCCAATCTTGATTAATTTTCATGATGAATGTAGGATGAAAAACAATTCATGCTAAATAGATGGAAAAGTTAGGACTGAAAATGGTTATATAGTTTGCTGAAATTCATGCATTTAGTAAGATTGAAATTCCAGTATCTTTCACTTTATTACTTCTATTCAAAATGTTTCAATAATTTATCCCAATTACTTCAAGAAAAGAGAAGACACCTATATGAAAGCTCTAAAACATAAAGTTGGGGAAAACATAAAGTTTCTTGCCTTCTCTCTTCTTAGACCTCCTGTGTTTCCTTTCCTAACATCCTTCTCTAAACTCACATACTATTCTCCTCTATTTAAAAGGAGAGGCAAACATACAATGCTTTCCTTATCTTCCTACCACAAGAACTACCAGTTTATGTGCATTTGTTCTCATAAACCTTGGCTTCCCATCTGTATTAAAAACAAATTTCACTGTGCATGTGTGCTCAGTCATGTCTCTTTGTAACTCCATGGACTGTAGCCTGCCAGTCTCCTCTGTCCATGGAATTTTCCAGGTAAGAATACTCAAGTGGGTTGCCATTTCCTCCTCCTGGGGATCTTCCCAACCCAGGGATCAAGACCTCATCCCCTGTGTCTTCTGCATTAGCAGGCAGATTCTTTACCACTGAGCCACCTTGGAAACCCAATAAATAGGACTACCAGCATTTAAATGCCCATCTATTGCTTTCTCATGAATTTCACTCTGAACATTGCCCTCTGTATTTGATTTTCTGCTTTCTTTTGGAACTTGTAATCCAGTTTACAAACATACTTTGGCATGTCCTGTCTTAAACATACAAAATAGAACAACCAACCATCCAAAAGATGGTTTTTAGGTCATTATTAAATTATATTTACAACTTGGTATAATGTACCTGCTAGGCTTCTGATCCTGCACTTATAAGCATTAGATAAATTGCTTTCCTTTGTTTATGTGTATGACTAAGTCTAGACCAATTTATCCTGCAGTAATAATGAACATAAAAAAAAACTCTGCTAATTAAAAAAAAAAGTTCATCTTTTACTTATTTATAGCATGAATCAGCACATGAGAGAGGCTGAGAAAGGACTGTTCCTTCTTCTTATTATTGGGCAAGAGAGTACAATTCTACCTTGTGTCTTGGAGGGTAATGAAGCCTGGAATATTAGCAAACACTAAAGATTACCACACTATGAAACACAAGGAAATTGGAACTTCAACACTCTTCTCTAGATTAATTCCTCAAGTCTGACTTCTATAATTAGTTATTTACTTTATCTTAAGCATTTTGCATCAGATTAAGGTGGTTATAAATTTTAATTACTCCTTAAATGGCAAGGAAGCTAATTTGGAACTTTTAATTATATTTATGTTAGCTTTTCACTTGTACCCATTACTTCACTAGCAAAAAATATTTATCCAATATATATTTTATAACTAATACACTCTCCTCATGAATTACTCTTGATAGCAGCCAATCTTAAGAAGATCACTTTGTTAACAATTATGCAAGTATGTGTCGAGGCTATCAAATATCTTGCCCTGCCAGGAGACTTATTCACCTTTAAAATATCTTTGGGTGGATGAATTCTTTTTGGGGGAAATTTTCTTCCTCCCAGCAAATTGATAAGAGAAATTTAGAACACCTGAATATCTAAACCAGTTTTCCTCTAACTTTCCTGATTAACATAGTCTGAAATTGTTCTTAGGTATTCTATGGTTTCTTTCTTATTTCTTCAATATATTGTGCATTGAAGTACATGACGGGTCCCAGAAACTTATGCATTTTTAACAAGCACCCCAGGTAATCTGTCATATTAACGAAACAGTGGACTAGATAATTTGGGAAATTTAATTCATTTTTAATACTGCCACTCTTGTACTTAATAAAGAAAGAATGTATTGCTTTTCAAAAAGCACTGTAAGGTTGAGAGCAGTCTCTTTCCTAGTCAAGGTGAAGGCACTTTGAGAGTATGCCTTTCAGAATGTCTCATGTTGCTAAAAGTTGAAAACTAAATATTTTATATTATGCATCATAAATGAACTGTGATCACAGTAGGATGCTCCATAACCAGCCTGGATATGTTTTGCAGTAGTATTACTTTAACTTTTCTCATATGCACCCATGGAATATGTAAAACTTTTGTTTTTGCTCCATATTTAGTATAAGTATAGCTGCCAGGGAATAAGCACAGCATTCAGAGCTCATTATGACCGCTTATTTTGAGAAGTAAAAAATATAGCTTCAAACATTTTGCTTATCCTAGCTTATTAATTTAGTTGGAGATAACTGGGATGGTGTGGTGCTTTGTAATTTCTTTGAAAGCAAATCTTAGATGTAATGTACTATTCATGCCTTCTCAGAAAATATACCTCTTGCCAAATTCTATTAACTTTTATTGAACTTATGTTTTTAGTATTATTAAATTTTGTTAAAAAGACTATCTTTTTGGTAGATTTTGGGCTTCCCTGATAATTCAGTTGGTAAAGAATCTGCCTGCAATGCAGGAGACCCCCGTTGGGAAGATCCGCTGGGAGAAGGGATAGGCTACCCACTCCAGGTTTCTTGGGCGTCTCTTGTGAATCAGCTGGTAAAGAATCCCCTGCAATGTGAGAGACCTGGGTTCGATCCCTGGTTGGGCAGATCTCCTGGAGAAGGGAAAGACTACCCACTCCAGTATTCTTGGGCTTCCCCTGTGGCTCAGCTGGTAAAGAATTTCCTGCAATGTGGAAGACCTGGATTCGATTCCTGGGTTGAGAAGATTCCCTGGAGAAGGGAAAGGCTACCCACTTCAGTATTCTGGCCAAGAAAATTCCATGGATTTTATTGAAATATAATACTTACAGAGAAAAGGTAGCATATGCTAAGTGTAGGGCTTGGTGAATTTTTACATAGAGAAACATTACTACATAATCATTACCAACACCAACAAGTAGAATTTCATCACACCCAGAAGTTCCCCTCAAGCCTTTTCAAACTAGTAAGTACTTCTCAAGAGAAAACTTGTATTGTGACTTCTAACACATAACACACAACACATAACTCATTTATGTTAATAAAATCATAAAATATTAAATTTGACAAGTAAGTTCAGGAATATTTTGAGAAGAGGTTTATTTAATATAAACCAATCATGATATAAACTGGATGAAAAAGAACACTAAAGGAAAGCTGACATAAAGGGCACATTGAACTTGAAAAGAACAAAAAACATTATTTCCATTTATTCTCATTGGGAGGTATATGATGTCAAATGACCAAATTACTTTTGAAAAAGTGGTCCATAGGTTAGGTTATAATAAGTGCAGCCTCATTTCTACAGTGCCATTTATTTCCTGAGGGTAGCTCAAAACAAGGACAATTTTAAGCAAAACTAATAATGCTTAAGGAACAAATCCTTCCTGTTCAAGCTGTTAGGGGATACAGATGGCATGGTGCAGATAAACACAATTTTAACCTTGCATTTTCAAGGTTTTGTCAGCTATTATACTCATTGATGCTTTGGGGGAGTTCATTCTCTGGGAGCATAATAGTAAAGATTTGCCTCCCTAATATTCTGGTCCATCTAATAGAGAAATTAGAGTCACCATTAGTCTGGAAAGAGCTTTGCAGAGTGAGTCATTTAATGTCTAAAAGCTGTAAAGCCTTTTGCCCAGATGGATGATGGGTATGCATGTTGGCTAGCTTTCCCAAGTATTACTGATTAAGCTGGAACATTTTCTGAGTGCTTTTCTTTCTATTTTAAATCTCAGCAGGAAGGTCATGCTCATGGATAAGAGTGTCTAAGCTTAGTGATTCAGGCCTCATATGGAGAATGAGCAGGCACAGAGCAAGGTTCCTGTGATGATGATTTAGCATCTCGCCTATATCTATGTGACACTGGGCTACTTCCCTCAAATATCTTTCAATTAGTTTAAGATAGTTTAGCAAATGTGTTGATTGTGTTTAACTTGCATTGCTTACATGTGCATCTCTGCTCTCCTTCTTGCTGTTTGAATCACTTTTTCAGCTGGGGCTGATTTTGCAGACCCTCTAACTGTGGAAGTCACAGAGATGGGACCCTCAGAGTGACCTATCCACACTGGAAGACCAGTTGTTCAGCTTGAAAACTTGAGGCTGGCTGCTGAGTGTAATAAGAGAGGCAACAGCCAGTGTCTGTGTTCTCCCTTAATTTTCCAACTGCAAACACATGATTACCAATGTCTCAGGTGCCCTATAATAATATGGGAGGCTTTTTAAGATCACAGCTAAGAGTAGATGACCTGAAGTTTAAGCCCCAGTGGTAATATTTACTGGGCTTTCCTATGGCTCAGACAGTAAAGAATCTGCTTGCAATGCTAATATTCACTGGGTTCATACTGTGGGCATTCATATCCTTATCCACAAATTAATGATAATGATAATAAAATACTGTTATAGCATATTATGAAAATTAAATGAACTAATTACTTCATATATTTTGTTTACAATGGTATTTAACATATATTAAGCCAAGAAATATACATTTTTTTGTATCCTTCCTAAAGTTATGTAGGGCTCCATGATCGTATTGTTCTATTGATGACCTGGGACTATATTCTTTCTTTACGTATCCTTTCATTCTTCTCATCAAATACATGAATTCCACTCTTCACTAGGTAAAAGTCTATAGGTTGATGTATCATATATTCTGTTCTGCAAAATGATGCCAGTAAATATGCACATATATTTTAAAAGATATTATCTAAATTAAAATATTTATGAAAATTAACAATATATCAAGGCAAAATTGGCTTTAACTCATGTGGGCATTTTGACAAACTCTACTATGTATTCACCTAAAGTTAGGGTTAGGGTTAGGGTTATGTATTTCTATGTATTTCTGTTAGCAATGCATATGAAAGACCCCGAACAAAGTAGTTGGACATAAACTCTCTTTAACACATTTTAAATTTCTGTATCTTTTAAATGGCTTTATTAGATTCGACCAATGACTAAAAAATTTGGAGCAAATTTTGAATGCTTATCACAAGACTGAAAACTATACTATTTATATACTGCCCTATAAAAATTTCAGTTATAGAAGGAATACTAAATTGCACGTCATGATTTGCTTCCAGACCACAGACTTTTCCAGCCAGGAAGGAAGAGAAAAAACAAGCCCTGGGCAAGAAACTCTGACAATAATGCGATAGTGAGGAAATTATATACAAAATTACCAGCCATACACTTATGTACCCATGGAAGTCATGAATCTGCATTTTATTGCTATAGTGTCCAAGAAATACAGTCTTTAGCTAAACCTAGCAAACACCCTCTTCCAACAACACAAGAGATGACTCTATACATGGACATCACTAGATGGTTAATACCAAAATCAGATTGATTATATTCTTTACAGCCAAAGATGGAGAAGCTCTATACAGTTAGCAAAATAAGACTGAAAGCTGACTGTGGCTCAGATCATAAATTCCTTATTGCCAAAGTCACACTTAAATTGAAGAAAGTTGGGGAAACCACTAGACAATTCAACTATGACCTAAAAATCAAGTCCCTTATGATTATACAGTGGAAGTGACAAATAGATTCAAGGGATTAGATCTGATAGAGTGCCAGAAGAACTATGGACAGATGTTCCTGACATTGCACTGGAGGCAGTGATCAAGAGCATCCCCAACAAAAAGAAATACAAAAAGGCAAAATGGTTCTCTGAGTAGGCTTAACAAATAGCTGAGAAAAGAAGAGAAGCCAAAGGCAAAGGAGAAAAGGAAAGATATACCCATTTGAGTGAAGAATTCCAAAGAATAGCAAAGAGAGATCAGAAAGCCTTCTTCAGTGATCAATGCAAAAAAAAAAAAAAAAAAAGGAAAACAATAGAATGGGAAAGACTAGAGATGTCTTCAAAAAAACTAGTGGTACCGGGGGATAATTTCATGCAAAGATGGGCACAAAAAAGGACAGAAACTGTATGGACCTAGCAGAAGTGAAAGATATTAAGAAGAGGTAACAAGAATACACAGAAAAACTACACAAAAAAAGATAATAATGACTCAGATAACCACGATGGTGTGATCACTCACCTTGAGTCAGACATCCTGGAACATGAAGTTGAGTGGACATAAGGAAGCATCACTATGAGTAAAGCTAGTGGATGTGATGAAATTCCAGTTGAGCTATTTCAAATCGTAATAGATGATGCTGTTAGCCATCTGTATGTCTTCTTTGGAGAAATGTCTGTTCAGTTCTTTGGCCCATTTTTTGATTGGGTCATTTATTTTTCTGAAATTGAGCTGCAGGAGTTGCTTGTATATTTTTGAGATTAATCCTTTGTCTGTTGCTTCATTTGCTATTATTTTCTCCCAATATGAGGGCTGTCTTTTCATCTTACTTATAGTTTCTTTTGTTGTGCAAAAGCTTTTAAGTTTCATTAGGTCCCATTTGTTTATTTTTGCTTTTATTTCCAATATTCTGGGAGGTGGGTCATAAAGGATCCTGCTGTGATTCATGTCGGAGAGGGTTTTGCCTATGTTCTCCTCTAGGAGTTTTATAGTTTCTGGTCTTACATTTCAATCTTTAATCCATTTTGAGTTTATTTTTGTGTATGGTGTTAGAGTGTTCTAGTTTCATTCTTTTACAAGTGGTTGACCAGATTTCCCAGCACCACTTGTTAAAGAGGTTGTCTTTTTTCCATTGTATATCCTTGCCTCCTTTGTCAAAGATAAGGTATCCATAGGTTCATGGATTTATCTCTGGGCTTTCTATTCTGTTCCATTGATCATACAGATGGCTAACAAACACATGAAAAGATGCTCAACATCACTCATTATCAGAGAAATGCAAATCAAAACCACAATGAGGTACCATTACATGCCAGTCAGGATGGCTGCTATCCAAAATTTTACAAGCAATAAATACTGGAGAGGGTGTGGAGAAAAGGGAATCTTCTTACACTGTTGGTGGGAATGCAAACTAGTACAGCCACTATGGAAAACAGTGAGGAGATTTCTTAAAAAACTGGAAATAGAACTGCCATATGACCCAGCAATCCCACTTCTGGGCATACACACTGAGGAAACCAGATCTGAAAGAGACACGTGCACCCCAATGTTCATCGCACCACTGTTTATAATAGCCAGGACATGGAAGCAACCTAGATGCCCATCAGCAGACGAATGGATAAGGAAGCTGTGGTACATATGCACCATGGAATATTACTCAGCCGTTAGAAAGAATTCATTTGAATCAGTTCTAATGAGATGGATGAAACTGGAGCCCATTATACAGAGTGAAGTAAGCCAGAAAGATAAAGAACATTACAGTATACTAACACATATATATGGAATTTAGAAAGATGGTAATGATAACCCTATACGCAAAACAGAAAAAGAGACACAGATGTACAGAACAGACTTTTGGACTCTGTGGGAGAAGGCGAGGGTGGGATATTTTGAGAGAACAGCATGTATATTATCTATAGTGAAACAGATCATCAGTCCAGGCTGGATGCATGAGACAAGTGCTCGGGCCTGGTGCACTGGGAGGACCCAGAGGGATGGGGTGGAGAGGGAGGTGGGAGGGGGGATCGGGATGGGGAATACATGTAACTCCATGGCTGATCCATGTCAATGTACGACAAAACCCACTGCAATGTTGTGAAGTAATTAGCCTCCAACTAATAAAAATAAATGGAAAAAAATAAAATAAAATAAAAAAGAAAGTAAAGTCTAAAAAAAAAAAAAAAAAAAGATGATGCTGTGAAAGTGCTCGACTCAATATGCCAGCATGTTGAGAAAACTCAGCAGTATCTACAGAACTGAAAAAGGTCAGTTTTCATTCCAGCCCCAAAGAAAAGCAATGCCAAAGAATGCTCAAAGTACTGAAAAATTGCACCCATTTCACACGATAGAAAATTGATGCTAAAAATTCTCCAAGTCAGGCTTCAACAATATGTGAACCATGAACTTCCAGATGTTCAAGCTGGATTTAGAAAAGGCAGAGGAACTAGAGATCAAATTGCCAGCTTTTGTTGGACCATAGAAAAAGCGAGAGAGCTCCAGTAAAACAACTACTTCTTCTTTACTGACTATGCCAAAGCCTTTGAATGTGTGGAATGTAACAAACTGTGGAAAATTCTTCAAGAGATGGGAATACCAGACCACCTGACCTGCCTCTTGAGAAATCTGTATACAGGTCAAGAAGCAACAGATAGAACTAGAGATGGAACAACAGACTGGTTCCAAATCGGGAAAGGAGTACGTCAAGGCTGTATGTTGTCACCCTGCTTATTTCACTTATATGCAGTGTATATCATGAGAAATGTGGGGCTGGATGAAACACAAGCTGGAATCAAGATTTCCAGGAGAAATATCAATAATCTCAGATATGCAAATGATAAACCCTTATGGTAGAAAGCGAAGAAGAACTAAAGAACCTCTTGATGAAATTGAAAAAGTCGGCTTAAAGCTCAACATTCAGAAAACAAAGATTATAGTACCTGGTCCCATCACTTCATGGCAAATATATGGGGAAGCAAGGGAAGCAGTGAGAGACTTTATTTTGAGGGGCTCCAAAATCACTGCAGATGGTGACTGTAGCCATGAAATTAAGAGATGCTTGCTTCTTGGAGGAAAAGCTATGACCAAACTAGACAGCATATCAAAAAGCAGGGACATTACTTTGCCAACAAAGGTCTGTCTAGCCAAAGTTATGGGTTTTCCATAGTTATTTATGGATATGAGTGTTGGACTATAAAGAAAGCTGAGTGCTGAAAAATTGAGAATTTGAACTCTGTTGTTGGAGAAGACTCTTGAGAGTTCCTTGGAATGCAAAGAGAGCAAACCAATCCATCCTAAAGGAAATCAGTCCAGAATACTCATTGGGAGGACTGATGCTGAAGCTGAAACTCCAATACTTTGGCTACCTGATGCAAAGAACTGACTCATTGGACAAGCCCCTTATGCTGGGAAAGATTGAAGACAGAAGGAGAAGGGGATGACAGAGGATGAGATGGTTGGATGGCATCACCGACTCGATGGACATGAGCTTGAGTAAGCTACAGGTGTTGGTGATGGGCAGGGAAGCCTGGTGTGCTCTAGTCCATGGGTTTGCGAAGAGTCGGATATGACTGAGCAACTGAACTGAACTAGTCTATATCCTAAGCTTAAACAGAGGTGAGGTAGTAAAGGATAGAATCTGTTATTGAAAGTCAAAGGAAGAAATGAAGAAAGACAGAAAGGAAGGGAAGGAAAAAGAAAATTGAATTGTAGAGTGAGAGAGAGGGAATGAGTTAGGGAGACAGAGAGATGAAAGAAATATAATAAAAGAACAGGAAAATTGGTAGGTAGAGATACTTTTTATCAAAAGTTTTTAGATTTACTTGTTAGGAAATTAAACTTTTTATCAAAAGTTTTTAGATTTACTTGTTAGGAAATTAAACCACATATTTGCTATTAATTTAGGTTCACAGCATTATATTCTGTTCTTGGTGATACACACATGGCAACTCCTTTTCCAGTGAGCTTTACATGTTTCCATTATTTCCCCATCTATTTGCCATGAAGTGATGGGACAGGATGCCATGATCTTAGTTTTTTGAATATTTTTCACTCTTATCTTTCACTTTAATCAAGAGGCCCTTTAGTTCTTCTTTGCTTTCTTCCATAAATGTGGTATCATCTTCTTATCTGAGGTTATTGGTATTTCTCCTGGCAATCTTGATTCCAGCTTGTGCTTCATCCAGCCCAGCGTTTCTCATGATGTAGTTTGCATATAGGTTAAATAAGCAGGGTGAAAACATGCAGCCTTGACATACTCCTTTCCCGATTTGGAACCAGTCTGTTGTTCCATGTCCAGGTCTAACTGTTGCTTCCTGACCTGCATACAGATTTCTCAGGAGGAAGGTCAAGTGGTCTGGTATTCCCATCTCTTTAAGAATTTTCCATAGTTTGTTGTGATCCACATAGTCAAAGGCTTTGGCATAGTCAATAAAGCAGAAATAGATATTTTTCTGGAACTCTCTTGCTTTTTCTATGATTGAATGGATGTTGGCCATTTGATCTCTGCTTTCTCTGCCTTTTCTAAAGCCAACTTGAACATCTGTAAGTTCATGGTTCATGTACTGTTGAAGCCTGACTTGGAGAATTTTGAGCATAACTTTGCTAGTGTTTGCTGCTGCTGCTGCTAAGTTACATCAGCCATGTCTGACTCTGTGCAACCCCATAGATGGCAGCCCACCAGGCTCCCCTGTCCCTGGGATTCTCCAGACAAGAATACTGGAGTGGGTTGCCATTTCCTTCTCCAATGCATGAAAGTGAAAAGTGAAAGTGAAGTCGCTCAGTTGTGTTTGACTCTTCAAGACCCCAGGAACTGTAGCCTACCAGGCTCCTCCGTCCATGGGATTTTCCAGGCAAGAGTACTGGAGTGCGTTGCCATTGTTAGCGTTTGAGATGAGTGCAATTGTGCTGTAGTTTGAGCATTCTTTGACATTGCCTTTCTTTGGGATTGGAATGAAAATTGATCTTTTCCAGTCCTGTGGCTACTGCTGAGTTTGCTATATTTACTGTCATATTGAGAATAGCACTTTCAAAGCATCATCTTTTAGGATTTGAAATAGCTCAACTGGAATTCCATCACCTCCACTAGCTTTGTTTGTAGTGATGCTTCCTAAGGCTCACTTGACTTAGCATTCTAGGTTGTCTGGCTGTAGGTGAGTGATCACACCATCGTGATTATCTGGGTCGTGAAGAATTTTTTTTTTTTTTTTTGTATAGTTCTTCTGTATATTCTTGTCACCTCTTTTTAATACCTTCTGCTTCTGTTAGGTCCATACACTTTCTGTCCTTAATTGTGCCCATCTTTGCATGAAATATTCCCTTGGTATCTCTCTTTTTCTTGGAGAGATTTTGTCTTTTCCATTCTATTTTTTTTCATCTATTTCTTTGCATTGATCACTGACGAATTCTTTCTTATCTCTCTTTGCTATTCTCTGGAACTCTGCATTCAAATGGGTATATCTTTCTTTTTCTCCTTTGCCTGTACCTTCTCTTCTTTTCTCAGCTATTTGTAAGTCCTCCTCAGACAACCATTTTGCCTTTTTGTATTTCTCTTTGTTGGGGATGGTCTTGATTACTGCCTCCTATGCAATGTCAGGAACTTTCATCCATAGCTCTTCAGGCACCCTATCAGATTTAATACCTTGAATTTATTTGTCACTTCCATTGTATAATTGTGGGGAGTTTGATTTAGATCATAGTTGAATGGTCTAGTGGTTTTCCCTACTTTCTTCAATTTCAGTCTGAATTTGTCAATAAGAGTTCATGGTCTGAGCAGCATCAGCTCCCAGTCTTGTTTTTGTTGGCTCTATAGAGCTTCTCCATCTTTGGCAGGAAAGAATATAATCAATCTGATTTTGGTATTGACCATCTAGTAATATCCATGTGGAGAGTTTTCTCTTGTGTTGTTGGATGAGAGTGTTTGCTATGATCAGTGCATTCTCTTGCCAAAAGTTGTTAATCTTTGACCTGCTTCATTTTGTACTCCAAGGCCAAATTTGCCTGTTACTCCAAATATCTCTTAACTTCCTGCTTTTCTATTTCAGTCCCCTATAATGAAAGGACATCTTTTTTGAGTGTTAGTTCTAGAAGGTTTTGGAGGTCTTCATAGAACCATTCAGCTTCAGCTTCTTCAGCATTACTGGTCAGGGCAGAGAGTTGGATTACTCTAATATTGAATGATTTGCCTTGGAAATGAAGAGAGATCATTTATTCTGTAATTTTTGAGATTGCATCCAAGTACTATATTTCGGACTCTTTTCTTGACAATGATGGCTGTTCCATTTCTTCTAAGGGATTCTTGCCCACAGTAGTATATGTAATAGTCATCTGAGTTAAATTCACCCATTCCAGTCCATTTAGCTCACTGATTCCTAAAATGTTGCTCACTCTTGCCATCTCTTGTTTGACCACTTCCAATTCACTTTGATTCATTGACCTAACATTCCAGGTTCCTATGCAATATTGCTCTTTACAGTATCAAACTTTATTTCCATCACCAGTCACATCCATAACTAACTGGGTGCTGTTTTTGCATTGTCTCCGTCTTTTCATTCTTTCTTGAATTATTTCTTCACTGACCTGCAGTAGCATACTGGGCACCTACCAACCTTCAGAGTTCATTTTTCATTGTTCTATCTTTTTTCCTTTTCATACTGTTCCTGGGGTTATCAAGGCAAAGAATACTGAAGTGGTTTGCCATTCTCTTCTCCAGTGAACCACATTTAGTCAGGTCATGGAATCCAGTCCCATCAGTTCATGGCAAATAGATGAGGAAACAATTGAAACAGTGGCAGATTTTATTTTTGGGGGGCTCCAAAATGACTGCAGATTGTGACTCAAGTCATGAAATTAAAAGATTCTTGTTCCTTGGGAAAAAAGCTATGGCCAACCTAGATAGCATATTAAAAAGCAGAGACATTACTTTGCCAACAATGGTCTGTCTAGTCACGGCTATGGTTTTTCCAGTAGTCATGTGTGGATGGGAGTGTTGGACTGTAAAGAAAACTGAATGCTGAAGAAATTGAAATTATACTTTTGAACTCTGCTCTTGGAGACAACTCTTGAGAGTCCCTTGGACTGCAAGGAGATAAAACCAGTCCATCCTAAAGGAAATCAGTCCAGAATATTCATTGGAAGGACTGATACTGAAGCTGAAACTCTAATACTTTGGCCACTTGATGTGAAGAACTGACTCGTTTGAAAAGACCCTGATGCTGGGTAAGATTGAAGTTCAGAGGAGAAGGGGATGATGGTGTATGAGATGATTGGATAGCATCACCAAATCTATGGCCATGAGTTTGAGTAAGCTTTGGAAATTGGTGATGGACAGGGAAGACTGGCGTGCTGCAGTCCACGGGGTCACAAAGAGTCGGACATGATTGAGCGACTGAACTGAACTTACATTTTTAGAGAGAGGCAAATTCTTGATTCACTTGTCAGATGACCTAGGTTTTGACCCCAGTCTGTCCTGTGAAACTATGGTCATGCCTTATAACCTTGGTGTACTTCAGTTTCCACCAACACAAAAGGAAGGCTGGTTTCGAATATTTCCACAGTACGTTTTAAGTGTAAAGTTATATGACTCTAAGTCTGTCTCTTTGCAAATGCACAGTTGAAGATACTGTGACACTAATTTAAAACCCAGTTAAAACTGGGTATTTCAAGATATCCAGCTATTTATTGACACACATTAAAGATAAGGTATTCTCTGATGACTCAGCAGTAAAGAATCTGTCTGGCAATGCCCGAGATGCAGGCTCAGTCCCTGGGTCAGGAAGATCCCCTGGACCAGAAAATGGCAACCCACTTCAGTGCTCTTCCCTAGAAAATGCCACAGACAGAGGAACCTGGCAGGCTACAGTCCATGGGACTGAAAACGAGTTAGACATGACTCAGCAACTAAACAGCAATAAATTACAGATAAACGTAACTCTTACTTTTTCTATTTTATCTGGTGAAAACAAATGTCATAGTAAGCTGTGACATCATGTATTCATGTCAACTGTATTCTGAACCTTTTCTAGTGGTTGTTTCATTGAGAAGGAAAATCAAGTATTAGCTATAAGAATGAGAAAGCATGTTATTTTAGAGTAAATTTATACTTTTCATTTCTATTCCCCACTTTTTTTTGGCCTTATAGTCTACATAATCCATAGTTTATCATCTTAATTAGGAAAACATTATTTTTTATTTTCTTTTCATTATTTCTCAGTTATCTCTTTCATATATTTCCATTATTGCTCTACTATCTGGGTAAGTCTTATACCAACCTACAAAATATTTTTCTTCAAGTAGTTGTAATATCTTTATGAACTGTGGCATATATTTTTGCTTGCAATATCTTTTCATTTCAAATAGAATTTTAGCATATGAATCACTATGTGTTCCTATCTTTTTATATATATTTTTAAATAAGGTATAAAATTACATAAATTTGCAGTACTTATTTAGAAAACCAAAAACTGAATTATCAACATTTGATAATCTTAAGAATATTTGTCATTTAATAGAAACATGACATATTCTGGGTTGCTTTTTAGTTTCTTTGTGGAATGTGTTGGATTTTTTTTTTTTTTTTTTGGTAAGTATACAGTGTTTGAAGTACTAATAAATTGTGTTTCATTTTTGAAAAGCACCTTGAGGAAGTGTTGTCAATTTTTTATATGTGGGGCATCAAATGAAAGTTTAGTTATTATCTAATCATAATACTCATCTTAGTGAAAATAGATAGTCAATGCTCAATTTAACATGGCTTTACAGCTGATTTTTCATAAGAGTATTATAGCATAACTTCTAATTCTTTCTAAACCCAGTATTTATTTTCAAAGATTATTCATTAAGAACTGTAGAGAATATAGCCTTTCCTTGGCAAAGTGTAATGACTGAAAGACTATCACAAATAAGAAGACTATTGAATGCATGTTGTTCTTTTTTGCCATCTACCTTATTCTTTAGTAAGTGAAATCATTAAAACATCATTTACATTTCCCAATTCAGATGCAAATTGTATGGCAGACATATGGTATGGTAGCAAATTTAGCAGTTAGTACAGAGATGAAGTGTTATGGATTTCAGCTTAAGAGACTTAAATATGTCTGGAAGGTCAAGTGATATTATATTATATTATATTTATTATATATTATAATAAGATATATTATATTATATCATACCATTTAGTAAAATCTAAACAGGGATACTTCTAAATAAAAAAAAAAAGTTACAGAAATGTCTTCTTTATTCCCTCTTCATGAAAATGTAAATAATTTCTTTGTATATAAAATGTAAATAGCTGTCACATTTTTTACTGTTAATTTTGATTTTAAAGCTGCTTTTAGCAAGCTAAAGGAGATTTTACAATTTTTTGTTAGAAAAAGTTATTTTCTATATTAGCAAATTGAAGGGTAGGGTATAAACTTAAAGCAATTTTGAATAATTAGCTTGAAAATAATGGCTTAGAAATCTTTCTTGCATATTAAGTAATTTTAGGCTTTCTTAAGCTGAGAAATTAGGGAATCAAAGTCAAATTGAACACTTTTCAAATGACAGTTTCATACAATCTTTTCCATTTCTTATATCACAGCCTTTTAAACCATTTTAAAACTCACTAGAAATTTAATATAATCACTGTGGACTATAATTAGAAACTTTAAAAGTTAAATGAATATTTTAATGACTTCACCATTTATTAATTTAAAATAGCAACTACAATGTCAAGAGGCAGGCAGTTATATAAACACACTTTCTCATGATCTGGAGCAAGAGAGCCCTTTTTGTCAATCAACTCCATAGCATTCAGTCCCATCACTTCATGGCAAATAGGAAGGGAAAAAGTGGAAGCAGTGGCAGTGACAGATTTTATTTTCTTGGACTCCAAAATCACTGTGGATGGTAACTGCAGCTACAAAATTAAAACATGCTTACTTGTTGGAAGGAAAGTTATGATAAACCTAGACAGTGTATTAAAAAACAGAGACATCACTTTGCCTGCAAAGGTCTGTATACTCAAAGCGTTGTTTTTTCCAGTAATCATGTGCAAATGTGAGAGTTGGGCCATAAAAAAGGCTGAGCACCAAAGAACTGATGCTTTCAAATTGTGGTGCTGGAAAAGAGTCTTGAGAATCCCTTGCACTACAAGGAGATCAAACCAGTTGATCCTAAAGGAAACCAACCCTGAATATTAATTGAAAGAACTGGTGCTGGAGCTGAAGCTCTAATACTTTGGCCACCTGATACAAAGGGTCGATTCTTTGGAAAAATACCCTGATGCCAGGAAAGACTGAAGGCAAAAAGGAGTAGGGGGCAGAAGAAGATGAGATGGTTATATAGCATCAGTGACTCAATGGACATGAATCTGAGCAAACTCAGGGAGATAATGAAGATCAGGGAAGCCTGGTGTGCTGCAGTCCATGGGGTTGCAAAGAGTCAGACACAACTTAGCAACTGAACAACAACATTAAAGGATGGCTGAATTAACTTTGAGATATATAGAGTTTTCTAATTCAAATTTAAGTTGTCAGTTTTTCTGAGTTATGATTATCTTGAGAAACCTTCAGTGAATTCTGGTATACATGTGGAAACCTTGATTGAGAGAGAGTATGTGTTTGTGCTTGTGTGTGTGTGTGTGTTGTGGGTCTGGTAGTTTAATGTATGTATGTATGCATGTGGAAATACCTGCATATGTATTATATAAATAGGTTACATGATGCTTTTGCTTCTGTCCACAAAAAAAAAAAAAAAAAGATGATTAATGCATTGAAGTAAGTTAACAGAAGCTTGAATGGAAGGTTCTCAATGAGCTTGGAAGTCACCAAAGTGACATAAGACCCTTAGATTTTGAAGAAATCTTAGAACACTATACAGTTATTCACAAGGAAGAAGATGGAAACTTCAGCCAATTTTATCAAGCTATTAATAAATATAGTGATTTCAGTTGATATACAAGTGTTTGACTCAACCAGTTAGCAATTTATTTGCACTGTTTTGTTTTTCTGTTCATAATGTATTGATATTCAATCTCAAAACTATCAGAGAAAATTTAGACATGCAAATAAATGAGAAAGCTTTTCACATTTGAGAATAGATTTGTCTTTAAGAACCTTTACCTCAGTATCCTTAGATCTCAGTTATCAAGGCAATGGGAGTTTGCCTCTTGCTAACAGATTACTCTTTATGTGATGGGTTATGTTCATTGTGCTCATGGTGATGTGCATGGCCATTCGGAACCTCAGCTTAGTGGAAATGTCTTCAACACTTAACTTCAAAGTTAATCAATGCCCAGGCAGCAGAAATAGGAAGAACGGAATCATTAGAGAATGTTTCTTATGGTCTAGACCTGTCATGGTCTGAGAGTATATCTACCCATCATCAGTTATATATCACACCTAACTGTGAAGAGTCTAAACAACTTAGTGCAGTGCAGAAGAGAAAGAGAAGGCAGAGAGGATAGTTTTGTCAGCTATCATCTGCCCTGTGTCCGCCAGATAACTACTTCACTTCTTTCGAATTGAAAAATACACCCCCTCCCAGAGACTGTCCAGTGTTTCAGAAGTTCACTGCTACTTGTGGAGGGGGACAGCAAGGGTAATTTTTGTATGCTATTCACATAATAAAGGCCTTACCAGGTGGCACTAGTGATAAAGAATCCACCTGCCAATGCGGAAGGGCCAAGGGATGTGGGTTTGATTCCTGGGTTGCGAAGATCCCCTGGAGTAAGAAATGGCAAGCTGCTCCAGTATTCTTGCCTGGAAAATTCCATGGATAGAGGTGCCTGGTGAGCTACCGTCCATGAGGTCTCAAAGACTCGGACATGACTGAGTAACTGAGCATACACACACACATGCACTCATACCATAGAGCTTTTAAACAAATGTACAACTAAGACAACTCACCAGAAAGGATACACAGATGGCAAATAAACATGAAAAAGATGCTCCACATCATAATCATTAGGAAAATGCCAAATTATTAGATTTTAGGTTAAAATATAAAACACTGACAGCACCAAATGCTGAGGAGCGTGTGGAACATCAGAAACAGTTACTCACTGCTGGTTAGAATACAAAATGCTACAGTTATATGGACAGACAGTTTGGTAGTTTTTTTTACAAAGCTGAATTAAATATAGGCTTACCATAAGATCCAGCAGTAGAACATCTAGATTACTCAAATGAGTTGAAAGCTTACGTTTACACGAAAGCCTTCACATGAATGCTTATAGCAGTGTTTTAAATAATTGGAAAGCAAGAATGTTTTCCTTCAGTAGGTAAATGGATAAACAACCTGTGATGCTTCCATGTAATGCAGTATTATTAAACACTAAAAAAAAAAGAAAAAGAGAGCTATCAAGGTACACACACACACACTTAAAAGAAACCTTAAATGCATATTGAGAAGTCGAAGAAACCTCCCTGAAAGGACTATAAGTTGCATTACTCCAACTATATGATATTCTGGAAAAGGCATAAGTATAAAGACAGTGCAAAGATAAGGGTTGCCAAAGGTCAAGGAGAAGATTGGAGGAATGAATAGATGGCAGACAGGGCAATTTTAGGGTAGCAAAGTGACTTTGTATGGGATGTATGCATAGTATTAATCATTTGTTAAACCCCACAGACTTGTACAACAAAGAACCTAAAGTCAGTTATGCATTTTGATTCAATGATAGATGTCACAGTATTGGTTTATCACCTGTAACATGTGTTGTGTGGGCACATGCTCAGTTGCTTTAGTCATGTCCAACTCTTTGCAGCCCTATAGACTAGCCCACCAAGCTCCTCGGTCCATGAGATTCTCTCAGGCAAGGATATTGGAGTGGGTTGCCATGCTCTCCTCTAGAGGAACTTCCTGACCCAGGGATCCAACCTGTGTCTCCTGCATTGCGGGCGGATTCTTTACAGCTGAGCCACTGGAGAACCCCCACATGTGTTGCACTAATGCAAGATGTTATAAGAGAAATTATGTATGGTGAGAGATACAGGAGGTCTGGAAATTTTCTCTACTGTTATTATCTATTCAATTGTAAAACTCCAGATGCTCTAAAAAATAAGTCATTAAAATCTACATTCAAGACTACCTAGACTTTCTGAAAGTCTATCCATGGACATTTCAAAATCTTCTTGAGAAAGGAGAATTGATAACTAAATGTAGGAAATGGGAAATATATTCCAGGAAATTCTTGGTTGAGTTTGAAACAAAAGTCTCCCAGTTATGCTATATGAAAACAACTTTCTGGGAAAAAAGTTAAAAAAACAAAACAAGGAAAACACATTCACAAGTTGTTCAATAGAAACTGCTTCATTCTTTCATAAATCAACAGCTGTTCTAACAGCTCCTGTGTTGTTGAGGAATCCTCAAGAGTTTACCCACTTTAAATAAAGCATTCATCATCAATCTCAAGGCTTTATCGTTCTCTCTCAACTCTCTTATCTTCGATTGTAAAGAACGCATAAAAATACAACAAAAGTACAGTTAAGCAAACTAAACTATTCCCAAATAAAAGGGACACTCTCTGGATTTCCATTTCAGGGATATTTTTATGGGAATGAGAATTACTTGATAGCCTCATAGGAAGGGACACTCTCTGGATTTCCATTTCAGGGATATTTTTATGGGAATGAGAATTACTTGATAGCCTCATAGGAAACATACCTGTTATAAATGAGAGACATTCCTCATGGCCTTAGAAATTTCTAGGCAGTAAGACTCTCAATTAAATAAACTTAAAGTTTAGCCTTCAATTGGGCTTCCCAGGTGGTTCTAGTGGTTAAGAACCTGCCTGCTGGTGCAGGAGACGTGGGTTCAATCCCTGGATCTGGAAGATCCCCTAGAGGAAGGCATGGAAACCCACTCCATTTTTCTTGCCCAGAAAGACCCATGGGCAGAGGAGCCTGGTGGGCTACAGTCCATGGGGTCACACATGACTGAAGCAACTTGGAGCAGCACGCATAGCCCTCAATTATTTTCAGTGAAGCTTCTAATCCAAGGTCCTAGATAGATTAGTCAGTCGTCTTGTGTGTGATAATTCCATTAATTCCATGTCTAAATTATTCACAGATTTATCCTTACACTTAATACAGTACTTGAAACAGAGTAATATGTTGGTATAAGTTAAAAAAAAAATTCATCTCTCAGTTGTGTCCAACTCTTTGTGACCCCATGGACTGTAACCTGCCTGGCTCTTCTGTCCAGGGCATTCTCCAGGCAAGAATATTGGAGAGGGTTGCCATTTCCTTCTCCAGAGGATCAGATTAGAGACTGCTCCAATTATATTAACTTCTTTCTTTGAAATGTTCATTTTAGAATTTGATTGCTCTTGATACCAACTTGTGAATAAGTGCCTGAGCATCAGCTCTCCAATCAGTGTTCATTATCTTCCCTCCTGAAAGGAAATCCTGACTCTGCATTCGAAGAAATGTAACAGTCATATTCCAGATTAGCAGTAATTCCCATCAGTTTCCATGTCATGAAATAGGTAAGAATGTAAAGAGTTAAAGTTTCTTTTATCTAGGTATACTATGCAATTTGTTTGCTTTCCAAAGTCATTATTGTACAAAATAAAAACTTAAATGACATGGTCTCTGCCACAAATCAGTGAATATTGATATTTTTCTGTTCCTTGTGGTTATATAAGAGACCTTGAAAAAATATGACTCAGTCCTCTGTCTTTAAGTAAATCAATAAATTAAATCAAGGTCTTTAATTTCAGCTTAAACTGATTTGGGAAATAAGAGATAACACCACGGGGATTATAAATTTTTCATACTTCATGTTTTCCTTGGTTTTGGGGCTATGTAAACAAACTTATTCTAAATTTCTTCAAATCAGATTTTATCTATAGAGGTCATGAATATTGATAAAATGATAGCTCTTTTATTAATTCTAGCAATAATTTTAGAGTTTTTTTCCTTGAAAGGAATAATTAAATAAACCATATATGTAGTGATCAACCTGAGTGAAATATAATTTATTTTAGTTGTAGTATAATTGACATGTAATGTTATATTAGTTTCAAGTGTACATTATGATGATTCAACATATGTATATATTACCAAATGATCATCATAATAAGTCTAGTTAACAGTTAACATCTTAGATTTTTTTTCTTGTGGTGAGAACTTTACTCTCTTAGTAATTTTCAAATATACAATACAGCAATATTAACTATAGTCACTACATTTTACTTTATATCCCCAGGACTTATTTATTTTACAATTTGAAGTTTGTCCCTTTTGACTACTTCTACCCATTTAACCCACCCCCTGCCTCTGGTAACCAGCCATCTGCTCTCTGAACCTATGAGTTAAGATTTTTTGTTTTTTTGTTTTGAAATGTCTCCTAATAGTGAGATCATATGTTACTTGCCTTTTTCTGACTTACTTTACTTAGCATGATGTCTTCAAGATACACTCATGATGTAGCAAATGGTAAGATTTTTTTCTGTTTAATGTCTGAGTAATATTTCATTGCATACATATATATTTATACATATATGTATATACATACATCATATTTTCTTAAGCCATTTATTCATCAGTGGATATATAGGTTGCTTCTATGTACTAGATAAAGAGGGGAGGAGCAATATAGGTGTAGGGAAATAAGAGTATGAACTATTGTGTATAAAATAAGCTACAAAGTTATACTATGCAACACAGGGAATATAGTCAATATTTTATAATAACTATAAATGAAGTATAACATTTAAAAATTGTGAATCACTATATTGTACACCCTAACTTGTATAATACTGTAAATCAGTTATACTTCAACCAAAAAGTAATGGTACATTAAACATAGGGATACAGATGTCAAGTTACTATTTTTGTTTCCTTTGGGTAAATACCCAGAAGCAGAATTTCTGAATTTTAGGGTAACTCTATCTTTTTTAACTTTTTGAGGAATTGCCATGTTGGTTTCCATAGTGTCTGCACCAAATTATATTTGCAACAATAGTCCTGGGAGAGATAATTCTTAGATCGGTTGATAAGAGTTTGGGCCTCAAGGAAAAAGCAGTGCAAGGCTCTCGAGGAGGAGAAAGGTACAATTTCTTTTTTCCTACATTCCTTTATCTTAGCCACATAAGACATTTTTCTTTAAGCCAAGAGCTAATGATTACAAAACAGAACAGCTCATCTTGCTAAAGGGTATACTTTTCCTTAAGCTCTGTACTAATGATTATATAACAACAATGCGTCTTGCTCCAGGACAAATTTCTCCTTAACAAAAATCTTCTGATGAATCCTGTTATTTTAGATAGGAGTGGGTCGGGCAACCCACTCCAGTACTATTGCCTGGAAAATCCCATGGATGGAGGAGCCTGATAGACTACAGTCCATGGGGTCACAAAGAGTCAGACACAACTGAGCTACTGAACTGAACTGAACTAACAATGTGAAGTGAAGTGAAGTCGCTCAGTCGTGTCCGACTCTTTGTGACCCCATGGTCTGCAACACTCCAGGCTTCCCTGTTCATCACCAACTCACAGAGACTGCTCAAGCTCATGTCCATCAAGTCGGTGATGCCATTCAACCATCTCATGCCCTGTCATCCCCTTCTCTCTCTGTCTTCGATCTTTCCCAGATCTTTTCAAATGAGTCAGTTATTCACATCAGATGGCCAAAGTATTGGAGTTTCAGCTTCAGCGTCAGTCCTTCCAATGAATATTCAGGACTGAATTCCTTTAGGATTGACTGGTTTGATGTCCTTGCAGTCCACTCTCAAGAGTATTCTCCAATACCACAGTTCAAAAGCATCAATTCTTCAGCCCTCAGCTTTCTTTATGGTCCAACTCTCACATCCATACCTGACTAATGGAAAAACCACAGCTTTGGATGGAACTTTGTCAGCAAAGTAATGCCTCTGCTTTTTAATATGCTGTCTAGGTTGGTTATAGCTTTTCTTCCAAGGAGGAAGCATCTTTTAAATTTCATGGATGCTGCCTGCAATCACCATCTGCAGTGATTTTGGAGCCAAAAAAATAAAGTCTCTCACTGTTTCCATTGTTTCCACATCTATTTGCTATGAAGTGATGAGACCAGATGCCATGATCTTCAATTTTTGTATGTTGAGTTTTAAACCAGTTTTTCACTCTCCTCTTTCACTTTTATCAAGAGGCTCTTTAGTTCCTCTTCACTTTCTACCATAAGGGTGGTGTCATCTGCATATCTGAGGTTATTGATATTTCTCCCAGCAATCTTGATTACAGCTTGTGCTTCATCCAGTACAGAGTTTCTCATGTTGTACTCTGCATGTAAGTTCAACCAGCAGGGTGACAACATACAGCCTTGAGGTACTCTTCTCCAATTTGGAACAAGTCTATTGTTGCTGTCCAGTTCTAATTATTGCTCCTTGACTTGCACACAGATTTCTCAGGAGGCAGGTAAGGTGGTCTGGTAGTCTCATCTTGAAAAATTTTCCACAGTTTGTTGTGATTCATACAGTCCAAGGCTTTGGCATAGTCTATAAAGCAAAAGTAGATGTTTTCCTGGAACTCTTTTGCTTTTTCTATGATCCAAATGATGTTGGCAATTTGACCTCTGGTTCCTCTGCCTTTTCTAAATCCAGCGTGAACATCTGGAAGTTCTTGGTTCATGTACTGTTGAAAACTTGCTTGGAGAATTTTGAACACTACTTTGCAAGCATGTGAGATGAGTGCAATTGTACAGTAGTTTGAACATTCTTTGACATTGCCTTTCTTTGGGATTGGAATGAAAACTGACTTTTTCCAGTCCTGTGTCCACTGCTAAAGTTTTCCAAATTTGCTGGCATATTGAGTGTAACACTTTGACAGCATCATATTTAGGAATTGAAATAGCTCAGCTGGAATTCCATCACCTCCACTAGCTTTGTTCCAAGTGATGCTTCCTTAGGCCCACTTAAGTTCACATTCCAGGATGTCTGGGTCCTGGTGAGTGATCCCACCATCATGGTTATCTGGATCACTGAGATCTTTTTTTGTATAGTTCTTCTGTGTATTCCTGCCACCTCTTCTTAATATCTTCTGCTTCTGTTAAGTTCATACCATTTCTGTCCTTTATTGTGCCCATCTACTGTTACTAACCAATTGAAAAAGTATATAAGACCTTGACAAGACTAGTGAGGGGGACACTCTCCATCCCCCTTATGATGTCTATGTCAGAATCTTTCTCTGTCCTTTTTCACTATAATAAACCTCCTGACACACAAAACCTCTTAGTGATTAAGCCTAGTCCCTCAGCCAGAAGCTAAATCTTATCCATAGATCACCGATCTGATGTCGTTCACATAAGCTATCAATTCACAAGGTTTCCCCACGCCCCACTTCTTCAACAACGTGTTATTTCTCATCTTTTTCAAAATAGTCATTCTAACAGGTGTGAGGTGATATCTCATTGTGTTTTTTTATTTGCATGTTCCTAAAGGTTTAATTATTTCATTCATCTTTCCATGAACCTATTGGCTGTCTGTATGTCTTTTAGAAATAAATGCCTATTCAACTCTTCTGCTCATTTTTAATCAATTTTTTTGGCAATCGAATTGTCTGCATTTTTTAAAATATATTTTGGACATGAATTCATTATCTGATGTATGGTTTGCAAATATTTTCTCTGACTTGGTAGGTTGCATTTTCATTTTGTCAGTGGTTTCACTTACTTTGAAGAAGCTTTTTAGTTTGTTGTTGTTCCATTTGTTTACTTTCTCTTTGAATGCCTCTACTTTTGGTGTCAAATTAAAAAAAAAAAATCATCACCAAGACCAATGACAAAGAGCTTTCTATGTTTTTTTATTTCCTAGGAGTTTTATAGTTTTAGGTTTTATGTTCAAGTCTTTAGTATTTTTAAATAATTTTTGTATATGGTCTAAAATAGTGATCTGGTTTTATTATTTTGCATGTGACTGTCCAGTTTTCCTAACAATATTTATTGACAGACTGTTATTTCCCCCATTATATATTCTTGGTTTCTTTGTTGTAAATTAATTGACCATATATGTGTGGGATTATTTCAGTACTCTCAGTTCTGTCCCATTAATCTATATGTCTGTTTTTATGCTGATACCATACTGTTTTGATTATTATAGCTTTACAATATAGTTTGAAATCAGGAAGTATGATGACTGCTTTGTTCTTCATCTTCAAGTTTTGAAAAAACTTTGAAAAAACTTGAAAAAACAAAAACTGCTTTGTAGGCATATGCTTTACCATCTGAGACATCAGGGAAGTCCTTTTTTAAGTTGGCTTTAGCTATTTAGGGCCTTTTGTGGTTTCATATGAATTTAAGGAGTGTTTGCCTTATTTCTTGGAAAAATGCCATTTGAAAGAACAGTTATAAAAAGTGAGTTATTTATCTTAATATACTGTTTTAACTTAAGTGGATATTTTTATCTTAAACATATGGTTTTAATTGAACTGCGATCTAGGAAAGCATTAACAAGATGATGTTATATGAAAATGAGTGTATTATATTACAACCTTATGTTTTTATATTAAATTGAATATGTTTAACCTATACTATAAAATGGAAGTAGATGACAATCTTAAGTGAGGCAAGTATAAATATATTGGAGAATATTGATAGTATTACATTTCTTTTAGTTTTATTTTTTAATACCTAATAAACCAAAAGGTGAACATGAACTTCTCATGTCCAACAAAAAGTGGCTAAGTAAAATGGACCTAAGAAGTTGAAACACAATAGCTTAAGAGAAATTATATTAGCAAGTTAAATGTTTGTAAATATATTATAATTCAGATATTTCCCCAAATATTGCTACTCTTTATACTTTCCAATTTAAATGCTGGTCCATTTGTAGTTTAAAATTTGTCATAAGTTTGTCTGAAGTGTATATCCTTAAAATATACATAATTAGTAGATTCATCATAAGTGGGAAGAGGATTAATAGCATATATGGAGAGTATCATACACACTTAAAAGAAATGTCAGTGCATTAAACATTTTAGAAACATATTTTCAGGATGTTAGTAGATGAGAAGGGTTAGAAAAGACAAAAGCGTGGATATACATATAATATTTAAATGTAAAAATGGAAAAAGCAAATTCATCTTTTATTGCTGTTTTAGTGTTGGTGATATTATCATAAATATTATTATTAAGAAATTTTATGCTAATTTTCTTGCTACTGTCTTAGTTAATATTTTTAAAGAGCCTTGTGTCTGGATGTCAATGGAGGACACACAGTATATCTATGCAATGGTGCTACTGATATTTTAACAAAACATTCTAAAATTCAGCTATTCAAATGACTGTTTCTTCTAAAAATGTATTTAAATGATGTTGCTATTTCTAGAGGTATTTTTTGAACTGCCTTCCAAATCTCTAGCTCATTCTTTTGAACATCCTAAATTGTGCAAATAATTATGCCTTGAGAGAAGATTTTAAATTAGGTAAAAACCAGATTTCATTTTAAACATAGAGAATAAAATGAGTTATCAAACAGGCTTGTACAATTTGTTCAAAAGAAACAAATGTGAATACATAGTTATGAGAGTGTTTTTCTTCATATGCTTTATAAATTGGTTCCAAAAGCAGATATTTTAAAAATGATTTCCAAATATGGCAGGATAGCTAAAGTAAAATATTTGGCCTTCCATGGCAATTGTTTCAAAGGATAAGACTTGTTTGTAGTGTAAGTTTTGTTTGTGACTTAAAAATATTCTTATCTAAGACCAGAAGAGAGATTTTACAAAAGTAAGAATATAAATTGCATTTTTTAAGTGAAAAAAATCTCTTCCTAGATTTACCTAAGATGAACTAGATTCATAACATATTTTAGATGTTATATAAATAATGAAGGTAAGACATTCTTTAGGTTAAGCATCCATTTTTTAAATAAATAATTTTAAGTTTCTGACTACTGGGAACTCTCTTATGTTTGGTATATACTCAATAAGAAAAAAATGCTACTGATATTTCATGCATTAGTGGTACCTACATTCTAGTAGAGCAAGTCAACAAAAAGAAAAAGAGAAAAAAAGCCCATTGTTTTGAAGAGGGGAAACAAAACCAAAAATATGCAGAACTAAGATGTGTGTGACAAAAAGCAGGTAAATTTTTAAAATAAGTTATCCAAGTAGGCCTCATTAACAAAAAGGTGGCTGACCAAAGACCTGAAGGAGGTGATCAGAGTCCATAGGGATATGTTTAGGAAGTTCATTCAAGGATGATAAAATAGTCCAAATCAAATCACTAAGGTTAGAGCATGTCTATCATTTAAGTAACAGAGCAAAATGACTACTGTGGCTGAAGAGAAATATATGGTTGGGGAAAGGTTATGATATGAGGAGAGTCAACTTCTACTTTGCTTGAAGGGTGGATCAAAGAAGTAGAGTGGCATGACTATAATTCTCTTTTAAAAGGATCACTGTGTGCTGGTTTGAAAATAGTTGAGACCAGTTATCTGCGGAAATGATAATGGAGGCTCAGACAAAGGTGACCTGTGGTCATGAGAAATATTCACTATGAATTTGGGAATCATTGGCATATCTGTGGTGGTGAAATGAAACTTAGATTTTAATGAAGGGCAGGAAAAATTACACATAACACATTATATGTTAACCAGTGTTCCTCAAAGATGGGAGTGGCTACTCAACCATAAAGATCATCCCCCCCCCCCCCCATTCTTCTGATGCTGGCAGTGTTTAATGTTCTGAATTCTCAGTTGTGTAGTGGGTCATGGTTGCTTGCTGTTCACTTTGCATGTTCTTACCTAGACTATGTATCCTTGGTGAACTTTATGAAAAATATCAGTATCTCATTTTGATGAAAGGTCCTTTGTCCCAAAAATGTATATGATTGCACCTTTGATTTCTAACAGAATAGCTCTTAAGGTTTTCTGAGAATCTGCTTCCCAGGTTATAGTGCCCAGTTTGGCTCAGACTTTCCTTTTTTTTTTCTTCATAACTTCATAGTTAATTGAATTTTTGTCAGTAGTGGCATTAAAGTACATGATGAGTAAGATCAATAAGGGAAGGAGTATAGATAGGAAAGTTGTCCCAGAAGTTTGCCAAGTGGCAGTAAAAATTCAAGCCTGAGATAAGGAAGATGAGATGGTATCAACTACATGAGTTGGAAACTAAGTGAGCAGTCAAGTAGGAGCAGGTCAGGGAGACATGTTATCCTGGAAGCTTTGTAGAAAGTATATCGAGCAGGAAAGATTAACTAACTCTGTGAAAGGCTGTTGAAAATGTATTCATTTTTCCAAGCCATTATTGGTTTATGTTTGAGTCTTTTTATAAGTGATTATGGTGCAAGAATACACAGAACTGTACAAAAAAGTCTTCATGACCCAGATAATCACGGTGGTGTGATCACTCACTTAGAGCCTGATATGCTGGATTGTGAAGTCAAGTGGGCCTTAGGACGCATCACTACAAACAGAGCTAGTGGAGGTGATGGAATTCCAGTTGAGCTATTTCAAATCCTAAAAGATGATGCTGTGAAAGTGCTGCACTCAATATGCCAGCAAATTTGGAAAACTCAGCAATGGCCACAGGACTGGAAAAGGTCAGTTTTCATTCCAATCCCAAAGAAAGGCAATGCCTAAGAATGCTCAAACTATGACACAACTGTACTCATCTCACACACTAGTAAAGTAATGCTCAAAGTTCTCCAAGCCAGGCTTCTGCAATATGTGAACCGTGAGCTTCCAGATGTTCAAACTGATTTTAGAAAAGGCAGAGGAACCAGAGATCAAATTGACAACATCCACTGGATCATTGAAAAAGCAAGAGAATTCCAGAAAAACATATATTTCTGCTTTATTGACTATGCCAAAACCTTTGTGTGGATCACAATAAACTGTGGAAAATTCTGAAAGAGTTGGGAATACTAGGCCACCTGACCTGCCTCTTGAGAAACCTGTATGCAGGTTAGGAAGCAACAGTTAGAACTGGACATGGAACAACAGACTGGTTCCAAATAGGAAAAGGAGTACATCAAGGCTGTATATTGTCACCCTGCTTATTTAACTTATATGCAGAGTACATCATGAGAAATGCTGGGTTGGAAGAAGCACAAGCTGGAATCAAGATTGCCAGGAGAAGTATCAGTCACCTAAGATATGCAGATGGCACCACCCTTATGGCAGAAAGTGAAGAAGAACTAAAGAGTCTCTTGAATAAAGTGAAAGAGGAGAGTGAAAATGTTGGCTTAAAGCTCAACATTCAGAAAACTAAGATCATGGCATCCAGTACAATCACTTCATTGCAAACAGTTGTGGAAACAAGCAGTGGCTGACTTTTTGATTTGGGGCTCCAAAATCACTGCAGATGGTGATTGCAGCCATGAAATTAAAAGATGCTTACTCCTTGGATGGAAAGTTATGACCAACCTAGATAGCATATTAAAAATCAGTGACATTACTTTGTCAGCAAAGTTCTGTCTAGTCAAGGCTATGATTTTTCCAGTGGCCATGTATGGATGTGAGAATTGGGCTATAAAGAAAGCTGAGCACCAAAGAATTGATGCTTTTGAACTGTGGTGTTGGAGAAGATTCTTGAGAGCCCCTTGTAGTGCAAGGAGATCCAACAAGTCCATCTTAAAGGAGATCAGTCCTGGGTGTTCATTGGAAGGACTGATGTTGAAGCTGAAAGTTCAATCTTTTGGCCACCTGTTGCGAAAAGATGACTCATTTGAAAAGACCCTGATGTTGGGAAAGATTGAGGGCAGGAGGAGAAGGGGATGACAGAGGATGAGATGGTTGGATGACATCACCGACTCAATGGACATGAGTTTGGTTAAACTCCGGGAGTTGGTGATGGACATGGAGGCCTGACGTGCTGTGGTTCGTGGGATCCCAAAGAGTCAGACATGACTGAGTGACTGAACTGAACTGATACAAAAACTCTTGAGTGATCAAGCCTGGTCCCAAAGTTAAATCTTTGAAAATCACGAATCTGACACAGTTCACCATAAGCTATCATAATTATGGTGTTTTATGGAAATTCGTTTCTGATTGCTTCCATTTTCTCAGTGAGATTAAAAGCAAAACCTTCCATTGAGTGAGAAGGTAGAGCAGTTGTTTCAGGTTTGAAAAGAGAGAGAAGATATGCTGTGACATTGCCTTCTTGGTGCAAGGGTTGGAAATCTATGCTCCATAGATAACGGTCCAGTTCAATTTTTACTAAAATGTAGCCTCACCCGTTTCTTTACGTATTGTGTATGACTCTGTCATGCTACAATGGCAGAATTGAGTAGTTACAACAGAATATGTATGGCCTGAAAGCCAAAAATATTTATTATCTGGCCCTTTAAGAAAGCATTAGTATCTGCTCTCATAGAAAATTGGGCTTCCCAAGTGATGCTAGTGTAAAGAACCCTCCCATCAATTCAGGACACATGAGACACAGATTTGATCCCTGGGTCATGAATATCCCCTGGAAGAAGGCATGGCAACCCTTTCCAGTATTCTTGCCTGAAAAATCCCATGGACAGAGAAACCTGGTGCGCTACGGTCCATAGGGTGGCAAAGAGTCAGACAGGACTGAAGCAAATTTTCCCCCATGCATTCACATCATAGAAAATGAAAGGCATGCGCGCGAGAGATATTTAGTGTGAATGGATGGTAGAACTGTGATTTATTTAAGGGTTAATTGATAAATGTAAAGTGAAGCCACTTATGTGGTTGCAGCCATATTCATCTGCCTAGGTATAAATGTAGAGTAGTTCAAGCATTAAATTACTTGGATGTGGTTTTGTCAACTGAGAACAGCTAAGAGGAAAAATATTTTAGGGTATGTGTAAGGTAATGGTTATAATGATTAGTATTAAATTCAGCTTTAGTTCAGTTCAGTCACTCACTCATGTCCATCTCTTTGTGACCCCATGGTTTGCAGCATGCCAGGTTTCCCTGCCCATCACCAACTCCCAAAGCTTGCTCAAATTCATATCCATCGAGTCAGTGATGCCATCCAAATTCAGCTTAGTTCAGTGTAAGTGTGTGTGTGCTAAGATCCTTCAGTTGTATCCAACTCCTTGTGACCCTATGGACTGTAGCTCACCAGACTCCCCTGTCCATTGGATTCTTCAGGTAAGAATACTGGAGTGGGTTGCTATGCCCTTCTCCATGGGATCTTCCTGACCCAGGGATCAAACCCACGTCTCTTGCATCTCCTTCATTGACAGGTGGGTTCTTTACCACTAATGCCACCTGTGAAGCCCAGAAACAGTACAAAGAGCAAAGAGGAATGGTTGAAAAATTAACTAATGTGCTTAGTTTGAATGAAAAGTGCTGGAAATAGGTGCAAATGAATTGTCTTGAAAGATTGGAAGCTGATGGTCTGGGAGATGTGTGGAATTAACTTTTGGAAACAGGTGTGGTTATCATTAATGAGGAGTTCTATAGTATGACCTTGGGGAGTAGAAGCTAAGGAAGGGTAAAAAATAAGTAAATGAAGGAGCAAATTTGAAGGAATCGAGAAGTTAAAGTATAGAAGTCATCATCTGCTTTTTTTTTTATTTGAAGTACCAAGAAAGACAATGGAATGTCAGGAATTTAAATAATTGAGAACTGTGAGTAGGTTCACAGATACCAAGCTCAGATCATGAACTGCTTATTGCCAAACAGACTAAAATTGAAGAAAGTAGGGAAAACCACTAGACCATTCAAGGATGACCTAAATCAAATCCCTTACAATTATACAGTGGAAGTGACAGACAGATTCAAAGGATTAGATCTGAAAGACAGAGTGCCTGAAGAACTATGGATGAAGATTTGTGACATTGTATAGGAGACAGTGATCAAGACCATGCCCAAGAAACAAAAATGCAAAAAAGACAAAATGGTTGTCTGAGGAGGCCTTACAAATAGCTGAGAGAAGAAGAGAAGCTAAAGGCATAGGAGAAAAGGAAAAATATACCCATCTGAACACAGAGGTCCAAAGAATAGCAAGGAGATATAAAAAAGCCTTCCTAAGTGATCAATGCAAAGAAATAGAGGAAAACAATAGAATGGGAAAGAATAGAGATCTCTTCAAGAACATTGGAAATATCAAAAGAATATTCCATGCAAAGATGGGCAAAATAAAGGACAGAAACGGTATGGGCCTAACAGAATCAGAAGATATTAAGAAGAGGTGGCAAGAATACACAGAAGAACTATGTGTTCAAAAAAGATCTTCATGACCCAGATAATCACAATGGTGTGATCATTCACCTAGAGCCAGACATCCTGGAGTCCGAACTCAAGTGTGCATTAGGAAGCATTACTATGAACAAAGCTAGTGGAGGTGATGGAATTCCAGCTGAGCTGTTTCAAGTCCTAAAAATGATGCTGTGAAAGTGCTGCACTCAAATACCAGCAAATTTGGAAAACTCAGCAGTGGCCACAGTACTGGAAAAAGTCAGTTTTCATTCCAATCCCAAAGAAGACAATGCCAAAGAATGTTCAAACTACCATACAGTCATCTCACATGCTTGCAAAGTAATGCTCGTAATTCTCCAAACCAGGCTTCAACAGTATGTGAACTGAGAATGTCCAGATGTTCAAGCTAGATTTAGAAAAGGCAGAGGAACCAGAGATCAAATTGTCAGCATCCATTGGACCATAGGCAATGCAAGAGAATTCCAGAAAAACATCTGCTTTATTGACTATGCCAAAGCCTTTGACTGTGTGGATCACAACAAGAGATGGGAATACCAGACCATCTTACCTGCCTCCTGAGAAAGCTGTATGCAGGTCAAGAAGCAAGTTATAAATGGACATGGAACAATGGACTGGTTCCACATTAAGTAAGGAGTAGATCAAGGCTGTGCTGTATATTGTCACCCTGCTTATTTACTTTTCAGCAGAGTACATCATGCAAAATGCTGAGCTGGAGGAACCTCTAGCTGGAATCAACATTGCCAGGAGAAATAGCAATAACTTCAGATATATAGATGACACCTCTATATATGTAAAGAGGAGCTGAAGAGCCTCTTGATGACAGTGAAAGAAGAGAATGAAAATGCTTAACCTTAAAACTCAACATTCAAAAAACTAAGGTCATGGCATCCAGTCCAATCACTTCATTGCAAATAGAAGGGAAAACAATGAAAACAGTGACAGACTTTATTTTCTTGGTATCCCAAATCATTGCAAATGGTTACTACAGCCATGAAGTTAAAAGCCTCTTGCTCCTTGGAAGAAAAGTTATGACCAACCTATACAGCATATTAAAAATTCATTTGAATCAGTTCTAACGAAATGGATGAAACTGGAGCCCATTATACAGACTGAAGTAAGCCAGAAAGATAAAGACCAATACAGTATACTAACACATATATATGGAATTTAGAAAAATGTTAACAATAACCCTATATGCAAAACAAAAAGAGACACAGATGTACAGAACAGACTTTTGGACTCTGTGGGAGAAGGCGAGGGTGGGATGTTTTGAGAGAACAGCATCGAAATATGTATATTATCTATAGTGAAACAGATCATCAGCCCAGGTTGGATGCATGAGACAAGTGCTCGGGCCTGGTGTACTGGGAAGACCCAGAGGGATAGGGTGGAGAGGGAGCTGGGAGGGGAGAATGGGATGGGGAACACATGTAAATCCATGGCTGATTCATGTCAATGTACGACAAAAACCACTACAATATTGTAAAGTAATTAGCCTCCAACTAATAAAAATAAATGGAAAAAAATAAAAATAAAAAGCAGAGACATTCCTTTGCAAACAAAGGTCCTCTGAGTAAAAGCTAATTTTTTTTTTCCCCAGTAGTCATGTATGGATGTGAGAGTTGGACCATAAAGAAGGCTGAGTGCTGAAAAATTGATGCTTTTGAACTGTGGTGTTGCAGAAGACTCTTGAGTGTGCCTTGAACAGCAAGGAGATCCAACCAGTCAATCCTAAAGGAAATCAGTCATGAATATTCATAGGAGGGACTGTTGCTGAAGCTGAAGCTCCAATACTTTGACCACCTGAATCGAAGAACTGACTCATTGAACGGGACCCTGATGTGAAGAGCTGACTCATTTGAAAAGACCCTGATGCTGGGAAAGATTGAGGGCAAGAGGAGAAGGGGACGACAGAGGATGAGGTGGTTGGATGGCATCACCGACTCAATGGACATGAGTTTGGGTGGACTCCGGGAGTTGTTAATGGACAGGGAGGCCTGGCATGCTGCGGTTCGTGGGGTCTCAAAGAGTCAGACGTGACTAAGCGACTGAACTGAACTGAACTGAAAGGGAAGAATAGAAATGAGTCAGACCAGGTGTACTGGATGTAACTACACCACTGAAGGAAAAGATTTTTGAAAGATTTTGGATAATCAGCAATCCCTTTCCTATTCCATATAACGAGAATTTAAAATGCATATTAGATTCTTGAGCAATTGCTGACACATGTAATGATTTGAAATAAATTTTTCATTTAAAGTTTTATAAATCTCTAAACTCTTTGTTTCCTTCAGGAAACTATAAATGAAATCTTTATCAGTTAAAGAATTTACTCAAAATCTATTTGTAAGGGATATGAAAAATGTTTTTTGGAATTTTCCAAGTGTTTAAATGGGCTTCCCTCATAGCTCAGTTGGTAAACAATCCGTCTGCAATGCAGGAGACCCCGGTTTGATTCCTGGGTTGGGAAGATCTACTGGAGAAAAGATAGGCTACCCACTCCAGTATTCTTGGGCTTCCCTTGTGGCTCAGTTAGTAAAGAATCTGCCTGTAATGCGGGAGACCTGGGTTTGATCCCTGGGTTGGGAAGATCCCCAGGAGAAGGGAACAGCTACCCACTCTAGTATTCAGGCCTGGCCTGGAAAATTCCATGAACTGTATAGGTCATGGGGTCCTGAAGAATTGGACACGACTGAGTGACTTTCACTTTCACTTTCAAGTGTTTAAATATACGATTCCTAAGAAACTTTTGAAATATTCTGATGACAAGGGTCATTCATTCAATATACCTACATATTTAACTGAAGTTTTTCCTAGGTGTTTATTACTGAGTCTATAGATTTATGGATTATTTTTGAAGTGGTGCAACGTTTTATGTTTGTTGTCATCATTCAAAAGCATTTATTTGGGCAAATATGTTTAAATTCATCATTTCCCCCAAATAGATTTGTCTTTTCTAGTTCTCCTGGCAACTCTGGTTTCTATATTCTCACACAACAATTTTCTATGCCAAAAAAGTTTAAAATGTATTGTCAAAATCTACATCTCGGGCTACAGGTTGACTTTTTATCTGCAATCATTAATCAAATCTGCTAAATTACCTCCTATATTGATACTTGGTTAGGATAAGAACTTTATTCTGTGTCAGACTGATCTTGGAAGAAAAGTAATGAGTGGTCCTGAAGACAGATCTTAGCTTTCTGCCCAGAGACTGATCCTGGATAACCTGGATGAAAGCCAAGAGTCCTAACCACTAAATCACCAGGGCCTCAAGGCTAGAAGCAAAGTGCCCTGGTTCTTTCCTCTGTTTGAAAGCAAGAATGTTTCCAAGAGGAAAAACTATAAAAGCAGGTACAAAGTTTACTATTAGAGATACAGCATAATATATGGGAGAGGATGCAGAAAAATAGTTTGATTATTTAAGGCAGAAGCAGGGCAGAGATACACACCAGAGAGAAAGGTATGAACATCCTCTCTAATGAGGAGGAGTGCAGTAAGTCAGAAACTAGGCAGAGAGCCAACACCCCAAGAGGAGTGTGGGTGTCCTGAATAATGAGGGGTGCAGTGAAGAGGTGATTTACATTACTTTTATAGGACAGTCCATCTGGGACTTTATTTACATTTGGTCAATTATGTTGTTTCTTTCTACACACCTGACTGATTCTTGGATGATCCTATAGATGTATGTGCAATTTCTTTTTCTATAATGATCCCACTGTAGAGGTCTATGGGTGCATGTCTACAACTATTATGTGGTGGGACCGTCTCCCTTTCTGACCCTCAAGAAGCCTTCCTGCATGTGTGCAGTAGAGAAGTCTTCAGGGCGGTGGTGGTTTAGTCACTAAGTCGTGTCCGACTCTTGCGACCCCATGGACTGAAACCTGTCAGGGTCCTCTGTCCATGGGATTCTCCAGGTAAGAACACTGGAATGGGTTGCCATTTCCTTCTCCAGGGGATGTTCCCAAAACAGGAATCGAATCTGGGTCTCCTGCATTGCAGACAGATGATTTACCAACTGAGCTTTGAGGGAAGCCCTCAGGACCTTCTCTCTTTAGCTGCTGCTGCTGCTGCTGCGAAGTCACTTCAGTCGTGTCTGACTCTGTGCGATCCCATGAATGGCAGCCCACCAGGCTCCTCCGTCCCTGGGATTCTCCAGGCAAGAACACGAGTGGGTTGCCATTTCCTATTCCTATCTTTTTAGCAGGGCTCAGCTTTTTCCACTAGCTTCGTCCTTGCAGTGTCTGAGTGATAACAAGGCTTGAATTTTACTATCCTGGACACATACCAGGTGTTTAGCCCAGGGGCCCATCTGTCTCCTACCTCAAATTCAGAGAACTAAATCTCTCAGCCAGAACTCAATCATTAAAGTACACCTAGTAAACTTCTAAGTCAAAATGGAAGTAAAAATGAGAAAATACACTATAAAAGACATTTGGAGTTTTGCTATAACTCACTGAAGTTCAAATTATTTTGTGATATTAATTTTGTTTAAAAAAAAAAGGAAAAATATTCAAGCTATGCTCTCATGATAGCTCTGAGAGGTAACCTATCTTTTCAAGGCAGTAAAAGAGCTGAAGCATCAGGGACAGACTCTCAGTGAAGAGATAAAATTTATGAATCAAGTCGATGACGTGATTGTTAGGGCTTGAAGGGAAAGTAGTTGGCAAAATTCTCCTGAAGGGCTTTTAAAGTTTAGTTTGGCTGCTAAATATGGAAAACGAAAAGTAGCTTTGCTTATTTCAGTTACAGAGGTAATAACAGAATGAAATATATCTATGGATATTGTGGGTTAGACAATTGGAGAAATACCTACTGGACACATAAAAGTGTAGGAATAAATGTTCTAGTGGGCTAGAGGATTAAGGCCTTTTTGTATCCTGGGAAACCAGTCCCTCAAATCAGTGTAATTTTATGAGAGAAAAATCTCAGACTTTAAGGGAAGTGCTCCAGGTTATGTCTTTCATGATGATGCTTCATGATTTGTTTCATGTCAATAACTCATTGTAATCCCATACCCAGAGGCAAAACTAGACATTTCTCCTCCTTACAACATCAATATTTTCAATTTTTAATTATTAACACTCCCAACTTTTGCAGTCAGAAAATAAATTACTGATCATAGCACATGAAAATGATGGTATTTGTCTGACATTGGCAAAAGGTACAGGTCGAGACTTCTAACTTGATATTTTGAAACTTGCCTTTGGAAAAAGAGAAAGTTATTTCTAGGACATATATTTATTTCTACAGGAGTTTTCAGAGAACTACTAGTTGATTATATGGTCCTCTCAGGTATTACAGATGAGAAGTCCCAGTGTAAAATCCTGAAAGATAGATATACACTTGATCTCTATTTCACTTATTCAAAATGTGTTCTCTCAAACATGTGACTTGCCTCATGCATGGTTATAGAAATGGATAAATATATAATAACTTTTTAATTTTGATATGAAATATTCTTATGGAAAGAAAAATATAATGCCATACAAATTATACCCAAATCACTGTATTACTTAAAAGAAGAAACCACCTTTTCATTATTTTGATCATTCACAATTATTGAAGTTTGGTAATTATTTTCATCTAATACCTGTCTTTGATATTCCCATAGTTATTTGTCCCTTCATTTATATCTTTTCGTTGTTGTTGTCATTGACATAGCATTTCATTAGGTTTCCATAAATTATTAGTTCTCTTCTGTGATATTTCATTAGCACAAACTTTATAGATTTCATACTACTCCCATATGACCCAGACCTTTCCTTAAGTAAATTACATCTCATGATCTATAACATGTCCCTTCTCACCTATTGTGTATTAATGTCAAACAACCTTTATGGATGAACAGATGAAGGACACTTGGTTTAGTATATAATTGCATCTTCATTGATTTAACCATGTGAAAATCATACCCAGCTGAAACTTCATGAAACAGAGGAAAATACATGTATATGTATATATACATATATCAATCTGAATTCTAATATTGTCTTAAAGTATATTATTTACCATTAACCTTTTCTGAAAAAATATTAGATTACTGAATCCTCATCTAAATGTTCAAAGCTACCTCAAGTCCAGTACAAAAATATAGAAAACATATGTTCAAAAAAATTCACAAGTTTTTTACTAGTAGTAAGAATTTTATATTCAAAACACATTTTGTTTTCAGCCCATTAACTATGCTGTATCTCAGGCACCTAATATAAGGGGCACACATAGTAGGAATTCAATGAACATTTTTTATGAAGAAAAAAGTGAATGGCCACTCACTTTTAAGATTGTTAGTATTTTTTGAATAGCTGGATTAATGGAAGCTCTAACTATTCTACATCCACCTGGTTTTGATTAGATATTTTAAGGGCTAGATTGCTTCTTCTCAAGGGGGTATTTCATCACATCAGCTATATGGGAGAAATTACTCACACTAATCTAAAATAAATTATCCTATTTAAAAGTTCTTTCGTTAAAAGATCTATAGTCAGAACCAACAGTGATACTCAATTATAGAAACCAGTGGTAACTCCACTGGGAGATATCCTGAGTTGGAGGTAGACTTGATCTTAATAAGAGATTGGAATGTGTTGCTACAGCCATGATGACATTTTAATCAATCTCTCTAGGTTACAGGATATGTATCTTTCTTTTGTCTACCCTTAGGGCCATGCAGAGTTCTAAGAAGAATTTATGGAATATAATACAAACTCAACAGGTGCAAAATGTCCTGTGACAGTAATAATCCTATATGTCATCCATTCTAAGATGCAATATACTTAATATTTTATTATCTTCAGAATGGAATTGCAGCTTACCATTGACAGCATTGTATATTTTCTATTGACCAGAAGATAGTCGTGACTTAAATACCATCTATGTAGGATCAACTTGGTCAGAGAGTTCATGCTATAGCCACTGCTATTGGCTTGGACGCATTTTTGGCGTTTGCAATGTTGAGTGTAATTTCCATTAAAATTATTCAAACAATTATTTAAAAAATGAAAAGAGTCTATTCATTGAATTTGCATTGAAACAAAAAGTTATTGAGAATGCAAACAGTCATAGAAAATAATAGAAGGTGATACATTTTATTAATAAAACAAGTCAATTACAGAGTGATTTATGACACCCAAAAGAGGGAGATACAAGTACTTGAAACTTTGCATATTTTGCTATTGAAATGAAACAAATGAATTCATAACAAATTTCCAGTATCTCAGAATAGAGAGGAGGCATTTCAAAGCAAGTAGAAGTTAATTAGTTCAAAACATATACCATATTGGACTATGTTTATATATTAAAATCATTATTTATTTGCTTTTAAAAAATGGAATATAAAGTGTGTCTTACAAGTTGATAGCTTGGTTTCAGTGAAATCAAATTTAAAATTTAGTTAAAATTTATTGAGCATCCTGCCTGTGCTAAACAATTGATGGCATTATTTATTTGTTTCAAGACAAATTTAAGACATCTTTAAACATTGCATTTAATCTCCAAAACATAATTCAAATTAGGCACTATCCTACCTATTTTATATTTATGTAGAAAGGATTCCATAAGTAAACTATGCAAAGAGTTTATACTAGAACTGGGAGTGGAATCGAGGCCTTTTTGGCTCATAAACTTGTATAAACGTGCATTTATTTTAATTGAACTTAATGCCAATATATATTATTCTAGTGGTCAAAATATAATGGTAAATTTAAGTGAAGATATATCTATATCTTTATATATCTTTACTTAGATATAGAAAGCACAAATACAGTCACATATACACATTCACGTACTTTCCGTTTATACAGGCATTCAACATTTTCTGAAATAAAACATACTTTTGTATACTTCAGTATTTGGCATATTGTTTTGAATTTTTGCATTTCTTCACTGATTTGGTTATATAGGAGCCAACAATTGCCAGTTTAATTCCATCAATTTAGTACATTTTAATAATTTAAAATTTTTCAAAAGGCAAGTCCATGACTAAATAGTTGTGGAAAATCTCTAAAGCTATGTTTTCTTGTATGTCTCTGGATTCTGGAAAAGTCAGAGTATCTTCTAAGGACATTAAAGTGGATTGCGTGTAGATTTAGAAATAGAGTACACATGGTAGATTAAATAACAGTGCCACTCAGATGCCTGGGAGGTTTTGCAGATTCAGCCTTTCTATGAAAGAAAACTGATTTTAAATATTCACTTCTGATTAGAGCCAACTAGAATTCCCTTAGGGCTTCCATCTGAAGTACACAGAAATTCCACAAAAGCCCTATGCTTACAATGTTCTCAGTACAATTATATTCCTTGTGTACAATCCACTTCTTTTTATCAAGAGTGATGATGTTATCTTGACTGTGTGTGTGGTGGAAAAAAATGATTTAAGGCCAAGGGATATTTACTGGTTTACAGTTTAGTACTAGTCCTTCAATATAGCATTTGTGGTATTAAAATGAAAGCATTCTCATCCCCAAATAAATGCCATTAAGTATATTGTGTTGCGTTCTAATTTTATGATTCCACGGTTCCCAAACACACAGGTTTTATTTTGCATACTAGTTCAGAATTCCAAATCAATTAAACTTTGTGGAAGAAAGAACTGATTTCTTAATGCATAGACATGAAAGAACTGATTAGGTATGTGCAGACTACAATTTGTTCTAATGGTTTATCTTTGTTTCTAACAATTCTTGCTTCTGTATATTTCCACCTGTTAAATTACTCTATAATTTACTGTTTCCTGCTATTTGACAAGAAAACATTACAATCACAATATAAAGTAATTTAAAGCTATTACCAATCAATGAAATATGTCCTGGTCTAAAATGAGATTGAAATAATTTATGGGAATTTTACAGTCAAATTAGAATGGAGATTATTCCACAGGGGGGAATCAGCTTCTGCAAAACTGCAAGCATCATATATTTCCTAATAAGTTCTCACAGCTGAAACGTGTCATTATTGGAAGGCAGCACAGGAAATTTGATGCAATCAGAAGAATCTTACAAATAAATGCTGGCAAAGAAACGATATTGTGGACCCATAATTCAGTAATGACTTTGCAGTTAATGTGAGATGAAGTTAATGCAACATTAAACCTAGGAGGCACATCAACTTTAATACTGGTGGTAACTAGTCACAAATAACATTTTTTGACTGACTTATTATACTTTTAACCCTAGGAAACCTTTCCTGACAGTAGTTAGCAACTTAACAATGGTGTCAGCTCTGCCCACTGTGCACCAACACACAGAACTGAAATGTCCTAGAGAGGAAACATTTTATCTCATTGTTGAAAAGCAATTACAGTCAGTTCCTCTTTTTTCTGGCAAATGTAACCTTTGAGTTTGAAGGCTTCATGAGCAATGACAAGATTTGAATGCATTTGCTCACTATTTTATGTCGAGAGCTCACGGGTTGAATTTTACTTCTTTATAAAGCAACACACATTCATCAAAAATGTGACGATAATTGGAAAAGACAAAAATTTTAAGGAAATAAATACTTAGGAACAGTTGGGTCCAATAGACATGTATTGTAACCTGCTTTTGTTTTCCTAACACGCAAACGTAAGATACTTCCTTTCTTCTCCACTCTCATCCTCCTCTCCCTCTCTCACTTGTTTTCACCTCCCACTTAAGCGCCTGATGTTTTGTCAGTCACTTTGTTGAGAGTAAAGAATTGAATTCCCCTAGTAATTCTGACAGATGGACACTACACTATTGTGGGTAGAAGATGAAGATTGTTAACTAGTCATATTCCTTGAATGTGGAGTTACTTAATTCACTATTTTTTTTTTTTTTTCACCTTTAAACTGGACTCTTCCTACTTTCTATGAGATCTGTTAAACACAAGCAATGATCATGAGAGAATTCGTGGAATAAGGTGAGGGACTCTGCTTAAATAGCAACAAAAGGAGCCGGGGTGCTTCTTAGGAGAATGCAAGTTGTATCAAGTATGAAATTATGTTAAGCAATTACTTTCAAGCTAATCTTAACTCCCTTGAAGAAATATTGTGACTTGGCTATTTCTATTTAAATTCAGAAATAAAACTCTTTCTCCCAGAAAATCTAGAATTAGAGTTAAATCAGATAAGTATAATAGATATTACTTTATATTCCTGCAAATTATCCTGGAAGTTTTTTTTTTCATTTAAATTTAAAACAAAACAAACCCCCAAACTTCAAAACATCTACTGGGAAAAGTGTACATTAATTTATCCATTCTTTAACTGAGAAGACACTTATTGTGCTGCTAAAATGTAGTTGAAATAAAGACAAAGTGTGACCTTTACATCCAAGGAAATGCCAAATGATAAGAATGCAATGATACAACAAGCATAAAATCTTTTGTATATTTTCTTACAGAGTGATCTGAACTCTCATTTACTTGATGTTTGAATAGACATATGTATGGTAGGTTATACATTTGTATCTTCTGATTTGTACATTAGCAGTGGAACTGTTGAGTAATGCCTTTGAATAATCACATGGGCACAGACTCTTAGAAAAGATTATATTTGTCATCAGTTTCTTCAGTTCAGTAGAGTTATTTGCGCAATTATTAGAAGATGAAGATTGTCTGAGTGGACATAGCTCAAAGCCACTTTCAATCTGCCACAGGATAAACAAATAAACCCCTACCTAATTGACTCCATGTGCTTCTAACTCATTGATTGTGGAGAAAATTAACAAAACTTGCAAGTTCAGAACTATTGAAGAAAACAAATTTTATAGACTGCCATCCTCCTTTCTTATGATATAAATGTCAAGAAATTAATTTCCTTCATGGTAAATATCTCAGTACCACTAGCCACAAAATTTATTTGCATATAAAGGATATTTTAATGTCTACATTGATTTCTGACCATAATATTTGTAAAATAACAATGAAATGTTCTATTATTCTTTATATTTGCCAAAGAATTACATCTATTTTTCTTTATCTTCCCAAGAACACTATCAAGCATATATTAGTGTCATTCCCAATTTATACATGAAAAAATGGGATATAGAATTAGAAAATTGCTCATACTCATATATTCAATATTGGATGAATTATGGCTTAGTTACAGATCGGTTTTACCAAAAGAATGTTTATGCCTCCCCTATTCATTGGGCTTCGCTGGTGGCTCAGATGGTAAAGAATCTGCCCTCAATGCAGAAACCCACGTTCAATTGCTGGGTCAGGATGATCCCCTGGAGAAGGGGATGGCTACCTCATGCAAAGAGTTGACTCATTGGAAAGGACCCTGATGCTGGGAGGGATTGGGGGCAGGAGGAGAAGGGGACGACAGAGGATGAGATGGCTGGATGGCATCACCGACTCGATGGGAATGAGTTTGAGTAAACTCTGGGAGTTGGTGATGGACAGGAAGGCCTGGAGTGCTGCGATTCATGGAGTCGCAAAAAGTCGGACACGACTGAGCGACTGAACTGAGCTGAACTGAACCCAGTCTAATATTCTTGCCTGGAGAATTCCATGGACAGAAGAGCTTGGCAATTTATGCAAAGAGTTGGACATGACTGAGCAACTAACACTTGTATTCGTATATTGAAATCCTAACCTCCAATGTCATGCTATTAGGAGGAAGAACCTTTAGGAGATAATTGTAGCTGATCTTGGACAACTCAGCAGTTGTTGTGTAAATAACAACAACAACAAAAATACAAGTTTTGTTTTGTTTTTTTTTTTTTTTAAATAAATACATACAGTGCTACATATCTGTGATTGGTTGAGTCTGAGGATGCAGAACCATATGGAAGATCTGCTATAAAGCTACACTCAGCTTTTCCAACGTGGAAAGGGTCAAAACCCCTAACTCCTTAGCTGTTCAAGGGTCAATTGTAGATCATGAAGATGGAACTCTGAAGAGCAAAATGTGCATCCTGTTAAGAGATATGACCGATGCTTTTTCACTTGGCCATGTGAAGATACAGCTAAAAGGAAGCCATGTGCAAACCTGGAGGTGTGTTTTCATCACACACCGTGTCTGCCAGTACCTTGATGTTGGAGTTCCCAGTTCCCACTGTTCTTCAGAACAGTGATGAGAAAAACATTTTATTTATGTCACATAGTCTATGATATTCTATCATAGCAGCCCATACTGACTAAGACAAGGACTAAGCTCTAAAAATAATCTTGTTCACTGCCTTATGTCAAGCTTGTGATTATCTCATGCGTAAAGTAGATAACGCTTTCATAGACTAAAATCCAAATTATTTTACTTTAAAAATTTGCAGTATTTTCCAACATCCTGGAAACTTTTTTTTTAACCTATACATACAAGTATTTTCTCAGGAATGCACTACTTACGCAAAAAAGTGGGAATGACATTATAAAGACTCTACAGGTTCTAAACAAAATCTGTCCTATTCAATACTTCTATTTGGGTTTTGTTTACCTTCTGATATATAAGATATATGGGTAATACAAGATCAAGAAAAAATACTAGATCAAATCGCACATTTCCTTGGACAGAGAACACGTTTACTAAGTTATTCTAGATTGAACTATGCTTTGTATTTTTCAGTATAATCATAGCATTTAAGAAGCATGTGAGAGAACGTAATTCAATTCATTGTTTTTGAAAAGATTAAAGTATAATGTTGCTGCTACTAGTCACATCCAACTCTTTGCTACCCTATGGATTGTAGCCCACCAGGCTTCTCTGTCCCCGGATTCTCCAGGCAAGAATGCTGGAGTGGTTTGCCAAGTCCTCCTCCAAGGGATCTTTCCAACCCAGGGATCAAACCCACGTCTCTTAAGTCTCCTGCTTTGGAAGATGGGTTCTTTACCACTAGTGTCTCCGGGGAAGCTCAAAAGTATAATGCACTCATATAAATGTTGTTATAGTTGGAGGAAAATTCAAGCATTGTATTTGCACTCCACAATGGTTCCCTGCCTGTGTCTAGATTCAGTCTGCCATTTACTCATTGTGATCTTGTGCATGATTCTTAACCTTTCTCTACTTACATCTTCTCATCTATTAAATGAAAAAAAATGGTATCATATGTTTTATAGCAATATTCTAGTAATTAAATAAGCTAATGTGTTTAAATTACTTAGGACTGTGCCATATGAAAGATGTTAAGTATTCAGGGTAACAATTTCTGCATCTATTATTACTAGAGTGCTACTTACTATGTGTAACCCAAACCTCTATTGAATAATTGTCTGTTTTTCAAAATAGCCATGTAAAGTTGAAAGTAATTCTTGGAATATTTAAGATATTTATGCAGTATTAAATAGTCTTAGTTCCATTAAATTTTTAAATGAATGTGTAATCATATTTTGAATATTTAATATTTTGCAGGTTTTTTCCACATATATATTGTATATATTTTTATTTGACAAAATATGATTCTGAGAAGATACCTGAATAAAAAAAACCAGTGTATATTGCTAATAGTTTACATTTTTCATTGCTTAATACTCACCATTATTTCATTTTTTATATGCACAGATGGCACTTCCGATTATGTTGAGGTATTTATGTCTCACCACAAAAAGTTCTTTGCTTGAGGTCAAGAGAAAGCATATATTCTTGCTTATACCTTTATGAATTCCATAATTATCCTAATTTATAATGGACCACTTATTGATTTTTAAATAGCATCATTTCCCATTATAAAGCCTTAGCAATTTTAAATTTAGCATATTATAAAAATTTAATGGGCATATTACCATTTTATCTACCAAATAAGGATGGAAATATTGAGTATTCTTATTGTATCTAAAGTCATTCCAAATACCTGCATAATTTGTTCAATGATAACTACTTTATAGATTAGATAATACTTAAAACCAAGATCATGCCTTTCTAGTTTAATAGGGATGTTATATTTTAAAATTAAATTTCACATAACCAAACTGACTGTATCTTTTGTATACATATATATATTTCTTAATAGTTTATATTATAAAGCACATAAAGTAGTGTGAATTAGCTTTCCATTATATGTTTTGTTGATAGATTTAAATTCTAAACATGACCTTAACCTGCCAATCAAGTATAGGATTCCCTCAGGATCTGCAAGGGAATTGGTTCTGGGATAAGCCCATGGACACCAAAATCTGTATATGCTTAAGTTCGTTACATAAAATGGCATCAAATTTGCATACACCCTACCCACATCCTTCTGCATACTTTAGATCAGCTCTTGATTACTTACATAATGTGATATAAATGCTACATAAATAGTTGCCAGTGTGCATTAAATTCAAGTTTTACTCTTTAGAACTGTCTTTTTCTGGATATTTTCAGACCACAGTTAGTTGAATTTGCAGATTTGAAAACCACAGATATGAAAGACCAACTGTATTAGTTGTTACAGTTATATCCTAGCAATGATCAATTATATTCCTAGTTCCGGAATTTGCTTTTAAGTTAACTTTTAGTGTGGTCATAATAGAATATCATGTTTCAGTTTAGTTATGTCTGACTGTTTGCAACCCCGTGGACTGCTGCACGTCAGGCCTCCCTGTCCACCAACGCCCGGAGTTTACCCAAACTCATGTCCATTGAGTCAGTGATGCCACCCAACCATCTCATCTGCTGATCATGTTTAAAAATTGCATTTTAAAACTTCAAATTGTCTTACTATATATGTACCACTGTGTATGATCACAACTTTAACTGCCATTGTTATTTCCTGCTTTATAATTCTCCTTTTATTTGACATTGTTAAGATTTTTCTCTTAATTATAAATTAATGCTTGGTAGTCCAACTTTGATATATCTTGGTCTGGTTTTTATTATGTTTATCCTGTTTAAAGTTTGCTAAAATTCTTGGACCGGTTTGATATTTTTAATCCAATTCGGAAAACTTCATCCAACATCTCTGGATTTTTTCAACCCCACGTTTGTCTGTCATTTCCTTCTGGAATTCTAATTTCATATATGATTGCCCACTTGACACCCACAGATCACCGAACTTTGTTTATTTTTAATCAATTGAGTTTGGGATAATTAATAATGACTTATCCCCAAATTCACCTATTTTTTCTTCTATTGTTGGTAAGACTGATATTCCCATACAATTAATGTTAATTTTAGAAGGTACAGTTGTTAGTTTTAGAATTTCCATCTGGTTTAAGAGACTTTGTATCTTCCTCCAATTTCCCCAAGTCCTCAGCCCATTTTCTTTTTCATTTTTCCTGGAGGTTCTTTATTTATTATAATTACTTTAAAGTCTGTGTATGTTAATTATGCCATCTGGATTATCTGTTAGTCTGTTTCTACTGATTTTTTTTTAACTATACATTATTGTTTTACTTTAAAAAAATATCTAATATCTTTTTGTTGTGTATTGGACATTACAGATGACATATGCTGCAATTCTGGATTCTATTAACTCTCTGTAGAGTGTTGAGTTGCATTAAATTACTTAAAGCTAACCTTGACCTTGCAGAAACTTGGTTTTGAATTTTCCTAGAGTGGATAGATTTCAACTTTGCTCATATTTCTAGGGAGAAAACTTAACTCTTAGAATATGGTTCTTATCGCTAAATTGTGGCCATATCCAGGGTTTAATGGAATTATTAAGTCAAACTCCTTTAACTTCTCAAGAATTGCTCTAAAATCTGGTTTCCCAGTGTTAAGTAACTGCTTAAATCATTTCACAACTTTAAAATCATTTATCCTTTTTTTTTTTCCCTCTGAGTGGGACTCTCACTTTATTCTTAGTTCAAACTGAGCATAGTGTGCACATGAATTTGAAAGGTCTTACACTTTGGTTCCTACTTTGATTGAATACACGCTCCTTTTTAGCTCTTGGCAGCCTGAAATTCTGACTTCTGATCTCCCGCATCAATAAGACTACGTCTTTCTTATTAAATTTTCTTTTCTGTATGCCTTAGGCTAAGTAGTTCCCTTATGGTGGAAACTGAATTAATATATTAACATCATCCAATGTTTCTTTCCTTTCTTGGGTTGAAGTTTCCCTAGTTTCTGTTTCTGACTTTTTCAAGTACCTGAAATATTGGCTCTTTCATATTTCTTCTCTCTTCACTACTTCTGGAAATATACTTTATTTAAATCTTCCACATTTCTCATTTATTTATCTTTCAATATTAAATTCTGAGTAACTTCAGATATAAGCTTTGTCTCACTTTGCTGTATCAAAACATTTATTTTTTAAGTTTCTTGCCTGTTACTAATCATTTTATGTGCATGCTAAGTCACTTCAGTCGTGTTCAACTGTTTGTGATACTATGGACTGGAGTCCTCCAGGCACCTCTGTCCATGAGATTATATAGGCAAGAATACTGGGGTGAGTTACCATGCCCTCCTTCACAGAATCTTCTAGACCCAGGGATGGAATTCACATTTGACGTGTTTCCTGCTTTGCAGGCAGATTCTTTACCTCTAGTGTCACGTGGGAAACCCACTAATTATATTAACCTCATTTATTTTAAAGTATTTTACACATAATTATTATATATCCTAAATCTAGTAATTCAGATACCTACAATATTTATTCATCTGATTTTGCTTTCATTTCCTGTTTCTGGAGCTTATTAATGATCTATTGTAAATGTGTATGTACAGTTTTGCTTTTTGTTTTTGTTTTTTTGTGGCAACTCGCTGTAGTATTCTTCCTGGGAAATCCCACGGACAGAGGTGACTAAACAAACAAACAAACAAACAAAAAACAACTAGTTGATTAGCATCAGTGCATACAGGATAATATGAAGTAGGATTGGTAAATTTGGGATTAACTAAAATAATTTTAATTTAGGGCCAAATCTCTAAAATTTTAAAGTTATGAGCAAGACCAGTTGTAAATAAAAGCCCAAAAGTTCTGCTTCATCTAAATGTTGAAGAAACATTAGTTCTATATAGGAGTTACAGTGTGATTGGCCTAAAATGAAGATTAAAAAAAATATATATATATATCTTGAGACCAGAAAGCATAGTTATTTTCTGATATTATAAGCCTTGTAGAAATTCGTGTTCATCATATCCTCTGTATTCTTCATTGAAATGTTGGAAACAACCAGAAACTTCAGTTATCAAACAAGATAAATAATAGAAATGCCAAAGAAGAATTTCTACTTCTAGATAGGATAGAGAAAGTCTTAAAAGATGATTAATACCTTGGTAATAATAAGAAAAATATGGAATATTTAAAATTGTGTTTTTCTACAGAGTTAATAAAGAATGGTACATGCCAGGGAATTCCAATAACCTGAATTACAGGCAAAAAGGGGTCCTTATAAGAAGACAATGAGCTTTGGCAGCTTTTACACTTGATGTGGGTTTTTAGTCTGGGCAGAGTTAGGCAGAGGAGCAGACCTGTCATAAATGGAAAGATTTTGCAGGTATGAGTAAACATCTGTGAAGTCATGAGAACTCCAGGCAATGACTATTTTCTAACTCAAATAGTGACATTCTAAAAATGATGATAGCATTGAAAATTGGATGTTGCTCATGGATAAATTCAACACAATTATAGCTGAAGGCCAAGAATCAGTTCAGTTTCATTCTTAGAGCAATCTGAGTGACCATTACTGTCCCCAGTAGAGGAGAAGAAAGAAAGTTTACTTCTTAGACATAATGATTGTGACTTATTTGCTAATGTCCTTTGACACAATGTATGGAATGTAATATAAAAATATAAAAAATATTCAAGGAAGCAAAGAAATTGGAACCATTGGAATCAAGAGAAAATCAATAGAAGCAGGTATTCAGATCATTCAATAATATAATTAACATATGTGTATGTGTGTATTCTGAAATAAGCCAAAAATATTTTAAATTTGAATTCAGACTAACCCACAGATATCCAGGAAGCTCAGGAGAGCCCAAGTATTAGAAATAGCTAGAAAACTATAAACTAAGCTCACTATAGTGAAAATATTGGAAAACAAATGAACCACAAACCCTCACGGAATCAAGAATAAAAATACATAATATACACAGGGGAAATAGACTCAGATGTCAATATCTTCTCAGATATATTGCATTAGACAATATTGAAATGGCATCTTTATAGATCTAAGAGGAAAATGACCAATTTAGAACTTCGTTTTCTTCAAATTTTCTTTTTTTAACATATAAATACAGATTAAATCAAGACAGTTTTAGTTTAAATAAAACTTAGATCATTTGTTACCAGTACACTCTCATTACAAGAAATGTAAAAGAGATTTTTTTCATACTGAAGAGAACAGTCATAGCTTGAAAGGTCTACAGAAAGGAATTAAGATTTTCAGAAAAGGTAAAAATATGTCAAAACATGATTTTTTCTACATTAAACAAATTGTCTACTTAATGATTAAATAATGACATGTACCAGGTTGCTTGTAATTTATGTAATAGTTAAATACATGACAAAAGTAGGACTAAATAGTGAAAAGAGTTAAATAAATAAAACAAATAATTGAAACTGAAAATCTGATAGACATAATGAAAAACTAAAAAATTGCTTGATTAATCAAGAACAATGCAGGAAAAATGGAACAATGAAACAAAAACCAGATGGGATAAAAAGTAAAAAATAACAAGATGATTAGCTTAATCCTAAACACATTAATAAATATGGAAATATAAATTGACTAAACATTCCACAGAGATTATACAGTTGGATTAAAAAACAAGACCAATCTATATGCTTATTATTAGAGAAAGGCTTTAAATATAAAATTACAGGTAGAATAAAATGATAAAGATGGAAAATATCTTACAGAAGTAATATTCATAAGAATGCTTCTATGTGAACATCAGATAAAGTAGATTTCAAGACAAAGAAAGTTAGCAGGGTAAAAGAATGAAACTTCACAAAGATAAAGTATCAATTCATTCAGAAAATATTAATATAATAACCCTTAATGTTTATTCACTGATCAGTTCAGTGTCCGACTCTTTGCGACCCCATGGACAGCAGCACACCAAGCTTCCCTGTCCATCACCAACTCCTGGAGATGGCTCAAACTCATGTCCATAGAGTCAGTGATGCCATCCAACAATTTCCTCCTCTGTCATCCCCTTCTCCTCTTGCCTTTAATCTTTCCCAGCATCAGGGATTTTTCCATTGAGTCAGTTCTTTGCATCAGGTGGTCAAAGTATTGGACTTTCAGCTTCAGCATCCATCCTTCCAATGAATATTCAGGACTAATTTCCTTTAGGATGCACTTAAAGGATCTCCTCTCAGTCCAAGTGACTCTCAAGTCTTCTTCAACACCACAGTTCAAAAGCATCAATTCTTTGGCACTCAGCTTTCTTTATAGTCCAACTCTCACATCCATACATGACCACTGGAGAAACCATAGCTTTGACTAGACAGACCTTTGTTGGCAAAGTAATGTCTCTGCTTTTTAACATGTTGTCTAGTTTTGTCATAGCTTTCCTTCTAAGCAGCAATTCAGTTCAGTTCAGTCACTCAGTCGTGTCCGATTCTTTGCGACCCCATGAATTGCAGCACACCAGACTTCCCTGTCCATCACCAACTCCTGGAGTCTATCAAACTTATGTCCACCGAGTCGGTGATGCCATCCAGCCATCTCATCCTCTGTCGTCCCCTTCTCCTTCTGCCCCCAATCCCTCCCAACATCAGGGTCTTTTCCAATGAGTCAACTCTTCGCATGAGGTGGAAAAAGTATTGGAGTTTCAGCTTCAGCATCAGTTCAAACGCCTTTTAATTTCATGGCTGCCATCACCATTTGCAGTGATTTTTGAGCCCATGAAAATGAAGTCTCTCACTGTTTCCAATGTTTCCCCATCTATTTGCCATGAAGTGATGGGACTTGATGCCATGATTTTCTTTTTCTTTTTTTTTTTCATTTATTTTTATTAGTTGGAGGCTAATTACTTTACAGTATTGAAGTGGTTTTTGTCATACATTGACAAGAATCAGCCATGGATTTACATGTATTCCCCATCCCGATCCCCCCTCCTACCTCCCTCTCTACCCGATGATCTTCGTTTTTTTAATGTTGAGTTTTAAGCCAACTTTTTCACTGACTTTCATCAATATTTCTTCAATCTGTTAATCACTGATATCATAGAATAAATGTATGTAAAGAAAATGTTGGCAGAACTAATGGAACAAAAGTAGAAGTAAAGTTGCTCCCTAACTCTGGCCCAGCTGCTTGCCACTGGAAAATCAATACAAGAGTAAAAGAAATGTGGTAGAAAAGAAAGTTGTTTTCAATGACTACTGACAATCTGGGGAGATGGTAGACTCAGTGTTCTCCAAAACCACCTCCAAAGATTCTGCTCAGTTAGGAGAGTTTTTAAAGTGAAAAAGGGGGAGAAAACTCAGTTAATCATTGAGACAGGGGTTCAGCGCTATCAGTATCCCTTGCTGGGCACAGACCTGTTTGTAGGCTTTTGCAATTCTTGTGATTTATTCTTTACATACCATCTTGTCACACAGTTTGTTTATGAGATCACTAAAGGGGAAACTATGGAAGAGATCTGGTCATGTGTTAATTACTTATTCTTCATTCATTCTTCTTTGATCTATGGGAAGAAACAACACAATAAGCATGGTATTGTGTGGTCAAAATATTTGAAAGCTGTGGTAGGGCTGGAAATGAGTGGAGTAAAAGGTGCCGGGTTTAAGTAACAAGACAAAGGGGCCTCCTGCAAAAAGCTGCTTGCAAAATTAAGTTTTAAACACTCCTGTTTCAGGCACTAAATAAGGAGACATATATGAATACAACTGTAAAAATTCTGATATTATCAACTGTTTGACCTAATTGGCCATCTATATATAGCTATGTAACACCATACTCAGCTTATGAAAATAAACCCTGCTTTCCTAACATAAATGGAAAACTAAATGAGATAGATGGTATGAAAGTCCCTAAAACAAATCTATTGAAACATTTTAAAGTTTAAACCATACAGAATATATTATTTGACCATAACTGAATTAAATTCAAAGCAATACAAAAGGTACCTAAGCTTTTAAATTATATGGAAATTAAGTTCATTCTAAACAATCCATAGCTCCAATAAGAAATAGTAAGGCAAATTATAAAACAATTCAAATTGACTGATAAATATAGCATTAGAAATTGTATCTATCTATAGAAATGCATTTAGCTATGTGCTTATCCATACATCTATCTAGATCAATGTTTAGAAAAAAAAAGATATATTTTAGCTTTAAATCTTACAAGTTAAAATACTAATACTAGAAACTAGGGATTTAAGATTTCAAATTAAGGTGCTAGAAATGAAAGATCAAATTAAGCTTACAATAAGTAGAAAGGAGGAAATAATAAATTAGGAATCGAAATCAATAAGTTGTGCAAATGATATACAAAAATTTAAAAAAAGACCTATGTTTTAAAGATTAATGAAATTGATCCTGGACCAAAGCTAATTAAGATGAAAGATACATCAGAGTGACGAAACTAGAAGCAGTCCAAAATGACTCCTTTTCCTCGGGCACTTGCCTGGCTGTTGCAGGCCTCGGATCACTGAGGTGAGAATCTACACTTTAAATTCATGTATTAATTAATTTCTGGGGCTGGTATTTTCAACTACAAATTGGCACTGGCCATGGGCACTTGAAACATGTGCTGCTGCAGCGGCTGACCTTCAACACTCCCTGAAAGGAGTTCAGGGTGGAGAGCAAAGTGAGTCACTCTGTGCTGGGGAAGGGGGAGGTGGTGACTTCAGAGTTTCAGGAGTCAACTTTATGAACCCAGTTCTTGTATATCTGTGCTGTATGCTCTGTTGTTTGGTCGTGTCTGACTCTTTGTGACCCCATGAACTGTAGCTCACAGGCTCATCTCTCCATAGGATTTCCCAGGCGAGAGTGAGTTGAAGTGGATTTCCAACTCCAGTATAGATACTCCCATACTGGAGTGGGTTACCATGTCCTCCTCTGGGGGATTTTCCCAACCCAGGGATCGAACTCAGGTCTCCCGCTGTGCAGGCAGTTTCTTTATTGTCTGAAGAATCGGGGAAGACCAGGAGTATTGGTATGAGTAGCCTATCCCTTCTCCAAGTGAACTTCCCGACCAGGAATTGAGCCTCATGATCTGGATTGCAAGTGGATTCTTTACCAGCTGAGCTACCAGGGAAGCCCTCCTGAAAGATATTTTCAGAAGCCAATTTTATGAACACAATTCTTGTATCTTCTCATATCTGGAAAAGTATCAAAATCCTTCATGGTGATGGCTGTTCCTCATGACTACCAAGCATCAGGAGACCAGCAGAAACCTTCTGGAAAAATATGTGCTTGAGTGCAAGTACTCCCCCTTCACGAAAAATCAGATACATACTGACCTTCCTTGTCTCTTTGGAGCAGTCTCTCAGAGCTATCTGAAGTGTCTCCTGGGATGCAGTCCTCATTTTGCTCCATATAAAACTTAGTTTGCAATTCTCACATTGTGCATTTTTTTTTTTTAAGTCAGCAGTGTTTTAATTATTATGGACTTCCCAGGTGACCCAGTGGTAAAGAATTTGCCTGCCAATGCAGGAGACCCAGGAGACATGGGTTCAATCCCTAGGTTGGGAAGATCGCTTGGAGAAGGAAATAGCAACCCACTTCAGTATTCTTGCCTGGGAAATCCCATGGACAGAGAAGCCTGATGGGTTACAGTCCATGTGGTCTCAAAGGAGTCAGACACAACTTAGTGACTAAACAACAGCAAAATTTTAATTATTAAGGCTGTGTTTATGATTTAAGTTGACAAACAACTTTTAGTTGCAAAAAAAAATCTACTAAAACAATCATGGAAATTTCTCCAGTTCTCTTCTAGTGTCAGGGTAAATATTCCATAAGCAGGTTGAATGAGACAGTGAGAAACTCAGTTTCTTATATTTTGTATCCTGTTGACTGCAAAAACCAAACCAAAACAAAACAAAAACGCTCAATCTAAAAGTTAAGAATTAAACTTTATTCAGGGGGCTCAGAGAGAACTTAGCCTAAAAGACCTCTTCTCAGCTCTGAAGGACTGCTCAGAAAAGGTAAGGGAGGAACCAGGATATATAGTGGCTTTTCAGAACAAGCAAACAATAACAACAACAAAACGGGAAGTAGAATATCAAAATATTACTGTTAATTAAAGAAAAAACAGACCTGAAGTTAATAAATTTAGCACTTTTCTATGTTTGGGAAGGTAAAAGAATCTGAGCCCATTTGAAATCATTCCTTTGATATGCACCTTAAATATCTAGGGCCAGTATTCTGGGGGTTTTTTTGTTTTGTTTTGTTTTTAATTTATTTATTTTAATTGGAGGCTAATTACTTTACAATATTATAGTGGTTTTTGTCATACATTGACATGAATCAGCCATGGGTGTGCATATGTTCCCCATCATGAATCCCCCACCCACCTTCCTCCCCATCCCATCCCTCTGGGTCATCCCAGTGCACCAGCCCTAAGCACCCTGTCTCATGCATCCAACCTGGACTGGTGATCTGTTTCACATATGATAATATACATGTTTCAATGCTATTCTCGCAGATCATCCCACCCTTGCCTTCTCCCACAGAGTCCAAAAGACTGTTTTATACGTCTGTGTCTCTTTTGCTGTCTCACAAATAGGGTTATCATTACCATCTTTCTAAATTCCATATATATGTGTTAGTATGCTGTAATGTTCTTTATCTTTCTGGCTTACTTCACTCAGTATAATGGGCTCCAGTTTCATCCATCTCATTAGAACTGATTCAAATGAATTCTTTGTAATGGCTGAGTAATATTCCATGATGTATATGTACCACAGCTTCCTTATCCATTCGTCTGCTGATGGACATCTAGGTTGCTTCCATGTCCTGGCTATTATAAACAGTGCTGCGATGAACACTGGGGTGCACGTGTCTCTTTCAATTCTAGTTTCCTCGGTGTGTCAGCCTAGGAGTGGGATTGCTGGGTCATATGGCAGTTCTATTTCCAATATTCTGTTTTTCTCCATTTTGAATCCCATCAGGATGCACAGTTGAGGGTAGCTGCAGTGGCTGATAACTTTCTTGACTGCTTCATCTTTTGTTTACTGATGCGGCAGGTGACATTTTTTATCTGCAGTCACAAGAGTCCTTAGGATTTAGTTTCAAGTAACAGTATTTTTCAGAGTGATACTCATATGCACCAGGAATTTAGAATTTTCCACATAGAAAAATTTGAAGTTAAAAGCAGAACTTTAATAATAAAGTCTCAGATTGATGACTAATGTTTGTGACTGATGAGAAAATAAATCTAGTATTTTATTTTTAACTAAATTATTTTCAAAGCAATATTAAGTAAATTTTAGTTTTAATCCAAACCTTGAGTTCAATTTTTTTGATGTTAAACCGTTTCTCCTAGATAAGATGTCCAGAACATTTTGTACAGATTTCTTATAGTTTCATAGGCTACTGAGGTAAAATTGCTTAGCTGCAAATATCTTTATTAATCTGGACTATTTTTCTTTCCATAACTACTTTGTCACTAAAAGTTGAGATTTCTTCTGACTTTTATACTCTTAGTAGTTCTTTTAGATTTTCTCTTCCCTAGAGCTGACATTTTTGCTTGAGTTTAAGCTTTCTCACACATTCAGACATTTCTAGAGAAGAAAATATAGAACTTCTGGTGAAAATATGACGATAGGTTGAAAAATCGGTTGCAAAAATTGGTTGCTGGTCAAAGACCAGAACAAGAGAAATGATTCTAAATCAGAACTAAGTCATTCAGAGCTTCTTTCTCTGATCCCCTTCAGGTTTGTGTCTTAAAGGTCTATAATTAACAACTGAGTTAAAGCGAAAACATCTCCTTGGGACTTTGAGAACAGGAAGCAACCATGGTATTCTGCCAGCAACTTTTGCAACAGGAGCTATTGCCAGCAACTTTGGCTGCAGCATTAAACAAGGCAGACATTAGCACCCGCCACATTAAGCATTGTTGGTCAAAGAGTTTGGCAGGTGTTCCCAGGATGCCCAGGAGGAAAGATTAACAGTGTGCTAAGAACATAAGCTTGGGAGTAGAGGTGGGTGGCATGCCAACAGGATTTCAATAAGACTCCGCCAGTGGGCACAGGTGAACTGGTGAAACGCCTCCCAAGAAATCTTAGAATTCTCTAGGCTCAAGTCACAATTTAGCAGGAAGTCTTGAGCCAAGGAAATGTTTCCTGTTAACATTATTTTTAACTTTATTTTTAACATTGTTGTTAACTTTATTTTTCTCTCTTAATGCTTATGTTTTCACTACTTTGATGTGATAACTCAGAAACCAGAATATTCTAGTTCTCTATCCAATGAATCTAGCCCCCAAAACTTCTCTCTAGTCTCAAGGACAAAATCGCCCAGTCATTTTTGAAGAACTCTTTCCCACCAATATTTAGTTGCTTGCTTATTAGTGGATTATGATTAATGAAAATATTTTTCTAAGAAAAGAATGTTGGCCTGAAGGTTCATTCTTTTTTTTTTTTTTTTTTTTTTTAGGTTCATTCTTATTAAGTAACACAGTTCACACTTACTTTGGTTTTAGAATTGTTAACATAATTTTAAAAACTCATATGCTAGTTTTTTTAAAAAGTTTATTTTTTCAACCAAAGTAAAGCTTTAAAAAAGATAATACTAAATATTTTAAAAGAAAACTTCAGGAGGTTTTCAACAGTTTCATGGCAGCTAGAAAATTTACTCACATCAAATCAGAGTCTGAATGATCTTACGCTGAGTACTTGTGTCTAATTCATGAGGAAAAGCAGAATATGGATGCAGGAGTCTGTGTGTGTGCGTTAGTTGCTCAGTCATGTCTGACTCTTTGCGACCCTATGGACTGTAGCTTGCCAGGCTCCTCCATCCATGTGATTTTCCAGGCAAGAATACTGGAGTGGATTGACATTTCCTTCTCCAGGGGATCTTCCCAACCCAGGGATCAAACCCAGGTCTCCCACATTACAGGTAGACTCTTGACCGTCTGAGCCAGCAGGGGAGCAGTGATTATGAACTGAATTTTCCATTTAGACCAGTATACATGTATTTGGATATGATTACTAAATAGTTTAAGAAAATATAACCCAAATTTTAATGATTTCAGTGATTTTCAGGCTGGCCATTTAACTGTGGAAACAGTGTGTGCAAATGTATTTGAAATATTTTCATTAAAAGGTGGGTTGTGCCTTATGACATATACATCTGAAAGATAATTTTATTATCTGTTTCCCACCCTCCCCCAAGATTTAAAGGATGAAAATAGAATGGTTAAAACTTTTAGAGTTGATTTTTATGTTTCAAAGGCATCTAATACAAATTATGCAGGAATTTAGCAGTACATTCATTTCAAACATTAGGCCTCTCCAAGAATACATACAAGAATAAGTTACAAGATTCACATATTTCCTGAGGAAACAAATGGACAATTCTTCAGTGGTTATGGAAGAAAAGAACACTGTGTTTACATAAAGCTGAAAGACCCTTACATTACTTTACATTACCTTTCAGTCAGATTGAAGTTCTGTAATAAGTACCTACTTTAAACTAAAATAAAGGAACTCAGAGAGATGAAATGCATATGGCTGAGACAATTTGTTCTGTGTGAATTCTGAATACATTCCAAAGGACTATTTTCCACCTTCCTTTTTCAATTCTTACCCCGAGTGTGTTTGGAGTGTTCCTTTAATTTTATGCTTCTTTTCTATGGCACTCCAAGGCAGATGATCCTGTTTTCCCCACTGTCTTCAGTAGGACCTCTGTCCTTTGTAAATGATTCTTACTTGATTCCTGAGATTTGTCAGCCTCTTCGTGATTGCTATGATGATTCAGTAGAGCCCAGGTATTTCTGTTTTCTCTTAGGTTAACTCCACTGGTCCAGATTCTTCACACTCCCCTGATTTTAACATAGTTTCCTGAACAAAAGCTTTTATTATGTCTTATCCAGAGAAACACCTTGTCTTGGGGGAGTGAAGGATTATAGTCAACAATCATTATTTATCCAGGCAATAATTCACATTTTTGTTGCTGAAGTTTTGAGAAAAGTCTTGAAGTCTGCACAGCAGATATGATCTTAGCTTGAGGCAGTATACTGACTTCAAACATTCTATCCGCTCCTGTGGAAAACTGGGCTATTCCTCTCAAAGCTGGTTTCAACAGCTGGAATATAAAAACATATGATTTACTAGTTTAGTTTTGATGATGCTATTAAGAGGTTCAGTCTGTTCACCATTCAAGAATTTACAAGTACGTTGCATGCTGCATAGTTTTTCATACTAATAAATTGTAGATGTCTGTATTAATTATTCCTGTAAATTTTACATATTTCAGAGCCAAATCATTTTCTTGCTAGTCTTTACATCCCAGTCAATTAATAACTATGGTTTTGTAAATGAAAGATGTTTGAATGAAAGCCAGAGGATCTGAGTGCTAATCCTTATTCTGCCATGACTAGTTATCTGTCTTGGGATAGGTCACTTCACCTCTTTGGGATTTGTTTTCCTCATGTATAAATTGAATATCAAATTTGGATGCAATCTATTATCTCTTCCCATCTAAAAAATCTTTTTTTCCATGACAAAATAAGTAACCAGAGTCATTGATTTGTGAATCAAGGTTGTCTTTTCTCTCAGTCTTACATACAACCCCACACACATACCCTGTGTGTATATGTGAATAATATGAACATTGAGCTAAGGTATCACTCAAATAATTATGAATACATATGAAATAGTTCATACATACATGAATACACACTTATAAACTTAGAATTTTATAAATGGTCTTATATTGACCTAGCCTGCTCTGTTTTGGACCTCTGATCTGAATAATCTCTTCCTTATTCAGATTTTCCAGCCACACTGAATTCCTGGCTGCTATTCCTTCACACTGAGTCCATATTAACCTGAAGAACTTTGAATTTCCCACTTCCTGAAATGTTCTTTTTCTAGATATCTATATTTTTGTTCCTTATTTTTCTTTAGGTCCCTGCTCTAATTTCACCTTTTCCAAAAAGACATCCTAATTAGTCCTGTATAAAAATACATCCACCACATATATACATATACATGTGTGAATACACAGATAGAAGAAAGTAGATAGTGACTTGAAAAACATTGGGTATCTTGAGGTAACACACACAGAATCAGTGATCGGCTTTCTATTCTGTGTTTTAACTGCAGAGCCATTGTGCCAACTACGCATATTGTTTTTTGGTAGAAGGAGCATTTATGTGAAACATCATTATTGTGTTGAGTTCAACTCTACAAATTCATATTTTAATTTTTCTGTCTGCTAAACCATGAAGTAATAGAAAATATATAAGTGGCAACCGCAGCAGGGGAGGGCTAGAACAAATCACCAGGGAGAGCTCAGAATGACATAAGTCTCCACGAAGTTTTAGGGCCAGTAATATGCAGATCTCAGTAGAAAAACTCTGGGAGGCAAGAACTCCCCATGAACTCCTTAGGGTGAATGGGGGTCAGCATCCCTGGTGCCTGGACTCTTATATTTAGAGAAGTCATTTCAAGTTCCAATTTAAAATACTAATAGAAAACCAGTGCAAAGGGTTACAAATATTAACATCAAAGGAAAGGAAAAAAGATTATTGAAAGAAGAAAATTGATCTCTTTAACAAAAGCACTTTTCAGTAAACTTTATTGGAAAAGTTGAAGACGGTGTGTCTACATGGAAATGAATCACATCTCAGCTGTGGCATCTCACACATCATGTTGATGTATCCAGATTGCAGGCTATCTGAAAGTGCTTCAGTTGAAATCATGACATAAAAGCAATCTCTCCCCAAAGTCACAGTAAGATTGCCTGTTTTTTAAGCAGAAACTTGTAAGGTTTAAAAAGTCTCCTCCCTTTTCATATTTCCTTTTGAATATTAAAAGACTGCCAATATAAAAAAAACCCAATTCCCCAAAAGTACATATGAATTCAAGACAAACATAGAATAAATATTCTTAATTTAAAGCTGTAAGATTTCAGGAAATATCTGAGACATACAGTGAAAAAAGAAAGATCTAAGTCACAAATCATATTTACCCTAATATTTATGTTTAATCAAAAGATAGAAGGAAAAGAATTGTGAGTTTAATCAAAAGATATGTATTTTCATATATGCATATGTTTATGTATATTTATGTGAATGTGTACTTAGTCCAAATTAGGTTACTAATTAAATATTCAGATAAAAATGTGTATTCTAATTAATATCTTTGACATTAATAAGCAAGAAATTTGAGAGTTAAAAAGGTCTTTTACATTTATCCTTCCTAATATGCCTTCTAATTTGATAAACCTTTTATAAATGTGTGCATGAGTGTTTCTTTACACGTTCATATCCCGAGCTGACCACTTCTTTTCCACCCTTCCCTATAGTAACATAGTCTGAGCCATGATTATGTGTCGATGTCTTAGAGTAGCTTCCTATATAATGTGTGTGAGTTATTAATATTAACCCACAGAGGAGGCATTCCTCACAGAGAAATCCTTTTAAATTGTCAGTTAGGTCAAGATTACCCTCCTCAGGGGCTCCCTCATAGCTCAGCTGGTAAAGAATCCGCCTGCATTGCAGGAGACCTCGGTTCAATCCCTGGGTTAGGAAGATCCCCTGGAGTAGGGATAGGCTACCCACTCCAGTATTCTGGCCTGGAGAATTCCATGGACTGTATAGTCCTTGGGGTCGCAAAGAGCTGGGCACGACTGAGCGAATTTCACTTTCACTGTACCCTCAGAATCTCAAAATCTTTAGTGGTTTCTCGTCTTACTCATAATGATACTGATGAGTTTAGGATTTTATAAACAGTCCTAAACTCATCCGCCTCTCTGTTTTAGAACTTACATCTCAACACTCTCCTCCTCATCAAGATACTCCAGCCACACTGGCCTCCAGTTATTAATCCATAACACTGGGCCTGCTTCCATGCCAAGAAGTGAACTTGAATTTCTCACTTCCTGAAATGTTTTTTCCCCAGATATTCATTTTCTTTTCCCCCTCTTTTCTTCTAGATCTCTGCTCTAACCTCACCTTTTCTGATAAGCAACTCTTTTTCACCACATCAAAAGACATCCATCTCCCTCAGACCTTATCTGCATATCCTGTTGCTTTTTCTTGTAACACAAATTTCCACCTTTCCTATTGTTACATATTTTTATGTATTTGTTTAATAACAAGGACAAGTGACCTATCAATTGATATTTGTGGTGACAGATTGAATATTCAGCAGCATCAGTTCTGGGGTAAGCTTTGATTAGCAGTACCCCAAACTGTTGAGCCAAAGCATATATTTTATCCCTTCTACAATTGATTCACTTTTTTAATGGCTTATCACACAAGCAGTGGTAAGGATGAGACGTAATGATCCTTTCTTTAAAGAAAAGATGCTCTAGTCCCCCTGACTGGTTAATTTTTGTGCAGTGAATGATCTTCCATGGGCATTAACATGAGATACAAAAATACACATGAATTTTCTATGTCATTCATTTTTCTCTTGTCTGATCTCTTTTGATCAGATCTCCCAAGACTTCAACCATTCAAGCCATTCGTTACTGACAAGACAGTTATGTATATAGTGGGATAATCCTTCCTCTATATTATACGCATATATATATACAACATATGTATTTATATATGTATACACCACTCATAACTCAGAATATTCCTGAGTAAGATTGTAAAGCAGCAGCAATTCATTTTCAGACACATAAGTGAGCTGCTATGTCCCAGTCTAACCCAGATCATTGAGATAATGGTCTTTTTTAAACACTGCCATGCAGAAAATCTGGATTTCACAGCATTTCTTAAGTTGATACTTGATTGAACTGAACTTGTCATTTCTCTTTATTCTTGACTTCTAAAAGAAATTAGCAAAGCAGCTGATAGTTAACAAAGCAATGAATGAAGTTACCAAAGGAGTTACAGAAGAAAGCAAATAAAACATTTTCAAGTGCATAATCCACCTGTACTTTATCCCAAACCCATTATAGAGAGTGTCTTAATGATTGTGAAGGGGTTATCATAATCTTGGTCCCCACCATCTGGGAAGTCTTCCATTACTGTTTAATCAATGAGTAAAACAGTTCTAGAATCCTGAGCATCTGTTGTAGGGTTACTGCTATTAATAATACCATAGCTTGTGTTCTTCTGAATGAACATCTTGAGACAGGGAGTTGGGTGAAATTAGTTCATTATGTTACCCCAAGAGAAAAAGATTTGGAGAGAATAGACAGTGAGATGGAGAAAGAAAATAATTCCATATAAAGGCAAACTATTCAGGTCATCATCATGAAAGTCTTGTTTTAGTTGGGACCTTTGGAGAAGCACACAGAATGCCTCCCAATGCTATTTGCCTCTCCCATCAGCTCTTGTTTTCTATAGGCTGAAAATTGCCCCTAAATGACTACTTCCCCGTGCTTTGGAGACCCTCCTGCTGCGCTAAGGGTCCACTGTGTAGGAGGAGTCTCAGGGCTGAAAATGAAGTGTTGTCGGCACATGAAGGAAGGCGCTGACAGCTTTAAGTGAATCTTGGACTCAGAGGCCTGCACTGGCACCATTTACCCAGATGGAAGGAATCAGAGACAAGGTCAATATGATGCGGCTGAACAACTGTTATCCTGGGCCCCATACATCAACTATTTAACAATTTGGTCACATTTTGTGTGTGTGTTAGCTGCTCAGATGTGTCCAACTCTTGGCAACCCCAGGGACTGTAGCCTGCCAGGCTCCTCTGTCCATGGGATTTCCCAGGCAAGAATACTGGAGTGGGTTGTCATTTTCTTCAGGGGATCTTCCCAACCCAGGGATCGAACCCTGATCTCTCACACTGTGAGCAGACTCTTTACCATCTGAGCCACCAGGGAAGCCAGTCACATTTTGTATGACTTTAAATTCAGACATATAAATGTAATTTTCAAAATTTACTTTCATTCCTGCTTTAATAAAAAGTATGTAGACAACACATCCTCTCTCCAGGCATTCTGCAAGTCAGTGTTTCTAAATGATGACAATAAAATTTAACAGATTGGGGGGGGGGGAGGTAAGAGATTTTAAGTCATAGTCTTCAGATTAAAGAAAAGGAAAACTTTCCAGATGTTAGCAGAGGTATGGATAGCAAGCTCAAGATTCTCAGTTCCACAAGTAGACTTTTCCAAAACTGAATCAATCTACTAGCTATTGATCTCCACCTCTCCTTCCGTGGCCATGCTTCTGCTTTGCAGAGGAAAGGCATTCTTCTCACTGGCATTTTATTATTGTGTGTTATGTCTGGTATGCAACACTCCAGGTGAATAACTGAAAGAGCACTCAGGAATGCAATGTTCCTGAAGCCAAGATCCTGTGAAGTAAAGTCAGAAAGATTTGCCAAGATATTTTGAGCAGGTTGGTGTTTTTTCTGTTTTAAAACTAGAATTTAGAAAAGGAAAGTTTTCACAGGATACTTATTAACCTATTTATTAGACTCAAAAAATGGATTATTCTGAAATAAATTACTTCTGATTTGGTTGAATGGTTTTATTATGTAAATGAACTTTGTTAACTCCTTTCTATGGCAGATACTTTCCAGAAATAAAATGAGCTATATATCCAGGTTCAAAGTTTGATAAATATCTATTTAATGAGATGTGACCACATACATTGAGATACAAGATATGAAGCTAAACTCTTCAAACTTAAGTTAAATTTCTATATTTTGATGTTTAACTGTGTGAAGAATAAATTATTTATAAAATGAGGGATTAAAGAGTTAACATTTTGAGTGTAACTAAGGTTAGAAGAGGATTACTGATTATTACATTTATGTTTATTAGAATATCACTAATAAATACCTTAATATTATAATGCTGGAGGAATACTTCCTAAGTCAACCAACATAAGCAGGTTAAAATGAAATATACTAGAATATCAGAGACTTAAACAGGAAGTGAGTTGAAATTGAAACCTGGCTTGATTCCTGCGATAACTCAGGAAAACAGGCCATGGATCAAAGCAAACAACTTATTGATTGAGGATGTGCCCCCGCCCCCACAAAGGAGCAGATGGCTGAAGCTAAGCATTTATTCTCATCAGCGGCTTTGTTGATAACTTCATAGCATGGCGCACAATTTTAATTGAATGCTTAGATGGCAATCAGTGCCTGGCTTGGGTTTCTTTGTTTTCTTGAATCTTGTCCATGGAAACAATGGCAACAAAAAGAACTACTTCTTACAGCTTTGTTCACTTTTTTTTAACCTATCTTATAACAGTTGCACCCTTAAGCTTTAGCTGACTTTATATCTTATGTCTGAAAATAAATTTGTGAGAAGCAGTACAGTCTATACAGCCATTATAACTTCATTAAAATTTACTATACAGATATTTCTCTCTTTCTCTTTGGTTGGAATATAATAACCATGTATAAGACATTAAAATTATTGTTTCAAGTATTGAATAAAATGAAATTAATCTATTCTTTTGTTGTGGTTGTGAAAGAACCCTGCCAAGTAGCAACCTTAAAGATAATCAGGCAGTGAAGTCTATTGAAGACAGACATGGAACTTAAACGAAATAAACCAAACAAAGAAAATTGAGACTGCCAAGAAAAATAACTTTTACAAAAATGCTTTTTTGTTTTTGTTTTTTGTCATTTTAGTAAAGGTATTTGGTCATGTAATCTAGTGTGTATTTATGGGCATCTCTGCATATATACTGCTGGTAAATTTCTATATGCAAATAAGAATTACAATTATGCTAAAGTATGGTTTAATGGCATATATGTGCATGGAAGTGAAACATTCATTTCACAAAACATAATATATAGTCACTTTGACAGTAAAATTTTAGAGGAGATAGCACATGTTTATATTAATCAGTGATCTTAGAAATGACTCCCTGTGACATAGCTCTTACCATGTGCTAAGTTCTGGACTACACTCTCTGCACACTATTTTATTTATCCTACAATAACATAATGAAGTGTGTTGTGTTAGAATTATTTTGCACTTGCAGAAACTGAGGTTGCTAAGTGAAATCATCTTTCCATATCTTACAATAAATGAGAGAATCAGAATTTGAATGCTGTGCTGCTTGATGTCCGAGCTTATATTTTTAACCACAGCGTTTTACAGGAATTTCCTCAGCTGTCTTTTACCTTATACTCACGTTTCATACATAAAAACAGTCACTATTACCACATTTCCTTGCTAGTAAGAATTCGAAGAATCACTGGGGATGGTCTTTTGCTGTAAAACTTTGGTCTGAGCAAAGACAAAAGTAATCTGCTTTTATTCTTGTAAGCACTGTTGATTCTGGCCAGAGTTTTCTAAGTGAAGTTTCAAGTACAAAACTAGAAGAAATGTACATAAGCATCATAACTTTACCAAGCTTATATTGTGCAAGCATTCAAGTGTTTGTGTTGACTAAAAAGCTTTCTCTATTTATGTAATCTACTTTGAATACATGGCTTCACTCTGACTTAAACCCTAACCCTCACTTAACAGATCAACTTCCTTCTTTTCTAGCTATGCATTTAATATCTGCTCACTTCTTACTTCCTAGAAACAATCTAATAAATTCCTTTCCAGAGTCCTAACCTTTCTCCTGCATATTCCCCCAAGTTTTCTTTCTCCATCCAGGAGCATAAGGAGTCTACCATAGCTGACTAGCCTGACATAATCAATACCTATATTCTTTTTTTTTCTTTAATGCCTATATTCTTAGGTTAGACTTCATCCAATTTCTTAGGGTTGGTGTGGAGGTGAAAGAATGTCAGACGTTTCTTTATATGACTAAATATATGAATACTTTAATGAAAATAAAATAATAATTTCATAAATGGCTTATTTGGACATAAGATAAAACTGAAGAAAATTCTGTGCAGTAAGTTAGCATCTTGATTATGCAGAGACTAGAACAAAAACATAAGCACAAGCCAATGCCTTATCCTGAAACTGTGTTCTCTTAGCACTGATGATCAAGGGAAGACTTACTATGAATCTGCTGAGGCTGAAGCTGTGCAGTTATCTACACACTGGTTTGATACTGTTGTCTAAAGCTTGCTGGCTGTAATTTTTCCATTTTTAGATTTGATTCAGGTTGTTTCCTCTTTTATTCCAGACATTACCTACTTTTATTTTGCTTTGTGTGTTTATTTGTGTATGAGTATGTGTGACACATGGAGGTGCTTAGAGATAAAATAATACATTTTTTAATTTATTCAATAAATCAAGAAATATTCTATTGAGTGTATACTATGAACCACACACTGTTCAGGGTATTGGATCTATTTCAGTGCTGAAAACTGATGAAGTCTGCACCCCTTGGAAGTATATATTCTCCTAGGAAGTATATTTAACAAGATAAAAAATAAAATATGAAGCAATTTAAATGAACTAATAAATGAGATAAATAATAAAGCAGGGTAAAGGATGGAATATGATAGAAATTGGTGATGAATAGTTTAGATAACAGTTATATGATGGTTAATTTTATGTGTCAAACCTGACTGGGTCACAAATGATGAAATATGTGATTAAACTTTATTCTGAGCCTATATGAAGGTGTTTTCAGAAGAGATTAGCGTTTGAATCAGTATACTAAGTAAAGCAAATTGCACAAACTACTATGGGTACACATAATACATATACTTGTTTCTCTTTGCCTAGAGAACCCTTATTTGAACACTCATGATCAAGGAAGCCTCTGTAAAACTCCTGAGGAGAGAATAAAATGGGTGTGTGAGGAGCAGTAAGAACTGTGGGACTGAAGCAAATCTTGTGGAAGGTGGAGAGTAGGAGAAGATTGAGGCCAGATCAGAGGGCAGGGTTTACTTCATTCAGGATAAAATCACTAGGATTTTATGCTAAATGTTTTGAAAGTCCAACAGATAACTATCTGAAACATTTCTGTGATGACTGTGTGGCAAATGAACTCCTGAGAGGCAAGATGGGAAGAACTGTGATAAACGGTTCGTGAGTTATAATGATGGGTTGAACTTGAGAGACAATAAAAAATGGACATTAGGGATATAAATTTGAAGGTATAAAGGATAGATGTGGGTAAAAGATTTAAGTAGCTGTATGAATAAACAAGGGATTAAAGACAATTTGTAAAATCATTGTAGTCAAACTCTAAAGCTTCCCTGGTAGCTCGGCCAGTAATCAATCTGCCTGCAATGCAGGAAATCTGGGTTCGATCCGTGGGTCAGGAAGATTCCCTGGAGAAGGAAATGGCAGCCCACTCCAGTATTCTTGCCTGGAGAATCCCATGGACAGAGTAGCCTAGCAGGGTACAGTTCATGGGATCGCAAGAGTCAGCCACGACTTACCAACTAAACCACCACCAATCTCTAAAGCAGGAAGGACCACCACTCAAAATTGTCCCGATTGGTGATGCCAGATACATACTTAGAAAATAGGAAAAGTTTTCTTACTCGTGTAATTGAGGTCACTAGCGAGAGTAGAGTGGGCCTCTCAAGCAAGTCCAACATGGCTTGAGAACTCCAGGAAAAGAGACTGGCTTAGGATTTTATTGCAGTTAGGCTCTTGTTGGTCTTCCCTGGTGGTTCAAAGAGTAAAGAATCTGCCTGTGATGTGGGAGACCAAGCTTGATTCCTGAGTTGGGAGGTTCCCCTGGAGAAAGGAGTGTCTACCTACTCCAATATTCTTGTCTGGAGAATCCCCTGGACAGAGGAGCCTAGTGGGCTACAGTCAATTGGATCACAAATAGTAGGACATGGCTGAGCAACCAAGACACACACAGGCATGGGGCTGGAGAAAGAAGTCTCACATGTAGTGCAAATCTCTTGTTGTGTCAAAGAGGGAAAAGTTGGGGTTTTTTATCAGATTGCTTAGAAGTGGTACACAATGGAAAAGGAGAAAATTGATCAGCTCTCAAGCATCAAAAATTGAGACAAACTTGTATTGGAGTTTCAACTTCAGCATCAGTACTTCCAATGAATATTCAGGACTGATCTCCTTTAGAATGGATCTCCTTGTAGTCCAGGAGACTCTCAAGAGTCTTCTCCAACACCACAGTTCAAAAGCATCATTTCTTCAGCACTCAGCTTTTTCTATAGTCCAACTCTCACATCCATACATGACTACTGGAAAAAACATAGCTTTGACTAGACGGTCCTTTGTTGGCAAAGTAATGGCTTTGCTTTTTAATATGCTGTCTAGGTTAGCCATAGCTTTTCTTCCAAAGAGCAAGCACCTTTTAATTTCATGGTTGCAGTCACCATGAAATAGCTTACCTGGAATTTCATCACCTCCAGTAGCTTTGTGCATACTGATGCTTCCTAAGACCCAGTTGACTTCCCTTTACAGGATGTCTGACTCTAGGTGAGAGACCACACTATCGTGGTTATCTGGGCCATGAGGATCTTTTTGTAGAGTTCTGCTGTATATTCTTACCACCTCTTTTAAATATCTTCTGCTTCTGTTAGGTCCATGCCATGTATGTCCTTTATTGTGCCCATCGTTGCATGAAATGTTCCCTTGATATCTCTAATTTTCTTGAGGAGATCTCTAGTCTTTCCCATTCTATTGTTTTCATTCATTTCTTTGCATAGATCACTGAGGAATGCTTTGTTATCTCTTCTTGCTATTCTTTGGAACTCTGCATTCAGATGGGTATATATTTCCTTTCCTCCTTTGCCTTTAGCTTCTCTTCTTTTTCAGGTATTTCTAAGGCCTCCTCAGACAACCATTTTGCCTTTTTGCATTTCTTTTTCTTGGGGATGGTCTTGATCCGGACCTTCTGTACATTGTCATGAGCCTCCATCCAAGGTTTTTCAGACAGTCTGTCTATCATATCTAATCCCTCGAATCTGTGTGCCACTTCTACTGTATTAACATAAGGGATTTGATTTAGGTCATACCTGAATGGTCTAGTGGTTTTCCCTAGTTTCTTCAATTTCAGTCTGAATTTGGCAATAAGAAGTTTATGATCTGAACCACAGTCAGCTCCTGGTCTTGTTTTTGCTGACTGCATAGAGCTTCTCCAACTTTGATTGCAATGAATTTAATCAATCTGATTTCTGCATTGACCATCTCATGACGTCCATGTGTAGAGTCTTCTCTTGTGTTGTTGGAAAAGGGTGTTTGCTATGACTAGTGTGTTCACTTGGCAAAACTCTGTTAGCCTTTGACCTGCTTGTTTTGTATTCCAAGGCCAAATTTCACTGTTACTCCAGATATCTCTTGACTTGCTACTTTTGCATCCAGTTCCCTATAATGAAAAGGCCATCTTTTTTGTGTGTTTGTTCTAGAAGGTCTTATAGGTCTTCATAGAACCATTCAACTTCAGTTTCTTCAGCATTACTGGTTGGGGCATAGATTTGGATTACTGTGATATTGAATGGTTTGCCTTGGAAACAAACAGAGATCATTCTGTCATTTTTGAGATTGCATCCACATACTGCATTTCAGACTCTTTTGTTGACTATGATGGGTACTCCAATTCTTCAAAGGAATTCCTGCCCATAGTATAGCTATAATGGTCATCTGAGTTAAATTCACACATTCCAGTCCATTTAGTTCACTGATTCCTAAAATGTCGTTGTTCACTCTTGCTGTCTCCTGTTTGACCACGTCCAATTCACTTGATTCATGCACCTAAAATTCCAGGTTCCTATGCAATAGTGCTCCTTACAGCATCAGACTTTACTTTCATCACTGGTCACATCCACAGCTGTATGTTGTTTTTGTTTGACTCCATCTCTTCATTCTTTCTGGAGTTATTTTACCACTGATCTCCAGTAGCATATTGGGCCCCTACTGACCTGGGGAGTTCATCTTTCAGTGTCCTATCTTTTTGCCTTTTCATACTGTTCATGAGGTTCTCAAGGCAAGAATACTGAAGTGTTTGTCATTCCCTTCTCCAGCGGACCACAGTTTGTCAGAACTGTCCCCATCATGACCCATCCATCTTGGGTGGCCCTACACGGCATGGTTCATGTTTCATTGAGTTAAACAAGGCTGTGGTCCATGTGATCAGTTTGGTTAGTTTTCTGTGATTGTGGTTTTCAGTCTGTGTGTCCTCTGATGGAGAAGAATAAGAGGCTTATAGAAGATTCCTAATGGGATAGACTGACTGAGGGAGAAACTGGGTCTTGTCCTGGTGGGAAAGCCCATGCTCAGTAAATCTTTATCCCAATTGCCTGCTGAAGGGCAGGCTGTGTTCCCTACCTGTTATTTAATCTGAGGCCAAACTATGGTGGAGGTAATGAAGGTAATGGAGACCTTCTTCCAAAGGCCCCATGCATACACTCCTACACTCAGTGCCCCCAACCCTGTAGCAGGCTACTGCTGACCCACGCCTCTGCTGGAGACTCCTGGACATTCATGGGCAAGTCTGGGTCAGTCTCTTGTGGGGTCACTGCTCCTTTCTCCTGGGTCCTGGTGCACACAGGGTTCTGTTTGTGCCCTCGCAGAGTCTGTTTCCCCAGTCCTGTGTAAGTCCTGGCGACTCTATGGTGGGTTAATGCCGACCTTCTCCAAGAGGGCTTATGCCATACCCAGGTCTGCTGCACTCAGAGCCCCTCCCCCCGCAGCAGTCCACTGCTGACCCGTACCTCCTCAGGAGACACCCAAACACAGCTCTGTCTCAGTCTCTGTGGGGTCTGGGTCCTGGTGTGCACAAGGTATATTTGAGCCCTCTGAGCATCTATGGCGGGTATAGGGTTTGATTATAAATGTAATTTCGCCCATTCTACCACCTTGCTGGGGCTTCTCTGCCCTTGGATGTGGAATATCTCCTCACAGTCACTCCAACAAAACACAGACGCTGCTCCAGTCTATAACCTGATCAATAATGCTGAAGAAGTTGAGGTTGAACGGTTATGTGAAGACCTACAATAACTTCTAGAACTAGCATCCAAAGTAGATGCTTTCATTATAGGGGACTGCAATACAAAAGTAGGAAGTCAAGAGATACCTGGGATAATGGGAAAAATTGGCCTTGGAGTACAGAATGAAGAAGGGCAAAGGCTAACAGAGTTTTGCGAAGAGAATGCACTGGTCACAGCAAACACCCTCTTCCAAAAAAACAAGAGAAGACTCTACACATGGACATCACCGATGGTCAAGGCAGAAATCAGATTGATTATATTCTTTGCAACCAAAAATGGAGAAGCTCTATACAGTCAGCAAAAACAAGACTGATAGCTAACTGTGGTTCAGATCATGAACTCCTTATGCCATGCTATCCTAAGTCACTTTAGTAGTGTCCAACTCTGTGCAAACCCATGTACGGCAGCCCTGGACAGCAGTCCAGCCTAGGAGGCTCCTCTGTCCACAGGATTCTCCAGGCAAGCCTTATGCCAAATTCAGACTCTAATTGAAGAAAGTAGGGAAAACCACCCAGACCATTCATGTATGACCTAAAACAAATCTCTTACAACTACATAGTGGAAGTGACAAATAGCTTCAAGGAGTTAGATCTAATAGAGCGCCCGAAGTACTATGGATGGAGGTTCCTAACATTGTACAGGAGGCAGAGATCAAGACTGTCCCTATGAAAAGAGAAATGCAGAAAGGCAAAATGGTTGTCTGAGGAAGCCTTACAAACAGCTATGAAAAGAAGAGAAGGGAAAGGCAAAGGAGGAAAGAAAAGCTATACCCATTTGAATGCAGAGTTCCAAAGAATAGCAAGGAGAGATAACAAAGCCTTCCTCAGTGATCAATGCAAGGATAGAGGAAAACAATAGAATGGAAAACAAAACAAAACAAAACAAAAAAAAACCCTAAAGCTCTCTTCAAAAAATTAGAGATACCAAGGGAATATTTCATGCAAAGATGGGCACAATAAAGGATAGAAATGGTATGGATGTAACAGAAGCAGAAGATATTAAGAAGAGGTGGCAAGCATACACAGAAGAACTATACAAAAATATCTTCATAAACCCGATAATCACTATGATGTGTTCACTCACCTAGTGCCAGACATCCTGGAATGTGAAGTCAAGTGAGCATTAGGAAGCATCACTATGAGCAAACCTAGCGAAGGTGATGGAACTCCAGCTAAACTATTTCAAATCCTAAAAGATGATGCTGTGAATGTGGTACACTCAATATGCCAGCAAATTTGGAAAACCCAATAATGGCCACAGGACTGGAAAAGATCAGTTTTCATTCCAATCACAAAGAAAGGCAATGCCAAAGAATGCTCAAACTACTGCACAATTGCATTCATCTTACGCACTAGCAAAGTAATGCTCAAAATTCTCCAAACCAGGCTTCAATAGTATGTGAACCATGAACATCCAGATGTTCAAGCTGGTTTTAGAAAAGGCAGAGGAACCACAGATCAAATTGCCAACATCTATTGGATCATCAAAAAAGCGTGAGAGTTCCGGAAAAACATCTACTTCTTCTTTATTACTATGTCAAGGCCTTTGACTTTGTGGATCACAACAAACTGTGGAAAATTCTTGAAAAGACAGGAATTCCAGACCACCTGACCTGTCTCTTGAGAATCTGTATGAGGTCAGCAAACAACATTTAGAACTGGTCATGGAACAGCATACTGGTTCCAAATTGCGAAAAGACTATATCAAGGCTGTATATTTTCACCTTGCTTATTTAACTTACATGCAAAGTACATCATGAGAAATGCTGGACTGGATGAAGCTCAAGTTGGAATCAAGATTGCCAGGAGAAATATCAATAACTTCAGATATGTAGAAGACACCACCCTATGGCTGAAAGTCATGAAGAACTAAAGAGCCTCTTGATGAAAGTGAAAGAGGAGAGTCAAAAAGTTGATTTAGAACTCAACAATCAGTAAACTGAGATCATGGCATCTGGTCTCATCACTTCATGGCAAATAGATGAGGAAACTGTGGAAACAGTGACAGAGTTTATTATTTTTGGCTCCAATATCACTGCAGATGGTGACTGAAGCCATGAAACTAAAATACTTTTGCTCATTGGAAGAAAAAGCTATGACCAAACTAGACAACATATTGAGAAGTAGAGTCATTACTTTTCCAACAAAGGTCTGTCTAGTCAAGGCTATGGTTTTTCCAGTAGTCATGTATGGATTTGAGAGTTGGACTATAGAGGAAGCTGAGTGCCGAAGGACTGATGCTTTTGAACTGTGGTTTTGGAGAAGACTCTTGAGAGTCCCTTGGACAGCAAGGAGATTGAACCAGTCCATCCTAAAGGAAATCAGTCCTGAATATTCATTGGAAGGACTGATGCTGAAGTTGAAACTCCAATACTTATGGCCACCTGATGGAAAGAACTGACTCATTGGAAAATACCCTGATGCTGGGAAAGATTGAAGGTGAGAGGAGGAAGTGTATGGCAGCGGATGATGGTTGGATGGCTTCACCAACTCAATGGACATGAGTTTGAGTAAACTCCGGGAGTTGGTGATGAACAGGGAGGCCTGGCATGCTGTGGTCCATGCGGTGGCAAAAGTTGAACATGACTGAGCAACTGAACTGACTGACTGACAGACCTGAGGAGCACATCTTTCAGTGTCCTGTCTTTTTGCCTTTTCATACAGCTCATGGGGTTCTCAAGGCAAGAATACTGAGGTGGCTTGGCATTCCGTTCTCTAGTGAATCATGTATTGTCAGAACTCTCCACCATGATCCATCTGTCTTGGGTGGCCCTACACAGCATGGCTCATAGTTTTATTGACTTCGACAAGGTGGTGGTCCATGTGATCAGTTTGGTTAGTTCCCTATAATTGTGGTTTCCATTCTGTCTGTGCTCTGATGGATAAGGATTAGAGGCTTATGGTTGCTTCCAGATTAGAGAAACTGACTAGGGTGGAAACTGGGTCTTGTTCTGATGAGAGGGGCCATGCTCAGTTAGTCTTTAATCCAATTTTCTATTGATGGGTGGAGCTGTGTTCCCTCCTTGTTGTTTGACCTGAGGGCAAACTATGGTGTAGTTAATGAAGATAACGGCGACCTCCTTCAAAAGGTCTCATGTGTGCACTGCCGCACTCAGTGCCCCCAACACTGCCAGCAGCCCACCAGCAACTCACGCCTCTGCCAGAGACTCCTGGACACTCATGGGCAAGTCTGGGTCAGTCTCTTGTGCGGTCACTGCTCCTTTCTCCTGTGTCCTGGTATGCACAAGGTTGTGCTTGTGCCCTCCAAGATTCTGTTTCCCCAGTCCTGTGTAAGTTATAGTGGCTCTATGGTGGGGTTAAGGGCAACCTCCTCCAAAAGGGTTTATGCCATACCCAGGTCTGCTGTACCCAGAGCTGCTGGCCCTGCAACAGTTCATTGCTGACCCGTACTTCCACAGGAGACACTCAAACACAGTTCTGTCTCAGTCTCTGTGGGTTCTCTGGGTCCTGGTGCACATAAGTTTTGTTTGTTATATATTATCAGTTATAATTAAAAGTAACTCATAGAAATATGTTATATGCTTAAGGATCTCAGGGCCCATTGTGGTAAGCAAATAAATATACCAACAATAAACTCAGAACACATGGAAAATGCTATCAAAATAACATTTTTAGAATTCTAGAGGTTCCTGGATAATTGGCACCTAATGCTACTTGGGCTTTCCTCATGGCTCAGTCATTAAAGAATCTGTTTGCAATGCAGGAGACCCAGATTTGGACCCTGTGTCAGGAAGATCGCCTGGAGAAGGAAATGGCAACCCACTCCAAAATTCTTGCTGGAGAATACCCTGGACAGAGGAGCCTGGCAGGCTACAGTCCATGGGGTGACAAGAGTCAGACACAACCTAGTGAATAAACCACCAAACCAATGCTACTTGGACAAATGGGAAGCAGTTCTGTGGGGAAAGTATAGTATTAAATTGAATGCTATAGGAATCACATACTTGGGAGAGATGGAAGCTGGGTAAAGTTTTATATGCAGAGGAAGCAGCATCTTTAAGACCTGGGATAAATATGAGTCATTAAGTACAGAGTATTGATTCTATCAACAATAATAAATTCTCAAGTTTTGATAGATATAGTTTGCTTACTTTTGAGGAATTCCATTTGATCTCCACTGTGTCATTCATAAAAGGTCTTTTTAAGACTGTTCCTAGGATTAATTTGGAGATCAGTGGGTAAAAAAGACCAGATATTTTTAAAATCTTAGGATCCAGAACAATATTTTTAAAATCTTGGAATCCAGAACAAGAGGAAACTCTAGCATGCTTTATGGATGTAAACATATGTCAGTGTTAGTTGCTTACTCATGTCTGATTCCTTGCGAACCCATGAACTATACCCCACCAGGCTCCTCTGTCCATGAAATTCTCCAGGCAAGAATTCCAGAGTGGGTTGCCATTTTCTTCTCCAGAGGATCTTCCGTACCCAGAGATTGAACCCAGGTTTCCTGCATTTCAGGCAGATTCTTTACAGCCTGAGCCACCAAAGAAGGCCAAATGGTCCTCTGTTATTTAAACACTAGGATATCTAGGCATATCTGGGCATCTCTTGCCACCATACACAAGGCTTGAAATTAACAAAATCCCTGGGTCGGTAATATTCCCTGGAGGAAGGCATGGTAACCCACTCCAGTATTCTTGCCTGGAGAATCTCATGGACTGAGAAGCCTGGCAGGCTACAGCCCATAGGGTTGCGCAGAGTCAGAGATGACTGAAACAACTTAGCACGTGCATCTGTTGCCACCATACACAAGGCTTGGCATTAACAAATCTGTTACTTTGGCAGTTCTGCACTATTCAGTCCTATATCTGGCCTGCTGACCTATAATAATACTGTACTATTGATTTAAGCCAGGTTTTTTGGTTTAGTTTTTTGTTTTTCTGTTTCTTGTTATCTGTTGAAAGTTTAGTCACTTAACTAGATTTCAACTCATTTTGACCCATGCTGAGCCACAAAAATGGATCAAGAGCTATGGGTTGAAAAGCATCCTAGTTAGATGGGGAAAAAAAACAAAAACAAAAAAACCTCTGGTCAACTGAAGATTGCCATCATTAGAGGGCTGGGTTAGAGGTTTTTTGTGTTCCATATTTATCATTCCTGATTTAAGTGAAAGGGTAAAGTAAGTAAAATTTTCATGTTGCTTTGTTCTCCTATTTCAATGCCACTATTATAACCTCTTTTTCTCCCATGCCAAGAACCTATGCTATATCCAGTAATGACTTCAAATCATTTTTAAGATCTCAAAAATTAAAAAAAAAAATGTTAGGATACCACCACCTGAAGTATTTACCCTGTAGAAGCCTATAATAACTTTATGTGATGTCTGAATAATGGGCTTTTAAAGTCTCTACACTGGTGTTCAGCATAATGGCCCCTTCATAACATTTTCCAGTCCTTTGGCCATGCCCAACAGTTTTCTAACTGTTGGGCCATCGCTGTGCTTCCTTTGTCTTGTTTTACGATTTAGAGTTTTCTGCTTTCTCACTTGGTTACTCACCATTCCCTTAACTCCATTTTACTCATCCAATTTCTAGATTTTATAGGTTTTCCCCAGCTCTTATAACTCTATTGGCTATTATTTATATTAATTCTATATAGTAATTAGTTCAGCCCCTGGATCAATGTAGTTCCTATTCAATATTTGCTATGAAATCAGTAAGAGTTAATACTTTCAGAAGTGTAAGTAAAGTCATCCAGTCGTGTCCAACTCTTTGCGACCCCATGGACTATAGCCTACCAGGCTCTTCCCATGGGATTTTCCAGGCAAGGGTACTGGAGTGGGTTGCCATTTCCTTCTCCAAAACATGTTGTGTTCTCCTCCCCATCAGGGAATGGAACCCCAGTCTCCCGAGTGACAGGTGGGGATATTCACAACTATACTAACGAGGAGTGAGCTTTCAGAAGTGTAGGAGAGTTCAAATTACTATGCAAATCTGATCGTGCAGACAGGATGATACCATCTGAAATCTGTTGCTAAATAGTTGGTGTAATTAGTGTTCATTATAACACACCAAACATATTCCTTATCAGTACTCACAAGCAGATAGAAATGGTTGTAATCCAGAGTATATTATATAGTAATGTACAGTATAGTAAATCAGTCTCTATAGTTCCAATGGAAGTAACTTCCTTTGCCATCAAAGCAAATGCCAAAAGCACAATCTTAGATAATGAGTGCAAAATGCCTTTATGTTAGAGTCTCATCTTTCACGTGGCCTTCATTTCATTTTCAATTAAAAATGAACCACTAGGAATAATTATTGTGAAGATAACTGGTTAAACGAAAAGTTTTTAAAATACCAACTTTTGTTGAAGAAATCTATAGAAATACCCTAAGTCAGAAACCATCATCTTATTGATTGAATGGGAGAATAATGCCAACATTAAAGCAGTAATAACAAAAGATAGAATCAAAATTACAGATACAAATTCAGAATATAACCTACTTTGTTTATTCTAAAATTTATTTTTCATACTTTCAAATTGATTTTTATTTCTCCTAAAATCATATTAAAAAATAGATTTCTTCTATATATTGGCATTATTATAAACTGAAATTTTAATGCTTCTTTAAATTGATAGATATTCAGAATATATATGATTTTTGCCTACCTTCATGCAAACTTAGCATTTTATTTCTACTGAATGATGCTGTTTGGGGAACAAGACAACTTTTTCTTTTTAGTAAAATCTTTACCTTGAGCACATTTTTGTATTAACTTTTGATTGGCTTCTCAGAACCTTTCCTGAGGTTACATTCTTACAGTTGCAAATTTGTGAAAATCTCGTTTCAAGAAACAACCAAGGATATATTGGTTTTATGATCTGGTAATAGAATGTCTAGTTTTACATGCTCAATTTTAATGAAAATGTGGTGAATGTAAAAAGCCTTTCAAACTGTCACTGTGCATGTCAAACACATGCAGTTAGTTTGTATATTAAAATCCCTTCTAGCCTGACAGCATGCCTACACATTTTTTTTTAATTAGTGTATTCACATCTCTCACTCTCTTTCTGTATCACAGAGAGAACAACGCTCTCAGTTACTAGGAGCTCTAACCAGTTATGAATACTACCAGATCTTTTGAATTATCCAATTATAAGCAAGATGCTTTCATATGTTCCTTGCTCTCTTTCAGACTCAGTTGCATGGTCCATAAAAAGGTAATAGAAAGGACATTATCGTCCATGTACAGTATAATTCTGAAAAAGTCAGGCAATAAGTGGAAGCCACTGTAGCTTTCCTAATTGTGACTGCTGCTGCTGCTGCTGCTAAGTTGCTTCAGTCGTGTCCGACTCTGTGCGGCCCTATAGACGGCAGCCCACCAGGCTCCCCCGTCCCTGGGATTCTCCAGGCAAGAACACTGGAGTGGGGTGCCATTGCCTTCTCCAATGCATGAAAGTGAAAAGTGACAGTGAAGTCGCTCAGTTGTGACCGACTCTTAGCAACCCCTTGGACTGAAGCCTACCAGGCTCCTCCATCCATGGGATTCTCCAGGCAAGAGTACTGGAGTGGGGTGCCATTACCTTCTCCGGTGACTACTGCAGAGAACATTAAAAAAAAAAAAAATAGTGAGGGAGAACTTTAAGGGTCCCATTTCCCACTCCAGGCACACATCACCTGGGCTGAGATTACTTTACAATTTTGACTTCTAATGGCAACTTTAGGACAAATGTATATATATATATATATATATGTATATATGTGTGTGTGTGTGTGTGTGTGTGTGTGTGTGTGTGTATAAAACCTCAAGAAGAAATTAATGTATAAGGTTTTCTGTTTTAGAGTTTAAGCAAATTGTCATTTAGTTGCTAAGTCATGTCTTACTCTTTTGAAACCCCATGAACTATAGCCCACCAGGCTCCTCTGTCCTTGGGATTTCCCAGGCAAGAATACTGGAATGGGTTGCCATTTCCCTCTAAAGGGGATCTTCCCCATCCAAGAATCGAACATGCATCTCCTGCATTGACAGATAGATTTTTTACCATCTGAGCCACCAGTGAAACCCTTCAGCAAATTAGCATTATTCATATGTTTTGGGAAGTTGTTACCATTGGCCATTATCTAAAAAAAAAAAAAAGGACATGCTTCTCAATATTAATTTCATATTACTCAGTAGCTTCTTTAATTCTCCAGAGTAGGAAAATGATTGACACTGTGAGCATTACGATAGTGGTGCCTGTTGAAAATCTGTTCTGTTATAGGAAAACAAATGGATATCTTTTGGTTGCAAAGCACAGAAATCAATTCCAACTTGCTTTAACCTAAAGGATATTTTTTATTGTTGTTGTTATTTTTAATTGAATAAAATAATTCATGTTAAACAACAAAAGTCTGGAAACGGTATTGACAGATTGAATTCATATGCTTTTCTTCCAGAGTGCTGTTGATGTGCTCCCTGAAAGCTGGATTAGCATTTTATATGAAAGTCTTAAGTGTTTAGAAAATGCAGAGTTTAAATAATACAGGACGTTGTTGAAGGCTGCCATGGAAAATCAGATGAATTAAATTCCAAATTTATTGTATCCAAATTAGTAAGGCAAAAAAAAAAAAAGTCATTAGGGAAAAACACACCCAAAACATTCTTCAGAAGAATAAGAATAAAGGATTGGGAAGAAAGTGAACATAAGCGATACAAGAAGTGAAAATAAAATATATACACAGCATATAGCTTCAGCAGGGTATGGGACAGAATGAGTTCAGACAGTGTAGTCATGAAAACATATCTTCAGTCAGAGATCACAAACCTCTGGAAATTGGAGTGATAAATAAAACAGTGTGGTTTCCCAGGGGCTTCCCAGGTGGCTAAGTGGTTAATATCCACCTGCCAATGCAGGAGATGCATGAGACACGGGTTTGAACCCTGGTTCAGGAAGGTCCCCTGGAAGAGGAAATGGCAGCCTGCTAGAGGGTAGCAAAGAGGTGGACACAGCTGAGCCTCTGAGCATGCATACAGAAAATAGGGCACTGAGGAGGTGGTCAAAGACTGAATGAGGGCTACCTGACAACGATTTGCCTGAAGCTCTAGAATCACCGTCTAATTTAATCTAACCATAGTAGTAGTAGGTTAGTCACTCAGTCGTGTCTGACTCTTTGTGATTTCATGGACTGTAGCCCACCAGGCTCCTCTGTCAATGGGATTTTCCAGGCAAGAATACTGGAGTGGGTTGCCATTCCTAATTTAATGTAGCCATAAAATGTAGTTAATGGGAGGAAAAAATATGTCATCCTGGAAAACAGAAGCGTGTGAGAAAAGTCAGTATACATACCGAAGGGGCTCTATCAGAGAGAGTTTTCTGGCTCTACTGATGAAAGAGTAGTGTGACAGGCTTCTGGGGTTGGGAAGGATAATCGCTCTCCCTTGCAAAGAGATGTGGATCAGCACAACCTCCTGGGCCCTCAATGCTGTCACCAGAGAAAAGATTCCTCCCCCTTTCCTTTTTGCTTCTCTTCTTTTCACAGCTTTTTGTAAGGCCTCCTCAGACAGCCATTTTGCTTTATTGCATTTCTTTTTCTTGGGGATGGTTTTGATTCCTGTCTCCTGTACAATGTCACAAACCTCCATCCATAGTTCATCAGGGACTCTGTCTATCAGATCTAGTCCCTTATATCTATTTCTCACTTCCACTGCATAGTCATAAGAGATTTGATTTAGGACATACCTGAATGATCTAGTGGTTTTGTCCACTTTCTTCAATTTCAGTCGGAATTTGGCAATAAGGAGTTCATGATCCGAGCCACAGTCAGCTCCCAGTTTTGTTTTTGCTGACTGTATAGATCTTCTCCATCTTTGGCTGCAAAGAACACAATCAATCTGATTTCAGTGTTGACCATCTGGTGATGTCCATGTGTAGAGTCTTCTCTTGTGTTGTTAGAAGAGAGTGTTTGCTATGACCAGTGTGTTCTCTTGGCAGAAAGACTGCCCTGTTTCATTCCATACTCCAAGGCCAAATTTACCTGTTGCTCCAGGTGTTTCTTGACTTCCTACTTTTGCATTCCAGTCCCCTATAATGAAAAGGAGATCTTTTTTGGGTGTTAGTCCTAGTAGGTCTTGTACATCTTCATAGAACCGTTCAACTTCAGCTTCTTCAGCATTACTGGTCAGGGCATAGACTTGGATTACCGTGATATTTAATGCCATTAGGTTTGCTTTATATGCTAACTTATGTGTGTGTGTGTTTCCTGGAAAGTGTTCATAGACGCTTGAAAAGAACATGTATTCTGCTATTATTTGGTGGAATATTTTATATGTACCTGTTAGGTCTATTTGTTTTTTAATATTGTTCAAGTGTTCTATTTTCTTACTGACCTTCTGCCTACTTTTTCTATTTACTATCAAACGTGTTATATTAACATCTCTATTATTATTAAACTTTCTAATCTTTTAGTTCTGTCAGTTTTTACTTAATTAAATTGATCATGTTTCAGAGAATCTTATCATTTGATAAGTATCATTCAAGAGATACATTTATTTTAATATGAATACTTATTCTTAACTAAAGCCTAACTCAGACAACCAAGTTTCCTCTAGGGAGGAAAAAAATAAAATCTGGAAAGTGCACCTAGGGAATATAGGAGAGATGTAACTATTAGACCAAAAAGGACATCCAATTTTTTATGGTCCACTTGCCAAAGCGTTAGAAGACACAGGAAAGAATGCACCTGAATATTTCTGAAATTATTCATCTGGAACAGAAAGTGACCTTGTTGTAGTGCTTGTTATAGGTAGCTCCTGTTACTAACTTCGAACAGTTTTGAACAAGCATAAAAGGAGTAATTGAGCAAAAATTACTGTAGGAAAGACTAGTGACTGATTTAAAAGACAATCTCTCTTAGGTATAAAAATCTTTTTTTTTTTTTTTTCTTTTGGATTATGTCTTCCATCATCCTTATAAAACAGAGATAAAAATGAGAGTTCAAAATATATGATTGAATGTTTGGCAACACTGACAATTATCTGCCCAATGATTCTGGTTTTGGCAGTAGCCAAGGAAACCAGAGAGCAAAGGTAAACAATATGCAAAGAAAAGAAATTTCATCGTTGTGGGAAAAATATCAACTAGTTTTGATTCCTTTCACTTCCTTCACTAAAGAAAGATTGTCTTCAGTGCTCTCTCTTATTATCAATAATATTGAGCACTAAAATTATCTATTATTATTGACATTCTCAGGAGGATTGACTTGTATGTGGGTAAAACAGATATGATTTTATAAGACAAACTTGTAGAAATATAACACTTAGTAAAGTACTGAAAAAAAAAGAGAATTGTGTCATCATTTTGTGAACAGAAAAAATCAAATCCTATCACATATACTGTAGGTTATAAAGCTGTATTCTACCTTGACTGTCTCTCTTTAGTACCATTTCTCCACTTGGATCCACTTTATGAAGCATGAAGTTGCAGCACAGATTGCTACCAATTATTCTAAGAACTTGGTCCATGTTTATTGGTACCACTTCACCCATTATTCTTGTGTGTGTGTTCAGTCCCTTCAATCACGTCTGACTCTTTGTGACGTTATTGACTGTAGCTCACTGGACTCCTCTGTCAATGGGATTCTCCAGGCAAGGATACTGAAGTGGGTTGCCATCCCTCCTTCAGGGGATCTTCCTGACCCAGGGAGCAAACCCACACCTGTCTCCCCTACTTGTAGGCAGGTTCTTTACCATTAGTGTCATCTGCAACAAATTTTTTCAAAAGTGCTTAAGAAAGTAGTTATCTACATGATGAAGGAAGGACAGAGTTGAAAACAATAATGGTCTAAAATCTAAAGCAAATATTTTCATATTTGAAAAACAGACATTTAAGAAGTCACATTCTTATAAACATTCAAATTAAATCATGAAGGGATGGCTAAGATAGTTAATATTTGTTTTTTTATCTGGAGGAACAGAACAAAAAAATCACATGTTAATCAAGGACAACATATTTGCATAATTCTTCGTGATAAAAAATAGGTGTCAAAAATATAAATAGTATTGGATTGTGGAAAAATATTTGAAGAGGTTACTCTGAGTTGATTGTGAAGACACAATAGGAAATGGAAGATCTGATAAAATGGAATTATTGCAATAAACAGAAATGAGAAAATTATTATAGGAAGCAGAAATGCACTAGTAAAATAGAGGTGGTTTGAGAACAGTGCTTAGATTGGTTCGGCCAAGTGTAGGCTTTGCTTCCAACCAGCATACAAATCTAACTCTGTGAGGTCAGGACAGGCCTCCGATGGTAGCTGACTAGATTTTCTAAGACGTTAAGAAGGGCCTTTTACAACTAAACCAGTTAATGTAATCAGATTTGTCCTATAGCAGTTCACAGGTTAGATTTGGGTAGCTTGGAGATGACAGGACTGGTGGATATTTTACAGGAAGATACCATTGCCTTTCAAAAGTAACTTCATAGGTAACCAAGGACATATGTATATATGGTTGTCAGTGGAAGCTGCATACTTAAGGGAATAAAAGGAGCAAAAGGAAGATACTAACATTTTAAGTAAAATGTGTTTGCACAATGGAATTAATCTTGGTCATCAACTTAACAAAAACAATTTTAAGAAAGGGACAAATATATTTTAAACATTTAGAAAAGACAATGTGTTCCACATGCCTGATTTTCAAATCTAACCACACCATTTCCTAGAATTTGAATTTGGGTAAATGAACTAGTCTCTTTTCCTTATTGCTAAAACAATGTAGCAATAATAATACTTACTTCAAAGGGTTTTTGCAAAGTTGAATGAAAAAATTTGTGCAAAATGCATAGATTGGTGTCTTGAATATAAAAAAGTACTCAGGAACCTAGCTTATATAATTATGATTATTAAAACTCATCGCATGTAGAAATCAGAATCTGTTTTTGGACTTTTCAACTTCAGTATTTTTCCACAGAATAACTGAGGCTTACTTAGGTAGTAAGTATATTTTGCTAAAGCATGTTCAATTGTATTTTTCTAACCATGTTACATTACATAGTGTCTTTTTTAAAACTGTAAAACAGAGGAGCTGGGCCTGCAATCAAAAAAACACATCTGCCATGCTAGTTATATCTCTTTTATTTAATATCCTGTAAAGCACATCCAAATAGACTTTGTTTAAATTTAACTGAAAAATTTAACGCTCAGTATTGATAATCTTAGTATATCGAGTTTGACAATCCACTGAAATGGTGAGGTTCTGGAATTAAACCTTTCATTAAATTGTAAACCTCTTTTGTGCTCATTGTGCTAGAAAAGGTTTGTTAAATAAATATTCCTTTTGAAACTGGAGAAAAAAATAAGCGCCTGAGGGAAAAACAATTAGTCAACTATATTAGTAATGCAAAGTTTTGATAGGATAAAGGCTTTTGTCAGATTAGTTGTAGAGAGATGACAAAGGCAAAATAGGTGAACAGATTTACCTATCACCTAGAAGGTAAACAGATGACTATGATCTGGTGACTGCTTCAGTATGGAGGGTTGAGAGAAATGGAAGTCTAGATGCCTCAGAGGTGTGATGTGGGGTTGACTCCCGGGCATATCCTTGAATGCCGTAGTCCTTTGGCACTGAGACACTCACAGTCAGACGTCAGTACTGAGTTTGTCTGCACAACCGCAGCTTAAGAGAGCCAGCTCAGGACTGTGCTGACGCAGCGGCATTTAACTGGTGTGGCTTTACCAGTTTTTAAATGTTGGGAAATCTCTTTCCTGAATGCAGGCACTTCCTTGAGTCCTATGAGACCCAGTACCACCCTGGTCCTTCCCCACAGGACTCTGCTTCAGCACGACACACAGCACCGATTCTGATAGTGCCTGTTCTGATAATTTGATCTCATCATATATGTTTTCTCCAAGTTTACTGAGGTATCATTGGCAAATAAAAACTGTATGTGTTTAAGATGGCTTGACATACAGTTGACTGTTGAACAACCCAGGTTTAAAATGTGTGGGTCCCTATGGAGAACAGTGTGGAGATTCCTTAAAAAACTGGAAACAGAACTGCCATATGACCCAGCAATCCCACTGCTGGGCATACACACCAAGGAAACCAGATCTGAAAGAGACACGTGCACCCCAATGTTCATCGCAGCACTGTTTATAATAGCCAGGACATGGAAGCAACCTAGATGCTCATCAGCAGACGAATGGATAAGGAAGCTGTGGTACATATACACCATGGAATATTACTCAGCCATTAAAAAGAATTCATTTGAATCAGTTCTAATGAGATGGGTGAAACTGGAGCCCATTAGACAGAGTGAAGTAAGCCAGAAAGATAAAGAACATTACAACATACTAACACATATATATGGAATTTAAAACGATGGTAACAATAACTGTATATGCAGGACAGAAAAAGAGACACAGATATACAGAACAGACTTTTAGACTCTGTGGGAGAAGGTGAGGGTGGGATGTTCTGAGAGAATAGCATTGAAACATGTATACTATCAAGGGTGAAACAGATCACCAGCCCAGGTTGGATGCATGAAACAAGTGCTCAGGGCTGGTGCACTGGGAAGACCCAGAGGGATGGGATGGGGAGGGAGGAGGGAGGGGGGATTGGGATGGAGAACACATGTAAGTACATGGCTGATTCATGTCAATGTATGGCAAAAGCCACTACAATATTGTAATTAGCCTCCAACTAATAAAAATAAATGGAAAAAATAACAATAAAATAAAATATAGTCTTTGCAAAAAATAAAAATAAAAAAAAATGTGTGGGTTCACTTACAGGAGGATTTTTTAAAATAAATACATACACAGCCCACAGAACCAGTATTGATTGAATCTGATGATGTGAAACTATAGATATGGGAGTCTGACTATAAATTTACATATAGATTATCAACTGCGCAGAGTCTGTTCCAAACCCTGAGTTGTTCAAGGGTCAACTGTGTGTGTGTACATATATATGCATATATGTACATGATTACCTCAATCAAGTTAATTCATACATACATTTCCTCATACCTTTATACCTCTGTGTGTGTTTGTGTGTGTGTGTGTGTAGTCCTATCATATTCTGAGTATCATTCCTGCCAAGGTTTGTAGAATTTTGATTTTACATAGCATCTCATCCCATTTCAAAGTCTACTTTTTAATTTAGCTAACCATTCTTTTTTATCAGTGTCTACTTATTGGTACCAAGAACCAGTGTCTTTCAGGTTCTGAGCCTCATATTGGCCTATGCTTAGTTTAGCTGGCATTGTTTCTATACTTTACACATGTCGAGTTCTGATTTTTCTGTATCTGCAGCTAGTGAAATAATAAAGTAGTCTAACTTTAAATTTGTGAAAATGCCAGACATAAGAACAATAAAAATTTTACAAAGAGCAAGGCACACATAAGGTGATAGTGTGGCATTTCAAACTTATTGGAAATCTACATATCTGATCTGATTACATCTCAAAATAGTAACACACTAATATATGAGCGAATATTTTTTTTTAATACCTGGTTATCTATGTAAATAAGGGTTGACTCAGGGGTTGAGGGCATTTAATGTTTCCCTGAGATATACCTTTATGAATCTCAGTGGCTACAAACTTCTGTGAGTTAATAAACAACCGGCTAGCTCTAGATGAGTCAGGCTAATTATGTCAAGTCGATATGATGCATTCTCCACCAACAGGAGCATTTATGACAACATTCTGAATCTCTCTTGTTATCACCTGGGACCTCAGTCTTTCTACAATTTAGGTTACCTCTAAAATATTTTCATTTCCACAATCTTTTCCCAAGCTAGGTTAGATTTCCTATTATAAACTGGGCAGGGAGAAATTATGAGGCAGTATTTCTTCACAGAAAGTTCTTACAGCTTCTCAGTTGTGTCTACAATGTAGATCTCTTTTAATCTGTGTTCATCCCAGTACTACTGAAAACATTCCCTGATGGTCCTAAAAATGGCCCAGGGGAAACTCAAGAACACCAAAATCAAAAAGATGGCCTGGCTATGGGTGGACACTTTTCAGCCCAAAGGGCCTTTCTTTCATCTGTCTTATTAAAAAGGTAAACACTCTTTGAGGCATCTTCTTTCATCCATTAGGGACCAACTGTAAGAGTAATGTAATTGTATAAAAACATTCTGGAAGGAAATTGAAGAGATGCTCAGTATTGTAAAATCTGGCCCCTTCTATTTATTATATTGCCAAAGTCCCTTGTTTAACTTTGGGACAGTTGTTTTTCAAAAGTGGTGGCAAGGCCCTCACTGAGACAGAAGTCTTCATTTGCTGAATTTACTAGCAGCTCAGCATGTAACTGTGTTAAACCATTCCTACCAAACAACAAATGAGATTTCAGAGGCCAACGCTTACTGAGAAAAACACTTCTCCCTCACTTCATCTCAGTGTAGCTCAATAAAACAATCAAAGACCCTGATGGTCTAATTTTTATAACATTGTCTTTTTTCCTCGGTAAATCATCTGGCCCCTGACCTTATTAGGTTGGACTCTGAATACCGACAGCATCTCAGTTTAGCTTGATGGTGGTTACTTCTATAAACCCAGCCAACATTTTAAAATTTAACTCATTAATTTTTAAAATTAAACTCATTTGTTTTTGAGAATTATATTTTATATGAAAACTGTATATGAATCGTTTAAACCTATTTTCCATATGAACTTTGTTCTCAATGCCCCTTTTATTGACTACAGTCTTTACCTTTATCAGAATCTTGTTTTTTACTTTATACAAACCTGCAAATAATTAATTTTTTATGGTGACTCAGAGCAGATGATAAACATTAAATTAAGTAGTTTGATATTTAGGCATGACTTGAAAAATTTCTATGGAAGCATCTTTAATCCAAGACTTAATCACCTTGATCTTCCTTCGTCTTTGAAGTTTTAAGTTCGTCTCCAGCCTAAGTATAAGCTGTAGTTCTTCACCTTGGAATTGGAGTCATAGAACTAATACCTAATTTCATTACTTGCCTTCTCAATAGCATAACAATTTCTTTAAAATCTCTAGCCCAGGTGGGATGCATGAGACAAGTGCTCGGGCCTGGTGCACTGGGTGGACCCAGAAGAGTCGGGTGGAGAGGGAGGTGGGAGGGGGGATCGGGATGGGGAATACGTGTAACTCTATGGCTGATGCATGTCAATGTATGACAAAACCCACCGAAATGTTGTGAAGTAATTAGCCTCCAACTAATAAGAAAAAAAAAAAAAAGAAATTCCAACAACAACAAAAAAATCTCTAGAAGGAGGTTCAAGTGACATTACAAATAGTTTTAGATTCTTTATTGGTGATTTCTTTCTGTACAGTGCTGTGTTCAGTGAGGTATAGGATAAAAAGTGGTAATGGCGTCTTATTTAGGAATTGCTTCTTGGCTAAATAAGATCAAGGATTAAAAAAAAAAAGTTGAGACTAATGTTGTTAATGTTTGGGGCTGATGAGTATACATGTGGAAAGAATAGGACTGGAACAGTGATTCCAAAGATATTTGGGGAAGAAGTTTATAGATGGGTATTTTAGGATGGGCTGAAATATACAAGTATCTGTGTTAAAGGTGACTACTTAACAAAGGACATCTGCTTAGTAGGAGGCTCTGAATAAGCATTTGTCAAGAAGATAATACATTTTGTAAATGCTGATAAATCTCATTTCCCATCTACCTAGTGCTTAATCAATGTGGGCATAGCAGCAAAAATGCAAGATCTGTATGAGCTCAATGCATGGAATTCCACTATTAACGGTCTGTTGAAGACTATTTTGCTTCCAGTTGTGAGATAGAGTACTTAAATATAGTGCTTTTTTTTCAAGCATGATTTATGCTTCTAACCAGTGGCAATTATTACTTTTTCATGAAAATAAATATAAAGGGGAAGGAGTAATAGAAGACACGATATGAGTGAGCACTTATACAATTATGGCTTTCTGATAGCAAATAATCTAAGAAAAATAAGTTGATTTTTTTTTTATAGAACGTGAAAAGTAGCACATATAAGAAAATGTAATTGCAGTAAGCTTTTTGGCTCTGCAGTGAACATTATTTTTCTTAAATGCAAAAAAATGTAAACACTGGTGATTCATTCATCAAGATAAATAAATTAGGAGTCTAGGGAGGCAGTAGGAAATTAAACAAGAAAACTTTAATCCTCCATAAAGAAGCTTAGCATATTGTTAGAAACATAGAATTAATGCTTAATGAAACATCTGAAGAAGTGAATGGTGATATCCTCTTGAAGGCAGGATTGAAGGGGAAGAAATAGAAAGGAAGGAATGACTTTTGTATTATAATCAGTCTTTGTGTTGATTTTAGATCTTTATGTGTTTATTCCTTTGATAAGAAATATTCTAATTTTAACTACTAATCTGTGTACTGCAGCTGCCAGGAGGAATCAGCCTTCTTCCTCTCTTTTCAATTTCATGTGTTGATATTTAGTGCTCATTAAACCTACTGTAGACCCTTTATACAATCATCAGCCTTCAGGGATTGGTCTGGGCTGGAGGTGATCACAAAGTAGGCCTCTCACTCCATTCTTAGTTACCTGGACTTTGGAGTTACATCTGAAATCATTAATGTGTGAGCATCAGAAGATTCTGGTCATGAATACAGTTCAGTATTTGTTATTGATGTTCAGTCTCTAAGTAATGTCTGACTCTTCGCACCCCATGGGCTGCAAAACACCAGGCTCCCCTGTCCTTTATTATTTCCCAGAGCTTGCTCAAATTCAGGTCCATTGAGTCAGTGATGCTAGATAACCATCCCATCTTATGAACCCCATTCTCCTTTTATCTTCAATTTTTCCTAGTATCAGGGTCTTTTCCAATGAGTCAGTTCTCAATGAGTCATATTTGAGGACATTTAAATCATGTTATCCTCTATAGTCATGTTTCCTTTGGACTCAAGGATCAGTCAAATTTCTTATTTCTTTTAAAATGGATATTGCAAAATAAAAGAGCATACATGAATATCAGTGTTGGTGATCATGTATCCAGTTTAGGGCAGAGGGAGACATTGAGTTCAAATAGTGTAAACGTCCTACTAGAACATAGTCAATTCCTTTACTATCTCTAAAAATTCATCAGTGCTATGTAGTTTAACTCAGTCTCGAATCATTTCTCACCAGAATCATTAACAACAACAACAAAAAAAACTGGCCTTGATACCTCCTGTAAGTCTTGCATATTGCTTTCAGACAGACTTTTTTTAAGGCAAATGATTCAAATTTTGTTTAAAAGCCTGAACTATTTCAAACTGCTTTAAAGATGTTGTCTAACTTATTAACTTGGCCACAAAAATCTGACCCATGCTTAACCTTCTTACAATTTTATACCGTTTTTCTACTACATTCAATAATACAGCTTGAGTATTTCTCTCTCTTTCTTCTTTTTTTTTGGTAGTCAATACTCATGGTGAGGCATTTTGTTAGGTAGACTCTATTTAGATGCTTCACTTTTAAGTTTCTGAGTTAGTTCCTAGTTCCTGTTTTATCAATTTTACTGAGTGAGTGCTCAAGACAAAGCAAAACAACTTTGGCAACTCTTGATTTTATATCAAAATATATAGTCTTGACTATTCATACCAGATTCTCCCCTTCATACTAGATCACATGCTAAAAGCCTCTCTTGTCCATCTCTGTAACTAAATATCAGTAGCTATCTCTCTTCATATAGTATCCTCATCAATTATTTTGTCTTACACTTAATTTTCTAGTTATATTAAATCATTTGTCTTTGAATATGCTGTTCCTCTGCCTACTATTTTCTCTTTTCTTCACATCCCACTTAGATAGCAGCTGTTCATGCTCTAGCACATCCCCTTCTCCTTGGCTGCCTATAATTCAGTTGGGGACTTTGTGATATGTTTCAATAACAGCAAAGACTTTCATTGTATTAATAGCAAGATCATATTATTTTGTAACATTTGCTTTGTCCCTGGCTCTCCTTAGAATACAAGCTCCTGGAGGATGAAGTGCTGAATGACTGATTTTGAATGAATAATGTTTGTTGCCTTCATTAGTAGGCAAATCCATACACAGGCCTCTTATTCCTGAAGCCTCAGGGTGGGGGGTGTTTCAGGAGTCTAGGGCCAAGAAGAGTTATAGATCCTCTTCTGAACTCAAGGCCTAGTTTAAAGAAAATCATCCACTAAGATCCCCCAACAGAAACACATTCTCTCACAAGTTTAGACGAAAGAATAAGAAAGATGTAAAATTACATGCAGTCATGTCCATTGTATCAAAATCTAAAGAACAAAACTCATGTGCAGTTTCTGCCTTAAAGAGCTAGTACATGCTATGGACCTAACTCTCTCCTAAGGATTTGAAACACAAATTTTATTTACCTCTCACAATGGCTCTGTGAGATAAGTCCTACAATTGTAAATTTTTTTTACAGATGTAAAAATACAGACATTCTTTAATATTACCTGATGGCAAAAAGTAGATCTACTAGTGGAGGAGTCTGGAGACATTTACTCCTGTGGGCCTTGGTTCTTGGTAAAGATGCAAAGAAGAATCTGAAGTCTTGCCTCAGAGAGTTTATTGAAGATAAGGAAAAAGAGAACAGAGGGAACACTTCAAAGCAGAGGTGGGACAGAGCAATGAAAGCAATGGCCCCAGAGGGCTGGGGTGAGAGTTTTTAAGGCAAGGTTATTCGCATAATCCAAGAGATTGCTGATTGACGGTCTTGACTGACAGCTGCAGGTTATACAACAAAAGGTTCTAATGTGTGTGTACTTCCCATAATTCAGTCTGTTATAATTAGATGTATGTATACGTGTGATGTGTATGAGCATTTAATGAGCTGAATGGCTGCCAGAGGTTACCTAAGTAAATGATAATGTGAGTCGTGCTCATGTGTCAGAGTAGGGAACATCCCACCAGTCAGCCAGTGGGAGATTGTTCCAGCCCCCTGACCATCTGGAGTATTGATGGAGTACTGTATTTGGGGTGGGGTTGGTAAATAAGTGTGGGATTAGGCAGCCATTGGACATTTGGCCTATGGAGCCACCTCTCATTACTCTTGGCTAACTTCCTGCCTAACGGATCCAGGATTTAGATCTATTCAGTTGGTTTCAGAGCCGTTTGACTAATGTTGGAAGGCATTGAATAATGAGGAGATATTGAATAATATCCTTTGAACAGAGAAGTAACTTTAAACCAAAAAACAAAGCAGGTGCCTCCATAGGACACAGTTATGAAGTTTGTTGTGGGTAGCTTACTTACAGGCAGGGTTGGGCAGACAAGGATCCAGCTTGTATTTGCAGCTGTATTCCCACATGTCAAAAGGATTACTGGGGCAGGTGGAGATGCCAAAGCTAAAAACAGAATCTGACTCCTGGGGAGAAGTGTGTGTGCCTGACTCTTTGTGACCCCTGGAATGTAGCCCAGCAGGCTCCTGTGTCCGTGGAATTTCCCAGACAAGAATACTGGAGTGGGTTGTCATTTCCTCCTCTAGGGAATCTTCTTGACCCAAGGTTGGAACCTGCATCTCCTGAGTCTCCTGCATTGATAGGTGGATTCTTTACCACCTGAGCCACCAGGGAAGTCCAAGGAGAAGTGTTCTGCTACTAAATGAGCCTGGGGAATCTCATGACTTAACCATCAACAAAAGGCATTCTTTCTGTTTTCATAGATCAGATGAAGGCAAGAATAAAAGTTGATTGGAAACTGATCTGACTTGAGGGCATTACTTGTGAATGGTCTAAAGCTGGGTCATCCCTCAGAAAAGGGAGGGGTGTAGTCCTGCAAGCCTAAGATTAAGCTGTAAAATGGACTCAGTGTGATTCAGCCATAAACCTAATTATTGTGATATTTCCTTACACTTGGCATGTGCAAGTCAAAACAGCATTATAATTTACCTTTTGTCTTACAAGTATTTCCAAGAGTAGTATAACATAATTACTTATCAACCACAAATGCTCCAAAAAGAAACTAAAATCACCAACAGTTTTATCAGAAAAGAGAGAACAGAGTGGGGATAACATTTAGGGTCAGATCACTGTCTGAATACCAGGCTCTTAGGCAAAGGCCACTTCCACCCAGAGGTGAATTTTCCTTTCTGGGCTGAATTGGGCAGGACCATATCCTAGGTTTGGTTCATGAATAAATCAACTTCTGAAGCAGGGTAGTTTGCCTTGGCCTTTACTACAAAATCCATTTACAGACTAAATCAAAAGACCATTTTCAGGATAAAGTCATGAAAAGATGAATGAGCAGCACTTTTATTTTGGGTCTATTTTAAAGTTTCTATTAACATATAGAGATTTGCCTCCTACAATTCTTCCTGCTGTTCACTAAAAGTGAAATGCCACATTGTCTAGAAGAGCATTGCTGAATAAACATAGTAAATTTAAAAGAAAAATTAAAAACAACAACAACAACTACTTTGTTTCAGATAATACTTAACCTTTGCTGGTAGAACACATTTCAGTTATTTATTAGTGAATATTCAGTTTATTATTTTAGGAAAAATGCTAGTAACTGAAAAAAGAAGCTTTATTATGGTAGCCTACTTTTGAATACACTATTGTTCCAAATTGGAATAAAACTATGGGTATATGAACAATTGGGCTTCCTCGGTGGTTCAGTGGTAAAGAATCTGCCTGCCAACCAGGAGACACGGGTTCGATCTCTGGGTCAGGAAGATCATCTGGAGAAGGAAATAGCAACCTGCTCCAGTTTTCTTGGTTAGAAAATGCCATGAGCAGAGGAGCCTGGCAGGCTATAGTCCATAGTGTCGCAAAGTCAGACATGATTTAGCGACTAAACAACAATAGTAATATGAACAATTGTCATCCTTTTCTCTTTGACACAACTGAGCAACTAACACTTCACTTCTTCTCTTTGTGTTACTTTATTGGGCACCATTTTGTTCCACACATTTTGGTATTATTAGACAAGAGGAAGATTGTTTGACTTCAATAGTTTTGAAATGTGGGAGCTTCACAGCAGGAGTAAAATAATGAATTTTAAAGTTTATTACATTCAATAGATTACAATGGTGAAAGAGACTGAACTTAAAATTCTGGGCTGACTACCATGAAAACGTAAAAGTGAACACTGGAACTCAGTCCCATGGTCTAGACTATTTAATTCATGTTTCTAAACTGTTCTCATTTTGACAGAACTGAAAAGTAAAAGATTGCAAAGAAAAATGGTTATGGAGAATTAGAACTCATAAAATACCAAATATTTAACTTCTAAATACTGGGAATATCCCCTTTTGAAATTAACTTATAAACTGTTAAGTTTGGTACTTTTTTTTAAATGGCCCTTGTCTAGCTTCTTGGCATCTTTTAATTGTTGATAACATGTAAGAGTTGGATCATCATACTTACATTATTATCCAGTTCATATTATACACATAAGCAAGCTACAATTTCACCTAATGGTGTTTCATATTCACTAAGAGTTTGACTCATTCTGATGTCTTGGAATACGTTTTTTCCATAGAGATATCTTCCATGTTTATTTTGAGCTCCCCTTAACCTGGAAAGAATTGTGATGGGATGGTTTGCCTCTAACTTCTGTTAACATTGTCTGAATATAGGACTATCTAGATAATGAAAGAAGTGGCATGTTTTTAGGTATTTAAATTTTAGACACTATTTTAATATTTTTTTAACTCTATGAAAAATGCCTTTTAATGAAGACATAAGATTTCAATGACAAAACCATTCTTGAGGTCGCTGGAAATATTCAGGTACTATATATCCATTAGTTTAAATTATTTATAAAGCCACTACAATTTTATTTAGAGCAGAGGTAATTGATTTTATAGGGTAGCCTGTTAAAGTCAAGTGTTATCGTTTGTAAACCTAGGGCAACATTTCACATTAGCAATGTGCCATGCCTTTAGGCTAATAAGGTTGTCTTTAATATAAGCACATTTTAATGCAACTCAAGTAGAGATAGGCTACCTTTTGTCAGGAAAATAGATCCTACGTATGAAGTCCCAGTTATTAATTTCAGTAATGTCACTTTGTTTACCCAAATTATAAATGACCTTTCATTTAGGGATTAATTATATCATGCTTTGGCATTTTTGTGTTGTATCTATTTTCCTCTGTTCCAACTAAATGCTGATGGCTGGCTGCTTTGGTTCAATATTCTTGTAAGAATGTGACAGAGAACAGCCTCATACAAACCTAAGTGACATATTAGTATCCCGATAAGAATAAACATCATATTGGCTAAGGGCTGGGGAAACAACAGGATTCTCTGTGATTTCTGTCATTTAGAATATATGAATTACAGTGAAACAGGGACATCTGGTGTAGGATGAGGATGCAAAACAAGAGCAGACAGAAACAAGAAAGACTAAGGTGCCTGAAAATTGTACTTACATGCATTTATTTTTTGTGCATATTACTGCATGTAAATTTTGCTCCCAGAAACATTGCAATTTTATGTATGCATTCTAAAGTACATGGAAATAAAGTATGTGAAATACATCAAAAAATGATGATTGAAGAAATATATATATATATATATATATATATATATATATAAATTTGAAGAATGATAGGTGGATCATAAAGGAAACATCAAAATCTAACCATTATTGAAGAAGTGGTGGGTATATGGTATATATACTGAGTGATTATTTTAAGTTTTCTATATGTTTGGAAACTTTTATAGTAAAACATGTGAAAAAAATAAAATGTAAACATTACATTTAGGAATAAATTAAGTTCTGTTGAGAATACACATATTCACTTGAGAATAGTAAAGATATAACTCATATTTCATAGAAAATACTGTTTTTAAGATAGCTTCTTTACTACTTTTTCTTGTTAACAGGAATATGATGTTATTCTCCTAGCTGTTGCTTTACCTTCTGATAGCACTTAGTAAAATAAAACTAGGCTGTTGTGTTCTTTTCTGCCACTAATATCCCATGAGCTTTTCTGCATTAAGAGTTAGAATAACTACAAAAGAGAAGAAAAAGTTGTAAAGTTGTACTTTTGGTCTATGAATGAAAAAATATATTTAAAATTGGGAGCTCTTTGCAATCTTAGACTTCACAGCAGGTTCTTAAAATGACTTAAGTTGTTTTATATCATGTCAAAATATAGTTTATGGAATTACAAACATCTGAACTTCAAAGAATGTTTTAATAATTATTTTGTGGCAATATGTAACACCTTACATATCTTTACCTCAAAGCAAATCCTTGCTGAAGAAACCTAACAATTTATCAATTTTTTATGCAATTCTTAATGCTATTATTTTACCTTAAATTTCCATACTTCAGAACAGACATGAGCTAAAGACTTTGGATTTAGATGGCTTTCTCTAAGTGATTAAGAAAATCAGTTTTGTGCTCAGGACACTTGAAAATTTTATATTTCATAATCTTTTAGGATTTTTGATATTTAGACAATATCTAGGGAATCTAATATTCAATTATTAAGTTAGATACCCTTTTCAATACTTCCTTTGTAATCCTATAATAATAGAGTAAGCACAGATTAAGAAAAGTTGCTAAAAAGAGGTTTTGAAATTTAATGTTTTCATTGTTAATTAACATTCTTTTTAAAATCACATGAACTTTTCCATAATGGGGAAGTTTTTGAAATTATCATTTTTGGATCTTGGTAGTCAAACAAGGAAAAGCATATATTGTATGAACAATGGTATTTTGAAAACATATAGAAATTAATAAAATTTCTGTGCCTTATTACCATATTCTACATGATATAATATGGACTTCTCATTTACCTAATAACTGTTAGCATATAAAGTTTGACAACTCTAAGTACTTCAGAAATGTATGTGCCCTTTTGAACATGAATTCTGAGATTCCTCATTTATAAAATGAATTCAATGTTTTATTTACTATGCCAGGTTATGGTGAGTATTAAATAATATGGAACTTACAGTGAAAGACAAAGGTGCCAAATGCTGAAAAGTATCAACTTCAAGCCACACTGTAAGATTTAAATAGCTTCACCAATTTTCAACAGTGTGACCTGAATAATTAACTTAATTTCCTTTTTCTTTCTCAGTTTTTATCAATTGGGCATAATAATAATAGTAATAGTACCTACCTCACAGAGTTTCCATAATGATTGTATAAATATATTTAAAACTCCTAGATTAATACCTGGGATCTGAGCACTGTATAATTTTGCCACTATATATAACACATTTATGTATTATATAATTATGTAAAATATATGTATAATTATTTAATTATTATATTACTGTATAATTATTCTGATCTATGTGTCTGACACAGAGTAAGCAATCCGCATATAACTATGTTTTTCTTGAGACTGCATTTGCAGCCTTCAATATTTCATTCTTCGTGTCCTTGTTGAGAGCATTTGAGGGTAAAAAGTTATGAATTAACTCATTAAACTGTATTAAGTAGTGTTTACTAGTATACTCTACATTATTTTGTCAAGAATGTTGACCTTTGGGGTACCAAGTGCATTGAGAGCAGTATTTTAATAAATTATACTTTATTGATGGAGAAGGAAATGACAACCCACTCTAGTATTCTTGCCTGGAAAATTCCATGCACAAAGGAGCCTGGTGGGCTACAGTCCATGGGGTTGCAAAAGAGTCGGACTTGACTTGGCAACTAAACAACAATAACAACAAATACTTATTGAATATGAAAATGGGCATTTTATATAATTAGCTTTAAAGAAATGGTAACCCTGAGGAAATATGTATTTAGGCCTGGCATGCTGTGATTCATGGGCTTGCAAAGAGTCGGACATGACTGAGCGACTGAACTGAACTGACTAATATGAAGAGTAGAAATTAGCAGGACAAAGTATGATGGGGTAGCTCTTCCTAGTGGAAAGAACAACATGTATAATGGATCTAGGGTTAGACGAGGGAGTCTACAGAGACTTGGCTGACATTTTAAAACCCCATTCAAACTTACTTTTAAAAATTTAAATAAAGTGAAAATGCCATATTGGGACTGAGACTAATAATGTAGCAATACATATTTCCCCCAATTATTATAAAACTCAATGCAATTCCACCCACTAAACAAGCAGAATTTTTGGATTCTGAGAAAATAATTAAATTGATAAGCAATTATAAATGCCCATGGATCAATAAAAACTATTTTGTAAAAAATATACCATATGTTGGGGTTGAGGGAATGAAGCCTGCTCCACCAAATATTTAAGATATTTATGCTGTAAAGCTGGAGCAATAAAATTCTATAGTGTTGGCACAGAGGCAGTGAGACTTCTGGACAAAGCAAAGAGCCCAGAAAAAGAAGTATTTTGGAACTTTGACATATCTATGTCTGTGATGTCACATAGCAATGGAAAAGAATTGATAAAGAAAAATAAAATTAGCAGTCTATCTCCAATCACATGAAACAAAAGTCCATACTACCTTGACTATGAAATTAAAACAATAAAATCAATAGAAAAAATACATAGAAATACTTGTACTAAAAGATCTAGAAAGATACTCAATAAGATCCTTAAAATCCCAAATTAAATTATATTTGTATATAATATATTATGTAAATGAAATAGATCAAATTAGTTTCTCATTACTGAAATATACTGACAAAATTAACAGAAGCAATCATTGCAGTATTGAAAACAAAACAACACGAGATAATACATAATACATAAATGAATTACTACAAAGGAGACCAAATAAAAACTATCAGAAAATGAATGATTATTTCATGAACGAAAATTCAAATAGCTAACAATATATAGAAAGATATATAATCTTATGAGCAGGCAGAGATATATTAGTACAAATTAAAGTCTCAGATACTACCTTATACCTAACAAATTGGCAAATAGTAGAATGTTGCATATCAATTATCTATGGTATATAAAATTGTTTTTGTGGTTGTTAAGTGTCTAAGTTGTGTCTGAATGTTTATGACCCCATGATCTGCAGCTCACCACACTCCCCTGTCCTTCACAGTCTCCTGGAAATTGCTCAAACTCATGTCCATTGAGTCAGTGATACCATCCAACCATCTCATTCCCTGCTGCCCTCTTCTCCTGCCTTCAAGTCTTTCCCAGCATCAAGGTTTTTTTCCAAAAAGTCGGCACTTCACATCAAGTAGCCAAAGTATTGGAGCTTCAGCTTCAGCATCAGTCCTTCCAATGAATATTCAGAATTGATTTCCTTTAGGATTGACAGGTTTGATCTCCTTGCTGTCCAAGTGACTCAAGAGTCTTCTCCAGCACCACAGTTTGAAAGCATCAATTCTTTTTGCTCAGCCTTCTTTAGAATCCAACTCTCACATCCATACATGACTACTGGAAAAACCATAGCTTTGACTGTACAGACCTCTTTTGGCAAAGTGATGTCTCTGTTTTTAATACACTGTCTAGGTTTGTCATAGCTTTCCTTCTAAGGAGCAAGCATCTTGAATTTCATAGCTGCAGTCACCATCTGCAGTGAGTTTGAAGCCCAAGAAAGGAAAATATGCTACTGCTCCCACTTTTTCCCTTTCTATTGGCTATGAAGTGATGAGACATGATGCCATGATCTTAGTTTTTTTTTAAATGTTGAGTTTCAAGTCTCCTGTTTCACCCTCATCAAGAGTCCCTTTAGTTCCTCTTCACTTTCTGCCCTTAAAGTGGTGTCATATACATATCTGAGGTTGTTGATATTTCTCCTTGCGATCTTTATTCTATACTGTGAGTCATCTAGCTTAACATTTCTCATGATGCACTCTGCATATATTAGGTAAGCAGAGTGTCAATTTACAACCTTATTATTCCTTTCCCAATTTTGAACCAAATTTGTTCCATGTCCAGTTCTAACTGCTGCTTCTTGAACAAAACAGGTTTCTCAGGAGACAGGTAAGGTGGTCTGGTATTCCCATCTCCTTCAGAATTTTCCACAGTTTATTGTAATCCACACAGTCAAAGTCTTTGGCATAGTCAATAAAGCAGAAATAGATGTTTTTCTGGAGCTCTCTTGCTTTTTTAATGATTCAGTGGATATTGGCAATTTGATCTCTGGTTCCTCTGCCTTTTCTAAAACCAGTTTGAACATCTGGAAGTTCACAGTTCATGTATTGCTGAAGCCTGGCCTGGATAATTTTGAGCATTACTTTACTAGCATGTGAGATTAGTGCAATCATGTGATAGTCTGAGCATTCTTTGGGATTATAATGAAAACTGACATTTTCCAGTTCTGTGGCCACTGCTGAGTTTTTCAAATTTGCTGGCATATTGAGTACAGCACTTTCACAGCATCACCTTTCAGGATTTGAAATAACTCAACTGGAATTCCATCACCTCCACTAGCTTTGTTCATAGTGATGCTTTCTAAGGCCCACTTGACTTCACATTCCAGGATATCTGGCTCTAAGTGAATGATCACACCATCGTGATTATCTGGGTCATGAAAATATTTTTTTGCACAGTTCTTCTGTGTATTTTGGCCACCTCTTCTTAATATCTTCTGCTTCTGTTAGGTCCATACCATTTCTGTCCTTTATCAAACCTATCTTTGCATGAAATGCTCCCTTGGTATGTCTAATTTTCTTGAAGAGATCTCTAGTCTTTCCCACTCTATTGTTTTCCTCTATTTTTTTGCATTGATCGCTGAGGAATCAATCTGATTCTCTGCTGAGAATCGCTGATCCTGGGAGTTAACTCCCCACAATTCCTGTACTTGAGTGAGATTCATTTACTTCCCCTAAAGCAGAAAATCAAAAGAATGTATTTACTTACTTTTATCTTAATATGGAACAGAGACTTTCAGTGACATCTGTAGGTGAGGTCACAGTTAGATCAATGAATGTACACTCCACACCGGAAGGTTTGGCTACACATTGCTTATGATATGTATTGAATATATCTTAGTGTGCCATCAGTAATGGAATGTAAAATTAAAACATGTTATATAGATACAATTAATTTTTTAGCAATTCTACAGAAAGAATAAACTATATTTGGAAAACTTGTTCTAAAATATATTGAACCAGAAATGACAAAACATTAAATTTTATATAAATTTTATATAAATTTATATAAATTTTATATAAATAACATATATATTTATGTATACACATATCTCACTTAGACATAAATTCAATAAATCTATGAGAGTGGGTATCAATGTCAAGAAAAGGAATGCAATTGGAACATGAGTTTAAAGAGAAACCTGAGACCCACAATGAGTAGGATGTTGATAATAAGATACAGTGAATGCAGTACAAACAACTCAATTCGACACAACTGAAATGCCTGTATTTGAGATTCCTTCAGGCATTTAGATAGATAGATAGATAGATAGATAGATGTTGTTGTTGTTGTTCAGTTGCTAAGTTTTGTCTGAATCTTTGGGACCCCATGAATTACCACATGCCAGGATTCCATGTCCTTCATCTCCCAGAGTTTGTTCAAACTCATGTCCATTGAGTTGGTGATGCCACCCAATCATCTCATCCTCTGTTTTCCCCTTCTCTTCCTGTCTTCAATCTTTCCTAGCATCAGGTTTTTTTCCAATGAGTCAGCTTTTCCCATCAGGTGGCCGAAGTATTGGCGTTTCAGCTTCAGAATCAGTCCTTCCTGTGAATATTCAGAGTTGATTTCATTTAGGATTTACTGGTTTGATCTCCTTGCTTTTTAAAAAACTCTCTAAGTTTGTCATAGCTATTCTTCCAAGGAGTAAGCATCTTCTAATTTCATAGCTGCAGTCAATGGTCACAGTGATTTTGGAGCCCAAGAAAATAAAGTCTGTGACTTTTTCATTTTTTTCCCCACCATGAAGAGATGGGACCTAATGACATGATGTTAGTTTTTTGAATGCTGAGCTTTAAGCCAACTTTTTCACTCTCCTCTTTCACTTTCATCAAGAGGCTCTTTAGTTCCTCTTCACTTTATGCCATTAGATTGGTGTCATCTGCATATCTGAGATTTTTTTATATTTCTCCTGGCAATCTTGCTTCCAGCTTGTGCTTCATCCAACCTATCATTTCCCATGATGTACTCTGCATAGAAGTTAAATAAGTAGGGTGACAATATATAGTCTTCATGTTCTCCTTTCCCAATTTTGAACCAGTCCATTGTTCCATGTCCTAACTGTTCTAACAGTTGCTTCTTGACCTGCATACAGTTTCACATGAAGCAGACAAAGTGCTCTGCTATTCTCATGTTTTTAAGAATTTTCCACAAATTTTTGTGATACACACAGTCAAAAGCTTTATTATAGGCAATGAAGTAGATGTTTTTCTGGAGTTCTCTTGCTTTTCTATGATCCAGTAGATGTTGGCAATTTGATTTCTGGGTTACTATGCCTTTTCTAAATCCAGATTATACATCTAGAAATTCTCAGGTCATGTACTAGTGAAGCCTAGCTTGAAGGATTTTGAGCATTACCTTGCTATCTTGTGAAATCAGGAGAATTGTATGGTAGTTTGAATATTTTCTGGCATTACCCTTCTTTGGCATCAGAATGAAAACAGACCTTTTCCAGTCCTGTGGACACTCTGAGTTTTCCAAATTTATTGGCATGCTGAGTGAAGTACTTTAACAGTATCTACACAGGGTACATTTCATGGGGTCACACGGGTTTGGACATGACTGAGCAACTAAGCTCAGCACACAGGTAAAGACAGTAAATTAACTGAGAATTCCATAGATGATACATTTAATTCATATTAGTAAATATCAGAATTATGTATGATTTTATGAAATAGAATTTAACACTATTTTCCCAAGGTTTAGGACAAAGTGACAGTTGATATTTTTATTCTCAACCCCTCCTCCAAATCCTAACTCACAAAATGCTTAAGAAATAAGAAAATAGATTACTATGCTGAAGCTGAAACTCAATACTTTGGTCATCTGATGCAAAGAATTGACTTACTTGAAAAGACCCCGATGCTGGGAAAGATTGAAGGCAGGAGAAGGGGATGAAAGAGGATGAGATGGTTGGATGGCATCTCTGACTCAATGAACATGCTGCTGCTGCTGCTGCTAAGTCACTTCAGTCGTGTCTGACTCTTAGTGACCCCATGGGCTGCAGCCCACCAGGCTCCTCCACCCATGGGATTTTCCAGCAAGAGTACTGGAGTGGGTTGCCATTGCCTTCTCTGCAATGGACATGAGTTTGAGTAAACTGTGGGAGTCAGCTATGGACAGTGAGGTCTGGTGGGCTGCAGTCCATGGGGTCACAAAGAGTCCAACACAACTGAGCGGCTGAAATGAACTGAACTGAAATGACGAGTGCAGGGTATGTTAAATTAATTATACTCTACAACTAGAACATGGTGACTTTTCATGAATTTGATAATCAGTCAGTGATTACTAAATTAAAATTATCGTATATGCAAAAATTCAGGTGTAGGTATTATTGTGCACTCACTCTTAAAACAAATTTTTAAAAATTATGTGTTGGAACTGCTTAATAAAATAGAGATTAAAAAATTAGAAAAATATAAAAGTTGGTGAAATATTTTAGAATACATTTATTTATTACAATAAATATCTTAAAAATTTTGTTAATATATAAGAAAGTAGATTTTAAAAATACATTGTGAAATACACTTCAAATTAAGCAAAGAATCAAAACCCATATTTAGAGAGAACAAGTAATTATGGAAATCTTTATGCTATTAAAATATACTTCCTTTACTTGGTATGAGAGGAGATCCACTTGAAATTTTTTTTTAATACTTATTTTATTTGCATAACATTTCTAAATGAACCATAAGAAGTTGAAAATATAGCTATTGCTGAGAAGAAAATCTGGGAAACTGGGGTTGAGACATATTTATACTTACTCCTTTTTTAATCTTTTGAAATATTCACTATATTTGTCTACTACCTCCTACAAAGTAGGCAATACAACCTAAACTAAAAGTGTAAAACAAAACTCTTAAAAATATATAATTAATGCAAAGAGAACAATTATGTAAGCTTTATGTTACTACTTTCTTGGCATGAATGAAATCTACTTACTTCATAAAAAATGATTATTTTATATCATTGTGTTCAAATCTCTAAAATGGCCAGGAATTGAAAGTCAGTTCTTAGGTAGGTTGATACGAAGTCCAGGTCCCTGAGGAGGAGAAAATGGTCTGGGGTTCTCAAGGAGGAGAAAAGGACAAATATTTTTTTCTACATTGCTTTGCCCTAGTCAGTATAACAATGTATCTTGCTCAAGGACAGGTTTCTCCTTAACAAGAAACTTCTGAATAATCTTGTTATTTTAAGAGGTTTGTTGTGAGAGTGAGTCTGGTAAGATCTTTCTATTGTTAGTTCTAAAATCTTGTATTTTAAGACCTATGTTGGGGGAGTGGGTCTGATAAAAGTATATAAGGCCGTGATAAGAGTAGCCAGTGGGGGCACTCTCCATCCCTCTTCTGATGTCAATGTAAGAATGCTTTCTCTGTCTTCCTTAACTTTAATAAGACTCTGCTACACAAAATTTCTTAGGTGATCAAGTCTGGTCTCTGGTCCCAAAGCTAAATCTTCTTTAGAGATCACTACTCCGACATTGTTCACCATAAGCTATCAGAATTGGAGCAAAAAATAAATGCTACTCCAGCTAAAGTTATTCATTTTCAACATGTCATTCTATTGCAAATAGTTGTTAATTATTTTTAAATGTAAAGTAACATATCAGACATAAATAAATACTCGATGAGCCTGCTATTTTGATCATAAATGCACACTATGAGCTTTGTCCTGGGTGCAGAGAAGTATTCTTTCATCAAAGTGAAACAAAACCTCAGAGTCAAGAGCAAAATCAAACTTGTGATATGTAAGATTAGAGCTAAAAAACACACTTTTGGTAATTATTTGTACTGGTTTACTATAGCAAAAGCAAAGAGAAGTTTTTTCCCCTTTCCTTTCTCTTTCTATTAAACTGGATAACACAAAACACATTAAAAAAGAAGAGGAGGCACTTAGATGATTGGTAATGTTCATGGATTATTTGCAGTAGCTAGTTCTTCTCTATAAGCCTCGGCAGAATATTTCATTTTTGCTATAGTGCATAGCAAATATTCATTTCTTTTTAAAAATAAATTATTATGTTAATTGTAAAATAACCCTAGGACAAATAACTTTGTTAACTTTCTAATGAGATCACACTGATTCATTTTTATTTGTGATTTAAAATGCAAAATATAAATTTAAAAAAAAATCAGTAACAAAGTTCTTAAAATTCTGGTAGCAGACAAGCCCATTTGCAAATGGGTAAAAAATGTGGGTAAGCAATGGTACTCCTTAAGATTTTCATGGCCTGGAGGTTACCTTTTCAGATACTGCAGAATAGATTCTAATGTTCCTGGCAACTCTAATTTCTAGGAGTCTTGCAAAAGAAGTGTACTCTACATATTCATAGTTTTGAACTTAAGAATAAGAGCTTTCATTCAAATAACCCCACAGCAAGTTCTTTGTGATCTTTAGTGCCTAGAAGCCTTGTATTTCAGCATTTTACGGAACACAAGGTTAACTTGAGTTCTAAAAACAGTTCATTAAGAAAGATGTTTTTCAAGTAAACACCAAACACTGTACATACTGATAATAATCACAATTGACTTTAGGGATTGTTCTGTGAGTTTCATAATTCAACAAATAGCAAACGTCTTGCTTTTTGGAGACATAGGAACTCAGAAATGCCTATGGCACTATATTTATCATGAAATTTACTACTGGTAAATTTCAGTACTATCCTTGTAAGAATTTTGTCATGTCTACAAGGATTTGATTTTGTTTTCCAACAATTCAATATTTGAAAGATCATTAAATAATATTAAATTCTTAATGACTTGATCTAAAAATAAATCAGAAGTACTTTTGAGGATGAGTTATGACAGAAAAAAATCCATTGCCCTCTTAAGAGTTGAGAAGAAGTTACACACACACACACACACTTTCAACTGTTTTAGTGAATGTACAAACTCAAAAAATATTTCACTCTCTGTGAGTCCATTTTTTGGTTCCACATTTCAATTAGATTGTGAAAAGCAGAGTAGGATCAAAGGGAAAGCAATTTAACAGGTGAAATCTCTGAGAAGTTGAAGGAAGAACAAATAAATGAGCTGGTAATTCAGGCTGTAGAAGAAAAACCAAGGTGATTTAATAGATCCCACAGCACCCTGGCAGGCTGTATTTCACAACTCACCATTTTGTTCTCTTCCATCAAGACCTGCAAAAGTGTTTGTTCATGGGCAAAATTTTGAGGAGATACTTAATTATTTATTCAATATAAATCATTAAATACATAAAAATAATTGTTACAAAGCAAAAGCACAATCATTTCCCATTTAGAGATCTATTTAAAAGGAAAGAAATGGTCTCATATTAAAGTGAGAAATATAGGTTAAAATAATATGGAATTGGGATCTCATAATAACTGTTTGAACAGGTTGAAGCACACTGTGTTTTTAAACAATGTGGGAATGTGGATATGAATATAAATCCAGGTCAAGTTTTTTCCTCAATTTATTAAATACAAAAAAATAGCCTAAAAAAGAAACATATGTTGGCAACTACATTAATGATTAATTTTACATAATTATGTATAACTGCTTAAATGAAAACACACATAAACTAGGTGGAGTGAAGCAGGGATTCTTGAAGTGTGTTATCAGATGAGCAGCATCAGCATCATCAAGGAGTTTGATTAAAATATTAATCCTCAGGTCCCATCTCATATTTACTAAATCTGAAATGTTGAGTGTGAGGTCAGCAATTTTCCTTTAGCAAGATGTTTCTGATACAACTAAAGTTTGAAAACAACCAGAATAGAGAAGGGTGATGGGATTTTAACAAATGAGATAGTCTTTTGGGTTCATCTAATTTCCAATGGTATTTTCATGGCTTTATCTGTCTGCCTCCTCTATTTAATCAGGGAAGGCCTATGTGTGTACAGTTTAAAAGATATTCTTTTTGGTCCCTGATATTTTAAGACAAGTGTAGTGAAAAATATAAACATTTCTCACTTTATTGCAAAGAAGTTTCTAGCATAGTTGAACCGCCATCCTTATTCTAAACATCAGACATGAAAGTGAAAGTGTTAGTCGTTCAGTCATGTTCGACTCTGCATGACCCCATGGACTGTAGCCCACCAGGGTCCTCTGTTCATAGAATTCTCCAGGAAAGAATACTGAAGAGCGTTGCCGTTCCCTTCTCCAGGGCATCTTCCCAACCCAGGAGATCAAATCCTGGTCTCCTGCATTGCAGGCAAATTCTTTACTATCTGAGCCACCAGGGAAGCAGATATCAGGTATAAATAATATAATTTAACTCATATTAATTTATTCTTTATAGATAAAATGTTAATTCATATCCCTTCATGAATTATAAAGATAATGTTTATTTTTATACTTAATTAAGGAAATAATTAGTAGCTTGATGAAATCATTGGTATGAACTTTAGACTATCACAAGAAAACATGTTTTAAAGAGTTTAGTAATTTCTAAAAAGCCACACTTCAGATACTACATCTTTGAAAAATGAGATGACAAAGGCGAAAAGAACATTAGACTAGAAATTTGAAGCCTTGAGATAAGATTTGAACTTTGCATTAATTATTAAAGATCTTAGGGAATTTTCCTGACCTCCTAAGTTATTCTTAGTTCATTTATAAAATGAAGGTGAACTCCTTGATCCTTTCTATGATTTGAAGTTTAGGGGAATAGAATACTTATACCAATATAGTTCATTCTAGCATTGCCTGGAGATTGTATTAATAGAACTGTTTTTTATCCAGAAATTTCTGTGTTCTTCTGTATTTGGTTCTACTACATTGTTGCAACATTGTCATGTTGTGTTGCCAGAACCCCAAGTTCCTTACCAGGCAGCTCACATGGCTGTTGTCTGTCTTCTTATTTAATGCAACTATTTAAATTAACTTTTCCTGGACTTCATGATGGAGAAGGCAATTGCAACCCACTCCAGTACTCTTGCCTGGAAAATCCCAGGGACAGAGGAACCTGGAAGGCTGCAGTCCCTGGGGTCGCACAGAGTCGGACATGGCTGACGCGACTTAGCAGCAGCTGCAGCAGATTTCATGAAAACTTTGTATAAATCAAACATGTCCATTAATACCATTCTAAAAATTAACCCTAGGATTTCTGTTAAGAATTTTCAAATATCTCTTTCAACTCAGGGATTGAAGTTACAAGCAAGTTTTATTGCCTAGAAAAGCTTCATTTAATTCATACGGTTTTATCAAGTTTCTGTATGGATGGTATTAACTTTAAAACCCATTGCACTTTTATATGTAAATCACAATTGTGAGCCTTATTTAAGCATCTCTTTATTTTTAACCTCCCCATCATATATGAACAAAAATTTGAAATACTTTAAATACTTTTGCTTGGAATGTCAGTGTTAACTGAGTTATTCTTGGCAGTTCCATTTTCCTTCCAGTTTAACTACTGTCAATCTTTGTGGGCTGAGATTCTTTTCCATGAAATAATCTTTTTATCTAGTTTTATTATGACATTTTTAGTTGTTCCAAAGTTATCAAGACATATATGAGATAATTTTTTTTAATTTCTGTATTTCAGCAATGAGCTTTAATATACTTGCTTATTTAAAATAATTAACATAGAGAAGTTTCTCGTACTTAAGAAATAATACATTAAACTGCCATATTTTCACATAGTAAAGGCAGACATGTTGAAATATACAACCAAATTGCTGAATTTTATGCTTTGCAATATTTAATGTATACAATATATTCTTTATTCATTCATCTGTTGATGGACACTAAGGTTGGTTCCATATCTTGTCTATTGTAAATAATGTTGTTATAATCATTGTGGTGTATATATCTTTTTGAATTAGTATTTTCCTTTTCTTCAAATATATACCCATGAGTGGAAATGCTGCATCAGATCATGATTCTATTTTTAGTCATTTGAGGCACCTCCAAACTGTTTCAAAAGTTGTTGCACCAATTTACGTTCCCACCAATAGTATACTGTTCAGTCGCTCAGTCATGTCCGACTCTTTGCAACCCCATGGATAGTAGTATGCCAGGCTTTCTCTCCTTCACTATCTCCAAGAGTTTGCTCAGACTCATGTCCATTGAGTCAGTGATGCCATCCAACCATCCCCTTCTCCATTGCCTTTTTCTCCTCCTGCCCTCAATCTTTCCCAGTATCAGGGTCTTTTCTAATGAGTTGGCTCTACGCATCAGGTAGCCAAAGTACTGGAGTTTCAGTTTCAGCATCAGCCCTTCCAGTGAATATTCTTTGATTTCTTTTAGGACTGACTGGTTTGATCTCGTTGCTGTTCATGGGGGTCTGAAAAGTCAGTTTTCTCCAGCATCAGACTTTGAGAGGATCATTTCTTTGACACTCAGCCTTCTTTGTGGTCCAACTCTCACATCCATGCGTGACTATTGGAAAAGCCATAGTTTTGACTATATGAACCTTTGTCAGCAAGGTGATGTCTCTGCTTTTTAATATGCTATATAGGTTTGTAATAGTTTTTCTTCCAAGGAGCAAGCATCTTTTAATTTCATAGCTTCAGTCACCATCAGCAGTGATTTTGGAGCCCAAGAAAATTAAGTCTGTCATTGTTTCCATTTTTCCCCCATCTATTTTTCACGAAGTGATGGGACTGGGTGCCATGATCTTAGTTTTTGGAATGCTGAATTTTAAGCCAGCTTTTTCATTCTCTTCTTTCACTTTCATCAAGAGGCTCTTTAGTTCCTCTTTACGTTCTGCCGGCCTTTATTAGGGTGGTGTCATGTATATCTGAGGTTAGATATTTCTCCTGGCAATCTTGATTCCAGCTTGTGGTTCATCCAGCCTGGCATTTCACATGATGTTCTCTGCATAAAAGTTAAATAAGCAAGGTGACAAAATACAGCCTTGTCAAACTTCTTTCCCAATTTGGAGCCAATCTGTTGTTCCATGTCCAGTTCTAACTGTTGCTTCTTGTGCTGCATACAGGTTTCCTCAGGGAACAGGTGAGATGGTCTTGTATTTCCCTCTCTTTCAGAATTTTCCACAGTTTGCTGTGATCCACACAGTCGAAGGCTTTGGTGTAGTCAGTGAAGCAAAAGTAGATATTTTCTGGAGTTTCCTTTTCTCCACATCCTAGCCAGCATTTATTTTTCTTCATTTTGATGATGGTCATTCTGACATGTGTGAGGTGATATCTCATTGTGGTTTTGATTTGAATTTCTCTGGTAATTAGCATTGTTGAGCATCTTTTCATGTGCCTGTTGGCTATCTGCACGTCTTCTTTTGAAAAACGTCTATTCTGGTCTTCTGCCCATTTTTTCAATTGGGTTATTTATTTATTTATTTTTCTTATTTAGTTGCTAACTGACATCTCCCCAAAAGATAAGCACTTTGAGGAACAAAATTTGGAGAGAAAAAAATCATAATATTTGATATTGATTAAGTATTAATTATATATAGTGTTTGTGCTAAGCATTTTATTTGCATTTCTTCATTGAACTAGATAGGTAGTAACTAATATATAAGTAGTAGAATATATTATATTTGTTTTATTAGAATACATTATATTCATTTTACAAATAAACAAACTTATGCTTAAGAAATATTAGAAAATATTAGTCAATTAGTAAAGTTCCCACACTCAACAGCCTATTCAAGTTGGAATTGGAAAATCAGGATTTTGAAGTTGACTTTATCAGATCTGAGTAGTGTTGTACTAATTATGAAAAAAATAAGGGTGATTATGACAAATCATATATAAACATGCAACATTTTAGAATTTAATTTGTTAGACCTCATTGCTAGACTCAATCTAAGAAAAATTTTGCTCTCAAATGTAAAAATATAGTTTTGATTTCCATGTCACTCATTTAAACTCCCATTTTTCAGCCACACACACTGATTTATAGTGTTTTTACTTGCCTAATTTTAGTCAAATATAAGATACATTTGTACATATAATGAAAATGTCCTTTTAAACTGTTAAAGTATAGAAAGTTATGAAAGCATCATTTAGCCACATAATCTAATAGTTCCTTTTTGATACATTTGATGATAGTGAAATAAAGAAACAAACAAATAAATACTGCTTTATCTGTTGAATCAAGTCAGAAGCTCCAATCCTAAGTCTTCAAATAACAGGATGATATTTTTCATAGAAAACAACTTACTAGGCATCTTTTGTCATATTTTAATTGATGTATTGAATGAGGAAAGTTTTAAGCTGCTGTATATTTATAAGTATACAAACTTCTCTTAAATATCTATTTTCAGCTGTGACCTCATTTCTAACCTTACATTTCCTAATACTTGAATGCTTTACTCTTTCCTTAATCTACCAAAAGCAAATTTTATTTGGCTCCTAGGCCAAGGTGCTTTTGCTCCCAAATGCATCATGCCTATTACTAGCATTCACATTTTGTAGTCACTGCGGTTATTTTTCATTTTTGCTTTTTTCTCTTTTGTAACCCAAACACAGTCATCTTGGAAACCACATGGATTAAAATTTTATTGCTATATAATCAAATACCCCATAATGTAGTGCCTTAGAGCAGCAAAGATTTATTTTTTTCTAACAGTTTCTGTAAGTCAGGAATCTGAATATGGATTAGCTGGGTCTTCTGACTCAGGGCCTCACATAAGGATTCAATCAAGGTGGCAATCAGTACTGTGGTCATTTTAAAGGCTTGACTGAGGAAGCGTCCACTTCCAAGATCACTCTCATGGCTTGCTGAATTGTCAATGAATTGAATGCTTCAGCTTTTCACTAATCTTTGAACAGGGAACACCTTACTTGGCTTCCTTTCTTCTTTCCTTTTTTTTTTTTTTTTTGGCCACATTGGTCTGTCTATAAGGCAGCAAATGTCTTTGGCAACTGGTTTTTATTCAAGAGAGCAAATAAGATATCAAGAACAGTGAGCAGAATGAATGACAGAACACTTTTTTTTGTTTCTTTGTTTTTTCCATTTATTTTTATTAGTTGGAGGCTAATTACTTTACAATATTGTAGTGGTTTTTGTCATACACTGACATGAATCAGCCATGGATTTACACATATTCCCGATCCCGATTCCCCCTCGCACCTCCCTCTCGACCTGATCCCTCTGGGTCCTCCCAGTGCACCAGGCCCGAGCACTTGTCTCATGCATCCAACCTGGGCTGGTGATCTGTTTCACCATAGATAATATACATGTTTCAACGCTGTTCTCTCAAAACATCCCACCCTCGCCTTCTCCCACAGAGTCCAAAAGTCTTTTCTGTACATCTGTGTCTCTTTTTCTGTTTTGCATATAGGGTTATCGTTACCATCTTTCTAAATTCCATATATACATGTTAGTATGCTGTATTGGTCTTTATCTTTCTGGCTTACTTCACTCCGTATAATGGGCTCCAGTTTTATCCATCTCATTAGAACTGATTCAAATGAATTCTTTTTAATGGCTGAGTAATATTCCATGGTGTATATGTACCACAGCTTCCTTATCCATTCATCTGCTGATGGACATCTAGGTTGCTTCCATGTCCTGGCTATTATAAACAGTGCCGCGATGAACATTGGGATGCATGTGTCTCTTTCAGATCTGGTTTCCTCGGTGTGTATGCCGATATAATCTTGGAGTAACATCCTACCACTGTTTTTTATATACCAGTCACTAAAAGTAAGTTGCTAGGTCAATTTCCTTGTATTGACTATAAAATAACTAGCAAAAAAAAAAAAAAAAGAAATCACTCTCAAGTACAGTATTGAAAATGAAAGTGTTAGTCACTCACCCGTTTCTGACTCCTTGCGACCTTATGAACTGTGGCCCACCAGGCTCCTTTTTCCATGGAATTCTCCAGGCAACTGGAGTGGGTAGTTTCCCTCCTTCAGAGGATCTTCCTGATGCAGGGATCTAACCATTGTCTCCTGCATTATAGGCAAACTCTTTACCATTTAGCCACCAGGGAAGCCCTAAATGCAGTATTAGGATAGAGTTAAGATAGCATTTGGAAATTTTATTGTAGTGCCTATGCACAGAAGACTAAAGAGAACAAAATGTGTATACACATGTAATATAATGATTAGTCTTCATATCTCCTCGAACTTCCTTGGTGAACAAAGTTAGACTATAGCATAAATAGGGAAAACTCAAGCTTGAAAACACAGAGCTGACTTTAACAATTTCATATCTTAATTTGCTTGCTGGTGTGATTAATATTACTCAGATCTAAGCTATTTTATGTAACTAATTTTGAAACTAATTTGAATTATATTATTTTTATAATAGTAAGTTATAATAACTTTGTAAGTATAGTATTCCTTTGATTTATATTTCCAACTAATGTTCAAGTTGTGTTTTTAAGACTGTAATAAATTTTGACATTGCTTATTTTTAGCCTCATCATAACCTATTACAGATATAATGTTTGAGATTATATAACCTGATAAATAAATATTGTGTCAGACTCACTCACTGAATATAAAATACATGTATACATTTTAGTAGGTTTCCTATTTCAGTTGCATGAAAAATGCACATGTAGCAATTAGATTTTCTGAGGAAAAATTAGGACATACAGTGAATCATCTCAAAAAAAAGTCAGAGCATTATAATCAGCTCTGTATTGGAAAATATGACACATGTGCTTGTCCTGTGTGTATAGACAGTTCTCTGAAAAATATTTTTTGAGCATTTTTCTTGAGTTACATTCTTATATTTACTGTCATTTTCTCTCCACTGAAATTGCAGTAAATTTTACAAAACTCAGTGTATTCCTAGGAATAAAAAAAAAGAATCTAAATATAAAAATCAATAGCTATAGTGCTTCCAAGTTATAACCATGCAGAACTTGTCCTATTTGACAAGTGTTTGAATTTCAAACTGATGAATTGGGTTGCAAGAACATGAGCTCATAAAAATCATCCTTTCTCTGCTCTCATCTCAGCCTACCATATAATCAACATTTCATCTTCCTTTTTCTCTCTCTCTCTCTTTCATTTCAGTACTTTAGAGAAAAGAACAAAAGTGTTTGTATTTTTTTTTCCCCTCACTATTTCAGCAGAGAATCTCAGGACAGGACTCATAGAGCCAACAGCTCGGGAAAAAAGTGATACTGGCGCAGACAGAAATCACATTTGGTTTTGTAGAAACACTATAATTAACAACATAGGGAGCACTTTAGGACACAATTATTCTTGCCAGTGTTATTGGTGATTATCTCTGCTGCCCCTGTCCTGCACTAAAGTCCCCCTGCTTTACTCCTCCCAGAATTACAATTATCTGAATTCTGTGTGTAGTTTCTCTCTTCCGCACACACCGAGTTCTTATTACCACCAATATTTCTGATGGTTCAAACACCAAGTGACTTCTCTGCATGCTGGGAGGAGACATAGAGTTTGCCTGTTGCCCTTGGCTATTCACAACTTAGATTTATTTCCTTCCTACTGTCTCTCAGTACTTAGAGACTATTCTCTTTCCCATGAGTTTTTGAAGATGCTGAGAATGAATAAAATGGCCTCAAAAGCTTCTAAGTTAAGTATATTGTTAGCCACATGATTGGAAGTTTGCTAACTTTTGCGAGCATCTGGTAAATTAGAGAATTTCAGAATTGCTCTGGAAAAAAATAGAGGAACTCAAGAGGCAGCAACACACAATAAGCTGTATTCAATGGTGGTGGACAGGGGTCTATGAAAGTGGAAGTCCCTGAATAAGACCTTCCGGAGGGAGCAGCTATAGGAGGAAGAGGAGGTTTAGAGGAGGTTCATTTGTCAGGTGATGTCGGTTAATGGTAAGTTGGGGAATCCCTGGGTTGAGAGCTCCAAGGACAGAAGCAGTTTGGGGCCTTTTGTAGCTATAACATTTATCTTACCTATGGTTAGTAAAAGGTTTCCCAATGGCTCAGTGGGTAAAGAATGTGACCACAATGCAGGAAGAGACACAGTTTCAATCCCTGGGTTGGGAAGATTCCCTGGAACAGGAACGGCAACTCACTCCAGTATTCTTGCTTGGATTAGTTTACCACTAGCACCACCTGGGAAGCCCATATATGAGTAGCTTATTGTGATAAAAGATGATGCTGTTAAAGATGATAAAAGATGATGCTTCTATACTCAGTATGTCAGCAAATTTGGAAAACTCAACAGTGGCCACAGGCCTGGAAAAGGTCAGGTTTCATTCTAGTCCCAAAGAAAGGCAATGCCAAAGAATATTCAAATTACATTTCAATTGCACACATTTCACATGCTAGCAAGATTATGCTCAAAATCTTTCACCAGCATGTGGACTGAGGACTTCCAAATGTACAAGCTGGATTTAGAAAAGCCAAAGGAGCCAGAAATCAAATTGCCAACATTCACTGGATCACAGAAAAGGCAAGGAAATTTTAAAAAATTTTTGATTTTTTTTTTCTGCTTCTGTTTCATTAACTATGCCAAAGCCTTTGAATGTGTGGATAACAACAAACTGTGGAAAATTCTTAAAGAGATGGGAATAGCAGGCCACCTTACCTGTTTCCTGAGAAACCTGTATGCAGAACAAGAAGCAACTGTTAGAACTGGACATGGAACAACAGACTGGTTCAAAATTGAGAAAGGAGTATGACAAGGTTGCATATTGTCACCCTGCTTGTTTAACTTCTATGCAGAGTATATCACGAGAAATGCAGGAGTAGATGACTCACAAGCTGGAATGAAGATTGCCAGGAGAAATATCAACAATCTCAAATGTGCAGATGATACCACTCTAATGGCAGAAAGTGAGGAGGAACTAAAAAGCTTCTTGATGAGGGTGAAAGAAGAGAGTGAAAAAGCTGGCTCAAAACTCAACAGTCTAAAAACTGAGATCATGGTATCCCGTCCCATCACTTTATGACCAATAGAAGGGAAAAAAGTAGAAGCAGTAACAGATGTTATTTTCTTGGACTCCAAAATCATTACAGATGGTGACTGCAGCTATGAAATTTAAGATGCTTGTTCTTTGGTAGGAAAGTTATGTCAAACCTAAACATCATATTCAAAAGCAGAGACATCACTTCACCGACAAAGGTTCATATAATCAAAGCTATGTGTTTTTTCAGTAGTCATGAACAGATGTGAGAGTTGGACCATCAAGAACGTTAAGTGGCAAAGAACTAATGTTTCTGAATTGTGGTCCTGAAGAAGACTCTTGACAGCCCCTTGGATAGCAAGGAGATCAAAGCAATCAATCCTAAAGGATATCAACCTGAATATTCATTGAAAGGACTGGTGCTGAAGCTGAAACTCTAATACTTTGGCCACTAGATGCCAAGGACTGATTCACTGGAAAAAGCTCTGATACTGGGAATGATTGATGGCAAGAGAAGGCTACAGAGGATGAGATGGTTGAATGGAATCACTGTCTCAATGGACATGAGTTTGAGCAAACTCAGGGAGATAGTTAAGAATAGAGAAGCCTAGGGTAATGCAGTTCATGGGGTTGCAGAGTCTAACATGGCTTAGCAACTGAATAGCAAGAATTGTGCTCTATAGCTCATGTGGAAACCTACAGAGTAGTTACAATGTAGGCAATTTGAGTTTAAGATGAAGTTATACTTTATTCTTTTTATTTTTAAATGAGTTTTAGTTTGCATATAATGTATTAGTTTCAGGTGTACAGCATAATGTTTTAATATTTGTATATATTGAGAAATGATCACCACAATGTCAGGTTACTATTTGTCACCATACATACTTACAACATTTTTTATTGCTTGTGATGAAAATTTATAATATTTGCTCCCTTAGCAACTTCCAAATATGCAACACAGTATTATTAACTATAGTCACCTTTCTGTATACTACAGTCCCACGACTTATTTATTTTATCACCAAGCTACGCCTTCCTTGGTAAATGATTGCTCTACTTCTGAGATGGAGGTCAAGGTTTGGTATTGGGTCCTGCCAGAGACACTTAAACATGCAATATAAAGTGGCTATTTAATTTGAGGTGTTCTTCTTGAAGTGGGTGATTTCTTACTACCAACCCATGAAGCGGGCATGGCCAGCAGCAAATATATCCTGGTTCAAGAAGGCTGAAAAATCACAGTTAAGTTGTACTAACATGTGGATTCTTAATGCGAATATGCTTGCTGCACTAGCATCTGAATTCTTATCATAGCAGTTATTTTTGCACAATGGATGAATGAGAAAAAAATCAAGAGTGGTTTACAGATTCTTTTAAGAACTAATATGCTGACATGAGCTAAAATAGCACTGTTTTATGGTGACCCAGATGGACTGCAAATAAGTAAAACTCTTCCCGAATAGAACTGGGAACTGTACACAGAATCTATATTGACTTAAAGGGATACAGACAGAAATTATAATCTACGCTGATCAATAAGCAGTGGTTAACAGGATTGCTACATTAACAGGATTTTTAAAGATAGAAAGTTCAGTGACAAAGTGACAGCAATCAGCAATCATCAGCAAAGTGACAGCATCAGCAATCATCAGTTTTGTATTCAACTCAATATTGGTATCTTTGATTTGACATTTTTGTGTTCCATCATTATTGCATGGGCCACATTATCAGAAGCAGTTGACCTTACAAAGTAGTGGAATGGCCTATGAAACCTCAGTTATGGCACTATCTGTAAACCCATGCACTGCAGGTTGTGGAGCCTACCTACGGGATACAGAACATGCTTTGAATTAGTGGCCAATATATGATGCTCTGTCTCTCATTAACAAAATATATAGTCTGGGAGCTATTCCAGATGAGTTACCAGAAAATGTTTGCCATCGCAGAACTATATGATCTTATGATTTAAGTTCTCAGAAGCAAACAGCATCTTTCTACCAAGAAGTACAGCAATAGTTTTATTGTACTGTATGCATATGACTTTTTGGACTCCTCATATCACCATATCAGTAGAAAAGAAGTTTTATTTTTACTTGGATGAGGTGACTAATTTTAGTTACAAAGGAAGATACAAATGATGCCACAAAATATGTGCAAGGCAGGATACGTCCTTAACCCTCAATCCTTTGGGTCACTTAGTACTGCCAACGACAATGGTAAGAAATAATGGATGACAACACAGTAATAATTGCTACAGGAAAACCTACTGATGTGTGCTAAAACTCAGTGAGTAAAAATTTAAGAAGAAATAGGACATTTATGTATTTAAAAAAAAGATATATCTTCCTCAAAACATTGATTAATAAGAAAGAGAAAATTACTTGACAGCGGAGAAACCTACCAGAGGTCACCTTAACTACACAATTAAGGTTAAAATCGCTCATAATGAGACATCTGAATAGAAAGCACCCTTTGATCTGATTTATTGAGAAGAGCACATTATCTCTAAGTTTTTTTTATAAAATTACATGACCTCAATATAACCATGAGAAAATATCTATAGTAAATACCATGCAAACCAAAATTGATGGACAGTCTAGAAAATATTCATACTGTGTATTAGTAGGATTATACTATTGTTAGCATTCATTCTTAAGTGTAAATATGAAAAGAGTTGTGCAAACTTAAGTCAAGAAGTCAAACAGAGCCCACTCTAGTGGTTACTCTGACTCAATACCCCCTCTACAGTCTTCTAGTTTCCTTTATTCTAGATATCAATAAAATATCAATAGATATTTTAAACATAAAAGAGGAAGATAGATATTTTTTAAATAAAAAAGAAGTAAAAAGCAAGAGGTACATTTTCCAAATTATCTTGAAGCTTGGCTGCACCAGGCCCCTCCTGACATTTGGAGGTAGAAAGGAGGAGGGTAAGATATGGCAGCTGGAAGACTGAGACATCTTGTGAGCATAATGACAGAAGTCTCTATTTCCTCTAGATTCCTCTGCAAACATCTACTTAATAGAACTAGCTACAAAATCGAGTGTGGTAATAGTATCAGTGTTTTCCACTGTTGGAATCCTGTGGAACTGTTGGCTATTTCTTTGACTATATTGTCACTAGTTGCATTGTCCCTGGTTGTGTAAATTTACACAAACTTTAGTTGTGTAAATTTAGTAAGAGCAACTGTAATCATTTGATAACCTACTAGATTCAAAAGCTTAAATGCAGAAGATAGTGATGCTGAAATGATAGAGTTCTAACTAAATTGGTATATAATGGTAAGAGCACATAATCATATAGCTTAGAGGGAAAGGATAGAGTGAGCCTGAACAGACTGTGGCGCTCACTGCTCTGAGTTTACCTGGAAACTCTGTAATGACTTATATATGTGAGTATTTTTAGAGCCAGACTCTCCTGTTACATTATTAAAATGCAGTCTGTCCTGGTTACTGGCTTTATTAGTCAGAGTGCTCCAGAGAAACAGAACCAATAAGATATCTATGTATCTACCTACCTATTTATAATTATATATATATATATATACATATATATATAATGCATGGTGAGATATTATATATATATAGAGAGATTTTATATATATATATATAGAGAGAGATTTTATATTTATATATATATATATATATATATATATTCAGAGAGAAAGAAAGATTTAAGGGATTATTACTATATTAATATCTACATATGTTTTATATATATATATATACATATATATATATATATATATAAATAGAGAGATAAATATAAATGTTTATGGAAATTCAAGACCTGAAGTTATGATTTTGGTTCCTAATTCTCCCAGGCACTGCAGGCAGACAGGAAACCTAGGGAATGTTTTTGTGTTGCAGTGATGTTCAAATACCTTCTCCTACAGTAAACCTCAGCTTTCAACCAGTTGGACAACTCCCGCCCACACTATGGAGAGTAAGCTACTTGACTCAATGGTCCTTGATTTAAATGTTAATCACACAGAAACAATACCTTCATAGCAAAATCTAGACTGTTGTTTGACCCAATAACTGGACACCATACCTATGTCAAATTAACACATAAAATTAAGCATCACTCCAATCCACTAGATACCTAGTCCCATAGTATTGAACATGCTATTTTATACTAAATATATTGTGATTCCGACTCAGAACATTCTACCTCGTAGCTGAAACTATTTACAAACTAACCTGTAGATATTTTATGGCTCCAACTGAAGTCAGATCTCTGTATTACAACCAGTCCAGACAGAACAAGGATGAAGATAAAATGTGACACTGCTGTAATACAAAATGTCAATAATAGTACTCAAAACTTCTCAAGATAAACAAACAAAATTAACATTTTTCTATCAATTTTATATTCGGAAGTTCTTTGAATTAGTGCTTACTTCAGAAAGTTATTTCATGGTGAATTAATCTGAGAATTCTATATACTCTTTATCTGAGGCTTTAGGTTTTCTCCCCAAAGACCAAACTTCTGCACTCTGATAAACATGGGTGGAAACTGACCATTAATACTTGAGTAAATTTATTACAGAACTGAAAATTATTAGAATAGAAAACGTTTAATTCTTCATTGTATTTAATACAGAAGTATGTGTATTTATCTGTATTTATTAAGGACTAAAGTAATAATTATCCTGAGTTTTTCTGCCATTTAAAAAACTAAGATTATGGCATCCGGTCCCATCACTTCATGGCAAATAGATGGGGAAACAATGGAAGCAGAGAACGATTTATTTTCTTGGACTCTGAAATCACTGCAGATGGTGACTGCTATCATGAAATTAAAAGAGGCTTGCTCCTTGGAAGAAAAGCTATTACAAACCTAGACAGAATATGACAAAGTAGAGTCACTATTTTGCCAACAAAATTTTGTCTAGTCAAATCTATGGTTTTTCCAATAGTCATGTATGTATGTGAGAGTTGAATCATAAAAACTGCTGAGCACCAAAGAATTGATATTTTTGAATTGTGGTGTTGGAGAAGATTCTTTAGAGTCCCTTGGACTGCAAGGAGATCAAACCAGTCAATCCCTAAGGAAATCAGTCCTGAATATCCGTTGGAAGGACAAATGCTGAAGCTGAAATTCTAATACTTTGGTCACCTGATTTGAAGAACTGACTCAATGGAAAAGACCCCGATGCTGGGAAAGATTGAAGGCAGGAGAAGAAGTGGATGACAGGATGAGATGGTTGGATAGGATCACCAACTCGATGGATATGAGTTTGAGCAAGCTCTGGGAGTTGGTGATGGACAGAGAAGCCTGGCATGCTGCAGTCTATAGGGTCACAAAGAGTTAGACATGAATGAGTGACTGAACTGAACTGAACTGATCCTGAGTTTAAGGAATTATTGTAGACTGTGAAGGCATTGACAAACCTCTAGGGCCTTTCAGTTTGACCTGAAAAAATGGTGAGCTATAAGCCTCGAAATTAGAAAAGGGTATTTAAGTCAACAATGAAATACTTAAGTCAAATTGTTAGTGGTCATTGTGTGAAAATTTGCATATAGATACACAAAATTATGACTCTATTTTTCCAAGAACATGTAAAGAACTAGCAAAATCCATTTATATTAAGAAATTTTGACCTATAAAATTAAGCTAGACCAGAGTAATCCTAGCTTTCTGAGTTAACTGACTTCCTATATAATTGTATATTTGAAAAATAAGATAGCTCTTAAAACATGATTAAGCTAATTAAAATTTTGAGAAATTTAAATATACCTAAATATTTCTAGCATCCTTCCTTTTACACAGTGAAGGAGAGAAGCTCTGGTATTGCCTAGCATCTGAATAAGAAATAATTCAGCATGCAAAAGACACATTGGCACTTTTATTATTCGTAACTTATGGCCATAAATAGGAGGACATGAAAAGGAATGTTAGGAGAAATTAATTAACTGATTAAAATTCAAGTATAGGTGCATGAGAAAAAAGGATCATCATACATTCAATCCATTCATTTTCCAGACTGACATCATAATATTTTAAAATAAATATAGGAGAAGGTAATATAATAATAACTAACAACTGGGGATCTTATTTTAGGTGAGGAATCATTAGTTGATTTAAAAGAAAACAAGCAAAACAAAAAAAAAAAATCACAAATGTTAACTCATCTGTGGGAATTTAAAAAATACTTAATAGCAAAACAGTTATATGAATAAAAGAGAAAGAAAAAAGAATGGTTCTTCAGTACTTAATATAGCAAAGTAGGTATATACTTCACTATCATATTTGCAGCTGAGAAAGCATTGGTTAGATATTGCTATATAAAGCTGAGTAACAAACAACCATAGAATCCAATCAGAAAGTGCAGCTTCTCTGGCCTCACCTGGGCTGGTTTGCAGGCGTCATAGCTGGTTGGGGCTCAGCTGATAGAGGTGGATGTCCACAGGGCAATTCAACTTCAGGAAGTGCATCTGACTGGTTTTGGCTCCTCCCGGGTACCGCATGGCCAGGCTCAGGTTTGCTTCAAGTGTGTTCAATTGGGGAATTAGGGACAAAAGAGTAACAGCTACTCAAGGAAGGCTTTTTTGTGGCAATGGGAGAGGTTGTTGTTTAGTTTGTAAGTTGTGTCCAACTCTTTGTGACCCTGTGAACTGCAGCATGCCAGGCTTCCCTGTCCTTCACTATCTCCTGGAGTTTGCTTAAATTCATGTCGATTGAGTGGGTGATACTATTTAGCTATCTCATCCTCTGCCACCCCCAAAGTACAAGACAGCAAACAGAACTCCGATAAGATACTGAAGCCTCTCCTGTGTCCTGCTTGGCAAGGTAAATCACATGAGCAAGCCTCAAGTTGAGTGGTGACTGGGCTGCAGGTGTGTGTGTGTGTGTGTGTGTGTGTGTGTGTGTGTGTGTGTGTGTGAGCTCAGTCACTCACCCTTTGTGAGCCTGTGTTGGGAGTAGCCCAACAAACTCTGTCCATGGGATTCTTCAGGCAAGAATACTGAAGTAGGTTGTCTTTCCTTACTCCAGGGGATATTCCTGACCCCGGAATGGAAAATGCGTCTCCTATGTCTCCTGGATTGGCAGGGGGATACTTCACCACTGTGCTTGGAAAGCCCAGGTCTGGGGCTTGATGGGGGGAATGTAACTTACCTCCAGGAAATATTAAGGAAAGGAAGTGAATTTTTTTTATAATGATATCATCTACTTCATTGTCCTGTTTTTCATACTTACTTCCCTGTCACTTGCAAAGTTCATTGACCCTATTCCATAAACGCTAGAAGTCTCATCCAAATACATCAACTTGAAATCCAGTATTTCATGTTCTATATGATCTACATGATTTAAAGTATTTAATTTTAAAATGAAGACCTATGATATAAAGAAGCAAGTTATATCTATCTACCAAGCATCTATCATATGACGCTAAAACAGGAGAAAGATAGTAATGAATAGCTATTTTTGGAGAAGGAAAGAGCAGGGAAAAGCATAGCAGTCACTGATTCATGTCCAAAATCTCAGTGAGAAAATATCAGATCTCTCTACCTTGGATTTTAAAAAAACATACTTTCTTTAGACTTTTTAATAGTGGTTCCCTAGTTTGTTTTTCTTCACAGACTACTACTCAGTTTTCTGGAACTTTCTTTATTTATCCTGCTTGGTTGTATTTGAAAATATATATTTTTTCCATTTATTTTTATTAGTTGGAGGCTAATTGCTTTACAATATTGTAGTGGTTTTTGTCATACATTTACAAGAATCAGCCATGGATTTACATGTATTCCCGACATCCTGATTCCCCCTCCCACCTCCCTCTCCACCCGATCCCTCTGGGTCTTCCCAGTGCACCAGGCCCGAGCACTTGTCTCATGCATCCAGCCTGGGCTGGTGATCTGTTTCACCCTAGGTAATATACATGTTTCAATGCTGTTCTCTCGATACATCCCACCCTCGCCTTCTCCCACAGAGTCCAAAAGTCTGCTCTGTACATCTGTGTCTCTTTCTGTTTTGCATATAGGGTTATAATTACCATCTTTCTAAATTCCATATATATGCGTTAGTATACTGTATTGGTCTTTATCTTTCTGGCTTACTTCACTCTGTATGATGGGCTCCAGTTTCATCCATCTCATTAGAACTAATTCAAATGAATTCTTTTTAACGGTTGAGTAATATTCCATGGTGTATATGTCCCACAGCTTCCTTATCCATTCGTCTGCTGATGGGCATCTAGGTTGCTTCCATGTCCTGGCTATTATAAACAGTGCTGCAATGAACATTGGGTACACGTGTCTCTTTCAGATCTGGTTTCCTCGGTGTGTATGCCCAGGAGTGGGATTGCTGGGTCATATGGCAGTTCTAATTCCAGTTTTTTAAAGAAATCTCCATACTGTTCTCCATAGTGGCTGTACTAGTTTGCATTCCCACCAACAGTGTAAGAGGGTTCCCTTTTCTCCACACCCTCTCCAGCATTTATTGCTTGTAGACTTTTGGATAGCAGCCATCCTGACTGGCGTGTAATGGTACCTCATTGTGGTTTTGATTTGCATTTCTCTGATCATGAGTGATGTTGAGCTTCTTTGCATGTGTTTGGTAGTCATCTGTATGTCTTCTTTGGAGAAATGTCTGTGAAAATATTTTTGAATAATGTTTCCTTTTTGGCAATTAAGCAGCTTTCTCAACACACTTCTTGTCATGTAAAAATTTGGGTGCTAGAGTCCTTATTTTAATCTCATTCTGCTTTATTCTAGGCTGACTTTGATTTTGCCAGTAAAGTTCTTTCAAAAGCTTAAAAATTTTCAAGGCACTTTATTTTACTCCAAAAACCACATGATAACTCTTTTAAAAACATGCTTAACCAGGAATATTTTGGTCCGTTAGGAGTGAGAACCATGATTGTAATCTTTCTATAAGTAGTTTTTGCCATTCAAGGAGGTCTAATAGAAGTAGTCATAGGTCACTAAGAGGTTTTAGTTAAGGCAGAACAACCTATCTTTGTTTTGGTCTATACACCACTAGATATATCTTAATTCTTTTTTATTTTTTATCTTTCTTTTTTTAACCTTAATTCTTTTAATGATTCTCGATGCTGGGAGGGATTGGGGGCAGGAGGAGAAGGGGACGACAGAGGATGAGATGGCTGGACGGCATCACTGACTCGATGGACATGAGTTTGAGTAAACTCCGGGAGTTGGTGATGGACAGGGAGGCCTGGCGTGCTGCGATTCGTGGGGTCACAAAGAGTTGGACATGACTGAGTGACTGAACTGAACTGAGGCTATTACTGAGAATCTTCTGAATAGAAATATTGTTGTTATGAGTTGAACTGTCCCCACTAAAGATCTTATTTGAAAATGGGTCTTACAGAGGTCATTGAGGTTAAAATGAAGTCATTAAGGTGGGCTTTAATTGGATACAACTGGTGTCCTTATAAGAAAAGTGACAGTTGACACAGAGTCAGATGTGCACAGAGAGAAGATCTTGAGGAAAACCAGAGAATGCCAGATGAAGTTTGGCATTCAGTTCAGTCACTCAGTTGTGTCCGACTGTTTGCGACACCATGAACGGCAGCACGCATTGCTAAAAATCAAGGAATGTTTAGGCTTCTAGAACCTGGAAGAGGCAAGGGAAGGACTCTTTTCCTTTAGGTCTCAGAAGGAGTGTGCCTCTGCTGACATTTTGATTTCTGACTTCTAGCCTCCAGAAGTATCAGAAGATAAATATCTGTTGTTCAAACTCATCTAATTTGTGGTACTTTGTTATGGTGGCCCTAGAAAACTAATGCAATTGGATATAAGAAAGGATTTTACCTTCCAACCCCTGTGGCTTGAACGCTATATTTTCTCTAAATTGTGCTATTTTTACACTTGCCAAATATTTTTCCTAAGCTCATCTTTCTTGTAGTACCTGATTAAAATCCAGTATTTTGTTGAAAAATGAAAAGGAAATTCACACAATAATGTGATCAATGGTATTCAAAATCCCTAGTCCCTACATTAAGTGAACTTTTAAAACTAAAAAGAAAATTCATATAATCCCTTTTCTCCCCCTTTATTTGAAGTGTAATTCTACTGCTGCAAATGATGACCAAAATACTTAACCCCTATACTATAACACTGCTTCCTAATTTTGAGGTGTAATCAATTTTACTAATTGAACAATCCAGACTCTGCAGCAAAGTTACCATTTACTGTTTGTGGTCATCTGCTAGATGCTTTAGTTTTCAATTTCCTCATCTCTAAAATGAAGATAACAGCTGTACCTTCCCCATAAGATAGTCATGAGCTTCAATGAACACAGAGTATGTTAGGTGTTCAGTAGCTTGTTAATTAGTAATAGTCATAACCTATGTTCTTAATTCCAACTTCAAAAAATGAGTAGAAAACATTCAGCATAAAATTACTTAAAATTAGATATCCATTTTTTTTTCATTTCCTTCTTCCTCTTTTTGATACAGCCTGGCCCAGTCTGGCTTCACCCTCATTTCCACCTTCCAAATATGCATTATACTGCAGTTGATTTTCTAGGGCTAATTTGTCAATCCAACAGCCTTCTTTCTCTTTAACTATTTTCTCTGATACATGTTACACTGTTTTACATTTTATTCTTAATACTCTGAAGGGCCAAGAAGCTGCCACCAGTTAGAGGCTGAGAATAAACTCAAAAAGTGAGCTAAAAGGAACATAATCTACATTACACAGTAGGGTAATATTGAGTCCTTGTGGCAAATTTCAGAGAAAACGAACAAAAATCATGTCCATGAGACACCCACCATTTCAGCTTGTTTCACTAAGAGGGAAGTTTGATAGAATCATAACAGCATTTCTCTCCCTGCCACCAATACACACTCAGGTCCAATAGTAGTATGCAGTACAGAGGTAGCACCCTATGTCCCTTCCTGGGGTGACACTTTTTCCTTTAAATGTTTAGAGATATAGACATTATTTGAATATGAAATGTGAAAAGAGGAACTGGCAGGGTTAGTATCTCAACTCTCTTTTGTATTTAGAGCTTGCAACATTGCTTATATTTGACTTCTCTATTATGACTTTAGGCTTTATCTGTTGGAATAGAATTTCTCTTCCTTTGCTACTCCATTAGCTTCTTATTTTCATTGCCCTTTATTCTCTGTAACTGATCAATACCATGTTAGGCTACACATGCTAGCAACTTATCTTCTTTCAGAACTTGCCACTAAGAGAATATATGGGTACATTAATCAAACAGCTGCATCTTCCTCCTCATCACCATCATCAGAAAGCATTTTTCTAGTTCCTATTGTGTTTTTTCTTTTTTTGGATCATGGAAGTCAAGGCACAATGATAGAGCCCGCAACATTTATGTTCACACAAAGAACTTGTTTCCATTGCCTGAATTCATATCACTCCAGAATTTAAAGAAAGAAAGAAAAAAATTTGGTCTTCTTCATATTTGAATGTGAAAAAAAAAATCAACATATTCATTTCCTGGGTATTTCATGGACACAAGATAACATATTTACTTCTATATGTATTTAAGATCAGATAAAACTAATAAATAAGTAAAAACTTCTGTTTTAGGACCAAAACAAAGTAATACCAGTTAAACCTAATGAGTTAAAGTTGCTATTAATTTTGTATTTAGTAATCAGGATGCTATTCTAGTGATAATTATGGCATTTTAATGATATATCCTTTCATTTTCTCCTATAAATACTACCTGCTACCTTTCATCTTATAAATTTTAATACGGACTATGTAGGGCTTTATATTAAAACATTAAAAAGTTGTCAGCAAAAACTACATATTTTATGTTCATTCTGTAAACAAATTCTGTCTTAAGACAAAGTAGGGACATATTTAAAGGACAATTTTGTTTAAAACTTACATAACTTGAAATCTCATTGTTCCCAGATTAAAATGTTTTAAAATTTAATGTACTCTTGACAAATGGATCCTATCATTATGTTGCAGGAAGGGGGACCCCTTCCAGGGCCCGAAACTGGGCTCTTGTCTAACACTCGGAAATGAATTGTCCGAGGAGACACATGTTGACAAAGCAAGAGATTTTATTGGGAAAGGGCACCCGGGTGGAGAGCAGGAGGGTAAGGGAACCCAGGAGAACTGCTCTGCCGCGTGGCTCGCAGTCTTGGGTTTTATGGTAATGGGATTCATTTCCGGGTAGTCTTTGGCCAATCATTTTAGTTCAGAGTCTTTCCTGGTGGCGCACGCATCGCTCAGCCAAGGTGGATGCTAGCAAGAGGGATTCTGGGAAGTGGACAGACAGGTAGTGTCTCCTTTCAATCTTTCCTGAACTCTTCCGGCTGGTGGTGGCTTATTAGTTCCGTATTCCTTATCAGGATCTCCTGTCATAAAACAACTCATGCAAATGGTTACTATGGTGCCTGGCCAGGGTGGGCGGTTTCAATCAGTGTGCTTCCCCTAACAATTATGTATAGACACTTCATAAGCTGTACTGTAAAGAGATTTATCTTTTTCTTTTGGATCAAAACCAGTGCTTATTGAGGTAGAGGAGGTTCAAAGATTAGGCTTAAGTTTCTTGTTCTTCAAAGCATGCTCTTTCCTTATTCAAGACAAACAGTAGATTTACCAAAAGTATAAAAACTGTGTGAAACAGGCAACTCTGAAATTTGTTCTCATGAAATTTATAGATTTTCCCCCTTAAGCTCTAAGAAAATTGACCTTGTTTTAACTGTTTATTAATCATCTGCCTACCACAATGAGTCCTTCCTTACTCTACACCAACCTCTTTGCATAGCAAGATCTCCTATTTGCTTTTCACTTTTATTTTCCTGAAATAAAGTCCATAGTATCTTTCAAAAGAGCATGTGAACAAAAATAAACTCTTTGTGATCTTACCTGTGTGGAACATTTTCTTCTGTCCTAACAAGTTTGCAGTTTGGCTGATAGAACATGAACATTATTTTCCTATTTTCCTGCCTCCTTTTGAAGACAACTGCTGTTGTTGTATTCAGTATTACTGGTAAGAAATCTGGTGAAAGTGTGACTACTAGTCAATAAGTGAACTTAAAAAAAAAAAGAAAATAACTTTTTTCTCTCACTTTTGTAAGCATCTAGGATTCATTTGTCTTTGGAACTTTGATGTTTCCCAAAGGCAAGTCTAGTTATGGTCTCTTTAATTTATTCTGCTTGCTGAATAAGCAATTTAAATTTGAAATTCTGTGTCTTTGTTGGTCCTTTATTGGACCGGAACATGTTGGTCTGGAGTCGACGAGAGAGTGAAAGAAGGAAAGAGGCTAATATTCCCTGGGTTACGCAGCCGGCTTTCGCGTTCCAGGGAATTAGCCAGAAAGAGAAAGAGAGAGAGAAAGAAAGAACGACATGGGGACCCAAGCTCTGATGGAGCAAAGGTGTTTTAATCAACATGGTGTGGGCATATATACTGTCTTACAAGGTAGTTATTCTCAGCAAAGATAAAGATTAAAATTCCAGACTTACAAAATATAAGGCAATCCTTATCAAAGAGAGAAAGTCATAAACAATCACTTTTACCATATGGTTCATAAAAAGGAAGAGGATACTTGTCACTGTATAGAAAAACTAATGAAGGAAATCCTATGCAAGTATCCCATCTCTTTGATCTCAGTCCTGGGAGAGGCTTACCTGCTCCTCTCACCCCTGACAGGGCTGATAAGGAACAGAGGGCTCAAGAGATAGGAAACAGCACAGAGGAATCTTCCTGTTAAATGCTTCCTGACAGTCTTAAGCTGAGGAAATTTTTTGCCTTGAAATTTCTCCAATGATTCTTTTCTTCTCCATTTCTCTCATATCACTCTGGAAACAAATTGACATGCAAGTTACTACATCTGGAATTTTCTATCACCAGTAGTATTTATTTTATAGTTTTCATCTATTTCTATCTTGTACTACATTTTAAGAGTATTCATGGAATTATACTTTGTGCCAAGAAAATCTCATATTCATTTAACCCATTGTGTTAGTCAACCATCTATTGAGGATATTATTCTTGTAACAATATTTCTTCTAAATATATCAGTTGTGGTAGATCAATTGTTTTAATAAATGAGTACCATATCTCATTGACTAAACACAAAAAATAATTTACTTTTCTCATATTATTGTCCACATCAGATAATTGAAGATTCCCCATTTCACAGAGATAGGTTCTTTCCATAATGTGTTCCAGTCATTCTTTAGAGCTCTGGAGACTCCATCAGTCCTCTGCTTCTGTTTGGCAAAAGCAAAAGAGAAAGAATAAGAAGAATCTCAAATTAGATTTCAGAGGCCGGCCAAAAAGTTTGAAATCATGGAATAAAAAATTAAGTTTATGGTTAGGAAAAGGGTTCTGTGCTACACTAAGAGATTTGTATTTTTCCTGAAGGCAATGAGCCTTTGAAGTGTGTTAAGATTTTTAGCCATCCCCATCAGTTGTGTGATTTAGAAACATCATTCTGGCTGCTCTATAAATTATAGATGTCAGCTGAGTGAAGACAACTCTTAGGGGAATGTTGTCAAAAACCAGGTGATAAATCATGGTGTTTGGACCATAGCCATGAACATGAGTAAGAAGAGAATTCAGAAGACTGAAAAGAGGATATTAAGGAAGCAACAGGGCCTGGTGATGATTGAGGGTTAGTGCTGGGAAATGAGAAGTCAAATAATACAGGCACATTTCTAATTTTCACTGTGGGGTAAACTGTATTTACTAAGGTAGAGAATTTTGCAAGGGAAACCCATTAGAAGAAGAGCTGGGTTTGGGGGTACATAAATCGAGATATCCAGTTTGTCTTTGGGTTTGTACTTTTGTAGCTGAGGAGAGACTTAAGGGCAGAAACCAAGACTTAGAAAGTATCAGTTTACTGACTCTAAAAATGATAACATAATAAATGGAAGTCAAGAGTATCAATTTTCATTATATTTAGAGCACTTGGAAAATTATATAATATTAACTATGTTTTTCTTTTCATAAAGTAGTATGTCAGATGATGGGAATTATGTTTACAATGGGAGACTTTGAACATGTTGAAACACTGATGAAGAGTTAGAAAAGAAAAGATGATTTTTAACTGGCAAATAAACTAGTTATTTGGAGAATAATTGCTTTACAACACTGTGATAGTTTCTGGTGTACAATGAGGTGTATAGTTGTGTGTATACATATATCTTCTCCCTCCTGAAAGATGTTAATGACAGAGGAAATTGTGCAGTACACAATTTGTGGCGAAAGGATAGGAACAGGGAGAGGACTATAGGAAACCCTTTGTACTCTGCCCTCATTTTTTGAAAACCTAAACTTTTTCTCTTAATAAAAGGTCTATTAATATAAAATAAAATCCAATTATAACATTTAAAATTGGATAAGCATTTATGGTGATATTCATATTCTGTAAGAAACTTTCCAAAATTCAATACCTAGAAATAAAGCTGCTCGTACATTTCTTTAAAGATTATTTTATCCATTTAGCATTAAATACTGTTATTAATATAGGAAAAGACTAGCATAGACTTTACAGTTTTTTCCTTCCATTTTGAATTAAATGGGATTATTAAAATAGGAATGACTAGCATAAACTAACCATTCCTTAATGAAAGCTATCATCCGTTGAATGGCTGATCAAAACAGTACTAAGAGAAAATGAAAAACATTGAAGACATCATCAATAAGCATCATGATCAAAGGAAGATTTTGTATCCTAAGATCTAAAAATAAATCCTTTAGCTATCTTGAAAATGAAAGTGAATGTCACTCAGTCGTGTCCGACTCTTTGTGACCCCATGGAATACAGTCCATGGAATTCTCCAGGCTTGTGGAAAATTATGAAGGAGAGGGAATACCAGACCACCTGACCTGCCTCTTGAGAAACCTGTATGCAGATCAGGAAGCAACAGTTAGAAATGGACATGGAAAAACAGACTGGTTCCAAATAGGGAAAGGAATATGTCAAGGCTGTGTATTGTCACCCTGCTTATTTAACATATGCAGAATACATCATGAGGAAAGCTGGGCTGGAAGGAGCACAAGCTGGAATCAAGATTGCTGTGAGAAATATCAATAACCTCAGATATGCAGATGACACCACCGTTATGGTAGAAAGTGAAGAGGAACTAAAAAACCTCTTGATGAAAGTGAAAAAGGAAAGTAAAAATGTTGGCTTAAAGCTCAACATTCAGAAAACTATCATGGCATCCGGTCTCATCACTTCAAGGCAAATAGATGGGGAAACAAACAGTGGTTGACTTTATTTTGGGGTGCTCCAAAATCACTGCAGATGGTGATTGCAGCCATGAAATTAAGACACTTACTCCTTGGAAGGAAAATTATGACAAACCTAGAGAGCATATTAAAAAGCAGAGACATTACTTCGTCTACAAAGGTCCGTCTAGTCAAGGCTGTGGTTTTGCCAGTGGTCATGTACAGATGTGAAAGTTGGACTATAAAGGAAACTGAGCATAAAAGAATTGATGCTTTTGAGCTGTGGTGTTGAAGAATACTCTTGAGAATCTCTTGGACTGCAAGGGGATCCAACCAGTCCATCCTAAAGGAAATCAGTCCTGGGTGTTCACTGGAAGGACTGATGTTGAAGCTGAAATGCCAATATTTTGGCCATGTGTTATGAAGAGCTGACTCATTTGAAAACACTCTGATGCTGGGAAAGATTGAGGGCAGGAGGAGAAGGGGATGACAGAGGATGATATGGTTGGATGGCATCACCGACTCAATGGACATGGGTTTGGATAGACTCCGGGAGTTGGTGATGGACAGGGAGGCCTGACGTGCTTTAGTTCATGGGGTCACAAAGAGTTGGACAGGACTGAGCAACTGAACTGAAGAATACTGGAGTGGGTAGCCTTTCCCTTCTCCAGGGGATCTTCCTAAACCAAGGATCAAACCCAGGTCTCGCACATTGCTGGCGGATTCTCTACCAGCTGAGCCACAGTGGAAGCCCAAGAATACTGGAGTGGGTAGCCTATCCATTCTCCCGCAGATCTTCCCAACCCAACGATCAAACTGGGGTCTACTAGATTGCAGGCAGATTCTTTACCAACTGGGCCATCAGGGAAGCCCTTTAAAGACCTTGGTGACACGTTTTATAATGTAATACAAATAATATTTTGGAATTCAGGAAGAGTTGAGCAGAATTCTGCCTTTGTTAAAAATACAAAGTTATCTTGTATTTTATTTTCTGAAGTTCGCTGTCCTCATCTGTGTAGAGTAGCATGTGTTAGCCCTGGGGTCCTGTTCACCTTTGATTATATTGGTGTATGATCCTACAATTGGTTGTACTTTGTAATGAGGAGCTTGTGACTTTGTGTGCTGAGACATTTCATGTAGATGAATTTTTAAAAATCAGAAGCTCTGTTTTTATGCAAATAAACCAAGTGATGAACAATAGAGGAGACCAGAATTATTAGCAATATTAACTTGCCATCTGTATAATTTTTCTTCATTGTTAAGAATTCCTCTAAATATGAAAATAAAATTTGAAGGAATGAGAAAGCCAGTAATCATTATCCTAACTGACTGACGAATAACTTTCATTAGCCAAATAAGAATTTTAGTGTTTATGAATAACATTTGAAATAACTGAGATGATATGCCTAATGACTAATTTTAGCAAACCACATCCTTTATAGAAAGGAAGATTTGAGATATTTAATTTAGGTGCTACTTATTTTGAAAACAGCTACAGTTAAGTTTGTTCCTTTGTTAGATTATTGGTGAAGTATAGACCCCAAGATCTATTAAATTGTTTTTCATTTGATTCACCTCTTGGAAGAAATGTATGAATTATAATGGAATAGTTAATTTTAGGTACAATTATTCCAAAACTGGATTTCAAAACTCCTATTATATTTTCAGTTCTGTTCATCTTTAACAGTTATACATATGATTATATGGCTGACTAAAGAGGACCAAGGTCGAAATACCATTATAAATAATGTTAAAAATGTAAAGCCTGTAACATACTTAAAACAGTCTATTCTCTATTAATAATTAATTTTCATTTTTGCATTAATGAAAGCTGATGCTAAAACCACTGAAAAATCTTCCTTTTAAATTCATTCTGATTACTTACTGGTACATACATTTGGGGGTTAGATTACTTCAAATAGTTTATTTAAGACAAAATTTATTATGGTTAAGTCATAATTTTTCAGAATGCTGTGAGGGTATACATATACTAGGTGTTCCATTTTTAAGGTCTTTGTTCTATTACCTTACTCTGAGGTATTATCAAAATGGGGGCAGATAAAATTAATCAGTTTCACAGGAGACTGATTAATGAAGCGTGATGCCTACTTTTTAGTGTGCAGTGAGTGATATCACCCAATTAATTGGAGTGGATCATAAAAAACCCTGTTGTAGTGGGGTTTAGAATATCTCCTCAGAAAAATAAATGATAGATCAGATTGTTATCTGGAGAGCACTGAATTGGAACAAAGGAAATTTAATGTTCTTTAAGAAATATTTCTATCATGCTATAGTACTGTAATGAATTTCCCTTCTCTCCTCTAGAGAATTTCCTGTCGGAATACCTGGGACAAACCATGCAGAATCAGTTTATTTCTCTTTTAAATGATGCTGGGGATATCCAGACAAATATACACTATCTAGCTCTGTTTTCAATATTCTTATAATGCAAGCAAAGTTTCTGTCATTACAAGAGTCTCCTATTGCAGGTTACCAATGATTTAAATTGCATCTAATTTTTTTTTTTTAATCATGGACTGGTATCTTCTCTTTGAAATTATATTGGGATAAATCTTTGCAACCCTGGTTATTTGGGAAAAATAATTTAGTTGCATTGAACTTTAATATAGAGCTCATGTATATTTTCTCACAAATTGTCTGCAGATGAATAATAGTAGATTTTTTCTCACATTTATATCTATTTCCAAGTTATTATTTCTTGATCTTATCCCTAAAGTCTTCAGCATTCTTCTTTGTGGATGTGTTGCCATTTTTCAATAAACACAAATCCTGTGCCAGCCCTTGGTGATCTCTCTTGCCTCGGACAGGCACTTAAAGTTTATATCACCCACTTGGCCCCTGGATCATGTCATTAGTTATCTTCAGAAGTTTTCTTTCTTTGAATCATCAGGGGATTTTAAACTATTTGATAGTAAGGTTCATCCTGACAATTAATACAGAGTGGGGAGAATGTCATGGAAAAGGATAATAAAGATTTTATAGATATGTCTGTACTTAAAACTAGATCTTGAAAGATTTTTTTAGGCAGAATGGAAGAAAGAAGCTAACCTGGATGTTGAAACTAATGCAACAAAGGTACAAAAATGATGACAGGAATATTGGGATATCATTGCTGTGTAACAGTATATAAGCACATGTAGCTTTAAACTAAAGTGACGCTAGCAGTTGATGAAAGTAAAAGGATAGATGCAAATTTTAATTTAAAGAACAAATCTGTAAAAGAAATTTTTATGTACAGAAGAGTGTGAATCACTTACCATCCCATGCAACCCTCTGGACTGTAGCCCACCAGGCTCCTCTTTCTATGCAATTACCCAGGCAAGAATACTGCAGTGGGTAGCCTTTCCCTTCTGGAGATCTTCCCAACCAGGGATCAAACCTGTGTTTCTTGCATCTTGGCAGGCAGATTCTTTACCACTGAGCCACCAGGGAACTTCGAAAGGATAGATGCAAGTTTTAATTTAGAGAAAGAATCTGTAAAAGAAATTCTTATGTACAGAAGAGTGTGAATCATTTACCATCTATATTACAGTTCAACTGTAAGATTCTGTATCCCAGAGTTTTGCAGATCCATTGAATATCAGAGATGTCAAAATGAGGTACATATCAAGTAAAAAAAAGTTCAAAGTATATTGACTATAAAACAGAATCCCTGCTTGTTAGTTTGATAACAAGTCATTAAGTCTATGATGATGAAAAAATGTGAATGAACTAGTGTGGTTTACTGGGTCAGAGAGTGGGTCAAAACTGTAGCGTTACAGAAAAGTCAAATGCTTTATTAGCTATCTAATTACTCTAAAGCTATTTTAATACCTGTTAGAATAATCAACTTAGAGCTTCAAAATTGTACATTCTTTGTTTTGTATCAAATCATTTATTTTATTTTTCAGTTCAGTTCAGTTGCCCAGTCACGTCTCTTTGTGACCCCATGAACTGCAGCATGCCAGGCCTCCCTGTCCATCACCAAATCCTGCAGTTTATTCAAACTCATGTCCATTGAGTTGGTGATGCCATCCAACCAACTCATCCTCTGTTGTCCCCTTCTCCTCCTGCCTTCAATCTTTCCCAGCATCAGCGTCTTTTCCAATGAATTGGCTCTTCACATCAGATGGCCAAATTATTGGAGTTTCAGCTTCAACATCAGTCCCATTGTAAGGACTGATGTTGAAGCTGAAACACCATTGGAAGGACTGGTTTCTTTTAGAATTGACTGGATGGATCTCCTTGCTGTCCAAGGTACTCTCAAGAGTCTTCTCCAACACCGCAATTTAAAAACATCAATTCTTCCGAGCTCAGCTTTCTTTATAGTTCAACTCTCACATTCATACATGATTACTGGAAAAACCATAGCTGTCACTCGATGGACCTTTGTTGGTAAAATAATGTCTCTGTTTTTTAATATGCTGTCTAGGTTGGTCATAGCTTTTCTTCCAAGGAGAAGATGTCTTTTAATTTCATGACTGCAGTCACCATCTGCAGTGATTTTCAGTTCAGTTCAGTTGCTCAGTCGCAGTGATTTTGGAGCCCCCCAAAATTTTATTTTTAGTGTATTTTTTTTAATTTTGGGGGTCTTTTAATAGAATGCCAATCTGAGATAGGTTAACCTAAATATCAGTACTTTTAAATTTTGAATAGAATATTTAATAACCATCATATATATTTAGGTCTGTTATTAAATTAAAGAAACTGTATATATAATATATTATTTAAAAGCCTATAGGCACTAAACAAGATGTCCTGCATTCAGATTTTGTCTTACTACATACTAAATAATTTAACATGGGCAACTACATAGCCTCATCATGCCTCAGCTTTTATCTTTGGCTCAGCCGGTAAAGCGTCAGCCTGAAATACGGGAGGTTCGGGTTCAATCCCTGGGTCGGGAAGATCCCTGGAGAAGGAGATAGCAACCCACTCCAGTATCTTTGCCTGGAGAATCCCATGGACGGAGGAGCCTGGTAGGCTACAGTCCACAGGGTCGCAAAGAGTCGGACACGACTGAGCGACTTCACTTTCACTTTCACTTGCTAAATTTAAAGGAATTCTTTTAAATATAGGATTAATCAGTAGATGATTCTGACAATGACGGTAAGACGGACAGATAGGTATACACACATATAAGGATTCCCCGGTGGCTCAGTGGTAAAGAACCTGTATGCCAATGCAGGAGCCACAGGAGATGCAGTTTCAACCCCTGGGTGGGTCCAGAAGAACCCCTGGAGGAGGAAATGGCAACCTACTGCAGCATTCTTGCCTGGAAAATTCCATGGACAGAGGAGTCTGGCGGGTTACAGTCCACGACGTCAGAAAGAGTCAGATGTAACTGAGCACGCATGCACACACTGGAAAAAGCTAAAAATTTAATAGACGGTTTTGCATATTAACAATAGTGTGGCTATATAGTTTGATCTCAACTAATTACAATTACAGAAGTTATTTCTATCAGTATGTTATGGCCATTGAAATAAAAATGAATAGGGGAAAAAAAAAAAACCTTTTGTTTCTGTTCATTAACAAATCCAAAATTTATGGAAAAAAGCCACTTCTAATCATTAATAAATAGCAATTATATTGATATTCTCTGAATTACAGCAAGACATTTCGAATAAACAAAAGTAGAGATATTCTTTTCAGGCTATATTTGACTTTACTCCTCCAAACTTGTGAGGATCCAGCATTTAAAAAAAAAAAAAATCTTGATTTATGCCTTAGAGAACAAAGTATAAGTCAAGGATAATTCATTGACCTGACAAAAACTACAGCAAAAAGAGGAAAAAAGTCAATGAGACTTGGTGATAGTTTATCACTCACAGTGACTGAGTTTATCTCTGGGCCAAAATCAATAATGTTTGGGGAAAAAAGCTTAGATGAGAGAATTCTATGAATGTCTTACTATTTAATATGTCTATATACTTTTACTTTTTTTTAAAATACAGTGCATTTTTCTTAAGGACATACTAATATATTAGGAATGTAGTTTATCTTTGAATGATGACAGAACTAAAATTAAAGTCCATTTTCCATCATTATTCATATCTAGTCATACATGTAATAGTAAATTAATGTTGAAGATATTTAGTTATATTAAATATTGTTTAATCTCATAATTACAGCTCTGTTATACATTGTCCATAAAATCATAGCTCAATTGAGTCTTAATGAAGTTGTATTAGTCTTTTTTTCTGATAATAGTTATTCAAAATAATAAGGATAAAAGTTGTTAATCTTGGAAACTTTGAAAAGATCCTCCTAATTTTGCTCTTAATATAGTCTCATATTCTTATTTAAATTTTTAATGTGTACATATATAAGAATGGCAGCGTGCCAATTATATCTCAATAAAGATGGAGGAAAAAAGATAGTGTCAATATTTATTGATCAATCATAATGTGCTGGATAATTTATGCATGATGTGAAATATTTTATTCTTTTAATTATCCCAAGGTTTTAGAGTAGTCAGACTTCAGATTGACCTTAAAGAGCTTACTCAAGTAACTTACTGATTTCAGTTTTATATTAGTAAACAGATGGTAATACTACTTTGAGCCCATCCTAAATGACACATAGTGGCCTCAGTATTTTACAGCATACAAATTGTGATGATATATTTATTCCTTATGAAATATGTATGTCATAAATCTGAACTATTTTGCTCCAGACTTCCCAGGTGGCACAGTGCTAAAGAATCTGCCTGTCAGCGCAAGAGACGCAAGAGACCGGAGTTCGATCCCCTGGTTGAGAAGATCCTCTGGAGTAGGAAATGGCAACTAGTTTCAGTATTTTGCTGAGAAAGTCCATGGACAGAGGAGTTTGGAAGGCTGCAGTCCATGGGGTCACAAAGAGTCAGACCTGACTGAGCAAAAACAACACATCTTGCTTATATTAGTGACTTAGCCTTTTGGGCACTACTAAAGAGTTTACCTCATAATTTATTTCAGTTATTATAATAATTGATCATTAGATTACAGTAAAGTAATTTATTAGGAGAACAGATATTTGCAGTTGTCAGTAACCCTAAGTGTTCTCAAGTGATCTGTCTTAACAGACCAAGAAACTAGATGAATATTCTGAAGAGAAGTAGGTGGTTTCCATAAAATCTAGAAGTTATGTTACTGCAATAACTATTTTTATAACTAACACATACAACAAATATTCCTAGAAATAAAATGGATTTAAAGGGAAAATCATACTAAAGTCAATATCTTAATTCAATACACAGTTGCATGGTACAACCTGTATTACCATTACCTGCCTATTACATTATACTCAGGCTCTTATTAAAACAATGTATTATGTTATACTAGGTTAAGATATGATGCTCACTGGGACTTCTAAAACATATTAGAAAAATTAAAATATTTGATGGTTTCCTAGTAAAGCTATAATTGGTTGTTGTTTGGTCCCTCAGTCATGTCTGAGTCTTTGTGACACCATGGACTGCAGGAAGCCAAGTTTCTCTGTCCTTCACCGTTTCCTAGAGCTTACTCAAACTCATGTCCATTGAGTCAGTAATACCATCCAACCATCTCATCCTCTGTCATCCCTTTCTCCTACCTTCGGTCTTTCCCAGCATCAGGATCCAACAAGTTGGCTGTTCACATCAGGTGCCCAAAGTATTGTAGCTTCAGGTTCAGCTTCAAACCTTCCAATGGATATTCAGGACCGATTTCCTTTAGGGCTGACTGGCTTGATCTCCCAGCAGTCCTAGGAATTCTCAAGAATCTTCTCCAGCACTACCTTTCGAAAGCATCAATTCTTTGGTTCTTAGCTTTCTTATGGTCCAACTCTCACTTCCATATGTGACTACTGGAAAAACCATAGCTTTGACTATATGGACATCTGTCCACAAAATAATATCTCTACTTTACTTATTCTGTCTTAATATGCTGTCTAGGTTTGCATTGCTTTTCTGCCAAGGAGCAAGCACCTTTTAATTTCACGGCTGCAGTCACCATTTTCAGTGATTTTGGAACCCAAGAAAATAAAGTCTGTCACTGTTTCCATTGTTTCCCCGTCTATTTGCCATGAAGTGATGGGAGCAAATGTCATGATCTTCATTTCTGAATGTTGAGTTTTAAGCCAGCTTTTTCACTCTCCACTTTCTCCTTTATCAAGAAGATCTTTAGTTCCTCTTCACTTTCTGCCATATGAGTGGTGACATCTGCATATCTGAGGTTATTGATATTTCTCCCAGAAATCTTGATTCAAGCTTGTGCTTCATCCAGACCAGCATTTCGCATGATGTACTCTGCATATAATTTAAATAAGCAGAGTGATAATATACAACACAGCCTTGATGTACTCCTTTCCCAATTTGGAACTGGTTCATTGTTCCATGTTTGGTTCTAACTTTTGCTTCTTAACCTGCATACAGGTTTCTCAGGAGGCAGGGAAGGTGGTCTGGTATTCCCATCTCTTTCAGAAATTTTCACAGTTTATTGTGATCCATATAGTCAAAGGCTCTAGTGTAGTCAATGGAATTCTCTGCTTATTCTCTGATCCAGAGGATGTTGGCAATTGAATCTCTGGTTCCTCTACCTTTTCTAAATCCAGCTTGTACCTCTGGAAGTTCTCGGATCACATACTGCTGAAGCCTAAGTTGGAGGTTTCTGAGCATTACCTTGCTAGCATATGTGGGAGTTTGCTGGTAATTGTGCAGTCATTTGAACATACTCTGGCTTTTCCCTTCTTTGGGATTAGAATGAAAACTGACCTTTCCCACTCCTGTGGCCACTGCTGAGTTTTCCAAATTTGCTGATATAGTGAGTGTAGCACTTTCACAACATCATCTTTTAGGATTTGAAACAGCTCAACTGGAATTCTGTCACTCCATTAGCTCACTTGACTTCTCACTCCAGGATGTCTGGCTTTAGGTGAGTGATCACACCATGGTGGTTATCTGGGTCATGAAGAATTTTTTGGTATAGATCTTCTGTGTATTCTTGCTACCTCTTCTTAATATCTTCTGCTTCTGTTAGGCCCATACCATTTCTGTCCTTTATTGTGCCCAAAGCTGGTTTTAGAAAAGGCAGAGGAACCAGAGATCAAATTGCCAATATCTGCTGGATCATCGAAAAAGCAAGAGAGTTCCAGAAAAGCATCTATTTCTGCTTTATTGACTACGCCAAAGCCTTTGACTGTGTGGATCACAAGAAACTGTGGAAAATTCTGAAAGAGATGGGAATACCAGACCACCTGACCTGCTCTTGAGAAACCTGTATGCAGGTCAAGAAGCAACTGTTAGAACTGGACATGGAAAAACAGACTGGTTCCAAGTAGGAAAAGGAGCACATCAAGGTTGTATATTGTCACCCTGCTTATTTAACTTATATGCAGTGTACCTCATGAGAAACACTGGGCTGGAAGAAGCACAAGCTGGAATAAAGATTGCCATGAGAATTATCAATAACCTCAGATATGCAGATGACACCACCCTTATGGCAGAGAGTGAAGAGGAACTGAAAAGTCTCTTGTGAAAGTGAAAGAGGAGAGTGAAAAAGTTGGCTTAAAGCTGAACATTCAGAAAACTAAGATCATGGCATCTGGTCCCATCACCTTATGGGAAATAGATGGGGAGACAGTGGAAACAGTGTCAGAATTTACTTTTGGGGGCTTCAAAATCACTGCGGATGGTGACTGCAGCCATGAAATTAAAAGACACTTACTCCTTGGAAGGAACGTTACGACCAACCTAGATAGCATATTAAAAACCAGAGACATCACTTTGCCAACAAAGGTCTATCTGGTTAAGGCTATGGTTTTTCCATTGGTCATGTATGGATGTGAGTGTTGGACTGTGAAGAAAGCTGAGCGCCGAAAAATTGATGCTTCTGAACTGTGGTGTTGGAGAAGACTCTTGAGCGTCTCTTGGACTGCAAGGAGATTCAGTCAGTCCATCCTAAAGGAGGTCAGTCCTGGATGTTCATTGGAAGGATTGATGATGAAGGTGCAACTCCAATACTTTGGCCACCTCATGGGAAGAGTTGACTCTTTGGAAAAGACCCTGATGCTGGGAGGGATTGGGGGCAGGAGGAGAAGGGGACGACAGAGGATGAGATGGCTGGATGGCATCACCGACTCGATGGGCATGAGCTTGAGTAAACTCCGGGAGTTGGTGATGGATAGGGAGGTCATGCTGTGATTTGTGGGGTTGCAGAGTCTGACACGACTGAGCGACTGAACTGAACTGAACTGAACTTGCATGAAATGTTCCCTTGGTATCTCTATTTGGTATCTCTACTTGAAGAGACCTCTAGTCTTTTCCATTCTATTGTTTTCCTCTCTTTCTTTGTGTTGTTCACTTAGGAAAGTTTTTTTATTTCTGCTTTCTATTCTTTGGAACTCTGCATTCAGAAATATCTCAATTTAACGACAATTTTAAGATGAAGAAATTTCACAGTCTATGAACAAGAAACTGTGATTATATAAGGATTAAATGAAGGTAATTGTCGAATCTCCAAAATTGTTAGCTTACTTGAAAACATGCAAAATTAAACTTTAGCACTTAGGATCAGTGTGGTCCAACTAATATACTGTTGTCAGAATAATATACTACTATAATATGAAGAGAGTTTTAATCATCTAAAAATGACTAAGACACTATTGAAGAGGTTTTATGGCCAGACTTCAGATTTGCTTCTTGATAAGCCCCAAATGAATAGTTTCTATTCATGGGGCCGTGAGTCATCACACAAGTCATGTCATTTTTCAACAAAGCTAATTATTTTCTACTCTTGAACATATTAATTTATAGTCTTACTATTATAGGGAGAATTCTTCAGTATTTTCAAGCTCTTAACAAAAAGAATCCTCTCCTACTATCTTAAGAGGGACAGATATTTCAGTTTATCTATTGACAGACTTCACATACAAGATACAGTCAGTTTTTCCTATGAGTAAGGTTACTTGGCCATCTTTTTAAAACCCCAAACCATCGATAGTCAGCACATCCTAATACATCTTTTTCTTCCCCATTTTGATCCCTGACGGTGTGTTGTAGACAAAAGCATCTTCCTCAATGTCCAGTAAAAATTTTACGAAGTACCCAACATGCCCAATTTATCCCAACATAGCACAGGATAGAGATTCTTTACAGGTATGTTATGTTTATGTGTCATTTTAATTGTCTTGGGATTGACTAGCCAAGATTCTTGGTACTATGTTCTCCAAGTTGTAATTTATGTTACTTCTTGACCAAATTTTATTTCCACAATCATCTTATGTTAAGTTGCCAAGAGTGTCACACCTGCCCAAGTTTCTCCAAGAAAGAAAAAGAAATGTAGTTTTATTAAACGATTGGTTTACTATGTACAATGTGCACAGTACTTTTTCTTAATCATCATGGTTGATTTGGAACAACATAGTGATAATGTCCTCAGTTACAGATGAGAAAACCTCAGAGCTTGAGTGAATTCCCCAAGATCAAGCAACAAATAGACAAATAACTTTAGATCAAACTTTATGCCCAAATAGTCTATTCACAGTCAACTTTTAGTTATGTACCATTTTAGCATGATTTAATGGCATGTTACCCTACAATTGTGAGTTAACCTAGGCAGCCTTTACTTTTGGACAATTATTGAGTATTATGCATGTCAATTAAAATCTATCAAGTACTTTGTGTATAGCATATATCTTGTTAACTCCTGTGAAAGTAAAAACAAAATAAAACTTTCAAATTATGACAATTTAGATTGTCTTTTATGTATGTTTTTCAAAGAGAAATTTATTTCTCTTTGAAATATTCACAAGAAAGCTATTCCCTACTTTTTATTTCTTTTTTTTTCTACAAAGATCAAACCTATGCCTGATTGCTCTCAATTAACTAGACTAATTTTATAGTCACAAAGTCCTTTTTTTCCTTTGTGAAACTTAATTTTCTTCTAATTACTTTTTTTTTTTTCAAATTATGAGAAAATTTTCTTTTAATAAATTTTAAGATCTAGTCTTTGACCCTTTCTTACCCATCATTAGTTGCTAGGAGAGAGTGTGGAAAATAAAAGAACACACAGGGAAAAAGAAGATGAAAGAGAAAAAGATGAGATGAGAAAAAAGTAGAAATGACAGATTGCATTAACTTAATGAAGGACTTGAAATAATTGGAACATAATTTTAAGGTAACTGTAATGCTAAGAAAAAAATACTTTTTTTTTTCATTTAATCATTAATTTATTTGAAGTATTCCCTTTTAAAATATGTTTAGCTCTGTTCTTTCTGTGGAGATAGAGTAGTAGATAAAAGAGATACAATGAAAATCAGTTGAGAATTTTATGTGAGTTTAGACTGTCTGCTGATTATTTGGGGTGTGTGTTGTTTAGTCGCTAAGTTGTGTTTAACTCTTTGCAACCCCATGGACTTTAGCCCACCGGGCTCCTCTCTCCGTGGGATTCCCAGGCAAGAATACTGGAGTGGGTTGCCATTTTCCCATGCTTAACCATATTCATCTATGTGTTTTAAAGTAAGGCTTGAAAATAGTTGTATCATCCATTTCAAATGAATTTATCTTGTTAAATCATAATTGACAAATTGTAGAGGTTAATTGTCCACCCTAATGCACAGATTCTTGCTTTGATTTTTTTTTTTTTTTTACTTATTTGTCATTATTACAGTAATATTGTGAAAATAAAAGGAGATATTTTTCTCAAACATTGAATTAGTTTGAAAATAATATCGTTACAGAATAGCATCACCTCCTAAATGTTGAGCGTCTTGACACACTGGAGCTTTTATGACAACTGGCATGTTAGCATCCTGGCCTAATATAATAGGCAGATATCCTCGGCAGGATATGATTATGTGACTACGAATCAAGTACTAGGAGCCTACACGTGCCACCATCTAACTTCCTCAGCATTTAATTATCGGAATAATGCTAACAACCTATTATCCTTTTATTACCCTTCAGGGCCTTTTCAAGTATGCAGAAACTATTTTAGATTTGCATAAGAATCAGCCATGAGGAGCTACCTGTTTTGTTAGATACTTAAGGGAAGGTATTTTCAAGAAAATATCTTGGCATATGGTATAACTACTGAATCCATCACAGTGCCACTTTTCATATAGGTTTATGGCCATGAAACAAGGTACATTATGACTACAGGGAACAATAATTCACAGGAGGGTCTGTTTTTTCCCTTGCCTGCACACTAAATTATGAAGGCAGATTGTTTCTTGGTGTTTGCTGAAACTTATGGCATGTACATATTTTTCTGTAAATGTCCTTTCGGCTGAAAGATGTTACACAAAATTTAGGGGGTGGGGCTCTTGTTGGGCAGTAGTGGGGGAAGGGTGACAAGTGATTTATACAGAATTCTGACTGATGCTGTTTGAAGCAATTACAGAAAAGTTTTGTTTAATCAGGATTCAACAAATGTGTCAATGAAAATAAATATGATTGGCATGGGTAGAGCACAGACAGCTTGCACAGCATCAATTTAGTGTCTCTTACCTAAATCCTCCCCATCCTGTGCACTCAAGCCTAAGGTGTTTAATTGAGCAGCAGTATTCTTATGCCTCAAAAACTTATAAGATGTAAAATCCAACATTCCCAGGAAAGGCAAATTTACTCTTAATTTTACACTACACTGTAGAGGCATGATATCTTAACTGATTTCTGGTGGAAAATTTTCATATCTTATAAGTTTTAAACCCTGATAAGTCTATCTCAAGAAATGGTCAAAGTTAGAAGAAGCTTGCTGCTCAAACCACTTTGCATTTAAATTATCAAGGGAAATGAATTAGGGATCAAATTTTCAGTTGAAGGCAGGAAGAAAAGGAAGATAATTTAGAGCCTCAATTTTACCCTTTGATGATTCTTTCAGTGCCTTTTCCAATCTAGCTTCCTCTTTACTCAAATATAACTCTCCAATAATCAATTTAACTCATAACTGCAATGGGATAGGCATCTAAGATACACAGAACCACTTTGGAGAAATTCCTGGTTTCTCTACCTCCTATCAAGAAAATATTATTTCTTATTACTACAATATACTTTTTTGATTCCTTATTCCAAATTGAAATAATTACAACTATTAAAACAAAAAGACCTATGTCATATTTTTCAAATTTTAGAAGATAATCTGAAGAATAAGAAAACAAACAAACTTTAAAACCTAATAAATATCAAATCAGTAATTAAAACTTAGTGTGCACTAAAACTTCATCTTTGGAAAACCATAACATATCTCCCAGCCTGTGCTGCTTTTAATCTTGGAACAATGAAAACACACTATCAAAGGGAAATGACTTAAGCAAAATAACTTTTTTGAAAAATTATCAGAAAATCACTTAGAAAGCACAGGATTAAAAGAACTAAGTGAAAACTAAATATCTAGGAAAGGATGATTTAGGATATTCTATAATATCAATATCTTATAGTGTCCTTCTAAAATATTGTGAGTAAATGCATTTTTGGGATCTGGTTTATAGTTTGTAATTTTTTTTTCTCAAGACAGTATGGTACTGGCACAAAGACAGAAATATAGATCAATGGAACAGAATAGAAAACCCAGAGATAAATCCACACACCTATGGACACCTTATCTGCGACAAAGGAGGCAAGGCTATACAGTGGAAAAAAGACAACCTCTTTAACAAGTGGTGCCTGGAAAACTGGTCAACCACTTGTAAAAGAATGAAATTAGAACACTTTCTAACGCCATACACAAAAATAAACTCAAAATGGATTAAAGATCTAAATGTAGTTTTTTAAATAGTGGCTTTAGATGTAGAAATACTGTATTTTGCATTTAATTTCATAGAAAAAGTAAAAGTATTCCTTGACAAACTGCAGAAAATGATTCATCAAAAAGTTATTTGTGATTTCTGATATTTTCTAACTTCTTATCAATGAAGATATAAAAACATTGGAGAGTGTATGTTTTGTGTTGCAGAGATTGTTGGTTGACACAAACAAAACTCACATCTCATATTTCTAAACCTGTTGGTTAGAAGTTCTCTTCATGTAACAAATTGATTTTTTAAGACAACCATGAATAAGTGCTGTTGATGTTAGGTGATCCATTAATATCTCATGTGTGCATGCATGCTCAGTCACATCAGTCATGTCTGACTCTTTGGGACTCCATGGTCCATTGTCCATCAAGCTCCTCTGTCCATAATATTTTCTCAGCAAGAATACTGGAGTGGGTTTCCATGGTCTTCCCCAGGGCATCTTCCCAACCCAAGGATGGATCCCACATCTCCTGCACTGAGAGGCTAATTCTTTACCACTGAGCCACTAGGCAAACCCGTGTGTGTCTGTGTGCTTAGTCGTTCCATCGTGTGCGAATCTTTTGGACCTCAGGGACTGTAGCCTGCCGGACTCCTGTCCGTGGGATTCTCCAGGCAAGAATCATGGAGCAGGTAGCCATTCCCTTCTCCAGGGGATCTTCCTGACCCAGGGATCAAATCTGGATCTCCTGCACTGCAGGAGGATTCTTTACCATCTGAGCCACCTGAGAAACCCATCAGTTCAGTTCAGTTCAGTCGCTCAGTCATGTCTGACTCTTTGCGACCTCATGAATCGCAGCACGCCAGGCCTCCATGTGCATCACCAACTCCCGGAGTTTACTCAAACCCTTGTCCATCGAATCAGTGATGCCATCCAACCTTCTCATCCTCTGTCGTCTCCTTCTCCTCCTGCCCCCAATCCGTCCCAGCATCAGGATCTTTTCCAATGAGTCAACTCTTAGCATGAGGTGGCCAAAGTACTGGAGTTTCAGCTTCAGCGTCAGTCCTTCCAACGAACAGCCAAGACTAATCTTTAGGATGGACTGGTTGGATCTCTTTGCAGTCCAAGGGACTCTCAAGAGTTTTCTCCAACACCACAGTTTAAAAGCCCATAAGCACAGCTAAAACATAACTTTACTATAATACTGAAAAAAGTGATGCAAAAAAATATAATAGCACAACAAATCACTACCTACTGGAGAAGTAATTTTGTTCTATGTACTTTATTTCACAGTACTATGAGGAAATATTAAGGTAACCAGAAGATTTTCTAGGTATACTTAAACTATCCTTTCCCTCAGAAAAAGATAAAACAATTAAATATTCCAAAGAATGTTCCAAAAAAATTCCAAAGAAACAATTGTTTAGATGACTGGGTTTTCATTCATGCTTTATTTTACTATTTTTCACAGATTGCATTGGAAAAATAAAGTGAGATTTGTGGCATGATGATTCTACAGGACTTTACAATACATTTTTAAAAATATTATTATTGCTGTGCAAAGGCATACTTGCTCAAAGATATAAAATATACTCAGAATTAATGCCAGACTTCTTAACAAATACTTAATTTCGGTAGGACTATTAGAAATTTGGTGAGGCTCATGAAAAAATTATTCCACATTGAAAAAAATTCAAAAAAATTAGGGCAGAAATAAATGCAAAAGAAACTAAAGAGACCATAGCAAAAAATCAACAAAGCTAAAAGGTGGTTTTTTGAAAAAATAAACAAAATTGACAAACCATTAGCAAGACTTACTAAGAAACAAAGAGAGAAGAACCAAATTAACAAAATAAGAAATGAAAAGGGTGAGATCACAACAGACAACACTGAAATCCAAAGGATCATGAGACTACTACCAGCAGCTCTATGCCAATAAAATGGACAACTTGGATGAAATGGACAAATTCTTAGAAAAGTATAACTTTCCAAAACTGAACCAGGAAGAAATAGAAGATCTTAACAGAACCATCACAAGCAAGGAAATCGAAACTGTAATCAAAAATCTTCCAGCAAACAAAAGCCCAGGACCAGATGGCTTCACAGCTGAATTCTACCAAAAACTTAGAGAAGAGCTAACATCGATCTTACTCAAACTCTTCCAGAAAATCGCAGATGAAGGTAAACTTCCAAACTCATTCTATGAGGCCACCATCACCCTAATTCCAAAGCCAGACAAAGATGCCACAAAAAAAGAAAACTACAGGCCAATATCACTGATGAACATAGATGCAAAAATCCTTAACAAAATTCTAGCAAACAGAATCCAACAACATATTAAAAAAATCATACACCATGACCAAGTGGGCTTTCCCCAGGAATGAAAGGATTCTTTAATATCCGCAAATCGATCAACATAATACACCACATTAACAAATTGGAAGATAAAAACCATATGATTATCTCAATAGATGCAGAGAAAGCCTTTGACAAAATTCAACACTCATTTATGATTAAAACTCTCCAGAAAGCAGGAATAGAAGGAACATACCTCAACATAATAAAAGCTATATATGACAAACCCACAGTAAGCATCACCCTCAATGGTGAAAAATTGAAAGCATTTCCTCTGAAATCAGGAACAAGACAAGGATGCCCACTCTCACCACTACTATTCAACATAGTGTTGGAAGTCTTGGCCACAGCAATCAGAGCAGAAAAAGACGTAAAAGGAATCCAGATAGGAAAAGAAGAAGTGAAACTCTCGCTGTTTGCAGATGACATGATCCTCTACATAGAAAACCCTAAAGACTCTTCCAGAAAATTACTAGAGCTAATCAACGAATATAGTAAAGTTGCAGGATATAAAATTAACACACAGAAATCCCTTGCATTCCTATATACTAACAATGAAAAAACAGAAAGAGAAATTAAGGAAACAATACCATTCACCATTGCAACAAAAAGAATAAAGTACTTAGGAGTATATCTACCTAAAGAAACAAAAGACCTATACACAGAAAACTATAAAACATTGATGAAAGAAATCAAAGAGGACACAAACAGATGGAGAAACATACCGTGTTCATGGATTGGAAGAATCAATATTGTCAAAATGGCTATTCTACCCAAAGCAATCTATAGATTCAATGCAATCCCTATCAAGCTACCAATGGTATTTTTCACAGAACTAGAACAAATAATTTCACAATTTGTATGGAAATACAAAAAACCTCGAATAGCCAAAGTAATCTTGAGAAAGAAGAATGGAACTGGAGGAATCAACCTGCCTGACTTCAGACTCTACTACAAAGCCACAGTCATCAAGAGAGTATGGTACTGGCACAAAGACAGAAATATAGATTAATGGAACAGAATAGAAAGCCCAGAGATAAATCCACGAACCTATGGACACCTTATCTTTGACAAAGGAGGCAAGGATATACAATGGAAAAAAGACAGTCTCTTTAACAAGTGGTGCTGGGAAAACTGGTCAACCACTTGTAAAACAATGAAACTAGAACACTTTCTAACACCATACACAAAAATAAACTCAAAATGGATTAAAGATCTGAATGTAAGACCAGAAACTATAAAACTCCTAGAGGAGAACATAGGCAAAACACTCTCTGACATAAATCACAGCAAGATCTTCTATGACCCACCTCCCAGAATACTGGAAATAAAAGCAAAAATAAACAAATGGGACCTAATGAAAATTAAAAGCTTTTGCACAACAAAGGAAACTATAAGTAAGGTGAAAAGACAGCCCTCAGATTGGGAGAAAATAATAGCAAATTAGGAAACAGACAAAGGATTAATCTCAAAAATATACAAGCAACTCCTGAAGCTCAATTCCAGAAAAGTAAATGACCCAATAAAAAAATGGGCCAAAGAACTAAACAGACATTTCTCCAAAGAAGACATACAGATGGCTAACAAACACATGAAAAGATGCTCAACATCACTCATTATCAGAGAAATGCAAATCAAAACCACAATGAGGTACCATTACATGCCAGTCAGGATGGCTGCTATCCAAAAGTCTACAAGCAATAAATGCTGGAGAGGGTGTGGAGAAAAGTGAACCCTCTTACACTGCTGGTAGGAATGCAAACTAGTACAGCCACTATGGAAAACAGTGTGGAGATTTCTTAAAAAACTGGAAATAAAACTGCCATATGACCCAGCAATCCCACTTCTGGGCATACACACCGAGGAAACCAGATCTGAGAGAGACACGTGCACCCCAATGTTCATCGCAGCACTGTTTATAATAGCCAGGACATGGAAGCAACCTAGATGCCCATCAGCAGACGAATGGATAAGGAAGCTGTGGTACATATACACCATGGAATATTACTCAGCCGTTAAAAAGAATTCATTTGAATCAGTTCTAATGAGATGGATGAAACTGGAGCCCATTATACAGAGTGAGGTGAGCCAGAAAGATAAAGAACATTACAGTATACTAACACATATATACGGAATTTAGAAAGATGGTAATGATGGCCCTATATGCAGGGCAGAAGAAGAGACGCAGAAGTACAGAACAGAATTTTGAACTGTGTGGGAGAAGGGGAGGGTGGGATGTTTTGAAAGAACAGTATGTATATTATCTGTGGTGAAACAGACCACCAGCCCAGGTGGGAGGCATGAGTCAAGTGCTTGGGCCTGTTGGGCTGGGAAGATCCAGAGGATTCGGGTGGAGAGGGAGGTGGGATGGGAGACCGGGATGGGGAATTCGTGTAACTCTATGGCTGATTCATATCAATGTATGACAAAACCCACTGAAAAATTAAAAAAAAAAATAATAAAAAAAATTTAATTGTTATTTAAAAAAACAGTAAGACTTGCTAATATTAGGTAGTTGGGCAAGATCCATTTGTTAACATGGTTGCATTTACGTTTAACGCTAATTTTTCCACTAAAGTTCACTTTTGGCAGTAATATGTTCTTGTGTGGGAAGGAATCTATGAACAATATTTAGTCATTGATCATTAGCTTTGATGTGATCTATATCAAAGTATTTTAATTCAGAATGAACCTGATAGGATCTAAACCTATGATTTGTGGTTTATTTCTTCAGTGTCATTTTATGAAAAGAATAATTGTTAAAGGTTTACTATTGAAGAGTTGGGATATGTCCTTTTCTTTCACTGAATATTAATAGACTACAAGTGACTCATTTCCATTGGATATTTTCATTATTAAATTTAGTCTTTGTTATGACTTGCATTCTTTAGGCATGAGATGTGTGATCTACTGTAGAGTACTCAGATTTCTGCCTTAGAAAAACATTTATTCTTGACCTCAACTTGGTAGACTTAAAATTCTGTTACTATGAAATGTATCATATTTTATAAATATAGTTTCCATTTAGTATTAATAGAAATGCTTGAAATATTGTCCTTCATTTAACTTTTGCAAAGAAACAATTGTGCTTATCTTGAACACTTGTTTTAAGTCAGATTATTAAGGTTTCATTAACAATCAGAAAATTTGCCCTTTTAGGCATACAATTCTATGAGTTTTGACATTTTAGATCTATGACACCATAATTACATAGACTGTTTCCATTATTGAAAAAAAATTTTCTCTCATCCCTTTGTAATCAACCATTCTCCTTTCCCCAAATCTTGACTGACACTAATTTGTTTGCTTTTTCCAGAATGGAATATAAAGGGAGTAAATCTCAATGGAGCCTTTCAAATCAACTTCTTTCACTTAGCATAATGCATTGGAAAAGTTATTGTTTATAAATAATTTATTTTTTCTTATTGTTGAATAGTATTCCATTGTATAGACTTGTGTAATTGGTGTATCCACTCATCATGTGAAGAGCATTTGTGTTATTACCACTTTTGACAGTTAATGAATATAGCATCTGTAAACGTTTGTGTGCACTCTTTTGTGTGCAAATCATTGTTCATGTATCTTTTTTAGTAACACTAAAGTGTAGACTAGGTACTTCCCTGGTGGTTCAGATGGTAAGGCGTCTGCTTACAGCGTGGGAGACCCGGGTTCCATCCCTGGGTCGGAAAGATCCCCTGGAGAAGAAAATGGCAACCCACTCCAGTACTCTTGCCTGGAAAATCCCATAGATGGAGGAGCGTGGTAGGCTACAGTCCACGGGGTCGCAAAGAGTTGGACACAACTGAGCGACTTCACTTTCAAAGTGTAGATTATATGATTCTAGGGTAAGTGAATATTTTTCTTTGATTATAAACTCTATAACTCTAGTCCACACTGCCTGTTCCACTTTGCATTTCTATCAATATTTAGGAGAGTTCTAGCTAGTGCACATAATTTTCTGCACTTTGAATTTTTTGTTTGGTTGGCTTTTGTTTTTTCATTTGTTATCATTATATGTGTAGTAGAATTTTATTGTGGTTTGATTTGTATTTCTATAATGACTAATTTTTTTGTATAGCTTTTTTATATGTCTTATTTGCCATCATATCTCTATGAAAGTGTCTTGAAATTTTATGCCCATTTTAGTTGCCTCATTTGTTTCCTTATTGATTTTATCACTCTTCATATACCGTGAACACAAGTTCTTTATCAGATACCTGCTTGTAAATTCTTCCTCTCAGCTGTAAGCTTGTCTTTGAAGGTTTAAACACATATATTTCATCTATCCTTTCATTCATTCATTTTGCATTTAAATATCTTATTCTAGCATCATTTATTTTAAAAAACTGTTCTTTCTCTAATAAATTTTTCTTGCAGCTTTGATAAAAAATAACCAGTTGTGTTAACAGAAGTGATTTAAAGGTAAAGGCTGGTTGGCAAACTATCTTTCTCAATAGCTCTGCTTCACCCTCACCTTTCTATCTTCCAGGTGTGTCTATGATTCAGATTAGATTTCTCCCTGTAAACTTGCCCCTCCCTCAGTAGTTGACTTTGTTGTTTGTTATTTAGTACTGGGGTGTGTGTGTGTGTGTGTGTGTGTGTGTGTGTGTGTGTGCATGCACGTATATGGACTGCAGGTGGAAACATTTTCTCTCTTATCCTGGTCCAACATCAAGTTTAGGTCATTTCTGCATTCTGAAGATAACTTTCTCAGTGACTCTGCTCGTGGTCAAAATGTGCTTCGTATTTTTGGCGGCTTTTGTCAAAAAAGAGTTTTCTTCTCCTCTCCTGACAACAAAAAATCCTTTCATTGTCTGAACCCACATGTAATAAATGCCCTTTCCTAGTGCACCTTTATCTATATCCTTGAGGAGTTAAGTTACCTTTATCACCTACTTAAGGTAGAATTGCCTGGGTGGGTCTTTTTTATTTTCCAATAAGGAGTCCCCCCACTTTTTCTAAACCTTCCCTACCGCTGATGCTTTCTCTCATCTCCCACCCTGTATCCAATCTTTCTTATGTACAATTGGGGAGTTTGGAAGAGGGAAACATAAGGATGAGTATAACCTTCTCCTGGGTCTGTGGCTTCTATTGTTTTCTGTACTCTTAAACTATACTTAGACATCAGCAATTTATTTATTTATTTATTTTTTTACAACTGAATATTCCAAGATTTATTTTTTCTCTTTTTTTTTTTTATTAGTTGGAGGCTAATTACTTTACAATATTGTAGTGGTTTTTGCCATACATTGACATGAATCAGCCATGGATTTACATGTGTTCCCCATCCCGATCGCCCCTCTCACCTCCCTCCCCATTCCATCCCTCTGGGTCTTCCCAGTGCACCAGCCCTGAGCACTTGTCTCATGCATCCAACCTGGGCTGGCGATCTGTTTCATCCTTGATAATATACATGTTTCAATGCTATTCTCTCAGATCATCCCACCCTCGCCTTCTCCCACAGAGTCCAAAAGTCTCTTCTGTACATCAGTGTCTCTTTTTCTGTCCTGCATATAGGGTTATCATTACCATCTTTTTAAATTCCATATATATGCGTTAGTATACTGTATTGGTGTTCATCTTTCTGGTTTACTTCACTCTGTATAATGGGCTCCAGTTTCATCCATCTCATTAGAACTGATTCAAATGAATTCTTTTTAATGGCTGAGTAATATTCCATTGTGTATATGTGCCATAGCTTTCTTATCCATTCGTCTGCTGATGGGCATCTAGGTTGCTTCCAAGGACATCAGCAATTTATTAGACTTAAATTCTTCTTACCTTCTCATATGTTACCCAGAATCACTTCTCCCTTATTCTGTCAAATGTCAATTCTCACATCCTGTCTCTCTTTCCAAGTTCCCATCTTTCTGTGGATTTCAGGCTTTGTTGTTGTTGTTGTTGTTGTTGTTATTAGGATGGGAGCAATGCTCTTTCCAGGTTTCTGCATCCTGGGTGGAAGCAGAACTCCTATTAGGCAGATGCATATCTTATAATGTTTCATGTAAGCGTGAATTCTGGACTTCTCATAGCTATGGCATTCTATGGGTCTTGTTTCTGGATGAGTTTACAACAAAAGGGAATAGAACAGAACTGCCAAGACTTGCTTTTAGTGTATGTGAGTCTATCAACTCGGAAAGGAAAAAAATATGGCTGAAAGTAAAGAATTTTATAGAGATTGCCTAGGGTTCTTGGTTTCAAACTCTTCGGCAAATCCTAGCCCCATTTCTTTTTTGTCAGTAGAAGGTTTTAGGACCAGTGCACTGCATGTGAATATTTGGCCGGTCTGTACTATATTCCTTTTTCCTCTGAACATGATGAGTTTATTACATTACCTACAATGCCCATCAAAAACCAGATCATTTTTTGTTTTAGGCCATTAAAAGGCAAATATAGAATACCATATAAAAATAATCAGGGAATATCTCCAGCTTTATGAAAGTACTACACTTCAAAAGTAAAAGCCCATCCGGAATAAAAAGAGAAACTTTTTTTCTGTATAATTTTACCCTAATTTCTCATTTATATTGAGACAAAATTTAGGATTGTACTACACACGTGAACCGAGAACTAAGAGGTAACAATTTTCTATCAGTGAAAAATATAGTGATAAAACCATAATTACTGAAATAAAACTACATTAGTGGCCCTGATCATACATTAGATCAGGTTTTGGTAAAGGAAAAGTCTAACTTGATACATTCCATCAGGAATAAGAAAATGAGAAAGTGAATAAGACAGTGGGAAATAATGTTTGCAAATATCTTCTGCTACTACACAGGCTGTCTTTTCATTTGTTCTTTGCTGTGCAAAAGCTTTTAATTACATCTCATTTTTTAATCTTTGCTTTTATTTGTTTTGTCTTAGGAGACAGATCCAAAAAAATTGCTATGGTTTATGTCAGAGAGTGTTCTGTCTAAATTATCTAGGAGTTTTATGGTTTCAGGTCTTACATTTAGGTCTTTAATCCATTTTGAGCTTATTTTTGTACATGGTATGAGGAAATAGTCTAATCTTAGTATTTTAATGTAGTTGTCCTGTTTTCCAGGCACCACTTGTTGAAGAGACTGTCTTTTCTCCCATGTATATTTTTTCCTTCTCTGTCACAGAGTGACCGTAGGTGCAGTGGTTTATTTTGGGACAATCTATACTGTCCATTGATCCGACTCTGTTTTTGTGCCAGTAATTTTCTGTTTTGACTACTGTAACTTTCTAGCATAATCTGAGTTCTTGGAGACTGATACCTCCAGCTTTTTTTCCTTTTCCCTCAAAATTGTTTTGGCAGTTTGGGATCTTTGGGGGTTCTATATAAATTTCAGGACTGTTTCTTCTAGTTCTGTTAAAAATAAATGGGTATTTTGATAGGAATTGCATAAAATCTGTAGATTGTGTTGGAAGAATGACCATTTTAACAATGCTAGTCCTTTCAACCCCAAAACATGAGATATCTTTCAATTTCTTATATCACCTTCAATTTCCTTGATCAGATGCTTTTCGGAGTATAGATCTTTTACCTAGGATATGTTTATTCCTATTTTATTCTTTTTGATGTTATTTTACATGAGTTTTTAAAATATTTCTTTCTGATATTTTATTATTCGTATATAGAAAAGGAAGAAATTTCTGAAAGTTGTATTTTACAGCTTATACTGAATTAATTTATTAGTTGTAATAGATTTTTGGTGCAGACTAGGATTTTCTATATAAAGTATCATGTCATCTACAAACAGTGACAATTTTACTACTTCCCTTCCAATTTGGATGCTTTTTTATTTCTTTTTCTTCTCTGATCGTTGTGACTAGGACTTACAATGCTATGTTAAATAGCAATGGTGAGTGGGTATCTTTGTGTCTTTCCTGGATTTAGAGGAAAGGCTTTCAATTTTTCAGGGTTGAATATGTTAGCTGTAGGCTTGTCATAAATGGCCTTTTGTGTTGAGATATTTCCACTCTATACCCATGTTGATGAGGGATTTTACTGTGACTGAATATTTTCATATGCTTTATGTATGTCTATTGAGATGATTGTGTGATTTTTATTTTTCATTTGATTAATCTGGTATATCACATGGATTGATTTTCTTTCCAAATGTTAAGCCATCCTTTTGTTCCTGGAATAAATCCTATATATATATATACACACACACACACACACACACACACACACACACACACACACACACACATATATATATATAAACATACACACACACACATATGTTTACTTATTTACTAATTTTTTATTTTTCGCCACACTAGGTCTCCATTCTTTGCGCAGGCTTTCTCTAGTTGTAGTGCACAGGCTTCTCATCATACTGGCTTCTCTTGTTGCGGAGCACAGGCTTTAGATGTACAGGCTTCAGTAGTTGTAACATGCGGGCTCTAGGGTGTGCAGGTTTCATTAGTTATGGCACACAGACTCAGTAGTTGCAACTCGCAGGCTCTAGAGCTCATGGGTTTCGGTAGTTTAGGTGCATAGGCTCAGTAGTTGTGGCCTGTGGGCTTTAAAACATGGGCTGAATAGCTGTGGCACATGGGCTTGGTTGCTTTGCAGCATGTGGAATCTTCCCAGACCGGGGATTGAACTCATGTCTCCTGCACTGGTAGGTGGATTCTTATCTACTGTGCCACCAGAGAAGTCTCCTTTTATATATATTATTGGATTTAGTTTTCTAATGTTTTGTTGAGGATTGTTGCATCTATGTTTGTCAAATATATTGTCCTATAATTTTCTTAAAAATTTTGTTTGTGGTGTTTTTGTCTTATTTTGGTATCTGTATTGGTGACCTCATTGAATGAATTCAAGATTGTTCCTCTTCTTCAACTTTTTGAAATGGTTTGAGAAGTATAGGTATTAACTCTTAATGTGTTTAGTAGAACTTCCCTGTGAAGTCATCTGGTTCTGAACTTTTGTTTGCTGGGACTATTTTATTGCAAATTCAATTTCATTAGAGTGATTGATTTATTCAATTTGTTTCTTTCTTATTTGATTCAGTTGTAGAAAGTTGTATGTTTATGGAAATTTACTCATTTCTTTTAGGATGTCCATTTTGTTGGCATAGTTATTGTTTGTAGTATTTTTTATGATTTATTTTGTTTTTTGTATATTTGTAGTGTTGGTTATTTCTACTCTTTGTTTTCTTATTTTGTTTAGTTAGATCATCCCTCTTTTTTTGTGTGAGCCTAAATGGAAGTTTATCAATTTTGTTTATCTTACTGAAAAAGGCTTTGTTTCATTGATTTTTTTCTATTGTTTATTTGGTTTCTATTTTATTTCCTCTCTGATCTTTATGATTTTCTTCCTTCTGCTGACATTAGACTTTGCTTCTTCTTTTTCTGATTCTTTTAGGTTTTAAATTAGGTTGTTTACTTGAGACTTTTCTAGTTTCCTAAGGAAGGTCCATATCACTGTAAACCTTCTTACAATCGCTTTTGGAGCATATCGTAGATTTTGGAATGTTGTATTTGCCTTTCATTAGTCTCAAAGTACTTTCTGATTGTCTCTTTGATATCTTCATAGAACCACTGGATTTTTACTAGTACATTGTTGAGTCTCCATGTATCTATATCTCTCCCATTTTTCTTTCTGTTGCTGATTTTTAGTTTCATACCAGTACAGATGGAAAAAATGCTTCATATAATTTCTATCCTCTAAAATTTGTTAAGATTTGTTTTTTTCTTGGTGTAACATGTGGTCTCCCCTGGAGAATATTCTGTTTGTATTTAAATATATATATATATTCCTTGTTTTGGAATGAAATGTCCTATTAAGTGCAACTAGTCAGTTTTGTCATTTGAGTCCACTGATGCTGTACTGATTTTCTGTCTGAATGATCTATCTATTGTTGGTGTTAAAGTCTTCTGCTATTATTGTATTATCATCAAATTTCCCCTTTATGTCTGTTAGTATTTACACAAATACTTCTATATTTGCATATATGTTGATAAGCATAATATTCTCTTTTATTGATTCCGTTATCACTGAATAATGCCCTTCTTTGTCATTTATTATAAACTTTGTCTTAAAATCTGTTATACCTGATATGAGTATTATTATGCACACCTTACTGTTTTCTGTTTTGGATGAAATATTTTTCCTTCCCTTAACTTTCAGTTTGTGTGTGTCTTTAGGTCTGAAATAAATCTCTTATGGGCAGGGTACAGAAGGATTTTTTTTTTTAATCAAATAAGCGACACCATATCTATTAATTGGAACATTTAGTCCATTGACAGTTAAAGTAATAATTCATAGGTGTGTACATATTGCCATTTTGTTGCTTATTTTCCAGTTGTTTTCATGGTTCTTCTTTTTCCATTTCTTCTTTTTATTTCTTCCCTTGTGGTGTGATAAATCTCTTTAGTAGTATATGTGTCTTCCTTTAAGTTTTTGTATATTATTGGTTTTGATTTGTGGTAACCATGGGTTTCATATATGTTGATCTATAGCTACTTGTTTTAAACTGATAATTGTTTTAAACTGTTTAAATGTAGACCTAAGAGATCTACACTTTTTACTCCCCTCCCCCACATTTTGTGTTTTTGATGTCATACTTTATATTTTCATGTGTATTCTTTAGTTTTGTATTGTAGCTACAGTTGCTTTTGCAAATCTTTTATTACTGGCTTATTTAAGTGGTGGATCCTCAATTCCTTCTATAATTTTTCCTTTCCTCGTTGGATTAACCCTTTCCTGCTGCTCCTTCTTTTTCCTCTTACAGAAAATCCTTTAACATTTATTTTGGTGCTGATGAGCTCTTTCAGTTGTTGCTTCTCTGAGAGTTCTTTATTTCACCTATGATTCTAAGTAATAAACTATCTAGGTAGATTATTTTAGGTTGACTGTCTGGGTAGATTATTTTAGAGTACCTTATAAAAGGCTTTTCCCCTTTTAGTATACTTTGAATACATTGTGCAACTCCAATCTGGCCTGCAATTTTTTTACAAAGAAATCAGTTGATGGCTTTATGGGTATTTGTTTTAATATGACTTTTTTTTTTCTCTTGCTGTCTTTAAAGTTTTCTCTTTAACTTTTGCCATTTTAATTATTGTATCTCTTATTTTGGATCTGTTTGGGTTCATCTTATTTGCGACCTTGTATACCCTGGTGGCTCAGATGGCAAAGCATCTGCCTGTAGTGCGGGAGACCTGGGTTCGATCCCTGGGTCAGGAAGATCCCCTGGAGAAGGAAATGGCACCCCACTCCAGTACTCTTGCCTGGAAAATCCCATGGATGGAGGAGCCTGGAGGGGTACCGGTCCGTGGGGGTCACAAAGAGTCGGACATGACTGAGTGACTTCACTTATACTTCCTATGCTTGGAGACTTGTTTCCCTCTTCAAGTTTGGGTGGTTTTCAGCCATAATTTCCTCAAATAAATTTGTGAACCATTTCTCTTTTTTCTCCATCTGGCACTCCTATAACGCAAATGCTGGTACACTTAATGTTATCCCAGAGATCTCTTATACTGTTTTCATATTTTTTTGATTAACTTTTCTTTTTGTTGTGCTGATTGGGCGGCTTCCATTTTTCTGTTTTAGATATTTTCTGTGTTCTTCTCTATCACTTAGTGTACTGTTCATTCCTTCTTGTGTGTTTATTTCAGCTACTTAATTCTTTATTTCTGATTGGATCTTTTTAAAATATTTTCTAAATGTTTATTAAAATTATCATTGTGCGGATCAATTCTTTTCACTCATGTACTTACCATTTTTATAATCAATGCTTTGAATTATTTATGCAGTTAATTGTTTACTGGGGGGGGGGGGATGGAGTGGAGTGGAGCTTCCCTGGTGGCTCAGAGGTTAAAGCATCTGCCCGCGATGCGGGAGACCCGGGTTCGATCCCTGAGTCAGGAAGACCCCCTGGAGAAGGAAATGACAGTACACGCCAGTATTCTTGCCTGGAGAATCCCATGGAGGGAAGAGCCTGGTAGGCTACAGTCCATGGGGTCGCAGTGTTGGACAAGACTGAGTGACTTCACTTTCACTTTCACATGTTAATATTTATGTCTTTTCATTTTGCTTAATTTTCTCCACCTCTCTAAAATTAGATGAAACAATTACCTTCAGTTTACAGTTTTGACATGGTGCCCCTATTTGGGAGTTCCTGTAACAGACTGGGTGTGCCCAATACTTTTGGTGGGAGAGCTGGATTTGACATGGATGCAAGTTAAATCTTTCCTTAGGATGTGTCAGCAAATATCGCCTTGTAAGGAGTGAAGCTGGAGATGGAAGAACTAGAGCAGGAGGTACTTGTGAGTCAAGTCTTCCTATCCGTTCAGTGACCATCAGCACCCTACTGGGGATAGGGTCTAGGCACATTACTAGAGCAGAAGTTATGACCTTGGGCTTGGGATTCTGTTTCCTTGAAGTGTATGTTTTCCCCTTTCCCTAAACTGGGACTCTTGCAACAGAGAGGAGGAATCCTGAAGCAAGTAGGACCTATGTTGACCCTCTGTTCCTGTTGACTGTAGACAGAGTTCTAAGCTCTCTCTGATGCACTGCCTATGCAAGTGCCTATCTTTATTTCCCTTGTTCTGTTTAGATGCAGCCTCAGGTCAGGTCCCCTTTATCTCTCCCAATCCCTCACTGCCCCCAGCCTCCACCACCCCCGTCCCTTTGTGGAGGCACACTGCAGGGTTGACAGGGCATACAAGGACCCTTGGTACATATTTGCAAGACCTGTAGTGGAGTGGTGGGGTCTTGTTTGAGTAAGCGCCAAGAATACCCACTGCAACCCCATTCAAACTTCACCCTGAGATTGGACCGCCTCTGCATCCCAAGATCAAATCTTCTCTCAGATTGTGGCCACCCCATGCAGTGTCACAATGTGATGTGGAGTGAGCAGGGCCAGAGCGATAACTTAGCTTGGGTTAGGTCACTCGTTAAGGCAGTCATGGCAACCCCAGCAGCTGCTAGAGCAGACCTCTCTCTGCCCTGCCTCAGGTGCTAACCAAGAAGGTTCATCTCCCCTGAGTTGGACACCATGATTGTGGAGTTCACTCTGTGGCTCTCACTGCTTACTCCCCAGGGTGGTGTCTTTTTGCTTGTTCTCCCTTTTCCCCTAGTCCTCTCCCAAAGGCACAGGTCCTGACCTGACTGCTTTTCTTCCCTTCTTACCCAATTACTTGAGTATCTTTCCTATAGATTTGGCTGTATTGGAGTTTCCAGTTAGTTTTCAGTGATAATTGTTTCACAGGTAAATGTAATTTTGATGTGTTCATGGTAGGTAACAAGTTTTATATCCTTTTACTCTACCATCTTGGTTGATCTTCAATATGTGTTATTTTCATTATAATTCTTTCATGCTGTTTACAATCTACCATTTTAAAGTGAATTTGAAGCAGGATTCTAATAAAATATCTCTTTGACAGTTGTCATTAAAGCTTTAGACTGTATTATTTGTATTTGTATTTTTTCACTCTGCTTAATGAGAAGCTTTACAAACTGCAACAACTTGAACTCTTGTAATACAAGATTGGGTCAAACTTATTCACAGTCCCCATGATAGACTTATATTACCACTTAATGGTGGCACATTTGATTTGAAGGTTATTGATTTGCAAATACACAGATGGTGTCATTTTATTTATTTCAGAATAAAATCTCATTTAAAAACATATTAAAATAGTATTAAATTTTATATAGTTTAAAATATTAAAAATTTCCTTATCCAACATTTTGTATGAAATGGAATTATATTTACAATTTCTATCTAAAACAGAAGATAAATATGCAGATATAATAAAGATTATTTAAATTTCTTGTACATTGTTATTATTTTTTACCCTATTGTGGAACATGCTCTAAACAATTTTAAAACTAAAACGTTATGTTTTACTCTGAATACATGGGCAGCTAAGAGTATGTTGTTCTCCTTATGAGTAATTTATACATAATATAACTACCACCTTCTCTAGGAAAATTGAGATGGATTTAAAAAATGCATGGGATATTTTATTTCACTTATTTTCACCTAAACATTTTATTACATCTATTTTCAAGAGGATGACTAATGTCATATGCCCATTGCAAATGACTCGTTGAACCTAACTTGATTTCATAAAAATATACATCTTTCTTTATACATAGCAATGCTTTATTTAAAATAATGAATAAAATGCATATACTATTTTAATTCTTAGTGTCCATTAACTTTTCTCAGAGACTTGACTTAAGATGGCAGAGTAGAAGGATGTGTGCTCATCTTCTCCTATGAAAACACCAAAATCACAAACAGCTGCTGAACACCATCAACAGGAGAATGTTGGGTCCCACCAAAAAACATACCTCACATCCAGGGGCAAAGGAGAAGCCCCAGTAAGATGGTAGGAGGGTTGCAATCACATTTAAAATAAAATTTCAGGCCCACCAGAGATACTCGGAAGGTGCAAACAAAACCTGGTGTGTACCAGGACAGAGGGAAAGGAGCAGTGACAATCCACAAGAGACTGAGCCAGGTCTGTCTTTGAGAGTCTGAGTGGCTCCTGTGGTGGCATGGGTCAGTAGTGACCTGCCTCTGGCTGCAGCAGACCTGGAAGGCATGGTGTATGGCATATATCCTCTTGGAGGAGGTTGGCATTAGCTACACTATAGAGCCACAAAATTGGAGAACAATTAAACCAAAGAAGGTCTTGCACTGTTGCAAAATTTCCAGGACCCACAAAAGATTTCCCAACCTGGGGATCTGGCAAAAGGACTGATAACACCCAAGGAATCTGACTTAGAAGACCAGTGGAATTTGATTAAACAACTTCCACAAAACTGGGGACAAAGACTATTGGAGGGCACAAACAAAATTTTGTGCGCACCAAGACCCAGGAGAAAGGAGCAGTGACCCCAGAAGAGGCTGAGACAGGCTTGCCTGCGAGTGTCCAGGAGTCTTCGGTGGAGGTGTGGGTCAATAGTGGTCTACCATGGAGTCTGGGGCAATGACTACAATAGCCCTGGGAGCCTCAGCATGCTGGCATAAGACCTTTTGAGGTGGTCACCATTACAGTCATTACCCCTACTATAGTTTGGCCTTAGGCCAAACTACAGGGAGGGAACACAGCCACAGCCATCAGTAGAAAATTGGATTAAAGATTTACTGAGCATGGGTTTTCCCACATGCTCAGGACAAGACCCAGTTTCTCCCTCAGTCAACCTCTCCCAGAGAAAGCTTCAATAAGCCTCTTATCCTTCTCCATCAGAGGGCACACAGACCGAAAAACACAATCACAGAAAACTAATCAAGCTGATCACATGGACCACAAGCTTGTCTAACTCAGTGAACATGATGTATGGGGCCAGGCAAAGTGGACAGGTTATGGTGGAGAGTTCTGACAAAACATGGTACACTGGAGAAGGAAATGGCAAACCACTTCAATATTCTTGCCTTGAGAACCCTATGAACAGTATGAAAAGGAAAAAATATATGACATCGAAAGATAAACTCCACAGGTCAGTAGGTGCCTAATATAATACTACAGAAGAGTGGAGAAATAGTTCCAGAAGGAATGAAGAGATAGAGTCAAAGCAGAAACAGTGCCCAGTTGTGGATGTGTGTAATGGTGAAAGTAAAGTCCGATGCTGTAAAGAGCAATATTGCATAGGAATCTGGAATGTTAGGTCCATGAGTCAAGGTAGATTGGAAGCGGTCAAACAGGAGATGGCAGAAAGTGAAGAAGAACTAAAGAGCCTCTTGATGAAAGTGAAAGAGGAAAGTGAAAAATTTGGCTTAAAGCTCAACATTCAGAAAACTAAGATCATGGCATCCAGTCCCATAACTTCATGGCAAATAGATGAGGAAACAGTGGAAACAGTGGCTGACTTTATTTTTCTGGGCTCCAAAATCTCTGCAGTTGGTGATTGCAGCCATGAAATTAAAAGACGCAGACTCCTTGGAAGGAAAGTTATGACCAACCTAGAAAGCATATTGAAAAACAGAAACATTACTTTGCCAACAAAGGTCCGTCTAGTCAAGGCTATGGTTTTTCCAGTGGTGATGTATGGGTGTGAGAGTTGGACTATAAAGAGGGCTGAGCACTGAAGAATTGATGCTTTTGAACTGTGGTGTTGGAAAAGACTGTTGAGAGTCCCTTGGACTGCAAGGGGATCCAACCAGTCCATCCTAAAGGAGATCAGTCCTGGGTGTTCATTGGAAGGACCGATGTTGAAGCTGAAACTTCAATTCTTTGGCCACCTGATGCGAAGAGGTGACTCATTTAAAAAGATCCTGATGCCGAGAAGGATTGAGGCATGAGGAGAAGGGGATGACAGAGAGTGAGACGTTTGGATGGCATCACTGACTCGATGGACATGGGTTTGGGTTAACTCCGGGAGTTGGTGATGGACAGGGAGGCCTGGCGTCATGGGGTTGCAAAGAGTCAGAAACGACTGAGTGACTGAACTGAACTGAACTGAAACAGGAGATGGCAAGAGTGAACATCAACATTTTAGGAATCAGTGAACTAAAATGGATCAGAATGGGTGAATTTAATTCAGATGACCATTGTGTCTACTACTGTGGGCAAGAATCCCTTAGAAGAAATGGAGTAGCCCTCATAGTCAGGAAAAGATTCTGAAACGCAGTACTTGGGTGCAATCTCGAAAATGACAGAATGATCTGTGTTCACTTAAAAGACAAACCATTCAATGGCACGGTAATCCAAGTCTATGCCCCAACCATTAATGCTGAAGACGATGAATTTGACCATTCTGTGAAGACCCACAACGCCTCTTAGAACTAACTTCAGGAAAAAAAAAAAATCATTTTCATCATAGGGGATTGAAATGCAAAAGTAGGAAGCCAAGAGATACCTGGAGTATCAGGCAAATTTGGCCTTGGAGTACAAAATGAAGCAGGGCAAAGGCTAACAGTTTTGCCAAGAGAAGACACTGGTCATAGCAAAAACCCTCTTCCAACAACACAAGAGATAACTCTACACATGGACATCACCAGGTGGTCAATTCCAAAACCAGATTGATTTTATTCTTTGAAGCCAAAGATGGAGAAGAATATACAGTCAGTGGAAACAAGATCAGATGACTGTTCTCAGATCATGAACTCTTGATCTCTTTGAAAACTACAGAATTGAAGAAAGTAGGGAAAACCACTAGGCATTTCAGGTATGACCTAAATCAAATCCCTTACAATTACACAGTGGAAGTGACAAATAGAATCAAGGGATGAGATCTGATAGAGTGCCTGAAAAACTTGGACATAGGCTCATAACATTGTACAGGAGGTGGTCATCAAAACCATCCCCATCAAAAAGAAATGCAAAAGACAAAATGTTTGTCTCAGGAGGCCTTACAAATAGCTGAGGAAAGAAGAGAAGAGAAAGGCAAAGGAGAAAAGGAAAAATATACCATCTGAATGCAGAGTTCCAAAGAATAGTAAGGAGAGACAAGAAAGCCTAAGTGAAAATGCAAAGAGAGCTGAGCTATTTCAAGACAGAAGACAACCAAAATGTGGATGAAGTATTTTGCATTAACATTTACATTAACAGTGAAAATATAGCAGTAGGCCGAAAAGACTAGTATAACAACCTTTGTTCTTATTATTGGAAGAAAGATATTTCACCCTTAGGTTGATTTCCTAATAAACCTGTAGATAATGCTAGGTTCTTTACTTTTCACATATCAATTTGTTTCTGAATGACAATTTTCTTCCTCCCATTTTCTTTCCAAAGTAGAAAGATTCATTTATAATTTATACCGTTATGTTCATGTGAATGTGAGTAACAGAATAGCTGCTTTCATTAAATAATAATGCTTCAAATTGCTTCATATTTTTCTTCCAAAAAATTGAAACTGTTTAACTGACAATTACTATATCATTATCCTCATTTTCCAGATGACACTTTCTTTTTTTCCCTTTTTAACATTACTTTACCTTGCAAATATCTAAGACATAAAAATGCTTCATGGAATATAAATTAACAGATGGAGATGAAAGAACACAGAAGTTAAATTATTTGTCCCAAATCACATAAGTAATCAGTGGGAAAGCTTGATAAATTCTCAGTTTTTTTTTCCTTCTGTGTTTAGAAAGATTCTTCATAATTCATGTAGTTAATACTGAAGTTATAGTTTGGTGATTTTACTAAACTGTAAATATTATATTTGTCTCTTTTTGAACTTTTATAAATGAAATCATAAGATTATCTGAGAAGATATCCCATATAATATAAGAAATAATCATATATTATAGGAAATAACATAAAATATCATGGGTTTGATCACCGTGTCAAGTCTTAGTTAGCAATGGTGTTGTAAATTATCTCTCATATATGAATAATGTGATAATTAGGGGTGATACAAGAGGAGATATGCTGCTCAATTATCTTACCAATCAGCTAATTATACCTATAGGCTATTACTTTTATATTAGCCTCAGTATCAACACAGAGGCACCACTGAAACTTAACTATTTCATATTTCTTAAAGGAAAAAGTAAAAGTTTACAGCACAAAGGATGAGATCATTAGAGTTATTGTAAGTTAGTATAAAACCAAATATTTTGAGAAATTATTAAATTGTAATCAATATCTTAGTAAACCAGTCCTTAAAATGTACTTTTTGTGTTTACCAAATAACTGTATTTACTCACACTTTGAAAATGTTAGGCAGCAACACTTAAGGTTCCAAATTTTCATTATTTCTCACTTTCATGTTTAATTAAAGTAAGCCTTACATTTGAACAATAAGAAAACTCAATTTATATTTGGTTCTGCATTAACCTGAATTGGCTGACAAGATTGATAAAATGTACCTTTTATGTGTGTCACAGGTAAATATAATTCTTCTCTGCAAACAATATATTTTATTTCTTAAAGACAGTCCCTTGAATCATCCCTATGTCTGGTAAATTTTTATAAGCTCAAGATTGAAATATACTCAGGCAGGTTTTTTGAATTAACTCCCATCAAGGAAGACATAAGAAAATAGTTGAATGGAGTAAAAAGCTCAATTATCTACTTTAAAATAGTTTTTCATCTTTATTCAAACATTGGACCCTATCACTGTTTATTCACTTAATTTTTAAGAATTTTATCTCATTGTAGAATGTCTTGTGATTTTAGATACCTATTTTTATAAGATATGTTGCATATTAGGAGACTGTACAAGACTTCCAGTATTATTCAGACAAAAATGAAAAGAAGTGATAATAGTTTTGTTTTGTTTTCTCATCGATATCCCTCAAGTACAAATGCTTAATGAGACATAAGAATCTTGTCTTAACCTAGCATTGTACATTGTTAATCTATTATCTTGAAAACACAGTATCTACTTGTTGACTGACAAATCTATGATTTTAAAAATCACTTAAATGGAAAGCAGTGTGCAATATTTCGCCATTTGTGCCTCATAACAGCTGTGTTATGATTCTTGTCTTGTGTTCTTTAAAGATTAAAGCATAGAAGTATTAGACTGTGTCCTCTTAAAGTGCAAATCACATGAAAATAGTGTTATGGTCTTCTGAAAAAAGCAAACACTGAAATTTAAATTTTACTCATGGCACTTACACTTTTAGCCGTGTCTTTTTGCAAGTTACTTATCTGAATCATCCTTATTCCATCTACGAAGTAAAGATAATACTTCAGTTCAGTCACTCATTCTGACTCTTTGTGACCCCTTAGACTGCTTAAGTAGAGCTAATACCGGTTCTATTCACCACATTCTGTGTGTGTGTGTGGTGTATGTGCTGTGCTGTGGTTAGTAATTCAGTCGTGTCTGGTATTTTGTGACCCAAGGACTGCAGCCAGCCAGGCTCCTCTGTCCATGGGGATTCTCCAGGCAAGAATACTGTTAGTGTGTGTAAGATGAAATGAGATAATGGATATGAAAGCTGTTTTAAACAGATCCATCAACAGATGAATGGATAAAGAAGATGTGAGATACTATGTGTGAGACAGACCATAAGGATATATTTATTGTACAACATGGGAAATATGGCCAAAAATTTTAAATAACTGAACAAAGTAACCTTTAAAATTGCAAAAAAATAAAATTTTAAAATGAAAAAAACTCCAATGAGATTATTATCCATTATAAAAGGAGTTTGCTTTGGATTTTGTGGGTTTATGGATTGGAAAAAAAAAAAAAAAACTAATTATTATTTCTTATAAATTTAACCAATGAAGCTAATATTGATATTATATTTTACTCATAAAATAGATAATTTATAACTGAAAGAGTCTTTGATCTTTGTTCACTATTTTGTTGTTGTTGGACTGCTGTGAAGAATCCAATAGTAGTTTACAGATTTTCACAATTTCACAGAAAAGTTATATGGGGAATTGACTTTAGAAACTAAAATTCTTTGATGTCCAGTTTCTTCATTTCCAACAGCATGTTTGCACTCCTAATGTCATGTTTTGATAATGCATATCAAATTACATTAAGAAACCATAGCTTCTAACTTTTACTGTTAATAATATGGACTCAAGCACTATTATTAATACTTGAATGAAGAACTCTTTCAAAATATTATCCAGATCAGTTATCAGATTAGAACATGAAAGATTTATTCTTTTTGATTATTGTAGTTTTTGTTTTATTTTATTTTATTTGGCTTTTAACTGCCATCTTCTACCCTATATTATTGTTGTTCAGTTGCTAAGTGGTGTCTGATTTCCTTGCAACCCAATGAACTTCAGCACACCAGTCTCCCTGTCCTTCATTATCTCCTGGAGTTTGCTCAAATTTATGTCCATGGAGTCAATGATGCCATCCAACCATCTTATCCTCTGCTGTCCCCTTCTCCTTTTGCCTTCTATCTTTCCCAGCATCACAGTCTTTTCCAATGAGTTGGTTCTTTGCATAACGTGGCCGAATATTAGAGCTTCAGCTCAGCATCAGTTCTTCCAATGAATATTTAGGGTTGGTTTCCCTTAGGATTGACTGGTTTGATCTTGCAGTCCAAGGGGCGCTCAGGAATCTTTCCCAGCATCATATTTTGAAAACATCAATTCTTCACCCCTCAGCCTTCTTTATGATCCAACTCTCACATCCGTACATGACTACTAGAAAAAGCATAACCCATCATAATGTAAATAATTCTAGGCATAACTTGAGAAAGTGAAAAGTCTCCCAGTCATGTTCGACTCTTTGTGACCCCATGGACTGTAGCTCCCCCCCACCCCCCCCGCCCCCGGCTTCTCCATCCATGGAATTTTCTAGGCAAGAGTACTGGAGTAGGTTGCCATTTCTTTCTCCAGGGGAGCTTCCCGACCTGGGGATCGAACCCGGGTCTCCTGCATTGCGGGCAGACATTTAACCGTCTGAGCCACCAGGGAATCCCAAACTTGAGAAACAATTATTAAACTTAGCGAACATATTAGAAAATCTTAATTGGCAGTTAGTTAGGGCAGTCACAGCACTGGAGAAGAAATTGTTGAATAGGGAGTTGTGAAAGAATTTTGGAGTTAAGTAAGAGTTGGGCAGCACAGTTTAATAAAATGTGATTTCTCACTTTGGCTTAACTCATTTTTATTCTAATAATAAAATTCCTAAAATGCATACAATTCTTTCTGTGTGGACACACATTTCCAAGCTCTCTTTTCACTTTCTCTTTCTATATATACATTTGAATCCTTGCAACATCCTGCAGAACAGGAATACTTATGAATCATGTATATTACACATATGAGGGAAACAACAGCACAATAGCAGCACATGAAATTTAAGTAACTTGCACAAGATTGCAATGATGAATGAAATTTGCTTAGTTGTGTCCAGCTCTTTGCAACTACATGGTCTGTTCATGAAATTCTCCAGGCAAGAATATTGGAATGGGTTGCCATTCCCTTCTCCAGAAGATCTTCCTGACCCAGGGATTGAACCTGGTCTCCTGCATTGCAGGCAGATTCTTTACATCTGAGCTACAGGGAGTGCACAAGATTACTTAGTTAATTTGTAATATAATTGAGTTTGAACTAAGGATTTCCAGTTCTAAAATTCATGCTTTTAACCACTAGGATGTGTTTTATCCACATTATGTGCATGGTAAACAGAAGCCTAAGATGGCCCCACAGATTTTCAACGTATGATGTATATGCCTTTTAAAATCCTCTCCCCTTGTAAATATAATGAAATATTACTCTTGTGATCAGACTTCTAACAGGTTGACTTTGAGTCAGTTAAAAGAGAGATTTTGTTTGTTTGTTGTTCAGTTGCTCAGTCACCTCCAACTCTTTGTGATCCCATGGACTGCAACGTGCCAGGCTTCTCTGTCCTTCACTATCTACCTGAGTTTTATCAAACTCATGTCCATGAATTCAATGATGCCATCCAACTATTTTATCCTTTGTCAAGCCTTTCTCCTCTTGCCCTCAATCTTTCCCAGCATCAAGATCTTTTTCTATGAGTCAGCATCATAGGTGGTCAAAGTGTTGGAGTTTCCACTTCAGTATCAATTCTTCCAATGGATATTCATAGTTGATTTCCTTTAGGATTGACTGGCTTGACCTCCTTGCCCTCCAAAGGGCTCTCAAGTATCTTCTCAAGTACCACAGTTCAAAAGCATCAATTTTGGCCCTTAGCCTTCTTTATGGTCCAACTCACCCATCCGTACATGACTATTGGAAAAACCATAGATTTGACTATCTGGATCTTTGTTGGCAAAATGATGCCTCTGGTTTTTAATATACTGTCTAGAGCAAGCATAGCTTAATATCTTGGAAAAGAGAAACTATCTTGTTTTATTAACATCACCAGGTAAGCCTGTCAAAGAGACTGGGGGCTTTCTAAAGTCAAATACTATAGTAGAAACATTCTACATTGCTCACCCTGAAGATGAAGGGGCCAATGTGTCCAGGACTTGAAGAAAGACTCTAATTGCTTAGAGTAACCTTGGCCATTATCTAGCATGAAAACAGTGTCCCAGTCCTTCAAACATAAGAAATTGAATTTTGCCAGTAGTCTGAATGGATTTGGAAGAGGATTCCAAGCTCTAGATGAAAGTGGGAACCTGAGAAACTCTTTGATTTCAGCACTAGTAGATCTTTATCTGAAGACACAATTAACCAGTCCTTGGACCTCTGACCTACAGAAACACTGAGATGACAGATGAACATTGTTTGAAGTCACTAAATTGGTGGCAATTTGTTATATGCAATATAAATCTAGTACGATATGTGTGATGTATGAAACAGTCAGGAATAGCCTTATTTAGACATTCTCTACATTGTGGTGTGGTATCCATATATTCAGTCCATTTGGGGAAATAGTCCTAAGAATGAATGTACACTAGGTCCACTTAACTCAAAAAGCTCTTTTATAGTTCTTGGGAAATTAGAAGATTGGAAGAAAAAAAAGGGACCTACCATTGGCTGGGAAAGACACAGAAGCACTGTGTGCAGGAAAGACAAATCTGCGTCCAGAGTAAGTGACTCTTCGAGTAAGGATAAAATATTGCTCCTTCCATGATGCCATGATATAACCAGTCCAGTGTAATCAACTTGCCAGAAAGTGGCTGGATGATCACCCCCAGGGAGTGGTACCATATTCTGGAACTCATTGTCGGCCTCTGCAGCTGGCAGAGTGAGCACTGACTGTAGGCGGCATGCTTTGATGAGTGGAAGTCGATATTGCTGTGTGCTGTGCTGTACTTGGTCACTCAGTCATGTCCAACTCTTTAAGACCCCATGGACGATTGCTCACCAGGCTCCTCTGTCCATAGGCATTCTCCAGGCAAGAATACTGGAGTCGATTGCCATATCCTCCCCCAGAGGATCTTCCCAACCTAGGGATTGAACCCAGGTCTCCAGCATTGCAGGCGGATTCTTGACCACTTGAGTCACCAGGGAAGGCCAAGAATATTAGAGTGGTTAGCTTATTCCTTCTCCAGTGGATCTTCCTGACCCAGGTATTGAACTGGGGCCTCCTGCATTGCAAGAGGCTTCTTTACCAGCTGAGCTACCAGGGAAGCCCCTATGTAACTTCTGTCCTTGCCACTCTGGCCACTTTGTTCATGAGCTTTTTAGGTGGTTACTAGGGTGGCTGGGGAAAAAGCACACTGGTACACACAGAACAGGTCACAGGCATAAAATTATTAAAAAAAAAAAAAAAAAAACAACTCTGGTAGGCATTCACACAATTACCCTCTGGTAGGTATTCACACGGTACACAAGTATCTTTACATTTGTTGCCTATTCAGAGAGGTCTATTCACATACCTCTTCCTCAGATTGCCATGTCACTCATTTTCCACTTGTATTCTTCTAAGTCCTTGACCATCCTGCCAAAACACTCACCATTGCCCATATACTGGTATCAACCAAGTGAATTGCTCAATGTACTGCTCACAAGAAGGATTGCCTTTCACCCCTGTCCTTCAGGGATGTCCAGAAATGGGCTTCAGTGCTATAGTTGTCCACTTTTGGGAGGTGTCTATATATTATGCAGAACCATCTCGAAACCAGGCCCGAGTTCTTTTTTCTTCTGTGTGCTGATTGTAGGGAGCTCCACATGAAGCCTTAGATACAGGCTGAGAAAAAGTTAGTGTGGCAGGGTAGGCACCTTAGGTATTTGAACCACTCTTCATGTAACTTGTTTGTACCCTCAGGGTCTGCTTGGGCCTGTATACACTAGTCAGCCACATATATACCTCTTCTGTTTGATGATTAAGTGCTGGTGTGTGTACACAACTTTATGGCTTATTGAGACAGAAAACACCCAGTCCATGATGCACAGCTCAGATGGCATAGTAACTTGGTGGCAAGGAAGTCTGGGGAAAGGTGTGTGTGTAGACCTCTCTGAATGTAATTCCTTTCAAAACTAGGAGGCAATGTGAAGGGAGAAATTTAGTACTGGTGTTTGGAAAGGGAACTTTTGGCTCATTGAAATTCATGCAAAAGATGTTAGGAAGACTTATTATTTGTGTATATGTAGTATTTGACACTGCCTAATGGAAAAATAAAAAAAAAAAATTAAGTACAAACTTGACAATCTATTGATCACACTAGGACTTGGCAACCAATAGTTCTATTCAGTTGTGTCATATTTTATTGTGAGTGAGCAGCTGAAGCTGTGCAAGACAGCAAAAATGGATGTAGATGCTTTAGGAGTTAGGTGTTACAGTCTACAAAAACCTAATCGCACCTAGTTGGCATGCATGGGAGATTATCTAGAGCATATAAATTGTAATACAAAAACTATTTTAAAATTCTGGTTTGCTGCTCATCAGTTAAATGATTTAGAGAAAGTACTTTTTCTGAGACACAATTTCATCACTTATAAAATGAAATTAAATAACACATATTTCTAACAGATATTATGCTAGTGAAAGAATGAAAAAAATTTATGATTATATGTGAGTGATGTATATATTCAAATTATTCCTCCTTTCATGATCCTAAATATTTGTGTAGTTTTATTTTCAAAAAATGAATAATTTCATATTTAAGTGAGTGTTTGGCATAGTAATAGCATCATTGTGGCAATAGTGGAAACTGATGTCAATCTTCTTGTTTGAGAAAATAAATGGAATTCCTATTAAAAGCTTCAGAATGAAAGACTAGGGGTGACTGAATTGTCACAGATTGGAGGAGACTAAGGAAACAGAAATGAAGTACAATGTGGGATACTGGATTTGATCCTGAAAAGACACTCGGGGAAAAATGAGTGAAATTAAAATAAGCTCTGTAATTTAGTTTGCAGTATTGACCTCTGTTAATTTCCTGCTTTTGATAAATGTACTATAATTGTATATGATATTAACATTAAGAAAAGCTGGCTAAAGGGTATACGAGAACTTCCTATGTGTTTTTGAGCTTTTCTCTAAGTCCAAATAAAAACTATTTAAAAGCATTAGCAACAGGAGTTGCTTGTATATTTTTGAGATTAGTCCTTTGTCTGTTGCTTTGTTTGCTATTATTTTCTCCCATTCTGAAGGTTGTCTTTTCACCTTGCTTATACTTTCTTTTGTTGTGCAAAAGCTTTTAAGTTTTATTAGGTCCCATTTGTTTAGTTTTGCTTTTATTTCCAATATTCTGGGAGATGGGTCATAGAGGATCCTGCTGTGATTTATGTTGGAGAGTGTTTTGCCTATGTTCTCCTCTAGGAGTTTTATAGTTTCTGGTCTTACATTCAGATCTTTAATCCATTTTGAGTTTATTTTTGTGTACGGTATTAGAAAGTGTTCTAGTTTCATTGTTTTACAAGTGGTTGACCAGTTTTCCCAGCACCACTTGTTAAAGAGATTGTCTTTTTTCCATTGTATATCCTTGCCTCCTTTGTCGAAGATAAGGTGTCCATAGGTACGTGGATTTATCTCTGGGCTCTCTATTTTGTTCCATTGATCTATATTTCTGTCTTTGTGCCAGTACCATACTGTCTTGATGACTGTGGCTTTGTAGTAGAGCCTGAAGTCAGGCAGGTTGATTCCTCCAGTTCCATTCTTCTTTCTCAAGATTACTTTGGTTATTCAAGGTTTTTTATATTTCCATACAAATTGTGAAATTATTTGTTTTAGTTCTGTAAAGAATACCCTTGGTGGCTTGATAGGGATTGCATTGAATCTATAGATTCCTTTGGGTAGTATACTCATTTTCACAATATTGATTTTTCTAATCCATGAACACGGTATATTTCTCCATCTGTTTGTGTCCTCTTTGATTTCTTTCATCAGTGTTTTTATAGTTTTCTATGTATAGGTCTTTTGTTTCTTTAGATAGATATATTCTTAAGGATTAATCTCAAAAATATACAAGCAACTCCTGCAGCTCAATTCCAGAAAAATAAATGACCCAATAAAAAAATGGGCCAAAGAACTAAACAGACATTTCTTCAAAGAAGACATACAGATAGCTAACAAACACATGAAAAGATGCTCAACATCACTCTTTATCAGAGAAATGCAAATCAAACCACAATGAGGTACCACTACACGCCAGTCAGGATGACTGCTATCCAAAAGTCTACAAGCAATAAATGCTGGAGAGGGTGTGGAGAAAAGGGAATCTTCTTACACTGTTGGTGGGAATGCAAACTAGTATGGCCGCTATGGAGAACAGTGTGGAGATTTCTTAAAAAACTGGAAATAGAACTGCCATATGACCCAGCAATCCCACTCCTGGGCATACACACCGAGGAAACCAGATCTGAAAGAGACACGTGCACCACAATGTTCATCGCAGCACTGTTTATAATAGCCAGGACATGGAAGCAACCTAGATGTCCATCAGCAGACGAATGGATAAGGAAGCTGTGGCACATATACACCATGGAATATTACTCAGCCGTTAAAAAAATTCATTTGAATCAGTTCTAATGAGAAGGATGAAACTGGAGCCTATCATACCGAGTGAAGTAAGCCAGAAAGATAAAGACCAATACAGTATACTAATGCATATATATGGAATTTAGAAAGATGGTAACAATAACCCCATATGCAAAACAGAAAAAGAGACACAGATGTACAGACCAGACTTTTGGACTCTATGGGAGAAGATGAGGGTGGGATATTTTGAGAGAGCAGCATAAAAACATGTATATTATCAAGGGTGAAACAGATCACCAGCCCAGGTTGGATGCATGAGACAGTGCTTGGGGCTGGTGCACTAGGAAGACCCAGAAGGATGGGGGGGGGGGGGCGGTGAGAGGGCGGATCGGGATGGGGAATACATGTAAATCCATGGCTGATTCATGTCAATGTATGACAAAAACCACTACAATATTGTAAAGTAATTAGCCTCCAACTAATAAAAATTAAAAAAATAATCATTAGCAAAAAACTAGCTTTCGAGGTAAGTTATTTTAGAATCTATAACAGTATCTGTTAAAACAGCATAACTCAAGATATTCCTAAACTTTGATGACTCTAAGTTATTTTCCATAGGTACATATTTTAAAGATAATTCTAGAAACAGATTTCTGTGCTGTGTTGAAAAACATGACTGATGTATTCCTAGTTTTATACACACACACACATGTATGTATGTGTATGTATATACATATGTTTCTATTCAGTTGCTCAGTTATGTCCAACTCTTTGCAACCCCATGGACAGCAGCATGCCAGGCTTCCCTGTCCCTCACTATTTCCCCAAATTTGCTCAAACTCATGTCCATTGAATAAGCAATGCCATCCAACCATCTCATTCTCTGTCGTCTCATTCTCCTCCTTCCTTCAATCTTTCCCAGCATCAGGATCTGGCTCTTTGTGGCCAAAGTATCAGAGCTTCAGCATCACACCTTCCAATGAATATTCAGGGTTGTTTTTTTTAAGATTGACTGGTTTGATTTCCTTGCAGTCCAAGGGACTCTCAAGAATCTTCTCTAGCACCACAGTTTGAAGACATCAATTCTTCAATGTCCAGCCTCCTTTATGATCCACCTCTCACATCCTTACATGACTACTGGAAAAATAATAGCTTTGACTATATGGACATTTGTCAGCAAAGTGATGTCTCTACTTTTTAATATGCTGTTTAGGTTTGTCATAGCTTTTCTTCCACGGAGCAAGCGTCTTTTAATTTCATTGATTTTGGAGCCCAATTTCATTGATTTTGGAGCCAACCACATTGATTTTGGAGCCCAAGATAAGGTGTGTCACTGTTTCCATTTTTTCCCTGTTTGCCATGAATTGATGGGACTGGATGCCATGATGCTTTTTGAGTGTTGAATTTTAAGCCAACTTTTTCACTCTCCTCTTTCACCTTTATCAAGAGGCTCTTTAGTTCCTCTTCACTTTCTGCCATTAGGATTGTGTAATCTGCATATCTGAGATTGTTGATATTTATCCTGGCAATCTTGATTCCAGCATGAGCTTCATCCAGCCCAGCATTTTGCATGATGCACTGTGTATGTAAGCTAAATAAGCAGTGTGTCAATATACAGCCTTGATGAACTCCTTTCTCAATTTTGAACCAATCTGTTCCCTGTTTGGTTCTAACTTACATATATGTGTGTGTGTGTGTGTGTGTGTGTGTGTCTGTGTGTCTGTGTGTCTGTGTGTCTGTGTCTGTGTCTGTGTCTGTTAGGTACTCATCCATGTCCAACTTTTTGAGACCCCATGGACTGTAGCCTCACCAATCTCTGTCTATGGGATTTTCCAAGCAAGAATACTGGAGTGGGTTGCCAGTGGGTTTCCTTTTTCAGGGGATCTCCCCAACCCAGGTTCCAAACACGGGTCTCCTGTATTGCAGGCAGATTCTTTACCTTCCAGGTTACCAGGAAGTCCTATACACACACACACACACACACACACACACACACACACACACACATATACACACACACATATATGTACATATATGTGTATATATATGCCTTTGAATAATATAGTATACACACATATATACATAATTCATGCAAAAAGTCAATGGCTATGATAAATTATGATGGTTTTTATTGAATATAAAGTATAGAATAAATTACATAGGGTCTTGTAAAGCATGAATTCTATTAATTAGTTCACCCCTCAAAACAGTGCTGATAAGCTGGTACATTTTTTATTGAAAATCACGTAATTTCTAACTAACTATAGTTTAATATCTTACTAAATGCAGTTAAACATCATAGTGAATGAGATATTTTCAGTTCCTTCCTAAATGGAATTGTTTAGCATTTTCCAGATCTTAGTGTCTATTTTCACTCTGCCTTTGTCTTTGCATTTGCATTTGTACTTGTGTTTGTGTGTGGATCTCTGAGTAGTTTTGCTGTGAAATAATATGAGAAAATGCTGCAACCACTATTTGGGCTGTGTCTCCCCCAAGAGGCCCACAGAGAAGTATATGTTCAGATATAGCTTCTAGTGGTTTTTGTGTAGACTGAGAATGCACAGGATATAGTGTTTGTAGGTTTTTATAGATTCATGATAGGATTAATCAGTCCTAGGGATGCACCCTAGTTATGTAGTCTAAGTTTTACATAACTTGAAAGATTTTCTTTAAGAGAAAAATAACAAAATTAATCGACAGAAAGTTACTAGAGCTTTAGATATGACCTATGTGTTGAGGGAGAGTGCCTGAAGTTTAATCTTCATTAATTTTAGAGTATATTCACTTCAATTTTTGATTTTGCATTTGTTGACAGTTTTTGCATTAATTTTAAGACAAAGTCATCCTAAAGTCTATGATAAGACATATAGAACTTGTTTATGTAACAGTTTGAGTCAAACGGTTTCTGAAAAAAAAAAAAAATTTCTAGAGTCAAATATTAAGTTTACCACTCCATATAGTTTTAATTTTTTAATGATGTAGCCAGAAAAGTAATAATTTTCAACCAATCTGCCTCTAATCATTAATGTCAGTTAATGGTTACTGTGTGACCAAAAAAAAAAAATGCTTTTCTTGGAAACACTTTTGTGTGGCTATATTTTACACTTAACGATTATAAAAACATTTAGCATGACTCTTTGTCATGGATTGAATGTTGATTCACCTCTTGCTATTGTGTGACTTGACTTTTCTCTATTAGTTCTTTCATGACTGTACCCTCAAACTTGCCAAACATTTAACAAAGAGGCCGGCCCATCAGTTCTGGCACTTTAGAAACTTTTCAGTATTTTTGAAAGCAGCACTGAGAAAACAGCAAATCAGGTGGTACTTTCAATTTTGCTCCGAGTAAATTGCCTTTTAAAGGGGGACTAGACAGTTCCTGGGATAGTAATGGGATGCAGAGCCTCTGACCTCCGGGTTGGCCTTTGCACCTAGCCTGGGCTGGTGGTGACAGAAAGCCATTAGCCTTTGATTGCTGTTTGCTGACCTGTGTGAAATGAGTTGATGGCTCCCATTCAGTTTCTAGTGGACAAGTGCATGGATCACATTTGGCAGCCTTGTTGGTAGTTCCAGAAAAATAGAGATGGATTGAGTAGGCTGTGAGGTTAAAGTACTGACCCACCAGACTAGAGTTGACTTTCCTTGGAGAGGAATTTTGCTCTTTCTTGGTCCACACTCCATACCTCCTCAGTATGGAGACTAAAGAACCACTTAAATTATTAGTGTTTCCAATTCATTATTTTGAATATGCTTTAATATTTCTTAATACCATGAAGTAAAAACTTGATCTTGTTTTTGAGAGTGGTTCTCTTTTTTCCAGATGAGTGTGTTGGAATTAGTATAGAATCTTAAAGCTATTCTGTGCAGTCACTTATTAATCAATAAATATAAGTAATGAAATGAGAACTGCAAAGTTCATTTCTTAATTATCAAGTCTGCAGTTCTTTTTTCCTTCATCCCCTGTAATTCAAATTATCACACTTCCTCAGAGAAAGTATTCACAATTCCAATTTGTTAGTTTGGGTCATGTTTTTGCTTTCAACTGGAATGCCTCCTCCTTTCTATGACATCAGGCTCCATCCCCTTGTATCAGTCTTAATTCAAGTTCAATTATAATAGAAAGGTATCACAGAATATTCAATCTACCCAGATTTAATTCTCCTTTGACCATTGTCTGAATTTCACAGTTGAACAATTCATCATAGTTTCTCTGACCTTGTTTTCTTATTCATTATTTTCTATATTATTTTTAACTTCCCTGATAGACAATACATATATTGAAAGCATAGATAACACTTTTTGTTAGTTCTGTATGTCCCAAGTTGTCTAGCTGAATAGAACTTAAAGCAAATAGGCAGTAGGCTTATTGAATAGAAATGTATGCCATTTTATCTATAAGGTTTATTTTTCATATATTCATATATATATGCATATATATAAGATATATATTTATATATTTTATGCATATATTTTTACTTGTATTACCTTTCTTTTAAATCGAGAATTGTAGTCATAAGCATCACTCTACGATGTGAAAGATCCTGGAGCGGATGTAGAATGGGAGATTGTACCCCTGTGTTTTTGTTACATGAAACTTAGTAAACTAGAGCAAATCAGAAATATCTCTATAGACATCAGTTGCTTTATTCATCATCTGATTCACCAGGGAAAGTGAAAGTTGCTCAGTCGTGTTTGACTTTTTGCAATCCCATGAACTATAGAGCCTATGGAATTCTCCAGGCCAGAATACTGGAGTGAGTAGCCTTTCCCTTCTCTAGGAGATCTTCCCAACCCAGCGATTGAACACAGGTCTCCCACATTGCAGGCAGATTCTTTACCAGCTGAGTCACAAGGGAAGTCAAAGTATAATGCGGTGGGTAGTCTATCCCTTCTCCAGGGGATCTTCCCCACCCCAGAAGCAAACCAGGGTCTCCTGCACTGAAGGTGGACTCCTTACCAACTGAGCTGCCAGGGAAGTGGTGCTCTATTTACAAAATGGACATAAGCTATAAATACTGATGGTCACACCAAATGGTTATAAGAAAAGTAAAGGAGACCTCACTACCGTCTCCTCATCGAAACTGAGGTCCAGCACGTTGAAAAAAAAAAAAAAAAAGAAAGAAAAGTAAAGGATACAGTGTATGAACAAAATCTTGCAAATGTTTATGTAAATTTCAAGATTTTACTAAGTAAAGCTTATGTAAGTACAATTAAGTATTTATTTGAAAATATATCTGCTGGGGGTTGAATTAACTGTGTCCCTCAAAAACCCATATGTTAAAAGTCCTAACCCAAAGCAGTTAAGTGTCCTTACTTGAAATTAGGGTTGTTGCTGATGTGATTAGTTACATTTAGGTGAAGGTAGAGTGGACACATACACACACATATACACACAGAACATGCTGTGTGAAAATGAAGGAAGGGATCTAAGTGATCCTACATAATCCTACAAGCCAAAAAAAAAAAAAAAAAAACCCACTAAATATTACCAAGGAGCCAGCAGAAGCTAGGTGAGAGGCATGGAATAGATTTTTCATCATAGAAGGAACTAACCCTGCAGACATCTTGATTTTTGAACTTCTAGTCTCCAAAACTGTGAAGCAATAAATTCCTGTTGCTTAAGTCACCTAATTCGTGGTACCTTATTATGACAGCCCCGGAAACCTAATACAGTATTTTATATGCATCAAGTTACTTATAGACAATAAACAAAATAACTGCCAAGGAAAGGAGAGACTATTTTAAAACCTTTGTGCTCTAAAGAATGTTAATAAGAAAGTGATACGATAAACCACAGAATGGAAGAAAATCTTTGCAACTGGAGTGTATAAAGGACATCTCGATGCAATGAATTAAAAATGAATAATCCAACTCAAAAAAGAACAGTGAATCTGAATGGACATTTCTCCAATAAAAATATTTATAAATGACAAAATATACAAAGGTGCTTAACCTCATTATCGGGAAAATGTAAATGAATACCACAATATAATATTAGTTTATATCCACTAAGATGGCTAACTGATGAAATTTGTTTTGTTGTGTTAGTTGCTCTGTCTTGTCCGACTCTCTGTGACCCCATGGAATTTTTCCAGGCGAGAATACTGGGGTGGGTTGCCAGTCCCTGCTCCAGGAGATCTTCCCAACCCAGAGATTGAACCTGGGTCACCGCATTGTAGGCAGGTTCTTTATCATGTGAGCCACCAGGGAAGTCCTCATAGTCTTTACCAACTCCGTTCATGAATACTCCATTTCTGTTACTTTTGGGCACACGGATGACTGAGTTGCACTTCTCAATTCCTTTAAAAATCAGAAAGATTTTCATTAATTTCCAGAAATTCTGGAGATCATTAGGTGTTCCTAAACTCACTCATGTTTTATGGTTCCAAAGAGTTTAAATAATCATCTCTGGATCACCATTACTACTGCTTGTTTTAAATTTTAGATGTCACCATAGATTTCCTTCTATAATCATGATTAGTTTGATATAAAACATGACATCAAAAGCAAAACATAAAGGTAGGATGCCAGGACCAATAATTATTTGTAAATAGCTCTTATTTGGGAATATCCTGATGTGGCTCCATCAGTACAGATCACCAAGCACTGCCTGCATGACTAAATATTTTCCTAGCTTAAGTTTAGTTGTGAGTGCATGTGCGCCCAGCCGTGTCTGACTCTTTGCAACCCCAAGGACTCTAGCCCACCAGGCTCCTCTGTTCATGGAATTCTCCAGGCAAAAATACCAGGGAAGCTTGCCATTTCTTCCTCCAGGGGATCTTCCTGAAACGGGGATTGAACCTATATTTCTTGCATCTCCTATATTGGCAGGTAGATTCTTTACCTCTGCACCACCTGGGAAACTCTTTAGTTATCACTAATGAGGTCTAAAACTAGAAATACATTTCATTTGAAAGAGCCACAGACAAAGTTAGGTATATTAGAAAGGGAATACATAGAGGTGGATGGTAATATCTGATACAGAGAAGTGAATCAGTAAAGGATTAGGTTTGTGAAATTATCTTTTGGCTCAAGGACAATGTAGACTTTTTGTTCTTTCCATCACAGCAACTGCAACTTTATGCAGCTAAAAGGCACTGCTTTCTCAGCTTGGTTTCATTGTCACAAGCAATGAGATGAAAGGCTTTCCAGAACAGCCTGTGAGTGCCCTCTATTGATGTTTTCAATCGTTCAGATGATTTCAAGAAAAGAAACCAGCATGATTTTTTAAATGTTTCTGGAAGAATATTCTTCAGAGGAAATGGGAATAATTTTTATGATATATATTTTCATCCCTCAGATGTATTTGAATACCTTACAACAACACCAACTTTCCTTTCATCTGATGTGGATTTCAGGCTTGATGTGCTTTCAAGATTAAAAGAAAAAAGAAAAGATACAAGAAGTCAATATGCTTGAAAATGCAAGCTCATTATGATATTTCATAGATTAGTGCACAAATGGTGGATTATATAAATAGCTGGGGATATTCTCATCAGTATTTTCAGCCTGCAGCGCAGTCACACACTAACTGAATCTTTCGCAGTGATGCTGAAAATTATTTTATGGTATCTAGCTAAACTGAAAAAGTCATGTCTGTACACTTTACTAGGATTCATGTTGATAATTAATCAGCCTTATTATTGTTTTCTCTAGGGTTGCATGCTTTAAAAAATTTGTTTGGCATTTTAATTTCCCCTATCAATAGTATTTCATTGATTGTTTTAATGCATCACTTTAATCTAAAAATTACTATTTAAATAAAGGTGACTCAATTTCCTAGTTTTAAACATTGCAGATAAAATGTAGTTTGATTTTAAAATAATTAATACAGCAAAATTACTTGTTTCATTTGTATTTTATCATCCATATATCTATTTTATATGTTTTAAAAATTGTATGTTTTTTCATCTCAGGTGGAAGCTCTTAAACCTTCTAATGAGTTTAGAGAGAATGCAAATTAGCTTTATTAAAGACTGTCGTTATGCAGGAAATGGGCAATCTTTCCTATTATGCATTGAGGTAAATACAGATGATAAACAGGTGTCAAGATAGAGCAGGTACTTTTCTAATGCTTACTGAGTCATCTTCACCTTTGGTTCTTCCTTATTATAATTGAAGAGACCATTCAGAGCAGTAGTGGCATTCATTTTCAATATACCAAAGCAACAACAACAAAATGAAAACACAGCCAAAAGCCAAATATGAATTATCTGAATTATTTTCCTTTTTATTGACTTATGAGATTATAAAGCACCAGTTCTCTGACCACATTTACTAAAGTAATATCTTAATGTTTTACCTCTAGTCATTCTTGATGATTTCACAGATAATTATGAATTTAGTCATTCATAGAGATAAACTTTCCATAGGTTGCTCTCTGAAATTTGTATAGAGTCCACTCAATAAGTTTTATTTTCCAAATAGTTATTATTATTATTATTTTTAACTTAGTAGTGGCTACTAATTAACTCCAAACTCTATGCATACTTTTGGCCCAGGTAATTTGTTCAAATTTTATTTTACCTTCTTATTTTCCTGTGTCCTTGAGAAAGCAAGTCCTGAAACATAAAAAGAGGTAACAATATAATTTTTCCTTTCCTTTTTACTACTCTTTGCTAAGAATAAACCTTTATGGGGCTAAAAGCTTTTTTCTTTTAGTCGTGTCAAAAATTCAATAGCATCTGAACTAGTTAATTCTAGCTAACTTACAGTCCTTCCAGTGAACATCCAGGACTGGTCTCCTTTAGGACGGACTGGTTGGATCTCCTTGCAGTCCAAGGGACTCTCAAGAGTCTTCTCCAACACCACAGTTCAAAAGCATCAGTTCTTCGGTGCTATGCTTTCTTCACAGTCCAATTCTCACATCCATACATGACCACTGGAAAAACCATAGCCTTGATTAGACAGACCTTTGTTGGCAAAGTAATGTCTCTGCTTTTTAATATGCTATCTAGGTTGGTCATAACTTTCCTTTCAAGGAGTAAGTGCCTTTTAATTTCATGGCTGCAGTCACCATCTGCAGTGATTTTGGAGCCCCCAAAAATAAAGTCTGACACTGTTTCCACTGTTTCCCCATCTATTTCCCATGAAGTGATGGGACCAGATTCCATGATCTTAGTTTTTTGAATGTTGAGTTTTAAGCCAACTTTTTCAGTCTCCTCTTTCACTTTCATCAAGAGGCTTTCTAGTTCCTCTTCACTCTCTGCCATAGGGGTGGTGTCATCTGCATATCTGAGGTTATTGATATTTCTCCCGGCAACCTTGATTGCAGCTTGTGCTTCCTCCAGCCCAGCGTTTCTCATGATGTACTCTGCATATAAGGTAAATAAGCAGGGTGATAATATACAGCCTTGATGTACTCCTTTTCCTATCTGGAACCAGTCTGTTGTTCCATATCCAGTTCTAACTGTTGCTTCTTGACCTGCATATAGGTTTCTCAAGAGGCAGGTCAGGTGGTCTGGTATATATCTACTTAATTTCTGATAACATCTCAAATGACATCCTGACCTCATGGTGTTTAGCTTACATTGCATATATTTGCCACTGCCAATATATGTATTAATATATATATTAATATAAAATATAGCTATAGAGCATAATATATAGAAAAATAAAGCATAAGTTTGTTTTCGGATGCATACCTTTGTTATGAGAATTTAGAAGGAGAAAATAAGGTTGTGTAGTAGAGAAACTCGAAATTAAAACCCTGTATGGAAGAACAGTTTGGTTCAAGATCGAGAAAGGAGTATGGCAGACAGTACTATCTGCTGCCACCCTCTTTATTTAAACTGTATGATGAGCACATCATGAGAAACACCAGGTTGGATGAATTAAAAGCCAGAAGCAAGATAGGTGGGAGAAACATCAATAACCCAAGTTATGCAGTTGATACCACTCTAATGGCAGAGAGTGAAGAGGAACTGAAAAGCCTCTTGATGAGAGTGAAGGAGGAAATTTAAAGAACCAGTTTTTAAGATAAACAAAAACAAAAAACACCCCTAAGATCATGGCATCCGACCCCATTGCCTCATGGCAGATAAGAGGAAAAAGTGGAAGTAGTGACAGATTTCCTATTCTTGGGGTCCAAAATCACTGACAGCAGCTTTGAAATTTAGAGGACAATTGCTTCTTGGCAGGAAGGCAATGACAAACCTAGACAATGTGTTGAAAACCAGAGACTCTGCCAACAGAAGTCCGTATAGTCAAGACTATGGTTTTCCCAGCGGTCACATACGGTAGTGAGAGCTGGACCATAAAGAAGGCAGAACACCAAAGAATTGATGCCTTTGAACTGTGGTGTTGGAGAAAACTCCTGAAAGCCCCTGGATAGCAAGGGAATAAAACCAGTCAATCTTAAAGGAGATCAACCCTGAATGTTCATTGGAAGGACTGCTGCTGAAGCTGAAGCTCCAGTATTTTGGTCATCTGATGTGAACATACAACTCATTGGAAAAGTCCCTGGTGCTAGGAACTATTGAGGGCAGAAGGAGAAGAAGGCATCAGAGGATGAGATGGCTGGACAGAATCACCGATGCAATGAACATGAACTTGGGCAAACTCCAGGAGATGGTGAGGGACAGGGAGCCTTGGCATGCTGCAGTCCCTGGGGTCGAAGAGAACTGGACGTGACTGGGATACTGGAAAACAATAATAGAGAAATAGCAGTTGATTTGTTATGAGTTACTTTTTCTTGCCTGTTTTTCCCTCAATGCATTTCCCCTATATTTCATTTTGCTGTTATTGAATATTCTTGTTGAATATGTTTACCGAAGGCTATCTTTTTGAGCCAACTCATAAATTAGCAGCCAGCCTATTAAAAAACTAACTTTGGTTTATGCAGTCAGGACCTTTGAATTTAGTGTTGTGAAGGTTGAATTCCCACATAAAAGGAGTTGTGTGTGTAAATTCAAAAAGAATGGGCATGTATGAAACACTCTTACCAATGGTCTTCAGTCATTTCTAGTAGATCTGACCATACATTAGGCAATAGTTCTCCATCTGTAAAAACAACAATTTCATATGACTCAGTCTACTACTAAGAACTGAATGTAGTCCTTTATGAAAGAGATCACTCTTGGTGTTGCTCATTATTTTGGTCAAGGTATAAAGGTTTTTGTTTTTTTTTTAAAGAGCTGGGTTATTAACAATTAACAGCTATCTAATTTGTAAAAGGGGAGAAATGAATAATCAACACCTTCTTACACTAAATCTCTGCTGTTTCTTCACTTTTCGAAAACTATTCAGCTTCCATCTCTCTTCAACAAAGCAAAATTATTTCAGTAACTACCAGCAACTCAATCTGAAACTGGTGCACCTGTTCTGTTCTTCTTATCTTGATATTAAATTCTGTTAAGATGTTTATATTAAATTTGATAGTAAATAGTCACATTGAAAATACCAACTTTCAAAGATTTATAAATAATTTCCTCACTATCACTTTCTGTCAGGACCCCTAATCAAAATGGAATTTTGTGTCCATTAAGTGGTTAATAGATATAAAAATGGAGCATCTGCATACAAAGAAATATTTAAATAATAAAAAGATATTGAAGTACTGATACATGCTACAACATACAACATGAATGAAACTTGCATCCATTATGCCAAATCAAAAGAGCCTCTCACAATGACCACATGGTGTAAGATTTCATTCAAATGAAATATCTAGAATATGCAGATCTATAGAAACAGATGGTAAATTAGTAGTTGCTACCGGCTGGGGAGGGTGTTTAACAAAGAAGTAATATGTTCTTTAAAAAGATGAGTATATAAAATACTCTAGAGGCAAGAGACACTACAGAAAGACTATATTTTCAATATAGTTCAGTAACTGAAGGACACGTTAATGAATTTCTAAATTAAGATAGTAATCATACAAATGGAGAGGAAAGATATTGTGTATATTGTTAGGAATTAGCAGTGGATAGGTGTGGTGGTCAAATACAATCATGGAGGTCTTTGCTGATGGTTAGCAATGTGTGTGTGTGTGTGTGTGTGTGTATGTATGTGTGCACAAGAGAGAGAGAGGAAGTAGAGAGTAGACATAATGAGTAAGAAAGATAGAATAGCTTTTCAGAATATTGCTAATAAACATTCCAATGGGCTATGCAGCAGTAGCATGGAAAAATATAAGGTTAGACATATAAAAATGGAAGTAATTCACAGAACTGGGAGCACTGAAGATAGGTTATTAGATGGCATTTCCCAAGTGCAACATGGAAAAGAAAACTGAAAGTTCATTCCTTGTGATTTATTCTATTGATTGTATATAAAGAAGGGAAAAGATAATACAGTAAATAATTCTGAGGGGACGGCAGAAAACTAGAATAATTTCTAGGAGATTACAGTGTTGTAGACATCAAGGAAGTTAGATAAGGCAGCTTCAAGAAGCGGAGGGTCCAGAGCTACTAGACCCAACTATGTATTTTTATATACATGATTCTACTCATTCATTGAATAAGTCCTCTCATATTGTCTTTTTCACTTCTTCCTGTTGAGACCATTTGATTAAAATCTAACTGTATATATACAAGGGTATTAGTTAAGGTCTCTAGTCACTTTCTTAGCTGAGTAAAATTTGTTAATGAAGATAATAGTGATGACTGAAGATGGTGCTGGAATTGTGGGAGTTATAAAATGACAGAGACTCAGAGAACTATAAACAGCACAGGATAATGAAAACAACACCTTCCTTTCTTCCAGCTTGGCTGGGAACTAGATCTGTGCCCATAAGAAAATCCTTTAGCTTATCTCTATCACTTGTGTCTTCATCAGCAAAAACATACCATTTGAACTTGGTTTTTAAGAGTCAGCTCAAATTTCTTTCAGTGCTAGAATTTTTCCTAGTAACTTGATCATCACTTGGAATACCCATTTTATAAAACTTTGCATTTATTTGTAAAACACATTTTCATAGCAACCCCTGCCAAAGTAGGGTCATTTGAAATTAATAAGACCCAAGAATTTGACCTTTACTTTCAGTTATTTACTCACTCATTTAACAAATATTGCTGAGCATCTATCATGCTAAATTGTATGGGGCTTCCCTGGTGACTCAGTGGTAAAAAAATCAGCACACCATGCAGGAGCCAGGGATTAGATCCCCAGGTTAGGAAAATCCCCTGGAGAAGGAAATGGCAACCCACTCTGACATTTTTGCCTGGGAAATGGACAGAGGAGCCTTGTAGGCTACAGTCTAGGGGCTTGCAAAAAGTTGGACATGACTTAGCAATGAAATAACAGTCAATCTGCCACACTAGGAACATGTCAAGTGAGGAAAATACACTGGAGAAAAAACAAAAAAGAGTGTTTTTTTGTGTGGAACTTAACAGTAATAGGAAACAGCCACATTGATCAAATGTCTAATTGCATTTAGACTTTTCTGGCTAAAACTGCTAGAGCCTTTTCCTTCTTTCTCTTTCTTTTTAAAAACAATTCTACAGATTCAGGTATACCAAGGGGGTTACATTTTAGGAAGGACGTCTAAAACATATTGGTACTGCAAGGTGGAATCATGCCTAAGCTCCATTAGTTTATAAGTGAGTGTTTATGCTTTTTCCTCAATGTTCACATTATTAAGATGTTACACTGTATTATTGTATATGTTTACTGCATAGGAAAAGCAACAACAAAACAAGCTGTGTTGGGTAACATTTACCACGTATTGATTTGCGATGAAATGTGTTTTGGTGGGTGATAAACATTACTTCATGGATTAAAAGCATAGCAATAGCAATAGCTTTGAGGTTCATATAAAGCATCATCAAAATTCATAGTAAACATAGCAGGAGAGAATGAGATATGTTTAAACTCATTGTCGAGAAAGTATTGCCATCTTGCCTGAAATTGATAAGACCCACATAGCCAGATTAAAGAGAAGTTCTTTCCATCTCTCTCTCTCTCTCTCTTTTTAAATAAATCTTACAGTATATGAGAGGGGGGAAAAAATAACTTTCTGCCAAATAGACATATGAATCACTCATAGCTATTCTGCAGACACCATACACTTTTTGTTGACTGATAACTTGGTAAATTTCAGAGTATGTTATTTCTTATCATCATTGCTTGTGTTGTCTTTTCTCTAGGCCAATTTTCTAAGCGTATTCCCAGTGGAATAGATGAAACTAGCCTGCTTGAACTTTTTCTGTGATGTTTGACAGAAACTTTTGTCTTTCAAAGGAAAGTAAACAATTGCTGAGGGATTGAACCTATTTCTTGGCTCATTACTATGCATATGATAGACTGAAAGAATGACCTAGCAGGTCTTTCAGTTGCTCTTATTTTTAATACATGGTGGCTTCATTTTTTAAAAACTTTAATGACTTGGGATTTCATTTACACCAAATAATGAGAGCTTGCACAAGACTGCAAATTGTAATGTGGGTGTTGTCATGCGCTGCTGCACTTGATAGATAATTTATTCAGAGTCCTGGAAGAGAGCTTCTTAAAAATAACTGACATTGAAGATGCCAATAAACATTGATGCCATGCACGTGCCAGCTGCGACATCATTAGTAGGTGAAATGCCCTACTGTGCAAACAGCTTCAAACTGACTTAAAGAGTAATGTGCTTTTGCCAAAGGCATAAATGAATTCATGAATTCGTCCTACTTACAGTTCTCTCAGTTCTGCCTTTTAAATTTTTTATTTATTCATTTTCTACTGGTGTAGTTTGATGGATATAACATTTGAAAAGGCAGAATGCTCTAGCTTTTCATATTTCTTAATAGACAATTGATATTGCATTTCTATTGTTGTTCAGTCACTAAATTGTTTCCAACTCTTTGTGACCCCATGAAGTGCAGCATGCCAAGCTTCCCTGTCCTTCACTATTTCCCTGAGTTTGCTCAAACTCATGTCCATTGAGTCAGTGATGCAGTTCAATTAGTAGAAAATTCCTATTACAAATCTGCCTAACTAGATGATAAATAAGACTCGTCGAAAAGTTGCTTGGTACTTTCTATTACAGATCACCAGCCCAGGTTCGATGCATGAGACGGTGCTCAGGGCTGGTGCACTGGGATGACCCAGAGGGATGGGATGGGGAGAAAGGTGGGAGGGGGCTTCTGGATGAGGAACACATGTAAACCCATGGCTGATTCATGTCAATGTATGGCAAAAACCACTATAATATAGTAATTAGCCTCCAATTAAAATAAATACATTAAAAAAAAGAAATTCCAAAAAAATATAATAAACATAAAAAAGTGATGAGCATAGCAACAACAACAAAAAAGACTAGATGAGATTACAGGAAGCCATGCTTACATATTGGGACTGCATGCGTGCTAAGTTGCTTCAGCTGTGCCCCACTCCTGGTGACCCCATGGACTGTATGTAGCCTGCCAGGCTCCTCTGCCCATGAGACTCTCCAGGCAAGAATACTGGCATGGGTTGCTGTGCCCTCCTCCAAGGGATCTTCCTGACACAGGGATTGAACCTGTGTCTCAAGTCTCCTGTATTTGCAGGCAGGTTCTTTACCACTAGCACCACCTAGAAAACCCTAAAAGATTGCCAACCTCCCCAATGGGGAATTGAACCCCAGTCTCCCACATGACTGGTAGGGATACTAACCACTATACTAATGAGGAGGTGCTATTGGGACTAGCTTATGAGAAATACATACACACATTATTTCATTGCTGCTACAAGTAGCCATGAAGAAGAATTGACTTGCTCTATATATCTGCAGTGGATATAGAGAAAACTAACTCAGATTCTGAATAATGGAGAATTTCTAATGATTTACCTATCAAAGGGAGAAAAGTGTTTTTCTGTAACCAGTGAACTTCCTGTCCCTGAAGAACTCAAATATATACTCGATATCCACTCGTAGTAATGCTATACTGAGGATATTCACTTCAGATAGCACGGATGTTCTTCCAGATGATTTTGAAGGTACTCTCCAATCTTTGGTTTCTATATTTCCACATAGAATATACCTCCAGTATAAGTTATATATTATGAGGAGAAGTAAAATGAAATATGGTAGAGAGAAATGCAAAATAGAATACCTCAGATTGCAATTGAGAATACTTAGTTTCCTTTCTTTATATTCTATAACAACATTTTCAAAGGGAAAAGCTGTTAAAAAATAATTTGAATTTGGGTCTTATGGATTATTCTTGCAATGAGGAACATTTAAGTATGCTCTTAATTTTTACTTAACCATGATTTTATTCCCTCTCTCTTTTCCCATCTTTTTCCATAAGTACCCAAGTGATACATTTTAAAATTCATGTTTGTGGAACCATAATATTATCAGCTAAATGCAAGCAATTTCACAGTTAATAGTTACACTAATTAGTATTTCATTATATTAGACTTCTTTAACAATTCTTAATACTTCAAATGAGTCCAAGAAATACAGGAGAATACTTGGTTGCTCAGTTAGCTGTGAATATGTCTCCTAAAAATATACGAATACTGATAAATGGAGTCTGAAATTCTGTACGTAACAATATCTGTAAAAGAAATATATTTCTGTATGGGGTTGCAAAGAGTTAGATTGATTGAGCAATTGGGTATACACACACAAGCTGAAAGAACAATGTAATTGTGATAGAGGTAAAGCATTTGTTTAAAAATAGCCAATTTTACAAAAATATACTTGACACAGTATAAAAGATACTATACTTATTAGCAACTTTCTGTTTTATAATTTCATACCAGGATTTACACTTCAAAATGAGATTTGGACATTCTAATTTTCAGTTTTAAGATTTGTAAAAGAATCTTTTTTTCAGTTGTGAAAATATAATTCACCAGGAGAAGATAAATGAATACTTTGTATATACAGTTATTTTGTATAAAGAGAATTTTAGAAATGATGTTTTCTTCTGAGCAAAGATAATCCACATTGGAACATGCTCCAAACTTATGAAATTGGAAAGTTGTAGTAAGAACAGTTATACTAAAAATCAATGATATATATGAAAAATAGCTTCCCTAGGTTTCAGAGTCTAAACTGCTATCTAATTTTGAAATTCTGAAGTAATAATTTTCATTCGCAATATTCTAAATTTGGTACAAGATTAGATAACTATTTTCCTTAAAGTTTTGATAAACTTTTGGAATGAATTCTAGATCTATGATTAGAAAAAATCAGAGGAAAACAATAAGGTCATTAAAGCTGAATCTAAGGACACATATATTATTCTTTATTTTGTAGGAAAATCAAAGTACTTTAGATCAAAAATAGGTCCTTGAGTAAATATTGCAGCAACACAGTTTCATTCTGTATTTACAGAGGTAAACTGCAAATCAATGCTTAATATTTAAAGAAATTATAGAGAATGTTGGATCATGAAACTGAGCATAAATGAGCATTTCTGTATCTCTGGTAACTGAAGTTTCAAAAATATTTAACCTATTGGGAAAAAAAATGTGCTTTGTTTAAAACAGAAATCAAACAAAAACCATATAGTTCCTCATAAGTACTCATCATCCAAAAGTGCAAAACATTTCTTAAACAATGCAGTTTTTATATTAGTAAGGTTTCTCTTCTAATTTTCAACAGTGAAACTTTTCATATCATCATATATATGTGTGTGTGTGTATATACATATACCCTTTTATATAATTTATTTCTAAATGGTCTTTTGAATTTTAAAGAATGTCATCAATTGACAATTTTGGATCAATTTTTAAATATTGGATTTTTGTAATGAATTTATTAGACTCTCACTTGTAAAAAAAAAATTTTGTGTGTGCCAATAAAACTAAGTGCATATTAACTGCATCAACTTGATTAAGCTGGGGAATATATTTCCAAGAATTTTCTTTCTTAATACAGTGATGGTACTCAGTCATGACTGACTCTTTGTGACCGCATGGACTGCAGCCATCCAGGCTCCTCTGTCCATGGGATTTTCTGGGCAAGGATACTGATGTGAATTGTCATCTCAGGGGCAGATCTCAGGGGATTTTCAACCCAGAGGTTGAGCCCATATCTCTTACATCTCCTGAACTGGTAGATGGGTTCTTTGCCACTGCACCACCTGGGAAGCCCTTTACTAATATAGTTCCAAGTTAAAATTGGCCACTATAGAAACTTGTGGGAGATTTGAAATGCAGAAGTGAAGTGAGTTATACTTTTAAGAGACCCTTTGATGTCAAGATATGACAGACAGAATTTACCAATAGACTTCTTTCTTTTTTTTTTTTTACTTTTTTTTCTTTTTTCTTTCTTTTTTTTTTTAATAGTTGGAGGCTAATTACTTCACAGCATTTTAGTGGGTTTTATCATACATTGACATGAATCAGTCATGGAGTTACACGTATTCCCCATCCCGATCCCCCCTCCCACCTCCCTCTCCACCCGATTCCTCTGGGTCTTCCCAGTGCACCAGGCCCGAGCACTTGTCTCATGCATGTCCTTGCTGCCCTCCAGTCAGCTGAGAGACTGTCTTCCCAAATACTGGATCAGTTGTCCATCAGCCAGCCATTCTAGGCCCACCCCCAGGGCCTTGGTTGTAGATCCACGGATGAAAAAAGTATGTAGGCACCATAGTTTCCCAAAGACCTCTTCACAAAATCCAATTCCCAGCTTCACTTACCCTGCTGGATATCTTGCCAGACTGGCTGAATGGTAACTCCTGCTTGGACATTTATAATCCCCTTTCTGATCCTTCATTTTCCCAGCATCTTCTATAGTTTTATATATTGAAATCCATATGAGAAATCCTATATTAGATACTTGTTGGTCAGCTGCTCATGTCTGATTTTTTGTGACTCCATGGACTGCAGCAACCTTGTCCTTCCCTATCTCCCAGAGCTTGCTCAAACTCATGCTGTTGAGTTGGTGATGCCATCCAACCATCTCATCCTGTTGTCCCCTCAATCTTTCCCAGAATCAGGGTCTTTTCCAATGAGTTGACTGTTCACATCAGGTGGCCACAAGTATTGGAGCTTCAGCCTGAGCATCAATCCCTCCAATGAATATTTAGGATTGATTTCCTTTAGGATTGACTGTTTTGATCTCCTTGCAGTTCAAGACACTCTCAAAAGTCTTCTCCAATACCACAGTTCAAAATCATCAGTTCTTCAGTGCTCAGCCTTCTTTATGGTCCAACTCTCACGTTGGTACATGACTACTGGAAAAACCATAGCTTTGGCTGTACAGATCTTTGTTGGCAAAGTAATGTCTCTGCTACTCCTAGGCTATTATTATCTTGGTTTTGCAAATGTAAAAAGTAGGAACAGAGAGAACCAGGGTCAGATATCTTATAATCAATGGAACCAAAATTCAAACTCAAGAAGTCTGGCAAATGATAGTCTACAATCCAACACAAGTTTATTAAACACCAATGTGTATTATGGTGAAGGGAGTGTTATAAACTGCATGTAAAGTGACCTGGATTTAAGTTCTGGTTTTAGCACCAATTATTGAGACCTAACCCCATTTAATTATTCCTGGTATTGTTTTTCTCATCTATATAATAATTGGGAGAACTAGGTGATATTTAATACTCCTTTCAACTTAAAAATCCCACAAATTTACTGCTGGATCCTAGCACAATTTCTTCCCCAGATTACACCTCTCTCCATGGTAATTCCAAGGGTTATTGATATCCAGAAAAAGCTAGTATATGGGCTCTGAAGTCATAGTCCATGTAGCTGAATCCACACTGTTTCCAGAGTCTGTGAATAAGTTATATGGCAAAATGCACTCTGCACATGTGATCAAGTTCAGGATCTCAAGGTGGGGAGATAACCCTGGTTTATCCAAGTGAGCCCAATGTAAACAAAAGGAATCTTATAAGATAAAGAGGGAAGCAGGAGATCAGAAAAGGTGATGCGATGATGTAAGTGGAGGTAGGAGTTTTGTACAGTCAAGCATCAAGGAATATGAACAGATTCTGGAATTAAAAAAGCAAGGAAATAAGTTGTTTTCTAAGACTCCAGAAAACTTGCTGATATGTTTTAGACTTCTGATAACCAAAATTTTAAGAAAATAAATTTGTTATGTTTTAACCCTTTAAGTTTTTAATAATATCTTACAACTTCAATAGGGAAATTGTGTGATTAGCCAAACATCATATTGCCTTATGAGTCATCCCAGAGACCTCTTCTTTTTTCTGTCTATACATCTCTGTTAGTGATTACCTCGACTATCATAACCATTCATTTCATTTACATGAAGTTTAAATTTTTTCCAGCTCTTACCTTTTACTTAGTTTAACCTCATATATTCAACTTGGTTTACGCCACACCTTTAATATCTAATATGCAAATTAAACTTAACATGAACAAAGTATTCTCTACCCCTAGGCCTCCTTGTTTCAGAAAATGTTTAGCAACCATCTTGTCAGTTGTGAGAGCCGAATATTTGAGAGTTATCCATGACCCTTTCCAACAACCCAATGTCTAACTAAATTATCACATTTTATAATAGCGTCTCCACAATATATTCACTCTTTTTAATCTCCCTGCCATAAGCCGTAATTATTTTTTACATGAACTTCCACAGCAGTGTCCTAGCTCTTCTTGCTTTCATTCTTCTGTCTCATGCTGGTACAACCGTGTATAGAATCCTAAGTGACCTTTACTATTTTTAAATATTATGACAAGCTATGTCACAATGATGGTGTGATCACGACTTAGAGCCAGACATCCTCGAATGTGAAGTCAAGTGGGCCTTAAGGAAGCATCACTAGGAACAAAGCTAGTGGAGGTGATGGAATTCCAGCTGAGCTATTTCAAATCCTAAAAAAATGATGCTGTGAAAGTGCTGCACTCAATATGCCAGCAAATTTGGAAAACTCAGCAGTGGCCACGGGACTAGAAAAGGTTAGTTTTCATTCCAATCCCAACGAAAGGCAATGCCAAAGAATGTTCACACTACTGCACAATTGCACTCATTTCACATGTTAGCAAAATGATGCTGAAAATTCTCCAAGTTAGGCTTCAACAGTACATGAACTGAGAACTTCCAGATGTTCAAGCTAAGTTTAGAAATGGCAGAGGAATCTGAGACCAAATTGTCAACATCAATTGTATCATAGCAAAAGCAAGAAAATTCCAGAAAAATATATACTTTTGTTTTATTGACTACACCAAAGCCTTTGACTGTGTCGATCACAACAAACTGGAAAATTCTTCAAAAGATGGGAATAACAGACCACCTTACCTGTCTCCTGAGAAACCTGTATGCAGATCAAAAATCACCAGTTAGAACCGGAAATGGAACAAGGGACAGATTCTAAATTGGGAAAAGAATACATCAAGGCTGTATATAGTCATCCTTCTTGTTTAACTTACATGCAGAGTATATCATGCCAAATACCAGATTGGATGAAGCACAATCTGGAATCGAGACTGCCAGGAGAAATATTAATAACTTCAGATATGCAGATGACACCACCCTTATGGCAGATAGTGAAGAGGAACTAAAGTGCCTCTTGATAAAAGTGCAAGGGGATAGTGAAAATGTTGGCTTAAAACTCAGCATTCAGAAAACTAAGATCATGGCACCTGGTCCCATCACTTCATGGAAAATAAATGGAGAAACAATGGAAACAGTGACAGGTTTTATTTTGGGAGGTTCCAAAATCCCTGCAGGTGGTGATTGCAGCCATGAAATTAAAAGACACTTGCAGAAGAGAACAAGATGGCGCAGGAGTAGGTGGATATGAATTACATCTCCCTCCATGGATACGTTAGGAATACACCTTCAGACACAGAAGTGCTTGCAGAACACCAGCTAAGAGCAGAGAGGAGTACTTGACTACTGGAAAAGGATATATAGGACCACACAAAACTCAGTAGGATGGAGGAATTAGTGGGAAAAACAGGAGTGTTAGTAGGACTGGACCTGCTCTTGGTGGATGGGGGAACTGAAGCAGGGATCTGATCCCTACATCAGGGCAATTGTCTGAATCAGAGGAGAAACATTTAAGACTACGAATGAAGTAGCTGATTTATGGCAGCCTAAATGAAATGAGAATAAAAGACATTTGCTCCTTGGAAGTAAAGCTATGATAAACCTAGACAGCATATTAAAAAGCAGAGACACTATTCTGCCAACAAAGTCTGTCTAGTCAAAGCTATGGTTTTACCAGCAGTCATGTATGGATGTAGGAGTTGGACCATAAAGAAGGCTGAGTGCCGAAGAATTGATGCTTTTGAACTGTAGTGTTGGAGAAGACTCTTGAGAATGCCTTGGACTGCAAGGAGATCAAACCAGTCCATCCTTAAGGAAATCAGTCCTGAATATTCATTGGAAGGTCTGATGCTGAAGCTAAAGCTCCAATACTTTGGCCACCTGATGTGAAGAACCAACTCATTGGAAAATACCCTGACACTGGGAAAGATTGAAGGCAGGAGGAGAAGGGGACGACGGAGGAAAAACTGGAAATAGAACTGCCATATGACCCAGCAATACCACTTCTGGGCATACACACTGAGGAATCTAGATCTGAAAGAGACACGTGCACCCCAATGTTCATCGCAGCACTGTTTATAATAGCCAGGACATGGAAGCAACCTAGATGCCCATCAGCAGATGAATGGATAAGGAAGCTGTGGTACATATACACCATGGAATATTACTCAGCCGTTAAAAAGAATTCATTTGAATCAGTTCTAATGAGATGGATGAAACTGGAGCCCATTATACAGAGTGAAGTAAGCCAGAAAGATAAAGAACATTACAGTATACTAACACATATATACGGAATTTAGATAGATGGTGGCGATAACCCTATATGCAAAACAGAAAAAGAGACACAGAAATACAGAACAGACTTTTGAACTCTGGGGGAGAACGTGAGGGTGGGATGTTTTGAAAGAACAGCATGTATATTATCTATGGTGAAACGGACCACCAGCCCAGGTGGGATACATGAGTCAGGTGCTCGGGCCTGGTGCACTGGGAGGACCCTGAGGAGTCGGGTGGGGAGGGAGGTGGGAGGGGGGATCGGGATGGGGAATACATGTAACTATATGGCTGATTCATGTCAATGTATGACAAAACCCACTGAAATGTTGTAAAGTGATTGGCCTCCAACTAATAAAATAATATTAAAAAAAAAAAAAAAAAAAAAGATGGTTGGATGATATCACCGACTCAATGGACATGAGTTTAGGCAAGCTCTGGGAGTTGGTGATGGACAGTGAAGCCTAATGTGCTGTAATCCATGGAGTTGAAAAGAGTTGAACTCGACTAAAGAACTGAACTATTGCCACAACCTTACTTAAAATTATCCAGTAGATTTCTGTCATGATAAAATAAAGCCCCGCCTCTTTACCCTGGTATTTCTGGACATTTTGTAACTCTCTTTCCTCTTTTAATACCACTGCATTCTTAAGCATCACACTGTAGACACACTGGTCTTTATATTCCTAGAATCTACTGAATTTATTCCCACTTAGCATCCTTGTATTCCCTAGAAGAGGAACTGGCAACCCACCCCAGTGTTCTTGCCTGGGGAATCCCACGGACCGAGGAGCCTGGCGGAATACAGTCTGTGGGTTCACAAGGGGTCAAGCACGACTGAGCACGAGCACAATCAGTTCAGTTCAGCTCAGTCGCTCAGTCGTGTCCGACTCTTTGCGACCCCAGGGACTGCAGCACGCCAGGCCTCCCTGTCCATCACCAACTCCCGGAGTTTACTCAAACTCATGCCCATTGAGTCGCTGATACCATCCAAACATCTCATTCTCTGTCGTACCCTTTCCCTTCCACCCTCAATCTTTCCCAGCATCAGAGTCTTTTCCTGTAAGTCAGTTCTTTGCATCAGGTGGCCAAAGTATTGGAGTTCCAGCTTCAGCATCAGTTCTTCCAATGAATTATCAGGACTGATCTCCTTTAGGATGGACTGGTTGAATCTCCTTGTAGTCCAAGGGACTCTCAAGAGTCTTCTTCAACATCAGAGTTTAAAAGCATCAATTCTTCAGCATTCAGCTTTCTTTATAGTCCAACTCTCACATCCATACATGACTACTGGAAAAACCATAACCTTGACTGGATGGACCTCTGTTGGCAAAGTAATGAGCACAATAGCTAGAGCTTATTCACTAATACACTTAGGGTCCTCATATTACTCTTTCTACATTGGAAGGTCTTTTCTTCCTTTTCTGAAGTTGTAACTGCCTTTTTCATCTTCCGTTTTTCAGCATAAATATTCTTTCATGGTATGAATACTTGTGATTCCGGGGAGGTTTGTTGGCTATGTTCTTTGCTGTTGACTCTTCTTCTATTTCATTAGACAAATATTTTCTCCATTTCTATGGCTCAGAATACTCAGATTCTGGCAGTGGCATTGGTTTTTTTCCTACAAGCAAACTCCATCCCCCCCCCCCCCATCTTCTCTGTGCTGGACACTGCTTCTCCAAGTGAAATATATTACTAAAGGTTGGACCTGTCTGAGAATGGTCTTCGCTTTAGCAATAGGGCATGCAAATATTAGGTTATCTAGACCACAGTATTGTCTCTCTGAAAGATATTCTACTCTCTTGTTTCTGTCTTCCACATATTGCTAACTTTTTGATATTTTCTTTGTATATTAATTTAACTCTCTAGCTGACCTTCATTCAGTCTTAATAATGTATACTCCAGGAAGCAAACACATTGTCTTTTCTGTTTACTGTTTTGTTCTGTGTGCCTTGTACAGTGTCTAGTACATGAAATACTTCTTCAATAAATGTCAATGTCAGATTAGTTTGTATGAGACATCCTGTGAATCAAGTTGCATCAGAATTGACAGCTGAGAGAGAATAATGAAGTTGTTTTGTCTGTGGATAATTGACAAAGGGTCCCTCAGTCTTTCTCAGTAACTGATACTCCAGCCATGCTTTGTAGAGCTTTGTACAACTTCTGGAGAGTTGAACTGTGTGAAGAAAATGAATAAACTGTTTTTGAGGGTAGAGAGTCAGTTTTGAGGTGTGGAAATTAACAGTGGTAATTTAAGGTGCTTTCTGGCATAAAAGTAGGACTAGGTGTTCTCTTTGAATGTAAATTAAACAACTTAGCCAGGTGGGCACTCTACTGATAAAATCTGAAGAAGTCACACATGGAGTGAATGCCAGCTACATCTTTCATGAGCATTTATAAGGATAGAATGCAGTTCTACCTGCGTGCCACAGTGTGAGGATGAACAAATTATAAGTGAATGTGAACAGGAGGACCACACAACATGGCCCATGGAAAGAATGCTGAGCAGTCAGGTGAAATGCATTGTTGTGACAACCCTTTAAAACTATATTTGACCCTGATTTTTGGCCTTCCTTTCAGTAGCATTGAATGGGGGAGAATAATGGTTCCTTTTCCTTAGTGTCATCACTCTAAATTCCAAAGGATATTGTGTAGTGTGATAACTTATATTTCAAAATCTAAGATGTTTGAATAGATGAAATAATGTTAATTGTTGATTCTTACTAAATTTCTGTCTCTGCAGGGTGCTTTTTTGTTTCTCTATGTAAATGATTGACTTGCATAATTATATGCATGTCTAAGTGCTCCTTTTTGAGAGATGACATCAAAGGATTTAAAGATTTTATTCTAAGTTGTCTTTCAGAATTATTTCACATGGCTTCTTATATATAATTAGTTCTGTTTATGCTGAACAAAAGTGGGCCAAATTTATGCTAAGTATTATGACGCTTTATTTCTCTAACAATATACACTGCTATATAGCATTTTTATATCTGGAATCTAGTTTTTCATCATAATTTTCTTTTTGGGTGGAGTTAATGCATTATGCTGTTCACTCAACAATCTATCCATCCAACAACCCACCCAACCACCCATTTATTCAGCCATGATTTTTACAGAACTCCCATTGTAGCAGACAGTGAGATTTGCCTTGGTGATACCAAACATGAGTAATACATGTTCTTTTCATTGGAGATATGTTATACAAAAGTGAATAATTGGAAATCAATGTGATAATTATTATAACTACGTTATGTACACATAACTTTGGCCATGCCCAGTTTTCTTATTTTTCTTTATGCCTATAAAGGTTTATACAAAATTAGGTACTCTTGATGTCAGATGTTAACTGGACAAGTTGGAGGACTAGGACATATTTAATCATTTAAAGAAAATAAAATACAGTGTTCAGTTTATGTTTCTTAAAATGGGATTAACATTTGGGAACAAAAATATCAAAATTAATTATCTTGCTAAGCACCCTTGTAAGGGTTCATAAAATATGCTTTGCTCTCTAAGACCATCATGAGGAGAGAGAGTAAGAGAAGGTTAGTCCAAAGGAAGGAAAGAGATTGAAGGAATTTAATAGTAAAATGTATATTAAAAAGGAAATGCAAGTGAATATAGATGAACTCTATCAGTAACAAGAAAATGAGAACTTTCCAGCTTAATTTACTTTGCAAACACTTGCAAGTACGCAATGGGAATATAATCTAAACACCTTATTAGAATATGTATCTCGTTGCTGCAGCTTCCTTTATCATATGAATTATTATATAATGCTTTCAGGAATAATTTGTGGTTAAATGTGTTTTGTTGGCTGTTCCCAAGAAAACCTAAGGGAAAGACATTTTTGTCAAGGTACTTAGAATATGACTTCTTTTTAAAAAAGCCAGCAAAACCTTAAATTTAGAAGACTCACATTGATAATTTACATTACTAATTTATTATCTGCATCATATGTAGTGAAAGCAAATGAAATCATTTTCAGCAAAACAAAACAAAACATTTTTTTAATAAAAAATCTTTAGTCAAATTACTTTTGTCAAATGTATCTTGTCACATTAGAAAGAAGTTCATTAGGAATGTACTCAAATCAAGAGATTGTATGATTATGATCCTTAATCATATTGATAATATAGTTAAACTTATATTATGATCTTTGTATTATTTAAGATTGAAAAGACTTGATGAAAACAGTTGTACTTCATTACTCATTATGCTAATTTATAATTAGCATTATAAAAGCTTAGATTCTGCATATTGGGAAAAGATTGTATAATAACAATAATTTAACCTTGTAAACCAAATGAATTAGCTGAACCAGAGTTTCTCAAGCTAGAGTCCACACACAGCTTGGGAACTACAACATTGGTATTACTTGCAAGGTTATATATTTTGTAGGTTTATTTGATAACAATTTGTATTTGTGATTTGACTTACTAGTTGTATGAGTACATATATACAAATAAACTAGATAAGCTCATTATATCTAATTTTATACATCTAATTTTTGTATTACATTATTATAAGAATAATATTCTGGGTGTTCAAAGTAATCTGTGTATTTCAGGTTCAGATTTAAAAAGGCATCAAACATTCAAAAATTCTCTTTCTTTCAAACCCATATTCCTACTTAATTTTTCTTCTCAAAATGTAATTCCTTAGCAAATTTTAACAAGAATAAACTGTCTTTAAATCACTCAAATTTTAGATATTTGGTTTTGGAAAAGTTTTACTTTTCCCCTAATTTTTTAAATTAAGGCTTTATTTTTAGTGCAACTTTGGATTCACAGAAGAATTGAAAAGAAGAAACATATGCTGCTTGTGTATATTCATATACCCTCTGCTTCTACACATGCACAGCTTCCTCCCTTTATAAACTTTTCCCATTAGAGAGGGTCCATTGGTTGAATTGATGAACCCATGTTGACACATCATAGTCACACAGAGTTCATGGTTTGCTTCAGGGTTCACTATTGCTGTTGCACAGGCTATGGGTTTGAACACATGTGATCATCATTTTTGAGATAGAAAGTCAGAGAAGTCTTGGTTAGAAAGTTTGTGTCTAATTTATGTATCCTAAAGCAGAGTGTTTGAGAATGAATGATCAAATCCCATGCTGGTTTCTTCCCTCATGTATCTATTTAACACTTTGTTGGACATGGCTGCAAGACTGGACTCAACAGGGCACTTTTCCCTTTCAGTGTCATCACCACATCGCTCCATTTTGTTTTATACATGACAGATTGAGGTTCCAAGATATCACTGCAGAATCTTGCAGTCCTTTCAAAGTCTAGCCCCAAGTAGTTGTAGTGTCTCTTTTATCACACCACTGAACACAACAGTTACATGTTGTCCAAATCCAAAGACGGGTAGAAGGTCATTTTTTTTCCTGGGGACGGGTGGGGAAAGGCAAAGAATTTATGGCTCTCTTTATCTCAAAAGGAAATATCAAGAGTCTTTTATTTCAAGCTATAAACTTTAGCATTTTCAAATTCTATTGAATATCCAATATCAATTCAATATTCAATATCAAATGTTCAAATTCTATTGAATAAAATAAGGTGCAATGTGCATGTTATAAAGTCTAAGTATAGTTCAGAGAATTTATTAGGTTTTATGATTTGAGCTATGGTTTTTCCTGTAGTCATGTATGAATGTGAGAGTTGGGCTATAAAGAAAGCTGAATGCCAAAGAATTGATGCTTTTGAACTGTGGTGTTGGAAAAGACTCTTGCAAGTCCCTTGGACAGCAAGGAATCCAACTAGTCCATCCTAAAGGAGATCAGTCCTGAATATTCATTGGAAGGACTGATGCTGAAGCTGAAACTCCAATACTTTGGCTACCTGATGCAAAGAAATGACTTACTGGAAAAGACCCTGATGCTGGGAGGGATTGGGGGCAGGAGGAGAAGGAGACGACAGAGGATGAGATGGCTGGATGGCATCACCGACTCAATGAACATGAGTCTGAGTAAACTCTGGGAGTTGGTGATGGACAGGGAGGCCGGGCACGCTGCAGTCCATGGGGTCGCAAAAAATCAGACACAACTGAGCGACTGAAGTGAACTGATGATATGAGACCAAGTATTATTCCGAAATATCCACTGGATCATCAAAAAAGCAAAAGAGTTCCAGAAAAACATCTATTTCTGCTTTATTGACTACGCCAAAGCCTTCGACTGTGTGGATCACAATCAACTGTGGAAAATTCTGAAAGAGATGGGAATACCAGACCACCTGGCCTGCCTCTTAAGAAACCTGTATGCAGGACAGGAAGCAACTGTTAGAACTGGACATGGAACAACAGACTGATTCCAAATAGGAAAAGGAGTACATCAAGGCTGTATATTGTCACCCTGCTTATTTAACTTATATGCAGGGTACAACATGAGAAACGCTGGGCTGGAAGAAGCACAAGCTGGAATCAAGATAGCTGGGAGAAATATCAATAACCTCAGATATGTAGATGACACCACCCATATGGCAGAGAGTGAAGAGGAACTAAAAAGACTCTTGATGAAAGTGAAAGAGGAGACTGAAAAAGTTGGCTTAAAGCTTAACATTCAGAAAGCTAAGATCATGGCATCTGGTCCCATCACCTCATGGGAAATAGATGGGGAGACAGTGGAAACAGTGTTAGACTTTATTTTTTGGGGCTTCAAAATCACTGCAGATAGTGACTGCAGCCATGAAATTAAAAGACACTTACTCCTTGGAAGGAAATTTATGACCAACCTAGATAGCATATTAAAAAGTGGAGACATTACTTTGCCAACAAAGGTCTGTCTAGTCAAGGCTATGATTTTTCCAGTGGTCATGTATGGATATGAGAGTTGGACTGTGAAGAAAGCTGAGTGCTGAAAAATTGATGCTTTTGATCCATGATGTTGGAGAAGGCTCTTGAGAGTCCCTTGGACTGCAAGGAGATCCAACCAGTCCATGCTAAAGGAGATCAGTCCTGGGTGTTCATTGGAAAGACTGATGCTGAAGCTGAAACTCCAATACTTTGACCACTTCATGCAAAGAGTTGACTCATTGGAAAAAACCCTGATGCTGGGAGAGATTGGGGGCAGGAGGAGAAGGGGACGACAGAGGATGAGATGGCTGGATGGCATCACAGACTCGATGGGCATGAGTTTGAGTAAACTCCGGGAGTTTGTGATGGATAAGGAGGCCTTGGCGTGCTGCGATTTATGGGGTCGCAAAGAGTTGGATCCAACTGAGCGACTGAACTGAACTGAACTGATTATCCCAAAAAACGAAACTCATTTATTAGTGTTTTGCCTCTTTTATTTTAACATCAACAGGAATATCACTGAAAAGATTTACCTCTTTGTTGTTTATTGCATAATGCATTTGTGTACCAGCCATTTACAAATTGTTATGAATAGTTTAGTTACACAGACTAGCCATATACAGATGGTGCATTTTGGATCAATATGTACGCACACTCAGTCATTTTAGTCATGTCTGACTCTTTGGGACCCCATGAACTGTAGCCCACCAGACCCCTCTGTCCCTGGGATTTTTAAGGCGGGAATACTGGAGTGGATTGCCATGCCCTCCTCCAGAGGATCTTCTCGGCCCAGAGATGTGTGTCCTGCATCTCCTGCATTGCAGGCAGATCCTTTACTGGTGAGCCACCAGTGAAACCTTGGATCATTATAAATATGCATATATATATATATATATATTAAAATCATTAAAAATATATCAGAATATTTCAAAGTCTTGGTGATTCAAAGTAATTATGAAATTGTAGAACCTGAAATGCAAAGGAACCTTAGGATTCTTTTAGTAAAAGACCACACGATTAGTTTAGGAGTTTAGGAATTATCTTAGCTAAGGAATAGCAGACTAAACAGTCTATTATTTTCCCCAAAATATAAATTTAAATATAGCACATTTTGTTAACCCTCAAGGACAATGAATTGATTATTATAAAATTATTAAATCATTCATATATGAACAGCACTATGTACCAGGCTCTTGGATATATACACTATATACATTATCTAATTTAACCCTTTTACCCTAGAAGATGTACATTATTTTCTGCTTTGTTATTGCTGTTGAGTCACTAAGTTGTATTCAAATCCTTTGCAACCCCATGGACTGTAGTCAACCAGGCTCCTCTCTCCATGGGATTTCCCAGGCAAGAATACTGAAGTGGGTTGCCATTTTCTTTTCCAGAGGACTTTCCTGACACTAGGATAGAACCTGCATCTCCTGCATTGCAGGCAAATTCTACCACTGAGTCATTAGAGAAGCCCTATTTTCTTCTTTACTAGATGACATTTAGAAGTTACTAAAATTAATTTAAAGTTGCTTCTGGGAAATAATTTCTCTGTTTAAACCAGAGACAATCTAGTTTCTTACCATGAAGGATAATAAATTTCATTTGTACTAGGGGGAAATGTAGAAAATGAAAACCTGAGAATATTTCACAACTGTTTTTCTACTTTTTAACCTGAAAAGATTTTTTTAAACAACAAATAACAGTAACAGAAAAGGTGAAGATTAATTAAGTCATCAAGGAAATTGTGGTTAGATTTTACTGCCATAGAGTGAAATTCTTATAGATAACAGAGACCAGAAAAAGTATAATTGAAAAAAAAAAAAACAACTTTAATTTAGCACAGTGAATATAAAGAACAGAAAAAAAGCACAAATATCAACTAAACCATCTCTACCCCTCAACTCTCCCCCTCCCACCACACACAAATGCCAAAGCTTAGAGACTATAGTGACACTTGATAAGAGGACCTATAAGTGACATATTAATGTCTATACAGTTAGGCAGCACAAAAATACATTTTGAATCCAGTTTTATTTGATACTCTCTCTGTTGTTATAGAGCATGATGTTTCTCTAATATATAGCTCTTCTTCTTTATATCTATTGCATTCTTTGAGTTTTAAGTATGAATTAGATTCTAATAAATGGCTGCATTCTAAATGTCCTTCATTGTTCAGTTATTTTTCTTCCCTAAGCTTTCCTTGTTATTACTTTTTTTTTTTCCACCAGTAAAGAAAGACTTACCAAGAGGGGAGGTGAAAAGAGAAAGAGATAATCATCATCATCATAAAATATAACAGCCTTTTAGGTTTACTTATCCAGTCTTGACGTTTAATCTTTCCAGAGATCATTGTGAGTCTATATTTTTATGGTGTTGTATGTATTGTTTAATAACCTCTTTTTAAACATAGCATATCATGGCTATCTTTACAAGTCCTGAAATCTTACCTGTTATATATATCTATTTATCACACATCCTTCTTCCTTTGTTTCCTTTGTCTCTGAATTCATTGAAAACATTTTTTATATATGAAGACTTTACCTTGTTATCTGTTGTGTTTCTCACAATTATTGTTACTCAGTTTGTTATTTACATCTTTAATTTTATTTCATAGTATTTCAAATTTTATGAACAAAATTTTCAATTTTCATATAATGAAGTACATTAGCCTTTTCCTTTATGATATATGCCTTCAGTACAATTTCTTCAGCTACTCAATGTGTGATAAAGGTGATAAGTAGTTCTAAAATAAAACTGGGTGCACATGAGTATTTAGCATAAGGATTTCATGCTTCCAGTTAGGTGTAAACTCATGGAGCAATTCTTAGTTACACTTTTTTTTTTTTCTTTTTTTGGTTTGTGAATTGATCCTGAAGTGATAGTGATAAACTTTCAACATGACATTTCTTTTCTCTTCTCTTCTTTTCCTTCCTTCCTTCCACAAATCTTTATTGATTAATTTCTATGTACTAAATATTTGTAATATCAGAAGATAAATGAGATGTTTGCCCTCACTTTAATGCACATAAAATACAAAGTTGATATGACATCATCCCTCTTTTTTTGATGTTGAAGAGTGATGGCCCTGAATGGCAGTTTTAAACTATGTGCTTCTACTGAATATATTGAATCTTGAGTGATTGTTCTGGAATAGATTGTAGATGACATCAGCTTTTTATTTCAGTGCATGTCTGCCCCTGACTAGGTATTTGATTCCTTGCCAAACTTTTAACCTCCATGTATCTACTCACATTCTTGGAAAATAAATTCCTTATTTCTTAGGTAGCCACAAACAGCAAAACTTGTAATGCCAAAATTAGTATGAGACACACATGTATACTAGCTGTTAGGACATATTTTATTAGATTGAAGTCTAAATGTAGTTTTCTCTCTTCTGTTTCCTATTAATCATGTGGTCCTTACCATATACTCTTATTAAGAATCCTCACAATCTAAAATTGTTGCAAAATACTGAAACTTCCTTTGACAATAGCATTAGTCCAATTTCTAATTTCCAGATAGTGAGAGTAAACTTTTATCAACATATAGAATCCTGATTTTTACTAAAGAACAACAAAACCATTTATATTGCTCTCATTTTCTGCCCTTGAAAACAGGTCATTCACGACTTCAGGCTCACTCTCGCTCTGCTTCATCCTTGATCAGGCCTCAGGGTACCCAACATTGGAAGTCTTAATTTACACAGTCATGCTCAGCATGTATTCCCAAACACAAATTTAAAAACAGCATATAAAGATGTTGAAATATTTCCACCTCAGCTCACATATGGGCTAGAATTAGCTCTTCTCTATAAACCTCTAATCTTGGAATTGTGTCAAAAGTCAGTATAGAGAATCTTTTTCTTGGTATGATCCATTTTGGGGATATTTTAAATCTTTCTTTCTAACGCTGATTCATTGGACCATCTTAACTCGTCAGTTTGCAGTAATAACAAGGAAAGGATCTCAGTCATTCCTTGGAGACAGCCTCTTGGACCCGATTAAAATTGGCTCATCTCCTTCTCTGTAAACAGCTCTGCACAGGATGGCTTATAACTGCTAACTTTACAAGAAGTTCTGGTACTTCGTTCACGTGGAAATGCTATGACAACTGCTAAGCTTATCTTCAAAAAATTTTCTTTTCATAGCAGTATAAAAGAAAACTCTAGGGAAGGTTTGTCTACATAAGCAAAGAGACATCTGGAAGCATCTTCTGGGGAAAAAAAAAGGAAAATATCTTAATCTCTCTAGGACTCCAAATACATACAGAAGGTGAAATTATTGCTTACTATTTCACATGATCTCAAAAACTCCACATATGAGGTTTGCTTATTCAAATGCAATAATTTTTATATGAATTAAGGTGTAAATTAAAATCAGTCTTTAAATAAAATTTACTCTTCATTAATCACACAAGAATTTATAAAGCACGATATCAGTTTAGATCAGTTCAGTCACTCAGTCGTGTTCGACTATTTGCGACCCCATAAACCACAGCACGTCAGACCTCCCTGTCCATCACCAACACCCAGAGTTTACCCAAACTCCTGTCCATTGAGACGGTGAAGCCATCTAACCATCTCATTCTCTGTCGTCCCCTTCTCCTCCTGCCTTCAATCTTTCCCAGCATCAGGGGCTTTTCAAATGAGTCAGTTCTTCGCATCAGATGGCCAAAATACTGGAATTTCAGCTTTGACATCAGTCGTTCCAATGAACACCCAGGACCGGTTTCCCTTAGAATGGACTGGTTGGATCTCCGTGCAGTCCAAGGGACTCTCAAGAGTCTTCTCCAACACCACAGTTCAAAAGCTTCAATTTTTCACCGCTCAGACCTCTTTATAGTCCAACTATCATATCCATATATGACCACTGGAAAAACCATAGCCTTGACAAGATGGACTTTTGTTGGCAAAGTAATGTCTCTGCTTTTTAATATGCTGCCTAGGTTGGTCATAACTTTCCTTTCAAGGAGTAAGCATCTTTGAATTTCATGGCTGTAATCACCATCTGCAGTGATTTTGAGCCCCCAAAATAAAGTCAGCTACTGTTTCCACTGTTTCCCCATCTATTTGCCATGAAGTGATGGGACCGGATGCCATGATCTTAGTTTTTCTTAATGTTGAGCCTTAATCCAACTTTTTCACTCTCCTCTTTCACTTTTACCCAGAGACTCTTTAGTTCTTTGCTCTCTGCCATAAGGATGGTGTCATCTGTATATCTGAGATGATTGATATTTCTCTCTGCAATCTTGATTCCAACTTGTGCTTCATCCAGCCCAGTGTTTCTCATGATGTTCTCTGCATGTGAGTTAAATAAGCAGGGTGACAATATACAGCCTTAATGTACTCCTTTTCCTATTTGGAACCAGTCTGTTGTTCCATGTCCTGTTCTAACTGTTGCGTCCTGTCCTGCATATAGGTTTCTCAAGAGGCCAGTCAGGTGGTCTGGTATTCCCATCTCTTTGAGAATTTTCCACAGTTTATTGTGATCCACACAGTCAAAGGCTTTGACATAGTCAATAAGGCAGAAATAGATGTTTTTCTGGAACTCTCTTGCTCTTTCGATGATCCAGCGGATGTTGGCAATTTGATCTCTGGTTTCTCTGCCATTTCTAAACCCAGCTTGCACATCTGGAAGTTCACGATTCATGTGTTGCTGAAGCCTGGCTTGGATAATTTTGAGTATTACTTTACTAGTGTTCTAGATGAGCATTCTTTGGCGTTGCCTTTCTTTGGGATTGGAATGAAAACTAACCTTTTCAGTCCTGTGGCCACTGATGGGTTTTCCAAATTTGCTGGCATATTGAGTGCAGCACTTTCATAGCATCGTCTTTTAGGATTTGAAATAGCTTAACTGGAATTCCATCACCTCCACTAGCTTTGTTCATAGTGACGCTTCCTAAGGCCCACTTTACTTCACATTCCAGGATGTCTGACTCTAGATGAGTGATCACACCATCGTGATTATCTGGGTCATTAAGATATTTTTTGTATAGTTCTTCTGTGTATTCTTGCCACCTCTTCTTAATATCTTCTGCTTCTGTTAGGTCCATATCATTTCTCTCCTTTATTGAGCCCATCTTTGCATGAAATGTTCCCTTGGTATCTCTAAATTTCATGAAGAGATCTCTGGTCTTTCCTATTCTATTGTTTCCCTCTATTTCTTTGCATTGATCGCTGAAGAAGGCTTTTTTTAATCTCTCCTTGCTATTCTTTGGAACTCTGCATTCAAATGGGTATATCTTTCCTTTTGTCCTCTGCTTTTCACTTCTCTTCTTTTCACAGCTGTTTGTAAGGCCTCTTTAGACAGCCATTTTGCTTTTTTGCATTTCTTTTTCTTGGTGATGATCTTGATTCCTGTCTCCTGTACAATGTCATGAACCTCCGTCCATAGTTCATCAGGCACTCTGTCTATCAGATCTAGTCCCTTAAATCTATTTCTCACTTCCACAGTATAATCATAAGGGATTTGATTTAGATCATACCTTAATGGCCTAGTGGTTTTCCCCACTTTCTTCAATAAATCTGAATTTGGAAATAAGGAGTTCATAATCTGAGCCACAGTCTAATGAGACTCAAAGACTTAGAAAACAAAATTATGTTGCTAGGGGGAAGGGATAGGTAGAATTTTGGGAAAGGTCATATACATACTGCTATATATAAAATGGATAAACAACAAGGACCTACTGTATAGCACAGGAAATTCTGCTCAATATTATGTGCAAGCCTGGATGGGAGGGGATTTGGGGAGAATGGATACATGTATATGTATGGCTGAGTCCTTTTGATGTTTATATGAAAGTACTACAACATCTCAATACCAAATGAAAAGCTTCAAGTTTGGGGGAAAAAAAAAAAAACTTATGATGACATTCTTTGGAGTTACTGCATAAAAGAACTGAAAAATCTACCTGTTGGAAGTATGTTTATGACAGAATTCATATTTTAACTTTACCCTCTATCATTATGTACCAATATTTTCATAGTTCAAAGTTATATTTCTGAATGATTATGGTCTCAGTCTCTATCAACCCAGACATCCTCAGCCTCCTGTTAGTTGAGCAACCCAGGCATAATCGTGCAATTAAAATTTTCATGTGAGTTATTAAGCTATGATTTCCCAGATCCAAATATGTCTTTCTCTACTTTGCCATGCTAGCACTAAAGTCTAAAAATGATATCTCTTCTTTTTCATTTGGCTTTGGACCTCGTGGACTCTAGCGCACCAGGCTCTTCTGTCCATGGGATTTTCCAGGCAAGAATACTGGAGTGTGCTGCCGTTTCCTTTTCTAGGGGATTTTCCCACCCAGGGATTGAACCTGGGTCTCCTGCACGATAGGCCGATTCTCTATCAACTGAGCTACCAGGGAATTCCCTATTACGGTCTGCAAGTAGAGGGCATAGAGTGAGATTGGAAGGCTGAAAGAGTTGAAGCAGACTTGCTTCTCCCTTGTGTTTTCTGTCCCTGCTGTCATTAACTGAGCAAGAACCCTTCTCCCCGACAGCAACAGTCTGTCACAGTGTCCAGCTTCTTTCTACTCGAGTGGAACAAGTCCCCTAGCCTGCCCAGAGGCGCCAGCAGCAGCTCTACAGTACTGCCACATAGAGGGATGCCTGGGTCCCGCTCTGGGAGCCCTATCTCCAAGCTCCAGTGACAGCTACAGCCCTTCTAGAAAGTTGATTTCTAACCCTCCAGGGTCCCTCTTCAACCTTCCCAGCTCAGATATCACAACATCATCTGGATTTGTTTTCCCAGATCTATGGGAAATAGAAGCATTTCACAGCTATTAACTATAAATTTGGTCTTCTTTCTGGTGTTTTTCAGCTTTCCATCCCCAAGTTGTGGTGATGGTTTAGTTGCTAAGTCATAGTGGACTCTTACGACACCATGGACGGGAGCCCGCCAGGCTCCTCTGTCTATGGGATTTTTCCAGGCAAGAATACTGGAGAGGGTTGTCATTCCTTCTCCAGGGGATCTTCCCGACCCAGGGATTGAACCTGGGGCTCCTGCACTGAAGGCAGATTCTTTACTGACTGAGCTATCAGGGAATTCCCATCCCTTGCTTAATAAATTTCTCTTATTGTAATGGTAGGTAGTATAGTATTCCAAACAGATTTTTGAAAGTAAAATTGAGGACATAGTAGTCATAAGACTGACAAAGTTATTATTTTTCTATACAATTAAACTTTCAAATACTATTCATAATGAATATGAATACACTCTAATTTCATGAAACAAACTGTGATACCATAAAAACTTAGTATTAAACACAACTCCTCCCCCAAGCATATCCATATATGTTCATTTATATAGAGTTCCCCAAACAAACAATATTGCATGCTACTATTTAGAAATAGAAATGTGGTTGCTAAATAAGAAACAAACAAATAAAAAAACAACCAGTGATATTCACAAAGCCAGAAAAGTGGTTACCATTAGGGTGGGGAGAAAGGATTATCATTAACAAGAATATTGAGGCCACTGGCGTCTTGATAATGTACTGATTCCAACAAATGCAATAGATAATGTTCTTGCTGTTTAGTCGCTAAGTCGTGCCTAACTCTACCACCCCGTGGACTGTAGCCTGTCAGGCTCCTTTGCCCGAGAGATTTCCCAGGCAGGAACACTGGAGTGGGTTGCCATTTCCTTCTTCAGGGGATCTTCCTGACTCAGGGATCGAACCTACATCTCCTGCATTGGAGGCAGGTTCCATACTACTGAGCCACCAGGGAAGCCTCGCAACTGATAATGTTACAGTTCTAATTGGGCTTCCTTGATGGTGCAATCTTGCCTGGAAAATCCCGTGGATGGAGGAGCCTGGTAGGCTGTGGTCCATGTGATCGCTAGGAGTCGAACACGACTGAGCGACTTCACTTTCACTTTTCACTTTCACGCATTGGAGAAGGAAATGGCAACCCACTCCAGTGTTCTTACCTGGAGAATCCCAGGGATGGGGGAGCCTGGTGGGCTGCTGTCTATGGGGTCGCACAGAGTCAGACACGACTGAAGCGACTTAGCAGATGGTGCAAGTGGAAAAGAATCTGCAAGCTAATGTATGAGTGGCCAGAGACATGGGTACAATCCTGGGGTCAGAAAGATTCTCCGGAGTAGGAAATGGCAACCCACTCTAGTATTCTTTCCACAAAAAATCCCATGGACAAAGGAGTTGGTGGGCTACAATACATGAGGCCACAAAGAGTAGGACATGACTGAGTCATTGAACATACACACACACTGTTATAATCAATGTTTTAATGTTTCAATCAATGCTTGAATTAGCCTTTGAATATTACGTGAGCTTAATAACAAGAAAATAATGTTTAATTGTATTTTCTACACAAAAGTGGAGGGCCTAAGTATTTCAAAGCAAAGCCAAGACTTTTTTACATAAGTATTTTAAGATCTACTCATTTTGGAACACAGATTCATCTGACCCTTCAGATATCTCCTTCAGAAAATATACAAGAGAGTTTATCAATGTGACAATTTTTGTGGCATTCAATGCAAATGCTTAGGTAGAAGTGCTAAAAACAATTTCAATGTGGTGTTAATTAATTTTTTGTACAAAAGTCAAAGTATTCATTTAAAACTTATAGTTAACAATGATTATTTAATATAACTCTTCAGAGATCAGTAAAAACAGTGATATATTTCAGCAGTGCCATTAGTCAGTCAGTCAATTCAGTTGCTCCGTAGTGTCTAACTCTTTGTGACCCTATGGACTGCAGCACACCAGGCTTGCCTGTCATTCACCAGCTCCTGGAGGCTACTCAAACTCATGTCCATTGAGTCGGTGATGCCATCCAACCATCTCATCCTCTGTCATCCCCCTCTCCTCCTGCATTCCATCTTTCCCAGCATCAGGGTCTTTTTCAAATGAGTCAGTTCTTTGCATCAGGTGGTCAAAGTATTGGAATTTCAGCATCAGTCCTTCCAATGAATATTCAGGATTGATCTCCTTTAGGATGGACTGCTTGGATCTCCTTGCAGCCCAAGGGTCTCTCAAGAGTCTTCCCCAACACAACAGTTCAAAAGAATCAATTCTTCGGTACTCAGATTTCTTTATAGTCCAACTCTCACATGCTTTGAAAGATTCATACATGACTACTGAAAAAATGATAGCTTTGACTAGATAGACCTTTGTTCGCAAAATAATGTCTCTGATTTTTAATATGCTGTCTATGTTGGTCATAACTTTTCTTCCAAGGAACAAGCATCTTTTAATTTCATGTCTGAAATCACCATCTGCCGTGATTTTGGAGCCCCCCAAAATAAAGTTTGTTCCTATTTCCATTTTTCCCGCATCTATTTGCCATGAAGTGATGGGAGCAGATGCCATGATCTTAATTTTCTGAATGTTGAGTTTTAAGCCAACTTTTTCACTCTCCTCTTTCACTTTCATCAGGGGGCTCTTTAGTTCCTCTTGATTTTCTGCCATAAGTGTTGTGCCTTCTGCATATCTGAGGTTATTGATAGTTCTCCCAGCAATCTTGATTCCAGCTTGTGCTTCATACAGCCTGCATTTCACATGATGTACTCTGCATATCAGTTAAAAAAGCAGGGTGACAAAATAGCAGTGCTATTATTGTTTTTCTATTTGGTACTTTTTGAACAACAGTAAGCATCAATTTAAACCAACCATGAAATTCAAGAGTAAGATCATGTCAAAACAGGAGTGTTTTTCCTGATATTCTCTTTCATGCAAGAATGTTGAAAAGTGAGGCTGAAGTTTATCTAAATTCTGCAACTGTGTCCTAGGGCATAGACCTATATGCTTTTTGTCATTTAATAGTGACAATTCTGTTAAGAATTCATGTGAAGCACTTAATTTATCAAGATACTGTTACAGGAAAAGTTTCTGAAAAGCAATTAAAGCTTTGACTTTATACATTGATGCAATATATTCTGGTCCATACATGATTACGATCTAAGAGACCACAATAATAATACTAATAATAATAACAAAGGCCAATGAATGCTTTGAAGGGTTTAAAATTGTTCTAATAGACTTTTCCATCAGGTGAAGCTGAGCATAGTAATAGTCAATTATGAAAGCACTGCATCTAGAACTGCCTATCCCTCACAAAGTTATTGGAAACTCAGCCATGCAGTTTATTGAAGAAAGTCAGTATAGTGATTTGAATGAATACAGATTATTTGCAACTCTACATTGTGTGTGTGTGTGTGTAATGGTATATACATACATACACTCTCATACTCTAATTCACAGTTTCAGAAAAATATTAATATTAAATTGAATTTTTATTTGCCAATTCCCAAAATGTTGTCCCAAGTACAAAATTTATTTATATGAAAAGAAATAGGGGTGGAATTGATATAGTTTCTTTCATGCAATGTATATGCTGTTTATGCTAAGTTAAGGAAATCTTTATTATTTGTTTATCCTTAAATCAGATCTAATTTATTGTTGATAACATTGAAATACCAACATTTTCTATGGAAAACTCTTGCTTCTCTAATATTTTAAAATTCCATGTTTCTATTATTTATTAAGGGTAAAAGGAATCATTTAATAGCAACTTTTTAATCTCTTAAGAGGTCATTATTTTAATCACTTGGCTTTTAAATTTACTTATACCCAACTGTTGTTATATGTTTCAAATTTTTGATAGTTTATTTGTTTAGTAAAATAAAAGCATTATATAGATGCTTCTAATTGCTTTTAATCAGCATTTTAAAGAAAAAAATATTGCACTTCTTTCCATTCGTTTAAACCTTATATTTGTCTCTATATGCCCTTATCAAGTAGTGCTGATGGAAAATCCAGGCCTGACTATACCCCCTTGTGAGGCTCTTAACCCTGCCACCATCCTGCCTACCCCCAAGGGCTCCCTCCTCTTTCACTCTTGCCTAGAAACTTTGGATCGTTGGACAAAACCCCGAGAGGGGCTGTCAAAAGATCCTCTGACTAATCCTGAGGAAATCTGGTACACTGATGGAAGCAGCTTTGTCTTGGATGGAAAAAGAAGAGCTTGGGTAAGCAGTAGTCTCCAATTTTGAGACCACAGGGGCTAAACCCTTGACACCAGGTACTTCAGCCCAATTAGCTGAGCTCACAGCCCTGACTTGAGCTTTAGAGTTGGGAAAAGGAAAAAGAGTAGCCATTTACAAACTCAAGTATGCCTTTCTGGTGCTACATGCACATGCAGCTATTTGGAAACAAAGAGGCCACTTGACAACTCACGCATCTCCAATCAAACATGGTGATAAAATCCTTAGACTCTTGGAGGCAGTCCATCTGCCCGCTGAGGTTTCAGCCTCCCACTGTAAAGGACACCAAAAAGGGAGCCAGAAATGCCACGAGGGAACCGAGCAGCCAATCAGGCAGCTAAGAGAACAGCATTACAGAACAGTGACCTAATAGGGGTTACTACCTTAGTTCCACAGACTAATTTGCCAGAAACTCCTTCATATAATGAAGGTGAGTCTCTTAAAGTTAAGAGTGAAGGCTTTCAAGAAGATCATACGGGCTGGTTCCAAAAGGAGGGACTCCTTTTTCTGCCTGGGAACATCCAATGAAAGTTGGTTAACTCCTTACACGCCACCACTCATTTATGGGAGAAGGCCCTCCAAAGATGACTAGAAAGGTCCTTCAGAGGAACAGGCCTCCAAACGACTCTAAGGCAAGTGGTCTTCTCTTGTTCCACTTGCCAATTAAACAGCCCCCCAAGGGGCTTGATGACTTCAGCTCTCCCAGCTGGTCCAATGATGTAGGACCTACCCAGGAGAGGATTGGCAGATGGACTTCACCCAGATGCCAGTTTCTCAAGGGTATAAATATCTATTAGTTATGATAGATACATTCACAGGATGGATTGAAGGCTTTCCGACCCTGACTGAGAAGGCTGGGGAGGTGGTAAAATTGCTTTATGAAATCATTCCAAGGTTTGGTCTTCCCAGGTCATTACAGAGTGACAATCATTACAAAGGTACATCATTTACTTCTAAGGTCACCCAAGGGGTCTCTAAAGAATTGGGCATCACACATTATCTCCATTGTGCCTGGAGGCCTCAGTCTTCAGGAAAAGTAGAAAGAGCCAACCAATTCTTAAAATCAGCGATAAAAAAGATAACCCAGAAGACCTCCCTGGGATAGAAGGAGTCTTTACCAGTAGCTCTCCTCGGCACCCGTATTGTCCCTAAGGAACAGGTTGGTCTTAGTCCATATGAGATGCTATATGGGAGACATTTTGTTTATGCCATTGACCTCTTCCTAGATCCAGAGGCTCAGACCCTCCAGTCTTATACCATGACCATTGGGCAATTCCAACAGGATATATGCTTGTAGGGTGTCAACCAGGATCCAAAAGATTCTAAAGAGTCACCACTGTATGCTCCAGGGACTCAAGTCCTAATTAAAGTCTGGAAAGATTGGTCCCCAAAGACTCAACTCCAGCCCACGTGGAAGGGCCCCTACCCTGTAATACTTTCTACCCCCACAGCAGTCAAGGTGCCAGGACATGACTCCTGGATTCACTACTCACGAGTCAAGCCATGAAAGAACACAGAAGAGGACACTCAATACACCTGTGGGCCCCTGGGAGACCTCAGATACCTATTCAGGACTAAAATGAGTGCCATTCTAGTGAACACCCCGAAAATCTAGTTTCTGGGGAAAAGATTTCTCAGGATAGCTCTAAAGAGCCAGCACAGCTTGGAAAGGGTTGTACTCCAAAATGAACAGGAGATAGATACCCTGATCCCTGAACAAAGAGGAGCTTGAGCCATTTTGAATGAGACGTGTTGTTTCTGGGTAAATACCTTCAGCTAAATTAAAAACGTCTCATAGTCCTCAAGAAAAACATTCTAGATCTTACTTACTCAAAGTGCTGGAGATTTCTTGGGGTGGCTACAATCTTTGGGGGATCCTTCTTCTGGCGATGGGAAATTTGGAGTTGGCTAATGCCCCTACTAATCCTTGTTATCACCATATTGATGCTGCTTAGGATTTCTCCATGTATTATCAATTATCTAACCCATTTTGTCTCTGCCCAGTCAACAAACTACAACATGCAGTGCCAGTTCAACAAGGATATATAAAACTATAGCCGACCACAGAAAATATCACTCACCCTTAGATGGACACTGCTATAAGAACTCTGAGGCTTGAGACTAGCATGAAGGGGAGGACATGAAGGAAGTGCCTCTCACTGTCCCAGTTCAGCAGGAAGTAGCTAGAAAGACCTCAAAGCCCCTTTTCCCAAAAAATTGGGCCTCCCATCTATTGAGCGGGGAATATTAGGTAGTTAGAATAGGTAAAAGGAGTCCAGAATGACAGTGGCTAAAAGAAAAGGAAGAGAAAAGCCCAGAAAAATAGAACATAGGAAGGTCCAAACACCAGAGTGAGGACCTCAGGTAAGACAAACAGCACTCCTGGCTAGCTCAATTTACATAGGGCATGCCAATGGGGGAGGAGAAAAAGCATATAAAAAGAAAATTGAGCCAGGGGCTTCTCTTTTCTTTGAGACTTTGGGTTGACCTGTCCTCACACCTCGAGGATGTATTTTCCTTTACTTTCTAAATAAAACTGAACTGCAACACAGAACTGTAACACTGACCCATCCAAGGGCTATAGCACTGGTCTGTCTGAGGACTGTAATGCTGGTCCTTCCGTGGCTCCAAATTTTTGTTGTGATGAGACAGAACCAAGGAAATTACACACTCCCCCTGACACTAGTGACTATTTATTGTCTCTCTCTGCCAGTAGAGTGTAAATTCCATGGGACACAGGCTTTTTCTGTATCCAGGACCAATCACACTGGCTAAAGCACTGAAGTCACTCACTAATTATTTAGTAAAGAATGAATGAATGCATGAATGAATAAATGCACTAAAAAGGTGGTTTGAGAAATCTTTTTTTCCCCCATTCTTAATGAGAAAATATGCCTACAACATATCCACAATGACTGATAATTTCCTTTTTGTAGAGCTTGAAGCAAATATCTCCAAAGATAAAACATTACTTTTGAATAATATTGTTAAACATTTTAGCTAGTATGACCTCATACAGGATGTGGGCTGGAAAGTAATTACAAAATACTTTTTACTTTGTAGAAACTAATGCTCAGAAAGGTGCAGTAGATGTTTATGAGCATCTGTGTATAGATAAAGAGATATAGACATAAGGATACAGATATTCAGCAAAACTTGGGGCCAGAAGGGACCACTAGGACTCTTCAATCCTATCATACATCCCACCCTCCTTAAATTGTCTTTTAAATAATATTTTTTATTTTCTTTAAGCATTGCTTGACTTGACTTGTGAAATTAAAAGCATTAGGTAAGTTTTGCCAGGCAGCAGCTGATCATGCAGGGGGTCGTTATTTCAATTGCACCAATGGTCTGACTAGTGGAGACCAGTATAGACAAGAGTCTATGGGCAGTTGGTTATGCCATTTTCCTAGGCCATTTGTGTACAAATGACAGCAATGATGCCAAGACTAGGCAATCAGAATTCTGCAAGTAATAACACTTTGAGCTGATCTTTCAGAATATGCAAATATAAACGCCTTTAATTAGCATTCTCATTCTCAAATTCTTCCTCTCTGTTGAACACTTCAGTCTCATTGTTACATCTTGAACTTTTTGTTGTTTAGTCGCTAAGTCGTGTCCGACTCTTTGCGACCCCATGAATAGCAGCATGTCCAGCTTCCCTGTCCTTCACTATCTCCCAGAGTTGGCTCAAACTCATGTTTGTCTTCACAGCATCAGGGTCTTTTCCAGGGAGTCGACTCTTTGCATCATGTTCTCATGCAATTCTTTCAATATATGTTTATTTTCAAAAAGAACTCTCTGAGGAAAATTTTATTTTAGGGTCTTAATTGTAGAAAACTCTTTTCCCCTCCCCAGGGAATGACATCAACAGGGCAAACACTCAAAGACAACTGCTTTCTAACAGCATGCCACAGGAGGTAGGGTGGATACATTTGATAGTAAAAGACTTTGTAATTTACAAATCATTTGTTAAATTGACAATCTCTACCAGGTTTTATATTATTGCTACTTTTCACCCCATCTCCTTGTTTAATTACTTTAGCAATTAGCCTTATTTTGTTAAATTTAAAGTAAAGAAAAACAGTCTGCCAGTTTTTTCAGCTTCTATTATTATGGGAAGTGGGGGGGGGCAGATTTTGAATATTTAATTCTGGCACAGCAAAAATAGGAAGGGATTTGTCCTGACTAGGCTCTAAAAGATGCAAAATTTATACAATTTCTCCTTGTAGTTTTAGTCATGAAATGCAATGAGGCAAATATTTAGTATCAGTAGTTTTCCAGAGATGTGGCAACCTATTTATGAATGCCATGTTTCATCCAAAATAAACTCCTATATCCCTTGTAACTTCCCACTAATGTATATCCATTCCCTTTTTACAGTTTTTCTGTTATTAATAAGTATTTTTAAGCAGTAACCATCAGAATCGGATGCATTTCCCCCCCTTCATCCCCTTTTAGTACAACTAATCTAGCCTTACTCCATGGATCCTCAGATCAAAAGATGCTTGTCAAAAATTTTGCCCCTAAAGTAGTGTGCTACTTTGTAAATCTAACAATAATTGTGTTCTGATTTTTAAACAATATGATTTTCATGCACTGCATGATCTGTAGTTCAGTTCAGTTCAGTCACTCAGTCATGTCTCATTCTCTGAGACCCCATGAAAAGCAGCACACTAGGCCTCCCTGTCCATCACCAACTCCCAGAGTTCACCCAAACCCATGTACATTGAGTTGGTGATGCCATTCAACCATCTCATCCTCTGCCATCCCCTTCTCCTCCTGCCCTCAATCTTTCCCAGCATCAGGGTCTTTTCAAATGAGTTACCTCTTCACATCAGGTGGCCAAAGTATTGGAGTTTCAGCTTCAGCATCAGTCCTTCCAATGAATATTCAGAACGGAATTCCTTTAAGATGGACTGGTTGGCTCTCCTTGCAGTCCAAGGGACTCTCAAGAATTTTCTCCAACACCACAGTTCAAAAGCATCAATTCATTGGCACTCAGCTTTCTTTATAGTCCAACTCTCACATCCATACATGACCACTAGAAAAACCATAGCCTTGACTAGACAGACCTTTGTTGACAAAGTAATGTCTCTGTTTTTCAATATGTTGTCTAGGTTGGTCATAACTTTCCTTCCAAGGAGTCTGTGTCTTTTAATTTCATGGCTGCAATCACCATCTGCAGTGACTTTTGAGTCCAGAAAAATAAAGTCTGAGACTGTTTCCACTGTTTCCCCATCTATTTTCCATTGATGATCTGTAGATTACTCTTCAGTTCAATTCAGTTCAGTCACTCAGTCATGTCCAGCTCTTTGCAAACCCATGGACTGCAGCATGCCAGGCTTCCCTGTCTATCGCGAACTACCAGAGTTTATTCAAATTCATGTCCATTGAGTCGGTGATGCCATCCAACCATCTCATCCTCTGTCATCCCCTTCTCCTCCCACCTTCAATCTTTCCCAGCATCAGGGTGTTTTCCAGTGAGTCAGTTCTTCACATCAGGTAGCCAAAGTATTGGAGCTTCAGCTTCAACATCAGTCCTTCCAACGAATATTCAGGACTGATTTCCTTTGGAATTGACTGGTTGGCTCTCCTTGCAGTTCAGGGGACTCTCAAGAGTCTTCTCCAACACCACAGTTCAAAAGCATCAATTCGTTGGCACTCAGCTTTTCTTTATAGTCCAACACTCACATCCATACATGACCACTGGAAAAACTATAGCCTTGACTAGACAGACCTTTGTTGACAAAGTAATGTCTCTGCTTTTTAATATGCTGTCCAGGTTGGTCATAGCTTTTCTTCCAAGGAGTAAGTGTCTTTTAATTCCATGGCTGCAGAAACCACCAGCAGTGATTTTGGAGCCCAAAAAATAAAAGTCTGTCACTGTTGCCATTATTTCCTCATCTATTTTCCATGAGGAGATGGGACCAGATGCCATGTTCTTAGTTTTTTGAAGTTGAGTTTAAGCCAATTTTTTCACTCTCCTTTTTCACTTTCATCAAACGACTCTTTAGTTCTTCTTCACTTTCTGCCATAAGGGTGGTGTCATCTGCGTATCTGAGGTTATTGATATTTCTCCCAGCAATCTTGATTCCAGCTTGTGCCTCATTCAGCCTGGCATTTCACATGATATACTCTGCCTACATGATGCTAAATGCCCATACAAACTTTAACAAAATTAAAGGTTTATAAACAATGCCCAGAAATATGTGGTGAACCCCAAAGTTGAAACCAGATATGTTAGTGCAGTTGGTGAGCCTTTACCAAATCAATAAAGTTAAAAATTTCAAATGTCCTATCTTCCCATATCATATTATATCTTTCTTTCAGTTTCAATATTTTTTGGTTTCAGTAATGCCACATTTTCAATATAATTTTCATTGTCTCTTATATCGACTATACCTTTTTCCTGCATGAATTAATTAATTTTACTACATTAAGCAGGTGCTCATTGGTAAATATTCACCTGCTAATGCAGGAGATACAATAGACTTGGGTCCGATACCTGAGTTGGGAAGGTCTCCTAGAGGAGGAAATGGCAACACACTCCAATATTATTTCCTGGGAAATCCATGGACAGAGAAGCCTGGTGGGCTACAGTCCATGGGGTTGCAAAGAGTCGGACATGACTGAGTGACTAACACACACATATACCTAGTTTTGTTGCACTCAATGTCTACTTATTGTGTTAAGCCCACCCAGTTCCCCATAGTATCAAATGATATTGAACTTCTCTGTATTTTTTTAAATATAGTTACAGAGGTAAAATTACAAATTATGCTTAGCAAGAATTCATGGTCTGAATGTTAATGGAAAAAATAGACTGGTTTCTTTCCCCATTGAGTAAATTCTCCTTGTTATTCTCTTTTCTTTTAAAATACTCTTTATTTTTCATTCAAAATACTTTATTTGTTAATTTGTTTATTGTTATTGCCTTCTGTTTATTGGAGTATACTTGCTCTAAAATGTTGCATTAGTTTCTGCTGTATAAAGTGATGCAGCTATGTGTATGCACATATGTATGCACATATAGCTCCCTCTGGAAGCTGCCTTCCTTTCTCCTTCATCCCACCCATCAAGGTCATCACAGAGCACAGAGCACAGAGCTGAGCTCCCTGCGTTATTATCTTTTAGAATTTGAACTTCACATAAGTAGGGATTTTCTGTTTTATTTACATCTCTATAGCAGTATCTGGGACAGGAACCAAATAAATACATACTGGATGAGATGAATAAGTAAGTGTCTGTTGAGTAAACTAAGGGAATAAATACATTAATTTCAGCATTATTATTTAACACTGGTTTTGCCTCTCAAGGGCTAATTCTATATCAGCAGGGAGTGTCGACATTGTGCTTTGTTTAGCATTATTTAACCAGAGCATGTCAGAGATCTGGAAACATTGTAGTGTTTTTATTATATAATGAATGAGTAAGTGTTTTAAGACCTAATGTGTTGAATATTTTTGTTAGAACCTGAAAAAGTTTATGCATTCACAGAAGATTTTGACTCTGGGTTCAAACAGTAATAATCCAGAGCCTTGAGGACAAATTGTGACATATAAAGAAGGTGAAATGATGTTTCACTTCTCAACATGGTATCAGATAAGAACAGTTGTAAGTGTTTAAACTTGAAGGTCTCTAGAATTCCCTATAAAAAAGTCCCTGATAAAATTCAAGGGACTTAAATAGAATAGGGTATTTTCTTTAACATAACCACTTAAAATTCATTAAAAAAATAAGTTTGGAGGAAGAGGTGAGACAATTCAAGTAAAATATTGTCTATGTGAAAAAAGAAAGCAATTTACACACCACGGGAATTCTCTTACTAACAACTTAAAAGGACACCTACACAAATTGAGTGTCCTCCATATTCATCACTGATGACTATCTTAATGTCTCATGGTGCTGTCAAAACCAAAATAGCCCAAACCAACCACATTATTTTTGTTTCCATCCCAAAACACAAGCCTACTTCAACTATTTCCTTTAATTAACCAAACCTGTCAATAAATTTGGAAAATGTTCTGGACTTCTTCTACTTTCAGGTTTCTCACATCTGATATTTCAGATAGTTCTTATATTCTACCACACATTTGCAATTTAAACAATATCCTCTATCAACATAACTATTATTTTCCTATTAAGTTGTTAACTGAAAAGCTAATATGAACAATAACTATTAGTAGCTAATATATTTTGAGTGTTTTATTGTGTCTGGAGCTTTACATAAAATACTTCATTGAATAACAGAGCAAGTCCTAAATGTGCAAAGATGAAAACTGAGGCTTGGTGAAGTTTAAATAAAGGTCCATGATTATAAATAGTAAAAATTAGAAATAGAGATTCTGAAGCAGATAGTCTGACTCTTAACCGTGTCATTATATTGCTATGAATGTCAAGATTGTACATAAAATTTACCATGATTCTCCAAACGTGGGATCTGTGGTAGACTTTCTGAGGACAGCTAGTTAATTTCAGGACGCTGAGAATGCAGATAAGAGTGGAGGGAATGAATAAGGAGACAGGGCCAGAACACTGAGACCGTTTGTATTAACAGTTACTCAGAAGGTCCTTTCTTTTCATTCTGCATTTGTATAACACCTAGAGAGACTTTCTGCTTCCCAATGCCACTGCCTCTCTCTCTAATAGCGATTACATGATTATGCCTTTTGAGTGATAGCGATTCATAGGTAATATTTTGACCACCAAACAATACTCAAGACTGTTGATGGTCAGAAGACAGGTTAAAGGTAAGGCTTGAGAAGGAAGACTATGAATTATGCTAATCATATTCAGAAATAATAGTGCATGTATGAGATTCTCCAGCAGACATATTAAGCAAAAATTCTTATTCCTTTTCTATGTGAAACCTAATGTACTTTAAGCCATTATATATTGACTTTTTAAGAAAATATGTGAAAGAAAGGCAATTTAAATCGTATTCTACATCAGTCTCCTACTTCCATAGGAAGTAATGATTACATGCATGAGCTGCTACATTAAGACAGTATTTCCTTGAAGAATCCTTGCTTTGTTTTAATGAAATAATTCATTAGAAATGGACATTTTAATTCTTTTTCTGCTTTTTTATGATTAATGTTCAAGCAACAAAGTATAAATAAAAACCAATAAAAGGTGTGTGATAAATTTAAAAAGGAACTTAATTCAGTGTCTATAACTTTTATATAAAGTCTTTGTTTCATTAAATCAGGACAGTGGGTCTAGTGTACCTCAAGATACATCAAAATAAATGGGTAGTGATATTGAGGACATTTTCCTTTGGACATTTTAAAAAAGAAGAGAGGTATCGTTATATTTGAACATGGTCTCTTCACAGTTTGGAGAAAAATGTTTTAGAAAAACACCTCAAAAGTGAATAAATGATCAAAAATATATCTGTTATGTTTAATAATTTAAAAAAATGTAGCAAAATGTTTTTGATCAGTAGTGGGAAGAGAATATTTCTTTCTAAATTGTACATAAATGTAACAGTGGAAGAAGATACATGTTATATAATTCTATGGATTAGTACTATGCTAATATATTATCTTGTTTTAAATTACTGATTTCCTTTTTAAATTGAAGTATACAGTCTATTCAAATATTGTGCTAGAGCATAGTGACTCAATGTTTTTGAAGATTACATTTCCTTATAGGTTTTTATAAGATAATGGGTATAAAGTGGTCAGAAGTTATATTCAAGAATAATTTCTATCTCTCTCTCTCTAAATATATATATATATATATATATATATATATATATATATATATATATGTATGTATACACACACATAAATGTAGACTTTGTATTAGCTTATACATACATATATATATATATAAGCTTTGTGTTGAGATAGGAAAATAAATATGGTTGGACAATTCTGGGTTTGGTAGCATCATGAAATATTGAGGCAGTCACCTATAATGATTTTTAGGACTACTTGAAAAGGATTTGTGCAGTGTCCTTTTAAATTGATATCAGTCTGTCTGCCTGTATATCTATCTGTCTGTCTTGTCATTGTTGTTCAATCATTCAGTTGTGTCCAACTCTTTGCAATCCAATGGCCACAGCACTCCAGGCTTCCCTGTCATTCACCAACTAATGGAGCTTGCTTAAACTCATGTCCGTTGTGTTGTTGATGCCATCGAACCATCTCGTCCTCTGTCATCCCCTTCTCTTCCCGCCCTCAATCTTTCCCAGCATCAGGGTCTTTTCTAATGAGTCGGCTTTTCGCAATAGGTGGCCAAAGTACTGGAGTTTCAGCTTCAGCATCAGTCCTTCCAATGAACACCCAGGACTGATCTCCTTTAGGATGGGCTGGTTGGATCTCCTTGCAATCCAAGGGACTCTCAAGAGTGTTCTCCAACACCACAGTTCAAAAGCATCAATTCTTCAGTGCTCAGCTTTCTTTATAGTTCAACTCTCACATCCGTACATGACTACTGGAAAAAACATAGCCTTGACTATACAGACCTTTGTTGGCAAAGTAATGTCTCTGCTTTTCAATATGCTGTGCTTCCAAGGAGCAAGTGTCTTTTAATTTCATGGCTGCAGACACCATTTTCAGTGATTTTGAAGCTGAAGAAAATAAACTGTCACTGTTTCCATTATTTCCCCATCTATATGCCATGAGGTGATGGGACTGGATGTCATGATCTTCATTTTTTGAATGTTGATTTTTAAGCCAGCTTTTCCACTCTCCTTTTTCACTTTTTATCAAGAGGTTCTTTAGTTCCTCTTTGCTTTCTGCCATAAGAGTGGTGTCATCTGCACATCTGAGGTTATTAATACTTCTCCTAGCAATCTTGATTAAAGCTTGTGCTTCTCCCAGCCCAGCGTTTCTCATGATGTACTCTGCATATAAGTTAAATAAACAGGGTGACAATACACAGCCTGATGTACTCCTTTCCCAATTTGAAACCAGTCTGTTGTCCCTTGTCCAGTGAGGTGACAAGAATATATAGAAGAAATATACAGAAAAAGATCTTAATGACCCAGATAACCAGGATGCGGTGATCACTCACCTAGAGCCAGACATCTTGGGATGTGAAATCAAGCGGGCTTTAGGAAGCATCACTATGAACAAAGCTAGTGCAGGTGATGGAATTCCAGCTGAGCTATTTCAAATCCTAAAAGATGATGTTGTGAAAATGCTACACTCAACATACCAGCAAATTTGGGAGACTCAGCAGCGGCCACAGGACTGGAAAAGGTCAATTTTCTTTCCAATCCCAAAGAAAGGCAATGCCAAGGAATATTCAAACTACTGCATAATGTGTCTATCTGTCTGTCTATCTCTACTTGCTTGTACGCGTATGTAAATACCCATATGTATTTAACAATATATGCCTTTATTGAGTTTTGGCATGGAGTAAGGGTTCCACCTGCCATGTGGGAGACCTGGGTTAAATCTCTGGGTTGGGAAGATATTCTGGAGGGGGGCATAAACAACCGACTCCAGTATTCTTGCCTGGAGAATCTCCATGGACAGAGAAGCCTGGCGGGCTACAGTCCATGGGGTCACAAAGAGTAGGACACAGATGAGCGACTAAGCACACACAAGGGTTTGGGGGGAAAAATAATTAAAATTTTAGAATAAAACATTTAAAAATATATTCTGATCTTTTACATAAAATGGCTGGTGACTTTTCAGTAGTATAAGTAAATTATGATCATAATAACTGCTCATTGAAACCAATATACTTACTTATCTCATGGTTTTAACCTTCAATTTAGCTGAGCTAGTTGGCTTACAGATAGATAATAGCTGTTGAATCAATATATTAATATATTAAAAATTTATAATTAGAAAATTATTTAAAATGTGTGCAAATATCTTCTGTAATTTTTTTTTTTTTTTCCTGTAAATGTGAGCTTTTAGTGACATTGTTGTTTAGTCGCTAAATTTAGTGCTAAGTTCATGGGACAGAGAATACTGGAGTGGGTATCATTCACTTCTCCAGGGTATCTTCTCAACCTAGGGTTCAAATACTCATCTGCATTTCAGGTGAATTGTTTACCACTGAGCCACCAAGGAAGCCCTTAGTGACATTGTAGTTCCTAATTTATGCTATAATTTGAAGGATATAGAAAACCTGGGAGTAAACTGTGAAAGCTGAAAATAAGATGATGAGGAAAATGTTTTCATTATGTTTACAACCTATTGTATAATATTCACAATTGCTTTATTTAAAACATTTCTGTGAATTTTTGTAAAGGTGCAGGAGGAATTAGGAAAAATATTTTTTAAATATTAAAAGATCAATTATGATCTGATCTGATAATATTTCTTTTCTTATTTTGATCAATTACTAATGCAAAAAAAAAAAAATACTCTTTGTGCCATGTCATATGTAAGTGCTGATAAGAGTAAAAATTAAGCATTATTTTAAAAATTACTTTAATGCTTATTTCAAATTCACTGCTTTGCTTTTTCATTCATTTAAAAGTGTTGTGCTTTTTTTGTTTTCTTTTGCTTACTATCGTATAAATTCCAATAGACAGTTGACAACCTATCCATCCAACTCCTTCATTTGTCCTTCTATTCATATGTACTGCCTTAATATTGAAAAATATTTTCAATCATATAAATTAAAATGTATATATTATATACATACATAATATCATGCCATTTCATGACACAATGCCGAACTTTTACAGTTTTAATATTTTCAGAAATAGCAGGAAAATACAGTCTAAAATAATCTACAAATAGACAGTAGAGGGCACCAATTTCCTGCTATGAAGAAAAACTGAACTAATTCCCTGTGTACATTTTTCCATAATCCTGTATTGCTTTGTCAGTTTATTTAGGAAAGAAAAAAAGTGTGCTTTTATCTCCCAAAGCAGAAACTGAACTGCAAAATATTTGAGGTGGGATTAATTACTACAGAAAATTAAACTCTCATAAATTATGAACAAGCTAATAGTTTAAAACATATGTAAAAAAACTATTATCTATCTAGCTATCTTGCTATCATCTTTCTACCATCAATAACTTGTCTATCAATGATCATCTATCTGTATGTATATTTATGTATCTATAGCTGATTTCATTGTCACAATATTTATCTCGTGTATGATTTATTGATAACAATCTTTGTAATTACATAGCATAACTGAATGACAGACTTGCTCAATTTTAGTTGAGATGACAGCAAGATAGATAATAGATAGAATTTTTACATATGTTTTAAGCTATTTTCTTGTTTTTAACTTATAAAACTTTAATTTCTTTGGTAATTAATTCCACCTCAAATATTTCTCATTTCAGTTTCTGTTTTGAGTGATAAAAGCACATTCTTTTTCTTTTCAGAGATAGCAGGAAATTAATTTTAATTAAGCAAGTCTGTCAGTCAGCTATGGTACGTAATTACAAAGGTTGTTATCAATAATCATACATAGGAGATAAATATTATGATAAAAGCAGCTATAGATACATAAATATACATACAGAAAAGTAACCATCAATAGGTAAATTACTGATGATAGAAAGATGATAGTAAGTCTTCCCAGGTGGAGCTAGTGGTCAAGAACCCACCTGCCAATGCAGGAGATGTATGAGATATGTATGAGCCATGAGACATTCAATCCCTAGGTTGGGAAGATTCCCTGGAGGAGGGCATGGCAACCCACTCCAGTGTCTCGCCTGGAGTATCCCACGGACTGGGAAGCCTGGCGGGCTACAGTCCATGGGGTAGCAAGAAGTGGGACATGAATGAAGCAGCGCAGCGCACTCATAGTGAGAGGATGTGTGAGAGCCAGAGGATGGAGTGTGTAAATCATTTTTGATGGTTTGATATCACACTTTTCTTAAAATATTTTTAAAGGAAAGGGGTGGAACTTTTAATGTCAATAATGACTTTTTAGCAAATCACTAAAATCAAAATTTTCACTTACATGGAATTTGATACAGACTTGTGCATTTATTTTAGCTTTAAATAACTACTTTCTGTCATGCTACTTTTTATTTTTACCTGTTTGATAAAGAACAGAAGTGAATGATATTGATCAGACAACTATAAGTCTTATGAGAATTATTATAATTAAGAAATTTGCCCTGATTTATTTTTGTGATAAAACTGTGCCTTAATCAGTGAATATAGAGAATATTATTTTAATAAATATTAATTGAAAACAGGTGTTTTATCTATTCATTAATCTCTGTGTAACATATGTTCATCAGAAGAATATGAATTAGTGGATTTCATGTTCTTTGTTCATCAGATCACTTGAAAGAATAAATAAATGTAGAAACTGTGACATTCTCACTGTCAATTTTAACAAAAATGAGGAATCATCCTCTAATGTTCATGAGTTTAAATAAAGATGAGTTTTAAATAAAGTAAATTCACTTTTAGACAGTCATACATAATTCAATGGCCTTTCCTGGTGACTCAGACAGTAAATAATCTGCTGGTAATGTGGGAAACCTGGATTCTATCCCTGGGATAGGAAGATCCCCTGGAGAAGGAAATGGCAACCATTCCAGTATTCTTGCCTGGAGAATCCCATGGACAGAGGAGCCTGGTGGGCTACAGTCCATGGGGTCGCAAAGAGTCGGACATGACTGAGCAACTAACACACATACTGGAAATATGAATTCTTAAATGTGTTTTACCTTTAAGATTTAAATATTAAGTAAAGGTAAATAAATAATATATTTAAACTAGAAAAAGTTGATTTTTAAGAAATTAATACAAAGATCTCTACTGAAGATAGTCTCAATTGAAAATTTCCTTAGGATATACATTTTTTAGTTTTTTTTAAATTAATTTATTTTTTAATTGAAGGATAATTGCTTTACCTTATTGTGTTTGTTTCTACCAAATATCAATAAGAATCACCCATAAGGGTATAAGTTTTAACTTTTAAACTGGTCACTAAATGTAGCTCTATTAAGAAAAATAGAGAAAAGAAAATATGCACTGATTTAAGTAGAGATCAGTAATTAAATAGTTAATATTGCACAATAAAATTTTATTTTACTCATTTCCACTAAGTTGTGGTATGTTGAGTGTTTTGATATTTTTAAATTTAATAAACTCTATAAGCTTAGAATAATGTGTCTTCTGTTTCTGTTATGATTACAGTATTATAATAATATTTGTGGTTTTCATTTTCTTAAAATTAAAATATTGATCACTAAATGACTTTGGATAGTTTTCAAACATAGGAATTTTTGACACTGAAATCTAAGACATCCAGATAATTTAAATATGTAGCTAATTTATTCCACCTATATATGGCTGAAATGTTGCTGAGAAGTCAATCAAAACACTGGAAAAAATTTTAAAGTAAATGAAAGATTTAATATTTGAATCATTTACCTTTATAAATAGAGATGAGTTAATAAAATCAAAGAAAATAATTTATATTGTTGATTGACCTGCCTTGTTATTTTAAAGATGCTGGCGGCAACTTTTAAGGCATAACCACATATATTTGAGCTCACGTTGCTACTTTCAGAAGTAGATATTATTTTCTGAATAGTGAAAAGTTAACATATTTTGAATATGTCCTCCTGCTCACAAAACACTTTTTACTTATTAAACTTAATGAACTAAAGTATTATTTGATACATGTATTAATATTTCATCATAAACAACAGAAGGGACCATGATATGAACCCAAGCTTTCTGAAAATTTAGTTTTGAACTTGACAGTATCATAGAGAACCATTATATTTTTAGATATTAAAATTGACACATATATTTATATATGTTTTTAGGTAGAACATTAGCTTCATATTTGTAAGCAAAAAAAGACAGAAACACAACTGCACTATTTTCTTCAATATTAAACATTTTATGTTACATAATTAACAAGTTATACATTTCACCCCACATTTTCCGTAGAGCTCTCTGTTTCTAAATACCTTTCACTATTATTAATTTTTATCCTCATACTTTTAAAACTCTCATTTTAAGCATATTATATTCAAATTCCTTAAACAGGGCCATAGACTTAGTAATGTATACTGGTCAGAGTGATGTTGGTAAAATAATGATACTATTTTTCTTATTCATAGTTACTATATTTTTTCTTCCCTGATGAGTTTTTTATTTTTCTTTTGCCTTCTATTTAAAACAAAGTTTGTTTTTTATCATAGAGGTTTTTGCAGTGGTTTCAATGCAAAATGATGGTCAATTTGAATTGTCAGCGGTCTTACCAATCAATGCAGATCCATTAGGATCCAGTTATTGCAATCATTATAGATTTTGAACAAAGCATCTACTGTGCCACAATTTAATTGGCCCCAGAAACAGCATCTTTTGTCTAGGTCTACCTTTTAAAAAAGGAGGTGTTGGATTGAATACAAATTCACAAAAAGTCATTTAATCAATAGAGCAGAGGGCGATGAATGACAAGGAAACCTGTGGGGAAAGAAGCAAGCCAACTGCTATTCATGGTAGCAAAAGTGGGACAGAAGACCAGAAGGGGTTAATAAAAACAGTTGTGTCACTGAGCAAAATTACTTAGTTTGGAAAAAATAGCAAAGTGCAGTCAAGATAGTTGACAAATGATAAGGACTAACAATGCAAGATATTTAACTATATGCCCTCCTTCTCGTCCAGGTTTTTCTATTTCTATTAATAGCTCAATCGCAGAATAGAAACCTCAATTACATTCAATTTATTGTTTCTTTTGCTTCTCCTATTCAATTAATTTGGCATCAAATACTCTACTACTATTTTCACCAGTACCCAATAAATGACATGCTAGGCACTAACCTCTCATCATATATTGTCACCGTGATTATTTAACTTATATGCAGAGTACATCATGAGAAATGATGAACTGTATGAAGCACAAGCTGGAATCAAGATGGCTGGGAGAAATATCAATAACCTCAGATATGCAGATGACACCACATTTATGGCAGATATTAAAGAAGAACTAAAGAGCCTCTTGATGAAAGTGAAAGAGGAAAGTGAAAAAGTTGGCTTAAAGCTCAACATACAGAAAACAAAGATCACGACATCCAGTCCCATCACTGCATGGCAAATAGATGGAGAAAGAGTGGAAACAGTGGCAGACTTTATTTTTTTGGGCTGCAAAATCACTGCAGATGATGACTGAAGCCATGAAATTAAAAGATGCTTACTCCTTGCAAGGAAAGTTATGACCAACCTGGACAGCATATTAAAAAGCAGACATTACTTTGCCAACAAAGGTCTGTCTAGTCAAGGCTATGGTTTTTCAAGCGGTCATGTATGGATGTGAGAGTTGGACTGTAAAGACTGCTGAGTGCCGAAGATTTGATGCTTTTGAACTGTGGTGTTGGAGAAGACTCGAGAGTCCCTTGGACTGCAAGGAGATCCAACCAGTCCATCCTAAAGGAGATCAGTCCTGAATAGTCACTGGAAGGACTGATGCTGAATCTGAACCTCCAATATTTTGGCCACCTGATGCAAAGTACTAACTCATTAGAAAAGACCCTGATGCTGGGAGAGATTGAAGGCGGGAGGAGACAGGGACGCCAGAGGATGAGATGGTTGGATGGCATAACCAACTCAATGGGCATGAGTTTGAGTAAACTCCATGAGTTGGTGATAGACACGCAGGCCTGGCATGCTGCAGTCCATGGGGTTGCAAGCAGTCAGGCACGACTGAGCTACTGAAATGACACTGACTGATAACCTATCATTTCACACAACATCTCACGTCATTCTCCTGTCTATGAGGTAGGTTCTATTACTAGTTCTTGGTCTCAGATGAGAAAGTGAAATTTTAAGTTCACATGGAGAATAAATGAAAAGCACAGCCTTGAATGTCAGCTTTTCTGTCTTCAAGGTCATTTTGGCCATTATGCATTACTGTAGTTGAGAAATTCTATCAGTACAGTTCTCTTTCATTGATCAATGCTTCCATGTTCTTTTTCCTCACTAATTTCATCCATTCTTAATCTTGTTTTGTAATTCTTACTCTACCTCTGATTCCTCTGAGCCTGTATTCTGTCCTACTAAACACTGTATTCTGTCCTACTAAGCAAAGTTTTTGATTGTGTGGATCACAATAAACTGTGGAAAATTCTGAAAGAGATGGGAATACCAGACTACCCGACCTGCCTCTTGAGAAACCTGTATGCAGGTCAGGAAGCAACAGTTAGAACTGGACATGGAACAACAGACTGGTTTCAAACAGGAAAAGGAGTACGTCAAGGCTGTATATTGTCACCATATAAAGACAACTGAGCACTGAAGAATTGATGCTTTTGAACTGTGGTGTTGGAGAAGACTCGAGAGTCCCTTGGACTGCAAGGAGATCCAACCAGTCTATCCTAAAGGAATTCAATTCTGAATATTCATTGGAAGGACTGATGCTGAATCTGAAACCCCAATACTTTGGCCACCTGATGCGAAGAACTGACTCCTTTGAAAAGACCCTAATGCAGGGAAAGATTTAAGGCAGGAAGAGAAGCAGATGACAGATGATGAGATGGTTGGATGGTACCACCAACTCAATGGACATGAGTTTTGGTAAACTCTGGGAGTTGATGATGGACAGGGAGGCCTGGCGTGCTGCAGTTCATGGGGTTGCAGAGTCAGATACGACTGAGCGACTGAACTGAACTGAAGCACGTTCTATATTATATCTCCTTCCCAGAAACTTTAAGAATTGCTCTTCCATATTGAATGAAGCACTGATTCTTTAAGGAGGCACCTTTAATCAGCTCTATCATAACTCCTTATCACATAACCTGAGACTTGGCTCAGACACAGTTGAACCATTCACCTTTCCCCAAGCATGACCCATGTTTCCCCTCACTTTCTTTTCTTTGATTAATCTGTCTCTTCTCTTTAAAAGATCTCTTTCTTTTACTTTGGTTTGTAAGAACACTGTCTATCCACTAAGTCACAATTCAAATGCCATATCATTCATGAAACAAACCAGAAATCTCTCAGCAATTCTTTCATTGCTCTTTCATGTTTATATATACCACAATATATATTCATAGTATATAATGTTTTATTTTATATATATATTCTGTATTTCAACTCTCATATCAAATATCTATCATTTCTAATGTTTCTTATCATCATATTCATCACAGATGCCTATTCTTATCGTATATGAATGGTTATGCAACTGTCCTAAAATATCTTAATAAAACTTTACACTTTCTAAGTATTGGTAATGATTCCTTACTAAAAATCTAACTTTGCCATGGATAGATATTGTTTCCTCATTTTTGTGTTTCTAACACCTGGTGTAGATGAACAATGAATGAAAAATATTATATAATTTAAATGTTTTCTGTTATGTTGTTACAATCTTTTTACTTAAGGGAAAGGATCAATGCTTATTCAATTCTTTGGTATCCATAGCATCAAATACTAGTAAAATATCAATATAAAAGTATAAAATATACTTTAGGAGTTTTTACATGTTTAGAACTAATGATAGCTAATAACATTAAAATAACTGACACACAAAATTAAGTAAAATTTTAGTTAATTATATCAGTCATTATTCAATATCATCAGTGATATATAAGGATTAATATATGAAACAAGTACTTTTACACAAGACAGTTGGAAGTGTTTATATTTTTCTCAAGTGGATTTAAGTTCTAGCAAATAATTTCTCAATGTTTTAAAATGAAGGGTTTTTTTATAAATAGTATGTAAAGTTGTATGAGGTAAAAGAAAAAATGTAGCTCTCTAATGTAGCAATTGAAGAAAATAAATAAATAAAAACATCCACATTATTTATATTACCACCCAAATTTTTTAATAAAAATAATTTTTATGTTTAGAAAAACACTTAATATAAATAAATTCAAAATAGTTGGATTTGACTTTTATGATTATTGCATAATAAGCATCAAAATAGTAACAACATTTGTAATAGTTCTCTACAGGAAATGTTGAAGAAGTGCTTGGTCAAAGTAATTTCATAAATTATCATTTTGAAAGTGAATATTTTCTGCCTAGTTTATACATATTATACACTTAGAAAAGCAGTTGGGCTTTGTCAATATTATACTTCATTTGTAATCAGTCTCGATTTCACCCGGCTCTTTGTGACCCCATGGACTGTAGCCTGCCGGGCTCCTCTGTTCCAGAACAGAGGACCCTGGCAAGAATACCCAGTGTGGATTGCCATTTCCTAGTCTATGAATTATGAAATGGACTTTCACATGAATAATGCTGTAATTTAAACAAGGAAAATGTGGTTTTTGAGTTAGGAAAGAATATGTATTAAAATACCAAATCACCAATCAGCACTGTCAAGTTCAAATGGAATCCTCCTTGAAAAGTATCTGTGAAGGCTTTATAATCATAAATGGAGAGATAATTTGACTTTTAGTTGATTGCCAAGTCCATCTGTTATAATGTCAGTGGTACTTTTTGAGCAGTGAAAATATTATGTAAGTGTAAATTTGGGGGTTTTAATGTGGACTTTAAGTTTAGTTGCTCAGTTGTGTCCAACTCTTTGTGACCCCATGGACTTTAGCCCAACAGGCTCCGCTGTCCATAGGATTCTTCAGGCAAGAATACTGGAATGGGTTGCCATTCCCTTCTTTGGGTGATCTCCCCAACCCAGGGATCAAACCTAGGTCTCCTGCATTGCAGGGAGATCCTTTACTGTCTGGGCCACCAGGGAAGCACAATATGCATTTTCAACTTGAATTATTTTTAAATCAGAAATATGAATTATTTTTACTGCTATAATAGGAAAAAGTAAATAAGTCTAGTTTTAAATTTTGTTTTCTATAATCATTAATCAGTGTTTTAAACTCATTTAAAATCTCAAGCATATGTCTAAATATTAACTGTGGCTTTTGAAAATATGAATAACTACCCATGATAAAAATACTATACATTTATTCTATTTGTTATTAATTAAGTTTATAGGCATCTATCTATAGTCAAGTGAAATAATGTCAATATCCCATAATCTATGCCTGTATATAATATAAAATAATACTTATTGGGTGCTCAATACATGCCTAGTTCAGGGCCATTCAAGTAAAAGATCTCATTTTAAAAATAACCCAATTAAGTAAGTGTGTCTATTTCACCACATAAGTAGTTGTTTAGATGAAGTTCTCTATTTTTATAATGTTTATACATGAGAGAAATGATGCTTAAATCTAGGTATGTGTTCAAACACCAGGTTATGCAATATTCTCCAAACATATTACCAAACAACCTCACGTAAAATAAATGTTTCATATATTCTTTAGTTTTCTCTTATCTAAATCAGGGGCCAAGCCTGGACTATGGACCAATTCCCCTCCAGGCCTGGTTTAGTAAATAGTTTTATTCAAACATATCTCTCCTCGTTTATTACCACATTGCCTAGAGCTGCTTTTCTCATATAGTAGCAGAGTTGCATAACTACAACATAAAACTTAAAATAGTTAATTTAGAGAAAAATTTGCCAATTCTTAATGTAAACTATATTGTGCTATATAACCTCCTGAGTAGGAAGGGACTGGATGACTTTATAGTTATAAGCATTGCAAGAAGGAGAAGAAAATCTAGAATTTATTATGTCAGTGATTATAAGTAACTGAACAACCATTCATAAATATTTCCATTGCCCTCCACCCCCTGAAATGTTTATGTCTTAATCCCCAGGATTAACATGTTACTTACCTGGTAAAAAACAAACAAACAAAAGACATTGAAGAAGTAGTTAAGTTAAAAATCTTGAGATAAGAAAAATTACCCTGGAATTTTTCAGGCATGCCCTTAATGTATTAACACAGATCGTTATAAGGTAGAAGCAGAAGATCAGATATGAGAAATGATGATGGAGACAAGTGGTTTAAGTGATGTGCTTTGAAGCTGGAGGAAGGAGCCACAAGCCAAGGAATGAAGAAGGTCTCTAGAAGCTAGAAAAACTAAGGAAACAAATTCCTTCTGGAGCCTGGAGAATGAATGATCCAAGTGACACTTGACTTTTACCCACACAGAATTCAGACTGTGGCCTCTATAACTATAGGAGAATAAATCTGTGTGGTCTTAAGCCACTGATTTAGGCAATTTGTTATAGCAGCTATTGAAAATAGCAATACAACTAATACAATCTCTGACTAAGACCTGAACTATTTTGAATTTGTAAGTCATGTCTTCTATAATTCCTAAACTTCTGGGGGGTCAGTAACCCCTCTGATCAATATGATAATAACAATGGACATTCTCCTAAAAAATTTTTGAACATGCATACATGGAGAAAATTCTACATTCAATTTCAGAAGTTAATATACCCCCAATATTACCTATTTAAAGACTCCCTAAAGTGCAAAGGACTTCAGGTGCTATGCCTATAATTGGGTTGACAACTGATATTCAGTGAATCATAGAGATGGTGCTCTATTTTTGTATCAACATATATTGGCATTGTTTATCTGATTTCCTGTCTTCTGCCTCTAGAAAGACAATACCATGATGACACAGACTTGGTCTTTTTGTTTGCCAGTCAACATGTAGAACCCAGAACTGTGACTGGCACATTGTAGATATTTACTGTCTTTAATAAAAGAAAGGAAGCATGAACATCTCTGTGAGCCAAAACAGGTTTTGGGGCTTCTTTGTGTACATACTGAGCTATATGTTTATTAAGAAGGGGATGAGTCAAAGTGCTTAGTATTTTGTAAAAATAACTTTTACAGCAGTATGGAGTAGAAGACAGATTAAAAGCACAATGATAAAGCATATTAGGTAGTTAAAAAATAAAAGAGAGAGAGATTAAAATAAAAAGCTGGTAGGTTTCTAAGCAAAGCAAATTTAGTTCTTTGTTTACCAGACCATTTTTTTTTTTCCTTTAGTGCTCCAAAAGAACCTTGGTGTGAAGATCACCAGGCAGTGCTAACAACATTTTAATCTAGGAAACTTCTTAAAAAATGAAGATTCCTAAAGTTTCCTAAGCAGATACATCTGCAAAACTCTCCAAATCTCCTTTAAAAAGCTACCAGGGGATTCTTAATGAGCAGGCCAACTTAAGAAACAATGCTTTAATATACAGTCCCCTTCAAATCTAAAACCTTTCTAATTATTAGCAACCAAAGAAGCAAAATATTAGGTATTTCTGTTCCTTAGAAAAAGTTTCCTAAACTTTTCTGAGCTTACGACTTATCTGGGGAAACTATTATAAATACAGAATCACAATAATTTCCTGGGAAATAATTGTTCAATATATAAGAAGTAGACCCCAGAAGTGAGAAATTTTTGTAATAACCCTAGGAATTTATGGGGCTTCCCAGGTTGCACTAGTCATAAAGAATCTGTCTGCCAATGCAGGAGATGCAAGAGACACAGGTGCGATTCCTTGGTCATGAAGATCCCCTGGAGAAGGAAATGGCACCCTGCTCCAGTATTCCTGCCTGGCAAATCCCATGGGCAGAGAAGCCTGGCAGGCTATAGTCTATGGGGCTGTGAAGAGTTGGACATGACTGAGCACACACACACACACACACACACACACACACACACACACACACACACACACACACACGGCATATTTGCAAAGACTATATGTGCATGCAAGAGCAAACCTAGAAGAAATGATATAAGTAATAAAGAGAATAATAGAGTGATCAAACTATGTTTGTGGGCTTAGTTGCTCAGTCACGTCTGGCTCTTTTGCGACCCATGGACCATAGGCTGCCAAGCTCCTCTGTCCATGTAACTTGAAAGTGAAGCTGCTCAGTCGTGTCCAGCTCTTTGCAACCGCATGGACTGTAGCCTACCAGGCTCCTCTGTCCATGGGATTTTCCAGGCAAGAATACTGGAGTGGGTTGCCATTTTCTTCTCCAGGAGATCTTCCTGATTCAAGGATTGAACCCAAGTCTCCCACACTGTAGGCAGACGCTTTACTGTCTGCTCACCAGGGAACTTACCAGGCAAGAGTGTTGGAGTCGGTTGCCATTTTCTTCTCCAGGAGATTTATCCAACCCAGTGATTGAACCCAGGTCTCCTGCAGGGGCACTCTTTACCACTGGTCCACAGGGGAAACTCAGGAATTTATAATGGCCTAGAAAGTTAAGAAATTCTACACTAAATAGCCTTTTTTGAAACTAATATAATTTACATATATATATATATGGACTTTCCTCATTCTGACTGGAATATTAATAACATACATGACAAGGCATGTCTTTAAGTTTTACAAGGATAATAGCTAAACATTTTCAACAAAACTACCATTTCTAGGTGACAAAATCTTCAATTTCCTACTAAACAGTGACTGAAGGTGAAACTTTTATTGTTGCATAAACACATGCACGTTAACACACACCTGCATATATGGTTTTCTTTTTCCAATTAAAAGCTTTAGTCTCCTTTTAAATGATCATTTTTTTTAAGCAGAGCAATTATTTAAAGTCTCTAGCCTCTCACAACTTAGTATAAAAAGTTCCACTTCTATTTTTAAAACATAGAATTGCTATTTAAAATGCAAAATGATAGCATGTGAAAACATTCATTACGTTTTAGCAATTGACCATTAATGAAGTGCCTTGCACACCAAGTTACAATTAAATGAATGAAGTTAATGTTAATTTAAAATATTTATTATTCAAGTTTTTTTTTAATTGGTTATTTCTTTCTAGATCTTTTTCTTCACCTTAAGCTAATTTTCTTAAGGCTCGGCAATTCTTTAATGTTACTGCAGTATAGTTATCTTGTATGGTAACCGTTAGCAAGGTAACAGCCAACAAGGTAATAGCCAGAGGAATGTGTGCCTATTGGCCTGTATTTTAGGGAGGTAAATGTCTATATAGATTTGGCAGGAATTAAATATATATATATGTGTGTGTGTGTTGCTCAGTCATGTCCAACTCTGCAACCCAATGGACTGTAGCCTGCCAGACTCCTCTGTCCATGGAATTCTCCAGGCAGGAATACTGGAGTGGGTTGCCATTCCCTTCTCCAGGGGATCTTCCTGACATAGTGTTCAAACCTGGGTTTCCTGCAATGCAGACAGATTCTCTACAGTCTGAGCCATCCTCACTACATATATATATATACACACACACACACACATATATGATTACATAATTATTTATTTAAATAAATTATTTATTTATTATAATTATTACATAATTATTTATTTTCCTTTCTGTATATGGGAACTTGGCAGACTGCTTTCTCAGGTTATTTGAAAGGCATGTTCTTATATTCCTCTTATGCTTCTTCATCCACAGCTTTAGTTTTTCAAATTTGAACTCAAGATCATTTTCTGCTATGCTTTTGTTATATTCACTAATGACTTTTACATTTATATACTTCTTTCTACATAGTGTTCTACTAATATGTGTATTTTAATGTAGAATATCATTATGTAATGTTTCAATTTCCAGTAGCTAATATAGAGACTGGTTATAAGAGGAACTTAAATTTTTGTATGGAATATCATTAATTCCCAATTGCTAGTCTTCCAGCATTTATTCAGTAAATTTACCAGCACTGTAGGTTTTGAAACTTTATTTTCTCAGTATCAAATGCTGTGAAATAGTCATTAATTGCATGCTCTCAAAGAACTCATTTGCTTATATTTTAACTCTTTTTATTTTTTTTCTCCTGCCTTGTAATGGATCATCTTTAAACAACACTATTAAACATATGATGTGCAAAGGCTGAAATCACTAGTGTACAGTGAAGTGCTTTAACGAGGCATTTTAGGCTATAAAGGAGGGCAGTTGCTAAGGTAACTTCAGCTAATGTAAGTTTATTGAGAACAGCAAGCTGAGTGAGCACGCACACAAGCCAGATAGAAAACTGTCTGCATTGCCACCCAGCCTGGACTCATGGAGTAGAACGCAGAGACTTTCCTCAGAAGAAGGGCCTTCCCCTCTTTCCTACAGAGCTCTTCCTTGAGGTGTTTAAGCTCTGGGTGTTTTTGTTTCACTGCATCTCCTTCCACCTGAGGGTTTCTGCTGACTTCTGGATTCTTATATCTTTGCCCTCTGTTTTCCCCATTATTTCATTTACTGCTGTGGGTGGGTGAGAGGCCAGCTACCAGTCTCCCTCACAGGGAGCTCCCCCTATCCTGTGCATCCCTAGAGTTAGAAGTTGTGGTCAGGACAGTGGCATGTTGATGCTGAAGACACAGGCGACTCTGCAGGAGTGATCCCTCAAAATGGAGCTGGAATCATGACCACCATTTCTCAGAGGCACAAACATAACCAGTAAATTCCCTGCAAATTCCCTCTAAAGCATCCAGTATAATCTTTCTCTGTGTTTTTCCTGTAAGTGTTTATCATAAGATGAATTGAAGTATTTTTACAAAAACAGTAATGCTGAAAATACATCTGCATGCATACTATATAGAGTGATATTTTATTGAAATAGAAAGATCATACCTTATCAGTGATATTAGAAGGTGCCATGGAATCTCTCTTCTAACAATTTAATAAAATACAGGAAATCACCCTTAGAATCTTAAAAAAAAAAAAAAAAAAAGCTTTGATATTTGAAAAATAGTGCTTCAAAATGAATAACTGTAATTGAGGGCAATTGTCCTACCTGTGGCCCTCTGAGATATACAGGTATGTTGGTGTCTTTGGAGACTGCCAGAAAAAGGCTAACTTGTTGGCAATTTAATTGCTCCAGGGATTGCAAAGGTGATCTTGTAGTTGGCCTCCAGTGACAGGTGCTATCCCTTTATTATAATTTGAACCCCTGGGTGTTAAAAAATTCATGGCTTTTCTATTAGGAAATCTGCATAGTTCTCCGGTCATGGTTATTCATAATCCTGTGATGAATTGCAGACAAGCTCATGGAGAACTTAAAGCTTCAGCATTTTAGTCAGAAATTTCTACCCTCTTTCACAAACAAAAAAGATTAAGCTGATTTGCATTTATATTTAAAAAATACATTAAGTATCTTTATATGAGCATTTAGGGTCTTTTGGAATTAAATATGGCAAGAATATTTGCACTTACTGATGGAATGTTTTTAGCAATTAGTGGTTAGGAAATATATATGAAAATTATGCATTAGATTGGTTTTAAAATATATGCACACCAGAGGGCATTGTAGCTTTTATTGAAAGCTTCTTTAGCTGTTTCCTTTTAAAGTGAGTTTTATTTTTTTAAATTTTTCTCTTCATAACTATTACTTAGCTTTTGCTTTAATATTTATAAAACACACTCAAGCAATATTGCTATTCACCTGAGTATGTTGAATAAACAGGAATGTTATGATTAAATGAGAAAATTAAAGCAAGCAAGCCATTTTAATATATTTCTTACTAATATTTTAGATTTCTTCATATTTTTTGGCCTTCATTCTTCCCCTGCTGCAGGAGAATCCCTACTCTATGTGTTTTCTATGTCCTTTTTAAAAATAATATATAAATTATTTTATTATTTATTCTTGATTTTTAAAATCTCTTTTGGACTCCAACTATAGAGGGTAAATTCTCCATCTTATAAAAGAGCTCCACTCGATTGCTTCACTTAAAAAAAAATTGCATGTCAGAGGTAAAGGACTGAGATTCAGCCTTTCAACAACTCATTTTCTAGTATATGGAACATGTGATGACAACTCAGTGTGCTGAGAACCCCAAACGGCTGAAAGGATTCCTCAGATGTGTGAGACCAGGTATAAAGAGTAGGACAGATTGTTAAAGTTGAATTAAGCTATAAAGATCAATTAAAAAGAAATAAATTAGAAGTTTGGGGTTAATACACACTAGTGTATATAAAATAAATAACCAGCAAGGACTTACTGTATAGCACAGGGAACTATACTCAATACCTTGTAATAACCTATACAGGAAAAAACTCTAAAAAAGAATATACATATATGTCACTGAATCACTTTGCTATACACTTGAAACTAACAGAGCATTTCAAATTATACTTTAAGAAAACAACACCAAAAAGTAAATCAGACATTATAATGAACCTTCTTATTTTTTAAAATTATTTTAAATGAAATATGGAGCTGCTCATATACAAAGACTAATATATATATATAACCAATGATCAGAGATAAATGAAAAGTTGTTTCCTGTATGTGGATTTTATGATAATGGTGCAAAAATAAGTGTAATCGACTAGGAAAGACTAGGAAAACTTCTGAAACCACATAATTTTATTACTAGGCTGTTGTTAATGTTTTTAAAACATGGTGTGATGGTAGTTTTTGAACAATGATATTCTTGAGCAATGGTATCTTTAGCATGAAATAAAATATTTATGGCAACAAGAGAAAGGCATAAAATCCAATGAGTGAAAGCACAGCAGTGTAAGCATAACCTGTTCTCAGAAGGAAGTGCAAGTAGCCCAACAATTTATAAGAAACTTTTGCAAGGAGATGATAAACCTATTTTTAAAATACATCTCAATAACAATTCATGTAGGGAATCTTTTCCAACTACCTTTAACTGGAAGTGGTCTTTCCTCTTACAGAATGTTGTTCCTGTTTTACAATCTCATCTTATATTCTTATTTTTTTTCTATCAAATGATAAGCTTCATGAGAGTGCTGATTTATGAGTGCATCTCCCACAGGGTTTAAGTCAATGCTTTGAACAGAGAGGAGGCTCAATAAATATTCTGGTGCTTAACTTGAAAACCATCTAGATACATGAATATGAGAACCAAGCATGTATCAATTTATAATTATAAATTTCAAAATGCTAGAAGTAGTATTTCTAATCCATTTTGCTGTCTGTTAGCTTTGTTACCTTTATTAAGTATTATAACATTATTGTGCCTCTCTTACCTGTTAAATACTGGAGTTGAACATGTAAATAACGTGTATGATCAGGCACTGAGATAAGGCAACTGTGTATATTATCTAATCTATTCTTCGTAGCAACCCATATGAGATGATGTGGCAATTATCAACATTGATTCCAGGAGCCCTGGAGTTACTTGAACCATAATGTCAAGTAATTTACCAGCCATCACACTGATAGTATTTAGTGGAGTCACCACCAAGTCATTTCTTATTAGAAAGTTCTCTCTTTAATGTCTTTAGACCTCTGAATTGCTATAGTTCCACATTAAAAAAAAAAAAAAAAAAAAAGAAAGAAAGAAAGAAATCACCTAGTCCTGGCTCAATAAAAAGTAATTCAATTGTCCTGCAATATATCTCACCTCTCCTCTAGATATAACATTTTTCTTATTATTAATTTTGGAAAAAAAGAGACTTTGGTTTCTCCTTAAAATCTCAACTGTTTGAAGTTTAACACTGAAGTCATCTAGAATTCTTTTAAAAAAGGAAAATGCTTTAATCACTTATACTATAAAAGTTAAATAGAATAAGTATTAATAAATAATCTCCATGCTGGACTAGTTAATGCTTTATCTTAAAGATTCTTTAAGATAATCTTCTGTTACCATTCTTTTCTGTTACCTTCAAGAAAAGAACCAAAATATCCCCATGCTGATTCATTTTGCCCTTCACCATAAAGGAAAAAAGAATGTATAAAAGAAACCATGAACACTATTCAAATTCATTGCCTCTCTCAGGTTTGGGTAATTGAGTTGCCTCAGGATCAATATGAAACTACCTAGGATACAGAAAGTCAATAACTACTTCTAAAGTCAAGAGTGTCTAGTTTAGGTATCTGCAAAACCAAAGCCTCCAGCTGCTGCTGCAGAGCAAATCTAAATCTACATAACAAAACCTAGAAGTGAAGTCCATAGAGCAAGAGCTCCATACACGTCTTACTGTGATATCAATACAAAGAAGTTTAGGAAGACCCCCACCACTCCCTCCGTTGAGCAAATATATTTTCTTTGGTATGTCTCAACCTTAGAGTAACATTGGATGAGCCACACATTCATTTTAGATAACTTCATCTAAAATTAGATTTAAAAATAAGGTCTGTGTGCAAGGTTACTATACCTAGGCTTCTAAAACATACTTTAAAATACCTTTAAAAGAAGCAGTCATGCAATGATAATAAATTTTTCCTAAATAAATATAAATGATTTATTTTATTATACTCCTGTTGGGGGAAGTTTGTCATTTCCTTGGCTCTGTGTCGCCACAGCAAAATTTCAAGTGATGGACGGATTGGTGTTACAGCTCTGTGTTACAGCTAAGGTTTTTTGTTTGTTTGTTTGTTTGTTTGTTTGTTTTGCAAACAAAGGAAAATGAAGCCTTGAAGTGTGAGGATGGGCCGACCCAAAAGATGTGAAGAGAAGAGAAGAGAAGCCCCTGGCTCAATTTTGACTCCTCTTTAAATACACACACACACATGTATACACACATATATACACACATATGTGTGTATACACATATGTATACACACATGTGTGTGTGTGTGTATTTTTTTTCTCTTCCTTTTGAGCCTGCCCTGTGTAAATTGGGCTAGCCAGGAGGGCTATTTGTTTTACTTGAGGTTCTCTCTCTGGTCCTCAGACGTTCCTTTGTTCTATTTGTGTGGGCATTTTTCCCTTCTTTGTCTTTTAGCTGCTGCTATTCGGGACTCCTTTTTCCTGTTCTAACTACCTAACACTCCCCCCTCAAGAGATGGGAGGCTCAATTCTTGGGAATATGGGCTTTGAGGTCTTTCTGGATACTTCTTGTTGAACTGAGATGGGGAGGGGCATTGGGTCTCCCCTCTTGCTAGTCTCAAGCCTCAGAATTTTTATAGTGATGTCCATCAAAGGGTGAGTGATATTTTCCATGGTTGGCTGTTGTTTTATATATCCTTGTTGAACTGGCACTGGATGTTGTTGACCTGGGCAGAGACAAAACAGGTTAAACAATTGATAATACATGGAACAATCATAAGCAGCATCAATATGTTGACAACAAGATTAGTAGGGGCATTAGCCAACTGCCAATTTCCCCTCACCAGGAGAAGGATCCCCCAAAAGAGATTGTAGCCACCCCAAGAGCTCTCCATTTCTCTCTTTGAGATACAGTAGGATGTGAAAGCTTTTCTTGAGAACCGTGAGACTTTTTAAATTTAACTGGATATATATTTACCTAGAAACAACATGTCTCATTTAAGATGGCTCAAGCTCCTGCTTGTTCAGGGATCAGGAGATCTATCTCCTGTCTATTTTGGAGTACAACCCCTTCCAAGCTGTGCTGGCTCTTTAGAGCTATCCTGAGAAATCTTTTCCCCAGAAACTAGATTTTGGGGGTGTTCACTAGAATGGCACTCATTTGTGGTCCTGAATAGGTATCTGAGGTCTCCCAGGGGCCCACAGGTGTATTGAGTGTCCTCTTCTGTTTTCTTTCATGGCTTGACTCATGAGAAGTGAATCCAGGAGTCATGCCCTGATACCTTGACTGCTGTGGGGGTAGAAAGTATTACAGGGTAGGGGCCCTTCCACGTGGGCTGGAGTTGAGCCTTTGGGGACCCATCTTTCCAGACTTTAATTAGGACTTGAGCCCCTGGAGCATATAGTGGTGACTCTAGACTCTTTTGGATCCTGGTTGACACCCAACAAGCATATATCCTGTTGGAATTGCCCAATGGTCATGGTATAAGACTGGAGGGTCTGAGCCTCTGGATCTAGGAGGAGGTCATTGACATAAACAAAATGTCCTCCATATAGCATCTCATATGGACTAAGACCAACCTGTTCCTTAGGGGCAATACGGGTGCAGAGGAGAGCTACTGGTAAAGCCTCCTTCCATCCCAGGGAGGTCTTCTGGGTTATCTTTTTTATCACTGATTTTAAGAATTGGTTGGCTCTTTCTACTTTTCCTGAATACTGAGACCTCCAGGCACAATGGAGATAGTAAGTAATGTCCAATGCTTTAGAGACCCCTTGGGTGACCTTAGAAGTAAATGATGTCCCACTGTCACTTTGTAATCACCTAGGCAGACCAAGTCTTGGAATGATTTCATAGAGCAGTTTTTTTTTTTTTTTTTTTTTTTTTTTTTTTTACCCCCTCCTTAGCCTCCTCAGTCAGGGTGGGAAAGCCTTCAATTCATCCTGTGAATGTATCTATCATAACTAATAGATATTTATACCCTTGAGAAACTGGCATCTGGGTGAAGTCCATCTGCCAGTCCTCTCCTGGGTAGGTCCCACATCGTTGGATGGGCTGGGACAGCTGGAGTAATCAAGGTCCTTGGGGGCTGTTTAATTGGCAAGTGGTACAAGAGAAGACCACTTACCTTAGAGTTGTTTGGAGGCCTGTTCCTCTGAAGGACCTTTCTAGTCATCTTTGGAGGGCCTTCTCCCATAAATAAGTGGTGGTGTGTAAGGAGTTAACCAACTTTCATTGGAGGTTCCCAGGCAGAAAAAGGAGCACCTCCTTTTGGAACCACCTGTTTGATCTTCTTGAAAGCCTTCACTCTTACCTTTAAGAGACTCACCTTCATTATATGAAGGAGTTTCTGGCAAATTAGTCTGTGGAACTAAGGTAGTAACCCCTATTAGGTCACTGCTCTGTAATGCTGCTCTCTTAGCTGCCTGATCACCTGCTTGGTTCCCTCGTGCCACTTCTGTGCTTTCTGGTGTCCTTTACAGTGGGAGACTCAAACCTTGATGGTCAGATACACTGCCTCCAAAAGCCTAAGGTTTTTACCACCATATTTGAGATGCATGAGGGGTCAAGTGGCCTCTTTCCAAATATAAGGATGTGCATGTAGCACCAGAAAGGTGTACTTGGAGTCAGTGTAAATGGCTACTCTTCTTCCTTTCCCAGCTCTAAAGCTCAAGTCAGGGCTATGAGCTCAGCTAATTGGGCTGAAGTACCTGGTGTCAAAGGTTTAGCCTCTATGGTCTCGAAATTGGAGACTACTGCTTATCTGGCTCTTCCTTTTTCCATCCAGGACAAAGCTGCTTCCATCAGTTTACCAGATTTTTTCAGGATTTGTCAGAGGATCTTCTGACAATCCCTCTCAAGGTTTTGTCTAGTGGTCCAAGATTTTTAGGCAAGAGTGAAAGGGGAAAGAGCCCTCGGGGGTAGGCAGGAGGGTGGCAGGGTTAAGAATCTCACAAGCGGATATAGTCAGGCCTGGATTTTCCATCAGCACTACTTGATATCTGAGGATCCTTTGATCAGACATCCATAAAGGGCTTCACCCATTTAGGAGTTGTTTCACTTGTTGGCTGGTAAAAATAGTTAACTTGCCCCCAAAAGAGACTTTTAAGGCATCTTCTATCAGGATTGCAATAACTGCAAGATTTTAAAGGCAGGGAGGCCAGTCTTGGGTGGTTGGATCAAGCCTCTTGGATAATAAGCTACAGGCTGGGGCTCAGGTTCCCAGCTTTGAGTCAACACTCCCAAAGCTGTTCCTTCCTTTTCATGGGCATAAAGTTGGAATGCTTTTTCTGGGTCTGGCAACCTCAAGTCAGGTACTTGAGTTAAAGCTTGTTTTAGTGTAGTCTCTACCTTATTTTGAGTAGGTCCCCACATCAGTGGGATTGAATCGTCCCGTCCCTTCAACCTTTCATATAAGGGCTGGGAAATTAGACTGTAGTTGGGTATCCAGAGTCTGCAATACTCATTTAGCCCCAGGAGAGCTTGCGTTTGTTTTCGAATCGTGGGGGAGGGCAACTGGAGGATTCCTTGTACTTAATCAGAGGACAGCCTCTTGGACCTGTGTGCAATCTGAACTCCTAGGTAAGCGACCTCTGTCTTGACCATCTGTGCCTTAGCACGGGAGACTTTATATCGCCTCTCTGCCAAAAAGTTTAGAACCTGAATTGCATGTTGTTGGGCATTTTCCTCATCTGGAGAGCAGATTAGTATGTCATCTATGTATTGTAATATTTTCCCATTAGGTCTCAGGTCCAGATCTAAGAGATCCCAGCTAAGAGCATGCGCAAATAAGTGGGGGCTGTCCCTGAACCTCTGAGGCAATACTGCCCAAGGCATCTGTTGGTGTTTTTCTTCTGGAGTCTCCTACTAGAAGGCAAGAGGATATTGAGATTCTTTAGCTAGTCGTATACAAAACAATGCATCTTAGAGATGCAGAACTGTAAACCACTTGGCACTGGGTGGGATTTCTCCCAAGATTACATAGGGATTGGTTACTGTAGGATGGAGAGAGACTACTGATTTATTTATGATCTGGAGATATTGAGCCATTCACCAGGTCCTTTTGCTTTACAGGGAGGATCAGGATGTTACACAGGAAATTGTTGGGGACCAATATCCCACAGGCAAGGAATTTATTCGTTAGAGGTTGTATCCTTCCTGAGCTTCTCTTCTGAGGGGGCATTGTTTCTGGTTTGGAAACCGAGTGGGATCTCAGAGGACAATGATGACCAGTTCAGTTTGGTGGGCATGTCCAGGAGTCCCATGGTCCCACATCTGGGGGTTAATTTTGTCCTCCCATAGTTTTTGGTCCTTCCCTATTGGAGAGTTTGTAATGGGTTTCTCAGTAGTAGCCAGAAGCTGTAGGGCTCTAGGAGCTGAAAAGCTCCCCAACACATGCGTAGTTCCCAGTTTAGTGAGTATATCTCTTCCCAATAAGGGAGTAGGACACTCAGGGACCACCAGAAACTGGTGGGAAAATATTTGTCCACCCCAGCAATAAAGAAGTACTCAGGTGAATCTTCTTGTAATTGGGTTTTTTTTTTTTTTTTTCTGTAGCACCCAAAATGTTACAGGTTTGGGAGAAGAAGGCTCTGGAGTAGAAGGTCAGGACAGAGTAGGTAGCCCCTGTGTCAAACAAGAAATTCTCGGACATACCTGCCACATCCAGTTGCACCCTTGGCTCCAGTCCCGTGATGGTTATCTATGCCAGGTGGGCTGGCTGGAGCGGGCTGCTTCAGTCCTGTTGAGGAAGGCTTGGCACTTGACCTTGAGGCTCTTGGATCCAAAGAGCAGAGTGCCACCCAATGTCCCAATAGATGGCATTTTTAGCAAGCCATTTTAGGAAACTTGTCACGGTTTGGACACTCTTTGGCCCAATGCCCTGCCTGTCTACAGATTAGGCATTTGTCTCATACCTTGTCCTTCAAGGACTCAGGATTTGCCACAGGGCTTCCCTGGAGAGCGTCCAGCATCTGGGCATGCCTTGTCTCTTTCCTTTTCTCCCTTTCCTGGGCCTTGGCTTCGCTCTTCTCTTTGTGATAAAAAGTATTGGTGGCTGTCTGGACCATCTCATCTAAAGAGGCAGCAGGGTTCTGCTGCTGTAGCTGTTGCAACTTTATCCTGATGTCTGATGCACATTGGGACAGGAATTTGTCCTTTAAAATCACCTGTCCCTCATAAGAGTCTAAGTCCAGATTGGTAAACTTTTGGAGGGCCACTTTTAGCCTTTTCAGAAAGGCAATGGGGTTCATTTTGGGCTCCTGAGTTACTGCCGAGACCCGGGCATAGCTGATTACTTTTTGCTAGGATGCTTTTAGTCCTGCCTTTACACAGATCAGAAAATGATCCCTTTTCCAGATGTGCTCAGGGTCATTGTAATTCCAATTAGCATCTGAGGAAGAGACCACAGTTTTCCCTACTGGATATTTATTGCTTGACATGTGAAGCCCCATGGCATAACTTTGGGCTTCCTTTAAGACCTTGGCATGCTCAAAGTCAGATAAAGTTTGGTTAAATATAACCGTAATGTCCTTCCATATCAAGTCAAAGGCTAAGGTAATGTGTTAGAATGTATCTATACATTTGCCTGGGTCATCTGTATAGCTTCCCAGGTCTTGTTTGTTCTGTATTAGTTTTAAGAGGGAGAAGGGCTCATGGACCCAGGTTGGTCCAAATTCTCCTCCAGTTTCAACTAAAGGACATACTCGAGTTGGCTTTTGTGGAGAGGGTACTCCCAGATATGGAGACATGTTTGGATACAAGGAAGGAGCACCAGGCAAGTTGGGAGCCATGGGAGGTGAACCTTCATGGGGAGCTTCCTTCTCTTGCTTTTCTGTGCCTAACACCATTTGACTAGTAGGCTCACTTTTAGGGCCTACAACAATCACATACTTAAGACAGAGTTCCTTCATATCTCTTAGTCAGAAGAAAAGTTGGACATAGAGGATCTCTGTCCATTTCCCTTGTCTTTTTCAGAATAAGTCTAGTTGCAGGATGGTACTGTAATTTAAACTCCCATCCTCAGGCCAGTGTTCCTTATTCCCCAGAGGATATGGTAGCCACTGCAGTGCCACAAAAGAATTTTAAAGATCGAATAGCCTCCAGTTATCAAGGATGCATCTCAAGAGCATCTGTCAGGAAGTGGGTTGGTTATTTCCCATCTGAAAAACAGTGATGACAGGGAGGAAAAGAAAAAAGAAAGAAAGAAAATAATTAATAGACCTCCTTCTATTTCCATGGGTGGACTTCCTTAGGAGTGAGTCTTTTTGAAGCTTATCCTACCCAGTACTGTTGCAACCTGAGAGCCAGGCATCCCTGGGTCAGAGTGCAGATCCCCAGGCAGGCTGAGGCATGACAGCCTCCTGGAGATCGATTCCCTGGGCAGGTCAAGTCAGGTCAACCTCCTGGGACTCCTGGACTGGCGATTCCCAAGCTGGTTGAGGTGTGGCAGCATTTCACAGATCCCTAGGCAGGTCGAGGCAGGTCAACCTCCTGGGACCCCTGGGCTGGAGTTGGATGCTCCCGAGGTCTCCAGCATGACTAGTCCTGAGTAGGATTAAGGAGTTGTAACCTTAACTCATTTCTGGTTTGTCTGCCAGAGGATAGGAATAGATATCATGATGTAAAGCAATCCAAGCCTGTTCCCTGAGACTGGAAACCTGGAGAAATAGCCATAAGCTTTATCCTCTTATTGCACTGAGGGAATGTAAGTCATTGATTTCCCCTCTAGTCTTTTACCTCCTAGGGTGTCTCCAATGGTAAACATTTCATTGTCATAGACCCACTTTAGGTAATAACAGAAGTAATGACAAAGGAGTGGGTTATCTGGTCCTGTTAGTTGCATTAAGAGTGTTTTAATAAGTGAGGTGGAGCAGTATTACCTATAAGAGGCAGGGTCCTGGTTGTAGGAGTTAATAAGTGGCTTAAGAACAAGTTGATAAGAGGCAACAAACCAGATGTTCCATAAAAGTGAAGTGGAGATTTAATGCGGGGCTATGTTTTTAACTTTTGAAGAATGGTGGCAAGGGTTTGGGCCCAAATGGCCTGGAGGGCTAACTCTCAAAGTGGCAAACACTATCCCTGGAAGCCCGATTGCCCTTGAAAGGATGCCACCAACAGATGGACTTCTAGCAGGCATTGTGTTCCTGTCACACGTTCTAGCAGGTTCACTGGGAGATGCTGTTGTGGCCCGTGTTGTAGGAAACATGGAAGATGAAGGCCTGAATATCTAGAGGGATTGGGTATTATACAGCATTAACTCCCCTGCCGCCCCCCCCCCCACCCGCAAGAGCCAGCTATTTTCTGGTTGTCCCTCAAGAAGATTGTAAATGCAACACTGTGGGCCTCGACAGGGCTCAGGAGAAGAGCATGAACCAGGAGGAAAGGGAGCAGGGCCTAACTTTTGAAAGAATGACATAGCCCAAGGGCATAGCATAAACCAATTAAAATTAAATGGGTCCAAGATGACAAGTCAAATTCAACTAAAACTTGATCCTCAATCTGCAAGCTAAATGAGACACCCAGAGGTGCCAAGATAGTTCCAAGGCACTGTCAAAAGACAGAGGAGTGGGTGGTTCCACAATTGTTGGAATGGTCCTCCCACTCATTAGCATATGAAATCACCCAGCCCTCGAAAACTAACCACAATGTGAATTCCATGGCTGCTCCCCTCTGTGATGGCCCACACTCTTGAAGTGTGCTTCTCTCTGAATCCGAAGAAATCCACCTTTTACTGATCGCTGTGTCTCTCACTAAATTTTTGCAATGAGACATCAAGTCTGAGCTTCATTAGATCCTGCAGCCAGGCACCGTGGGATTTGGCCAGGCTCAAGTCCCAGGAGAGAGGAGCTGAAGGACGGGAGGATAAAGTAGTGGGAAAAAATGTGCTGAGGAATCCCCTTCATAACTTGCTGGAAAATCTGCTGAATACCTGAGCTGTGCTCACAGTTTTCATTGGCCTGATCCTTGGCACAAGGAAGATTAAGGAGAGAAGAACCCCCACCTGCTTGGGCAACAGCTACTAAGTAACCCATGCCAGAGTCCCTCAGTTGCACCACTGCAGCTCGCCTGTTCACGGGGGGTTCAAGGAACAAGAAACGAGAGATTGTAAAGGAATTAAGATTTTGTTAGCCATATGTCCTTCCAGCTATAGGGGTGAGGACTTCCTACCTCAACTGGAGGTCTTCTGGAATCTGGGACTGAGGGGCGTGAGCTTTCTGTTGAGTTTTTTTTGTTTTGTTTTGTTTTTGTTTTTGCTGTCCCAGTTTCCAGCACGCTGGGCTTCTCATCACTTCTGTTGCACTGGTTTTCCTCATGTTCAGCTTCCACTGCAGGAGCTTTTATTGAGTTGGGCTTCTGCTGTGTTTGGCTTCTGCCTCATGGTGGCCGAGCTGAGATTGTTTCAACCAGGTTACATCTGAGTCATGACACCATAGATATTGGGGGAGTTTGTAATTTCCTTGGCTCTGTCTCACCGCAGCAAAAGTTTGAAGCAACGGATGGATTAGTGTTGCCGTTCTGTGTTACAGCTCAGTTTTATTTGGCAAACAAAGGAAAATACATTCTTGAGGTATGAGGGCAGGTGGACCCAAAAGATGCAAAGAGAAGAGAAGCCCCTGGCTCAATTTTGGGTCCTCTTTTTATATGTTTTTTCTACTCCCCTGAGCCTGCCCTATGTAAGTTGGTCTAGCGAGGAGGGCTCTTTGCTTTACTTGAGGTTCTCACTCTGGCCCTCGGACCTTCATTTGTTCTATTTTTGTGGGCTTTTTTCCCTTCGTTGTCTTTTAGTCACTGCCATTCTGTACTCCTTACTATTCTAGCTACCTAACACTACAACACTGAAAATATTGCATAATGTGTCTCTTGCATTAATGAAAATTTCAAATTGACTTTTATAAAGCCATATCCAAAAAAATTACTTTTGTGAAACTCTCATCTTCCAGAAAACACTGGTTGTTTTCAAAAGTAAAAACATTGCTACCTTTCTTGACAATAGTGTTCCTAAATTTGCCAGTGAAAAGAGAACTCCTTAATGGAATTGGTTGCTGAAATTGCAAAACCAACTTTAATTTCAAGCCATCCTCTTCTAGGAACCTCTTGCTTGCCATTGCAATACCCTGTTGTCTTGTGTGGGGACTGGTGATGAGAGTGTGATTTGCTCTATAAAGCTCTAGACCCTGTGTCCACATAACGAATTGTAATTCCACACAGCTCAGTGGAAGACAAAGAAATCAAAACAAGCAACACACACATAGAATATTGGGCAATAACAGTATAACCTAACCTACTAATATCCTTACTATACTTTTTGAAGCCTACAGGCCCATCTTTCTCTAATTTCTCATAAAGAAAGCATTTATATGATATTGGGAAAATATCACTGTGCATCTTTTAAAAGGCTCTGAAAAGCACAGGAGTTAAGTACCTTTATCTCATCTTTCATTCTTTGTTTTCAAAGAATGATTGACAATGGCATTTTCTCCTCTTTTGGTCTCCCCTCAATTCCCACAATCCATACTATGAAGATTGTTGCATGTTCTTTTATACGTGAAGAGCTTCCCTCCTAGCTCAGACAGTAAAGAATCTGCCTGCAATGCAGGTGACCCAGGCTCGATTCCTGGGTCAGGAAAATCCCCTGGAGAAGGAAATGACAACCCACTCCAGTATTTTTGCCTGGAGAATCCCATGAACAAGGGAGCCTGGGAGGCTACAGTCCATAGGGTCACAAGAGTCAGACACAACTTAGCAAGTAAACCACCACCACTATATGTGATGCACCATATAGTTTATATGTGTGTGGAGTCCAGGATGGAGCAGACAGATTTCTCAATAAAAAGTAAATGTCCGTAGAATGATCTTACAGCTGCTAGGATTATCGATTTCTTTTTATTAAGCAATTAATTTCAATTAATTCTTATCAATAAGATCTATAAACAGTGCTTTCTGAAACCCAGGAACATTTTTATTGGATGTGTAGACTTAGGCAAAAGAAAATGAAAAGAAACAACTGCTACATTTATTAAACTCCCCTAAACCACATTAAACATTTATCTCTAGTCCTCATACTCAGAGTACACAGCTTGTCATGTGAGAGATTTTAGTCTGTTGCCCTTTCTTACTTCTTCAGCTCATAGTGAATTCTTACAAGGTAGGACAAAGATTTAAGTTTATAAACTCCTCACTATATCTACCAATTTTTCTTGAGAATAATAAATTATGATGGAGAGCTAACCAGGTTTGGCGATGGGTTCCACTTTGAACCTTGGCTTCACATACCAACTAGTTCATGACATTAGCAAGGGAGACATGCCTGAGTCTTAGTTTCCTCATCTATGAAGTTAGATAACTAACAACCTCAAAAATTGCTCTGAGACTTGGAAAGGATAACATACACCAAATCCTTGACTCAGTGTCTGGAACAAAATAGGTGATGAACAACTATTTTTGACTGATTGTTACTAAAAATATATATCAAAATAGTATTTAATGGACTCCAATGCTTTCTACCACTACCATCTCTCTCTCTCTCTCTCTTTTTTAATTGCCATATAGTTGCTTTACACTTATAGATGCTTTAGATCACCACAGAGCACCGAGTTCCCTGTGCTATACAGTAGGTTCTCATTAGTTATCTATTTTATACATAGTAGTGTTTCTATGTCAGTCCCAACCTCCGAATTCAACCCACTCCTTCTCCAAAATATATCCACACATTTGTTCTCTACATCTGTGTCTCTATTTCTGTTTTGCAAATATGATTATCTTTACAATTTTTCTGGATCCCACGCATATGTTTTAATATCTTTTTGACTTATTTCACTCTGGCAGTCGTTAGGTTCATCCATGTGTCTACAAATGACAAAATTTTATTCCTGTTTAGGCTGAGTAATAATCCATTGTATATAGGTACCTCATCCTCTTTATCCATTCCTCTGTTGATGTATATTTAGGTTGCTTCCATGTCCTAGCTGTTGTAAATAGTGCTGTAATGAACACTGGGATGCATGTATCTTTTTGAAATATGATTATCTCTGGGTATATGCCCAGGAGTGGAGTTGTCTCCTTACCATTGCTGTTCTTTAATTGATGATTATGTTCATTTAGATTTTGTGTATGAATTTATTATGTTAGAAAGAAGCCAAGTAAGTTTTTTCTTTCTTTTTTAATGTTTGCAGGTTGTTACTAGTTTAAAAGTATTAGACTACCTTGTTTCTTTATGTCCAGAATTAAAGATGCTGCATTAAATATTCTGAGAGCTTTTCCTGTTTCTAGTGCTAAAATCAAAGAATAAACCATCTATTCTTGCTTTCTTTCTTTACTGGAGAGAATGTGAAGTCAGATATGGATGATGGAGTGTCTATTTTTTGTTGCTACACTGAAGTTTAAAATTCTGAAATAGTCACTTTATTAGTTATTCTGAAATTTCTTAATGAAATAGTCTCTCTTAAGGTTTCTTTGTAAGAAAAAAGTAACACTAAAGAAAATGTTATGCTAGTTTTTAACAATTACATTTCTAGTGGAAATAAAGATTTTCTAATGAAATGCGTTAAATTGTCAGGGAGTATTAGAAGTATAGTATTGTATAATAAGGAACAGGATTGCCTTTTTTATTTATTTATATCTTTTTATTGCCTTCCTTTTATTACCTTCCTGAAACCATATACATGGCATGTCAGTTATGGAATATGCAATAACTATAATTCAACTTAAGGGGTTTCGTTCTACCACAACTAGTTGATAGAATCATGTGTTCACACGTTATTCTACAAACCACTTAGTTCTAAACAATATTGATGTATATATAGGGCTTCTCTGGTGGCTTAATACTGAAGAACCAGCCTGCCAGTGACTGTCATTGCAGGAGATGTGGGTTCAATCCCTGGGTTACGAAGATCCTGTGGAGAAGGAAATGGTAACCCACTCCACTATTCTTGCTTGGAAAATCCCGTGGACAGAGGAGCCTTTCAGACTACAGTCCATGGGGTTGCAAAGACTCAGACACAACCTAGTGACTAAACAAAAGCAACTGAATATTTGAGAATACTCTTGATAATATGATGTGGACAAGTATAGGGAAAGGGCTGATGGGGAAGCATAAATTTATGAAAAATTGTTCATAAAATAGCACCATTAATATTGATGCATGAATGTTGAAGGAACCTTATTGAAAATGGGCCTCAGTTTTGCTTTGTATTGTATTCCAGACCATCTTGATTTTCAACAAGGCCTAGTTCTAGCTACTAGAATTTCTTTTATTCTGAAATATAATGTGGTGATATTTTGGTTCCTCTGTGGGTACATTATGCCCTCCAACTTGAAGTAACTCACGAAAATTTATGGCTCATACACACAAGCTTTCCTAAACAACAAATGCTATATTTTTACTTTAGTGAGATGCATTGTTAGGAAAGACTTTTATTTTTATATAATAGGAATAATTAAAAGCATGTTATCAAATAAAGTTGAATGCAGTAAAATAACATATGGGCATCAGATGTATTTATTTTTCATAACAAGAATTTAGGATAAAATTGTAATTCTTCCAAATATTTTATAATTTAAATTTAATTCTTTAATTCAAAATTTATGATTATTAGTTCAACAAGTGTCTGCCAGAACAAAAAGACTTCTCTTCCTTAGTACTATTCTTAATTTTCCTTCTTTTTTCAACAAAGAATACCCTGGAATTTAAATTATCTTACTAAGAGGCAATTAAAATAGATTGCTTTATCTAATAAGTAACAAACCTGAGATTTAGCAATACTACAATAAACATTATTTTGTCTCTTCTCTGAGAGGTTGTTAAAATTTCTACATTATTTATCTAAATTTTGTTTACTATGAATTCCTTTGAATTTCTACGTATTCTCTGATTCCATTCCTTAATTCTGCAAAAATCCGTACAAGTCAACCATAGACTTTTCTTTATTCCCAGATGAAAACTTGCATTGTACCAAGTCATCTGCTTTAGAAGATGCTTTGTGAAAATACTAAATATATACAGGTACGGTATACCTAGGCTTGTATGTATGATGGTTCAGTCAATAAAGAATCTGCCTGCAATGCAGGAGACCCGGCTTCAATCCCTGAGTCAGGAAGGTCTCCTGGAGAAGGAAATGGTAACCCACTCCAGTATTCTTGTCTCAGAAATCCTGTGGAGAGAGGAATCTGGTGGACTGCAGTTCATGGAGTTGCCAGAATCAGATATGACTTAACGATTAAACCACCACACAGCATGGTGTACATACCCTGTGTTTCAATTGTTTAAATATAAACAGTACTTCAATGACTTGGATTGAAATTTATACAAGTGATCAGTCAGGAACATGTGCTAGTCTTGGACATATTCACCTCTCCTCATCTTTCATGCCATGTCAGAATTTGGGCCATTGGCCCAATATGGGCCACCCATGACCACAGGACTCCAGCAGCAACAGGACTTCCATGGTGGCCGTGAAAAATAATTTTAGCATTAGTTTCAGGTATCAAGAATCAGACACTTCATAATTTCTATCTCCCAAGTTGTGTTCCTTTATAGGGTTGTCTTTCATTTGATTTATTCCATTATGCTGAAGCTATTTGAGCATTCCTTTAAAGCATATGATAAAATTTTTGCCTCAAAATCATTTATTGAAATAATGCTTACATGCTCAACAATGCCTGAGGAATAGTATAGTCTTTTCACTGATCTTGTTGCCAATTTTCTCTTATAGCTTGGTTCCTTTCTACATTCTTTCCACAAGATTTATCTTCTTAAATACACCTTTCTTTCTGTCATTCCTCTCTTCAAAAGTCTTCAGTCATTCTGTGGCACCTGGAGCAGCCACTCTATAGAATGTTACAAGGAATTGTAGATCCATGTATACACCACAAATGGAGGGTGCACGAAAAACAGAGCTACACAAATAGGCATTACTATTCTCCAAATGTGTGTGATACTGTTAATTAAATACAAATTTCAAATACTAGTCAATTTTTAATATGAGAGATTTCACATATTTCTCAGTAACCCACACTAGTATTTTTTGAATTTTGTGCCAGTCAGCTTTCCATAGACTAATTCGATTTATTCCTCTCTCAAACACCCATGCATAACCACACAAACACCCATTCAAACACATGGACACCTTGACATACAAATACACACACAAGAATGAGACATAAAATTGCTATCTTCAATTTGCAGCTAGAAGATGAAGTTAAAATAAGTTAAATAATTTGTACAGAGTCACATGCCTTAGAAGTAAATAGGAAATTGGAATTTGAAGCCAGGAATTTCAACTCAACCGTGAATACTTTAAATCACCCACCTACTACAGTTTCTCTTTTATGGGGGCTCATGAAACTTATTATTTAAAAAGGCTACTTGTACCTGAAAAATATGCAATCCAATACTGTAGAGAGTTAAGCATTTAGTGGCCCTTACTTTTTATGGTATTGACAGCTATGACACAATCATTTCCTGAGTTGAATTTCAAGTAGTGTGTTTCAAATATTAATAAAGATGTGATGTAAAAGAGTTGTTTTGTGACCATTTAATTTTAGGAAAAACTGAAAGTTTCATCTCATACTGGAGATTGACAGTGTGTATCAGTCCAGTGAATTCTTTGGGAAACTCAGCATGAATAAAACTGGTCATTGTTTCCTACCCAAATTTGAGTGTAGAACCCTAATTATGGGGCACATTTATTCTGTTAAAAAGTGTTCTGTGGGAGAACATTTAGGGAAGCAAATATCCAAAAGATCAAGTTTTCAGTCATATGTTCTACTCCAGGTCCAAAGAAACCCTAAGTTTAATTCTGATCATAACTTTTGTCTGTATCTGTGCCTTTCTTCGCCTTTGCTGACCCAGGAATGGAACTAGGGTCTCCTGCATTGTAGGCAGATTCTCTACCAGCTGAGCTAAGAGGGAATCTTTCACTTTGCTGTCCAGATCTCCCTCTAAAATTTAACCCCAGATAGTGATAGTGGTAAAGAACCAACCTGCCCATGCAGGAGATATAAAAGACCTGGGTTCAATCTCTGGGTTGGGAAGATCTCCTGGAGGAGGACATTGCAACCCAACCCAGTTTTCTTGCCTGGAGAATCCCATGGACAGTGGAGCCTGGCAAGCTACGGCCCAGAGGATTGCAGAGTTGGACACGGCTGAAACAACACGGCACACATGCACAGCTTTCCGCCTTGTTCAGTAATGGCTGCTTACTCTACAGTCCATGAGGACACTCCTTTTTCTGAACGCACTTGGCAAGGAATCATGAATTGCCCATAGCATTTCTTATAATTCACGTTCCTTCTTTATCACATAAACCATAATGTTAGACGCTGTATGTAACACTGTTTGTTTACAAATTTTGTATAATTTAAATATTTAGTCCAGTTGTTTGTATTAATATGCAGTAGACATTCAAATAATATTGTTGTATTGGTGAATGTAGCCAAATGCTATTTTGTTATAAATATGAAGTAAAATTCATGCAACTGTGGAAAATAATGACTTTCAAATAAAGTTTTTCTTTTGACTGTCAGTTTATGCTATGGTGATGGTCCCAAACAACCACAAAAGCTTGAGGGCTTCCAACAAAAAAAGATTTGTGTCTCCTGAATCACAAGCAGTGGTTCTGCTATGTCCCATCTCTATTTGGAGGCTAAAACAAAAGAAATAGCCCCTCTCTGGGCCATTGTATGCATCATAGCTCAGAGAAAGGAGAACTTGCAGGAACTAAGCAACAGATGTGAAAGCTTCTGCTCAGAATTGGCATCTTACTACAGACCGTATTTTGTGACCAAGTTTGACATCAATGAGATGATGCATGTAATTATCTTATAAGAAAGGGAAGGGAATATTTCATAACCATACAACCACCACAGTAGCCTAATTTAGATCCTGAGTGATGTCTCTTAATGCTTATTTTTTGAAACAAAGTGTTGAGTAAAAGTATTTTTCTGTATAATAAATGGTCACACAGCCATAAAGAATCCACCTGCCAATGCAGGACACATGGGTTCGATTCCTGAGTCAGAAAAATCCCCTGGAGCAGGAAATGGCAACCTGCTTCAGTACTCTTGCCTGGAAAATCCCATGGACAGAGGAGCCTGGTGAGCTCCAGTCCATGGGGTCACAGAAGAGTCAGACATGACTGAGTAACTGAGCATACAACACACACACATAACAAATGATGCATATAAAAACCCATTAGACCTCCAAAGCTATTTAACCCAAGACATGGAAATATACTGATACAAAGGAACTCATACAGAGGGTAAACCTCTTTTGGCTACAAGATTTCTTTTAAGACTGCTGCTGCTGCTGCTGCTAAGTCACGTCAATCATGTCCAACTCTGTGTGACCCCATACACGGCAGCCCACCAGGCTCCCGTCCCTGGGATTCTCCAGGCAAGAACACTGGAATGAGTTGCCATTTCCTTCTCCAGTGCATGAAAGTGAAAAGTGAAAGTGAAGTCGCTCAGTCGTGTCCGACTCTTCGTGACCCCATGGACTGCAGCCCACCAGGCTCCTCTGTCCATGGGACTCTCCAGACAAGAGTACTGGAGTGGGGTGCCATTGCCTTCTCTATCTTTTAAGACTAACTAGTAATTAAATAATAAGCTAATATTTGTTGCTACTCTGTGTCTACTACTGCGATAAGTTGGGAATGGTGAAATTTTAAGAAAAATCTATAGGTTAAGATTCAACATTCAGAAAACTAAGATCATGGCATCTGGTCCCATCACTTCATGGCAAATAGATGGAGAAACAGTGGAAACAGTGGCAGACTTTACTTTTTTGAGCTCCAAAATCACTGCAGCTGGTAATTGCAGCCATGAAATTAAAAGACACTCCTAGGAAGGAAAGTTATGACCAACCTGGACAGCATATTAAAAAACAGAGTACTTTGCCAACAAAGGTCCATCTAGTCAAGGTTATGGTTTTTCCAATAGTCATGTATGAATGTGAGAGTTGGTCTGTAAAGAAAGCTGAGTGCCGAAGAATTGATGCTTTTGAACTGTGGTGTTGGAGAAGACTCTTGAAAGTCCCTGGGACTGCAAGGAGATCCAACCAGTCTATCCTAAAGGAAATTAGTCCTGGGTGTTCATCGGAAGGACTAATGTTGAAGCTGAAACTCCAGTATTTTAGCCACCTGATGTGAAGAGCTGATTCATTGGAAAAGACCCTGATGCTGGAAAAGATTGAGGGCAGGAGGAGAAGGGGACGACAGAGGATGAGATGTTTGGATGGCGTCACCGACTCAATGGACATGGGTTTGGGCGAATTCCAGGAGTTGGTGATGGACAGGCAGGCCTGGCGTGTTGTGGTCCATGGGGTCACAAAGAGTCAGTCACGACTGAGCGACTGAACTGAACTGAGGTTAAGATTCATCTTCATACTAAGTGTATACGCTAGTATAAGTCTCTGATAGAGTTAGTAATGAGGACATTTTATATAAAAATAAATAATAAATCATTTGGAGTTTAAAATAAAATTTAATAAATTAAAATGTTGATTTGTAAGGCAGTAATTCTGTAGAAAACCCACAATCACCTTTTCAAAATTTATGTGCAAAACATAAAGGCATGCTCACACACATTGTTAAAATTTTATGTGTATTCTAGGCATTTAAAACCTGAAAGTTCACATTAGTGCTACTTCCTAGTGGTTACTCTGGAATAAAAAAAGTAGTAGTTTCAGCGAAGTATCAAAATAACGATACTGAAGGATGGTAAACTGAGGATATTTTAAACATGTGTTCTCTATTATATACAGAACACAATAAAAAAAAGTGAAAATAGTTATATAAGTCAGTGGTGGATGGATTGGCTTATCTCACTGTGATCATCTTGCAGACCAATTTAAAAAAAAAAAAAAATGTAGGTGGGGAAAGTGAAAGAAAAAAAAGTAAAGTCACTCAGTCGTGTCCAACTCTTTGCAACCCCATGGACTGTAGCCTACCAGACTCCTCCATCCATGGGATTTTCCAGGCAAGAGTCCTGGAGTGGGTTTCCATTTAGAACACAAAATACTCTGAGAGTGTTGTTGGCATTTTCTGACTCTCAGAAAAAATGTAATTGCATTTCCTAAACCTGAAGTATTTCCATTTATTGCTTGTTCTCATATTTCTATATAAATCACTATGAACTCTTCTAATGTTTAAAATGGATTCATGGGTAATTTGAAAAACTACTGTACTATCTAGTTACATGTATGACTATGTAAATAATTGTACCACAGGCATCTCAAAATGATTTATCTTGAAGTGTTATTATTACGAGTTAATATAAGTAAACACTTAATATAATTCTTAGCTAGTCCTAGTAGTAGTATGATTTTTATTTCATATATGTGATAAGTAATTTTATAAATATTGCTAAGACCTCTTAGTATGTTATGCATAAAAAAATCACAAAGTGTCTGTCTTTTTAAAAAGCAATAGTAGTTTGTAATCATGAATTTGAATGGAAATTATTTATTTGATAATTATTTTTAAAGCATTTTGCATACTGTTACATTGGCAATGTTTTCCTGAAGGTAGTTTTAAGTCATTCTCAAAATGGGATATAAAATATTCTGTTTTAAAATAAATTTTTTAAGTATAGAGGTTCTACAATGGATGTATAAATAATGGACATAAAGTTATTATACTAAAATTGGTTGAATTTTTTACATAATATATATTCAAAAAATTTTCAAGTATAAATGCTATTAAACTTAAATATGTTTGAGGGGTAATGAGTTCTCAAAATTATTTACAAATAAGAGTTGAACTAATAGTTGCTTAACTTCCTAAAATTAGTTTTTTCGTTGAGCTATGAATTCATTCCTGCCAGCATTTTTCAGATTTCATTTGTCTGTTGCCTGAAGTCTTTTGACTTTAATGATGGGAATCAAGTCCTATTGGACATGACAACCAACTTAAAGGTGTAAACTGGTCTAGAAAATGTGGAATAAAGCTTGATATTTTTTGTTGGTTAATTAAGTGATCTAAGTTTTTGCTTTGGGGCAGGTTTCTTTGTTTGTTTGTTTGCTTTAAAGCAATTTTGACACACCCGCACTTATTGAATGTTTTGCAGTAAGCCTATAATATTTTTCCTTAAGTAAACATATTTAAAAACCACTGAAGCCTTTTCCTTTGTTATCTCAATGTTTGTAGGGTACAGAATGCTCATATTGAAACATTAATGTTTCAATAAAAGTAAATGCAACATGCAGTAAGTGATCACTCCCATTTTCTGATTAATAACACAGCTTTGAATGAGATGAGAAAGGCCACCCACAAACCATTGTGTTTTGCCAGCAGCCTAGTCACTCACATGAATTGTCTTTCTTGATTGATATGTCACTTGGTGGCAGCTGAACTGTGTGTTTGAAGACCTTTTGTATAGATTTAATCAGGAGATGGAAATCACGTCTTTGATTGGCACTGATAATTTATAATAATTTACTCTAGCTAGAACAGTTTCTGAAAAAGAAGTTATTTATATTTCTTTTACTTTTCATCTCAAATCTACTTAGGTAGGTTGTCATAGGCGGAGAATTATCAATTTGGAGTAATACATATTGCATTATACTTTTGAAAAAGTAGAGTAAAAATTATTTCCCTATCTGTTTTTAAATGTACCTTAAATAACTCTATGAAAAATGTTAAAGGAAAAATTTAGGAATGAAGTAGTGAGATGTGTTTGGCTGAAGAATGCTTGCCTTGATACTACAATACAATTTTAAAGTATTCTAAGATAATAGTAATAACAGAAAACACCACTTATAATGTTTCCATAATTAAGGCTCGAGTTTTGTTTAATTCTTTATCTGTTAATAAGATATAGGGAAAACACAGGTGTATTCTCCCAAATCTATCAAAAGCTAATACGTCAGTACTATACGTGCCACTTGTAATGAGACTGTCTGCTATTTTCTTTGCCATCTTCAGTAATTTTTCTTTATTTAGTTATTATCAGGTGACCTCTATTTGTTCACTCCTTCAATTATAGACTTTTATTTGTAAATTATACAGCAAATATATTTTTAATTTGTACACCAGCTGCATTATGATAACTCAGTGGAGGGAATTTTGTGTGAATGTTCTTGCCAATTCCCTTCTAAAAGCCTAAATATTGCTTAAGAAAAATGACGGGCTGTGGACAAAGTCACATCAAATAGGATTTTTAAACTAAATTAATCCATCTCTCTTCCAATCATCTCTCAATTTTCTCATTATGAAGAATTTTTCCTTTCTAAATCTAGTAGGATTTCATATATATAATTCATTTGATCTATGTTTGCGGACATTTTTAAGAACATATAATGTTCTCTTCCTTTGGGATCAAGTCCGTGTCTGATTCATTTTTGTTTTGCTGTTATTACATAACAGCATGCTATGAGCACTGTAAGTGGGAAATATATGTTTGTTTAACAAATGCTAACATAAATAAATCAGTAACTGCATGAAGATAGTGATCTTTCAAAATTCCTCCAGACTTATGAAATAAGAAAATGGCTGTAATCATTAGAAAGTCAGCTGGAATAAAGAATATATTATCTGAGTAAATCATCTTCTTATCAGGTCTTATAAATTATTTCCTCAAAAATAATTTAAGAAGGAAGGCATTATGAAAGTATGAAAGAGTAATTTTTTTTTCATATTTATTATTTGGATTTTTTAATATATCAGTAAACATATGGCATATGTTCTTCCTATGTGAAAGTTCAAGTCTGCTTTTTTCTTCAGTTTTTGGTAGTAAAAAGATAGATGATTATCTTCCAGATAGTCATAGAGCATGAAGAAGTTTAGGGGTGTCAATGCTCATATGGATTATTGAATTACTTATAATTCTTAGGTAGAAAAGAATATGTAAAGAAAATGTCACATTTTAACAACAACCCACAAGTTCTTTTTATTTTTAATTTTATAATGAAACACATCTTGTTTCATTATAAAACACTGTAGACCATATGAGATAGTTATAACTTTAGCACTATTTTTTCTGTGTATCTTCTAGGTCTTCATAGCTGTATTTTCCTCTAAATATATGTTTTACTCTTTGAAAACAGTATTTTACCTGAAATATGAGGTAATTCTCAATTTATGTTTAATTCATAGAATTGCCTCAACTGAACAAATGTTTGGACTTTGAAAACTATGCTCAGGTCCTCAGACATCTTTGCCATAGAGATTTCGGATATCATCTCTAAACTCTTTGTGGAAAATCAATAGCTACAGCAGTTCCATGACAGAATTCAAATAATCTCTATTTCACACATAGTGGAAGTTTGGCAGTGTTCAGTTGGTACTGTGAATATACAAAGTAAAGCAGAAAAGTATAGCAAGTGAAGCACAGTTAGTGGTTTGCCAGGTAATCTATAATGTTTCCTAAATTCCATATTCTGCATCTTTGTTACTTTCCCATTCAGAAGAAATAATTCAATATAGGCAAAGAAGACATTTATAGTCTACTTATTTAGGTAGATGTGACAATGCTTTATATTCATTCCTTGATGCAAAAAACGGACTCATTAGAAAAGTCCTTGATGCTGAAAAAGATTGAAGGCAAGAGGAGAAGGGAATGACAGAGAAAGAAATGGTTGGATGGCATCATCAACTCGGTGGACATGAGTTTGAGCAAGCTCTGGGAGTTGGTGATGGACAGGGAAGCCTGGTGTGCTGCAGTCCATGGGGTCACAAAGAGTCAGACAAGACTGAGTGACTGAACTGAACTATATTGACATCAATAGTATTTTATTTTTGGAATAACAACAATAATCCTTAGAATATATGTTAACAGGTTTTTTTTAAAGGATTGCTGCTTTTTTCCCTCTCATGCAGAATTCTCATTACATAATTATCAGAGATGTATTGTAGTGTCTGGAAATGACTGTATTAAGTTCCAGTTTAGAGAATTTCACAGGAATACTGCTTTCCACTACCAATCCAACTGGGGCCCAGTATATGGCCTTGTTTTTCTTCCTTGATACCTAGTGAGAAAATTCTGTTGTCAAATGTAGAATCATGGTTGCCTATTGCTGTATAAAAAATACCCCAAGCTTTAATCTTTCATTGGACTGATTGTGGATTGCCTGGAGTCCGCTCATCTATTCCTTATGATCTGTAGTGTCATTGCTGCCAGATGATGGCTAGAGTTTCATCTGTCTGAGGGCTCGCTTAGTTGGATAGACAATGAGGTTTATGTGCTAACATGTCTGCATATTTATACTACCCTTCAGGAGTATATGATACACCAATAGCACTCTTCTCCACTAACAAAAAAAGTCTACATTACAATTGTCCCTCGCCCATGAGGATATAAGGGCTTTTCACTTGGGATTAATTTAAGGGACTTGAGATGGAAGAGAATATCCTGGATGACTCCGATGGACTTGATATAATCATAAGGGTCCATACAAGAGAGGTCAGGAAGTCAGAGAAAGAAAAGTTGAGACAAGGAAGTAGAGATTGAAGTGATGTCACGGTGAAGAAGTGGCCAGGATCCAGGGATTGTAGGTAGTCTTTTGATGCTCTGAAAGGCAAGAAAACAGATTCTGCCCTCAGAGACTCCGGCCCTACTGAAATTTTGATGTTAGCCTGCTGTAACTAGTGTTTACTTTTGACCTCTAGAATGGTAAGATAATAAATTGCATTGTTTAAAGACACTCTTTGGGGGAATGTGTTACAGCTGTGATAACAGAATAACACCACTGTGCTGGGTGAGAGAGCTGAGGTCTAGCTGGATCTCTCTTTCTCTTTCTCCCTAAGGCTACTCCATGAGATGATCTTGGTCTCTCACAGGACGCTGTTCGCAGGTTAGTAGGACTTCTTACTCAACAGTTATCTACCCAAGAACATGTGTTTCTCTTCAAGTACTAGAACTGGAGATGATACATCACTGTGACACATTCTACTAGTTAAACATTCACAGGTCAAAACCAGATTCAGCTCCTGGTGGGGAGAGGAATCAAAAATTTCTGTCTGTCTTAATCCAGCCTCTGGATATGTGCTATTTCCATTTCTCACAAATTCAAAATATACTCACCCCTCCTAAAATGCCCACAATGTCACTACATTTTGATATCAAATTCAGTTTTTAGTTCCAAGATCTTGTCATTTAAATCAACTCCAGATGAAAATAAAAATCTTTGGGTACAGTTCCTTGGATTTGAATCTGGATTATTAATCCTGTTGATCTGAAGACTCTGAACCCAAAGGACACATTATCTGTCTTTCTTGTATCTGACATACAAAGAGGAGAGCCGTAGGATGATTGCAGTTGACACACCCATTCCAGACTCAGGAGAGATCAGGTCATGTGGACAATCACAGGCACAGAACAGTCTGGAATACAGTTGGTCACATGTCACCAGTTCCTTGATTAGAGTCCAGTCCTGGTCTGTGAGAATGATTCTTTGGATCTTGACTCTGCCCTCTGAGATCTGGGTTCTCCTTTCTGAGTCCTATTTCCTTTCACATAATAAAAGGTCCTCTCCTCTTTCCTCCCTGTTTCTTCCTTCTTCCCTTCCCTTCTCTCTCTCTTTTATTTTCCTCCCTTCCTCCCTCCCTCACTTGCTTTTTTCCTCTTCTTTCCTTTTTTTTTAATAAGTGTATTTATTTATTTTTGACTGTGCAGTGTCTTCACTACTGCACACGCATTTCTCTAGTTGTGGTACACTTCTCACTGCAGGGACTTTCCTTCTTGCCAAGCACAGACTCTAGGGCACCCGAGCTTCAGTAGTTGCAGTACATGGGTTCACTAGTCGTGTCTCCTGGGCTCTAGAAACAGGCTCAGTAGTTGAGGCACTCGAGATTGGTTGCTGCATGGCATGTGGGATTTTCTTGGATCAGGGATCAAACCCGTGTCTCCTGCACTGTCAGGAAGATCCTTTACCATTGAGTCACCAGGGCAGACCCGCTTCTTTCCTTTTACCTGAGTAGTTTTCTTGCCCATAAACGTTGAAGACCTGAGTTTTGAATATCTCTTTATACTTTAAAGTCTCTCCCTTTTAGCCCAAAGTCAGTAACATTATTTTTAAAATCTTTGGGCTTAAATTTATAACTAACATTAGTAAGCAAGTCATCCTCAGAGACCTCTTCCAGTACCTTGGTTTGAGGGTCAGGGTATAAGAAGGCAATATCCTTTGGGGTCTTGGGTGATATTATGTAATTAGGAGGCTTTATGAGCCACAGAATTACATGTTTCTGAGGACTTAGCAATGGTATCAGAGCCTTACTCTTGAAAACATGACCAGTGCCCTAAATTCTTTCATTGCCTTAAAGAACTTTCTTATTTTCAGGAGGTAAGAAAATATCTTACTTTTGAACACAGTAAATCCTGCCTCAGAAAATTTCTTCTCAATTCTACTTTGAGACTGAACAATTCATTCTTTAGTTTTTCTCTCTTCTTGTCCATTATCATATACAACTAAATAATAAATTAATGGGCCATTATAAGGTTCTGCCTGGAAAATCCTTAGCCAAATCCACAAATTCAATATAAAAAAGAAGTTCCATTTCTACATTACCATGCATGTGAATGGGCTCCAAAATCACTGCAGATGGTGACTGCAGCCATGAAATTAAAAGATGCTTACTCCTTGGAAGGAAACTTATGACCAAACTAGACAGCATATTAAAAAGCAGAGACATTACTTTGTCAACAAAGGTCCGTCTAGTCAAGGCTATGGTTTTTCCAGTGCTCATGTATGGATGTGAGAGTTGGACTGTAAAGAAAGCTGAGGGCAGAAGAATTGATGCTTTTGAACTGTGGTGTTGGAGAAGACTCTTGAGAGTCCCTTGGACTGCAAGGAGATCCAACCAGTCCATCCTGAAGGAGATCAGTCCTGGGTGTTCATTGGAAGGACTGATGTTGAAGCTGAAACCAATATTTTGGCCACCTGATGCGAAGAGCCAACTCATTGGAAAAAAACCTGATGTTGGGAAACATTGAAGGCAGGAGGAGAAGGGGACAACAGTGGATGAGATGGTTGGATGGCATCACCAACTCAATGGACATGAATTTGGGTAAACTCCGGGAGTTGGTGTTGGGCAGGGAGGCCTTACATGCTGCGGTTCATGGGGTCACAAAGAGTCAGACATGACTGAGCGACTGAACTGAACTGAACTTAATATCATAAATTTTTCCCACTAAAAAGCATTATGCTTTTTACAAATGCACATGGGCAGAGGAGCTGGTGGGCTACAGTCCACAGGGTCTCAAAGAATTGGACATGACTGAAGCATCTTAGCATGTACACACTACTACATTATGACCTTATCTTATGTAATTACATTGATAATGATGTTATTTCCAAATAAAGTCACATTCTTAAGCACCAGGGGTTAGAACTTCAGCACAATTTTTTTCCTGAGAGACAAAATAACCTATAACAATTCTTGCAGTCTGTACTTCCTTTGGATAATATTCTTGATTTTCTGCTCAGCATCCTGACTATACTAAACTTTTTGTAACTACTGGATATATAAATCTTGTGTGATCACCCAGTGTATTTTTGAAACTAGACTGTCTATAATCTATGCCTATTATGAACACTTATCAACTGTGATTATATAACAGGCAATTTGAATTATTTTTAAAACTAGTTGATAAACACATTTATATAATTGTGTGAATATATTTTATTTCACATACATAATTCACTTAATAATTATCAAAATTTATTATACTAAATCAATGAGCATTTGAAAGTATCAGTAATTCTTATTTTCTCTTTTACACATATAGTATTCTACAGTCACTCTTAAAGATAGATCCTGCCTTGGGGTTTCCATTATAGAAAGTGAAATTGTTAGTCGCTCAGTCGAATCCAGCTCATTGTGACCCCATGGACTATAGACTGCCAGTCCACGGCATTCTCCAGGAAAAGAATACTGAAGTGGGTTGCCATATCTTTCTCCAGGGGATATTCCTGACCAAGGGGTTGAACCCTGGGTCTCCAGCATTATAGGCAGACTCTACCATCTGAGCACCAGGGAAATTATTTGTCATCACTGCACTTACTTCTGACTCCTTTAGTGCATCTCCATCTCTGCTCAATTGGCTAACTGTCCTATACTAGCCCTGCATTTTATAATAGCACTATAGTAATATTAAAGAGTAGAAAAACACAGTGAGCCATCACTTACATAGGATTTGTGTGAAAATTACTCTCTTCTATAGATAAACATCTCTAAACTTGTTATAGTTACCAGTGCATCAGATTCTTGCTATTGATAGATCATTAGATTTAAATAATATAAAATTGCTCTCCAAATCTTCTAAACTTATCACTGGTAATGTCTTCAATCAATACTATAGCTCTCAATTTTATTGAAATATGATATTTTAATTATATTTGGATTTCTTGTATAAATTATTCCTTTATTCATTTTATGTAATTCTTGCTTAGCCTACTGTATCAAACCCAGTCTGAGGAAGGACTACCTTTAGAGGGGAGGGATGATCAGCTTGGATCCCCTCTCCACCCCCCCTCCAAAAAAGAAGAAAGTAAGACAAAGAACAAAAATGTGGAACTGACGTCTAATTCTACACGGAGGAGAAAGATCTGTAATCTGGCAGACACATGTTCTGACAACCACAAAGTTTATATTTTCTGGTAATACATGAGTAGCTCTGCAGGTTAACCCCCATCTGTATGAAAGGTCTTTCAACACAGTCTGCTTCTATGTTTACAAATCAACATTGTGAAGGAAAACCCTGACTCCAAAGTCTATTGAGTTCAGGAAATAGAAACATTAAGTATCAAACATAAGCAATCTGATTATAAGAAAGTATATATTTTCCTTTTAGTATTCAAACTGGCACTATTTTCAATGTCTTGAATGAGTGAGGGAACAAATAACATTTCTGGCTCTGGACAATATCAAGTTTTTATATTTGCTACATAGTCAGTGGGGGAGGGAGGTTTACTGTATTATATGGTGATCACACCAGAAAATTGACCTCTGTTAAGCCCTTGGTGACAATAACTGGTCCTTCAAGCCATACCCTTTATCTTGTCACTGTCAAGCTGCAGTGTAATGGCATTTAATAACTTTATTTAAAATAATGCAATCATTAAAATAACAGAGTGGCCTAAAATAAACAGGAATGATGGAGGAGTGTTAGCCTTTGTTACTGGCTAAAATTAAAATTAAAATTTGTAGTATATAAGAATTAAGATAGTTAAGAGAGCTGTTGTGTCTTTTAATAGGAAAAGAAATACTGGGTTAACTTTTTACCTATTTGAAAGGGACTGATTCATTTTGTGTTACATTCACTGAAGTGGAAAATTAGCATGGGGTTATGAAAAGAAATATATATATATATATATAAACCCTCATTGTGAACTAGAATGAAAAGAAAAGTAATTAGTTGGTACACTTTCAACTGCTCCTAAGAAGGACAATGCACTGCAAAAAATAATTAACACCATGGAAAGTAATCTAACTAGTAAAGGGCAAAAGTACAAATTTTATTGAAAGCGATGCTTCAGATCATGTGTCTTAGAACAATGCAGTGATCTTCAGGTTATGCAAATCTGGATACAGAATTTTATTTCCTTTTTAAAAGTATCTTTACAAATTCTGAAATAAGTGCATTCTAAGAGAACTTCTAAATTAAATAAAAATCAATAGATAATATTACACTGTCACTCAGATGACAGTCAGGGCTCTTTGATAAGCCACAGTTGTTAATTTCTTTGTTCTTGATGACAAAGGAACTCTTTGTCATCGTGATGGCTCAAGTGTTCACCTGTCTGGGCCACAGTGTCTTGATATTCGGTCAAACATTATTCTGAATATTTCTGTGGGGTAATTTTAGATCAGATTTATATTCAAATTTTTGGACTTTGATTAATATAGATTGCCCTCTGTAATGTGCATGGATCTCACCTAGTTAGCTGAAGGACTGAATAGAAGAAAAGACTGAACTTTCCTGAGCAAGAGAGGATTATCCAGCAGACCGTGGTTAGACTCAACTACAACTCTTCCTTGAGTTTCCAGTCTAAATGCCTGTCCTGTTAAATTCTGAATTTGTCAGGAATCCACAATTGCATGAGGCCAGTTCTTTAAAATGGATCTCTTCCTATATCTAGATATATATTCATCCTAATGATTCTTTTCTTCTGGAGAACTTGTACCAATACGGTCAACAAAATACCTTCCAGTACACTTTTCTTTCTTGATGGGCCTAAAACCTTTGTTTAAATACTAGACCCAGAGAATCTGAAGAAATCTGAAGAAATTCTTATTTCTCACCTCGCTTGTTGGAGGTCCAGTGATGTTTAGCATGTCATGATCTTTTCTGATAAATTTTAAGAGGAGGTTTTCCTAAGCATTTAGAGCTACCAAAATGTTAAGAATTTGCTTATTGCAGCTGTTTAAATCTTTCCTCACAGGTGAACTAAAATGGACAGAAATAAAAATTTAAAGTCTAAAAGGCATTAAGAAAACTAAAATTGATAAAGCTTATTTGTTAAAAGTTGAATGCAAATATAGTTGTCACAACTACAGTCTACTCTTTAGATTACATGTGAGATCCATTCCCAATAACACACTCCTTTATCTTGGGGACTCAGGCAGTGAGTACCATCTCTCCAGAGCAGCTCATCAGTTGGGAGATCACACTTGAACCTAGTAGAAGAAAAACATCTTGCACCGGCATATTGTTGTTTTAACAAATTTCCATAGATATAGTTAAAAGCAGCATGAATTTATTTTCTTCATTTCTGTCGGTTAGAAATTTTACATGGATCCTACTGGGTTAAAATCATTGACCGTATATGGATACATACCAAAATTTTAAATATGATTTTCTCCATCTATGTCTATGATGTAGCAGTGTAAGTGATAAGAAAGTTTGGAAAGAGAAAAGCATGCATTTGATACATCATTAATTATTTAAACAAAAGAAACTGTGATATTCAGTTGGCTCCCAATGATCATTTCTAATCCATCCTCAGCAGAATCTATGTGAAATTCTCAGCTAGAAAAAATTAACTTCTCTGAAAGACATATAGCATTGAAATCATTGGCATTATTAAGATCCCCTTTATTATGATTCATTTCTATCTATCTAAATATATTGACAAATGACAAAGGAATATGCAGAATCCATTGAAATCCCACATGAAGAATAATAGACTCTTAAAGTTGATATATAGGAGGATGGATTATTTTAAGAGCTTTATATTACCTGGGACAAATAGCCTTATACATAAAGTCATTTATTTATTTTTCCCCCTAAAAGTAGTCCCATCAGGGGATTACATGCAGGCATTTAATGACTTCTCACTTCTTTATTTCTTACACTGTGGTCAAAAGCATTTGACACTGTTCCCAACTCTCTTTGTCTGGGAATACTCATTTCTGCTCGACCTCTCAATAGTATTCAACTTTGTTAGCCCCAAAGGAAACATAAAGAGCTCTATATAAAGATGATTTGCAGCTAGCTTGTGAGAGATCCATTTGTTAACAGTTGGTAAACTGCTTCTCCAGATTACTTCAACCACAGCAGAATTTAAGAGAGGTGTCTAGAAATTTTGATAATTTTTGTTTTCTCTTCTTTCACCCAAATTAAAAAAGGGCTCAGTAGAAGAACTTTAATAGGTATGCACTTGTATAATTTCCTGCAGGTGCTGGAAATTTTTACTTTTAGTCAAAGATTGGTGTTGTTCATTATTTAATGTATATTTATTTCCTCAATCTTGAATAAATAAGTTAAATGCTATTTGGAAAGCTAATTCTCTTAAGTATTATAAAAAGAAAAAAAATATTGCAAATGCTAAAACCTAATATATCTTAAAATGTCATTGGAGATCACATTTTGTTTTTATATTGTGCATGTTTCTTTAATGTAGCTCAAATGGTCTTTTTTATGTTTCTGTATTCCAGAAGTCAGTAATAGCAAGACTTGAGAAAGTTACAAGATACAAGACTTATGAACACAAAAAAGGTTAATTGTATTTCTTTTTTAATAGTGTTAGTGAAAGATAATTCACATCGTGAAGTTATAATTCAACAGCTATATATTTTCAGAGTTGCACAACAGTTACCACAATTTTAGACATTTGATTCACCCCAAAAAGGAATTCATGCCACATAATAGTCTCACATTCTTCAAGTCCATTCCCACAGTTCTGTTTAGTTCAGTCGCTCAGTAGTGTCCAACTCTTTGACCCCATGAATTGCAGCACACCAGGCCTCCCTGTCCATCACCAACTCCTGGAATTTACTCAAACTCATGTCCATTGACTCAGTGATGCCATCCAGCCATCTCATTCTCTGTCCTCCCCTTCTCCTCCTGCCTCTAATCTCTCCCAGCATCAGGGTCTTTTCCAGTGAGTCAACTCTTCGCATGAGGTGGCCAAAGTATGGGAGTTTCAGCTTCAGCATCAGTCCTTCCAATGAACACCCAGGACTGATCTCCTTTAGAATGGACTGGTTGGATCTCCTTGCAGTCCAAGGGACTCTCAAGAGTCTTCTCCAACACCACAATTCAAAAGCATCAATTTTTCAGCACTCAGCTTTCTTCACAGTCCAATTCTCACATCCATACATGACCAATGGAAAAACCATAGCCTTGACTAGACGGACCTTTGTTGGCAAAGTAATGTCTCTGCTTTTCAATATGCTATTTAGGTTGGTCATAACTTTCCTTCCAAGGAGTAAGCGTCTTTTAATTTCATGGCTGCAATCACCATCTGCAGTGATTTTGGAGCCCCAAAAAATAAAGTCTGACACTGCTTCTGCTGTTTCCCCATCTATTTCCTATGAAGTGATGGGACCAGATGCCATGATCTTAGTTTTCCGAATGTTGAGCCTTATTCCAACTTTTTCACTCTCCTCTTTCACTTTCATCTGGAGGCTTTTCAGTTCCTCTTCGCTTTCTGCCATAAGGGTGGTGTCATCCACATATCTGAGATTATTGATATTTCTTCCCGCAATCTTGATTCCAGCTTGTGCTTCTTCCAGCCCAGAGTTTCTCATGATGTACTCTGCATATGTTAAATAAGCAGGGTGACAATATACAGCCTTGACATACTCCTTTTCCTATTTGGAATCAGTCTCTTGGTCCATGTCCAGTTCTAACTGTTGCTTCCTGACCTGCATATAGGTTTCTCAAGAGGTGGATCAGGTGGTCTGGTATCCCCATCTCTTTCAGAATTTTCCACATTTTATTGTGATCCACACAGTCAAAGGCTTTGACGTAGTTAATAAAGCAAAACTAGATGTTCTTCTGGAACTCTCTTGTTTTTTGATGATCCATCGGATGTTGGCAATTTGATCTCTGGTTCCTCTGCCTTTTCTAAAACCAGCTTGAATTTCTCACAAGACCTATGCAAAACAAATCTACTTTCTGTAATATATAGATCTGCCTAATCTATACATTTTGTGTTAATGAAGTCATACAATATATAGTCTTTTCTAACTCACCTCTGTTTATCTATTGTAACATCTGAATTCCTTTAATGACTTTTAAAGTATTAAAAAAAATATGTTCTTAATAGTTGCTCTATAGAATGTGAACATCTTAGTTATCAGAATATACTTCATATTTATGCTAATAATTCCAGTGAGCTATGGCAATATTACTTCTATAAACATCTATTTCCTCTTTCTCATTTTATGCTCTTAATGTTATGTGTATTATACCCATATATATTAACACCCCAAAATACATGGTTAAAATTAGATAGGTATAATATATGTGATAATTTATATAATTACCTGTCTTTTAAAAACACTGAAAGAAGGGAGAGCCAGTATATATTTATAATTTGTAATTATATTTGTAATTATATTTGCTTATTTACAATTCCTGGTTCTCATTTGTTCCCATGGGTTCAAGCTATCTTTTAGTGTCATTTCCTTATTCCAAAACAGCTCTGTTCCCACACATCTTTTGTACTAGTATCAACTATTTTACAGTTCTACAGCCTACCAGGCTCATCTGTCCATGGGATTTTCCAGGGAAGAGTACTGGAGTGGGTTGCCATTGCCTTCACCAAATAATGTGATTATATGCCTATTATTTTAAATAATTGCTTCATTCCCCATAATTAGCTTATTTTTAATAGAAGAATGACTACAATATTGTGTTCATTTCTGTCATATATCAACATGGATCAGTCAAAGGTATACATATGGCCCCTTCCTCTAGAGCCTCCTCCCACCTCTCATCCCATCCCATCCCTCTAGGATATCACAGAGCCCCAGTTTGAGTTCCCTGAGTTATACTACAAATTCCCACTGGCTGTCTATTTTACATTAGTGTATATCTTTCCATGCTACTCTCTCTATTATCCCACCCTTTCCTTCCTACCCACCCCACCCATGTCCATAAGTCTGTTCTCTCTGCCTGAGTCTCCATTGCACACCTACAAGCAGGTTCACCAGCACCAGTTTTCTAGACTCTATATGTGTTAATATACAATATGTATTTTTCTCTTTCTGACTTACTTCACTCTATATAATAGGCTCTGCATTCATCCACCACAAAACCACTGACTCAAATGCATTCTTTTATATGGCTGAGTAATATTCTATTATGTTTTATACTATTGTTTTTTAAATCAGAAGGAGAAATGAAAAGAAATATGCAATTTCAATGTCTTTTATAATTATCTAAATAATTACCTTTACTGGTATTAACTGTTTTTCTGGATTGTTATGTAGATTTAAAATTACTGTCTGGTATTCTTTAGTATTTCTTGTAAATTCTGCAAGCAACAGGTTTTTTTTTTTGTTGTTAATTTTGTTTTTTCCAATCAGCACTTTGAAATGTCTTCTCTTTGCAGAAACACCTCCAGTGTTTCTGATAAGAAGCCAGGTTTTAATCTTATTTTAGTCCCCTTGTAAGACAAATTGTTTTTCTCTTCCTACTTTTAAGATTTTCTCTTTGTCTTTCAGTATTTTGTTTATCCTATAACTGGATCCACAGGGCCTCTTTGCATTATGCTGTTTGTAATTGTCTGAGCATCTCAGTTGTATATAGCAACGTTTTTAATCATATTTGTGACATTTTCAGTCATTACGTGTTCACATATTTCTTTCTATACCTTTTTCTCTCCTCTTCTCTGCCGCTCTTTAGGAGTATGTTTGTGTACCTAAATCTGTTTTACATTTCTCTGAAGTTTTGCTAATTTTTCTTTATTCTCTTTTTCCTCTGTATCTTTCAGATTGTATAATCACTATCAATGTCTTCAAGGTTGGTGATTCTTCTGCCAGCTCACAACTGCTGGTGAGCTGCTGTAGTGAACTGTTTCTTTTCATTTATTGTACTTTTCAACTCAGGAATGTCCATGTAGCTTTGTTACAAGTTTACTTTCTTTATTGTGGTTCTTGTTTTGAGGAAACATTGTCATTATAACTTTCCTTACTTCTTGAAATTTAGTTTCTCTGGTTCTTTGAATGTACTTACAATAGCTATTTTAAGTCTTTGTCTGCTAAGTTGACACCACTCCCCTCTCAAGGGAAGTTTCCCTTGCCTGTTTTTCTTCCTGTGTGGGATACACTTTTCTGTTTTTTTTTTTTTTTTTTTTTTTTTTAATGTCTCATAGTATGTTGTTGAAAAATATACATGGTAGATTATATAGCACCTTTAGGTTGTGAGTTTGTTGCTGGGGCTTCTTATTGCCTTTTATGTATTTTTTAGTGATGTGGCTGGACTACTTAGGTGAAATTTACTTTCCCTGCAATATATACCCTCTGATTTCTTTCCTTAGAGAGTGCAAAAATGGGCAGACGCCTAGTCATCCTGAGATAAGAGTAGTTTGAAAGGCTCTGTTTGACTCCCTCGTTCCCTGATACTTCTGTTAAGTTTTAACTCATCTACCTCTGTTGGTACTTTGCCCAGCTGTTAGCCTCTGCCATTTGCCCAATGAATACTTACTGTGTTTTTGTCAACATCCTGGGCATAAGTTGCTCCACAGTCTGATCCAGTTAAATCAGACTGCTGTGGAGTAGTAGCCTTTGACTCTAGTTTAAAGGCTTGTTTTAATACAGTTAGGGCTCTTCTTGTCTCTTTCCTGAGTTCTCTCTTTTTAACTTCTCATTGGTCAATGATTGAGCTTGTTGTTATCATAGAGGTAACAACTCCTAAAAATTACCAGAAAAATCTCCCTTGTTTTCAACTGCACTTTAAAGCTCAGTTTTCTAGTGGTTTCCTTACACATAAATTCACTTATTTTGTAGAAGGCAATGAGTTTGCCTTTCTTCCTGGCTTAATCTTTGGAGTTCCTACTCCAAAGATGGGGGCAGAGACAGTAACCCACTTCTTTCAGAGTGGCAGCCCTCCTTTATGAGGGCTCGGTGGGGCAATAGTCCTTGATCTTCTCCACTTTCTGTTACCCAGCTCATGCCCTTTGAGCAAGTTGTCACAAGGGGTAATTGGTGTCCAGGATTCTTGTCTTTCTGGGATAGATACTCCACCCAAAGAATAGGATGGAGAAGGGGACCCCAACCTGTCAGCTGGTCTTGCCTGGAATAGAGCTGCTGAAATATGCAGACTAGAAGGATGAAATTGATAGGAGAAATGTTGGTGATCTTCCCATTAGGGAGAGATATAACAGTCAGGTTATTTTAATTATCTTAATTTGGTAAATAGTAGAAAAAATAAGCCCAAATATATATTTTAATTTAATTGTCCAAGATTTCTATTGTTTGTCCAGGTGTTCTATAACTTCTATTCTAAAGTAGATTCTTAATATTTTATATTAATAATGGAAATCTAACGGATAATTACTTGAAGGACTATTTATTTAAATAAAAGTCAATTCTATTGAAATAAAGGGCATTCATCAACTGAAAACTACATTTTGAGAAGTACTATATTTTGAAAGAATTTGTTCACCACACAAGTTTATTGCATGTCTCTAGTAACCTGAATTAATGGAAAGCTTCCTAAGGCATTAACTTTGTGTTTCTTATCTAGTATGCCATTTCCATTTATTTTGAATCTAAAAAAAATAAGAATTATTTTCAACTTTTCCTGGTAGAATTTAATTTTCTGAAACAGCATTAAATAATGGTTCCCTAGAGCATTTATTTATTCTTAAATTAATTTTTATAGTCCTTTGAAGAGGTTTCCCCCAATGATGTTTGATTTAGTAACTAAAAAGAACAAACAACAACTTCAAAATCAACTTCATGCTGCCTCCCTCAGCCTATCTTTGGCCAAACTGTGAAGTGAGCTCAGATTATCTGCTGCATTCATCCCTTCCTTTTACATTCTTCTGGAAAGTGCCCTCCTCAGACACCATCCTGCTCTCCTTGGTCATATATTGCTTATTATTATGTGTTTTTGATTTTATCCCAAGATTGAGTCACTGTATTTTCAAGGCCTCAAATAGATATTTAAATAAGGTTGTGCCTAACAAGAAAAGTTATATTGCAGATGTCACACAGGTAATTTAGACTATACATATAGCATGCATTAATTTATAAGAATAAAAATTACCTGTGGCCTTTTAAACTTTGAAATTTATCAGAATTTCCAAATATATTTTAAATCAAAATATATCAGTGTTCACTTCTTTGCTGATAAAGTTAGTCTTCATAATCTTAAGAATGTGATTTTATTAAATCAGAATTGACAAAGTAAAAGAAGTCCTAAAAATGGCTTTATTTTCTTCCTATGATTCAGAGAATTTATAAAAATGTATATTTAGATACATTAGTTATAATATGATGAATGGCTAAATATAGGCCTGAACTGAGGGATCAGCAATAATAAAATTTTGAAGCTACTGCCTTAGCATATAACTATTTCTCTTTATGAACCTGTAGGTGGAAAGAAAAGAAAGGGTCAATAGACAAAATTACCTATTGATCTCTCAACAAACTGCATCCTTTTTTATAATAATGCATTTCCTGTTCCCTTCTGGATGTTATTGTATTATATTGTTATTGCAACTAAAGTATACAACAACTATCTGGAGCCTGAAGTTTGAGTTTGATTGCCTGTGCTTAAGACAAGACTATTCTTCCAAGTGTTTTAACTGTCTTTAAAAATGTTAGATATGGCTGATTCATGTCAATGTGTGACAAAACCCACTGCAATGTTGTGACGTAATTAGCCTCCAACTAATAAAAATAAAAAAAAAAATGTTAGATACTACTATAATCTATACATTAGCTGAGACTTTTATCTTTACTTATGTTGTATTTGTAAGAGAAGCTTTACAGTCGGGTCTTTTTCCATTTGATACCAAGATTGTATTTTAGATGTTATTACTGATCATCTACTCTTGCCCAGATTTCCTGTATATTCTGTCACATGTCAATATGGTGTTTCCAATCTTCATGTCCACACTGATATTCTGGAGTTAGTACTCTCAAAACAAAGAATGAACACAGTAAACTCAAGAGATTTGCGACAATGTAATTTGGGGTACAAGTGTGTGTGTATGCATACACATACTTCTGTGTGTTTGGGAAGGCAGGCCAATAAAGACATCCATTTTATTTTCAAATCACTTAGAAGGGGCCTGAGGCTCTTAAACATGCAATCAATGTTTATATATTGTCCTTTATGTATTTTCTTTAAAAAAAAAAGAGTCTTTTTCTCACAAACACATTTACCAATAAAATTAAGAAGTATCTTGAAAGTATTTTGTAGACAAACATTTGGGTCATAATAAAAATAAATGAATACTTGCCACAGAAAATAAATTATGTTTCACAATTTTCACAAGTCAGGGTCTAAGCCTCCATAATGAAAGAAACTCCTTCCTTGAAGCTTTTTTCCATTAAAAAATGTCCCAAGTTAAAGAGTCTATGCTTTGGCAATAGTTATCATGAGTCATGTGCTTTATATTTGTTATCTAATTTTCCATTCATTACTTAATTCAATAAGGCAATTATTATTGTTTTAGGATAGAATATAGCTTGTTCAAGGTCACACATATCTAATAACTGGTGAAGACAAAATTTAACCATAGGTCTGCCAGATTTCATGGTCTTTCTTTTTCCCACAATGATAAGATGCTTCCCTTCAGAAATGATATCTCAAGGCCAGACTCCTGCAATGACTGCAATTTAATTTAGTTGCAAAAGAATCACCTGTGTTTCAAAAATGAGGTGCAGTATATTTAATAGCAGAAAGAAATTAAATTGGTGCTTCTGTGGGAAATAATGCTAGCTATACTGGCAATCTACTCTAGTGCTATCGCCTGGAAAATCCCATGGACACGAGATCCTGATAGGCTACAGTCCATGGGGTCGCAAAGAGTAGGACACGACTGAGTGCCTTCACTTCACTTATATGTGAAACAAATAATGTTAAAATATGTATTATAGGGAATTTAGTGACAAATTATTATTTTCCTTTGGGATTCAATGGTGACTCAGCTGATAAAGAATCTGCCTGCCTTGCAGGAGACCTGGGTTTGATCCTTGGGTTGTGAAGATCCCCTGGAGAAGGGAATGCTACCCACTCCAGTATTCTGGCCTGGAGAATTCCATAGATTTTATAGTCCATGGGGTCGCAAAGAGTCGGACACATCTAATCGACTTTCACTTTTTGTTCTTTTTAGTAATGGGAGAATTCACATTTAGTCTAGGAAAGTGTTAGTTGTTCAGTTGTGTTCAACTTTTTGTGACCCCATGGACTGTAGCTCCCCAGGCTCCTTTGTCCATGGGATTTTCCAGGCAAGAATATTGGAGTGGGTTGCCATTTCCTTCTCCAGGGGATCTTCCTGACCCAGGGGTTGAACCCAGGTCTCCTGAATTTCAGACAGACTCTTTATCATTTGAGCCACCAGGGAAATCCTTCTTTTAGTAGTAAGCATGTTATAAAATGTCAGTTGAATATTGGCAACCTTTTTATCAGATCTATCCTGTATGATCACACAATGTGAAAAATACCGTTCCATTTGCAGGGAAGCAGAATAAAAATTTATAAAAAACATTTTATCTTCACTTAAAGCCTAATCCATTTGAAAAAGTATCTTTAATATAATTGTGTCATTAAATCATAAAAATGGAAATTGTGTTAACAGCAGGATGTTATCTTTTATTGAGGGCAAACAGCAGGGCTGCTGCTAATGAGAACGTCATCAACTTATCAGCAAAAGGTCAACCTAAAGAGCTCTTTAACCAATTTCTCCCTAAGTAGTTATTTTTTCCCCTTTGATGGCATATCATACTGACAAGCTAGGCTTATACTTGGCTGTATTATTATGAATCAGTCTCTGTTATGACAAAACATATACAATTGCAAGACATTCATTGAATTTGGGACACATTGTTCAGTAGTTAATTTCTTTCCCTGAAAGGAATATCAGGCTCATTTTGGTGATGTTGTTGCTTTGTTCATTTATTGTAAACATTTTGATATTATATTAGTGAGACCTTGAAAGGTGTAAATATATTTTAAACAATGGGTAAGGACATTGCTACTGTCCAAACAATGGTAATGTTTGGATAAAAGCAGGGCCTTACATATTGATCAGATTCTTATGTATATTCTATTAAGTGCCTTCTCTACAAATAGATACAATAGTAATTAAAATTATGGTGTCATTTACTATGAGCTTATTTTCTGCCATACACTCATCCATGTACTGGATAAGCACCCTTCATTTTGTATTCACAGCAAGCTTTTAACAATTACAGTGATTAACTTTTGTTTGCTTTTCTGTAGGTTTTTGAAGAGTGTCTTAGAGCTCATAAGAGTTCACCAAGATTTGATTAGAATTGCTTTATAATGATAGTTGTTAGGCTCAAGCTTTTGGAATATAGGACACCGGAAGCCATTGAGTATATCACCTGGCAATCTGTGCTTATACCAGCAGTATGTAGCAAGCAATTATTAAAATTAGTGATAATAATAATAACAGTAATATTTATTCCAGACATCTCATTTTCCCAATTGAATCTCTCTATTACTCATTTAATTTTGAATTAAATGACTATAAAAGATTAGTCAAAAGGCTAATAAAGAAAGCAAAATTAATTCAAATCTCACTTTAAATTCTCACTTTTTAAAGTGCTGTAATGTTTAACTTTATGTGTAAATTGGGTAGGTCTTAGAACTCAGATATGTGGTCAAACATTGGTATAAATGTACCTCTGAAGTAATTTAGGTGACATTACATTTAAATCAGTAGATTCTGAGTAAATCAGATTATCCTCCATACCATAGATGAGCCTTATCCAATCAGTTGAGGGTTTAAAAGAAAAAAGGACTGATTTCTTTCAAGGAAGAGGGAATTCTATCAGCAGACTATCTTTAAACCCAAGCTGTAAGCTCGGTTCTTTTCTAGGTCTCCAGCCTGCTAGCCAGTCCTGTAAATGTTGGACTTGCACACCTCTACAATCATCACAGACATATGAGCTCATTACTTAAAATAAATTTCTATTCCTCTCTCTCACACTCTATAAATTATATATATGAACATGTATGAGATAGAGATATACACACACTACAGAGACACAGGTTGATTTTTCTCTGAATAACCCTAATACAAATATGTAACACAAATCTGTAATGACTAAAAAGCATTGTTGAAACCCTCTTTGGGGAAATGGGCACAGTGTCATCATATTTTTATGTCTTAGAAGAGAGAATGCTCGTAAAATTCTCCATCATATATATCTCCCAGATGTGACTATTAATATTTTGATGACATCAACCGTATGTGGGTGATGTTTCTAATTAAGTGTAAATTTTATGTGAAATTCATCTAATTTAAACCATTTATCCAATGTTTTCACAGATTTGAATATGTCTTAACCAGCTTGGAATTAGATGTACAGGAAAAGTTTGAATACGGATTAAATAGAAACCGGGTATGCAGATTTTATGACTAAATCTTCTGACCTAACAACATTATTTAAAATTTCAATTCAAGGACACTTATTCTTTGAAGAAATATTTTTTCCACAATTGCATCAAATATTACGCTAGTTAAAGTCAGATGTTTCTTTCATTTTGTTTCCACGCTTTAGGCTGGTGTCAATATTGATCACAACATCACATAGAAGTAAGTACATTTCATACTTCTTTTAGAGATCTTAGCTCTAAAATGTGTGTTTCAAAGAGGATTTCAGTCTACAAAGAGAATTTAACCATTTAGAGGTTGTTATATAGATGTAGATACAGTAAACTGTGTATTTCTCAGAGCATCCTGCCACATCCTTACCTATAAATAAATCAGACTACAAAATTCTATATAAGTATTCAACTTCAGTATAGAGAAGATTAGCATCACATTTTTCTATAAAGCAGTTTATTAAATCAATTATATAATGATTTAATGTTTAATATAAAACTCCTTTGCACTAATGATAATATTTGCATTAATACATTTTTGTTAACCACTTAGTAGCTTATATGAGCTTAGTCATATGATTGAAAAGGGGATTTGCAACCACTGAAATTTAGGGCAATTGAAACTGAAAAAACTTATTTCTCTCTAGTCTATTATATTTCTTACGTAAGTAGTCTTGGTCTGTTCTGGCTGCTATAAAAAAATAGGACAGATTGTATGGCTTTTAAGTGATATAAGTTTATTTCTAACAGTTTTGAAGGTTAGAAATTCAAGGTCAGGTTGCCTTCATGACTGGGTGAGGGCACTTTTCTGGGTAGCAGACTTTTTGTAGTTGCCTCAGATGGTGGAAGGGGCTGGAGGTTCTGTGGTGCTTCTTTTATGAGGGCACTAATCCCATGCATGAAGGCTTAACCCTCATTACCTAAGCATTTCCAGAAGACCCTACTTTCTAATACCATCATATTAGACATCAGGATTCCAACATATAAATTTGGGGAGAACCCAAACACTCAGACAACAGCAGTGGGTATGACTCTAATATCAATATCAAGACCCATAAATCCAACAATGAAGAGACTTAAACTCTCTGAAGTATGCTGTTACTCTACCCTATGTTAGCATTATAAAATAGCAGCACTGGAGAAAGGCATAGAAAGGATCAGTCAAAGCACTCGTGGCCCGGATTTTTCCATCTTTGTCTGGTCTGTTTCCACTTATTTTGATTGGTAAATTACCGTTTCCTTCCTCCTTTAAGAGAGTACCTTATTTCCCTCTTGCCTTTGGGATTGGAAATATATGTGCTTTGCTGGAGAGACTGAAGCAGAAATACAAGTTTGAAGGAGATTTCTCTGTGAAGGTTCCCCTTTGCAACACCGTGTTCTAGTATTACCTTGAGGACATTCTTAGGCTGCTGCCTGTCCTGGGAGGAGGATACAAGATTCAGAGGGAAGAACAGAGTGAAGTCAGCTTCCCAGTCTGGGTCAATCAAGCAGAGTAATTTTATTTGTCCCATGAAGTTTATTTTCCAATTCCTCCAAAGGTCCTCTGCAGTAGGACCTCTTGTGCCTATGGTACCTGTAGTCAAGTGGTTGGCTTATGCAGAAGTGCACAGCTTGACAGATCTTGAACCTAGCCAGACAATTAGAAACTAGTATTTATACGCTCAAGCCAACATAAACAAGTAGCGATGAAAGATTGATCTCTTCCTTTTTCATGCCTAAGGAGGGAATATAATCAGTTTTCATTGTTATGAAGTAACTGTTCAAAAAATAAATAAGAATGAGTAATATTTGGAAAAGCTAAACTACAGGTAGAGATTTGGTAGCATTACAACTCCCTCCATCGTCTGATCACAGATTATTTAGATGTGCTTTGTAGAACATGATTTTGATTTTTAGCTAGGACTGCAATCAGATTTTCAAAGAAATATGGCTTTTTATAATCTTTATGTAAACATAATTATCTCTTTTGCTTACTAGGAGACCTTTCCCCCTCATGATGCATAAGGAAAGCAAACATTTAAACATTTACCTAAGGCAATAATTGCCACCTGCAAAGTATCAACTCATTAATGAACTGTTTTATGTACTTGGCCAAAATTACAGAGCGATTTCATATTGCCTAGGAAGGCTCTAGACATGATTCTTCAAAATCATGCTCAATTGTCCACCAAAACAGAACTAGTATATTCACATTTATTTTGTCTTTTTTCTTAATGTTTTCTTGTTTAGATAAAACTTCACCATGGTTTAGATTAGCCCTCAAATTACATTTTGCTGAAATGAAATTTGTGTGTCTATCTCTGTGGAAGTAAGTGATATAACTACCTTACTTAATTTGAAAATAGTAATGCTGGTTCTATTTATATTTTCTTTAGCAATTCTGACTATATGTTACATGGATAAAAATCAGCAGCTAACCAAAAGCAAATTCTGTGCAACCAAAATATAACTCAATTCCACAGATTTGTATTGAATATCTACTGTCTTCCAAGCACTGTTTTCAATCTGCAATGAATAGAACAGTCTTTCTTTTCCTGGAAATTACATTCTGGTTAAAATGTTCCACAATTGGATATAATTGTTTTATGAGGGATTGATTAATTATTCCATTCATTCATTAAACAAGGACTCATTTAACACATATAGTAACATATGAGGTCCTTTTTGACACTGAAATACAGCATGAAAAGAGAGGATACATGTCCATGTGGAGTATATTGATATGAGATATGGAAAACAGAAGGTAATAAGTGAAAAATACACAAGACAGTTTGGGTTGTGATAGGTGTTATAGTTGGTTTTAGGGAAAAGAGAAGGAAAGTCACCAGAAAGTCGCATCTAAGAGGTGGTTTTTCTAAAGCAATGCCATTTGTGCTAATAACTGACCGATGAGAGTGAGTAAGGCATGCAGAAACTTGGGAGAACATTTCAGCAAATTCCAAGCAAAAGACAAATGGGCTATAAATCTATGCAGTGATGATCCAACACAATGGCAATCAAGAGAATGAAAATTAAGTAACAACTAGGTGTGATTTTACCTGTCTATTACATTGGCACATGTCTTGATGTCTAAGAATATCTAGAGAAATGAGAACTCTTATTCACAGCTTATGAAAGTTACAGTAGAGTGGAGATTAGTTAAGAACTATTTGCCAAAGGTAAAGATTCTATGTCTCATTTCTCTTCTATAAATGCTAGAGAACTGTTTGTACATTCGCATTGTCGCTTGCGGTTACACAGGGTTCATTTGCTAAAGAATCACAAGACCTAGAATTACAATGCCCATAAGGCTATAGTTCATTGCAGGAAAAGGAATAACACTAAAGCAACAGTACACATTGCAATCTGTTTAAGCCATGCAAGTATTAATAATGCACCACAGAGAAAGAGAAGTAATGGGCGATGTTGGAATGTGTAGCTATGAACCCAGAGTAATGCCCAGGGCAGGACCTTCCTGAATCGCGACAACAGTGCTAAGAAATACATTTTTTTTTTTTTTTAATCCTGAAGATAACATAGAACCATTTTATATGTTAACTAGAGCCCATTGATGATCAGATTTATAAGGCGACAGAGAGATGGATACTCAAAGAAGAAACAGATAATACTGTCCTGTCTACTTTCCTATTGGGAATAATACTACATATGCCCTTCATGAGTAGAGACAAGCAAGTCACTTTCCTTAATTCTTAATAGTCATTTTGTTTGTTTATTTGTATGTTTTTTTTAGAGGCAAACAGAAGAAGACTTAAAGGAAAGATTTCCAACTCATTCAGTTCAGTTCAGTCACTCAATCGTATCCAACTCTTTGTGACCCCATGAATTGCAGCACACCAGGACTCCCTCTCCATGACCAACTCCTGGAGTTTATGCAAACTCATGTCCATCAAGTCGGTGATGCCATCCAGGCATCCATCCTCTGTCGTCCCCTTCTCCTCCTGCCCCCAGTCCCTCCCAGCATCAGGGTCTTTTCCAATGAGTCAACTCTTCACATGAGGTGGCCAAAGTATTGGAGCTTCAGCTTCAGCATCAGTCCTTCCAATGAACACCCAGGACTGATCTCCTTTAGGATGGACTGGTTGGATCTCCTCGCAGTCCAAGAGACTCTCAAGAGTCTTCTCCAACACCATAGTTCAAAAGAATCAATTTTTCGGAGCTCAGCTTTCTTCACAGTCTAATTCTCACATCCATACATAACCACTGGAAAAACCATACCTTTGACTAGATGGGCCTTTGTTGGCAAAGTAATGTCTCTGCTTTTTAATATGCTATCTAGGTTGATCATAACTTTCCTTCCAAGGAGTAAGTGTCTTTTAATTTCAAGGCTGCAATCACAATCTGCAGGGATTTTGGAGTCCAAAAAATAAAGTCTGACACTGTTTCCACTGTTTCCCCATGTATTTTTCATGAAGTGATGGAACCAGATGCCATGATCTTAGTTTTCTGAATGTTGAGTTTAAGCCAACCTTTTCACTCTTCTCTTTCATTTTCATCTAGAGGTTGTCTAGTTCCTCTTCACTTTCTGCCATAAGGGTGGTGTCATCCACAAATTTGAGGTTATTGATATTTCTCCCAGCAATCTTGATTCCAGCTTGTGTTTCCTCCAGCCCAGCGTTTCTCATGATGTACTCTGCATATAAGTTAAATAAGCAGGGTGACAATATACAGCCTTGAGGTACTCCTTTTCCTATTTGGGACCAGTCTGTTGTTCCATGTCCAGTTCTAACTGTTACTTCCTGACCTGCATCTAGATTTCTCAAGAGGCAGATCAGGTAGTCTGGTATTCCCATCTCTTTCGGAATTTTCCACAGTTTATTGTGATCCACACAGTCAAAGGCTTTGGCATAGTCAATAAAGCAGAAATAGATGTTTTTCTGAAAGTCTCTTGCTTTTTCAATGATCCAGCAGATGTTGGCAATTTGATCTCTGGTTCCTCTGCCTTTTCTAAAACCAGCTTGAACATCTGGAAGCTCGTGGTTCATGTATTACTGAAGCCTGGCTTGGAGAATTTTGAGATTTACTTTACTTGTGTGTGAGATGTGCAATTGTGTGGTAGTTTGAGCATTCTTTGGAATTGCCTTTCTTTGGGATTGGAATGAATACTGATATTTTCCAGTCCTGTGGCCACTGCTGAGTTTTCCAAATTTGCTGGCATATTGAGTGTCGCACTTTCACAGCATCATCTTTCAAGATTTGAAATAGCTCAACTGGAACTCCATCACCTCCACTAGCTTTGTTCATAGTGATGCTTCCTAAGGCCCACTTGACTTTACATTCCAGGATGTCTGGCTCTAGGTGAGTGATCACACCATTGTGATTATCTGGGTTGTGAAGATCTTTTTTGTACAGTTCTTCTGTGTATTCTTGCCACCTCTTCTTAATATCTTCTGCTTCTGTTAGGTCCATACCATTTCTGCTTGAGGCTATTCTTGGACTTCCCTTGTGGCTCAGCTGGTAAAGAATCCAGCTGCAATGTTGGAGACCTAGGTTCAATCCCTGGGTTGGGAAGATCCCCTGGAGAAGGAAAGGGCTACTCACTCCAGTATTCTGGCCTGGAGAAATCCATCGTCTGTATAGTCCATGGGGTTGCAAAGAGTCAGACACGACTGAGTGGCTTTCACTTTCAGTTAGAAAACTATTTTAACTCTCTGAACTTTAAATTCTTATTTGTAAAATGATACTTACCACACAGTAGGAAGAATGTTAAATGTAATAACTTATGTAAAGTTTTTAAAAGGATGTCAATAATATAGCAAGAACTTGTTAGTCATTCAGTCATATCCAACTCTTGGTGACCCCATGGACTGTAGCCCTCCAAGTTCCTCTATCCATGAGATTCTCCAGGCAAGAACACTGGAGTCAGTTGCCATTCCTCTTCCAGAGGATCTTCTCGACTCAGGGATCAGACCCGGGTCTCCCGCATTGCAGGCAGATACTTTACCATCTGAGCCACCATGGAGCAAGAACTTAATACATGAATATTGTTACAATTATTATTCATAAATGAGAAAATTCCTATGGAGTTTCTTATCACCGTATAGTGGTACTCATATTTGCATTTTGAAGAGTATTCTAAGAGCATACGCGGGCTAAGTCACTTCAGTCCTGTCTGACTCTTGGTGACCTATGTACTGAAGCCTGCCAGGCTCCTCTGTCCATGGGATCCTCCTGGCAAGATTCCTGGAGTGGATTGATGCCCTCCTCCAGGGGACCTTCCTGACCCAGAAATCAAATCCAAGTCTCTTTTGTCTACTGCATTGGCAGGCAGTTTCTTTACCACTAGTGCTACCTGAGCCACCCATTCTAAGAGTATATAACACAAAATCCACAATATACACATACATAACTGAAACTTGGGTATTTAGGAAATTTGTCCTCAGGTGTCAAGGATTTATAATCACAAAGCTTCAGTTTAGTGAAGTTTAGTGATGACATAAGAGGAAAAAAACTGGAATTCATGGGTAGAGTTACTGACAAAGGGTACTGGGTGCATAGGGTGATCATGGAAGTGTCTGCGCCTTGCCAGTGGCATATTCCCTCTTTCCATTCAGGAGGATGGATCTGAAATGATATTTTAGAGATTGAGAAATAATATAATTCTGATTATCAATGTGTACATCTGACTGGCCAGTAAAGCCTAGCTTTCCAGGGCTATTCTGGGGCTCAATGTCAGTAGAGGATGTGAAGATAAAGAGCAGTATTTGCCCGTTGCTTTATAGCTTTTCTGTGTGAGTGTTATACAGCTCTACTGATTAAATTAGTGAAGAGTTTTCCTTTTCATTCTTTTGTTTGTTGTTTTATTTTGATGTTTGGTTGTGAGATTTGGCATTGCAAGAAAACACCCTATGTAATTATGAGAGAAGAAACACAGAATTTCAGACACAAGATTAGGTTTCTGATTATATTTGAGAGTTGGGAGACTCAAAAGGGATGTTTATTAGTATTAACACTGTCATCATTTTGAATAACCCCATCTGTTGAAGTTCACATAAAATTGGTGAAACCCCATTTTGCATACTATAGGAAAACTGTTCTTCCTTTTGTTCTTTCTGGAATCTTGATGACATTGGGAGGGTTGATTGTATTTCTCCTCATCACCACTGGCTCTGAGTGCCTGCTTCCTTTTCTTCTCTGCTGGTCTCCACTAGACAAAGCCTTAAATCCATTAAAGTTTCCAAATGTCATTCTGTATTGTTCAAGGATCCTCTCCTTTTCCTGATATTTCCCCCTCACCCCTTTCCTTTTTGCTTCAGTCCTTATTTTAGAAAGGGTAATTGAGATCTGTCACTTGGAAATTTTTTCTTGTTCAGAGAGCACTGAAAATTGTGTCAAGAATCCAGTCCTATATTTATCAGATAGAAAAGAATATTTAGTAATATGCCATCAAAACTAAAACCAACCACCTCAAAAAATAATCAATCTGTACAGTCTTGAACTGAATTCCCTGGAAACAATTGTCAATGTTTTTCTACCTTATAGATGAAATGTCAGATTGATGGTGCCTATTGGATCTCTAGTACCCAGGCAGAAATGGAAGGACTGGGAAGAGGACTGGGTAGGATACAGTTGGAAGCAGAGATCAGTGAAGAGTTGCAGGTTCCTTGAGAGGCCTGGAAAATGAAGAGGAATAAGTTCCTCTTATGATGTCTGGTCATACTGTTTATGGGGTTCTCAAGGCAAGAATACTGAAGTGGTTTGCCATTACCTTCTCCAGTGGGCCACATATTATCAGAACTATCCATCATGATCCATCTGTCTTGGTTGGCTATCAGGAAGCATTTAGCAAGAGGCTTCCTGTGTGCTGTTTTAGATCTGTCAAGAACCCTCTGACCCTTATTAATTCCTGAATATTCAGGAATTAAGAGGAGAGGCATGCCTTTCCCGGGGCTGAGGAATCCAGGCATTTCTCATTACGGTGATAAGTACCCTCTTCCTTTTTATGAGTCATACGGTAAAAAGTGATTGTTTGCAACTCTCTCTTTGATAGGGATCGTCTTATGTTTTTTAAGTCTGGAATTTTAATCTTTATCTTTGCTGAGAGTAACCACCTTGTAAGACACTATATATGCACATACCATGTTGATTAAAACACCTTTGCTCCATCAGAGCTTGGGTCCCCGTGTCTTTCTTTCTATTCTTCCTGTCTTTCTCTCTATCTCTCTATTTCTGGCTAATTCCTTGGAGCGCAGAGGCCCGCTGAGCTCACTTTCTTGCCCGGGCTTCTAAGACCCTCTCGAGAAGGCGCCCTGTGCCTTCACCCACTCGAGAGGGCACCCGGTGCCTCCGTGCAGCGCGCGAGCCATAAGAACAGGACTCTATTGGTTTTCCGTGTAAACCAGGGGATAGCAGACTCTTTCTCTCTCTTACTTTCTTATCATCCACTCTGGACCACCAGGTTCTGGTCCATTAAAGGACCAACAGGTGGCTCTACATGGCATGACTCATAGTTTCATTGAGTTAGACAAGGCTGTGTACCATATGATCAGTTTGATTAGTTTTCTGTGATTGTGGTTTTCATTCTGTCTGCCCTCAGATGGATAAGGATAAAGGGCTTATGGAAGCTTCCTGATGGGAGAGACTGACTAAAGGGGAAACTGACTCATTGGAAAGGACCATGATGCTGGGAACAATTGAAGGGAGGAGGGGAAGGGGATGACAGAGGATGAGATGGTTGGATGGCATCATCGACTCATGGACATGAGTTTTAGTAAGCTCTGGGAATTGGTGAAGGATAGGGAAGCCTGGCATGTTGCAGTCCATGGGGTCACAAAGTGTCAGCCGCGACTGAGCATCTAAATTGAACTGAATGTCTGGGATTCAGTGTAGAAAGACTAATAATAGTTTATAGATAGAGCAGATAGAAACAAGCCTCTTAGTTTATATTTGATTGCAGGCTTTCACTTGGTTATCACATATGCAAATTTGAGTTTAGAAATGAGGGTTTAAACCTTTGGATCAAAAGCACCCTAAGTAATGTGAATGCAATTGATAAGAGACAGAGAGAAATTTGTAAAAATAGGTTACTGAAAGGTAAAAATTTGATTTCTAGAAATAAAAAACAAAACAAAACTCAAGAGAAGAGCTATAAGACAAAGATGAGGAAATTTCTCAGGATATAAAAGGAAATACATTTTAAAATAAAAATCAAAAGTCATAACGTATTCAGCTAGGAAATCTAACACTGCTAACAGACATTCTAGAGAACAGAGAAATGTGTAGCTGAAATAAATAGTAGTGCCCGCCCCCTCCCAACCCCACAGGCATCTTTTGGTCACCAGATGTTTAAATGAAGTGAAATAAAATAAATATTCTCTTTAGCTGATAAACCTATTATTTATGTGTAATGTAAAATCTTATTTCTCTACAAACCTTATCTATAAAATGACTGATTTACGTATTTTATTTCCCTGCTTGACTTACAGATATTGACTTTGAAAAGACAGGTTTATTTTAGTTTATCCACACTGTTGGCTTCAGATAAATTTGAGGTAAGTTCTAAGACCTCTTAGTTTACCACTTTAAACTTAATTTACCAGTTTAATTTGGTTTTTCTCAGAAACATATCCTTCATTATATCAAATACAATTCCAGATCATATTGTTATGATCTGCATCCATTTTCATTCCTTAAGCTATCCCTCCAGTAAATCATAAAATTATGCATATTATTATTAATATGTACCATAATATATATTCTTAGAATAAACTTTACTTGAAACTCATATTTTTATTTTATAATGGTAGATAATTTTGCAGATATTTATAATTATTTTCTATTTATATTCATAAATGAATTTTGTCTATTATTTTCTTTGAATTACTGTTGTTCATGAAATTTTTAAAAATCATCTTTTTCTGTAACTTGAAGTGTTATTATTTGGGAATTTTCCATATTTGTTTTAAGTTTTTCTTAATTGTTATCATATTTCTTTGTTTTAAATCTTATCCCATGATTTAGAATAAGGCACAATTTTTCTGCATTATTTTTGGTTACCTATTAAACTAAATATCTGTGCATATATGTTTAAATATACCTCTATTTGTATGTATATCGATAACCATAGGCATCTTTAAAGATAATAAAATAATAAAGAGATTTCTTATTATCTCCTAACAATGTACAAGAAGAAATTTTATTAGACTTTATCCCCTCCTTCCTTTATACTACCATTGTATTGTATTGTTAGTCTCAAATTTAAACGTATTTTACATCTATTTTTGAGATATATATTTTGATTCTTCTTTTACCTGTGCAGTTCCTTTAATAAAGTCAATTTAATGAGGGTTATAAAGCAAACTATTCAAAATATAGATTCAGAAAATATTTTTTCTTCGGCTTAACATAAATAAGAGTTTTTACTTTAAAAGGCTACTCAGAACATTATATTATCACAACTTTTTCCTTAACAAACATGGGCATACTGCTTTATTTTCTTTTAGATTTTATGCTACAAAATGCAAGGATGATAACCTGTATTTACACTGTTGAATAGTTGTCTGATTTTCTTTGACTTCCAAGTAGTCTCACATATCACCCATTTTCTATACATTGGCATTTACTTATTTCTTTGTCTTTATTAGAGCTGATTGGGACTCTGTGAGCCTGTTATCCTGAAGTATTGAAGCTTCTTCAGCTGTTAGAAATTTAGTTTTTATTAAATATAAACATTGAACATTTCAACTTTTCCACAGGCGATTTTATTTTCCTCATTATATATTCATATAGTATACCTAATCCTCCTAGTTTCTCATATTTTCTCAGGGTTTGTTTCAGTACCTTACATTTAGAATTTGGCTCTAGTTTTGCTGTTGTCACTAGTGTGATAGTATAATACAAAAATTACAGTTTTAACCTCTAAGGATTCTTTCTGGTATTAATTGCAATTTTCCAACAATTAAATAGCTTTTAAAATTTCATTGATAGGATTTTTAACATTCTTTGTATTATTTTGTAATTTTCTATAGCAGTTATTTTGCTTTGAGGACTTGGGGGTATTTGTTTTGAATATAGCTTTGTGATTCTTTTCTTTTTATTTAAAGTTATTTTATGTGGAGCCAAACTGATTGCATATGAATTATCTTTCTTTCCTTTGACAATGGACCACCTACAAAACTTGTTTTGCATTAATTTTGTCAACTGTAGAGTAGAAAATCTGCCTCCCTCAAGTCTTTGTCCTTTGCTGTAACCTGGATTAGTTTTGGAAGAAGGGATTGGATTATCTATTCATATACTTTCCAAAATTATGCTTTTCTTTTTTAATTAGCATTTTACATATGATTTAAGCATAATTTATTATGCTTCACATGATTTTCTTTGTCATAATTTCTTGCCAATACAATAAAAACCTCCCTATATACTTATAACTCTGTCTATATCTTTTTCACATGCATCCATATTTATGTGTGTAAATGAAAAAGAAAGACAAACTTCAGTTCTTTAACTTGGGAACTTAAAATATTAATTTAATTAATCAACATTTTTGAAGATGTACACATTTATCAATAACTAAAGTGCTTAAAGCAATTCCTGGTCAATACTAACTGTGGGATATGTTAATATTAATTATTTCTAATATTAAATCTGCAGTTGTTTTTTTTTTAATCTGTTTGTCTTTGTGTTGACTCTACATGCTCAAACTTCTAGGCAGAGCTCTTTATTCCATAGTAGAAGTCAAATAGTGCAATGATTTGTGGACATCTTCCACATTTTGTTCAATATGAGAGAAAAAGCAACCGCAAGGAGATTATATTCACTGTGATTTTCAGCCTCCTAGAGACACCGTTATTTATACAGAGATAAAGTTGAAAGTAGATAATGAGAGACATGAGATTTCACTTTTATTCTGTAACAACCTAATTTTGGCTGCTTTAATATGTCAATCCAATAAGCAGAGACCCTCTTTTCAAGCCAGTTTTGGGGGACTTGCTACCTCTCTTACTCCTGCTTGCCTCCTCTCATCAGGTCTTCCTTTACTCCTGTAAGCCTGTCTACCCACTAGATAATGGTCCAGTTTTCTGCTGTCTACAGATTTTGTTAGGGGAAGCACACTGATTGAAACTGCCCACCCTGGCCAGGCACCATAGTAACAATTAGCATGAGTTGTTTTATGACAGGAAATCCTGATAAGGAATACGGAACGAATAAGCCACCCCCAACCAGAAGAGTTTGGGAAAGGTCAAAAGGAGACACCACGTGTCTGTCCACTTCCCAGAACACCTCTCGATAGCATCCATCTTGGCTGAGCGATGTGCGCCACCAGGAAAGACTCTGAATTAGATTGATTGGCCAAAGACCACCTGGAAACTAATCCCATCACCATAAAACCTGAGACTGCGAGCCACGTGGCAGAGCAGTTCTCCTGGGTCCTCTCACCCTCCTGCTCTCCACCCGGGTGCCCTTTCCCAATAAAATCTCTTGCTTTGTCAGCACATGTGTCTCCTCGGACAATTCATTTCTGAGTGTTGGACAAGAGCCCAGTTTTGGGCCCTGGAAGGGGTCCCCGTTCCTGCAACAGTTTCAACAGAGTTTGTCTATTGATTTCAGTGGCCCTCCCACAAATTTAAGATATGTTGATGAGTCTGAATGTGTGTTCATGCATGAAAGAGAAAGAGAGGCAAAAAGTGACAGAGGCAGAGACATAGAGATGAGGAGAGAAGGACAGAAAGAGGAAGTTATAAAAATAATCTTCTCATTCTCCCTTTTCCCTTAATTTTTCAAGTATGAAATCTATGATTATTGGTCAGCATACTGTCTTTGGTTTTTTCAACCAAAATATTTCCTAATCAAATTCTACCAAATTTGACATATTTGGCAGAGAATCACTTCTCTAGTTTTCAGTAAGGATTAGAAAATTCCTTTTACACTCACTTATATAGAAAGAAATAAGTTCCACTTGATATTAGAATGATATTCATATAAAAAGTATATAACCCAGCTTCTTACTTTTTTTTAATGAGGGGGAAAGAATCAAGACTCTGAAATTATACAATATATTTAAGAAATTTAATGTACTTGATAAAGAACATTTTGTGTAATTATCATCTAAGTGTGAAATAACTTGTGCCTCTATTATCAGATTCCTAAAAGCATGTATTAACTAGTACACTTCTCTTATTGTCTGTCTTGATTAAAATATTAAATGGGCAAAATTTATCAGTATTTCATCTTCTCTCTGCCTGATATCCAGAGATGTGTATTCGCTTTAAAGCGCCAACTCTGGAAAGTTCTTAATGACTACATTCTCATTTATTTATTCATTCAATCCATTCAGCAAATTTTTTTTTGCCCCTATTTTGTGCCAGGGACTTTTTTAGGTGTTGCAAATATAGCTGAGAAATAAATCCGTGTCCTTGTGGAGTTGACATTTAACTGGGGCAAACAGAGCGTAAACAAGTTAATTTATAATATATTAGTAGCAATAAGTGCTATGAATAAAGAAGAATAAAGCTGCTTAATGGCATGAAATAGTGGGTGTGGACTGGGGTACTATTTCAGATAAGAAAGAATTTGGAGACTGGATAAATTAGTGAAAGATTCAAATACATTAGGGAGAAAAACGGAAAGCATAGGGAAAAATTTGTAAAAGCTATGAATTTATACAATGGAGAAAAGACAATCTCTTTAACAAGTGGTGCTGGGAAAACTGGTCAACTGATCAAACTGGTAAAAGAATGAAACTAGAACACTTTCTAACACCATACACAAAAATGAACACAAAATGGACTAAAGATCTAAACATAAGACCAGAAACTATAAAACTCCTAGAGGAAAACATAAGCAAAACACTTTCCAACATAAATCACAACAGGATCCTCTATGACTCACCTCCCAGAATAATGGAAATAAAAGCAAAAATAAACAAATGGGACCTAATTAAATTTAAAAGCTTTTGCACAATGAAGGAAACTATAAGCAAGGCAAAAAGACAGTCTTCAGAATGGGAGAAAATAGTTCCAAAGGAAGAAACTGACAATTAATCTCAAAGATATATAAGCAACTCCTGCAGCTCAATTCCAGAAAAATAAATGACCCAATTAATAAATGTGCCAAAGAACTAGACAGACACGTCTCCAAAGAAGACATACAGATGGCTAACAAACACATGAAAAGATGCTCAACATTACTCATTATCAGAGAAATGCAAATCAAAGCCACAAGGAGGTACCATTTAATGCCGGTCAGAATGACTGCTATCCAAAAGTCTACAAACAAATGCTGGAGAGGGTGTGGAGAAAAGGGAACCCTCTTAACTTGTTGTTGGGAATGCAAACTAGTACAGCCGCTATGGAGAACAGTGTGGAGATTCCTTTAAAAACTGGAAATGGAACTGCCACATGACCCAGCAATACCACTGCTTGGGTATACACACTGGGGAAACCAGAATTGAAAGAGACATGTGTACCCTAATGTCCAACACAGCACTGTTTATAATAGGCAGGACATGGAAGCAACCTAGATGCCCATCAGCAGATGAATGGATAAGAAAACTGTGGTACATATACACCATGGAATATTACTCAGCCATTAAAAAGAAAACATTTGAATCAGTTCTAATGAAGTGGATGAAACTGGAGCCTATTATACAGAGTGAAGTAAGCCAGAAAGGAAAACATCAATACAGTATACTAACGCATATATATGGAATTTAGAAAAATGGTAACGATAACCCTATATGCGAGACAGCAAAAGAGACACAGATGTATAGAACATTCTTTTGGACTCTGTAGGAGAAGACGAGGGTGGGACGATTTGAGAGAATAGCATTGGAACATGTATATTATATGTGAAACAGACCACCAGCCCAGGTTGGATGCATGAGACAAGTGCTCAGGGCTGGTACACTGGGAAGACCCAGAGGGATGGGATGGGGAGGCAGGTGGGAGAGGGGTTCAGGATGGGGAACACATGTGCACCCATGGCTGATTCGTGTCAATATATGGCAAAAACCACTAAAATATTGTAAAGTAATTAGCCTCCAATTAAAATAAATAAATTAAAAATAAATAAATAAAAATTAACATTAAAAAAGGAAATATGATTAACATATTCAGAGATGAGAAAGGAGACCATTGATTTGAGGCCCAGGAAGTGAAGGGAGGAGAGGTAAGTCACAGAAGTGACCCCGTGTGAACTGGGGACTTGTGGGAGGGTTTTTGCCAGAACAAGGATATAACTTACCACATCATCATTTCAAAATGACCACTGCAATGCTGAAGACAGCCATGCCATTACATTAGCTTGAAAAAAACTGGATAATTGAGAAAAGTGTAACTCTAAAAGAATACGTTAGCCAGTAACTTGTCAAAATCAAGCAACATTTGCTCTGTATAAGTATGCTCAACAGAAAACTGAGAATACTATTCACCTTCCACCATTCCATTTAATTACTGTCAGAAAATAAATTATTAAAATTTTATTTTAGTGTATGTGTGCCCAATTGCTCCTTCATGTCTGAATATTTGTGATCCCATGGACTGTAACCCACTAGACTCCTCTTTCCATGGAATCCTCCAGGCAGAAATTGTGAAGTGGGTTTCCATTTCCTATTCCAGAAGTCTTCCTGACCCAGGGATTGAACCTGTGTCTCTTGTGCCTCCTGAATTGGTAGGCAGATTCTTTACCAATCCATGACCTGTGAATAACTTATTAAAGATATAAGCAACTATTTTATAAGTAGAATTTTTTTTAAAGTTTATGTGATATACATTCACCAATATGTTTCTAAATTATTATGGAATAATCAACATAGCAAAAGCATCTTCAAAGTCACAAAAATATTTATTAGCACATTATCTATTTTATAGAAACACTTTCATGAATGCTTTCTAACATATTTTCTGGTCTGATTTTCTTCCTTTCCTAAATTAAAACAAAAAATCTCTCTATACTAAATCTGCTTTTATGGCTTTACTTTGAAGCTCTCCAAAATTATTTTAATTGCACTTGAGTGAAAATAAATATACACATAACTTAGACACTGGCTTCCCTGGTGACTTAGATGGGTAAAGAACCTTCCTGTAATAGCAGAAGACCCTGGTTCTATCCCTGGGTTGGGAAGATCTCCTGGAGAAGGGAATGGCAGTGCACTCAGTACTTTTGCCTGGAGAAGCCCCGTGGGTAGAGGAGCCTGGTGGGCTACAGTCCATGGGGTCACAAAGAGTCGGACACAACTGAGTGCTCACACACACACTTTAACTTCGGCACAAGCCCATCAGCCACGCTTTACCAGGCACAAGCATTGGATAGAGCACAGTCTCTCTCTTCAATGCACTACAGTTTGGTAGAAAAGAAAACACATAATAAAGAGTTGCCATGACAGTATACATGCAGTAAAAAATGTAAGAGAGATGACCTCTTATTGAGATGGTCCTTATTTTAAAATATAAATATATTTTTTGAGCCATTTAATAGCATTTTTATTTTTTCTAAAGTAATATTTATTCAGAAAGAATATATATATATATTAAATGTCTTTACACATTCACACATGTACATATCAGATTATTAATATTTAAAAAGGCACCCTTAAAATAGACATATCTGTTAACATAAGTATAGGAAATGTTTGTTTTATTGGCATAATTGCAGGTTGCTTTGCTACGAGTGTCTATTATTCAAGGCAACTGAGATCAGACATAGAAGACAGAAAATTATTTCAGTGAATTTCTATCTGAATATTGAGAGATATTGCTCATCAATGGGATATTTAGAGATTCTCAGTAGGGAGGTTGATTGATAAATAAAATGTAGAAGAAAGACCTAAAAAATTAACCTTCTGTAACAAGTTGAATTCCTTGGATATTATTTATCCTAAATCACACATGCAAAAATAACTATTATCAATATATGCAACTAACTAAATGTGTGAAGCTTTATGGTATTTCCAATCTAAATTCTTTGGGGCTTGTACTCTATTAAAAAGTGAATTGCTTTTAAATGTTTCCTTGGTTGATTATTTAGTATTTATTTTAATTTATCCTTTATTTTGTTATTTTTTAAGAAAATATGAGCCCCAGCTATTGCAGAATCTACAACGTTTGGTATATATATTCATTTGTTTTTATTTAGTGCTATTACAATGAAAAGGAACAGGCCATATTCTTTTAATGAAATAAATTTAAGAGTAAAAGGAATCTCTTTTGTATGGAAGAATGTGATCACACTTTAGAGCTCTGTGTTCCTGTGCCTGTGTTTTCATGTGTTTATTTTAAAAGACACATTTATCTGTGTGCTTTTATTATTTGCTGAAAGAGAAAATCCTGCTTATTTTTCATATTTTACCTTTTATTAAGATGTCTTTTTAAGACAGCTTAGAAGAGACATAGCTATATCTTACTCTGTTTGGATTACTTTAAGGATAATTAATAATGTAGGAAAGCAAGATATTATTTCTCTACCCAAAGAAGATGGGTCATGGTTCTTCCCAAACTGAGATACTGATGTGAATGAGCATTTATTGATTGTACTTTATAATTTAAGCACTGAGCTAAACATTTTCATGCTTGAATTTAATCATCTCTCTCAATATAAGTACTACAGTAATTTTGACTTTACCAATAAGAAAAATTGAGACTCTAAGATGATATATAATTTTCCCAAGATCACTCAGTTGTTAAGGGGTATACATTCTATAATCTAACACTAACTGTTTTTTTGCATTTTCATGAAAGTACATACAGCTATTTCTCATTTTGATTAAAACCATCTTTAACTGAGTTACTAGTGACTTTTCTCTTTTAACAATGTGTCTATCATTTTCAAAACAGAGAATCTTGATTGGTAACTTGGTTAGCATAGTCACTTATCAGCCTCTTAGCAGTGTTCACTGCATCTCAGGGGCATGACTGTTCCCAAATTCAGCCCATGTTCAGTTCAGTTCAGTCCCTCAGTCGTGTCCAACTGTTTGAGAACTCATGAAATGCAGCACATCAGGCTTCCCTGTCCATCATCAACCCCCAGAGCTTGTTCAAATTCACGCCTGAGTCGGTGATGCCATCCAACCATCTCATCCTCTGTCGTCCCCTTCTCCTCCTGCCTTCAGTTTCTCCCAGCATCAAGCAAGGTCTTTTCCAGTGAGTCAGTTATTCACATCAGGTGAGCAAACTATTGGAGCTTCAGCTTCAGCATCAGTCCTTCCAATGAAGATTCAGGACTGATTTCCTTTAAGACTGACTGGTTTGATCACCTTGCAGTCCCAGGGACTCTCAAGAGTCTTCTTCAACCCCACAGTTCAAAAGCATCAATTCTTTGGCCCTCAGCCTTCTTTATGGTCCAACTCTCATATCCGTACTTGAAAAACCAAATTTCATATAAAACCGTTTTCAAGCTCTGGAAAAGCCAAAGCTTTGAATACATGGACCTTTGTTGGCAAAGTTCTCTGCTTCTTAATACGCTGTCTAGGTTTGTCATAGTTTTTCTTCCAAGGAGCAAGTATCTTTTAATTCCATGACTGCAGTCACAATCTGGAGTGATTTTGGAGCCCAAGAAAATAAAGTCTGTCAGTTTTTCCATTGTTTCCCCATCTATTTGTCATGAAGTAAAAATTTGATTGCTCTTTGGAAGAAAAGACATGGCCAAACTAGACAGCGTATGAAAAAGCAGAGACATTACTTTGCCAACAAAGGTCCATCTAGTCAAAGCTATGGTTTTACCAGTAGTCAAGTATGGGTGTGAAAGTCGGACTATAAAGAAAGCTGAGCGCTGAAGAATTGATGCTTTTGAACTGTGGTGTTGGAGAAGACACTTGAGAGTCCCTTGGACTGCAAGGAGATCAAATCAGTCCATCCTAAATGAAGTCAGTCCTGAATATTCATTGGAAGGACTGATGCTGAAGCTGAAACTCCCATATTGTGGCCACCTAATGTGAAGAAATGATTCATTGGAAAAGACCCTAATGCTGGGCAAGATTGAAGGCAGGAGGAGAAAGGACAACAGAGGATGAGATGGTTGGATGGCATCACCGACTCTATGGACATGAGTTTGAGTAAGGTTTGGGAGTTGTGATGGACAGGGAAGCCTGGTGTGCTGCAGTCCTTGGGGTCACAAAGAATCAGACACAACTGAGCGACTGAACTGAACTGATAGGACTGGATCCCAATAGCTTAGTTTTTGAATGTTGAGTTTTAAGCCGGCTTTTTCACTCTCTTTCATCACTCTTCACTTTTATCAAGAGGCTCTTTAGTTCTTCTTTGCTTTCTGCTGTATGGGTAATGTCATCTCGCATATCTGAGGTTATTGCTATTTCTCCCAGCAATCTTGATTCCGGCTTGTGCTTCATCCAGCCTGGCACTTTGTATGGTGTATTCTGCATATAAGTTAAGTAATCACGCTGACAATATAAAGCCTTGACACACTCCTTTCCCAATTTGGCCTTTGTTAAGCTCTTACAGTGATTTCTGATCTAATATTTTGAGGTTGGGATAACAGGTTTATTTCACCTAATATGTGAGATACAGGCCAAAGAGTTTAACTTTTTTTAAGGTACAAGTAATAAATACTAGTTTATCCAAACTGTCTTCCACTCAGAGATCTCCCTAAAAGTTTACCATTAGAAAACCATGTTAAGTTTTGAATTTAGATGGTAGACCAAGTTTTTATTGATAGATTTAAGTAATTATTTAATGGGAGAATTTTGATCATACTTAAAAAAAGAGAGAGAGAGAGAGAAAAGGATGTAATTTACCCACAATGATGAATGGATAAAAACAGTTGGAAAAGGTGAACATTTAATTAATAAAATCTTATAAATATTTTAAAAATCAAGAATATACTTTTCATTTTGTGAACATAGGAAATCTATTTTTTAAAATAGAAATCAAAATCTTAATTGTCCATCTTGGGGCTAAGGAAAAGGGAATTAAATTGGGCAGGTCACAAAAGCAACTTTAATTCTATTTGGAGTCACTTTTTAAAAATTTGTGTCTATACGGTATCTCTGCAATACATGCTCTTATTCATACTTTGATTGAACTGGTAATGATCTACCACAGAGCAAATGTTTGCATGTAATATAGAAAGCAGACAATCCATAAAGTGAGATTTTTCACTTGGAAATTAAAATGTGATGGACAAAATCTAGCTATAACTTTTTTCTCTATTCTCTATAAAGCCCATATTCAATCTGATCCTTCCACATGGAAGAGGAAGGATCTCTAGTCCCTAACTACAGACTTCTGTCCTATACCTTAACAATCTACACAATCATGTTTAATACTATGGCATAAAATAGATAAATATGAGAGCTAAACTATATAGTGTTGATTTTGTATTTGTAGTTTCTTTAGATTATCCTGAAGCCATTCTTTTGTTGTACTGAAAATGATTTCTCCAAAAAACTACCTGCTTTCAAATGAATTAATTTAAGTAACACTCGGGAAAAAATGATTGTGATGATCAAAAAAAGCTTTGAAACCATGAACAGTTCATGACTTCGGGCTCCAAAGGCAGGAAATCTTTCTCTCCCCCTTCTCCCACGCCTTCCCTCTCTCTATTTCTCACATATTCACTCCCATTTGTTTCTTGTTTAATCACAGAAAGCTTGAAGGGAACATAGAAATAAATTTGATGAATTCTCATTGTAATGAGCCAAAGAAGGCAATGGCAAGCCACTCCAGTACTCTTGCCTAGAAAATTCCATGGATGGAGGAGTCTGGTAGGCTGCAGTCCATGGGATCACTACGAGTAGGACACGACTGAGCAATTTCACTTTCACTTTTCACTTTCACACACTGGAGAAGGAAATGGCAACCCACTCCATTGTTCTCGCCTAGAGAATCCCCAGGGACAGGGGAGCCTGATGGGCTGCCATCAAGGGGTCCCACAGAGTTGGACATGACTGATGTGACTTAGCAGCAGCAGCAGCACTGTAATAAGTTAGTTTCAGTTGAAATCAATTGGGTATAGTTTTCTCAGAATCAAATCAAACAATAGTCATAATTTTACAGAAAATATTAAAATAATGTGTTTGACAGACTTGTTAAACCTTAGCTCTGCCACTTCACAACTCTGTAACCTGAGGAAGTTTAATTTTTCTACCTGGGACCCCATTTACTCACTTGTAAAATGGAGGTTATTATACAACTTCATAGGGGTACTGTGAGAACTAAATAGTTTATACATATTTCAAACAGTCTGACTTACAGCAAACATTAATAAATATTGACTTCTATTAAAATATTTTCTTTTTTGCAAGCATATCACATTCAATATATCATCTTATCTTCACAATCATCTTGAGATATAGGTAGGCCATTGTGCCTATCTGTTTCTTCCAGTTCTTTCTCCCTCCCTGCCTCCTTTCATGCATCCTTATTTCCTCCTTGTTCCATTCTTTCTATTAGCATGTGAAGAGCAAGGCACTATGGTAAGCCTCAGGGCTAAAAAGATAAGTGTGATACTAAACCTGCTTTCAGTTCAGTTCAGTCGCTCAGTCGTGTCCAGCTCTGTGCAACCCCACGAATTGCAGCATGCCAGGCATCCCTGTCCATCACCAGCTCCCGGAGTTTACTCAAACTCATGTCCATCGAGTCGGTGATACCTTCCAGCCATCTCATCCTCTGTCGTCCCCTTTTCTTCCTGCCCCCAATCCCTCCCAGCATCAGGGTCTTTTCCAATGAGTCAACTCTTCGCATGAGGTGGCCAAAGTACTGGAGTTTCAGCTTCAGCATCAGTCCTTCCAATGAACACCCAGGACTGATCTCCTTTAGGATGGACTGGTTGGATCTCCTTGCAGTCCAAGGGACTCTCAAGAGTCTTCTCCAACACCACAGTTCAAAAGCGTCAATTTTTTGGCGCTCAGCTTTCTTTACAGTCCAACTCTCACATCCATACATGACCACTGGAAAAACCATAACCTCGACTAGATGGACCTTTGTTGGCAAAGTAATGTCTCTGCTTTTTAATATGCTATCTAGGTTGGTCATAACTTTCCTTCCAAGGAGTAAGAGTCTTTTAATATCATGGCTGCAATCACCATCTGCAGTGATTTTGGAGCCCCAAAAATAAAGTCTGACACTGTTTTCACTGTTTCCCCATCTATTTCCCATGAAGTGATGGGACCAGATGCCATGATCTTAGTTTTCTGAATGTTGAGCTTTAAGGCAACTTTTTCACTCTCCTCTTTCACTTTCATCAAGAGGCTTTTTAGTTCCTCTTCACTTTCTGCCATAAGGGTGGTGTCATCTGCATATCTGAGGTTACTGCTTTAGAGTTCATCAAAATTTGGAAGGGAAGAAAGACACGCTATTTGAGAATATTGAAACAGAGTGCTCTACTGAATCATTTTAAGGTGATCTGTCTAGTCAGTGAGGAAGGAGGTGCTAGGGTTCAAGAGTCATAACTTTCAGCAACAGGGTCTGTAAACCTCAAATATATGTTACTCAGCTTTTTCGTTTGTTCACTGAATTTTACTCTTGCTTCCCCCACCATACTGACTGGGATAGCTGCACTACCTAGGTGAGCAATAACTGGTGAGGAGGTCCTATTAAATTAGATGTTATTTACAATTTTTAATATACTTGAGAAATATATTTTAGCAGATTGAAATTTGGTGCTAGACTATCTTATAGAATTTGTAGTAAAGTGTGAACTGAATTCCATTTGCTTACAAAGATAACTTATTCCACTGTTTAAGATTCATCTTTCTGCACATCTTTTATTCAGTTCAGCTGAAGGACAGAATGGAAAGGAACAGATAATAAGCCAGCAGCATGTAAGACTAACCTTTCTGAATACTACTAATAATAAAGTACATTTGCTCCCTTAGGTTCTGTTTCAACAGAAAAGATGTATCCATCTCATCAAAAGGAATGTGAGAGGTCTCTAAACGTCAAAATGAAAGATTCAGAAATTCATTACTATTATAGGAGAAAGAAAATAAATGTCTGGCTAATATATTTGTTGGAGAGGATTTATCACAAAACAAACAGGAAATCTGGGTGCCAAAGTGTATTAATGAATTTAAGGATTATTATAAGGAAAAAAGAGCAACAATTAATTGGTGATATATCTGAGAACTTTTGACAGTTAGTTCCTAATACTGAATAGAAATTGACCAAATGAGGTGGGAAACAATAGCAAATGGGCCAGAGACAAAATAGTGAATTCCTTATGCAACAGCATCCTCAACAGGGATCTGTGTAAATTTCAACTGCATCCATATGTGATTAGTGTAGTAGATCATTTAAGACAAAGCCACAATTATCTACTTAAGAATTATTTAGTCAGGAAGTAAAATTATATTTTAAGAGTGGCAGCCAGTTTGCCTAGACCTATCACATCTCTAGAATTTTACGATGCAGATTATTAAGTTGAGTTAATTTGGCATTCTATAAATATGTTTAAGAATTAAATCACACATTTTAAAATATCTCTAATAAGTTGAATTTTTCCTAATGTTCAAAGTACTAACATTATGAATAGTCTCAATGCTTAGTTGTGTCAAAACAAAATACAACACAAAAGGTGACTTAAAAATACCTATTTTAGTGTTCAATGTCATAGTTATTAATTCTTATGGGATGATTCTATGGAAGGGAAATTCCCTTCATTGAAGGTCAAATGATCACTAGAAATATTAAAGAAAAGGGCAGGCCTCCCAGTCATCATTTTGTTACCTCTTGATAACACTCGCCCTTCATGTTTCTTTCAGTGACTATGAATGTGAATAATTTATAAATTTATAACCAGGAAAAATTCACAAGGAATGATAGTATCTCCTGAACTTAAATTAGAAAATAGCCAAGTTGATCGTGTTACCCTCCAGAAACAATTAATGCAGTGTTCTGTGAAACCACTTTTCATTTGAGAATGTCTAAAATGGAAGGAAAACTGAAGCAGATATGAAATCTTAAGTAATTCAATTTTATGTAAATTTATGTATGAAACAAAAAGCGGCATTGCAATGAAATCTTCTGGGCTTTAATTTGATTCAGGTCTGATACATATTTTGACCATCTTCTCTTCATGCACAAAGGGAAATACTCCAGATAGAACAAGTCATTGACTGCCTAATGTACATCAATCAAACTTGCTAACTTGTGATGTTTCTCAAGGGTATTAGCTCTTTGGTACTCGTTAGAAATATAAATGGACATCGCGGTGTGGGTATACTGTGCAACAGAGCAGAGAGGCGTGGTATTCCACGTGACACATCCCTTCACTTCAAACAACTAATTGATGGTCTGTTATATATCTTGTTTCTCAAGGGTCAGAGATATTGTTAGGAATCCTCAGCGTTGCCAGTTTAAATTAAAAGAGATGGCAGACAGATTCATCTAGTGTGTTAAGCGTAAAGGGAGGATAAAATCCTTGTCACTCTAGGAAGTTCGTGCTAAAGAATCTGAGTACAGGAAGCCGAAAGTCTTAATTCACTCTGGTAAGTTTTGTTTATTAAAGATGTAACCCCTAAATAAAGAAAAAATATAGCTTATTCTGAGAAAATAATTTAGCATATTTATCTGTGAAGACAATTCCATGAATCAACTTCTAATTAAACCACTAATAGTAGAGTCAACAGAATATTTTAAAAAGAAATCATTTTTCTGAGCACAGTATCACTAATTTGTAGAATTTTCTTCTCTCTTTTGCAAAGCAACATATATTATTTAGATTTGCTTGAATAATGAAATTTAAAGTTTGGAGCATATTTAGGTTATAAGAAAATCAATAAACTTAGGTCAGCTACCATTTATTGAATAGGGTAAAACCCACACTGAAGTCAAGTCTACCTTATTAGATAGAAATATAGTCTTGATAGACAGAGGAAACAACTTTTGATTGAGCATATTTTAATCATCTCTTCCTAGATTATAAATACTACCAAAAACGGGGATTTTTTTTTTTTTTTATACCAGATGCTATTCAATGTTGAGCTATCAACTACAAAATTTGAGATGAACAGAATTCAATACAAAATTAACGGTATAAAACTCTTTTCCATGGGCTAGGCATTCGTTTAAATGCTGGAATTAATGACAAACATCATGAAGCTTATGTTCTTATGAGAATGACATATAATGAACATAAGTGTAAGTAAAAACTTAGATATTAATAGTTACCTGTCTCCTGAGAAACCTCTATGCTGGTCAAGAAGCCACAGTTAAAATGTTACATGGAACTGACTGATTCCAAATTGGGAAATGAGTAGACAAGGATTTATATAATCACCCTGCTTGTTTAACTTCAATGCAGAGTACATCATGTGAAATGCCAGGCTAGATGAATTACAAGCTGGAATCCAAATGGCCAGGAGAAACATCAACAACCTCAGATATGAAAATGATACCCCTCTAATGGCAGAAAGTGAAGAGGAATTAAGGAACATCTTGATAAAGGTAAAAGGGAGAGTGAAAAAAGAGGAGGGTGACAAAATTGGCTTAAAACTCAACATTCAAAAAATGATCATGGCATCTGGTCCTACCACTTCACATCAAATAGAAGCAATGACAGATTTTATTTTGAATTTGAATCACTGTGGATGATGACTGAAGCCATGAAAATAGAAGACACTTGCTCCTTCGAAGAAAAGCTATGACAAACCTAGACAGTATACTAAAAAGCAGAGACATCACTTTGCTGACAAAGGGCTTTTCCAGTAGTCATATATGGATGTGAGAGTTGGACCATAAAAAGGCTGGGCACCAAATAATTGATGCTTTCAAATTGTGGTGCTGGAGAAGACTCTTGAGAGTCCGTTGGACTATAAGAAGATCAAACCGGTCAATCTTAGTGAAATAAACCCTGAATATTTATTGGAAGGCCTGATGTTGAAGCTGAAGCTCCAGTACTTTGTCCACCTAGTGGGAAGAGCTGACTCACTGGAAAAGACCCTGATGCTGGGGAAAAAATGGAGGCAAAACGAGAAGGAGGTAGAAGAGGATGAAATGGTTAGATAGCATCACCGACTCAATGGACACAAATTTGAGCAAACTCAGAAGACACTAGAGGACAGAGGAAATTGCCTGCTGTACTCCATGGGGTTTCAAGAGTTGGATACAGCTTTGGCTACTGAACGATAACATCAGCTGCAGATGATGTTAAATCATATGAATGAAATACAAAGTGCATTCACAGAATGGGAAGAAGTCAGTTTTAATAGTGTTGTCAGAAAGTCCTTAAGAGAGAACCATCTAAACCCAAATCTGAAAGATGATAGTGGATCAGCTGTACTAGGAACTTTGGAGGGGGCTTTCCAGAGTGGGCTTTCCCCATATCAAGGTCAGGAGTGGTGACTGCAGTTCGCTGGAGTGGCCATGAGGAGATACTCCACGTCCAAAGTCAGAGAAACAGCAGCCAGACAGTAGGCGCTTGAGTGGTGGCTGCGTGGTGCTGAAGTGGCTGTAAGGAGATACCCCACGTCCAAGGGCAAAGGAGAAGCCCCTGCAAAATGGCAGTAAGGGAAAATTCACATTGAGAATCAAACCCCATTTCTGCCAGCGATGCTCAGAGGGCTCAAACAAACCATGTGTGCACCAGGACCCAGGCCCCACAGAGACTGAGACAGAGCTGTGTTTGGGTGTCTCCTGAGGAGGTATGGATCAGCAGAGGGCTGCCGCAGGGGCAGGGGATCTGGGGGCAGCAGACCTGGGTATGGCATGAGCCCTCTTGGAGGAGGTCGCCATTAACCTCACCATAGAGCTGCCAGAACTTACATAGGACTGGGAATAGACTCCTGGAGGGCACAAATAGAATCTTGTGTGCACCAGGACCCAGGAGAAAGGAGCAGTGACCCCAAAAGAGACTGACCCAGACTTGCTCAGGAGTGTCCAGGAGTCTCCAGTGGAGGCGTGGGTCAGTGGTGGCCTGCTGCAGGGTTGGGGGCATTGAGGGTAGCAGTCCATGCATGGGATCTTTTGAAGGAGATCACCATTATCTTCATTACCTCCACCATGGTTTGCTGCTGCTGCTGCTGTTGCTAAGTCACGTCAGTCGTGTCCGACTCTGTGTGACCCCATAGACGGCAGCCCACCAGGCTCCCATCCCTGGGATTCTCCAGGAAGGAATACTGGAGTGGGTTGCCATTTCCTTCCCCAGTGTATGAAAGTGAAAAGTGAAAGTGAAAGTGAAGTCACTCAGTCATGTCCAACTCTTAGCGACCCCATGAACTGTAGTCTACCAGGCTCCTCCGTCCATGAGATTTTCCAGGCAAGAGTACTGGAGTGGGGTGTGTTTGGCCCCAGGTAAATAGCAGGGAGGGGACACAGCTCCACCCATCAACAGAAAATTAGATTAAAGATTTACTGAGCATGGCCCCGTCTATCAGGACAAGACTCAGTTCCCCCCTCAGTTAGTCTCTCTCATCAGGGAGCTTCCATAAGCCTCTTATCCTTCTCCATCACAGGGTAGACAGGTTGAAAACCACAATCACAGAAAACTAACCAATCTAATCACATGAACCGCAGCCTTGTTGGACTCAATGAAACTATGAGTCATGCAGTGTAGGGCCACCCAAGACTGACCTATCATGGTGGAGAGTTCTGACAAAATGTTGTCCACTGGAGAAGGGAATGGCAAACCACTTCAGTATTCTTGCCTTGAGCAGGATGAAAAGGCAAAAAGATGGGACACTGGAAGATGAACTACCCAGGTCACTAGGTGCCCAATATGCTGCTGCAGATCATTGGAGAAATATCTCCAGAAAGGATGAAGAAACAGATCCAAAGCAAAAACAACACTCAGTTGTGGATGTGACTGGTGATGGAAGTAAGGTCCAATGCTGTAAAGAGCAATATTGCATGGGAACCTGGAATGTTAGGTCCATGAATCAAGGCAAATTAGAAGTGATCAAGCAGGAGACAACAAGAGTGAACATCAACATTTCAGGAATCAGCAAGCTAAAATGGACAGGAATGGGTGAATTTAACTCAGATGATCATTATATCTATTACTGTGTGCAAGAATCCCTTAGAAGAAATGGAGAAGCCATCATAGTCAGCAAAAGAGTCCAAAATGCAGTACTTGGACGCAATCTCAAAAGTGACAGAATGATCTCTGTTCCTTTCCAATGTAATCCATTCATTATCATGGTAATCCAAGTCTATGGCATGACCAGTAATGCTGAAGAAGCTGAAGCTGAATGGTTCTATGAAGAACTACAAGACCTTCTAGAACTAACACTCCAAAACGATGTTATTTTCATTATAAGGGATGGAATGCGACTGTAAAAAGACAAAAAACATCTGGAGAAACAGACAAATTTGGCTTTGGAGCACAGAATGAAGCAGGGCAAAGGCTAATAGAGTTTTGCCAAGAGAATGCACTGATCATAGCAAACACCCTCTTCCAACAACACAAGAGAAGACTCTACACATGGACATCACCAGTTGGTCAACCCTGAAATCAGATTGATTATATTCTTTGCAGCCAAAGATGGAGATGCTCTACACAGTAGGCAAAAACAAGACTGGGAGCTGACTGTGGCTCACATCATGAACTCCTTATTGCCAAATTCAGACTTAAATTGAAGAAAGTAAGGAAAACCACTAGACCAATCAGGTATGACCTAAATCAAATCCCTCACAATTATACAGTGGCAGTGAGAAATAGATTTAAGGGACTAGATCTGATAGACGGAGTGCCTGATAAAGTATGGACGGAGGTTCATGACATTGTACAGGAGACAGTGATCAAGACCATCACTAAGAAAAAGAAATGCAAAAGAGCAAAATGGCTATCTGAGGAGGCCTTACAAATAGTGGTGAAAAGAGAAAAAGCCAAAAGCAATGGAGAAAAGGAAAGATATACCCATTTGAATGCAGTTTCCAAGATTAGCAAGAGAGAGAAGAAAGCTTTCCTCAGTGATCAATGCAAAGAAATGCAGGAACACAATAGAATGGGAAAGACTAGAGATCTCTTTAAGGAAATTAGAGATACAAGGGAATATTCCATGCAAAGATAGGCTCAATAAAGGACAGAAGTGGTATGGACCTCACAAAAACAGAAGATATTAAGAAGAGGAGGCGAGAATACACAGAAGGACTATACAAAAAAAAATCTTTATGACCCACCCTTCACCTGGAGCCAGACATCCTGGAATGTGAAGTCAAAAGGGCCTTAGAAAGCATCACTATAAACAAAGCTAGTGCAGGTGATGGAATTCCAGTTGAGCTATTTCAAATCCTGAAAGATGATGCTGTGAAAGTGCTGCACTCAACATGCAGCAAATCTGGAAAACTCAGCAGTGGCCACAGGAATGGAAAAGGTCAGTTTTCATTTCAATCCCAAAGTAACGCAATGCCAAAGAATGCTCAAATGATTGCACAATTGCACTCATCTCACAGGCTAGTAAAGTAATGCTCAAAATTCTCTAAGTCAGTCTTCAACAGTATGTGAACTGTGAACTTCCAGATGTTAAAGCTGGCTTTAGTAAAGGCAGAGGAACCAGAGATCAAATTTCCAACATCTGTTGAATCACTGCAAAAGCAAGAGCGTCCCCCCCAAAAAAAAAAAAAAACACATCTATTTCTACTTTATTGACTATGCCAAAGCCTTTGACTGTGTGGGTCATCACAAACTGTGGAAAATTCTAAAGGAGAAGGGAATACCAGAGCACCTGACCTGCCTCTTGAGAAATCTGTTTGCAGTTCCGAAAACAACAGTTAGAACTCAGTATGGGTCAACAGACTGGATCCAAATAGGGAAAGAAGTACATCAAAGCTGTATATTGTCACCCTTATTTAACTTATATGCAGAGTACATCATGTGAAACGCTTGTTGAAGCACAAGCTGGAGTCAAGATTGCTGGGAGAAATATCAATAACCTCAGATATGCAGATGACACCACACTCATGGCAGAAAGTGAAGAAGAGCCTATTGATGACAGTGAAAGAGGAGAGTGAAAAAGTTGCCTTAAATTTATATATTCAAAAATCTAAGATCATGGCATCCAGTCTCATCAATTCATGGCAAATAGATGGGGAAACAGTGGAAATGGTGGGTGACTTTAATTTTTTTGGCTCCAAAATCACTTCAGATGGTGACTGCAGTCATGAAATTAAAAGATGCTTGCTTCTTGGGAGAAAAATTATTACCAACATAGGCAGCATATTAAAAAGCAGAGATATTACTTTACCAACATGGTCCATCTAGTCACAGCTATGGTTTTTCCAGTAGTCAAGTATAGATGTGAGAAGGTGAAGTGAGGTGAAGTCGCTCAGTCATGTTTGACTCTTTGAGACCCCATGGACGCTAGTCTACCACGTTCCTCCATCTGTGGGATTTTCCAGGCAAGAATATTGGAGTGGGTTGCCATTTCCTTCTCCAGGAGATCTTTCCGACCGAGGGATTGAACCCTGGTCTTCCACATTGTAGGCAGACACTTTATCTTATGAGCCATCAGGGAAGTCAGATGTGAGAGTTGGATTATAAAGAACACTGAGCGCTGAAAAATTGAAGCTTTTGAACCGTCGTGTTGGAGAAGACTCTTAAGAGTCCTTTTGCCTGCAAGGAGATCCAACCAGTCCATCCTAAAGGAAATCAATCCTGAATATTCATTGGAAGAACTGATGTTGAAGCTGCAACTCCAATACATTGCCTATCTGATGCGAACAGCTGGCTCATTTGAAAAGACCATGATGCTGGGAAAGATTGAAGGTGGGAAGATAAGGGAATGACAGAGGATGAGATGGTTGGATGACATCACCGACTCAATGGACATGAGTTTGAGTAGACTCCGGGAGTTGGTGATGGACAGGGAGGTCTGGCGTGCTGTAATCCATGGGGTCACAAAGAGTCAAACATACTGAGTTATTGAACTGAACTTCCAGAGTGCAGACATGTTCAGAAGCCCAGAATAAAGAATCATCTTGGCATGTCTGGAAAGCAAGAATGAAGACATAGTGGCTGAAAGATAAGTAGCAAAGACAGAAAAGGTGAAAAGGAACAAAAACAGTTATATCTTCAAGATAATTGTATCCCATCAGGAGCAGTTAATTTTGTTGTTGTTTTTCCCTGGACACAATTGTAGCCATAACAGTATATGGCTATCATAAACCACATGATGCTATTACATCTAGAAAAATGCTAATTATGTAGGAGAGGGTTTTTTCCTTCTTTTTTTTTTTTGTGAGATTCAAGACTTTCTATTCACATAAATGAATAAGTCTAGAAATTCTCTTCAATATTATTTTTCTTTTAAACTATTAATATTTCCAGCTGATATTTTTATATTAATATTTTTTCACTAGATGTTCTCTGGCTGTTTTTGTAGTTTTCTTCTCTTTCTCTCTTCCTTTGTGTTTTGATAGTTTTCTTTACTGTTTTTAGATTTCATTCTCATTTTCTTTTGTGTGTTTAAAATAAATGATTACTTGTTACAATGAGGTTCACTAATAGTGTCCTATGTAAATAGTACCTTGCTTTAATTGATAACAGTTTAGATCTGAACATATTTCAAAGTCCCATCTTTCTACATTCCCATATTCTGTGCTTTTAATGATACAGTTTACATTTTTTAATTTTATGTATCCCTGAACTAATTATTGTAATTTTACTACTTTTATATATTAACTTTTATACTTGTTTTTTAAGTGATCCACTGCTTTTATTATATCTTGAATTATCCAGTGATGTATTTACTTTCACAAATTTCTTATTACTAACTAGTGCCACGCTTTTTCAGCTTAAAGATGTCCCTTAACATTTTTTGTTTGGTGTTAATGAATTCTTTTAGCTTTTGCTTATTTGGGCAACAAATAAAATGTGCACAATTTGAATGTGTTTTAAAATATTTTATAATATTATATTTGTGGACTGGTAAATAGTTGTATCTCTCTATTCTAATGATAGTCAATAACTCACAAGTCTAATTAAAGTGTTAAGATAATCACCGCCATGAGGATTAAAAGAAGTCATCCGTGACTTTGTTCCTGAGACTATAGTTCCCTTTTATTCAAATTGTGTCTGAGAAAGGATTTTAAAAAAGCAGAGAATTACCAAGTTCATGTTACTAACAAGGAAGATCTACATGTGTTCTATATATTTAATATTTCTTCTTGTAAAACACTCCTCAGAACAATAAAGTCACATTAGGTTTGCTATGATAATTCACCTCTGAATCTCTGACAGTCCTCATTTTATCAAAGACAAGTGTATGAGCAGAAATTATAACAAAATACTGACCATTCTATCACTGTCAACTGCAAACAAAATCATTTGCTTTGAATAGCTTTTTTAAAAATATCACTTATACCCTTTGTCTTACTTATTAATATTTAGCTGCAATGTTTTTAATTAGATTTTAAATATTATTCTTCCTTTTTTCCCACATAATGCAGTTTAATTAACCCATGAATATTGCTTATATCGAGTTTTCATCTGAATGGCTACTTATAACTCTTGTTATATCCAATGACATAAAATTACCTTACAATTTAATGTTGATAAAACATTTAAAAAGTAGCTACATGGATGGCATCACTGACTCAGTGGAAATGACACAGAAAGGTAAATATCATTTTTATATCACTAAGTTGTGTCTGACTCTTTGTGACCCCATGGATTGAGGGGAACATAGCAATATTATTTTGTACATTCAAAATTGTAAGAAAATATATTTCAAGTTAAATATTTGGACTACAATAAAAATAGACCATATATTTATAAATATTTGATTAGATAATTTTAAACATAAGAATAAAAATATCAATAACCTCAGATATGCAGAGGACACCACCCTTATGGCAGAAAATGAAGAGGAACTAAAGAGCCTCTTGATGAAAGTGAAAGAGGAGAGTGAAAAGCTGGCTTAAAATGCAGCTTCAAAAAACGAAGATCTTGGCATTCAGTCTCATCACTTCATGGCAAATAGATGGGGAAACAGTGACACACTATTTTCTTGGGCTCCAAAATCACTGCAGGTGGTGACTGAAGCCATGAAATTAAAAGATGCTTTCTCCTTGGAAGAAAAACTATCACAAACCTAGACAGCATATTCAAAAGCAAAGACATTACTTTACCAACAAAATCCATCTAGTCAAAGCTATGATTTTTCCAGTAATCTTGTATGGATGTGAGAGTTGAACCATAAAGAAAACTGAGTGCTGAAGAAGTGATGCTTTTGAACTGCGGTGTTGGAGAAGACTCTTGAGAGTCCCTTGGACTGCAGAGACCAAAACAGCCAATCCTAAAGGATACCAGTACTGAATATTCATTAAAAGTACTGATGCTGAGGCTGAAGTTTCAATACTTTAGCCATCTGATGCAAATAACGGACTCACTGGAAAAGACCTGATGCTGGGGAAGATTGAAAGCAGGAGGAGAAGGGAATGACAGAGGATGAGATCGTTGGATGGCATCACCGATTCAATGGACATGAGTTTGAGCAAGCTCCAGGAGTTAGTGATGGACAAGGAAGCCTGGGATGCTACAGTCTGTAGTGTTGCAAATAGTAGCACAGAACTGAACCACTGAACTGAACTGAACTGAATAAACAGAACAGCTTAATGGCCCATTGATGGAGGAATCGATAAAGAAAATATGGTGTTTATATAGTAGAATGCTATTCAGCCATAAAAAATAAAACAGTCCTGGCACTGGCAAAAACATGGGTGAATGAGGAGTATATTATGCCATGTTTTTGCAAGTGCCAGAACTCTATTCTCTTTTATGGCTGAATAGCATTCCACCAGGATTCTCTATCCCTCACCATCTACCAGAGTTTTCTGAATGTTGAGTTTTAAGCTAGCTTTTTCACCCTCCTCTTTCACGTTCATCAAGAGGCTCTTTAGTTCCTCTTCACTTTCCACCATTAGGGTGGTGTCATCTCCATATCTGAGGTTATTGACATTTTTCCCAGCTTGTGCTTCATTCAGTCTGACATATCACATGATGTACTCTGCATATAAGTTAAATAAGCAAGGTGACAATATACAGCCTTGACGTACTCCTTTCCCAATCTGGAACATGTCCATTGTTTCATAACTGTTTCTAACTGTTGCTTCTTGACCTGCATACAGATTTCTCAGGAGGCAGGTAAGATGGTCTAGTATTCCCATCTCTTTAAGAATTTTCCACAGTTTGTCATGATGTACAGCCAAAGGCTTTAACATATTCCAAAGAAGACATACAGATGGCTAACAAACACATGAAAAGATGCTCAATATCACTCATTATCAGAGAAAGGCAAATCAAAACCACAATGAGGTACCATTACACGCCAGTCAGGATAGTTGCTATCCAAAAGTCTACAAGCAATAAATGCTGGAGAGGGTGTGGAGAAAAGGGAACCCTCTTACACTGTTGGTGGGAATGCAAACTAGTACAACCACTATGGAGAACAATGTGGAGATTTCTTAAAAAACTGGAAATAGAACTGCAATATGACCCAGCAATCCTACTTCTGTGCATACACACCGAGGAAACCAGATCTGAAAGAGACACGTGCACCCCAATGTTCATCCCAGCACTGTTTATAATAGCCAGGACATGGAAGCAGCCTAGATGCCCATCAGCAGACGAATGGATAAGGACGCTGTGGTACATATACACCATGGAATATTACTCAACCATTAAAAAGAATTCATTTGAATCAGTTCTTTTGAGATGGATGAATCTGGAGCCCATCATACAGAGTGAAGTAAGCCAGAAAGATAAAGACCAATACAGTATACTAACACATATATATGGAATTTAGAAAGATGGTAACGATAACCCTATATGCAAAACAGAAAAAGAGACACAGATGTACAGAACAGACTTTTGAACTCTGTGGGAGAAGGTGAGGGTGGGATGTTTAGAAAGAACAGCATGTATATTATCTATAGTGAAACAGATCACCAGCCCAAGTGGGATGCATGAGTCAAGTGCTCGGGCCTGGTGCACTGGGAAGACCCAGAGGGATCGGGTGGAGAGGGAAGTGGGGGGGGGGGGGGAACAGGATGGGGAATACGTGTAACTCCATGGCTGATTCACGTCAATGTATGACAAAACCCACTTAAATGTTGTGAAATAATTAGCCTCCAACTAATAAAAAGAAAAAAAAAAGAAAAAAAGAAAAAAACTAACATAGTCAATGAAACAGAAGTAGTTTTGTTTGTTTGTTTGTTTTGTTTTGTTTTTTTCTGTAATTCTCTTGTTTCTCTCATGATCCAATGGTTGTTGGCAACTTGATCGCTGGTTCCTCTACATTTCCTAAATCCAGCTTAGACATCTGGAAATTCTTGGTTCACATACTGTTGGAGGCTAGGGTGGTTAAGTTTAGAACATTATTTTGTTGCGTGTGAGATGAGTGCTATTGTGCGGTAGTTTGATGATTCTTTGGCATTGCCTTTCTTTTGGATTGGAATGAAAGCTGACCTTTTCCAGTCCTGTGGCCACTGCTGAGTTTTCCAAATTTGTTGGCATATTGAGTGGAACACTTTTGCAGCATCATCTTTTAGGATTTGAAATAGCTCAGCTAGAATTCCATCATCTCCACCAGCTTTGATTATAGTGATTTTTTTTAAAGGCCCACTTGACTTCACATTCCAGGGTGTCTGGCTCCAGGTGAGTGATCACACCGTTGTGGTTATCTGGGTCATGAATATCTTTTTTGTATAGTTCTTCTGTGTATTCTTGCCACCTCTCTTTCCTAGCTTCTGCTTCTGTTACGTCCATACTGCTTCCATCCCTTATTGTGCCCATCTTTGCATGAAATATTCCCTTGGTATCTCTAATTTTCTTGATAAGATCTCTAGTCTTTCCCATTCTATTGTGTTCCTCTATTTCTTTGCATTCGTCACTTAGGAAGGCTTCCTTATCTTTCCTTACATTCTTTGGAACTCTGTATTCAGGTGGATATATCTTCCTTTTCTCCTTTGACTTTCACTTCTTTTTTCTCAGCTATTTGCAATTACTCCTCAGACAACCATTTTGACTTTTTGCATTTATTTTTCTTGTGGATGAGTTTGATCACAGCCTCTTGTACAATGTAACAAACCTCTGTCTATAGTTCTTCAGGTACTCTGTCTATCAGATCTAATTCCTTGAATTTATTTGTCACTTTCACTGTATAATTATAAAGGATTTTATTTAGGTCATACCTGAGTGGTCTAGTTGTTTTTCCTACTTCCTCCAATTTAAGTCTGAATTTGGCAATGAGGATTTCATGATCTGAGTCACAGTCAGCTCCCAGTCTTGTTTTTGCTGACTGTATAGAGCTCTCAGTCTTTGACTGAAAAGAATATAATCAATCTTATTTTGGTATTGACTATCTGATGATGTCCATGTGTAGAATTGTCTCTTGTATTGTTGGAAGAGGGTGTTTGCTATGACCAATACATTCTGTAGGCAAAACTCTGTCGTATCTGACTTTTTGGAATCCCATGGATTGCACCATGCCAGGCTTTCCTGTCCTTCACCATCTCTCAGAGCTTGCTCAAATTCATGTTGATCGAGTCGGTGATGCCAGTCAACCGTCTCATCCTTGTCTTCTCCTCTTGCCTTCAGTCTTCCCCAACATTAGTTTCTGTTCCAGTGAGTTGGCTCTTTGCATCAAGTGGCCAAAGTAGTGGAGCTTCAGCTTCAGCATCAGTCCTTCCAATGAATATTCAATGTTGATTTCCTTTAGGATTGACTTGTTTTTTCTCCTGAAATCCAAGGAACTCTTAAGAGTCTTCTCCAACACCACAGTTCAAAAGGTCATCTGTTTTTTGGTGCTCAGCTTTCTTTATGGTCCAACTCTCACATCAGTACATGACTACTTGGAAAACCATGATTTTTATATACAGACTTTATTGTCAAAGTAATGTCTCTGCTTTTTAATACACTGTCTAGGTTTGTCACAGCTTTTATTCCAAGGTGCAAGCATCTTTTAATTTCATGGTTGTGGTCAACCTCCATGGTGATTTTGGAGACCAAGAAAATAGTCTGTCACTGTTTCCATTGTTTCCCTATCTATTTGCATTAAGTGATGGGACTGGATTCCATTATCTCAGTTTTCTGAATGTTGAGTTTTAAACCAGCTTTTTCACTGGTCACATTCCCTGGGGGGTTTCATTCCCCAGGTTGGGAAATCTGTTGCAGGTCTTACAACTTTGCAACAGTGTGGGAACTTCTTTGGTATAATTGTTCTCCAGTTTATGGGTTGCCTTCTTGGCAGCTCTATTGTGAGGCTGCTGCCAATCTCCTTCAAGAGGACTTATGCCACAGGCCTTGCCTCCCAGGACGGCTGCTGCCAGAGCCCCTGTCCCTGCGGCAGGCCAGTACTGACCTACACCTCTTCAAGAGACACTCAAACCCTCAGAGGCTGGTCTGGCTCAGCCTCTTATGGAGGTCAATGCTCCTTTCTCCAGGTCCCCATGCACACAAGGATTTGTTTGCATACTCCGAACATCTCTGGTGGTTATGGGGTTTGATTTTAAAAGTTATTGCATCCCTGGTACTGTCTTGTTGTGGCTTTTCTTTTGTCCTTGGACATAGCATATCTTTTTTTGGTGGGTTCCAACACTGTTCTGCAGCTAGTTGCGATTTTGGTGTTCTCGCAGGAAAATGTCCTTCCATTCTCGCATGCCCTTCTATTCTGTCATCTTCTTTGTTCTAGCTCAAGAGTTATGATATGTTTATCTATTTATTAGCATGTTTTAAATATCTTATACATTATTTTATTAAACATTCAAATCAAGCCTATCAGAAAGGCAAACTTGCAGTCTGCCCACCCTTGTGAGAACACATCCTATGCCTAGAACATTTCTTTAGAAGGAGGCAAGGAGATTTCACAGCCTGTCAAAGTCACATATCCTTGTTTGAAAGAATATTTTCCAGTTCTGGGTTTGATCTATACTTTGTTCTGCTTTAGGTGTGTTCACCACATGCCACCTAGCCAAGTCTACTCCTCTATCTGTTCCCAAGGAGGAGACAATGCCTCCTTTGCCTCCAGCACGTGATGGTTAGATGCAGACTCTCTCTCTGTGTCAGTTGCTGGGTGAGATCAAGTGACCATGGGTTACTGACACACACTATTGAAGCTGATCTTACCCTGTCTCTTATTTATGTCAGGGAAGTGTTATTCTTTCCCAGCGTCTGCATTTATGTATTTCCTAACAACTGTAACACTTGCAGTAGGTTGATACCCTGGGACTGCTGTTCCTGGTAGCAGACATTGTCATACCCTTTTGTTTTCCTATATGTGGTGGGATTTCTTCTTTGGGGGTGCAAGCAGATGTTTCTTGCTAAACAAAGCCTATATGGTAGCTATTATGACACATATTTAACAGATGAAGAATTCAATTTTTTCTTATTTTTTAAAATAGCTCTTTTATTTATTTATTATTTGGCCATACCATGTGGTTTGCGGGATCTTAGTTCCCCAACCAGTGATTGAAGAATGACTCTTGGAATTGAGAGGTCTAAGTCCTAACCTGGATCACCAGGGAATACTGAGAATTTGCTATAAAATGTATTTATAATTGTATATTGTCATAAAACTATTAAAATGATTTGGATTTGAATCTATTATATTTTTATTCCAAATTTATAATCATTGTTACCAAGTTTTCCTTTTATTTTTGCAATGTTTGTAAATATATTCTATACTTTTACCTTTCTATAATGTTGTTATAGCTGTGTGTATAGAACTTTTATATTTGCTATTAAAGCATGCCAATGTACAAAACATAAGTAAGTAGAGTTATAAAGGATAACAGATACACATTTGATTGCAAGAGCCTAAAAAAACAGCAATTAATATTTATATTTTCTGAACAAATATTAAGCATTGGAATTTTGATACTTAGTAGCAAAGAAGAGTCTTGATTGGTACCCACTTGAAATGAGGTCATTTAAATTAGTTCAGGCAGACTTCTAAGACACCTGCCTTTTATTTAACCTTGCAACAATAAGATTGAATTGCTCATCAAATTGCTCTTGTCTTGTAGGAAATTACTAATATCCAATCTAAGGAGAATGATTTATGTAAGTAAGACAGTTTAAAAGAAAATAAAATATGAACAGTGAAATCAAATGAAAGTCTAGTTTATGTATATGGTAAAGAGAAAAAAGGACTCTTAGAAGGGATACTAAAATTGTCACAGTAATGTGCCCAATCCATAAATTATAATTTCACAACAATGTCACAATAAAACATAATATGGTTCATCAATCAGAATATAATTTTTGGAATTTATAATTAGTAAATTCAAAAGATTTTATCCAATGGGATTTTAAGCAGATTATTTTTTCTAATTTGTTATTACCAGTACATGATGCATAGAAAGGATATAATACTATCCTCTAATTAAAATAAAGTAACTGAAAAATAGATATAATATGTCAAGGGTATATAACATATATAGCTAGAAAATAATCTACAATGTACCTTACATACTATTCCATGAGAGAACTACCACAAAGTGAAAATCAGTTACTTCTTAATTTTGCACTTCATCTCAAAATTATATTGGTAGAAAATCAATGCTTTGTTTTAAAACAAACCTTAGTTTTCAGCACCTCTTGAACTAACCAAGTGCAATGCTACATTCTTAGTTGGTCATTTTTGTCCATGTAAGTTACTTATATCTATCCAAGAGCAAGGGCTTCCCTGGAGGCTCATGTGCTAAAGAATCTGCCTGCAAGGCAGGAGACCCGAGTCGATCCCTGTGTCGGGAAGATTCTCTGGAGAGGGAGTGGCTTCCCACTCCAGTACATTTCCCTGGGAAATCCCATGGACAGAGGGGCCTGGTGGGCTCCAGTCCACGAGAGTTGGAAATGCCTGAATGGTTAAATACACACACACACACACACACACACACACACATATCCAAGAGCAGACATGACCCTTTTTAAAGTATATGAATCCAACAAGTGAAATAACAGAGAGTAAAGTAACTAATATTATATTCAGAAGAGAACATCTACTCTGGGTCAATTAACATTGTATACTGATTAACTCAGCAAAGCAGTGACACTGTGGAACAATCAAAGGTAATATATATGAAGATTAAGAGCAAGTCTTTGAGGTCAGACAGACTTGGATTTTGTCACTGTGCAATTTTCCTCAAGTTAAACTTCTCTAAGCTTTTATCTCTTAATCATTAAAATATTAACAATAATATTAATAATAATGATGACATTTTCAATAGGTTGATTGAGACCAATAAATGAGGTATTGCATGTTAAGTTTAACACATTATTATTATTATTATTATTATTCATTAGCTATGGGTTGTTAATTTAACAAAACTTTGTTATAAGCATAAAGTAAATACACTCTCAGTTATTAACTCTATCAATCCATCTGTAAATAATGCTTACAAAAATAGGCAAAAAGAAAAAGATATCTAACGATTTGCTTTAGTCTTGTTTTAATATACTGGCTGTGTCTACTATTCATTGAAGTTTTGTTTTCAAAATTGTTTCTTGGGTACAAAGCTCTAAGACTTTAAATCATAAAATGTATGAATTTGAAAAGAGTTCCTATTGAGTTTTCTTTGACCAGTCTGATTGCTATCTTTGGGTGAATTTTTAAATAAAAAAAAATTATAATCCAAATATTTTTGATGGACATACTAGGTTGCAAAACTAGGAACATTCTCATGCTGCTGCTGCTGCTGCTAAGTCGCTTCAGTCGTGTTCTACTGTGTGACCCCACAGACGGCAGCCCACCAGGCTCCTCTGTCCCTGGGACTCTCCAGGCAAGAATACTGGAGTAGCTTGCCATTTCCTCCTCCAATGCATGCATGCATGCTACGTCGTTTCAGTCGTGTCCAACTCTGTGCGACCCTATGAACAGTAGCCCACCAGGCTCCTCTGTCCATGGGATTCTCTAGGCAAGAACCCTGGAGTGGGTTGCCATTTCCTTCTCCAAGGAACATTCTCATAGAATGGGCTAATTATTTTAGTAAAAAGCAAATTGTGACCCTATGTCCCTATCCATTAGTCATATACACTTACATGAAGCCAGTGATAGGTGAGGCAGACATTATAATCTGATAACTTGAGAATAATATGTAGGCAGTGTAAGGATTTTCAGATGGCTTAGTAGTAAAGAGCCCACCAGCCAAGCAGGAGACGCAGGAGAGCTGGGTTTGTTCCCTGGGTCAGGAAGATTCCCTGGAGGAGGAAATGGCAACCCTCTCAAGTATTCTTGCCTGAAAAATTCCATGGACAGAAGAGTCTGGTGGGCTCCAGTCCATGGGGTCACAAAGAGTCAGACACGACTGAGCAACTGAGCATGTTTGTAAGGGTTTTACCGGCGGCTGGCAGTAGATAGCTGTCAAAATTGCTAATCGAGAAATTGCACTGTCATTCTCCAATTCTTTTCTCCTTTGTTCCTTTCTAAAACTATGTTAAGAATAGCATTTTAATATAAATATTGTGTTATGTAGCAAAACCTAGTTGAAAAAAACTCACATCTTGCATAAAGTTCTGTACTGTTCAAAATTTTACTCAGGATACTGTATGAAGAAATGCTTAATAATGTGTAGGAATTTATAACATGCTACTCGTGGTCATTTGTGTTTAGTTTATGATATGAAGAAAATAACAAAATTCATAAAAAGAGTCCACTTGCATTAAATAAAAAAGACATTCACATCCATATTGGCACTAATGAAACCTTTAAGCAAACTTGTCTTCATAGTCAAAGAGTACATTTCAGTCATTATGCTATCATACAATCATGCTATACTAATCTGATTTACCAAGAAATACACTGATTTCCTAATTTACTTAATAGCTATATTCTAAAATATGGAACTTTAATTTTTTTTGCCAGATATCAATAACTCATTTTTTTCATATTTTTAAATTTATCATACTATGGTTTGCCTCAAAATGAAATGGATAAAATAAGTACTGCTCTCTTCAAATAGCTATTGCCTTTTACTAAATGACCCAATAAATTAATGCTTGTTTGATAGGTGTGTATACTGCCTTTTTCCACTCAATAGGAAGTTGCTAGTTCTATCATGGAGAGCAATATTTTCTCTTGTTCTATATTTCTCTAAGGATCAGCAGTTAATATAGTATTTTCTGTAACAATTAAATTAAAGTGCTAAAGATTTGTTTCACCATATGGTCAATTTTTTGATTAAGTAGTGACTTAAAGGACATTTTAATATGGTAAGTGCCTTTCTTGCATGAGTCAGACTTTACTTTTTAAGTGATGAGTGGCTTTATGCCATTACATTTTCAGGCAAAAATAATTGTTATATAGTCTTACAAAGAAAATATATTCATCTGTGTAGGCTGATTCTGAAATACAAATACCAAAAGAATTTTTCATTGCTATACAGATAAAAAACATCAAGAGTTATAGATAACAGAGAGTTGTATAACATACAACCTTTAGAAAATAAAGGGTCAGCATTTATGAACCTAAATTTAATCAGAAAACATTAAATGTTTCTGAGGTAAAATTCTATATAACGTGATATTCATTTGCCAATTCATGCTTTTATCTGAATTTGAGGAGATTCCCATTAAACTAAAGCATATGTAATAGTCACTTCACCAGAATACATGAGACTAATTTTGAAGTCTAGTCTTGACCCACAAGGTCAAGTAGGCTCTCAAAACATTTACACATTCTCCTGAGAAAATTTCAACAGACGGGACAGAGCTTATGCATAATGTATAGCAATTTTCTACTTGTGAACAAGATGGAGTTACTGGCACCATTCTTAAGCCCAGACTGTGAAGAAAGCTGAGCACTGAAAAATTGATGTTTTTGAACTGTGGTGTTGGAGATGACTCTTGAGAGTCCCTTGGACTGCAAGGAGATCCAACCAGTCCATCCTGAAGGAGATAAGTCCTGGGTGTTCATTGGAAGGACTGATATTGAAACTGAAACTCCAATACTTTGGCCAACTCATGCGAGGCCTTGACTCATTGGAAAAGACCCTGATGCTGGGAGGGATTGGGAGCAGGAGGAAAAGGGGACGACAGAGGATGAGATGGGTGGATGGCATAACCGACTCGATGGGCATGAGTTTGAGTGGACTCCGGGAGTTGGTGATGGACAGGGAGGCCTGGCGTGCTGTGGTTCATGGGGTCACAAAGAGTCGAACATGACTGAGCGACTGAATTGAATTGAACTGATGAGCAACTATAACACTCAAAAAAAGTACACTTTTAAAAACTCAACTTATCCCAGTCTTCAAACAATAGGTAGCACATGATTATAATCCTTTAGAAAAATGGATCCACTTATGACCCTGTTGAGCCCTACAATTTCATTGGCTTCCTGCCAGGAGGTGTTTTCTAAGTAACAGTACAGTATAGCAGCCTCACTGAATTGAGGAGACAGAGGCCGAGAAAGCAGATACACCTATAATTTCAGAGGCAGAATAACCAAGAGGAGGAAAGTATGTAGAAAGTGAAAGTGAAAGTCACTCAGACTTGTCCAACTCTTTGCAACCCCATGGATTGTAGCCTGCCAGGCTCCTCTCTCCATGGAATTCTCCAGGCAAGAATTCTGAAGGGGGTTGCCATTTCCTTCTCCAGGGGATCTTCCCAATCCAGGAATTGAACCAGGTTATCCTGCATTGCAGGCAGATTCTTTACCTTCGGAGTATGCAGAAAGGAAATCTCTAAAAACTAGATGAATTTCTTCTTGGATCTATTGTCCAATACTGTGTTGCGGATAAGTAGGATAAAGCCCCAATAGGATGGCAAAGAATGACTTTAGAGATAAAAGTTGAACAATTTTCACAGCTCATACTAGGCTGAGAGATGTTCTAGTAATGACTAGTCAGGGTGGAGAATCCACCTTGAACACCTGGTGCATTTAACATGATACAGATCATGCTTAGTAAACTTGAATTATTCCTGGATTCAGTCTGTTTTTAATTCCTAGTAACAGAATGTATGATAAGCTTCCAAAGGATCCAGATAATTGAGGAGTCTACTAACAACTGCCTGACTAAAGCAACTCCTTTACTCTTTAAAGGAGGCCAACAAGACCCAGCACTCAATAATGTGAAAGTTACATTCTCCATGCTTTAGTCAATAGTTTATAGATATGGATAACTTCAGCTTTAACCTAGAATGTGGAAAACCACACAACAATGTCACTCTCATCCTAACTAACAACAATACAAATCTGGGCAATATACAAAATCATACATTTTGAACTCCTGAGAAACACTGAGATCTCAAGGCAGCAGGTAAACTGAATTCCAAACAGTGATGATGAGCCACTCTGAGGACAGTGAAAACACATCAACTATTTGAACTCCGTCAGACCATTGAAGAAGGAGGTAGAAAGTCATAAAAATCCATAAGAAGAAAACACCTGAACATGAAGTGAAGTTTTAGAGGCCAAGTGTGGACTAACATGAGAGTCTTGGGCTGGTAGAAACCCTAGATACCAGAGGAGTCCTCAGTTACTAACTGAAGTGAGGTGAAGTGAAAGTCGCTCAGTTGTGTCCAACTCTTTGCAACCCCATGAACTGTAGCCTGCTAGGCTCCTCTGTTCGTGGAATTGCCCAGGCCAGAATACTGGAATGGGTTGCCATTCCTTTCTCCAGGGAATCTTCCCAACCCAGGGATTGAACCCAGGTCTCCGGCATTGCAGGCAGATTCTTTACTGTCTGAATGGGCCTCCATCAAGTGCTTATAAGAAAGACTTGGAGCAGGAGAGGCAGCCTGAGACAGCCCCCTCTCTGGTACAGGCACATAGGACCTGCTGAGTCCTGAGGCTGGAACAGAAGTGCTAAGCCTTAGCGCTCATTTGTGCCCCAGGCCCAGCATAAATACAGAGTAGTAATTAACTGGGAATAGAGATGAAGTCTGCCAGCACCAAGAGCCTATAATAGGAGGCAAAGCCTGTCTGCTTCTGGGGATGACCATCCCTGTCCTGACCTGACTTGACCTGAGGAGGAACAGGTACTCAGACAGCTCTATATAGATAATTATTTTAAAAAAATACCAAGATGCATCAAAGTAAGACTACTGAAAACCAAAGATAAAGAGAACTCTTTAGTCAACAAAAATGAAAAGAGTGATTACGTACAGAAGAAAAATGAATATAATAGATGTAATAGATGAGTTTATTCCTTGTGAAGATATAGAAACAGTGAAGAGGATTACCCTACTATTTGAAATGACTATCAAAGAGAGAGAAACTGTAAGAAACAAAGGTATTATTCAAGATATTAAAGTTTGGATAACTAAGAATGGTAATCCTTAGAAGACAGGAAACAAATAGGGTTAAGCTTTACAATTGGCCCAGCTTATTACCTAGAAAGATTCAATATAAACTATGCTAGTACTTTGGGCTTCCTTGATAGCTCAGTTAGTAAAGAATCTGCCTGCAACACAGGAGATCCTAGTTCTATTCCTGGGTTGGGAAGAGACACAGGAGAAGGGATAGGCAGCCCACTCCAGTGTCCTTGGGTTTCTGAGACTGTGGCTCAATTGCAGTGCGGGAGACCTGGTTCAGTCTCTGGGCTGGGAAGATCCCCTGGAGAAGGGAAAGACTACCCACTCTACTATTCTGGCCTGGAGAATTCCATGGACTGTATAATCCATGGGGGTCACAAAAAGGCAGACATGACTGAGTGACTTTCGCTTCACTTGGGTTCAAGAATACTTTATTTGTAACCAACTTTGATTATCTCTAAAATGTAAAAAAGCATAATCACTGAATCACATTATATGTATTTTCAAGGCTTTTGAAACAGTTTAACCAATTTCTCTTCAGATTGCTCATACCAATATTTATATATATCACCAGTATATATACCAGTTCATTCTTTTCAAATTATTGTAAATTGCCTTGTTTTTGCTTGCCTCTCACACTTCTTTCAAGGGAGAATTATCTTATTTTTTATCTCAAAGCCTAGTGTGATTCCTAGAATAACCGATGACTGGCATTCATAAGGTTTTATAATTTAGTATGTGTGCATGACAGGAATTATCTCTAAGTATATAATTTTATCAGGTAACTTCAGAAGGCAAGTATCTTTGAGTTCAGAATGAAGATGTACATATTCATTATCAACTGATGAGTCAGAAATATCAGAAGATTTGTTATGAAAACTGGGTACTTTAAGAGGGAGGACACAATAGTAATCAAGGACATATTAATTAATAAAAGGATGCAACAATATTTATTGATGTTAGAGATTGCCCTTAAATAAATATAAAGTTTTCAGTGTAGATGATGATTTAAGAGGCAGGGAAACAAATCACTGCTTTGAGTAGAATGATGAAATTGGTAGGACAGTGGTTTTTGTTTCCAGAAGTGGCTTTGAAGCTGGCTGAAAAGTATGAATAAGTTTGAGAGAAAATTTATAGGTATTTGAAAACTAGACCAAGGAGCTGAGACTTTTTTGTGTGTTTTTTCTTTGTTGGCTGCTGGTGACAGTGGTGTTTTTATCTGAGCAGTAAAGAGAGAGAACGCATTTTTGTTTGTTTATTTTATATATTCAGTCAGTTCAGTTCAGTCGCTCAGTCGTGTCCGACTCTTTGCGATCCCATGAATCGCAGCACGCCAGGCATCCCTGTCCATTCCCAACTCCCGGAGCTTACTCAAACCCATGTCCATTGAGTCAGTGATGCCATCCAACCATCTCATCCTCTGTTGTCCCCTTCTCCTCCTGCCCCCAATCCCTCCCAGCATCAGGGTCATTTCCAATGAGTCAACTCTTCGCATGAGGTGGCCAAAGTATTGGAGTTTCAGCTTCAGCATCAGTCCTTCCAATGAACACCCAGGAATGATCTCCTTTAGGATGGTCTGGTTGGATCTCCTTGCAGTCCAAGGGACTCTCAAGAGTCTTCTCCAACACCGTAGTTCAAAAGCGTCAATTTCTCGGCACTCAGCTTTCTTCACAATCCAGCTCTCACATCCATACATGACCACTGGAAAAAACATAGCCTTGATTAGACGGACCATTGTTGGCAAAGTAATATCTCTGCTTTTTAATAAGCTGTCTAGGTTGGTCATAACTTTCCTTCCAAGGAGTAAGCGTCTTTTAATATCATGGCTGCAATCACCATCTGCAGTGATTTTGGAGCCCCAAAAAATAAAGTCTGACACTGTTACCACTGTTTCCCCATCTATAGATTAATTCACTAACACTTTGGAGAGTAAGTGGGAGGATGGAAAAACACTGAAGACAAGACAGATAATAGCAGACTACTAAAATGTTAAATAAGCCTGCACTAAGTTAGAGCATAACATAGTATAAGTAGTCTAAAAATTGGTAGTCACATATCTACACAGGTTTATGTAGCTCTTGCTTTAACACTTTCCTTTTTAAAGATCCATCTCAAAAGTTTTTAATTCCTCAGCCATGATCAAATATCATTTGTTGTCTCTAAGTCTTGACTCAATATGGTTTTATGATCTAGACTAAGACTTTTCTATATTCTGGTTTGAGTCTCTTGGGAAATAAGTCATGCTATAGCAGGACAATGTTGTCAACAGAAAGAGATTAGCAATGCATGAAATTGAGAAAGAGAAAGTAAGAAAGAAGTCTTGATTGTGTTTCTTAACCAAACACAATAAAGATGATCATTGCTACAATTATTTCGATTCTAAGTCAAATAATTAACTAGACTGTTAATGAAAAAGCGACTTAGGGGAAAAATATTGCTACTGAATCAGAAGTAATGAGAAAACAATATACTTGGTTATTTTCTTTTCATAGAGAAACAATTTAGGGGTTATGGAAAAGTGGGAGAATGAGAGAAATAAACCAAAACTGAATTAAAATCATAAGTGGAGGGAAAGAATAGATTATTTATTTGAATTAAAATAGATCTTTTTTTTCCCCTTGAGATATACCTTCATAGTTTTTAACTTACTTAGATTGTATCAACTTAATCACTATTATTTGAATGCACATAAAATACTAACACTATTCAGTTCAGTACCTTTTTAGAATTAAAATTCTGATTTCCTGTGAAAATGAAGACATATAAAACTTCATTTTAAAGCAATTTCTCTAAATCATATTTAGATCACTACATAGTGAGTTCTCATGAGTCTTGTTACCATCATGTGAATTCCTATTTACTACTCTATTTCAAAAATGATAATTTTATATAATTCATTTTAGTATCATTTTTTTATATTTACCAAATGAAGCTAACATGATTTAACAGAATTAACTTCAAAGCATAAATAATTTTCACTACTTAATTCATGCATACATATAAAGCAAGTTTATCTCTGTATAAGCAATGCTTCTGAAATTTTTGTTTAGCAGGCTAAAATTATGAATACATACCTAGACTTATTGGATTTTTGGTAGTATAAATCAGTGCCTTGCAAAAAAACAGGTTGCAGCAAAATTATGAAATATTTATTCTATAAAAATAACATCCTGGGTGCAGCAAGCCCAATAAGGAACCACATAACCTTATCTTGTTAACATGCACATTTCATTAAATGCTAAATAATTTAGCACATATGAACAGTTCACAGAATGTTAAATAGCTATGCTGTTTCTCCACTCATTCCAATTTTATTGATTCTCCCACTAAAGTAAAACTTAAAGAATAATATAGTATTGTTTATTGTTCATCTTTTCTACAGTTTTCCCATAACAGATGCACCAAAGAGCAATATGCAAGCAAAAAGCAAATCTATGTCTTTCAGTCCATGTTCAATGAATGATTTCCAAAATATTTCAAGACTTTGTGATATTCCTGCTTGACTAAATTTGAAGAAAATACACCATTTTATTGTGTGGATAAATTAGATTCACCCTTTTTGCAGAATATTATACCTTCCAAATTGTATAAATTATCTGTAACCTTGTTTACATTTCAAGTGTCAACATCTTCTTTATCATAGATCAAAATATTTCATTCAAATTGTATTTCTACTTTGGACTTGCTTTCAATGTTTTATCAACAATAGAGCACAGGTTTTTTCCTATCATGTTTCTTCTTCTCCCTTAGCACTCCCAATAGCCATCATCAGGTCCTTGTTACTTCAGCCATAAGCAAAATATTCTACAAACTCTTTTCCTTTCCTTAGTTTAGCTGTATCATTTCATATCTTGCTTATTCTTAATATTTTTTTGTTTGTATATTCAAAATCATTATACACATTTCAAAATTTAACTTGAGTCAATCTTTTAGTTCTTTGGTAATTCCTTTAAGATGAATCATCTGTTTAAATAAAATAATAATAAATAATCTATTTAAACAATAAAAATAGATAATAAAGACATTTCTGTATTTAAAAAAGGAGAAGCTGTATCTAAACTTAGGTGTATGGCACATCTTCCTCTTTACCCTCTCCATATCATTTTCATACTTCAAGTTCATCCTTCAGTGTCTTTAAAAGCCATATGGAAAAAAAATTAAGATGGAGTTCCAGCAGTAGAAAACAAATGTTTATAAATATTTGCAAATGGAGAAGTGGCTGAATAAAACATTGCAGTTACTTCTCTGACTTCATTAGGAATATAAATTTAAACATTAAGTAGATCATATTCTTGAAAACCTCACACTACTATCCTTATATCACTCTCTATTTCCTTTATAAGTACTAGAAAAATGTTTTTGTTTTCCCACTAAACTCTTTACCACAGAATACAATTAGATGTATCTTCATTATTTGAAGAAAATGTTCATCATAATAACATTTTCAACAAACTTGCTGAATAACATAGTATTTTTCTGCCAGCTTGCTGAATCTGTATTTCTGTTTTCATATGGTTCATCCTAGTCTTCAATCAAATTTCAAATGAGCATAATTTCCCATTTCTTATTTTGATTAATTTTTTAAGTCAGTCCTCATTACCTGTAACACTCCTTTTTTTTTCTCAAACCTTAGACTCAATGCAAGACAACAGTCTGTGGATATCAGAGTGGAAATACAGTAACAATCTGGACATTTATTGATTTTGTTAATTTACTAAAATAACTAGCATGGGATTTTAATTTTTTTTTATTGTGCAAACCAGATGATTCTGTCAATAATGATGATACTGGTGGTGAAGAAGAGCTATATTATACATTCATTAGTGAATCAACTGGAATTGAGAGTTTAAGAGCTTTCTTCAACATGGATGCTAGAGAGTAGTTGGATTGATTGAAAAAATCAAAGGACACTTGTTTCTTAGATAGATAATAGAAATAATAGTCTTGAAAAGGCAAATGGGAGAATGAGTTGTAATGAAGCATTGGAGAATACACTTTGAAGTTGCCTACACTTTCAAGGACTTCAGAGAAAGCAATATTCTCACAGGCCAGTACTGGATTAGAATACAATTTTACTTGAAGACATATCATGAAGTTTAGCAGACTCAGTGAAAGAAGCTATCAGTGTCAAAAGGGATGGAATTTTGAATACAATAAGAAATATAAAAGAAGCAAGAGAGACAAAAGTCTGGGTGATGATGAATGACGGAGTTTAGATTTCAGATGCTTAGTTAAAACTATGGAAAACATGGTAGAATTATTTCTTCCATTCTCTTAGGGGAAGTTGGTGTCTTAGGATTTTTTTTTTTTTCTCCCTAAACTTGTGAAGCAAGATGAGTTGTGTGACTTGAGTGCGAGAAGGTCAGATAGAACCAAACTTAAGTTTTGTGGATATCTTTTATGAGTGCCTGTAAAGGTGTTAGCTGGAGAAATTTTCTAACTGTTTGCATTTGGAGCTCTGAAAGTAGAGCTCAAACTATGTACAAATTTTTTTTTTATCTCCTTTATATACTTGAAGGTTAATTTTGTTAAATGCTAGGTGGTCAAGAATATCTTCTTTTTCAAATGTTTCTGCCAAACCTGTTGGAAAAGAAAGGAATGGGACGTTATTATGTATCTATCTCCATATAGCTCTCTCACATAACTCTCTTTAGATGAGAAAATGAGAAAGTGGATCTGTCTTTTGCCCAGGATGGGGGGGAAAGTTCTTAGGTTTGTATTTTTCACTTTTCATTAACTTCAATATTGGTCTACTTGTTCAGCCTCCTCTCAACTCTTTCTGTTTGGTATGTTTCAATTATAGTCTCTGTTTTCTCTTATTTATCTAAGAGGAGATTTTTTTCTTCTAGGGTCCTGCATTTGTCCATGCTATTCCCTCTGATGACAGGCCACTATCCATTCCTTCACTTCTCCACTTCATCACCGTGTTAACTCCTATTCAACTTGAAATCTGAAAATGTAACTGTTATTTCTCCAGAATGAGCTTCTTAAAAAATTCAAGTTGCTTTGACATTTGGCCTCATGGCCCTCTAAAGAAATACCAATCTGTAATTAAATATTAGCTTTTTAATATATGTCTGCATCACACACTAGGCTATAAATTCAGTGAATTAAAGCATCACCTATTTGTGTGCATATAATTTAGTTAATTTTATACTTTCATCACTTGGCATAACAGCTGACCAAAACAGCAAACAGTTATTGAGCATATGTAAATCAAATAATATCAACCAATAGTTTTAAACACTATGCATACTAGAGCGACTACACTTCTTAAAATTCATCCCAAAGAAATTATTAAAGATGGACCAAATATTCAGAAGAATGAATTTGCAGAATTTTTATAAAAGAAAAAAATTTGGATACAAATTCAAGTTAAGAAACAAGGGATTGGATAAATACATTTTTTAAAGTCATAAAGTGAAATGTCAAATGTTGGAGACTATAGGTTAGTTATTTCAAAACATATCTATCATCTGTCTGTCTGTCTATCCATCCCTCAACCTATTATCTTCTATAACAGATATAAGCTAAATATAAGTATTGACTTATCCTTGTACTTCTTAAATCTTCTAATATTTCAATAATGTTAAAAGGCAAGTAAAATATGATTTAAAGCAATGAGATATAGACCATACTAACTATGCTTTATTAACTGTAATTTATAAGTGTTCCTTGTAGATAATCTTTATCCTTTAAAGTTGACAACATGTTTGGTTAGGTAAGGAATAACATGTTTTATTCTCTGAAATCTCAACTGTGGTTACTATAAATTTGGCCTAAATAAATAGTATACTGAATATGTACACAACAACAAATTTGAAGATACATAACACTGGAGAGCAAGATTTCCTAAAGGTTTTAATACATCTGAATGAGATACTTTTATTTCATTAATTTTTTCAATAAAAGTAACATATCAGTGTCTACCTTATTATAATTAATGTATTGTGAGTAACTGTAAAATAGAAATGTTGTAGAGGGGGCAGCTAAGCCTGTCAGTAATAAATCAACACATTAAGAGAAATGCTCTACACTTCATGGTTGAGAACTGGAGCGGTATCAGGCTCATACTACACTCTTTACTTAGGGAGGTTCCGTCTTGCTATTTTTTGTATTTCATATTTTGTGTTAATACTGAAAATATCAAGTGCTTTTCTGAGTGAGGAGAGTAGTTTTAAATATCTGTTGTTAGATGAGGCTATTAACTGAAGATGACTAACAGTCATTTGTGGAGTGCAAGCATCTATGCAGGGGGTATGTTGGAAAGATTATTGTCTCAACTTTATTCTTTGTGAACCTGTCTGTTTTTTTCTACAATACCTATGAGCTAATACTTTCAAAGTCCTAGCTAAAATGCAAATATGCAATCTGAGATAAATACAAACTACAATAGACATTTTCATTCATTAGCATGTTAACCCAAATCAGCTTGTCTGATTAATCAGTATTTATACTTTACAACCTCTAAAATGTGTAAAATAAGATGTCAATTTAAAAATTGTATTGAAAAAGTTGCCTCAAAATATATATAAAGAGGTTTCTATCTTTGAAATTTTTCAATAATGTGTTCATTAGTGCTCTGTTTTCCTCACCTCTTTACTCTCAGGAGCCTCAAAGTTAGAAGGAAATGAATTATCACCATGTGTTATATTAAGTGCTTTGCAAGCACTGAATAACTGACTTACAAAACATCCCCCATTGCAAAATAGGCTTTGAAGTTTGCATTGTACAAAGAAGGCATAAGCATAGGTGAGGTAAATGGTTGTGGTGGTATTGGTGGTGGTTTATTCACTCAGTTGTTTCAGACTCCTGTGATCTCTTGGGCCATAGTCTACCAGGTTCCCCTGTCCATGCGATTTTCTAGCCAAGAAAACTGAGGTGGGTTGCCACTTCCTTCTCCAGGGGATCTTCCTGTCCCAGGGATTATATCCACATCTCCTGCCTTGCAAGTGGATTCTTACTACTGAGCCATAGAGAAGCCCAAGGTAAATCAGATTCAGCTATAAATGAATGAATTAAAAAGTTGTATGTCTAACTGTAAATATCTTTCTGAAATTTTCTAATGCTGGAAAGGAAATTAAGGTTTTACTGCCTTATTTTATGCTTCAAAATCTAAAATCATTAATAAACACTAAATATATAGTGTGTGTACCACATTTATGATACAATATGTATACTTATGTTGTTTTAAAACAATGTCATTCAGTCCAACCTTAATTTTAGGGAAGACCATTGCTGTATAATCTCAGGATGAATATCCAAAACATAGTTTCAAAACGCACTCAAGGTGATAAGCCCTTGAAAAGATCATAATGTGATTATTCTGCAAGGATAAAGTGAAGTAAACATGATTATCTATAACAAGTTTAACCAATGATGAGCGTATACTCACATAGAGTGCCCTGACATAACTGCAAAATAAAATTTTTAAAAAGAACCAATAAAATCTAGGATTGTAATAGTATCAAAAATTCAGTTGATAAAAAATTTTTACTTATTTTTAGACTCTGACTGATTTTGCACATTAAATATTAGATGATTTTTATCCCATTAAGTTTTTTTTTATATACATTTTAAAAGTGAACAGTTATTAAGCTATGGCATTTAATATATATAAAAAACCTTAATGCAAAGATTATTAGACATTATCCAACCAAGGTATGAATTAGATCTAAATATAATATATGTGTGTCTAATATATTTTATTTAGGTAATAAATGCATGTTTAGGGGACATATAAATTCATATATACATATATCTATATAATTTAGCTTATAGACTTTAATATGTTTTTCAGCAATTGATATCAAACATCGGTATCTGTTAGTGTTTGTAAAAATATACAAAGGTAAAAAAAAATTGTTTTTCAATGTAATATTTTTGTTTGCACTCTCATATGTTGTAGGACATCACTAGCAAATTAAACCTGAGAATATTAGCACAATTTCAAGTGATTTTTTTTCTTAGTGTAGGTAGTGGGTATATACAAGTTCATAAGGCAATAGTCAGAAATCAGTGTATATTTTTGATACTATTTACAATATAACTTTTTAATAAAGTATTTAAAACTTTTAAAAATTATTTTAAGGATTATTGGGGTGTCAGCTTCTGACCAACATGGAGTAACAGGCACTGCTCTGCTAGAAATAGGCTCAAACCAAATCACTTTGTAAAATACTAGACAAAAGGCATTGAGGGACAGTGATTCCTGAATGATGAACAACAAATGAAGTAAGCTCTTCCTTTCCCCTAGATTAGTCTTGGGAAAATGTCTAGGCTGTGATGTGGTGGTTTAGTTGCTAAGTTGTGACTGACTCATGGCCACCGCATGGACTGTAGCCCATCAGGTTCCTCTGTGCATGGAGATCTCCTGGCAAGAATATGGGAGTGGGGCGCCATTTCCTTCTCCAGGGGATCTTCCTGATCCAGGGATCAAAACCAGGTCTCTGGTGTTGCAGGCAATCTCTTTGCCAGCTGAGCCCCCAGGAAAGCCCCAGTCTATGATGTAGTGAGACCAAATCAAGGTAGAGAGTCTGACCTGGAAGACAGTGCTGCACGTTTGGGGAGACAGGAGGGGCTGGATCAGAATACTGGCAAGGGAAGGGCTGGGTAGAAAAAGAACTCGAGAGTTTTCAGAGGGTCCTTTTCAACTCGAGAGTTTTCAGAGGGTCCTTTTCAACAGAATACTCTGGTATTGAGTACTGACCCACAAGTGAATATGAATATCTAACCAAGGCTGGAGATATGAGCACCAGAAGAATTTGAGAACTCACATAAGGCTTGGAAGAGTACCTTGCCTCCAGCTAAACTATGTACCTCCTGTGATACTGTGATTTATAGAAGTATTTATATATGATCTTCATTCTCATTTCTGGCATAGGGTGTCTAAAAACTCTTGTAATTTCTTAAGTGATGAGAATGACAGTGTTGTCTTTTAGGTTTGTTTTTGTTGTTAATAAGGTGACTTTTGAAAAGCACCTAAATACTGGGCTGATTGCCTCTAGAGCCAACCATGTGACTAGAGGCTTGGAACTTAAGTTCCACCCCCAAAGTCTGGGAAAGGGAGAGGACCCCATAGGTTGACTCAGTCACTAATCATTAATGAATTAATCAACTATGCCTATTGCATGAAGCTTCCACAAAACCCTAAAAGGATGATTTTTATGGGTTTTCCTTTTTCCTACAGGAAAGCTTCTGGGTTGATGAGCATGTGGAGATACAGGGACGGTGGCAAGCCTGAGAAGACGTCAAAGCTCAGTGCCCCTTCCCTGTACCTTGCCATATAGATCTGTTCCATTTGGCTCTTCATGATTTATATCTGTCTATATGATGCTGTGAAAGTGCTGCACTCAATATGCCAGCAAATTTGGAAAACTCAGCAGTGGCCACAGGACTGGAAAGGGTCCGTTTTCATTCCAATCCCTAAGAAAGGCAATGCCAAAAGAATGCTCAAACTACCGCACAATTGCACTCATCTCACAGGCTAGTAAAGTAATGCTCAGATTGTCCAAACCAGGCTTCAGCAATATGTGAACCATGGACTTCCAGATGTTCAAGCTGGATTTAGAAAAGGCAGAGGAACCAGAGATCAAATTGCCAATATCTGCTGGATCATCAAAAAAGCAAGAGAGTTCCAGAAAAACATGTATTTCTGTTTTATTGACTACACCAAAGCCTTTGACTGTGTGGATCACAATAAACTGTGGAAAATTCTGAAGGAGATGGGCATACCAGACCACCTGACCTGCCTCTTCAGAAACCTGTATGCAGGTTAGGAAGCAACAGTTAAAACTGGACATGGAACAACAGACTGGTTCCAAATAGGAAAAGGAGTATGTCAAGGCTGTATATTGTCACCCTGCTTATTTAACTTATATTCAGAGTACATCATGAGAAATGCTGGGTTGGAGGAAGCACAAGCTGGAATCAAGATTGCCAAGAGAAATATCAATAACCTCAGATATGTAGATGACACCACCCTTGTGGCAGAAAGTGAAGAAGAACTAAAGAGCCCCTTGATGAAAATGAAAGAGGAGAGTGAAAAAGTTGGCTTAAAGCTCAACATTCAGAAAACTAAGATCATGGCATCTGGTCCCATCACTTCATGGCAAATAGATGGAGAAACAGTGGAAATAGTGACTGACTTTATTTTGGGGGGCTCCAAAATCACTGGAGATGGTGACTGCAGCCATGAAATTAAAAGACGCTTACTCCTTGGAAGGAAAATTATGACCAAGCTAGATAGCATATTAAAAAGCAGAGACATTACTTTGCCAACAAAGGTCCATCTAGTCAATGCTATGGTTTTTCCAGTGGTCATGTATGGATGTGAGAGTTGGACTGTGAAGAAAGCTGAGCGCCGAAAAATTGATACTTTTGAAATCCGGTGTTGGAGACGACTCTTGAGAGTCATTTGGATTGCAAGGAGATCCAACCAGTCCATCCTAAAGGAGATCAGTCCTGGGTGTTTATTGGGAGGACTGATGCTGAAGCTGAAACTCCAGTACTTTGGCCACCTCCTGCGAAGAGTTGACTCATTGGAAAAGACCCTGATGCTGGGAAGGATTGAGGGTGGGAGGAGAAGGGGAAGACAGGATGAAACGGCTGAATGGTATCACCGACTCGATGGGCATAGGTTTGGGTAGACTCCGGGAGCTGGTGATGGGCAGGGAGGCCTGGCGTGCTGTGATTCATGGGGTTCATGATTCATGCAGAGTCGGACACGACTGAGCGACTAAACTGAACTGACTGATAATAAATTGGTAGCTTAGTGAGTCAAATGTTTCTCTGAGTTCTGTAAACTTCTCTAGCAGTTTAATCAAACCAAAGGAGGGGTCATGGGAACCTCTGATTTATTACCATTTGGTTAGATGCACAGGGCTTGTGATCAGTATCTGCAGTGAGGATGGAGGGCATCCTTAACCCATGATGTCTGATGCTATCTCCAGGTAAATAGTGTCAGAATTGAGATGAATTGTAGGACACCCAGGTAGAATCTCAAAACTGTTCCTTGGTGTGGAACAAACCCCTGAACTCCCTCCTGCCAACACATACTTTGGCACAATGGAACTGGACCCAGGAGTCCAAAGGGATCTCAAGATTCATAAGGCTTTGGTGAGAGTGTTCAGAAGGATCTTGCTAGTTAGAGGAGAATACTGGTTGGCATTGACAACTGAATGTTAAGTTAGAAATGCAGAATCTCAGCCCCACCCAGATTTACTAAAACAGATTACTCATTTTTAACAGATTCTACAGATGATTGATATACATGTTAAATTTGGAAGGCACAGGATTATGCAATATTACCTTTGATTCAGTAGATGGTGAAGTCTATTAGGATGACATACCTAACATATTCAATTTTATCTTATATATAAATAAGTGAATTCACTCAATAAATATCTGAAATTAGTGTCACATTTAACAGCTATTTTAAAGGGATATGGAGCAGAGTATGAGAGGAAAGTGGATAGTATGGGAGATTGCTTACCAATAACAGATGCATTAAACAATAAGAGAATGAAATTATGGGTGATAAGAAACAACAATAAAATTTGGAGTTGGAGGTGAAAACTGATTCGTTAATCCTTTTGAATGGCTTCAGATTATTGTCTTAGCCTTTGTTCAGTCTTGGAGACATGGATCATTTTTTTATATTCAGCATCTAGTTGTGTATTAAAATCCCTATATTTTAGTAAATGCTAACTAAATGCTTGCTATATGAAGGGATAACACATTTTTATACTTCTAATTATTTCAGGTTCATTGTAGCATGAACCACACCTTTGTTTTGACCTAGTTCAGTTCAGTTAAGTTCAGTCACTCAGTCATGTCCAACTCTTTGTGATCCAATGAACCGCAGCACACCAGGCCTCCCTGTTCATCACCAACTCCCAGAGTCCACCCAAACCCTTGTCCATTGAGTCGGTGATGCCATCCAACCATCTCATCCTCTGTCGTCCCCTTCTCCTCCCACCTTCAATCTTTCCCAGCATCAGGGCCTTTTCAAATGAGTCAGCTCTCCACATCAGGTGGCCAAAGTATTGGAATTTTAGCTTCAACATCAGTCCTTCCAATAAACACCCAGGACTGATCTGCTTCAGGATGGACTGGGTGGATCTCCTTTCAGTCCAAGGGACTCTCAAGAGTCTTCTCCAACACCACCATTCAAAAGGATCAATTCTTGGGCACTCAGTTTTCTTTATAGTCCAAATCTCACATCCATACATGACTACTGGAAAAACCATAGCCTTGACCAGATGGACCTTTGTTGACAAAATAATGTCTCTGCTTTTAAATATGCTATCTAGGTTGGTCATAACTTTCCTTCCAAGGAGTAAGCGTCTTTTGATTTCATGGCTGCAGTCACCATCTGCAGTGAGTTTGGAGCCCCTCAAAATAAAGTCAGCCACTGTTTCCACTGTTTCTCCATCTATTTTCCATGAAGTGATGGGACCAGATGCCATGATCTTAGTTTTCTGAATGTTGAGCTTTAAGCCAACTTTTTCACTCTCCTCTTTCATATTCATCAAGGGGCTCTTTAGTTCTTCACTTTCTGCCACAAGGGTGGTGTCATCTGCATATCTGAGGTTATTGATATTTCTCTGGGCAATCTTGATTCCAGCTTGTGCTTCCTCCAACCCAGCATTTCTCATGATGTACTCTGCATATAAGTTAAATAAGCAGGGAAACGATATACAGCCTTGACGTACTCCTTTTCCTATTTGGAACCAGTCTGTTGTTCCATGTCCAGTCCTAACTGTTGCTTCCTGACCTGCATATAGGTTTCTGAAGAGGCAGGTCAGGTGGTCTGATATGCCCATCTCCTTCAGAATTTTCCACAGTTTATTGTGATCCACACAGTCAAAGGCTTTGGCATAGTCAATATAGCAGAAATAGATGCTTTTCTAGAACTCTCTTGCTTTTTCGATGATCCAGCGGATGTTGGCAATTGGATCTCTATATTACCAATCAATTTCAGTTTTTTTTATAATAATTATTGTACTGATTGAGTCACTTAGTAATTGGAATTTTTGAATCTCATGGACTCAGCTAGACATGGATAAGCTTTGCTGATATTTTCATATAGTAAGATGAAAGGTAAAAACAAATCACTTCAGGATCTATGATGCAGTTAACATTTATAAGCTGTAAAGCACTCATTTTCTACTCATAATAAATTTTTGCAAACTGTGCTCATGACAACAGTCCTCTACTATTTTCTAAGATTGACAACAGTCCTCTAGTAATTTCTGAGTAATTAATGCTCATAATAACAGTCCTCTAGCATTTTCTAAGATTAGCATACATAACTAACATTTAAAAACTATCTATCCTATTTTAATTGCTTTGAGGATTAGATTATGTGGGATACTACACAGCATAAATCTCATCTTGAAATTTTGCATATGCTGTTTTAGTTACTTTGCAAGCATAATAACTATTTCTTTATGTAGGAGCAGTGTTAGCTAACTCTTGCAAGGCAAATAGCATATTATACATAGAACAGAAGCAATTTTAGACAGATGATGAGTTGCTTAACAAGTATTTGTTGAAGGAGTAAATGCATTCAATATTTGTATTAGTAAATGTATAACCCATGAAGGTAAGTTAGTGTGTAAAGGAAGAAAACACAATAATAGATTTCTGTGGATTCATAAGATTTTAAGTGGATAATTTCATAAGAAATAAGTGGCATATTTAATAAATGACAATTTTTACTGCTTTTTATTTGATGTATATATTGATCAGTCTTCTCTGGTGGCTTAGCTGGTAAAGAACCTGCCTGCAATGCTAAAGACCTGGGTTCAATCCCTGGGTTGGGAAGATCCATTAAGGAAGGGAATGACTATCCACTCTGGTATTCTGGCCTGGAGAATTCCAAGGGGGTCGCAAGGAATCAGATACAACTGAATGACGTTCACTTTCACTTTCTATATTAATCAGTATCTTAGCTACAATCACAAAATATGCTATGTTTGCTAATTCACACAGCTAATATTTAAATAATTTTATACTAAATTTTATTGTAATTATCAGCCTGGGCCTTTTTTTTTCCACTGAAACTTTGTCCCTTATATATTATGTTGCAATTTTCTCAACTACTAATAAGATACTTCATACTTTAGCCATTAATTAGCAGCAGTGAATTCTCTCCTAGACCCTATTCTAAGTATGTGACTGGTAATACATAATACATAATCAAAATATGGCAAAAAGTAGTAGTGCATTTCTCAAAATTATTGCATTTTCTAAAACATCCTAAAACCATGTCATGATGCTTCAGTAGAATTCATACAGGATTTAGAATCTTATATTTATTACACACATGTATCTTCTGGCATGCATATTGTACATACAGAGTTATAGAAAATTTAAGTTGCTGCACAGAGACCAAAGAAAAAAAGGAAAGACATATTCCAGTTGGAGGTGAGGAATAAATTTTATTGAGTGTTTTGCCCATAGAGATTTCCATTTAGATCAATACAGTCTCTGTCAAATGTATTTCTTTTACTGGAAAAATTGTAAAGATTTCTTTTCTTTTTCTATAGGACAGCAATATTTCCTTGCTGCCTACTATCACTGCAGTTATTTTTTAAATTTGCTCTCAATGTTTTCAATTATGTAAGATTTTAAAATTATCTTGTTCACCAACTCCCAATTCATTTTATTTTTTTCAGTTATGACTAATGGTCAAATTTACTGAGAACTAGCTAGTGGAAAACTTATCCCTAAGATAGTCAAAACCAAAAATAATATGTTTGTCATGTTTAAGAGATGAGGTAGTCATTCACAGTGTTGTCTGTTATGAAAAGATTAAAAAAAAATGTCAATATTGGTAAGAGACCTTTCTAAAATGGAGCTGCTAGGCCACTGAGGAAGTGTTGATTAGGCACTTCTCAGCCTGGATGGAATCTGAACTTTGACCACTTTATTGTCTTAATTCAGGCATCCAGAATATCTGCTCAGTGTTCCAGAAATTCAAGATATTTATAGATCGTTACCCTAAAATAACTCACAATATATCCTGTTAGGACAAACATGTCTTTTATTGAATCAGGTCAATCATAATTCTTGCCAGACAACTTTAACAGCCTTGTGATTTTGCCTTTATAAACCATTGACTCTTCTCTTCCTTGAAATGCTCTTTGGGTTTTATCTGAATCTGTGTCTCCAAAATCACAATTTCCAAGACTCCAAATAAACTCTTTTCCAATCTGTGTTTCTTGATCAACATTATAATGCTGTGATATAGTAAGAAATATATATATCAGTTCAGTTGCTCAGTCGTGTTCGACTCTTTGCGACCCCATGGACCTCAGCATGCCAGGCCTCCCTGTCCATCACCAACTTCTGGAGCCCACCCAAACTCATGTCCATTGAGTCGGTGATGCCATCCAACCATCTCATCCTCTGTTGTCCCCTTCTCCTCCTGCCTTCAATCTTTCCCAGCATCAGGGTCTTTTCAAATGAGTCAGTGCTCCGCAACATGTGGCCAAAGTATTGGAGTTTCAGCTTCAACATCAGTCCGTCCTATGAACACCCAGGACTGACCTCCTTTAAGATGGAGTGGTTGGATCTCCTTGAAGACCAAGGGACTCTCAAGAATCTTCTCCAACACCACAGGTCAAAAGCATCAATTCTTCGGCGCTCAGTTTTCTTTATGGTCCAACTCTCACATCCATACATGACTACTGGAAAAACCATAGCCTTGACCAGACGGATCTTTGTTGCAAAGTAATATCTCTGCTTTTTAATATGCTTTCTAGGTAGGTCATAACTTTCCTTCCAAGGAGCAAACGTCTCTTAATTTAATGGCTGCAATCACCATCCACAGTGATTTTGGAGCCCAGAAAAAATAAAGTCTGTCACTGTGTTCACTGTTTCCCCATCTATTTGTCATGAAGTGATGGGACTGGATGCCATGATCTTAGTTTTCTGAATGTTAAGTTTTAAGCCAACTTTTTCACTCTCCTCTTTCACTTTGATCAAGAGGCTCTTTAGTTCTTCTTCACTTTCTGCCATGAGGGTGGTGTCATCTGCATATCTGAGGTTATTGATATTTCTCCCGGCAATCTTGATTCCAGCTTGTGCTTCCTCCAGCCCAGCGTTTCTCATGATGTACTCTGATTTTAGGTCTTCATCATGTTCCTGATTCCTAGCAAAGAGCTCATAAAACACTTGTGGTTCAGAGTAACAAGGAAGAGGGGAACATCTTTTGTCATTTGCAATAAGTCCCTTTCAAACTTACCTGAGCATAGCTAATAAAATGACTCTTGAAGGACCCCTGGGATATCTTTGGGATGGTTGAAGGAGGAACCAGACAAGCGAGTAGATAATCGGAACTTTTAGACACACTCTCTGACCTCAATGAAAAAGCAGCACTGGAGACTGAACTGATAGTCAGTCATGCCTACACCATGGGACCTCAAAACTCTAAACAACACGGGTTCAAGTAGCTTCCAGAAGTGGCATCCAGAAGCATCCAGAAATGGAAGCTCCTATCTCAATACCCTGCCAAACATCTGCCTTCATACTACTTCCTCCGGCCATTCATTTGTGTGCTTTATAATATTATTTATAATAAACTGTTGCATGTGTGTGCATGTTCAGTCACGTCTGACTCTTTGAGACCCCATGGACTATATCCTGCCAGACTCCTCTGTCTATGGGATTTCACAGGCAATAATACTGGAGTGGGTTGCCATTTCCTTCTCCAGGAGATCATCTCGACCCAGTGATAGAACCTGTGTCTCCTACATCTTCTGCATTGGCAGGTGGATTGTTTACCACTGAGACATGGGGTAGAAGGAAGTAAATTTTCCCTGAGGTCAGTGAGCCTTTCTAGCAAACCCCGATGAAGGAGTTTTGGCACCACCTGCTTAATAGCCCATAGGCCAGAAGAAATGAGAGACATGAGACTTTTTTGACTGGCATCTGAAGTGGAGATGGTCTTGAGGAATTGAGCCCTTAACCTGTGGAATCTGCTCTGACTTTTGGTAGTTAGCATCAGGATTGGATTGGCTTTTTAAGACACACAGTTGATGTATGAAGAGAGTTGAAGAACTGCTTGATGAGAAAAAAAACTACATATTTGGTGTCAAACATGGTTGTAGGTCCAAAGAGATCTCACTGCCCTAAATTTATTAGTTCTAAATCACTATTACATAAATGTCATAAACAAATCTTGGTTTGCCCTAGGGCTAGTAGTAGGGTTAATAAGTCCTGAACCTTATGGAGTAGAAGGACATGTGCTCATCTTCTCCCATAAGAACACCAAAATTGCAACTCACTGCTGAACAACCATAGACAGGAGAAAGTTGGATCCCACTAAAAAAAGATACCCCATGTCCAAGGGCAAAGGAGAAGCCCCAACAAGACAGTAGGAGGGGTGAAATCACCTTTAGAATCAAACTTCATACCCACCAGAGACACTCAGAGGATGCAAGCAAAACCTTGTGTACCTCAGGACCCAGGGAAAGGAGCAATGACCCCCACAGGACCTGGAGCCAGACCTGCCTTTGAGACTTAAGTGTCTCTGCAGAGGCATGGCTCAGCAGTAGCCTGCCAGGGGGACAGGGATTCTGGCTGCAGTAGCCCTGAGAGGAGGAGTGTGTGGTATAAGTCATCTTGGAGGAGATTGTCATTAGCCCCACCATAGAACCACTGATCAGACAACCCACAAACTGGAGAAAAATTATACCAAAGAAGTTCTTCAGTTCAGTCGCTCAGTTGTGTCTGACTCTTTGTGTCCCCATGGACTGCAGCATGCAAGGCCTCCCTGTCCATCACCAGCTACTGGAGTTTACTCAAACTCATGTCCATTGAGTCGGTGATGCCATCCAACCATCTCATCCTCTGTTGTCCCCTTCTCCTCCTGCCTTCAATCTTTCCCAGCATCAGGGTCTTTTTAAATGAGTCAATTCTTCGCATCAGGTGTTCTTACACCGTGCAAAAGAAGTTCTTGCACTGTTGCAAAAGTTCTGGGGCCCACAACAGATTTCTCAACCTGGGAATCTGAAAAAGGGACTGAGAACCCCCAGGGAATTTGGCTTTAAAGGCAGTGGGATTTGATTACAGACTTCTACAGCACTGAGGAAACAGACTCTTGGAGGGCACAAACAAATCCTTGTGCGAAACCAGGACCCAGGAGAAAGGAGCAGTGACCCCACAAGAGACTGAGCCAGATTTCCCTGTGAGTGTTCAGGAGTCTCCAGCAGAGACGTGGCCCCACAGTGGCCTGTGGTGGGGTCAGAAACACTGAATACAGTAGTCCTGGGAGCTGTGGCTTGCTGTTTTAATACCTTGAAGGAGGTCACCATTACCACTATTACCCATACCATATTTTGGCCTCAGGACAAACTACAAGGAGGAAATCCAGCCCCACAAATTAGCAGAAAATTAGGTTAAAGGATTACTGAGCATGGCCTTGCCCACCACAGCAAGACACCATTTCCCCCACAGCCAGTTTCTCCCATCTATTAAAAAACCAAAGATGTTACTTTAGGGATAAAAGTCAGTATAGTCAAAGTTATGATTTTTCCAGTGGTATGTATGGATGTGAGAGTTGAACCATAAAGAAAACTGAGCACCAAAGAATTGATGCTTTTGAATTGTGATATGCAAGAAGAGTTCTGGCTCTTGACAGTCTTTAGGAGAGCAAGCAGATCAAACCAGTCAATCTTAAAGGAAATCAGTCCTGAATATTCACTGGAAGGACTGATGCTGAAGCTGAAGCGCCAGTATTTTGGCCACCTGATCCAAAGAGCTGACTCATTGGAAAAGGCCCTGATGCTGGGAAAGATTGAAAGTCTTTCTTTCAGAGGATGAAACGGTTGGATGGCATCACTGACCCTATGGACGTGAGTTTGCTCAAACTCCAGGAGTTGGTGTTAGACAGGGAACCCTGTTGTGCTGCAGTGAATGGGGTCACAAAGTCAAACACAACTGAGTGACTGAACTGAAATTAGTTCCTCCCATCAGGAAGCTTCCACAAGTCTTTTTTCCTCATCCATCAGAAGACAGACAGAATAAAACCACAATCACAAAAAACTAATCAAACTGAACAAATGGATCACAGCCTTGTTTAACTCAATGAAACTATTAGTCATGGTGGAGAGTTCTGACAAAACGTGAACCACTGGACAAGGGAATGGCAAACCACTTTAACATTTTTGCCTTGAGAACCCCATGAACGGTATGAAAAGATAAAAAGTTATGACAATTTAAGATGAACTCCCCAGGTCAGTAGGTGCCCAATGTGCCACTGGAGAAGAGTGGAGAAATAGCTCCAAAATCAACAAAGAGGCTGAGCCAAATTGGAAACAATGCACAAGTGTGGATGTCTCGGGCAGTGAAAGTAAGGTCCGATGCTGCAAAGAACAATATTGTATAGGGACCTGGAATGTTAGGTCCATGAATCAAGGCAAATTGGAAGTGGGTAAAAAAGAGATAAGAAGAGTGAATATCTACATGTGACGATTAGTGAACTAAAATGGACCGGAATGAGTGAGTGAGTGAAGTCACCCCATCGTGTCTGACTCTTTGGGACCCAATGGACTGTAACCTGCCAGGCTCCTCTGTCCATGGCATTCTCCAGGCAAGAATACTGAAATGGATTGTCATTCCCTTCTCCAGGGGGTCTCCCCAACCCAGGGATGGGACCCAGGTTTCCCACATTGAAGACGGATTCTTTATCATCTGAGCCACAAAGGAAGCCCAAAATGGTGGGCTGGAATGGACTAATTTAATTCAGATGACCGTCATATGTACTCCTGTGGGCAAGAGTCCCTTAGAAGAAATTGAATAGCCCTAATAGTCAACAAAAGAGTCAGAAATGCAGTTCAGTTCAGTAGCTCAGTCATGTCTGACTCTTTGCGACCCCATGAATCGCAGCACGCCAGGCCTCCCTGTCCATCACCAACTCCCGGAGTCCACCCAAACTCATGTCCACTGAGTCGGTGATGTCATCCAACCATCTCATCCTCTGTCGTCCCCTTCTCCTCCTGCCCTCAATCTTTCCCAACCTCAGGGTCTTTTCCAATGAGTCAGCTCTTCACGCTGGAATCAAGATTTCTGGGAGAAATATCAATAACCTAAGATATGCAGATGATGCCACCCTTATAGCAGAGAGTGAAGAGGAACTAAAAAGCCTCTTGATGAAAGTGAAAGAGGAGAGTGAAAAAGTTTGCTTAAAGCTTAACATTCAGAAAATTAAGATCATGGCATCTGGTCCCATCACCTCATGGGAAATAGATAGGGAGACAGTGAAAACAGTGTCAGATTTTATTTTGGGGGGTCTCCAAAATCACTGCGGATGGTGACTGCAGCTATGAAATTAAGACGCTTACTCCTTGGAAGGAAAGTTATGACCAACCTAGATAGCATATTAAAAAGCAGAGACATTAGTTTGCCAACAAAGGTCCATCTGGTCAAGGCTATGGTTTTTCCAGTAGGCATGTATGGATGTGAGAGTTGGACTGTGAAGAAAGCTGAGTGCTGAAAAATTGATGATTTTGAACTGTGGTGTTGGAGACGACTCTTGAGAGTCCCTTGGAGTGCAAGGAGATCCAACCAGTCCATCCTAAAGGAGATCAGCCCTGGGTGCTCATTGGAAGGACTGATGCTTAAGCTGAAACTCCAATTCTTTGGTCATCTCATGTGAAGAAATGTAGTACTTGGGTGCAATCTCAAAAATGGCAGAATGGTCTCAGTTCATTTCCAAGGCAAACCATTCAGTATCACAGTAATCCAAGTCTATGTCTCAACCACTAAGGCTGAAGAAGCTGAAGTTGAACAGTTCTATGAAGGCCTACAAGACCTTCTAGAACTAACGCCAAATAAAGATGTCCTTTTCATCACAGGGTTTGGAATACAAAAATAGGAAGTCAAGAGATATCTGGAGTAACAGGCAAGTTTGGCCTTAGATTACAAAATGAAGTGGGAAAGGCTAACAGAGTTTTGCCAAGAGAACACACTGGTCATAGCAAACACCCTCTTCCAACAACACAAGAGAAGACTCTACACATGGACATCACCAGATGGTCAACACCGAAATCATATTGATTATATTCTTTGCAGCTAAAGATGGAGAAGCTCTATACAGTCAGCAAAAACAAGACTGGGAGCTGACTGTGGCTCAGACCATGAACTCCTTATTGCCAAATCATACTTAAATTGAAGAAAGTACGGAAAACCACTAGACCATTCAGGTATGAGCTAAATCAAATCCCTTATGATTATACACTGGATGTAACAAATAGATTCAAGGCATTAGATCTGATAGGAGAGTGCCTGAAGAACTATGGATAGAGGTTCACAATAACATTGTTTAAGAAGTGGTGATCAAACCTGTGCCCAAGAAAAAGAGATCCAAAAGCAAAAAAATGGTTGTCTGAGGAGGCCTTACACAGAACTGAGAAAAGAAAAGTGAAATGCAAAGGAGAAAAGGAAAGATATACCCGTCTGAATGCAGAGTTCCCAAGACCAGCAAGGAGAAATAAGAAAGCCTTCCTAAGTGGTCAATGCAGAGAAATATAGGAAAGCAACTGAATGGGAATGACTAGAGATCTCTTCAAAAAAACCATAGATACCAAGGGAATATTTCTTGCAAAGATGTGTACAATGAAAGACAGAAATGGACTTAACAGAAGCATAAGATGTTAAGATGAGGTATCGATATTAGAGAGGTGAACTATACAAAATTATCTTTTTGATCAAGATAACCAGATAACCATGATGGTGTGATCACTCACCTAGAGCCAGACATCTGGAGTGCAAAGTCAAGTGGGCCTTAAGAAACATCACTACAAACAAAGCTAGTGGAGGTGATGGAATTCCAGCTGAGCTATTTCAAATTCTTAAAGATGATGCTATGAAATTGCTGCACTCAATATGCAGGCAAATTTGGAAAACTAAGCAGTGACCACAGGACTAAAAAGTCAGTTTTCATTCCAATCCCAAAGATAGGCCAAAGAATGTTCAAATTACCATACAATTGCACCCATCTCACACACTAGCAAAGAAATGTTCAAAATTCTCCACGCTAGGCTTCACTAGTACGTGAACTGGGAACTTCCAGATGTTCAAGCTGGGACTTGAAAATGCAGAGGAGCTAGAGATTAAATTTCCAAAGTCTGTTGGATCATAGAAAAAGCAAAAGAATTCAAGATAAACATCTGCTTCTGCTTCACTGACTACCCTGAATTATTTGACTCTGTGGATCACAACAACCTGTGGAAAATTCTTAAAGAGATGGGACTATCAGACCACCTTGCCTGCCTCCTGAGAAAACTGTATGCAGGTCAAGAAGCACCAGTTAGAACTGGACATGGAACAACAGACTAGTTCCAAATTGGGAAAGGAGTATGTCAAGGCTGCATATTGTCACCCTGCTTAACATATACAGAGTACAACATGTGAAATGCCAGGCTACATGAAGCACTAGGTGGAATCAAGATTGTTGGAAGAAATATCAATAACCTCAGTTATGCAGGTGACACCATCCTTATGGCAGAAATTGAAGAGGAACTAAAGAACCTCTTGATAAAGGCAAAAGAGGAGAGTGAAAAAACTGGCTTAAAATTCAATATTCAAAAAATGAAGATCATGACATATGATCCCATCACTTCACAGCAAATAGACGGGGAATCAATGGAAACAGTGAAATATTTTATTTTGGGGGGTGCCAAAATTACTGCAGATGGTGGCTACAGCCATGAAATTAAAAGATGCTTGCTCTTTCAAAGAAAAACTATGACAAACCTAGACAGCATAGTAAAAAGCAGAGACATTACTTTGTTGACAAAAGTACATATAGTTAAAGCTATGACTTTTCAAGGAATCATGTATGGATGTGAGAGTTGGACCATAATGAAAACTGAGCACCAAAGATTTGATGCTTTTAAAATGTGGTGTTGGGAAATATTCTTGAGAGTCCCTTGGACTGCAAGGAGATCAAACCAGTCTATCCTAAAGGAAATCAGTCCTGAAGGATTGATACTGAAGCTGAAACCCCAATACTTTGGCTACCTGATGTGAAAAGCAGTCTCATTAGAAAAGACCCTGATGCTGGGAAAGTTTGAAGGCTGGAGAAGGGGTCAACAGAGGATGAGATGGTTGAATGGCATCATTGACTCAATGGACATGAATTTGAGCAATCTTTGGGAGCTGGTGAAGGATAGGGAAGCCTGGCCTGCTGTAGTACATAGGGTCACAAAGAGTCAGACTTGGCTGAGTGACTGAACAATAATAAGCAGAGACTTATCATTTGAATAGGCATAATAGATGGGGTGTTGAGCTAAGCATTATTGATTATTACTGAGTGCTCAGCACTCTGGTATGTTTTTTTTTTTTTTACCATATATTATGTATTTTTGTCTTTGAAACAACTGTATGGGAAATATTTCATACATGAAAAATCTTTAGTAAATAACTCATGCAAGTCAGCAGCAATTTAAAAAGAATGACAGACAAAGATAGTGCAGGAAAAATAATAATGGATTTATAGTTATGGAGCCTAAGATGAGTTCTACATAAGGAAATAAGTCCATAGTAGGGTGATAGCGGATAAGTGTGTTGGGCTGTTTATAAACATCATTAGCAAAAATGTTAAACTAAAACAAACAATCATATAATGAACACATACTTAGGTATGTTCTTCATTTTGCAAACACAGCTATTAACTCTTAATCATTATAACAACCCAAGGAGGCAGGCACTTTTATTAACATCATGATGGTTTAGAAGAAGAAATATAGACATACAGAATATAATTAAGCAAATAACCAAGGTCAAATAGGTAGTTAGTGGTTCAAATACTGTCAACCTTTGGGAGTGCAATCATCCAAGCCCTAGGCTATGAGCAGCAGGATTTTGAGTTGAACTCCACTGGAGATTATAGGATACTTTGCAAAATAGACACGTCATATTGAAGTCCAGTGTTTCAACAGCTCAAGATGAAGGGATAGGGCATTCATTCTTTGGAAGAATCAGGTACCAAAAGAAAATTTGAGAGTAAGATACACTGGTAAAATAAAGCTTAACTTCTTAGTAACAAAAGTAAGTGTCACAGGGTAAAAAAAACATGAACCTTATGAAAACCTGATACACTAAGATAAGGGAAACAGCCACTCTGGTCAGATATAAGCTATTAATTTATTGACAAAGAGATATAATACATATAATGTGTGTATGTGCATGTGCATGAGTGCTCAATTGTGTCTGACTCATTGTGACCGGTGGATTATAGTCCAACAGGCTCCTCTGTCCATGGAATTTCCCAGACAAGAATCCTGGAGCAGGTTGCCATTTCCTTCTCCATGGGATCTTCCTGATCCAGGGATCAAATCTGCATCCCTGAGTCTCCTGTACTGGTAGGAGGACTTTTTAACACTAGTGTTGACTAAGAAGGTACAAATACATGCAACAAAAGAGACAAAATTTGCCCAGAAGGCAATCATGCTTACTTCAATAGTCAGAAGCATTAAATCCAAGCACAGCATAATAAAAAGATAATTGCCTAAACAGATCATGATAAATAGTCTAGTAGATTTTCTAGATTTTTCTAATAAAATAGTCTCAATACCTTGTTTGTCCTGCTTCTTAAAAAAATTCACACATTTTATACAATTTTATATTTATGGCAAGTTTTCCTGAATTGAATAAGCAACTAGGTCTGTATATTTATTTCTCTGAGTTGAATAAGCAGGTATCCATCTATATACTTATTTCAAATATGCTCAGATTTTGTGATAGTTGTTTTACTAGAAGGGTAAATCGCAAGAAAATTCTCACAGAATTTTAATGAACATGTTCCAAATAAAACTACTCAGATGATTTTGATCCTTGGATAAGCTTGAGATAAGATTCAGCCTACTGCACAAATTAGATATGATTAGAGTATCAAAATGGTTTATTTTGAAGTATGTATCTGACTATATATATGTGTGCGTGTGTATGTGTATATATATATATACACACACATATAAAACCAGGAATATGAATCTGAGTGTCAGCGAAGTGCAGGTGAAGCCAAATAAACAAGTTGTAGATTCAGTTCATACATCATTGATCAATGAATGTTCTCAATTTTCGCAAGCCCAGGATCCTGATAACTTTCCTGTTGAGTGCATAGCATAAATTTTACATGACCTAGGGCTCACCATGAGCATGACTGAAAATGCACTCTCATTGCTCTAAAGATATTCTGAATCACTACTCCACATAATGTAAGAAAATTTATTGTAATTCTCGAGTCATCTAAAAGAAATAGAAATATTTTACATTTAAATCTTCTACTCTCAACTTCCAAATAAGCATTATGATACTGTAATAAAATGTAATCTTTAAAGCTGATTATACATTTTAAAACTTTATTAGTTGGTAATTATCTATAAATTGAGCATACATGAAAACTCCAATTCCTCCCATTTTTTTAATATTCTTGCTATGAATTTAGAATTAGTTCAGTTCAGTCGCTCAGTCGTGTCCGACTCTTTGTGACGCCATGGACCGCAGCACGCCAGGCCTCCCTGTCCATCACCAACTCCCGGAGTCCATCCAAACCCAAGTCCACTGAGTCGATGATGCCATCCAACCATCTCATCTTCTCTCATCCCCTTCTCCTCCTGCCCTCGATCTTTCTCAGCATCAGGTTCTTTTCAAAACAGTTAGCTCTTCGCATCAGGTGGCCAAAGTATTGGAGTTTCATCTTCAACATCAGTCCTTCCAATGAACACCTAGGACTGATCTCCTTTAGGAAGGACTGGGTAGAGGTAATCTATTAAAAATGTACTTACTACTGACCTGTGCAATCCCACTGAGTCATAAACATTTGCAACAGAGACTCTGTATCCACTACCATCCAAAATAACTGACCTATTGTGAGTCACTGACAAGATGCTACTGGAATTCTCTTTCTGTGCCTGTGTATCCGCAGATCATTTCTTTTATTTGACTTCCAACCTGTAGTCTCCTGAAGTTAGTGGGGTGACATTTTCCATGCTTTTCCACCTTGTATTCCCTGTATCTGACAAAAGTAGAAGTCTGTTTTTTGTGTTTGTCCAAAGTAGAACTAACTTTCATTTCCCATCGTGCATTTACCTCTTTGTTCTTCCTGTCTTTTAATTAAAATCCTTTCTCTTCTTGCTATTCCAGACCCTTGGGACTCCTACTCTGGAACTCTTCTTCCATGGTTGGCAACCTCCTCTATATGCACAGTCTTCTGTGGAGGGAAGCTTCGTAGTCTCTCACCCCATACTTGTCAGGATCTTTGTTCCTGATTACCAGTCCCTCACCATTGAAACTCTATCGTATTTTTTAAAAATCCTATTGATTTAAGACTCATAGAACTTGAATATGAAACATTTCTTTCTTATGGCATAAGAAGTCTTGCTCCATTATTTTAGTATACCGAGCTACCCATATTCCCCTCATTTAAGAAATCAGATCCTGACTCGTTGTTAATTTTCATGGTCAGTCCTTCAATCCATCAGTATGATTTCATCATCCTCATACGTGATTTACCCAACATTCTGGTCTTTCAGTTCTTTGGTAGCCTCTTCCTTTAACTATTTTTATGCCTTTCACCCTGATAAAAAGTTACATGTTTATATGTTGAAACTTACAAGCAGCCAAGGTTCATTCACCTCTGAAATTATTAACTAAAATGATATTTATTAAAACAAGATAATCATCTCTTTCCAGCTATCTTCAACACAATTTCTCAAGAATTGCATCTTGATTTCTTTCTTTATTATGTATGCATGTTTCTGCACCCATTACCACTGTTTTGTTTTCTCTCTTAGAACAGCAGGTATCTGTGATCTATTGCTTATAGTACTGTCTTTGCAATAACCTATTATTTTCTTCTAATCTCTGTATCAGCAAAAGATACCACCATCTACTCAATCATTTGTTCAAATGTTTGTAACTGATCCTGAACATTTCATTCTCTTGGCTGCTCATGTCCTGTGAATTATCAAGTCCTAAGATACTGTTTTGTGAATTATCATTAATAGGTATATTTTTCCCTATTTGCCTTCCCATCCCAACATTCTGAGCCATCATCACCTCACACTTAAACAACATGAACCACACACTGAAGGTATAATGTACAAAATGGATAAAATATAGATCAATATTTTGGAGTATATTAGAATTCTTTGTAACTGTTCCATTGATTCTCATGTTTACTTTGTATCTTTATTTTCATACTAATGTAGGAATAGAGGGAATGCATATTTGATGTTCCAAATATGGTAATGGTCTTATGATAATATTATACTGATGTGATATTGGGAAATAATTGTGAAGTAAAATCAGTTTCTTCACTGCATAATTTTTTTTAATTCCAAACTTTTTGTCACACTATAGCAAGAGAAATATTTTTCTTAATTAATAGACTTTAATTTTAGGTTTGAAAAAAATTGAGAGTCCACATATAACCCTTACCCAGCTGGCATGTACAGTTCCATCTATTATTAACATCTTGCATTAATGTTACATATTGACTACAACTGATAAAATAATATTGATGCACATTATTTTTATTTTAATAATAATGAAGATAACAAAGTAGTAATTAGATAAAAGTACTATTCTTTAGGTCATATAAATTTTCATAGTGGCAAGTTACTTTTTGAGTTTTATTTTTTAAAGCACTTAAGTGTTTTAACTATTTTATTCTATAACAAAAAGGTCATGGCTTACAGTAGAGTTTACTCCATGCTGTATGGTCTATTGATTTTGACAAATATATAAGAACATGATTTCACCATTACAGTATATGCAGAATAGTTTCACTGCCCTAAAAGTCCCCCATGCCACTACTTCATCCTTCCATTTTCCCCCTGAGAATCTTGGCACCCACTGGTCTCTTTAATCTCTTCATAATTTTACCTTTACCAAAATGTCATTTAATTGGGATCATGCAATCTATAACCTATTCAGATTGGCTCTTTCACTTCATAATATGCACTAAAGTTTCCTCCATGTCTCTTCATAGCATAATCATTTAAAAATAGAAATCACATCATGTCACTTGTGTGTGCTAAACTGCTTCAGTCATGTCTGACTCTGCAACACTATTCCGTAGCCCACCAGGCTTCTCTGTCTGCGGGATTCTCCAGACAGGAATACTGGAGTGAGTTACCATGCTTTTCCTCCAGGAGATCTTCCTGATCCAGGAATCAAACCTTCATCTCTCACATCTCCTGCATTGGCAGGTGGGTTCTTTAACACTAGCACTATGTGGGAAGCCCCACCATGTTACTACCCTCCTTAGAATGTCTTGATTCTTGCCCATTATTCTAAAATGAAGTCTAAAATTCTCAAAGAACCCTAAGATTCTATTACTCAAATAATGTCTTGTAAGGAAAAAAAAAACACTACATCTTCACCTAAGATTATCACATAAAATAATCTTCATGTATAGATTATCAGGTGACACCCTGATAATACTGAATTATTTTTGATATATGACAAAATCCAGGCTTCCCAGATGACTCAGTGATGGAGTCTAGTCCACCTGCTAAGCAGCAGACATGGGTTCAATCCCTGGGTCAGGAAGCCCTGCAGAAGGAAATGGCAACCACTTTAGTATTCTTGCCTGGGAAACCCCATGGACAGAAGAACCTGGTGAGCTACAGTCCATGGAATTGCAAAAAAGCCAGATATGACTTAGTGACTAAACAACAACAATAATGACAAAATCCCGAGGTGACTCAGATGTTCATTGAAATTTGAAAGCACTGGTGTTAAAGGCCCTCAGTAATTTTTGCTCTTCACTTTTTTTCTAACCTGATCACCTTTCCATCCAGCAGCTCCTTCATAATGGAGAATTCCAATATGCTAAAAGTAAAGGCCTCTATTTTTTCCCAGATGTGCTCAGTCACTCAGTAGTGACTGATTCTTTGTGACTCCAGGGACTGTAGCCTGCCAGTCTCCTCTGTCCATGGAATTTTCCAGGCAAGAATACCAAAGTGGGTTGCCATTTCCTTCTCCAGGGTTTCCCAGATGAATAAAAGTCATAAAGGATTTTTGTTTTAATAATGATGATGAAGACAAAAGATAGAATTAGATAAAAGTTCTATTCTTAAAGTCAAATACATTTTCTTAGTGACAAATTTCTTTGCATTTTATTTTTTAGAACATTTGAGTGCTTTAACTACTTTTATTCTATAATAGAAACCTATGCAGAATGTATGAACACTTAATATTAAATTTCACTATGCTCCTTTTTTTCTTTCAAAGTTATCTAAAATACTTGAATCTATACAGACATTTAGTTTTAGATTAATATTTATTTGTCATTATAATTACTCCATATTCCCTTGTTGAAGAACAGAGCTGTTCCAGGTGAAAGAAATAGAAAGCCATATATGTTTCAGTAATAACTTAGTCACCTAAAAGCTCCCTTGGCTAACTTCTATCCTCGTATCAGATAGCAGCTTAAACATAATTTCCTCAGGGAAGCTTACACTGGCCTCATCAGCCAAGGTTAGATCTTTCCATTATATCTTTTATGGCACCATAGTATCCTTTGTAATGTAATACCTTATATTATTTTTGTGTATGTCAATGTCACTTCTAGATTGTAAATCCCATTGGGGATGTAGGATAGAGACTAAATCTATCATTTTGTGTGGTATCTTTAGGACCGAGGACACTGCTTAAATCACAGACAATGCAATCAATAAGTATCTTCTTGGTATATGTAAATGCAATGGTTGTGTTGTTAGTGAATATTCTTCCCTATTCCCTAGACCTTTAACATTGTTTTTCCACTGTCTTTTGTACAGAACATCAATTCAGGGTCAAATACTTTCAACTCTATTTAAAGGAAGAGTCTAAAGTATGTTTCTTCCTAAAAAGATTATAAACTATGTTCACAATTTTGTCTTTGTATTTAACCTAAAGCTTGAATGTTGCTTCTTAGGCCAAAGTTGAATATAATTCGCAAATTATTTTAAATTTCTTTTACAAAACATGGGTGCTTCCCTGATAGCTTAGTTGGTTAAGAATCCTCCTGCAATGCCGGAGACCTGCGTTTGATCCCTGGGTTGGGAAGATCCCCTGGAGAAGGAAAAGGCTACCCACTCCAGTATTCTGGCCTGGGTTGCAGAGAGTTGGACATGACTGAGCCACTTCCACTTTCTCTTTCATATTTATATCACACATATTGATTGCCTTTAATCTGTCTCTTTTGATAGAATCTCTTTTGAGACAAAGACAAGTTTTTTGATCGGTGTTATTTGTTCTTTCTTTGACTGTTTGCCATTTCATAGCAAGCATGCAGCAGTTGCTCAATAAAAATTAATTCAATTTTCTCTATATCTCAAAGCTTCTTACAGAATTTATTTTATAAGCTTTATAATAGCTTTATTTCTAGAGAAACATCTGTCCTTTTTCTTCTATCTAAGCCAGTTGCAATGAAATGGCAGTTTCAACCACACAGTAAAACAAAGATGAAATAAAATGTAGGTCCCCTTCCCCTTAATCCTCACTCACTACTCATATCACAGCACCAAATTTCTTTGTGGAAAAATAATGGGAAACTGTATTCTAACTTGCAAGCCAACAATAACCAAGATCATAACAGAGTGCACAGCTCCAAAGAAAAACGCCTAGCACATCAACAATAAAGACAGGATAGATCCCTGAAATACTGCTTTCCTTGGGAGTTAGAATTTATATTCAAAACATTGCAGTTGCTGTGAGACACCACAATAACACTTCTGCAGCACAGATCCAAAGGTCTAATAAATTAGATTCTTCCTTGGCTCAGTCAAAAATACTGTGTTCAGCAGTTTTAACAATGGAAGCCTCATCTAATTAAATTAAGTGCTGTGGAGACGCTTGCCAGCAATACTACCTTGAGCTGAGAGACTCAGGTTTGCAATATTGCTAATCTGGCATGGAGCCACAAGCGTGATCGGACACTGAGTTAACAATTTGATCTCAAGTAACCAAAAGGCAAGGAAGGAGTAATTTTGCTTTTAATGTTGCAGCAGGCCTAACATGAAAATTTATATCTCATCTCTGCCATGTATCTAGAACAGTTTTGGAAGGCCTAGTTATTAATTCCCCAAAATACTGTGATTTCATTACTATTTTAGTATGATAGCTAATTTTCTTTTAAAACCATCCACCCTGAAAAATGGCAAATTTTGTTTGAAAATGTAGTTCTTTTATAATGACATCTATCATAATATATGGAAGATTTAGTACATTTCACTTTGTGGGTTTGCTCTTTTTTTTTACCTGTTAGGATGTTTGTTTTGATAGTTTAAAAAATGAAATTCAAACCAAAGCTTGCCACTGTGACAATTTTTTATTAGAAAATAATCTACTTATTGTAATTTTTTAAATCTGAAGGGACATTATCTTTTTACAGTTTTAGGGCACTGAATTTTGTATAGTTGTATTTACTAAAGCTCATAATATGAAATTGCTGTAATTTAATTATTATCAGATTATTGATTTGATTCAAATGTAATTAAGACAATTATAGGGTAATTTTACAATCATAAATAACTACATTATTATATTTACTCATTTTAGTAAAGGCCTTAATAAACTGCTGGAGTATAGAAGTGAAAGTAAAAGAAAAGAATAGTGCATATTAGCATGAGCAAAGATTTTGATCATTTTCAGTTCTTTTCAGATGTAATATCTTTTCAAGAAGCACCTTTAAGGTTTCACTGTTTTAAGACAAAGTGAGTAAGGATGTGAAACAGTAAATATGTCAGTAAAGAAAAGTGGAGTAAGGTCTAATTATAAGTGCAGAGAATCAGGGTTATAGTGTCCTATTGTGGCTTGTAAAGCACATAAAAGAATTTGAGGTTTGTGGCGGAGTCAGGAGGGACCACATAATCTAGGAAATGTAGTGAAAGATATGTGAAATGTATGGGGGACTTTGTCGGGGCAAAGACTAAATCTAAACACAGGGTTGCTCTAATTCAAACCCTGAGATTCCAATGCTTATGCAAAAATCGTATTTTGAATTTGCTATGTAGTATCCACTTTAAGAAAATGGATGAAAATTTCAAATACCAATTAATTTAAGGCACACAGGCAGAAAGTGTGCAATAATCTTCAAAATGCTTAATACAAGATTTACACATGATTGGTATGAAAGTTCAAGTTTGAAAAGTATGGGATTAAGCAATGTTTTCTTTGATTTAGTGATCTGTGAAGTCTATTAGGTTAACACTCCTAAGTATATTCACTTTTATATTTATATATTAGTTCATTCACTCAACACAACACCTGAAATTAACATTACATCTATCAGGTGTTCCCAGGGGATGCAGGCCAAAGAAGTTCAGAGAGTGGGTATGGGAGATTGTTTAATAATAGCAAATGCACTGATGTTCTTCCTCTAATCACAGTTTAACACTTCATTATCCCATTTTATTGAGTTAGGTTATATAATTATATCATTTATATGCTCCATTCTATTGAGCAGAGTTATTAGGATGATTTTAGTTTAATGTGCTATCCCTTTCAGATAGCATAATGAGTCTGCCTATATTTACTTAAGGTGATAATGAAATTTCTGATCTATGCCATTCAGTGACTATCAGTTACTAGTAATAGCTGCTCCTTCATGCTCAGTCACTTCAGTTGTGTCTGACACTCTGTGACCCCATGGACCATGGCCCACCAGGCTCCTCCGTCCATGGGATTCCCCAAGCAAGAGTACTGGAGTGGGTTGCCATTTCCTTCTCCATGCTGTGTGGCAGGTGGGGTAATAGCTGCTAGAATGCCTTATAGTATCTTGTCAAAATTTTTCTAAATATCTCATCAGAGTTTATGTGTTTAAAAATAAGCCCAAGACCAAAATTATAACTGAGGTAGCCCAGGTATTCAGGAAAATACCCAATCACTAGTACTTTCCTAAATATACAATTTTATCAAATTAATTTGGTTAATTAATTCATTCACTCTTAGTAATAGCCATTCCCTTCTCCAGGGGATCTTCTCAATTCAGGGATTGAACCCAGGTCTCCTGCATCACAGGCAGGTTCTTTCTTTACACCTGAGCCACCAGGGAAGCCCCAGTTTGTATTACAGACATTTAACAATAGTGTAAGCATGAAAATCTATAGTTCTTTATGGATCAACCACAGATTATCAAGTATAAGAAGGACTCTTTGTATAATCAGGATCAAGTGTTGATAAACACCAAAATCTGTATTTAACTTTACAATAGAAAACTCTGTCAGATACATATGGTATTGTTTGTAAAATTCTCTTGGCCCAAATCTTTTTCAAGCTACTGTTGCAGAAAATCAGTGCCAAGCAGGCTTTAACCAGTTTAGCACAGAGACAGGTCTTGTCTGACACAGAGTAAATCTTCCTTCCAGCTCCAGATCTCCTGTGACTCCATGGTGCAGGATGCCAAGGGAACCGACTCAACATTCTTGTGTATACAACATACAAGTGCTCAGGGCTGGTGCACTGGGAAGGCCCAGGGGGATGGGGTGGGGAGGGAGGTGGGAGGGGGGATCGGGATGGGGAACACATGTAAATCCATGGCTGATTCATGTCAATGTATGGCAAAAACCACTACAATATTGTAAAGTAAGTAGCCTCCAACTAATAAAAATAAATGGAAAAAAATAAAAAAATAAAATAAGTAAAATGAAATGCTCACTAAACAACAACAACAACAATGGCTGGAGGATTAAGTTCAATGGACCATCTTTATTCAGTGGGGGATTTAAAGGCAAGAGATAGGTGCTTTCCCAAGGCAACCCCTCTGAAGCACATTTTACAAATCTCTCACTGTCTAGTCACAGCAAACATCAGTCCCGTGTAGCAGCTGCAAATTGCATAACACATCCTCCTATCTTGCCTTCCTTTTTTTGTTTCCACATGTTTGCCACTCTTGCTCCTTTGGACCACTTTCCAAGTAAACTATCTGTACAAAACCCTTTTGACTGCACCCAACTTCTAGGGGAAAAGACTATATGTATATGAAAGCATTCATGTTCAAGAGCTCACTTCTTATTAGCTTTTTCTTCTCTAAAATATATGTAATGTCTGGAGCGACACCCATGGAGTTTATTGTTTGTGTCATTTTCTTGCTCGAGTGTTGAGTGTCCTGTGTGTGACTCTCTTTTGACAGCACATATGATGAAACATGAAGAAAATCTTATGGATGTCATGAAAGAGGTTTCTCTTTCCTTACCAAATTTAAACCTTCTCACTTTCAGACCTATTTATATGTAGTAGAGAGCATTGGGTGGAATCAATAAACCCCTCAATCAAACTACGAAATAATATCGTATCATCAGACAGATGCAATGGAGTTGAAAAGGGCAGCCAGAATGATGCAAGGGATCAGGTAGCTTTCATGTGAGTTTAAACTAAATCACCTGATCATAATGTGACTTGGATTTAACTTTTTCTAGAGTCAAAAGTCTTTGTAAAGTCACAAAAAGACAATATATTCTCCAACTTTCACAATGTTAGAACTAAGATGCTGGCTTCAACCTCTAAAAGATGCATTTGAAGGTTTGTCTCTAAAAGTGCCCCTTCAGTGTATGAGTGGGGCAGTTATTATTATCCCATGAGGAATTATCTATAGAAAACTTTTATGTGATAGGATCACATAAAATTATGGCAATAAGTATTCCTAACTAGATAATATAAGAATCTGGCACAATGCAGAGCATATCATCAATATGTTAAGGTTGTTTTCGTGGTAGGCAAAACATCTTCACATAAAATGCAGTCTTGGGTCCCTTGCAGAGAAAGAATTTGAGAGTACTGTTTTGAATTGATAATCCATGCTCAGATAGAGAAAAAAAAATTAAATGTGTTTTACCTTGTCGTCAATGTTGGATCAAAATTGAATTGTTTGCTGAGACCAGATATACATCTTTTCAAAACAAATCAAATTCTGTTTGTTTCTCTCTATATATGTGTCACTGAAATTAAATATATATATATACATAAATATATATACTTAAATATATAAACTTAAATATATATTAAATATTATATATTTATTAAGTATATATATTAAATAAATATAATATATATATAAAAATATATATATATACACCATGAAATTAAAAGATGCTTGCTCCTTGGAAGAAAGGCTATGATCAACCTAGACAGCATATTAAAAAGCAGAGACATTACTTTGTCAACAAAGGTCCGTCTAGTCAAAGCTATGGTTTTTCCAATAGTCCTGTATGGATGTGAGAGCTGGAGCATAAAGAAAGCTGAGAGCCGAAGAATTGATGCTTTTGAACTGTGGTGTTGGAGAAGACTCTTGAGAGTCCCTTGAACAGCAAGGAACCAAACTAGTCAATCCTAAAGGAAATCAGTCCTGAATATTCATTGGAAGGACTGATGCTGAAACTGAAACTCCAATACTTTGTTCACCTGATACAAAGAACAGACTCATTGGAAGATCCTGATGCTCAGGAAGATTGAAGACAGGAGGAGAAGGGGACAAAAGAGAATTAAATAGTTGGATGGCATCACCGACTTGATGAACATGAGTTTGAGCAAGCTCCAGGAGTTGGTGATGGACCTGGAGGCCTGGTGTGCTGCATTCCATGGGATTGCAAAGAGTCAGACACGACTGAGTAACTGAACTGAACTGGATGTCACTGATATTTTCAAGGAAAATAAATATTATTAGTAATAGATAAGAAGTATTGAAAGTTTTAATCACTCAGTTGTATCCGATTCTCTGTGATTCCATGGACTGTAGCCCACCAAGCTCCTCTGTCCATGGAATTCTCCAGGCAAGAATACTGGAGTGGGTTGCCATTTCCTGCTCCAGGGGATCACTCTGACCCAGGGAATGAACCTGGGTCTCCTGAACTTCAGGCAGATTCTTTACCATCTGAGCCACCAGGAAAGGCCAGCCACCAGAGAAGGAAGCCCAGATAAGAAGAATAGACACATTTAATGTGGCATTCTAATAGAAATTGTGGATGATTTCTTAAATGGAAAGTTCACATCTGAATAGAGTGTTTTATTTTTATTGAGATCAGCTGTACTGTTTTGTAAATTTAATTCTATTTTAGGACTTATATATAAAATTTATTCACATATTTTTGTCTCTAAAGACAGTTCTTATATATCTTCCAAGTACAATCTATGCATACACAAAGACCTATCTTTGCTTTGTTTTCAGATGTTTCTTGTAATAATTTAGAGACTGATAAAATTGATCCAATGACAATTTTTGAAACTTAACCATACAAAAATTTCTCTCTTAATTATGTTTTGCTATTACCCCGAACAGGAAGAAAAATTAGTGTATATCCTTTTTCTCCCTTTCCATTTTACCTCCAAAGCTTATTGATTTGTTTATTGTGCATAGAGCTGACATTTTGTGTTTGGATAATTAGTTTTAGTTTCTTCAAAAAATTTTCAGCTGCATAATTCCACACAGATTCATTTCTCACATACATGAAGATTGATGGGATTTGAGAAGCCTCCTCCAATCTGCTAGTGACACCATCTGGAATGTGTGGCCTCCAGGGACACTACAGTGGCCGAAGAGAAAGACAGAAGAAGACATTGGTTCTTATGAGCCCAGAAGTGACACATGCTAGTTCCACTTACAAGTCTCAAAATTAACTGAGAAACAGGCAGAGTAGAGGAGAGCAGGCAATATTAGTGAAAACAAACTTTTTCTGCATCATGGCTAATATGTTAAATGTACTTAACATTGTATAGTTTAATGTATCAACTTGAAACAGCTTCATTTGATGGGAATGTTAAATGCACAGAACATAAATACACTTTTGAATAATCATCACCTATCAACCACACATTATCCCCACAGATCAAGAAATAAGATGTTCTTTGCTCCCCAAAACTCCCTTGGTGCTCAGTAAAAATCACCACTCCTTCCTCCTGGCCTAAAGGCACCAATATCTTAAGGTCAAATGCACTTTTTCAGTTTCCTTATTTTGAAACATGTAAACAGAATCACCCAAGTTTTGTATTTTTGTGAGTGACTTTTTGTTCAACATTATATTTGTGAGATGTATCCAAGTTGTTAGTCAAGTGAATTATGTCATGTACAGTGCAGATATCAGATAGCAATTTACTGGGGGGAAAGCTTGCAGATAGACATTAGAGCACATGCAGTCTGGTGAGCTCATTTTTGGCCACATAGGCACAAGATACATGTTCTGTATGCTCTGTAGCCAAAATTTGAGCAGAGAGGAGTTGGGATCAGCCAGCAAGTTGGGCATACCGCCAAGGTACTGCAAGAGTGAATGAGGAAGGTGCCCTCATACTACCTTGTATTTTTATAGGTTAGCCTAAAGTGGAACAGGGAATTTCTCTATTAACAAGCATCTCTAAGTAACAAGAAATATACATACATATATGGATAATTCCTAGGGGCCAGAAACATCACCAGCCACTGCACATGCAGAGGGGCAAGGTCTGAATCCCAGTGGTCCATTAGAAGGAGGAGTGTCAGAATCAACAATGTTGAAATCAACATCCCTCTGTATCTAAGTCCAGTTAAGTCTACGCTCTATTTAGCTACCAAAAGTAGGAAGAAAAGCAGCCCTCAAGGCCATCCAGATTTCTCTCTCATCATGTTGCATATAGATGAGTTCTTTTCTTTATTGTACAGTATTTTATTGTATGACCATTCCATGTTTTATTTATCTGTTCTAAGAAAAGAGGAGAGTAACAAAGTTGGCCTAAAGCTCAACATTCATAAAACTAAGATCATGGCATCTGTTCCCACCACTTCATGGGAAATAGATGGGGAAACAGTGGACACAGTGTCAGACATTATTTTGGGGGGCTCCAAAATCACTGCAGATGGTGATTACAGCGAGGAAATTAAAAGACGCTTACTCCTTGGAAGGAAAGTTATGACCAACCTAGATAGCATATTAAAAAGCAGAGATATTAGTTTGCCAACAAAGGTCCATCTAGTCAAGGCTATGATTTTTCCAGTGGTCATGTATGGATGTGAGAGTTGGACTGTGAAGAAAGCTGAGCTCCGAAAAATTGATGCTTTTGAAGTGTGGTGTTGGAGAAGACTCCTGAGAGTCCCTTGGACTGCAAGGAGATCCAACCAGTCCATTCTAAAGGAGATCAGTCCTGGGTGTTCATTGGAAGGACTGATGCTAAAGCTGAAACTCCAATACTTTGACCACCTGATGCGAAGAGTTGACTCATTGGAAAAGACCCTGATGTTGGTAGGGATTGGGGGCAGGAGGAGAAGGGGACGACAGAGGATGAGATGGCTGGATGGCATCACCGATTCAATGGACATGAGTTTGAGTAAACTCTGGGAGTTGGTGATGGACAGGGAGGCCTGGCACGCTGCAATTCATGGGGTCGCAGAGTCGGACATGACTAAGTGACTAAACTGAACTGAACTGAACTGAATCTTATCCACACTTGGATAGTTTCCAGATTCATATTCAAGCTATTAAGAATGGAGCTGCTCTGAGTATTCTTATACATGTCTCTCAGGAAAAATATGTACATTTTTCTTGGGTCTAAAACTTTTAGAGGGATTTCTGGGTCCTAGCACATGTGTATGCACTTCTTTAGTAGATAATGCTTAAAATCAGATGGTTAAAAGGAATGGGTAAAAGAGTCTACATGCTAATCTTCCTATGTCTACTAATTTTCATATTAGTCAGGGTAATGAATGAAAAGATATCAAGACAGAAACATTTAGTTAATTAAAATTTAAAAGTTTAGGATTAAGAAATATGTTTTTAGGATTTTATACTCATATCCATTGTCAGTGTTCCTCTTTCACTCCATCCTCACAGCACTGTGTACTTAGATTTCTTCATTAGCTCTTCTAGTAAAGGCATGAAAAATTCAAAGGGTTAGTCACTCAGTTATAGCCAACTCTTTGCGACCCCATGGACTGTAGCTCACCAGGCTCCTCTGTCCATGGGATTCTCCAGACAAGAACAGTGGAGTGGGTAGCCATTCCTTTCTCCTGGGGATCTGCCCAACCTAGGGATCGACACTGGGTCTCTGGCATTGAAGGCAGGATCTTCACTATCTGAGCCACCACAGAAGCCCAATAGAGGCATAGAGGTGTTGTACTGTAGCTTTGATTTCCATTTTCCCAGTTAGCAATGAGGCTGAGTACTTCAGCCTCATTCATTTTGTGAATATCTTCTCAAGTATCTTGCCAACTTTATTTTTGAATGGCTGGTCTTTTGTAGTTGTCTGTATATTTGGGATGAGCCTTACTTGAATGTATCTGTTGCAAATATCTTTTCACATTGTAGCTTGACTTTTTACTATATTATTGGGAGACTTATTTGTTGCATACTAGTTTTTTAATTGCTGTGGTTTTCTGTTGAGCTGTTTAATTACTCTGAAAGTTTTGTTTGCAACTCTAATAGCACTTCCCTCTCCAAGTTAACCTCACCTGGCATTAATGTAGTTGTGCACCTCCTTTTTGGCTTAGGGTTTGCACAGAAAGTATTTCCTTCTGTTTATTTTACCCTTAGAATATCTTTATATTTTACATGTATCTTATGTAATGAATGTATGTAAGATTTTTAGAAACTCCAACCTCAATATATTTGTCTTCTGTTTAGAGCATTTAGTCAGTTTAAAACATATTTGGTTTAATTTTTCTATCACCCGGTTTGCTTTCCATATTTACCCTTCCTGTTCTATGTTATTTTTTATTTTCTACTATTTTATCTTCTTTATTTAACTATGTAATATTTATAGTGGGATATTTCTTTTTTTCTAGTGTGTTTATGCATTATTTTACAATTTTAGTGCTTAATCTAGAACATTTATCTTGATAATTAATTACATTTATTTTTTCATGATAATGCAAAACTTTTAGAACATTTCAACTCCAAGTATTCTTCTATTGATTTGTGATCATTATCATCATGTATTTTGATAAACTATGAACTACTGGACAAACATTAATTTATTGATGAAAACATAAAATTTATATTTAAGCATATATTTAGTATTTTTATTGTCCTTCATTTTTTACTGCATTACTGAAATTCCTCCTAGGGTTAGCTTTATTCTATCTGAACAATAACTGTTATTTTTTTTTTTTTTTGAACAGAACCACTTTTGACAAATTTTGTTTTTGCTGTTATTTAAAAATGCAATTATTTCACATTCATTCTTGATGAATATTTTCACTGCTTATGGTAGTTCATGTTACTATTTCTTACTTTTCCTTTCATGGAAGATATTCTGCCATTGTTCTTTGGCTTCCATTGTTTTTGCTACTGTTAAGTTTGCTATCACTCTAATTATAGTTTCTTTGAGTATCATCAATCCGTTTATCCAGAATTTTTAATATTTTTATCCCAGGTAAGATTATGTGTGGTGCAAATTGCTCCCCTTACTTCATGGCTTTCCTCTCATTATGTCATATTTAAGAAAACATTTATTTCCCATTTGCCAGTGAAGATATTTTTCTGTTACATTCTACAATTTTTATCATTATGCTATTCACAATTACAACTATAATCCACTTGAAATAGATTTTTGTAAGTTAGGGATTATTTTCCATATGGTTAATCAGATACTTGAATGCAGTATATTAAATAGTCCTATTCCACTCACCAGCAGTATCATTTTCCATAAAGCAAGTGTATGTGAAATATGCCTGTGTGTGTTTGTATAACTTGTATATTCATCTGTAAAAATATCATACAGGTATAAATAGAAACATAGATATATAGATATATTAATATATTCTACCATATTTATGCCAAGATCAACCTGGTTTTGTTAATTTAGCTTGACATGAAATATTTTACTGATTTACTTATTATTGAAGCATAGTTTACAATATTACATTAATATCAGAGTCACAGCATTAGAGTTACACTTGGGGTCTGCCTTCCTTCGGGCTTCCTGTGTGGCTCAGACAGTAAAGAATCCTCCTGCAATGTGGGAGACCTGGGTTCAATCCCTGGGTTGGGAAGATCCCCTGGAGGAGGGCATGGCAACCCGCTACATAGTATTCTTGCCTGGAGAAATCCCCATGAATCTGGAAGGCTACAGTTCACGGGGTCGCAAAGAGGGGGACATGACTGAGTGACTAAGCACACATGTACATCATAGTGATTTAATAGTTTTGTAGTTTAGCCTCCACTTAAAGTTTTACAAAACACACAGTAAATCAAAAATCCTATAACTTGTGTGTCATCAAATGTATCTTGGTATTTCTTGGATTCTGTGTTTTCACATAGAGTGTAGGAAAGTTTTTTCAGGTCTACAAGAAACCTAGAAACCTTGGTTTTTCTGAATGGAATGCACTAAATATAAGTATACATTTGGGAACAACTGACATTTATACAGTAGTTGATGTTGCAAGTAATGAATATAATTAATCCTTCACTTTTATAGGTTTTCTTCAATGCAGATCAATAATATGTTATTTTAATCCCTGAAAATCTTGGATGTCTTATTAGATTCATTCATATTTACCTGATATTTTTAATGTTATTGCAAATTAACTACTTTTAATTTTCCACTTATTTAAAGTCTGTAGTTACACAGCTGGCTTACAAACATTGTCTTTGTATTTGCTAAATGAATTGAATGATTACAGTAAGGATTTGAATGTTCTTTTCTTTTGCACCGTGTAATAAATATTCAGTCATATATCTATAATAATGTCACTTTATTTTTTCTCCTTGTCAACCTCTTCTATTACTTTTTATTCTCAATAGCAGTTTATTTTGGGAATCAAGACAGATACCAGTAGTCTGGCAGGAGCACAACTTACTTTATAGTTGACGAATGCTCTTTTGTGTTTCACTATTTTTGAAACTCTGCACTAAGTATTATTTTTAATTGGAAAGCAATTCCTAAGGCACAATGCATTATCCTTGAACCCATTTTCTAAGTGTGTTTTTATGACACTAATATCCCACAAGTTATTTTTAAATTTCTGTATTCTTATTTTTTAAATTTTATTGATATATAGTTGATTTATAATATATTAATCTATTGTATAGCAAAATGATTCAGGTATACATATATAACTTTACTCTTATTCTTTTCCATAATAGTTTATCACAAGATATTGAATATATTTTCTGTGCTGTATACTACTACCCTGATGTTTATCCATCCTATATATATTCAGTTCAGTTCAGTTCAGTTCGGTCCAGTTATTCAGTTGTGTCTGACTCTTTGTGACCCCGTGGACTGCAGCACACCACAGGCCTCCCTGTCCATCACCAACTCCCAGAGTTTACTGAAACTCATGTCCATTGAATCGGTGATGCCATCCAGTCATTTCATTCTCTGTCATCCCCTTCTCCTCCTCCCTTCAATCTTTCCCAGCATCAGGGTCTTTTCAAGTGAGTCAGTTCTTCCCATCAGATGGCTACAGTATTGGAGTTTCAGCTTCAGCATCAGTCCTTCCAGTGAATATTCAGGACTGATTTCCTTTAGGATGGACTGGTCTGATCTCTTTGCAGTCCAAGGGACTCCCAAAAGTCTTCTCCAACACCACAGTTCAAAAGCATCAATTTTTCGGCATTCAGCTTTCTTTATAGTCCAACTCTCACATTCTATAATATTAGCATTCGCTAATTCCAAATGCCCAATCCTTTCTCTCCATCCCCCTTGGCAATCATAAGTCTCTTTTCTATGTCTGTTTTGTATATATGTTCACTTGTGTTGCATTTTAGATTCCATATATAAGTGATCTCATATAGTATTCATCTTTCTCCTAACTTTCTTCATCTAGTATGATAATCTCTAGGTCCAGTCATATTCCTGCAAATGACATCATATCATTCTTGCCAATCTTTTTTTCTTTTTTTTTTAAGTTTTATTTGTTTTCTTCTATGGTTGCAGTGACTAGCACTTCCAGTAAAAGTCTTTTATAGCTCTGTATAAGTAAAGGGAAAATATTCAATATTTCTTTTTTGTCCAGCTGATCTTGGAAAGAAAGAGTTTGAACATTTAAAGCTAACATTCTGAAAGGTATTTAATACTTAACAAATGTGGGCAGAAGGTGAAGAGCTAAAAGCAATAGTACTATACCTCAGGCCTGGGGGCCATGAAGGACAGCTACACTTTGGCCTTTGGAGCAATGAGAAGAACTGGCGTATGGAAGCAGAAAGGGTACCGCTACAAGAAGGGCTATCTACTAGAAACTTTTGCTTTTGGTATATGGTGACAGACAGCTGCATGGTGTCATGAGACTGAGATAGGGAAGAGGCACTGAGGTCACAGGGCAGGTGCCATAAGCGTTTTATACCTTTTTGTGCGATTTACTGGTGCCTCTGGGAACAAGCTTTGGTTTGGTCTCAAACATATCATTTTAAATCTAGAATGATCGATGGTATTCTTGTCTAATTTCATGGTTTGTTGGATCAATAACTCCCACTTGGGGCACCCATTGGGTGTCTTTCAGTCACACAGTCCTTCCAAGAGCTTAGCAGTGAATTGAGAACTGGTTTTCCAACAAAAATAGGTTTTTTTTTGTTTGTTTGTTTGTTCGTTTTTTTTTAATACGAACAATAGTAGTGACCATGGCATGAATGTGGAATTCAAGATAGTTGAACTGGATTCTCATTTTGGGGGCTTGACAGCAGCTAATAGAACATCCTTGTCAGCAAAAAGATATGTCTGGAAAATATTGGGCCATTATATTGCATAACGCGTGTGTAAGATAACTAGCACTCAAGCTGAAACAAATGAAAAAGTACCTTTTCCTTCTCATTACCCCTTTTCAAGCTGACAGCCATACAGGTTATTCCAAATGTGATCTATATTGCCATCAAAATCCAAAAAGAGCCTCTTTTTCATGGTGGGCAGCGGAAGATTCATCAACTTGTCTCTTACTTTAGAAGTAATATTGCAACACACTCCAAACCACTGGGGCCTTGGCAACTTAATTAATATGTCAAGCTGCTGTAGTTTCCAGGAGATTATCTCTGATCCTCTGTCAGATATGTATTTTACTAGGGCAGTTAAAAGTGTTTCCTACTTCCTACTCACTAGGAATTAGCATAATCTCATCAATGAAATACACTTGCATCATTTTCTGTGTAATATCATGATAATCAAGATCCCTTTGGACTGTATTATCACAGGAAACAGACATGACATACCCTTGAGGCATACACAGCAAGGCTTACTATTGTCCTTTCTATATAAAAACAAACCGATTCTGACGTTCTTTGCTAATAGTGATAAGGAAAAATGTAGACAAACAACTGCATTCCAGGTTCGTAAGCCTGCTTTTATTTGCTATGGTAAATATGCCACCTCCATAAAGTTAAATCGCTCAGTCCTGTCCAACTCGTTGTGACCCCATGGACTGTAGCCTATAAGGCTCCTCCATCCATAGGAGGAGGTATTCTTTCCAGGCAAGAATACTGGAGTGAGTTGCCATTTCCTTCTGCAGGAGATTTTCCAGACCCAGGGATTGAATCCAGCTCTCCTGCATTGTAGGCAGACACTTTACCATCTGAACCACCAGGCAAGTCAGCACCTCCATAACTGTAGGCAAAATTGACATCATCAGATTAAGACATTTTGATGATATCAGATATATTGGCAATAAACAGATTTTCTCTACAACCTACCTGTGTTTTGTGATAGCAAAATTATATTGAATAGATATTTAGTGATATTGATCACTCCTACAATTTTCAAAAATTTCCTAAGAGTGCCATACTCTGCCATTACCTCCATGAATACAGAATTGCTTTTGTTTATTATCTTAATTGAAGGAGGCATTTATTTGGATTTTAATTTGTCCTCCCTGCCATTTCTGGAGTCAGAGAATAGATGCAGGAATTCCACCAGTTGGTAAGCATGTTTCTTATATATTCTATGAAAGGAAAATAACTATCAGATAAGTCTGTGGTCTAGGAATAGAGGCTGAGGCAGATTTAAGTCAACTCTCCCTTTGAAACATAAATTTAGTAAGTTCTTCCATGGACCATGATCTTATTTGGTGCACCATAAATTAGAGTCAAATCAAAAACAAATTAAAACATTTTATTTAAAAAATGTTTTGGGGAAAGAATTGTCTATTGTTATTAAATACAGTTTAGTGAAAGTGAAAGTCGCTGAGTTGTGTCCGACTCTTTGAGGCCCCATGGACTATACAGTCCATGGAGTTTTCGAGGCCAGAATACTGAAGTGGGTAGCCTTTCCCTTCTTCAGGGATCTTCCCAACCCAGGGATCAAACCCAGGTATCTCCTGCATTGCAAATAGATTCTTTACCAGCTGAGCCACAAGGGAAACCTTAAATACAGTCTATCCCTGAACAAAACGGTTAGAGTCAGCAACCATTACTGTTAAAAATCTCAGATAACTTTATAGTGGGCCCTCTAGCATCCATGGTCCCCCATGTGTTGATGCAACCAACCACAAATCACATGGCACTGTAAGACATATTTATTGAAGAAAATATGTGTGTACGTCGACCTGCAAAGTTCAAATCTGTGTTGTTCAAGGGTCAACTGTATAATGCTATTTGTGGTTTATTTGTAGATGCTCTATCAAGTTGAGGAAATTCCCTTCTATTCCTGTTTTTCTGAAGGTTTTTGTCTCAAATAAGTGTTAGATTTTCATGATTTTCTTTTCAGCATCAATTGATATAACTGATTTTTTTTTTCCTTTAGCTTATTAAAATGGTGGAATACATTGATTTTTTAAATAATCAAAAAGACTTGCATCTCTAGAATAAACTTAATGGTCATAGTTTAATTATATATAATGCATATATGGGCTTCCCAAGTGGCTCAGTGGGTAAAGAATCTGACTGACCATGCAGGACACCCAAAAGTCACCGGTTCAATCCCTGGGTCAGAAAGATTCTCTGGAGTAGGAAATGTCAACCCACATCAGTACTCTTGCCTGGGAAATCTCATGGACAGAGAAGCCTGGAGGGCTCTAGTCCTTGGAGTTACAAAGGGTTGGACACAACTGAGCACAACACATATATATTTTATATATTGCAGAATTCTGTTTTGCTAAAGATTCTTTTTTTCACTAATATTAGTAAGAGATATTTGTCTATAGTCTTTTGCTTTCTAATGTGGTTTGATCTTTGGTTTTGTTATCAGGGTAATATTAGCTCTAAAAAGTAGGAAATAGTTCTCTTATTTTCTGTTAAGAGATCATGTAGAAGTGGTGTCAGTTCTTGTTTAATATTTGGAAACTCCAATACTTTGGCCACCCGATGTGAAGAGTTGACTCATTTGAAAAGACCCTGATGCTGGGAAAGATTGAGGGCAGGAGGAGAAGGGGATGACAGAGGATGAAATGGTTGGATGGCATCACCGACTCAGTGGACATGAGTTTGAGTAAACTCCGGGTGTTGGTGATGGACAGGGAGGCCTGGTGTGCTGCAGTTCATGAGGTCACAAAGAGTGGGACATGACTGAGCGACTGAGCTGAACTGAACTGAAAATTCTCTAGGAAAACCATACAGGCATAATGGTTTTTTTTTTTTTTTTTTTTTTTGAGAGGGTAAAATTAAGAATTATATTTCCTGAATAGTTATAGATCTATTCGGTTTATCTATTGGGGAATGTTTCATGTTGGGCAAATCAAAGTAAGCCTTTTTGCCCGTCCTTCAGGGCTCCTGCAGACAGGGAACCCACACAATTCTTTGTATATAGTCTGCTGTGCTACTTCTGGCGCTAACAGTGTGCCCAGGAGTGCAGGTTCTGGCTTCATGGCTGCTTCCATCTGGGGAAAGGGAGATGGTAGTGGCATTTTTAAATGCCATAGAGCTCTTCCCTCACAATGCAGCAGTTTCTATTTTCCTTAAGCTTTCCCCTGCTTCTTGGGCATTCTGACTAGATCACAGAATTTGCAAATGATTCTAAGACTTATCGATAAGTTTTTAGTCATTTCTGTAGAGGGACAGAACCCTAGATTTCCTAACCCCACCATTTTTAGTGATGTTTAATCCAACACTCACTTTTATATCATAGTTTCAGCTAGCATAGTGAGTGTTTTGATCCTCACAGTCATTATTTCTTTTGTCTTGACCATATTATCATATTAATATTTTTTCTTTTTTATAAATTATAATTATATTCACTGTTACTGCCCACTATGGGAAGTAAAATAGAAGATTATTAAAATAGAAAATCTTAGTCTTGCCTCAGCTGACAAGAAATAATGGTTATAGGCATCATATAGACAGAATCCATAATTTAAAATAAGATAAAGTGAAACTAAAATGCTCATGGTGACTTCCTCAGCAAAACATAATTCCAAGATTGCATTTTATGGTGCATTTAGCATATATAGATTCAGGCATTCCCCGTGCTAGGGCCTTGTCAACTGATATGAAATTTCCCTGAGGTAATTTCACATTAGGAAATGTATTAAAAATTAGTACTGACTTTTCTGCAGAGTATTGTGTTTCTGTGTGCAGTAATTATGTGAACTACAAAATCTGGCTCACTAGCAATATTGATACCACTGATAGAGTGTGGAAATAAAAGAAATTTGACAGGAAAGGAAGCTCATTAATAGCTATTTATTTGCTCTTATAAGAATTCTTTTTATTAATTGCTTTTGCAACATCAGCTCTTATGTGAATGCTAAATATTTATGATTTCACAGGATATGAATATTTTTCATTCGATTATCCTTTGTAAAAAACAAAATTATGCAGTAACTTTCCTAATTAGAAGATAGTATCAACATTTCTTTTACTACTATTGTTTTGTTTTTCTAGCAGGAGTGTGTTATGAGGCATGATATTTTTAGTAGGTTGAATCTTTATTGATATTGATATTGGAATAGTAAGCTAAAGGCACAGTGCTATTGCCTCAGCAATTTTGTGTGTGCATGCGCAGTAACTTAGTCATGTCTGACCCTTTGCAACCCTATAGACTGTTGCCCACAAGGATCCTCTGTTCAAAGAATTTTCCAGGCAAGAATACTGGAGTGGAAAAAAAAAAAGAATCCTGGAGTGGGTTGCTATTCCCTACTTGAGGGCATCTTCCTGACCCAGGGATCAAAACCAGGTCTCTTCCAACTTCTGCACTGGAAGGAATATTCTTTACCACTGAGCCACCTGGGAAAGCCCTCAGTTACCTCAGTGAAATATAAATGAATGTCTTCTGACTACCTCTAGATATTTGAGACTAGAATAGCTATTTATAGCAAATTTCAAACAAATTTTGTCCTTAAAATATACTATAGTTCTTCCACTATATGACATTTTTATTATAATTAGTCTCATGATAAGTTTTCTCTCTAAATAAAAGAAATTAAAGTGAATAAACTCTTGTTAATTTTTCTCTTAGGGATTTAAATAAAGATTGTTACCTCAAAAACTTGGTTAACAAGATATAAAGGCATGCTGATTCAACACATTATAATTTTCTCTAGAGGTTTTTTTTTTCTTTTCTTTTCTTTTCTTTACCTATTAGTTAAGTGTGTAGTCACTCAGTCATATCTGACTCTTTGTGACCCTGTGGACTGTAGCCCATCAGGCTCCTCTGTCCATGGGATTCTCCAAATAAGAATACTGGAGTGGGTTGTCATTTCCTTCTTCAGGGGATCTTCCCAACCCAGGGATCGAACACTTGGGTCTCCTGCACTGCAGGCAGATTCTTTATCATCTAAGCCACCAGGGAAGCTCTTCATATTAGTTAACCATCAAATCTTTGAGCTCAAATCTAAGGCTCAAATGATCCATTTCCTCCCTCTCTTTTCTTGTGGCTCTTATTCCTCTCTCTTTCCTTCTAATGCTAAAAGTATTGCTGTCCTGGAGACTTTTGCTAATATGAGGAAACAAGAAGATGGGATTTTAAGGGCCAAAAACAACAGATGGTACTGCCATGGAGAATAGTGAAAATGACACATTCTCTAATGTGGAGGCCTTTGAAGTCAAATCCTTAGTAAAGGAATAGAGTTAAAAATAGAAATCATTAGAAGAACATGGCCTAGAAACAATTTGTCTTTGTATGGACCCTAAGCAGAAAACAAAGCCTCCCCTGAAAATATATAATCGAGGCTTAACCCTGTACTGTTTTGGAATTTAAATTTACATTATTTTTAGAATCCAGTGACTTACAACCTGAGAATGTAGCAAAAAGTTTCCCTTGATTAGGAGTGCCCTAGAATATTTAACAGAAGTAAATACAAGCCACCTCTCAAAGTTCTCAATAGATTCTCCAACATGCCCCTTTAACATGAGTAACTTACCAAGATTCACCAGGCTAGACAACTGAACTACAGGTTTCCTAGAGAGCACAACTTCCCCCTTGAGCCTAGACCATTTTCCTGACTCTAGGCTCAAGGATATTGACAAGCTTATTCTAAAGCTCACATGGAAATACAAGGTGCCTGGAATAGCTTAAACAATCATAAGAAAGAACAAAATTGGAGGACTCATCCCTAATTTCAGTTGTTACTATATCTCCCAACTTCAAAAGTTATTGGTGAAGAGTAAAAAAATAGCAATAATATAGAAAAATTTAATAAAGAAAAATTATTAATTTTTAATTAGCAAAAATAAAGAAAATTTTACCTAGAAACTTCATGGATAAATGTAAAGTTATGTGTAACAAATATAAAATACATTTTATTTTCAGGCATTAGTGAAATACAAAAATTACCATAAACAAAGCTATTCTCATCAAGCATAAGTGAACTATATATGCAGGACATAAGTTCCATCTTTAATGTAATTCAGTTTCAAGATAAGTTTCAATGAATACCACTTTTTTTCCAGCTGAGGTATTTCAAATTGTAAAAGAAGATGCTGTTAAAATGCTACACTCAATATGCCAACAAATTTGGAAAACACAGCAGTGGCCACAGGACTGGAAAAGGTCAGTTTTCATTCCAATCCCAAAGAAAGCAATGCCAAAGAATGTTCAAACTACCACACAATTGCACTCATTTCACATTCTAGCAAAGTAGTGCTCAAAATTCTTCAAGCTAGGCTTCAACAGTACCTAAACCAGAACTTCTAGATGTACAAGCTGCATTTAGAAAAGGCAGAGGAACCAGAGATCAAATTGCCAACATCCACCGGATCACAGAAAAAGCAAGAGAATTCCAGGAGAACATCTACTTTTGCTTCATTGACTATGCTAAAGCCTCTGACTGTGTGGATCACAAAAAAACTGTGGAAATTCTTCAAGAGATGAGATTACCAGACCACCTTACCTGCCTCCTGAGAAACCTTTTTGCAGGTCAAGAAGCAACAGTTAGAACTGGACTTGGAACAATGAACTGCTTCCAAATTGGGAAAGGAGTGCATCAAGGCTGTATATTGTCACCCTGCTTATTTAACTTCTATGAAGCATACATTATGTGAAATGCCAAGCTGGATGAAGCACATTCTGGAGTCAAGATTGCCAGGAGAAATATCATTAAACTCAGATAGGCAGATGACACCACTCTTATGACAGAAAGCAAAGAGGGGTTGAAGAACCTCTTGATGAAGGTGAAAGAGGAGAGTGAAAAAGCTGGCTTACAACTCAATTTTCAAAAAATGAAGATCGTGGCATCTGGTCCAATCACTCATGCAAAGAGATAGGAATACTGTGACAGACTATTTTCTTGGGCTCCAAAATCACCACAGATGGTGACTACAGCCATGAATTTAAAGGACACTTACTCCTTGGAAGACAAGCTATGAGCAACCTAGATAGCATATTAAAAAGCAGAGACAGACTTTACCAACAAAGGTCCATGTAGCCAAAGCTATTGTTTTTCCAGTAGTCATGTATGGATGAGAGCTAGACCATAAAGAAATCTGAGAACTGAAGAACTGATGCTTTCAAACTGCGGTTCTGGAGAAGACTCTTGAGAGTACCTTGGACTGCAAGAAGATCAAACCAGTCAGTCTGAAGGAAATCAATCCTGAATATTCACTGGAAGGACTGATGCTGTAGCTGAAGCTCCAATACTTGGGCTACCTGATGCAAAGAGCTGATTCATTAGAAAAGACCTGAGGATGGGAAAGACTGAAGGAAGGAGGAGAAGGGGATGACAGAGGTCGAGATGCTTGGATGGCATCACCGACCGGACGGATGTGAGTTTGAGCAAGCTCCAGGAGACGGTGAAAGGTAGGGAAGCCTGAGGTGTTGCAAACCATAGGACACGACTGAGCGACTGAGCAACAACATCATTTTTATTAAAATTTTAAAGCAAAAGACTCATAATTAAAGTATTTATAGGTAAAGATAAAATTATGAAGCAAGTTAGAACACAGTTAGAGCTGAACAATAATGAAAATGCTATATTGCTCATTTGTGAGTTACAGGTCAGTAGAGACTTTAAAGAAATATAAAGCCTCAAATACCGATCTAGGAAAAGACATTCTTAACACAAAGTTCCTTTATGTTTATAAAAACTGCATAGTCAGTTCCTATTATCTAGAGAAAAAATGTATAAATATAACAACAAAGATTAATGAAATAGAATATTCCAAATAAATCAGAAACATTCGAAGTTAAATCTATGATGAATACTAACAAAAATCAAATTCTGAATGAATTCATCAGTTACAAAGTACAGAAGGGAAAATAATATATTAAAAATAAAAAGTAAGCATAGTTGATATATATATATATATATATATATATATCTCAGACATTTTAATAAAAAGGAAAATAATGGGAAACTTCTTGCCAGTAATTTGGAAAATCACATGCAATGCAGTACTTTTAGGAAAACATAACCAAGAAACATAAATATATCCTAAATTATTGAAGTATTTGAGTCAGCAAATTTTAAAATCTACTCCTGGTTATGTGAATAATATCAAATCCATATAATTTTATACACATTCTGCCAAAGAAATAGGAAACGTGAAATTAGTTAATGTAATGACAATTGAAATGGTGTGGATTTCTTAAAATTTCAGCACAAAATATATTGGAAAAGACAATCTCTTGTATGCATTCTCTCAGCCCCACTTAGGTCCATATGAATGGACTTTGGGCCTGGAACACTTCCTTAGCAAGAGATAAAGAGCCCACACAGCCTATGTGGGGTTGTGTGGGAGTATCTTTCCCTGATTCAAATTGTCTCTGCTTGGAGCATGTGTGTGGCATGGCACCTGGCCAACCCCATTGTTATATCTGCTCTCCACAGGGAGTGGACAGGCTTCCATCGCCCAACAAGAAGGCTGCCCTCTACAAATCACCCTCTACCACTTGCTGGGAAGGACTCACTGGCCCTGGGGGGCTCACACACCCTACTGAAGCTTATCTTGCTCTTTCTCCTTGATTTAAGCAAAGTATTGTTCCGTGCGTGGTCGATTGTGTTCTGCTTTGCTTGGTGACTCTGATACCCAGGTGCAGTGGGCAGGCATATTTAGAGTCCTCCCCTGGGGCATCTTACTCTGCTTGACAAAGTAGAACTCTCTATATAAAATATAAGAATGTTTTTTATTAAATTTAATATTGTGGTCATTGTCATTCCCCTTAATTGGGCTTACTTTCTAAAATTTCACAACTGGATGTGTTCTAACTCAAGTAATTCTAAAAAAGCATAGGTTTCATCGACCATTGTAAGCAAGTACATCTGGGTTACACAATGTCACAAGCTAAATCTTTTCATTCATAGGTGATGTTATAACACCCTGAATTTCAGCTTCACTTTTTATGGTGTACACATTAGAGTCTATGTATTATTAGGTAAATATATTTTAACAGTAAAGCTTTCTGACATGCTCACACACGTACAAGTTATAGAAGAACTACTATTCCTTTTATGCTGCAAGAGGATGAGATCTGGCATCTCTAGGAAACATAAAACCGGTTGCCAGCAGGAACCAGTTTTCAGTGTAGTGATTATATATTGTGGGCCTGGCACTTTCCCACATGGAAGAAGACTGGTATAGTACTTATGTTTGTAATGAAAATGTGACTTTAGACTTTCAAGATTTCAACCTGGCCATTCAGTATTAAAACCCTTCTTAAATTTTATTTTGTTTTATCCCAAGACTATATGAGAGGCTGTTTTTCATTGATATTTCATTGTTGTTTTTTTTTTCTTGGAAATAATACAAGTTAATGTTTCACCCTTCTACTATTTTCATGGACATAAAAGAAACTACATTTACAAGGCTCTCCTACGTTGGCAGTCTATTAAATATTCTCATATATCAAACAATGACCATCAGGGGATTTAAGTCAACTAGGAAAACAATAAGGAAAATTACTAATGAATATTTGGAGAAGAAAAGTTTACTAGTACATTTCTCTATGTCACTTAACTATAAATGAAATGATGGTTATTTTCATCACTGTTGATGCTGTGTTCTTTTTGTTATTAAATTGTATCACAGAATATTGTAATTACGCTCACTCTTTTTCTGTCCTTTTACAAATGAAATCATTGCCTTAGGAAAGAATTGGCTTGATATAACTGTTTCTAGTTCTTTTCATGAATACAAGAACATATGCACAGAATTCTGTTTTTCATTTCCTGAATCTTATTGCACTTTCAAGCTCATAAAAATTATAAGATCTCTTGAAATTAAATTTAGAGAATTCCATTTTGACTCAAAAAAGAAATCATTATTTCTAAATTAAACAAAGCAGCTCAGGTGATGAGTGCATCAAGCTTTTGAGGCCTGTTAAACACGTTGTGTTGGAGATAACTTAGGATCATTCGTAGGGACTAACTATCCCTGGGTAGTATCAATGACTTTAGTTGCAAGTTTGCAGATAGCTTGGTGGGATCTACTATATAATAATTCTGTTTATGTGATGCAATTTTTACTTCATACTAAAACCAAGTATGGAATGATTTGGATTTATCACGATTTGTTTTAGTGTAATTTTCTGTGAGAGAAAACAAAATACATTAAAAGCACATATTTATATTTGTATTTATGTGTGACTGTATAAAATTACATTTATAGCTATAAAACCCAATATATCTTGATATAAACTGTACACTTTGAAGAAGCAAAATTTTTCAGTAGAAAATACCAGAAAGGTTTACAAGTCAATTGAAAGGAACTATGTAAGTTGTTCAAGACCTTCCTCAACTATTTGTTAATTAAATAAATTTCAGTTTTCAAGCTCAGTTTTCAATATTTGTTTTATTTACCTGTTGTTTTCACTCACATTGCATGCCAAAACTACATCATTTGACTATTCATCATGTAAAAAGTTCTGAGCTAACTTCTGCATGGCTCGATATGAGTATATCAATCATTGGTAGATATTATATATGTATATGTGTATATATATATATTCAAATAGATAACACAGAGAATTCTGATTATCTAATTTGAAAAATCAGTTTGCCTTTGAATTAAAAAAAGCAGCTATTTCTCAGATTTGAAAATAGTCTCATGAAGAAAGGGAAAATTATGTTTTATTATGTTTTCCAATTGTGAGACAATATACCCCAAAACAGGAATGGGAGAAGTTGTACATTTTATTAGTAAATGCTATTCGATATAAAAATAACTCTTTTCAACCTGCATTTATTTCAGACTTGGCTTTTGTTCACGTTAATATTTTTGAGGTTCCACATCTGCTCCAAACTCTCAGCAATAATAAATAATATTGAATAGTGTGATTTAAAAAATGAAAATTAAAAATTAAAAATATGAAATCAATGTGTCCATGTAGAAGATGAAGATCATCTGAAACTCTCATGTATTGTTTATAGAATTGTAAACTAGTACAACCACTGCAACAGTTTAACTGTTCAAAGTTTGTTTTTTTTTTAGGTGTAAGTTTGCTTAAAAATTCTTTGGCTGTAACTCATATTACCTCGTTAAAGTCAGAGGATGGAGAGGAAGTGAGGTATTTTGAAAAACCAAAAAAAAAAAAAAAAACCCCAGAGAAACAGCAACAAATGGTTGCCATCTGCCACCCGGAAATGATAATTATATATTTATATTTACAAGAAAAAACAGAGGCAAAGTGTCATAATTGGAGTTAGAAGATGAGGAAATGAAAGAAGCAACAGGGCGACTGTAGCTGCATAAACAATCTTCTGAATATTACCACGATGCAGCCACTGAAAGCCTGAATCTGAACTATGGGAGGGAGTCTGATAGAGCAAGTTCAAAGAACTTAGACAGGAGGAGTGATATTAAAGAATAAATAGAAATAAAACAAGTCAGGCTGGTAACTATAGTGTTTTGTTTTATTTTTTTTTCTTTTACCTATTTACCTCCAGGCACATTTTCACCAACACAAATCAGACTATTGCTGTGTCATATATATGACATGAATTATGGTCAGACACTGTTATAGGTACATTGTGACTATTAGCTTATTTGATTCTTTAACAAACAACACGTAGCAGTTGTTTTAAATATGGACATGTCTAAGAGTTGAGTTTATCATCTCTTGGAACTACCCATTCACTTAAAATTATTTTTTGCTGAGTTATGCAAAAATAAAATAATAATATTAGAAATAAAAAACAATATATATAAATTATAATGCAGTTTTATCTTTTGGTGCTCAATATTCAGCATGAGAAATATATAATTATTTTAGCCATGGTCTAGCTGTTTACTGAACTAACAGATAGATGAATTTTCCAAATAATATTTGGCTCTGTTGGCAGGTAATAAAATTTTTGTTTGGATTGAAAAAAGAAGATATGATTTTTATTTTATTTCATTTTATTTTTTTTAAGAGTATAAGTGTATAATTTATTTATTTATGTATTTTCTTTTCATTTATTTTTATTAGTTATGATTTTTAAAATGTTTTTAGATGGTAACATTTTTATCTACTTGAAACTTTGTGTGTCTCTGTGTGTGTGCGTGTGTGTGTGTGTATGTGTGTGTGTGTGTGTGTGTGTGTGTGTGTGCCAAAGTCTGGGAACAAAGATAGTGGAGACAAAAACAGTGAAAGGACATGGTATTCTGCTGGTTTTGATCTTAGGATTTTTTTTTTTTAACTACATCATAGAGATTCGAGGTATGGCATCTGGTTTACTGAGTGAACTTGTGAGTCTGAGATAAGTATTGATACATTTGAAACTAAAGGCATATAAGCATAGTGGATTTCAGTGCTGCTGAAAGTGTTGGGAACAGGACTTTTCCATTGCCCTGCCCTGGGACACTGTTGGTGTGGGCAGTACCCTAGAAAAGCTAGTTCCTTGGAGGTAGAGAAGAGTGATTATGACTCTCAGAGCACTGACATCCCCCCCCGCCCCCAAGGGCACTAGAAGCTGTAAAAACAGCACAGACTTACTCAGGTGGGAAGCAAATCTTCAATGAAAATATTAAGACTAAATAATGTGACATCCCCCAGTTGGACACAGAAAAACTGGGGAAAGTTTAGAAATAAAGTTGTTAAGCTAAAGGTTCAAGATGTGACTTAAGCAATGTCACATTGCTTAAGAATTTGTTCACAAAATTTATGTTGCCTCTTTGTAGTAAGTATAAAAAGTTTCTGTGAACTTTTATATTTATTCTAAGAATTTGCACTTGTAATAATAACTATAATACTTAAAGTATCTTACATATTAATTATAATACATGTTCCATTATATTATTATTATACTATGAAATTTTAAAGTTGAATTTGAATTATCAAGAATAAAATAATGTACTGTGGGTTACTCACTCAGTTGTGTCCGATTCTTGTGACCCCATGAACTGTAGCCCTCCAGGCTCCTCTGTCCATGGAATTCTCCAGGCAAGAATACAGAAGTGGGTTGCCATTTCCCACTCCAGGGGATCTTACCAACCCCAAAATTGAACTTTGGTCTCCTGCATTGCAGGCAGATTCTCTACCATCTGAGCCACCAGGGAAATCACTTCAAGTAATGTAATAACATTAAGAAATCCAACATCAGCCTGCTGGACATTTGAAAACCCTTCTATGTAACCACTAAATGATTTTCTGTTGTTTTGTGTATAGATTGCAAAAAAATTATGTCTACACCAGTTTTCAGGAGCAGGAACTCAGTGCACTATCATTTCAATTAAGTTCAGTCCCTCAGTTATGTCTGACTCTTTGTGACCCCATGGACTGAAGCACGCCATGGATAGAGCACTACAGCTGATACATAAATTGCATTTTCCAATTTGCACTCACTTTCATAAGGGTTTCATATTGAGGCCGAGTAGTTCCAGTAATTTTTTGAAAGTGTTCTTTTATTTGGGGGGGGTGGTGTAGAATTTAGTACAGCTTGCTTTATCATCCTTATTTAGAACTTATCAATATATAATTTACTGTAGTTGACCATAACTTAGCAATTAAGTTTTTACCTCCTTAAATTATTATAGACTCTGGAAAGGAAAGCAATCAGGATGCATGTTTAGTTCAGTTCAGTCGCTCAGTTCTGTTTGATTCTGCGACCCCATGGGCTGCAGCACGCCAGGCCTCCCTGTCCATCACCAACTCCCGGAGTTTACTCAAACTCATGTCCATTGAGTCGATGATGCCATCCAACCATCTCACCCTCTGCCATCCCCTTCTCCTCTTGCCTTCAATCTTTCCCAGCATCAGGGTATTTTCCAATGAGTCAGCTCTTTGCATCAGGTGGCCATAGTGTTGGAGTTTCAGCTTCTACATCAGTCCTTCCAATGAACACTCAGGACTGATCTCCTTTAGGATGGACTGGTTGGATCTCCTTGCTGTCCAAGGGACTCTCAAGAGTTGTCTCCAACACCACAGTTCAAAGTAATCAGTTCTTCAGCACTCAGCTTTCTTTATAGTCCAACTCTCGTATCCATACATGACTCCTGGAAAAACCATAGACTTGACTAGACAGACCTTGGTTGGCAAAGTAGTGTCTCTGCTTTTTAATATGTTGTCTAGGTTGGTCACAAGTGTCCTTCCAAGGAGCAAGCATCTTTTAATTTCATGACTATAGTCAACATCTGCAGTGATTTTGGAGCCCCAAAAAATAAAATCTGTCACTGTGTCCACTGTTTCCCCATCTATTTACCATGAAGTGATGGGACCAGATGCCATGATCTTAGTTTTATGAATGTTGAGCTTTAAGGCAACTTTTTCACTATCCTCTTTCACCTTCATCAAGAGGCTCTTTAGTTCTCTTTCTGCCATAAGGGTGATGTCATCTGCATATCTGATATTGATGTTGATATTTTTCCTGGCAATCTTGATTCCAACTTGTGCTTCCTCCAGCCCAGCGTTTCTTATGATGTACTCTGCATGTAAGTTAAATAAGCAGGGTGACAATATACAGCCTTGATGTACTCCTTTTCCTATTGGGAACCAGTCTGTTGGTTCAAGTCCAGTTCTAACTGTTGCTTCCTAACTTGCATACAGATTTCTCAAGAGGCAGGTCAGGTGGTCTGATATGCCCATCTCTTTCAGAATTTTCCACAGTTTATTGTGATACACACAGTCAAAAGTTTTGGCATAATCAATAAAGCAGAAATAGGTGTTTTTCTGGAACTCTCTTGCTTTTTCAATGATCCAGCAGATGTTGACAATTTTCTCTCTGGTTCCTCTGCCTTTTCTAAAACTAACTTGAACATCTGAAAGTTCATGGTTCATGTATTGCTGAAGCCTGACTTGGAGAATTTTGAGCATTACTTTACTAGCGTTTGAGATGAGTGCAATTGTCCAGTAGATTGAGCATTCTTTGGAATTGCCTTTCTTTGGTATTGGAATGAAAAGTGACCTTTTCAAGTCCTGTGGCCACTGCTGAGTTTTCCAAATTTGCTGGCATATTGCGTGCAGCACTTTCACAGCATCATCTTTCAGGATTTGAAATAACTCAACTGGAATTCCATCACCTCCACTAGCTTTGTTCGTAGTGATGCTTTCTAAGGCCCACTTGATTTTCAGGATGTCTGGCTCTAGGTGAGTGATCACACCATCGTGATTATCTGGGTCACAAGATCTTTTTTTGTACAGTTTTTCTGTGTATTCTTGCCACCTCTTCTTAATATATTTTGCTTCTATCAAGTCTTTACCATTTCTGTCCTTCATTGAGCCCATCTTTGCATGAAATGTTCCCTTGGTAACTCTAATTTTCTTGAGGGGATCTCTAGTCTTTCCCATTCTGCTATTTTCCTCTATTTCTTTGCACTGATCACTGAGGAAGAGGAAGGCTTTCTTATCTCTCCTTGCTATTCTTTGGAACTCTGCATTCAAACGGGTATATCTTTCCTTTTCTCCTTTGCCTTTTGCTTCTCATCTTTTTACAGTTGTTTGTAAGCCCTCCTCCAACAGCCATTTTGCTTTTTTGCATTTCTATTTTCTTGGGGATGGTTTTGATCCCTGTCTCCTCTACAGTGTCACAAACCTCCATCCAGATTTCCTCAGGCACCCTGTGTATCAGATCTAGTCCCTTAAATCTATTTCTCACTTCCACTGTATAATCATAAGGGACTTGATTTAGGTCATACCTGAAAGATCTAGTGATTTTCCCTACTTTCGTCAATTTAAGTCTGTATTTGGCAGTGAGGAGTTCATGATCTGAGCCACAGTCAGCTCCCAGTCATTTTTGCTGACTGTACAGAGCTTCTCCCTCTTTGGCTGCAAAGAACATAATTAGTCTGATTTCAGTGTTGACCATCTGGGAATGTCCACGTGTAGACTCATCTTGTGTTGTTGGAAGAGGGTGTTTGCTATGACCAGTGCGTTCCCTTGGCAAAACTATATTAGCCTTTGCCTTGCTTCATTCTGTACTCCAAGGCCAAATTCCTCCAGAGGCCTCCAGCATGGGGGCGGTCCCCTGGCACCCAGGACTCTGATTGGCCTCCTGGAGCCCGTTGGGGTGCCCCCTGAGGGGCTCACACCCACCACTGCCAACACCCAAAGCCACAGCCGGGCAGGAAGACGCTCTCCCGCCACCTCCCTGCATCCCCATGGCCCTCGCGTGCCACCCGCTGTGCCCAGCTTCCAGCCTTCAGGGACCCAGGGCACTGTTCTGCCCGGGGACACCACGGCCACGGAGGCCAGGGGATGGCATCCATGTGATGCCGAAGTGGCGGCGGCGTGGTGCTTGAGTGGCCACGAGAAGGTACCCCACATCCAAGGTTAGGGAGACCCCAGGGAGACGTTCGCACCGGGGTAGCAGTTGTCCGGTGCTGGAGAGGCTGTGAGCAGGGCTTCTCCACACCCAAGGGCAAGGGAGAGGCCCCAGCAAACTGGTAGGAGGGCTGAATTCATGTTTAGAATCAAACCCCATTCCCTTCAGGGACGCTCCGAGGGCTCAAGCAAACCTAGCACACACCAGGACCCAGGGACATCACAGAGACTGAGAGAGAACTGTGTTGGAGCGTGCATATTTAGGTAGACGCTATTAAAACTCATTGCTACTTCACTATTCTTTTTGTAATGGTAATAAAAATGCAAGTCAACAAATAGGGATGGAACAGAGAATTTGTAGCATTTAGCAATTTCAACAGATTTATACATTTTTATCCTCTTAGTTTATGAGAAATATGGTCCTGATGCATATTTTCTTTAGGGTTAGTATTATATATTATATTATATATATATATTATAATATATAATGTATATATGTATATATTATTTATTTTGTATGCAGGCATGTATCTTTATATAACTATGCATATACATAAAACTATCTTCAGTATTTGTTTTTCTCTTTTAAGTAAGTTTGTATCTCTTTGTTTCTTTTTAGTAAAATATAATATAAAACAGAATGAGTTTAACTATTTTTCTCACAAATACAACAACAAGGAAAGAAGATCCTTAAGGGATATTGGCAGAACCATTTTATATTTTACATTTCTCTTCATGAATTCATTTAACATTTATCAAGTATCTCTGGATCTAAAGCATTATAGTAAGCATACAGAAAACCGCTACAACTTTGGTGTAGCAGGCAGAGTTAGGCACAAAATATCACTGTAATAAAATGTGATATGCAAAATAGAACAAAATGCCCGGCTCCTCTATCCATGGAATTGTCCAGGCAACAGGACTGGAGTGGGTTGCTGTTTCCTCCTCCAGGAGTTTTTCCCAACCCAAGGATTGAACCCAGGTCTCCTGCATTGCAGGCAGATTCTTTACCGACTGAGCCACTAGAGAAGCCCATTGAAATGCATAAGGAAGAGTAATTTATTATGGTATAGACAAGGCAGAAGGAGTTCACAGGAAAGCAGAACTAAGATGAGATATGAGGCATGAATAGGAGATAGCCATGCATAGGTGAATGGACTGGGGTGTCCTGGCATGTAGGACTGAGGTTGAAAGACCCTGGAGTCTGAAAGTGAGCCTTGTGTTTGAGTAATACCAGTGGGAATGGAAGTCAAAATTGTCAAAAATCTTGCATGCTAGGCTGTATATATCCCTGTGAATATTAACTTGCAAAACAAATTTACTCATGTCAGTGCTCTTATCCTCATTGGATTTTCTTCTCTTAAACCTATTAAGTTTCAAGACCCCTCAAAGTTTATATACTACTTGAAAATCAATCTCCTTGGATAGACAAAATAATTTCCTCCATTAAATCAACTCTGTCATACCTAATTTATGTTTTATTGCTCTCATAACAGAGGCCTTTGTTTTTATAATCTATGTAATGTGTAATCTCATTATCCTAACCTGTTGTACAGATTAAGGAAAAATAGTCAGTGCATTTGAACATAATAGGCACTCAATAAGTATCTGTAAAGTGAAGTGCTTTCCATTAATTCCAATGTCATGGTCACTCAAGTGATTTTGCAAAGGAACACACATTGAAATGCCTAAGCTGTAATACTCATGCTTAGACTCTGCCCTCCCAGTCACTGACTGCATTTCTTAAAGTTTTCTTCTTTAAGCCCAGATTTGCCTCTTTCAGCCATCATTTTCTCCATGAGTTCTTCATTTCTTTCTGTGTCACACAGTAGCTAAGATCAACTGGGGCTGAGAGGTACATTTATTATGGTACTAATGAAGATTAATTTCACTTCTGCTGGCCCCTTTCTAGACCCAGGGAGAAGTTCCAGCAATGTCCTCTCATGGTCATTTATTTTGGTAAAATCTTGCAAAAGTAAGATGATAGTTACAATCAGTTAAGAATCCTTCTTCACACTCTGATTTCCCCTCTGTCACACATTCTCTAAGTCCACGTGGTCTTCCAGAGGCTTCTGCAAGAGTTGAGGATTTATTCCATTTGAATTTTATTTCACATATGTAGGTGGTTCAGTCTCTCCTAGTTTAAGCTGAATTATTGCTAAAGATGTAAGAATAAGAACCACTTCCAGAAATGCTCCTAGAAACCACTACCCCAACTCTCTTGCTGTCATGAAGACCAGGTTCGGGGTAGGAGATCATACAGAACCACGAACATGACCTTCAGGGCCCAGTACTAGATGATCAAGGTTAATGAGTACTGACAGTTGTACAAAGTGTATTTAAGGCCAATCATTTTTCAAGAAAACCTGAAAAGCTTTGAAACTTTACCATGTGAGTAAAACCGAACCTAATAAGGTTTCTCTAATTTAACAGCAATGCCAAATTTTTCCATGATACTAGAGATGTTTGAGATTTTTCGTTCCTCCTTTATTATAAAATGAAAGATATCCTTTTCAAAAAACAACACTTCACTAGCATCTCCACAGCTGTGATACGTCCTCCTGTTAATCACAAAATGCCTGTACCAATTACATTTAAGGATATGTGACTATTGTGTATTCTACATTGAGCCTCTGCTATATTAGAGAAAATTAAGATAAATGGAGTGTGCCCAGGCATAGAACATTTTGAAAACAAATATGTACTTCATCTATCTTTCAGGAAACTTGAGGATCCCTGTATACTAGTCTAAAATCATTTCTCTCTAACCTCTTTAACTACAACTCACACAAAGCCCTAAAAAAAATTTCTATGAAGATAGTACCTTAATTAATAGAATTCATTTATTTACTTGAAATGCAAAAAGCTGTACATATTTAACATATGCAACTCAATGAATTTGGATAACTATATATTTGTTAAGTCATAACCAGCATTAATTTCTTATGCATTATTCATCACTTCCCAAAGTTCTCTCCAACCTTTTTTAGTATTTTGTGGTAAAAACAATTAATGTAACATCTACCCTCTTAGAAAATATTAACTATATAGTAAAGTATTGTTAGTTATAGACACTATACTATAGAGTAAATCCCCAGAATTTATTTATCTTGCATAACTAAAACTGTGTACCCTTTGACTACCCTCCCTATTTTCCCCTCTCTCCACCTCTTGACAGTCATTATTGCACTCTGCTCCTGAGTTGAACTATTTTATATTCCATGTACAAGTAAAACTCTACGGTATTTGTATATTCATTTCTGGATGATTTTACTTAGCATAATGTCCTTCAGGTTCCCTGGGGTCTCAGTGGTAAAGAATCTGCCTTCCAAGCAGGGGATTGAGTTCAATCCCTGGGTTAGGAAGATCCCCCAGAGAAGGAAATAGCAACCTACTCCAATATTTTTGCCTAGAGATCCTGTGGACAGCGGAGCATGGCAGGCTGCAATCCATGGGTTGGAAAAGAGTCACACACAACTGGGTGACTAAGCACAGCCCAGCGCAACACAGTTTATTTCTGAAGTTATAATTTTTTAATGTGCAAAAATATTATTCCAGTAGTGAAATAGATTAAAAATGCAAGAGCTCAAATTATGTGGTTCCTTTCATTTCCTTTTAGTATGGAAAGAAAACAGTAAAGATATTTGTTTTGTTATTAATATTTTGTATTAAAATCTCTAGTATCAAATGAATAGCATTTTTTAAAGTTTACACCAAAAATATCTTTACAATGCTTATTTATTCTTCTTCTGAGTCTATTAAGACATTCACAATTCATACCAAACCAAATATCAAAATGAAACTAAGCTTTATTTTATACATAAGTTATTCTTCTACATAGAAGAATAATTATGTCCTGTATTTATGCTACGTGTGTGCTCTCATTTTTAATTTATCTTTTACCTAGCCATTTGATTCCCCCATGTCTTATATTCTTCCTTATCTCTACTAACTGCCTCTTTTAACTGATCTTTGTTCCCAGTCTCTACCTTTTTATTTGAATTTTGCTCAAAAAACCAAGTGAATAACTGTAAAATGCAATTCAGATCTTACTCTTTGCGTACGGCAAAATGACTCACTTAAACAATATATTTAGATAGAAAACTGACCCTCAATCTAATCTTTAATAAATGAGACTTACAAATGATTAATTTACTATTGTAAATAAAGCATGAGGAGTCAAATTAAATTTAGATGGTCACATGGTATATTTAAAGATTTTGAAAATTGCTAGTGATTTATAGGTACTGAGGTTTTAAGTTCTTTGACACCAGTACTTTCTCCCCTAAAAAAGAAGTGAAATCAGAATTGCCAAATTTGAGTTCTCCTCACTTCATTTTCTATGATGAAAATGGACCATAGAGCTCCTTTTTTAATATTCTCTCAAGAAGTCAGTAGAGTTATAACCTTATATTTTACTTTTGTCTCTATTGGTTTTATCTTATTTTATCTTATTTTTTTGCTTATTAGAAAATATTTCAGCTTTAGGAATAGATATTATTAATATAAATGAAGCCAACATTGGACCAAATTAAATTAAAATAGCAAATAATGTCCATACTTTTAAAGTGTAAATGTGAATGCTTTTTAAGTGCTATATTTATTTTTAGCAGTAAATAAACTAGAATGAATACATATTATTTGCAACAGAATGCTGATTAGTCGTCAGTTACTTTATAATTGATGATAAATCTTTTTCACATAGTTTGTCAAAAGCCATACAACTAGATGAAATTCATATTAATAAACAACTGAGCTACAATTGAATAATTGTCACTATTTACAAACAGGAAGCAAATGTATACATTTACTAAAATGTTTTAACATTAAGAGAATTCTCTATCAGTGGAAACATGTGGACTAGTGAATCAAATCAAAATTGGAGTGCATAAAGTTGGGGTAAATGGACACACACCTTTGACCACTTTACTTAATATCAAGCGTTTTATGAGTATATGCATTAAACATCACTTGATACTTTAAGTATTACCCTCGGTCATACATACTCAGCTTGAATTGATAGCAGTATTCCCTGATTAGATGGTTTTAGAAAGACATCTCATTTTTTTATTGTCCAATTTTGTCATGCAAAGAGAATATCAGAGTTCATTAATAAGCAAATATTAAAGGGACATGCAAATAAAATCTAGTTATGCAACCTATGTATTTTGTCTAAATAATGTGGTATACAAGTAATTATTTTTAAATGTACTGGTTTTAAAATAAATTTTCCCTTGAGATAATAATGATTTTTATTATTCTAATCAAAACTCAGGAGTATCTATAGTGATACTAGTTTAATTTGACAAATAAAAATGTTTATAAATATCTGTACACTATTTTCTTACAATCTATACAGCTTTCCAAGAAAAAGAAAAATGTTCTGTGTAGTCTTTTTGTTTTATAATATTATTATAATTGCAATATTCATAAAGTTATGAAACAATATTTTGTTTACAAGTAGTGTGATCCTTTACTTGATTTAAAACACCTAGAAAATTTTAGAACAAACATACAAAAATAAGATATTTTGAAGATTTTATAATAGTACATATTGATTAGAGCATTGATACTTATTTTTATTATCAGAAGTGATATTAGTTACTGGTACCTAATTATTCTGAGACATTAAAGAGTGAATGACAAGAGTGGCATAGACTTATTTTTTTCAATGTCTGACAAATATTTTACATGTTTCACTTGTAACTGTCTTATGGTAAAATTATGGAAAAAAATTCTTATTTTCGGTAAAAATAAAATAACACCTTCGTCTTTCACAAAGACATATAGTAAAATACCTTATTCCCTCTATTGTGTTCCCCCCCTGCACAGCCCTTTGGCTGCATGGTGACATGGGTCATGAGAAACACTATAGTCTAGGTTTTTTCTGTCTCTATAATAGTAAGTTGATACAACTGTAGACTTCATATTTCTAGAATATCAGTTAGAAAGAATCTCCTTAAAATTGAGTTTCAAAAATAGGTATTCGTTTTAAAGATATGAGAGAAATGTTATAAAAAGACCCTCTTCGATGTTAGTTCTCCTTGTCATCCACACTCCAGAGTACCTGTTTTCTCTCTGGAAGCCAACTGATAATCTTGTTTAGGTTCCTGGTTTTGTTTATGTGTTTACTTCTTACATTTCACCTCCGGGCAGGTAAATTGATGCATGTCTCATTCTTTGTTTCAGCAATTGAATAGGAGAGGGTGCAGTTGGCCTGGGGTAGACTATAGGTAATATATTGTCATTCCAGAGGTCCATGGAGCTTCAGAGTTTTCTGTTGATGGGTCTTTTGGTTGAGTAGTTGAGTCATCACAGAGAAAATAAACAAGAACATGACTGCTGTCATGATTGATTCTGTCATGTTATTTTAGTTAAATTTTGCTCAGAAATGTTTGTAAGAGGATCGCAGACTTACAGAAATCTGGGCTTGAGCCACCCAAGCCTACATTAGGCATAGTCTCTGAAGGAAGGGGAAGAGTTTAGAGGAACTAACACGGATAAAGGCCTGCTTTTATGCTACCTTTTCTTAAATGCGTGGAAGAAGGGTACCAGTAGAGATGGCTTCCCACCTCTGGTCAGGGAGCTTGCTAGAAGCCCACAGAAATGTACAAGTGAAGGAAAGGTGTGCATTGGGGTGACATTAGCAAAGTGCTACAGAGACATGCACTGCATTGATTTTCAGTTTGTGGGTCACTGTTTTCCTTTGAATGAAAAGTAATTAGAGAAATTGGGGTGAAGCTTAGGGAAGTTATGGATCATCGGGAAATAATGATAGTGAGTGTCTTGAGAAACTTGACCTCGAGGAATGGAGAGACATGATGAGGATAGAATGTTTACAAAGAGAGATGTATGTGAACATATGCTGTGTGTATGCAGCTTGGGTCTATGTGTCTAAACAGGTATGAAGCTCCTAGCCAAAATAAGACTCACATTTTGAGCTGTTGGGTAATAGCTAGTAGAGAAGGAAAAAGAAATGATATAAGTAATAAAAGGAATAATGGAGTGGAAAAAGTATGTGTGTGTGCTCAATTGCTCAATTGTGTCTGACTCTTTGCGACACCAGTGGATTTTACCCTGACAGCCTCGTCTATCCATGGGATTTCCCAGGCAATTATACTGGAGTGGGTTCCCATTTCCTCCTCCAGGGGATCTTCGCAACCCAAGGACCAAACCCACATCTCCTACATCTCCTGCTTCACCAGGCTGATTCTTTACCACTGAGTCAGCTGAAAAGCCCAGGCAAAGTATAGAGGAAAATGAATGGGAAAAGGTAATAAACAAAATGGGTAAAATCTAAGACAGAATAGTTATTTGAGTAATTAATTGGGTCATTTCTAGAAGCTCATAAGGTCAGGACAACTCACTATTGCAGTCTAACTGAAAAGTCCATACCCAAGTATGTTTAATCTCATCAATGGAAAAAAGGGAAGAAGCCCATCACTCTGAATTGCAGCAGCAAAAAGGCTTGCGGTCCCCAGTTCCTCTCTGTGTTCCCTCCACTTATTTCTATGAAGTTAAGATCTAGTCTTGTGCTATTGAGCAATGTAATGCTCAAAATTCTCTAAGCAAGGCTTCAACAGTTCACGAACCATGAATTTACAGATGTTCAACCTGGATTTAGAAAAGGCAGAGGAACCAGAGATCAAATTGCCAACATCCGTCGGATCATCAAAAAAGCAAGAGAGTTCCAAAAAAAATCTACTTCTGCTTTATTGACTATGCCAAAGTCTTTGACTGTGTGGATCACAGCAAACTGGAAAATTCTGAAAGAGATGGGCATACCAGAACACCTGACCTGCCTCCTGAGAAATCTGTATGCAGGTAAGGAAGCAACAGGTAGAACTGGACACGGAACAACAGACTGGTTCCAAATTGAGAAAGGAGTTTGTCAAGGCTGTATATTGTCCCCCTGCTTATTTGACTTATACGTAGAGTACATCATGAAAAACTCTGGGCTGGATGAAACACAAGCTGGAATCAAGATTGCTGGGAGAAATATCAATAGCCTCAGATATGCAGATGACACCACTCTTATGGAAGAAAGCAAAGAAGAACTAAAGAGACTCTTGATGAAAGTGGAAGAGGAAAGTGAAAAAGTTGGCTTAAAACTCAACATTCAGAAAACTAAGATATTGACATCTAGTCCCATCACCTCATGGCAAATAGATGGGGAAACAGTGGAAACAGTGGCTGACTTTATTTTGGGGGGCTTCAAAAATACTGCAGTTGGTGACTGCAGCCATGAAATTAAAAGACACTTGCTCCTTGGAAGAAAATTCATGACCAACCTAGACAGCTTATTAAAAAACAGAGACATTACTTTACCAAAAAAGGTCAGTCTAGTCAAAGCTATGGCTTTTCCAGTAGTCATGTTTGGATGTGAGAGTTGGACAATAAAGAAAGCTGAATGCTGAAGACTTGATGCTTTTGAACTGTGGTGTTGGAGAAGGCTCTTGAGAATCCCTTGGACTTCAAGGAGATCCAACGAGTCCATCCTAAAGGAGATCAGTCCTGAATATTCATTGGAAGGACAGATGCTGAAGCTGAAATTCCAATACTTTGGCCACCTGATGCGAAGAACTGATTCATTTGAAAAGACCCTGATGCTGGGAAAGATTGAAGGCAGGAGGAAAAGGGGATGATAGAGGATGAGATGGTTGGATAGCCATCTCAAAGGACATGAGTTTGAGTAAACTTTGGGAGTTGGTAATGAACAGGGAGGCCTGGCTTGCTGCAATCCATGGGGTCGCAAATAGTCAGACATTACTGAGTGACTGCACTGAACTGAACTGATTGAATATCATATTTTCCTCTTATCATTTTTCTCTAATATAGTAAATTATGAATATTTAAATTGTCTTGGGATGGTCTTTGTTTATCCCAAAATTTGAAAAAAGGTGGATTATATATGTGCAAGATCTATTATCTACAGATTTGTGTCAACTTTCCAAATATATACAGAATTGGGAGCAGAACATCTTTTATGGCATTACTGAAACAATAGTATTTGTCTCTGAAAATCCAGGGTTTTTACTTATGAAGTAAAAAATGATAAACGAGATGTGTGAATATTTATACCCATTTCAAATAAGGTTTTATCTTTGGGTTCCAGTCAGTAACTCACAATCTTCTATAAATGTAAGCTAGAGAAAAGCAATTGCAATAAGGATTCAACTTTTTGAACTTCACATTTCCAGAACTATAGTCCTAAGCTTTGAATTTCATGCAATAAGTTACAAGGTTATTTATTTTTTCATAAGGTACTATTAAATTTGAAAGAAAAAGACCTTGAGGTAGTATATAGTCTATTTCTTCATTATCAAGCTGATCTAAACTATAGAAAGAAGTTGATTGTCTGTCCTACTCTTTAAGATTAGCAATGATGAAAGTCTAAAATCTCCTTTAAAATCTTAATCCAAGCTTCACTGGCTTCCACTCAAATCATTTCTATTAATCATAATCTTGGTGAAGATGGAAAGCAGTAGATTAACATCTAAAATATATTTGAGGACCAAGCATTTTCTCTTCTTTTCTCTTTTCATCCCTGTCTGTCCTGCATGTTCGAGAAATGCTGCAGCAAATTGCTTGGCATTTGTGACCATGCTATGCCCTTTCGCTGTGTCTTTTTCTAGAGTTTGTTTTCTCTTTCTTTTCACTAGTAAAAAGTTTGTTCAACATTAATGACCAAAACTAAAGGTCATTTCTGTGAAAACATGTCTATCTCATCCTGGGAGTCTATCCCTGTTCTTTCTCATACAACAAAAAGCTGTGCTATATTGATGTTGTTTGTTTAGATGCCAATCTCCCCAGTTGATTATAGGTCATTCTCTGGCAAGGGCATATTTCTCTACCTGGAATCTAGCATACAGTCTGGTACATTTGTGAGTACTTAATGAAAGAATGCACAAATACACACTCCTTAAACAATGGCTTTTCGGCTCTAGCTGTAATATTTTTCCTACACACATAAGTACTACAAGGGTTTTTGTTTGTTTGTTTGTTTTTTAAGTTTTCTGAACCTTCCATTGAAACAGAACAAGCATAAAGAATAGGGGGGGGAAGCTATGAAATTTTAAATTCAATATCTTTGTTACTTTGCTCACTTAACGAACATTATTTTCAGCAAGAACTTTGTTGAGCTCTACGTGGTCAACAGTGAACACAACAAATCTCTGACTTCAAGAAATCTAAAATCTAGTGGGGGAGGCATACCAGAGAGAATTGAGCAGTAATTATAAAATGTGCAGCACAATAAAGGAATCAAACAGTGAACTGAAATAAAGAATCATGAAATGGAACCTATTGAAATTCAGTGTTTAGAAATCTCACTGACGTTTCTTTTTAGTTGAGTCCCTCACAGTTCTGCACCAATTCTTATTTCACATTTTAAAAGCATTTACACACACCAATACATACATAGACACCTCAAAATTACAGTTACACTGTTACACATTTGCTAATATTCTCCCTAGGTATTGTTCCCTTGCTGCCTTTTTACTGTGTTGACTTGTTTCTATTAATGAAAAAAAAAATTTCCACTTCTTTTGACTCTCCCCTGGCATCTGGAAAGTGGTATTAAGTCACTTAAATAACTAGCTAAACAAAATAGAGCTGAGAATAACCATTCGGGAAACTACCCATGAGCCAAAGCAGCTCTGTGATTCACTAGAAATATCCCCTATGTTTTAGAATAAGGAGTAATGACTATCATTCTACTGAGATGTTACTGTTCAGTCTATCATGCAGAGGTCCTAAGACTTGTTCTCCTTAGGGAGGGAATCTTAAATGAGAACTTCAAATTTGCAGGTTGCTCTACTGGGAAACTCTACATGCAGAGTTTCTCAGAAGTCTAATGTAAGAAGAACCATATGCATGCTACCAAATTGCCTTGTTAATCTAACTTGGACTTTTGTTCATTGTGAGATGAATGAAACTCTGAATTGGCAATTTCTGTGGCATACACCCTTAGAGTGGAATAATATTATCTGTATTTCTTGGCTACAAGTACATGTCTGTGGAGACTAAAGTGCATCTGTGACATGTTATTAATATTGGTTGTGTAATTGTGAATGAGTGAAGAAATTATTTTAGAATGTCTCATAAGTGCCGACAGATGACATTAATTCTCCTGTGTAGTCAGTTATAAAAATAAAAATTTTTCTATATACTTAGAAAGATATCCATCCAAAGAAATCAATTAAGACCAACTGTTACAGAGAGTGTAGCATTTAGTTCAAAGTCTGAACCAGATAGGCCTGTCTTGGTTTATTCCTCACAAGATATATCATCCTACAATTATTTTCCCATGTGTAACTAAAGCTTTATAAACACTGCCATGATAGGAATGTTTGCCTCCTTTATAAAAAAGTGTTAGTCTATATGACATTATTTATCCTACATATGTTTCAGGGATAATATTATATGATTAGTTAAGAGCTTTGGAGAAGGCAATGGCACCCCACTCCAGTACTCTTGCCTGGAAAATTCCATGGACCGCGGAGCCTGGTAGGCTGCAGTCCATGGGGTCGCTAAGAGTCGCACACGACTGAACGACTTCACTTTCATTTTTCACTTTCACACTTTGGAGAAAATGGCAACCCACTCCCGTGTTCTTGCCTGGAGAATCCCAGGGACAGAGGAGCCTGGTGGGCTGCCGTCTATGGGGTCGCACAGAGTCAGACACGATTGAAGCGACTCAGCAGCAGCAGCAGTTAGGAGCTTTAACAATCCGTGTTTATGAAATTCGGAAGATAGCAGTCATAGATTCATTGGAGAAAGAAAATCTGTCAAGTAAGGTAATCATAATGGAGTGAAAGAAATGGAAGGAAACTGGATGATATAATCATTCTTCTTGCCTTGCCTTTCCTGCTCCTTTTCCACATCTGCTGAAGCTGATCTCATCTTTTGCATTTACTTGTTAAGGCTGCTGACTCAAATATAAATGAATTATAGGTTGAACCATCTTAAGGGAATTTGTAACCCAAGAAAAGACCTCAGATGCCCAGAATTAAATCTGATTGGTTAAATATATAGAGAGTCATTATAGGGACATAATGTCTTCTTGTCCAGTCCCACAATGTATTTGTTTTGTCATGTTCTACAGTTGACAGACCTAATCTGTCAAAGGTTAAATATAAAGAAAACAGGTTTGATTGTGCCCTATAAATATTTTTATTCATAAAGCAGTAATTTTTGTTAGGTCCATCTCTTAATGACTCATCAAATAGTTACTGAGCACCTACTATTTACCGAGCATGAGAACAACTCTCAGGACCCCAAGTTTCAACACTGGCTCTCTCTTCTCTGTCTCCTGAAAGACTACTTGAGTCAGGATCTGGTCTTATAAAAATGAGCTAGGATCAGAAAGAAACAAGTTACAGGCTTTCAAATAATGATAAAAGCCAGCTGCTGAATCAGTATCCAGGAAGAGTTACAAGAAGCAGAGAGCTACCATTAAAAATGGGACAGGGGTTAATGTGCAGCAGATTACTTTAGCTATAGTTGACTGGAGAAATAAAGATATTAAGATATTTTTCAAGTAAAGTGAAAAGAAAATAGCAGAAAACAACAACATAAGTTTTGTAGATAAAAGGATCCGTTCTGTAATGTCAGCTTTGCCACTAACTAGCATTGTAGCAAAGGGCTATTTACTTCATTTTGTTGAGCTTCAAATGACTGAGTAATATTTACTTCAAAATATACAAATAAGGAGTAGGGATATTCTAAAAGTGAAGCGTCTATACGTGCGCAAAGTTGTATCATTTAAAAAACTTGTAATAGATTAAGATTTTGCCTAGAAGATAAGTCGCTATCAATTCTAAACTCACCAAGTAACCTACAAACAGTTGGCAGTGTCTGAACTTGCGTTTAACCACTTCTATGTTAAAGAGGTAAAACGTGAATGATGGTAAAAATTCCTTCAACTCCTGCTTTTCTTTCCATAATATCTTATACTTCATGAGGTTTCCTTATGTAAGGTAAAAGACACATAATCAGGGACAATCAGGGCCTGCCATAGTTTTGATTAACTGGCTACCAATTGCAACGTCAATAATGGAAACTTCCATAGGAGTCCATGCTGTCCAACTTTCCCTCCTTAACTACATCAGGAGTCTTTTTATATCACAACCTGATAAATGGTGTGTCTAGAAATTGACAGTATGGATGCAGGAAGCTGGCCCTAGCAAAGCTCCTGGAGTGTAGGTTAGGATGGAGGGAAAACAGAAGTCAAATGGCAGCCCAGTGTTCACATCAGCTTGAACTGGGATGCCAGCCAGGAATACTGTGGAACTGTCATTCACCATCAACTTTAAGCGTAGGTCGGTACTATTTATTCTCATTCTAGATCAATCAATTTTCAAAACTCTGAGAGTTTTTGATATTCTGGGACTTTGATTTCTCTATGGTTGAATAGACCAACATGATTCTTGTGCTATCTGCGGGCCCATGTTGAGCACACATCAGAGGATGTGGTCTGGCAGGAGAAACTGAGGGAAATGAATACATACGCTATTGACATGATGTAAATCCAACTTCAGTCTAATTCTTCACTTCTGCTGCTGATAACATAGGATTTAGAGAAATGAAATCACAGTGCCATGACTGGAACACAGTGTTTCTGACATCAAATTCAGTGATTGCTGTGCTAGCTGACAGGTGTGTCACAACCAAATTTATTTTGCTAAAGGACTCAAATAGTTGCGGAGAATTTAATCCCTTCTTATACTGGGAGTGCTGTCTTAGAGGCATTATTTGAGACTATTTCTACAAATCTCATAAACGTTTCTGAAATTATGTTTACTTAAAGTCCAAATTTAAGACAACAATCTTTTGTAGTCTCACCAACTATAACATCTGTGACAACTTGAGATAATTCATGCAAAAAGTAAACTTTTTTCTATTATTCTCTTTGCATATCTGAAACAGTGCAAATATTGTCAATTTAGAATCTTCTGATGGAAATGTATATTTTAGTAAGAAAAAATGGTAAAATTATTTACATGTTCAAAAATGAAATTCAAGTTTAATTTAATTGCAATTTCAAAGTTTAATACGACAAGAGTTTCTGTTTCTGTATTGTTGCCTGGTTACCGTTTGTTAACAGTATTTGAGAAACCAAACAAGCAAATCTTTATTTGAACAGAATTAAAATAGTCAAAGCAGTTAAAAAGTTAGAAAAATATTTATACATAATTTCATATTTATCTTTGGGAAAAAGCAGAAGTCATCAGAATGCTGAAATTTATGCTGAAATTTCAGCAGTCATATGTTAAAATTGAAACTATAAATATGTAAAATTGTCACATGAATGTGAATTTTATTAACAATTTGCCCAGAAAAAAGAAATTTGATTTCTTGAAATTTTAATTTACAACTTGTCTTTAAAATTCATATAGTTATTTTTAACTATAAATCAACTTTGACAGCTGAATATTTTTCTCCTCAAACTATTTTGTTTCAAATAACAATGGTACCATAAGTCACCAGACCAGAATAACAGATAAAAGTAGATTGATCATCACATGAAGAAGATAGTACTTTTACAGTGAAATAATGAAAATATTAGTCTCTCAGTCATGTCCAACTCTTTGTGGCTTTATGGACTGTAGCCCATCTGTCTCCTCTGTGCATGGGATTCTCCAGGCAAGAATACTGGAGTGAATAGCCATTCCCTTCTCCAGTAGATCTTCCTGACCCAGGGATTGAAACCAGGTCTCCTGTGTTGCAGACAGATTTTTTTACCATCTGAGCCACCAGCGAAATCCAGTTGCTACTTATAAACTTAGGAATATATGTTGATAAAATATCAGGAAAGATAGGGAAAAGAAGAGTCTCAACAGAAGAATGCAATCTGTCTTTCCTATTGAAAATAAATTAGTAAGATGAGGGACAGAAGTAAAGACTGGCAAAAAAACGTAAACAAAAGGCATTATTTTTCTTCTTTTTTGCATCTTCAATATTCAAGGTTCTGTGGTCCCTGCAGTTTTTATTGCTGTTGTTTTTGCCACAAAAGGCCTCCTTTAAGTGATTCCCTGATTGACAGAGTTGTCCATGAGTTGGAGAATGCTGCTCAGTACGAGAGCATTAGGGGATTCAGTGAGCAGGTGTTAAACTGATTACAGAGAATATTTCTCTTTATCAATCTCTAATCTTCAGACTTCAGAATTTTTAAACAGATGTTTTAGACAGATTTCCTCTCTGTGTTTCCATGGGGTTGTCTCTCACCTGCTTAATTGCTTCTTTGCCAAATAAAGGAATACAAAAGGAACACAAAATACACATTCTCACTTTCCCTGTGAGAACAGCGTCCTGTTTGATTTTCTACACTTTTGTTCATTTTTCTTTGAAGGGTGGAAAATTAGTAACCGAGTTGAAATTAACTCCTCTACTGAATTTTAAGCCTCTTGAATACACGGACTACCACTCTCCCCTCCCCACATTCGGATTTTTCTTTTTACAGAATTCCCTGATTATCTCAGCTCATTAACTAATAACTTTCTTTTTGCAGACTGGTGACTGCAATGTTTCTTTTTGATTCAAGTTTAGCAAGGGACTGAAAACCAGAATAGTGAGTATAAATATGAGGATGCTGATAGCCTGAATTTAAGAATTTTATGGGAGCAAAGGAATGGACTGCTTAGGACAAGGGGGCCTATATGTCTTGTGTCTGGGGTTTTTTGATATGGTATCATATAGAAATCACATTTCTATGAATGTCTAGAACAGTAGTAAAGTAGACTTACCAGACCTTTATATATCTGCATTAACTCTGATGTGTTTCCTGGGAAATTATTTTCAGGCAAGAAGTAGTCATGTGTAAGGAGTTTGGGTCATCAGGAAACCCACAGACATGGAAGTGGAGTGGTTATATTGAATGCACCACAGTGCCATTATCCACCTGTATCTCTTGATCTAACCACACAAAAAACAGGTTCTTATGTTTCTTTGCTGGAGCCCGAAAGGAGGAGTCCATGAAAAGTAATCTGTTCAGTTACCAATACCAGAGATCATCATAGTTTGGAGGATTCCTTTACTGGAAAGCTTTGTTGCCTAAAGGCTTTTTTTATGCATGGGTACCACCATCAAGTTGTCAAGAAGCACCTGGAGAGAGGACTTTGACCGCCAGGGTGAAGATAGAAATGCCAAATGGAGTTCAGCTAGAGATACTTGGTAGGAATTTTGATGGGTAATTTTATATGTCAATTTTACAGGACTTAATGGGATGTCCAAATAACTGGTAAAACATTGCTTCTGGGTGTGTCTGTAAGGGTGCCTCTGAAAGAGATTAGGATTTGAATCAGTACACTGAGTAAAGATCAGTCTCAAAAACCCGAGTGGGTGTTATTCAAGTCATTAAGGGCCTGAATAGAAAATGTGGAAGAAGAGCAAATTCCCTCTCTGCTTAAACTGAGACATCCATCTTCTTCTGGCCTTGGGCTTCATCTCTTTAGGTTCTCAGGCTTTCAGACTCAAGACTGGGATTTTTACCATCACCCATTTCATTTATTCGCAGGCCATCAGACCTGGCCTGAGTAACACCACTGATTTTCCTGTTTCTCCAGCTTGCAGATGGGAGATCTCCACGATCATTTGAGCCAATTCCCTTAATAAATCTCTGCATATATAAAAATCAAGATTTCTATAGAACCTCTATATTTGCCAGAGTTTTATATATCTATATATATATATTAGTTGTCAACTTGTCAATATATGTGTGTGTGTATATATATATATATATATATATATATATATATATATATATATAAAGACATGTATACTCTTAGTTCTGTTTCTCTTTTCTTCAGTTCAGTTCAGTCAGTCAGTTCTGTCTGACTGCGACCCCATGAGGTGCAGCACGCCAGGCCTTCCTGTCCATCACTAACTCCTGGAGCTTGCTCAAACTCATGTCCATCAAGTCGGTGATGCCATCCAACCATCTCATCCTCTGTCATCCCATTCTCCTCTTACCTTCAATCTAGCCCAGCATCAGGGTCTTTTCTAATGAGTCAGCTCTTCACATCAGGTGGCCAGAGTATTGGAAAAACATTAATTATTTTAGTGCTCAACTTTCTTTATGGTCCAGCTCTCACATTTATACATGACTACTGGAAAAATCATAGCTTTGACTATACAGACCTTGTTGCTCATTTGAACTGTTACTAATAAAAGGATTCTGTAGGAAGCTAGAGAAACAGAACTAGCAACTGAAGGAGAAGATTTACTGAAATTTGAATTATATTAAAGTGTTGTTCAAAAATCAATGTCAACCTTCATGTGAAAACTCATTTCTCTGGACAGGCTGGATACTAACTTTCCTGGATGCCTTTGACCCTGAAGTTGTGAATGATTTCAATTCCTTGATGAAGTACACTGAGATAAAAAGTGAAATGTGAAACCAACAATAGTGGTTTCCTTTTCCCGAATGAGCTGAGGATTTGTGATTCTTACAACACAAGCAATGCCTGCCTGCCAGTGCAGAAGGTATAAGAGATGTGGGTTCGATCCCTGGGTCAGGGAGATCCCCTGGAGAAGGGCATGGCAACCCATTCCAGCATTCTTGCCTGGAGAATCTCATAGACAGAGGAACCTGGCAGGCTACAGTCCATAGGGTTGCACAGATTTGGACATGACTGAAGCGACTTAGCATGCACTCATATCTGTCATATACTTTCAGTGGTTGGTTTTATTCTTTGCAAGTCAACAAAAGCTTACTACTATTTTCTTCACCCCTAAGAGATTATCTGCTTCTCTGTCTCCCTAAGAAGATCAAGACATCTTATTTGGGCATTCCCCCTTTCTTTATATGAGTATCTATGTTACACATTCTCTCCTGCCTGAAAATAATTTCTCATCAAAGTTCAGGATCATTTCTCCTTCCTTTTCCTCTGGAATCTTCTGATTATCACCTTTCTCAATTATATTTTCAATTGCTCTAATTCTACTGGCTTTCTCCACTCAGTATGTATAAATAACCTCAAGCCCTCTTATTCTTGAAAAAATTTTTTTAAAATGGAGAAAATGAAAGAATACATGTCGCTCTCAGTTTTATAATAGGAATGTGACAACCTGAAAGATTTCTCTGTGAGCAGTAAGGACAGTAGATCAACAAGGTATACTAACGATACTGGTAAGGTATTTAGGATACCAGTAAAGGGCAACAGAAATAGTGGCAGGGCAGTAGCCTGTAGGTAGATGTGAATGAGAAAACACAGAGAAAATGAAAAAAATACCCTTGTATAGAGTAAAAGGATAGTAGAGCCCCAGAGGGTGGTAGAGGGATTTTAGTTGATGCTATGTGGTACAAGACTTTGGAAAGAGAAAGCATGAAAGAGAATTTTTAAAGAAATTTTGCCATTGCTTTTGTGAGATAACTTTCTCATTATTAAGCATGTATAAAGCCACAGCATCTAAATCTCTATACTTTCTCCTTCTGCCGTGTATTTCAGATTTGTCACAAGTTTTGCTATATTTGAGTTTCAAGTACATTATATTCAACTTTAATTCAGGAATTCCTCTACAACAATAAATTTGGGAATATTAGATTGCTAATGTCTTAGAAAGTTAGCCTTATTCCAATGTAATTAAAAGCAACTATTTTCTGATTAAATCAATAGCACATATTAATAAAATTCAACAACATAGGCATTTAGGAAGCAAAAGTGTCAAAATTTTGGTGAGGAGAGGAATATGAATAATAGACACCACTTGTCTGTACTACTGGATTGTAAAATGATGTGCTTTCACATTTTCATAAGATCATTTGTACAAAGGTGCTGAAGCAAAATGGCTGTGTCTCAATTCATCAATTACATGATTTAGAAATAAATTCATGAAATTTTAGCACCAGAAGCCTGGACAATCCCTGATGAAATTTAATGACTCAAAAAAATTAGCGTAATTTAGATCATGAAACTGGGCCCCTGTTATGCAATTTTAATTAAAGGGATGATTTGCATAGGCAAATAGTAATTATATATGGTGAAATTTAGTCAAGCCATTAAGGTCAGCTGAAAATGCTGACCTTAATGTATATTTACAAGCCAAAGTGACAAATGACATTTTTTTTTCCCTAGAACCCAAAGTAGTACATGTAAATACACATTTTATTTGAACACTATGTAAGGGAATGAAAAACAGGTTAGTTTTAATTCTTGGAATGCCTTTCAATTTAAATATTATATAGCATTATCTTAATAATGGCACTTTTAACCCAAAATAACCAAATCCTGTAAAGAAAGGTTGTTAAGTCACTTGAAGACATGTGACCCTGAGGAAAGATAAGAAATAGGTTGTGACAGGTATAGAATTTGCTGGTATTTGTTGCTAATAATTAAAAATATTTTTCCTTATAAAAAAAGGAATAAATGCAACACCTTAAAAATGTTATTACCATGTAATATCTCAAAAGCCTTAAAACTTTATTTAAATATTTTGCCCTGTGTTGAATGTCAATGAGTTTTAAATGATTTCATGTATCAGATACGAATAGGTTTAAGAATGGGTTAATGCAGCTTAGAATGCAAAACTCAGGTCTAATTTCATGTAAGTAAATGGAGATTTCATTTATCTAAAGCCTTTTAAGCTAAAATAATGAGCACGGCACTGGAGATGGGTTATGAATGAAAATGTAATCAGCTGACAGTTGAGTTCCGGATGCAATTATGTTACCTGTATAAACACGCTATGGCGGCTCAGTGTAAACAGGCTGTGTGACAAGATAGGTAGTTTATCTGAGAGGGAATCCAGGATTAAAATGCCAAGGCAGTTGTGAAAATCATTGTAGGGGATTGATATTTTTTCTCAGTTGTAAAGGAAACATTTTCTAGTCTGTACCTATATAAACAGGCTTGCTCTATTAAAATGAATCACACAATAGAGTCACAGTGGTATTAATAAAGTGGAAATTCTCTAACTTGCTCCCTGTCACCAGCAGCATTGGCTTCAAGGTCAGAGACTGAGGTTGACATATTTTTTGTAAGATTTTAAGCACACATGTTTCTAGTAAAGTTGAATAACGATTATTGGTTATAACTTAAGAATAATTCCACCATTCCATAAAATGCTGAATAACATCTTTAAATCATTTACTGAACTAATAGAAAAATGTCTCTGAGTGGCATTTTGGGGGTTCTAGCTCACTTTCATTGTTAAATCATAATTGCTCCTCTATTCTGCTGGAAAGCCTACCTCTACTGTGAGATGCTTTTTTAGTAGACCATGAATAGTGTTATTTTGTGCTTTATTTCTTTTAGAGATGTTTAGTCTTATGCTCTTTTCCTCTTAAGTTTTCTTAACTTCTAACCATTTCTATGGAACAGTTGGCTGAAAAGCAATCTAATAATCCAATCTTTGCCAGACCCCCAGTGCTCACTGACTCTTGTGCTGCCACCCCTCAAAGCTGCTGCCTGAAACCTTAAAGGGTTTCCTCTGTGTTTTGACAGTTTAGGGAAAATAAGTCCTAAGTGATCCTACCACAATAATGTACTCAGTCATCTCCATATTCAAACACACATCCTCTTTCACTCTCTGTCCCTGACTTATCCCGACTGATCCTCTGAAAGAAAGTTAAAGTCTAGTAGCTCAGCTGTGTCTGACTCTTGGCAACCCTATGGATTGTAGTGCACCAGGCTATTCTGTCCATGAAATTCGCTAGGCAAGAATACTGGAGTGGGTTGCCATGCCCTTCCCCGATCCTCTAGATCCTCATAATTTTATTTGACACTTAATAGAAAAAGTTGCAGCACAATCAGTAAATGAAAATCCAAAATACAGTAAAAACTCCCCATTAACTATTTTGTTCTTTTCCATGAATGTTAACAGTGGAATCCTCAGTCACTTTGAATAGCAAAACTGCTAATTTCTTTCAGTTGGTAAATATTTATAAGTTTCTGTCATCTAATAAGTATGACAGTCAAGTTGCATTTTAACTTGAAGATAATAAATATCAAAAATATTCTCAAGAATTTCCCTAAAATGGGTTATTTCCTTATGGTTTTCAGAATATGTTTTTAAAAATTCTGTGAATGTGGGCTTTTCACAATGGCACATTTCTAACATGAAAGGCAAACAATGTCAAACATATTTAATCAGCTATAATTGCAGCATTACAGATACAATTTTACTGGTCTTGATTCAGAAGTATTGGGTTCTGAACATTTCAACTCTCTGGGTTTTATCAACTCATTGTGACCATCCTTGCTACTAGCAATCTATTTTTACCATAATTTTTAGTTTAGCTAATAAATGGCATCATGAAACGTATGGATTAGTCTAGCAATTCTTATGAGAAAAAGAAGCAAAAATTAAAAGACAATAAATGTTGAAAATAAGCAGTTACATCTTATTTGATTTATTGTTACCTGTATTTGTTTCCTAGGGATCCTGTAACAAAGTACCACAGATTTGGTGACTTAAACAACAAAGACTTTACATGATTCTGGAAGCTATACGTCTGATGTAAAAGTGCCAGCAGAATTGATTCATTCTGAGGTCTTTCTCATAGGACTTTTTCCATGCATATACTTAAAAAGCCTAATATATCACAAAAATGTACAGCTTTCTAGAAATTAAAGAATAATGCTAATGTCTCACCTGCATTTTATATAAAAATTCAAAAATATTTTCTATTATGTGTATATATATGCATATATATATATATATATATATATATATATGGAACAATGCAATATCAATGCAAAGAGACTAGGTTTGGTGTAAAATTCAAAGTCAATTTCAATACCTAAGCTTCCATTTGTGTAAATGCAAAAAAAGTGCCAAGTATTCAGCAGAAGAATAAAATCATTCATATTTTGAATCAAATTATGATGGGGTTAAGTAAAATTAAAATGCAGATCCTTGGTAAACATATTAATTCAAATCTAACCATGTAATTAGAATGCTGAATTATTAGATGAAGATTAGATGAGTTTTTCTTGGGTGAATGAATATTCACTATGTTATCCCACAACATTCCAATTTCATCAACATTTTGAATTTGCTCTTCAGTCATAGTCTGGTCTCCTGATTTATAGTATTTTCCTTACCTACACTTCCTACATTTTAGCTAACTTTATGTCTATCACTTAATATACTGAAAGTAATAAATCAAGCTAAATTTTTTTTTCTACATAATTTTAGTCTATATACACCCTTTGCTTTAATAACTGATAAGGGAGTTGATAGCCAAATGCTTTAGATATATGAATACATTTGAATATTCAACTAAAATCACTATGCATTTACTTCCTTTCAAAGTGGTTCAGAAGATTTCTAAATAACTGGAATATTTAAATAAGAAAATGACTTAAATCAAAATCTACTAAGCAATGTTATTAAACAGTGAAGAGAAATCTATATATATGGAAATTTATAGACATATTCAAAATTGCTTAAAATCAAACTGCTCAACAATTTGCTAATTTTTGATTGGTAATAGTTATGCATTTTAATTTATGAATATCAAATACCTTAGGCAACGTATATTGGAAAAAAAGTAGAATATGTAACATGATCAAAATGGAGACTAATGTTTCAATTTTACATTCATAACAGTTAGATTGTAACAATTTATATTTAATAGCTTACTTTCCTGTGATGGGAATCTAGATTAAAAATCTTAATTTCTTTGTTCAGTACTAGTGATTTTTTTAATAGAATAGATTTGGTGGAATAGAGTAAAGTGAAACTGTCAGGATACATAACTTAGTGATAAGACACCCTAGTGCTTACTCTCTGGAGTCAAGAAGCCGGGGTTCCAAAAAGAAAAAAAACTATCATACTTCGTACTGTAAGGACCTCAGTCACATTGCTTAATGATTCTGTGCTTTAGTTTCCTTAAATTTAGAAGAAGAATACTGATGCTACTAATTCAGAGAGCTCTTGTGGACATAACATAAGTTACAGTGAATAAAACACTTGTAACCAGCTTCTCTGGTTTCTCTGCCTTTTCTAAATCCAGCTTGAACATCTGGAAGTTCAATGTTCACGTACTGTTGAAGCCTAACTTGGAGAATTTTGAGCATTACTTTACTAGAGTGTGAGATGAGTGCAATCGTGGAGTAGTTTGAGCATTCTTTGGCATTGCCTTTCTTTGGGATTGGAATGAAAATTGACCTTTTTCTGTCCGGTGGTCACTGCTGAATTTTCCAAATTTGCTGGGATATTGCATGTGGTCCTTCCATAGCATCATCTTTCAGGATTTGAAATAGCTCAACTGAGATTCCATCACCTCCACTAGCTTTGTTCGTAGTGATGCTTCCTAAGGCCACTTGACTTCACATTCTGGGATGTCTGGCTCTAGGTGAGTGATCACACCAGTTTTTCTGTGTATTCTTGCCACCTCTTCTTAATATCTTTTGCTTCTATTAGGTCGATACCATTTCTGTCCTTAATGAGCCCATCTTTGCATGAAATATTCCCTTGGTATCTCTAACTTTCCTGAAGAGATCTCTAGTCTTTCCTAGTCTATGTTTTCCTGTATTTCTTTGAATTAATCACTGAGGATGGCTTTCTTATCTCTCCTTGCTATTCTTTGGAACTCTGCATTCAAATGGATATATCTTTCCTTTTCTCTTTTGCTTTTCACTTCTCTTCTTTTCACAGCTTCCTCCTCAGACAGCCATTTCATTTTTTTGCATTTATTTTTCTTGGGGTTGGTCTTGATCCCTGCGTCCTGTCATGAACCTCCATGTGTAATTCTTCAGGCACTCTATCTATCGTATCTAATCCCTTGAATATATTTGTCGCTTCCACTGTATAGTCATAAGGTATTTGATTTAGGTCATACCTGAATGGTCTAGTGGTTTTCCCTACTTTCTTCAATTTAAGTCTGAATTTGGCAATAAGGAGTTCATGGTCTGAGCCACAGTCAGCTCCCAATCTTGATTTTGCTGACTGTATAGAGCTTCTCCATCTTTAGCTACAAAGAATATAATCAATCTGATTTCGGTATTGACCACTTGTTGATGCTAAAGCTTTTGACTATGTGGATCACAAAAAACTGTGGAAAACTCTGAAAGAGATGGGAATACCAGACTACCTGACCTGCCTCTTGAGAAATCTGTATGCAGGTCAGGAAGCAATAGTTAGAACTGGACATGGGTCAACAGACTGGTTCCAAATAGGAAAAGGAGTTTGTCAAGGCTGTATATTTCACCCTGCTGTTTATTTAACTTACATGCATAGTACATCATGAGAAATGCTGGACTGGATGAAGCACAAGCTGGAATCAAGATTTCCAGGAGAAATATTAATAATCTCAGAAATGAAGATGACACCCCCATTATGACAGAAAGTGAAGAAGAACTGAAGAGCTTCTTGATGCAAGTGAAAAAGGAGAATGAAAAAAATTGCTTTAAAGCTCAACATCCAGAAGACTAAGATCATGGCATCTGGTCCCATCTCTTCATGGCATCTCTTCATGGGGAAACATGGCACTGTTTCCCCATCTCTTCCATGGGGAAACAGTGGAAACAGTGACAGACTTTACTTTGGGAGGGGCTCCAAAATCACTACCGATGGTGACTGAAGCCATGAAATTAAAAGACATTTACTCCTTGGAAGAAAAAATTTGACCAACCTAGACAGCATAGTAAAAAGCAGAGACATTACTTTGCCAACAAAGGTCCATCTAGTCCAAGCTATGGTTTTTCCAGTTGTCATGTATGCAAGTGAGAGTTGGACTATAAAGAAAGCTGAGCACCAAAGAATTGATGTTTTGTAACTGTGGTGTTGGAGAAGATTCTTGAGAGTCCCATGGACTTCAAGGAGATCCAACTAGTCCATACTAAAAGAAATCTGTCCTGAATATTCATTGGAAAGACTGATGTTAAAGCTGAACCTCCAGGACTTTGTTCACCTTATGTGAAGAACTGACTCATTTGAAAAGACCCTGATGCTGGGAAAGATTGAAGGCAGGAAGCGAAGGGGACGGCAGAGGATAAGATGGTTGGATGTCTTCACTAACTCAAAGGACATGAGTTTGAGTAACTCCGGGAGTTGGTGATGGACAGGGAGGCCTGGCGTTCTGCAGTCCATGGGATCGCAAATAGTCAGACATGACTGAGCGACTGACCTGAACCGAACCAGCTTCTCAGGTGCCTCAAAGGTAAATAACATGCCTGCCAATGCACGAGATGTGGGTTAGATGTCGGTGTTGGGAAGGAGGAAAGGGTAGTCCACTGCAGTGTTACTGCCTGGGAAATGGACGGAGAAGCCTGGTGGGCTACAGTCCATGGGGTCCCAAAAGACTGGACATGACTGAACGGCTGAGCACACACACAGTATCCTTCCTGCATTGGTACCCTCTAATGGAAGCTCTCATTATACCACCTGTTGCCATTTTTAAATCATCTTTTTAAATTGTCCCAATATACATGTCTGCAAGAGGAAAACTTTTCTTGTTACCTTTGTTGACCTAAAACAAATAAAGTGCCAGGTAGTATTCCAGCAAAATGGATTTATTTGAGATCAGCAGAGAATTACAATTACAGAGTCTGCAACTATGGCAACCGACCTGCAAGTCCCAACAAGGCAAGGGAAAGAGGGTTTTATAGAGAGGAGAAGGAAGTTGGGAGAGATGTGGTAGACAAAGAGTCCATGCTTTTCACTGGCTGAATTCTTGCTAAGAAAGAAGATGGATCTTGGTTTTCTCATTGGACTCTGCTGTGGTCACTGGGTGTGAGAATGTCCCTTTCTGATCTCCCAACACTATTTAATGTGCCTTGTCTATTATTATCTCTTTTTTTTTTAAACTTTTCTTAATAGATCAATATCTTTCTCTACCAGCATCACTGATCAAGAGTCTGGTTTTCTAGTTTCACCAACACTTTGCTCCTCAATATTAGGAAGGATTTTACTTGTTTGTAGTATCTCATGCGGGAGGAAAACTGCACAGATTGGAAAGTTATTTAAGTCTCATTGAAGTAAAAAGGAGGGGTAGGTAGGAGAATTCTCAGGCATATTTTTAAAATCTTAAGGCCATATTTTATTCAGGTTGTAGACATTTGCAGATCATTTGAAGGGTTATGTTATTATCAAATGTTTCACAAACTCCCAACAGGCCTGTTCCAGATATCTTGGGGAAGCTGTCTCATTTGATGTCTTCTGCTTCAGCTCCAGGAAATCTTTACTTTTGGGTCACAGGATGATGTAGAGTAAAGGTCCAGAACTTTCTCTAGTTGCACCACATGAATCCAACTCTATTCCTTAGAGGCTGACAGTGCAAGGGTTGTTTAGCAGTCTCCGATACACACGTCTCCAGCAAGAGTAGTTCTAAAGTTGTCTTTTCCAATAGACTGAATCTCCAGGTTGGAAGGGAGTGATGCTTAAAATCTTCATCTCCCAAGGGCACAGTATGAATAGAGTGCTGTACAGAAGCATGGCCATTTTAATGGAAGAAATTTGGCCTCTGTACTGTTGGAGTATTTCTCCTTTTATCAGTTGAGAATCAAAAGAAGCAGCAGCCAGTTTCATTGGACATCCTGTAATTATCTCAAAGGGTGTGCTAATATTTTCCAAAAGAGTGAATCTGAGATTTAGAAGAACCAATGACAATGCTTTTGGTTAAGGAGTTTGGAGAAACTCTATACATATTTACAGCTGAGTGTTTAAAATGCCCTTAGTGTGTTCCACGAAACCAGAGGATTGAGGGTGGTAAGTACACTGAAAGTGTTATAAAACCTGCCAAAGAGTTCAGATATGTTAAAGTTCCTGGACAGTAAAACAGGTTCCTTGATCACTATGAAGTTTGAGAGGAGTTCTCTAGGTAGGGATAGTCTTTTCTAAAAGGATTTTTGTCACAGAAGAAACAATAGCCTCTCTGCCAATGAAGGCGTCAGTCCAATGTAAAAACATATAGACTATAGCTAAACTATATTTATATCCCTGAGATGGGGGTAGTGGTAGGAAATGCATTTGCCAGACCTCAAATGGTCCATTAGGTGATGGTAAGTGTCCAGAAGCAGTACTAATAGGCTTCCCTGGGTTGTACTTCTGACAAGTGGGATAAGTGAGATGGGTACATTTTGTGGCCTTCTTAATATCTCCCCACCATTACTGATTCATGAAGGCATCGTTTGGTCAGTAGACCAAAGGTTTAATGCATATATAGTGGTAAAGAATGAAAATTTTATAGTTTCCAGTAGGACTGAGTTTTCATTTGGTTCAAATCAGACCTTTGTCTATTAATAAACAAATAATTGCTGAATTTTTGGTTTATTTTTATTTTCTTAGGCCAACTGTGGCTTTCTCTAGCCGGTTTTTTAAAATCATCATTGGGGAAACTATCCCTTTGGACCATAACACGAATTTGGCTATTGTTGGCCCCTGCAAAAGCAACATTCCTGTGGAAATATCAGCAAGGTGATTTTTCTTAGCTTCCAAGTAGTCAAGTTTAGAAACCCCAGGAACATTAATAATAGCTAAAGTGGAAAGTTAAATTATTGAGTTTAATAATTCCTGAATACCAGGACCATATTAAATTTTATTTCCACTGGAAGTAAGAAGGACATGTTGCCTCCACAACATTTCAAAATTGTCAGCTACTCAAAAGGTTGTCTACTATCAGGATAAATACTGGCAGTTTTCTCTTTAGTTAAAGTACTATAAGAACATATAATTTAGCCTTTTAGGCCAAAGTAGCCATAAGTAAAGACACTGCCTCAACAACATCAAAAGGAGTTGTAAAGGTATACCCAGCACCACATTTTCCATTGTCACTTTTTAAATATAAACTGTTAGTGAACCACGAGAAATCAGTGCTACCCAACGGGATTTCCTATAGATCACCAGAAGGTCAGGAGGTGGTTCACCACTGTCAAGCTGTCACGAGGGGCTTTGTCAGCGACGAAGGGAAGAGTAGTGGGGTAAGGTAATTATAATATAAAACAGTTATGTGAGAGTTAACAAAGAGTTAACAAAGAAGCTTCACAGTAGGCTTGGGGACTGACTAAGAATGTTGATAGGTTTGGAGAGTAAGAAATGCTGATGTGATAAGAATTCAGGGGAGTTTCAACTGAATAAGGTAAAAAAAATAAACCAAGAGGATCCCACAAGGATTTTCTCAGTGGCCTTAACAGAAAGGGCAGTCACCATGACCGCTCTAAGGCAGGCAGAATATCCCCGAGCCACAGGATCCAGTTGCCAGCTATCACATCCTAAAGTTTAATGGTGGGCCCAGGGTTTTGAGTGTGTACTTTAAAGGCATTCCCTTCCTCTTCATATACAGAAAGGAAATCTGATCATTGGGATGCCCAGGGTAAGGTCAGTTCATCAAGCTCTCCTTTAAAGCCTTGACTCTTATGTCATTGAGTTTTTTTTTTTTTTTTTTCTTGTCCCCATAAAATTGGGTCGCATTGTTGTTGTTGAGTACAACATATGAAAGTTTGGCCATAAGAGAGAAATTTGGAATCTAATTTTGGCACTAACTGACTAGCACAAGTTCATGGTTAATTTTGGATTTTGAGAAATGTGAGACACTACACAATCTATCAAGAATTAGGTGCAGCCATCATTCTGATATCAGATGCCCTAAATATCAACCCTGGTTTTGGGCAAATTATTATTTTTCTTTGAATTTTTAAAATATCTTTAATACTAAAAACTTTAGCAAGTAGATGCTGTTCTCCTATATAGAGGCTTCAGAAGGAGAGTGAAAAAGCAAATGATTTGCCTGCATATTATAATGAAGTAGAACCTCCAGGGCACTTTATATCATACAGATCAGTCTTTAAGATTTGTGAGAAAGAAGACTCTCAGTAAAATCCTGAGGCATTACTTTCCAGGTGAATCATTTTTCTTACCAAGTGAAGACAAAATGTATTGTCTCCCTTCATCAACTGGAATACTAAAGAATATATTGTATTCTTAATAAACAATTATGGTAAAGAATTTTGGAGAGAACTGATGTTGCAAATAATGATTGGTAACAATAGGGTATCCAGGGATAACCTTGTTTATTTCTCAGAGGTTCTGTACAGACCTTTACTTTTGACTGTTAGGTTTCCTTGCCAGTAAAATGAGAGTGCTACTGGGGCTAGTACAAGGGATAATGAACACTTAGGTCCTGAAATCTTCATTATGGGATTTTGCGCCTTGAGGGGTTTCTAATAGAGTATTGATTCATTCGGGGGCAAGGTTTTGAGGGTTCTATTTGTATCTTCATGGCAAGTGCACTGTGAATTTTGCCAACATCAGTTGGAGATTTTGCGCATAAGGAAAATGGTAGCAGATTCAATGTGGAAAAAATAAAAGCACTGTTTCATCAGTTGGTGACTTTTAATTTACCTGGTGGGCTTTTTTATGACTACTCTCAATTGCTAGATTCATTTTTCCCTTTTGGGAGAAATAAATTTTAATATGATACTTCTGTAAGAAGTCTCAGCCTAATGGGTAGGGGTGAAATAACTAAAGAGAAAAGGATGTGTATTTCTCAAAAAGGCCTGAACAAAAGGAAATATGTTCAGATCAGGAACTCCTGAGGTTCATTAGAGATCCCACAATTGAATTGTTTTAGTACTCTGAGACAGAGGCTGTTTTACAGTAGTGGAGCTGAGTAGCAAGAATGCAGCTCTGTTTTCAAATAGAACTGGAAGATATTCAACCCAATATGGAGAAATTTTTCTCCAAGATGATTAAGAAGGAGTATTGGGAAAAGCCCCTACAGCTCCTCAGAGCACAACATTGAGAATTGGGAGGATGTTGGAAAGGCTGGTTAGAGGGCTGAAAACCACTGAAGTGCTTAAATTTACAATAATCTATTATCCAACATCATAACTCTTTGAAATATTAATAATAATAGAACCTCGGAGGGTTTTATTGAAAAGCCTTTATTTGTTTGTGTTGAATGAATTTTTGCAGCCTTTCATTGAAATGGTACATCTAGAGCAGAAGAAACAGGTTTGCAAGATTAAATAAATCTGGGAATGAACATATTTTCTCATTTCATTCTAGTCCTTATTATTAGAAGAAAAAGATCCTAATTCAGCTCATTAATACAAATCAAATTATAAGCTACCTGAGTGGATCACACAATGCTGTGCTCGCTCACCTGGAGCCAGACATCCTGGAGTATGAAGACAAGCAGGCCTTGGGAAGCAGTGCTACAAACAAGGCTAGTGGAGGCGATGGAATTCCAGTTGAGTTATTTCAGCAAAGTATTGCTCAAAATTCTCCAGGTTAGGTTTCAACAGTATGGGTACTGAGAACATCCAGATGTTCAAGGTGGGTTTAGGAAAGCCAGAGGAACAAATGATCAAATTGCCAACATCTGTTGGATCATGGAAAAAGCAAGAGAATTCCAGAAAAACACCTACTCCTGCTTCATTGATTAGCTAAAGCTTTGACTGTGTGGGTCACAGCAAATTGAAAAATTCTTCGAGAGGGAATACCAGACTACCTTACCTGCCTCATGAGAAATCTGTATGTGGGTCAAGAAGCAACAATTAGAACTGAACATGGAACAATAGACTGGTTCCAAATTGGGAAAGGAGTATCTCAAGATTGTATATTGTCACCCTGCTTTTTTTTAACTTAAATGCAGAGTACATCATGTGAAATGCCAGGTGGGATGAAGTCAAAGCTGGAATCAATCAAGATTTCAGGGAGAAATATCAATAACCTCAGATATGTGGATGACAACACCCTTATGGCAGAAAGTGAAGAAGAGCTAAAGAGCTTCTTGATCAGAGTGAAAGAAAAGAGTGAAAAAGCTGACTTAAAACTCAACATTCAAAAAACAAAAATCATAGCATCCAGTCCCATAACTTCATGGAAAATAGATGGGAAAACAATGGAAATAGTGAGACTTTTTTTTCCCTTGGGCTCCAAAATCACTGCAGATGCTGACTACAAGTATGAATTTAAAGGACCCCTGCTCCTTGGAAGAAAAGCTATGACCAACCCAGACAACATATTAAGAAGCAGAGGCATTACTTGGCCAACAAAGGTCCATCCAGTCAAAGCTATAGCTTTTTCAGTAGTCATGTATGGATATGAGAGTTGGACCATAAAGAAAGCTGAGCACCAAAGAATTGATGTTTTTGAACTGTGGTCTTGGAGAAGACACTTGAGAGTCCCTTGGACTTCAAGGAGATCAACCTAGTCAATCCTAAAGGAAACCAGTCCTGAATATTCATTGGAAGGACTGATGATGAAACTGAAGCTCCAATACTTTGGACACCTGATGCAAAAACCTGACTCAGTGGAAAAAACCTTGGTGCTGGGAAAGATTGAAGGCAGGAGGAGAAGGGGACGACAAAGCATGAGATGCTCACATGGCATCACCAACTTGATGGACATGAGTTTGAGCAAGCTCCAGGAATTGGTGATGGACATGGAAGCCTGGCGTGTGGCAGTCCATGGGTCACAGTTGGACATGACTGAGTTACTGAAATTAACTGAGAGGAATCAATAACTGAACGAAGGTCAGAATTTTCTTTAAAAATAATTTGAAGCCAATTATAATAGTTACGAAGAAACTCAGGGCTTCCCAGGTGACTCAGATGGTAAAAAAAATCTGTCTGCAAAGCAGGAGACTTGGGTTCAGTCCCAGGGTTGGGAAGATCCCCTGTAGAAGGGAATGGCTACCCACTCCAGTATTCTAGCCTGCAGAATTCCATGGACAGAGGAGTCTGATGGGCTATAGTCATGGGGTCGCTAAGAGTCACACTTGACTGAACAACTAACACTTTCACTTTTCACTTCATGAAAAAGTTTATCAGGTATTTGCATGAAAACTTAAATTTCGTTTCAATTAACAGACTTTGAAAAAGCCTTAGGAATTGTTCAAGGAAGACACCTCGTCATTTCCTGAGACTGATCATCTGATAAATTAGCAGCCTGGTCTCCCAGCTGTAAGTCTAGAGACCTTTCAGGATTTTTGCAGTTAGTAGCTTTCGTCCAATGCTGGGCCCATTCTTCACTGGCAATCATATAAACTAGCTGATAGAAGTCAGGGAAACCAGGTTGATGAGTTTGAATAACTATATGAAATTCTTCAGTCAATATGTGATGATCTTTGGTTATTTGGGGAAAATATTTGACTATGGCTTGAAGTGCAACCTTAGTTCCGGGAATGTACGAAATTAACAGTTTTGTCTCTGGATCCTCAGAAAGCTTGATTTTAAAGGGACAGGTTCTGAGATGTTTAGAGGAAAAGGGAGTAGGGAGGGTTTCTGAGAAAGGGGAAGTTTGGCTAGGGAACTAGTATGGGGAGACGGAGGGTGCAAAGGAGTCAGAGAGGTCATAGAAGAGAGGGGAAGACGGCACCTTGCATAGAGTCTGTCCATCCAGGAGAAGCAAGGAAGAGAGATAATACGGTACTAGAGGTGGAGCTGGAGACAAACTGAGGAAGAGCATTTTATCTTTCCTTTATCCTTTGTTTCAACATGGGGAAGCCAGTTTCCCTGGTAACTCAGATGGTAAAGAATCTACCTGCAATGCAGGAAATGGGGGTTCAATTTCTGGGTTGGGAAGATCCCCTGGAGAAGGGAACAACTCCCCACTCCAGTGTTCTTGCCTGGAGATCTCCATGGGCAGAGAATCCTGGCAGACTACAATCCATGGGGTCACAAAGAGTGGGACATGACTGAGCAGCTAACACTAACATTGGGAAGCTGCAAATTATCAGTTGAAATAGCATTCCACTCCATTCTGCAAATTTCTGAGTTATTGTTATCCAATTTGGCTTTAAGAAAGTTATGTTTGGGGATTTCAAAAGTTCCCCATCATGGTGATGGATATTCTAAATTTCCTTTGATCAAGTCAGTTCATTTAGTTAAAAATGAACAGCAAGAAGAACCATAGGTCAGGGGTGCCCACAAAGTATTTAGATAACTGGGGTTTCATTTCTCAGAGGTTTTTTCTCTAGAGTAAACAGAACTCTAGCAGTTTACAATGCAAACAGCTCAGTTCAAACAGTTTGCAAGCTAACCCTAGTCTATTCTGAGGAGACAGCATGATCCTAGCAGAGCCAGGCCAGTCCGGAGAACAGCCCTTTATAAAGGAACAAGTCATAGGTTGAAAATTAACAGCAGGTTAATTTCAGAAAATTAACCTATATGCCAAAAGGAGTGAGTTGAAGGGGTCAAAAAGCTTCAATTGAACAGTCTGATATCAAAATCAGGCCTAAATGCCAATTGAGACTCATATACAAAACAAGGCCTTAACCCAAAATATAAAATGTTAAAATGGGTTCTGAATAAAACTTGGAAAGTTTCAAACACAAACAGGGCATGAACTTGGATCCAAAAAAAAAAAAAAAAGAACTGCATACCTTCAAACTTCAGACTGGCAATTAACCAACGAGTCACAATGAACTCAGACATGGGTTTTTGTTGTTTTTCAGTTGCTCACTCATGTCCAACTCTTTGCAAACCCAAGGAGTGCAGCACACCAGACTTCCTTGTCCTTCACCATCTCCCTGTGTTTGCTCAAACTCAAGCCCATTGAGTCAGTGATCCCATTCAGCCATCTCCTCCTCTGTTATCCCCTTATCCTCCTGCCTTCAATCTTTCCCAGCATCAGGGTCTTTTCCAGTGAACTTACTCTTCACATGAGGTGGCCAAAGTATTGGAGATTCAGTTTCAACATCAATTCTTACAATGAATATTGAGGACTGATTTCCTTTAAGATGGACTGACTGAATCTCCTTGCAGTCTAAGGGACTCTCAAGAGTCTTCTCCAACACCATAGTTCATAAGCATCAATTCTTCAGCGCTCAGCATTTTTTATAGTCCAACTCTCATATTCACACATGACTATGGGAAAAATTATAGTTTGACTAGACAGACTTTGTTGGCAAAGTAATGTCTCTGGTTTTTAATACGCCATCTAGGTTTGTCATAGCTTTTCTTCCAAGGAGCAAGTGTCTTTTAATTTCAAGGCTATAGTCACCTGGCACAATGATTTTGGAAACCAATAAAATAAAATCTGTCACTGTTTCTATTGTTTCCCCATCTATTTGCCATGAAGTGATGGGATCAGATGCCAAGATCTTAGTTTTTGAATGCTGAGTTTTAAGGCAGCTTTTTCACTCTCTCACTTTCATCAAGAGGCTCTTTAGTTCCTCTTCACTTTCTGCCATGAGGATGGCATCATCTGCACATCTGAGGTTATTGATGTTTCTCCCGGCAATCTTGATTCCAGCTTGTGCTCCATCCATCCTGCATTCTTCATGATGTACTCTCTGTATAAGTTGAATAAACAGGGTGACAGTATATAACCTTTACATATTCTGTTTCCAATTTTGAACCAGACCCTTGTTCCATATTTTCTAATTTGCTTCGTGACCTGCATGTCGGTTTCTCATGAGGAAGGTAAGGTGGTCTGGTATTCCCATCTCTTGAATAATTTTTCAGTTTGTTGCCATCTACACAGTCAAACACTTTAGTCAATGAAGCAAAAATAGATGATTTTCTAGAATTCTCTTGCTTTTTTATGATCCAACAGATGTTGGCAATTTGATCTCTGGTTCCTCTGGCTTTTCTAAATCCAGCTTGTACATCTGGAAACTCTCAGTTCACACCCTATTGAAGCTTATCTTGAAGGATTTGAGTATTACCTTGCTGGAATATGAAATAAGCACAATTATGTGGTAATCTGCGTTGCCTTTCTTTGGGCTTGAAGTGAAAACTGACTTTTTCCATTCCTGTGGCCACTGCTGAGTTTTCCAAATTTGCTGGCATATTGAATGCAGCACTTTCATAGCATCATCTTCTAAGATTTGAAGTAGCTCAACTGGAATTCCATCACCTCCACTAGCTTTGTTCGTAGTGATGCTTCCTGAGCCCCACTTGACTTCAAACTCCAGGATACTTGGCTCTAGGTGAGTGATCACACCATCATGGTTATCTGGATCATTAAAAATCTTTTTCTTTTTAAATAATTTTTCTGTGTATTCTTGCCACCTCTTCTAAATCTCTTTTGCTTCTGTTAGGTCCCTACATTTCTTTCCTTTATTGAGCTCATCTTTGCATGAAATGTCTCCACTTTTCTTGAAGAGGTCTCTTTCCCATTTATTATTTTTTTTTTCTATTTCTATTCTATTCTCTATTTCTTTGCATTGATCACTTAGGAAGGCTTCTTATGTCTCCTTGCCAGTTTCTGGGACTCCGCATTCAGTTGGTTTTATTTTCCTCTTTTCCTTTCATTTCTCTTCTTTTCTTAGCTATGTGTTAGGCCTCCTCAGACAATCATTTTGCCTTCTTCCTTTACTTTTCCCTAGGGATGGTTTTGGTCACTGTTTCCTGTAGAATGTTACAAACCTGTGTCCATATTTCTTCAGGCAGTCTATCAGATCTAATCCTTTGAGTCTATTTGTCACTTCCACTGTGTAATCATATTTGATTTAGGTCATCCCTACATGACCTAGTGGTTTTTTTCCACTTTCTTTAAGCCTGAATTTTGCAACAAGGAGCTGATGATCTGAGCCAGGTCTTCTTATTGTTTTCTATTTTTCGCTGATTGTATAAAGCTTCTCCATCTTTGGCTGCAAAGAATATAATCAATCTGATTTCTGTATTGACCATCAGGTAACGTCCATGTGTAAAGTTGTCTCTGGTATTACTGGAGGAATGTGTTTTCTATGACAAGTGCATTCTCTTGTTCTTCCTGTTGGGCTATGCCAAGCCTCAGGGTTAAGATCCTCCCTTCTAATCTCCTAATTCTGTTTAGTGGAAGTTTCTATTACTAATTTTTTACACCTTTGTATAGAGGAAGAATATATATTGGAAAAATATCCAGGATAAGAAGTAATTTTTATTCCTCAAGGAGGATGTTAATGACACCTTCAGAAGAGACTGGGTGTAAGAACATGTTTTTTCCTTAACCAATTAGATAATTTATAAATTGTGTTTATCAGTAGATTTGAGCTACTTTTTTTCATATAATTAAACTAGATACAACTCATCTAACAAATGGATGATTTGGGGGATCTGAAGGGGTTCTTTCATACTCATAAAGTTGTTAAAAATATAAATAGGTATGCTTTTCCAAAAGGAAATTTGGCATAATATATGCTTTGGGGAATCTGTTCAGAGAATATATGCCATATCAAAAGTTCATTTGGATGGAGCACAAATACAGCAGGATATATCAAATCTGTAATATAGGCAAGCCTCACTTTTCATGATCTTGATACATGCGGACCTCTATTATCATGGCTTAGTGGTTTAAATAACTCCAGTCTCCCAACAAAAAGATTCAAATGTCTGTAACCATAGTATATTAACTGTGTGTAATTCCATGAAGAGCAAATTTTGCTGTGAGCTATTCAGTCCAAAAGTCATCTATGTCAAAACAGTTGTGACAGACGTGTCACTTCTTTCAAAGTCTACACATCTGCTACTTAGTTTACACACAAACATAAAGCATTCAATTGTGTTGCTTCCTTGTCTCTCAGTAATAAACTCACATGATATTACACAAAACTGAATAGTCCAGAGAGGACGCTGGCCAACAAAAATAAAAGAGCACAAAGAAATAAACAGCGATGGCTCTGGAAGGAAGTCACATGTGAATGGGGTTACAGAAGAAATATCTCAATATTGGGCTGTCAACACTGCTATCATTCAGGGAATTCCAACTATGGATACAGAGAATCTTACTGAAGGCAAACTTATAGACATAAACAAAGAACGTAGTTTGAAGAAAAGGATAAAGATATCCTAGAGGAGATGACTAGAAAACAAAAAACAAACAGACAAAAAAAACTTCACATTAAAGGCACTTACAGAGACACTGCACAACGTTGAAATACAAAAGTCGAAGGTGGAAGCTGACCCAAATTTAGAAAAAGTGACTAAAGTTTTAAAATAACAGTGTATTGAATAAATAATATTTTTGCTATTTTTAGTCCATTTTTTATAATTTACAATGAGTTTTAATGTTCTGAATAGAATTTGTAAAGGTCATGTATGGATGTGAGACTTGGACTATAAAGAAAGCTGAGTGCCGAAGAATTGATGCTTTTGAACTGTGGTGTTGGAGAAGACTCTTGAGAGTCCCTTGGACTGCAAGGAGATCCAACCAGTCCATCCTAAAGGAGATCAGCCCTGGGTGTTCATTGGAAGGACTGATGTTGAAGCTGAAACTCCAATATTTTGGCCACCTGATGGGAAGAGCTGACTCATTTGAAAAGCCCCTGATGTTGGGAAAGATTGAAGGCAGGAGGAGAAGGGGATGACAGAAGATGAGATGGATGGATGGCATCACCAACTCAGTAGACATGGGTTTGGGTAAACTCCAGGAGTTGGTGATGGACAGGGAGGCCTGGTGTGCTGCGGTTCATAGGGTTGCAAAGAGTCAGACACGACTGAGTGACTGAACTGAACTGAACTGAAATAATCATATTTTTTTCCTATTAAAATGACTTTTCATTCTTTCAGCCTATATGGACTTTTTAGGATTATCGCAATACCAGAGAAAGTGGGAATTGCCTACTTTATGTTGAGCATATATAAGTGAAGAATTCATGTATGACTTTCATTCATTACAATGAATGAGCATTACTTTTATTGAATATATGCATGTTAATAATATAATGCAACCATATGGACTAGAGTCCACCAAGCTCCTCTGTCCATGGAATTCCCCAGGCAAGAATATTGGAGTGGGTTGCCATTTCCTTCTCCAGGAGGTCTTCCTGACCCAGGGATTGAATTTGAGTCTCCCACATTGCAGGCAGATTCTTTACTATCTGAACCACCAGGGAAGCCCAATAATATAATATGCCGTATATATGTTTATATACATATAAAAACTGAGTTTTTTTTTGAACTCATATAATTTAGATAGAAGTTGCCCCCCTGTTTTTGATAGTACTGGTTGTAAAAGTGTTAAACTTAAATGGACTATTATCATTAACACCAAGCAAAGAAATGACACCATGAAAGTAAAAGAAATGATATTTCAAAGCTAAAAGTATATCCAGAAAATACAATGGTGAAACTATATCAGAGATTCCCACAAAAGTTTTATTCAAATATATCACAGTGATTATATAACATGCATTGTACCAAATCAGAGCGAAAACTCACTTGAATTTATACTACAATTTTCACATGAGCTCATATCCAGTGAATCATTAATGTATGACCAGTGACACAGAGAAATGTTATAAATCCTTATTTCATTAAAAGAATAATCCCCTCAAATATCTTATAAAGTATAAGAAATGCAGGAGAATAAACATTAGTATCTCATCCTCTTCACAATTAAAGGCTTTTTAAAAGTATCCATGACCACAAAATTTTGGAAATGTTTACAAGCTAAGTTTACAGGTTAACTAAAAAGCAAGCCTTTGTGATGAAAGCAAAAGTACCTGAAGTGAAATTAGAGAGACAGAGACAGAAAGAGAAATTCTATCACAAACTAGATGTAAGTCCACAGGCATAGTTTTAACATCTTTAAATTTAATTTTCCTCAACTATAAAATGATATTAAAAAGATAACAAGTCTAAGTATAGCAACATCAAGCATTTGTGCATGCTCAGTCTTCAGTTGGGTCCGACTCTGCAACCCTATGGTCTGCGGCCTGCCAGGCTCCTCTTCCATGGGATTTCCCAGGCAAGAATACTGGAGTGCGTAGCTGTTTTCTGCTCCCGATATATGAAACAGTTTACAAGCTTCCAAGTGTTATACAAAAGTAAATTGTTATAACTGACTCATTTCTTTCATCTGGCCAAATAAGACATTGGGTACTAACTTTATGAGTAATAGCAATCCTGAAATTCACTATATAGACCCTTTTCAGAGAACTGTTTTAAATATGCAGTTTTGGAAAGAAAAGACATAAACATTTCTTTATAGTTTCCTTTTACTTTGCATTTTCAATATTAATTTAGATCTTAGGGGATCAGAGAATACAGAGACTCAACAAGAGATGATTCTAATATGGATTAAATATATTAACCCTGTACTTGGTATTATTAAAATATACTGGATTAGATATTGTCTAGCCAGATGGAAGACAATATAAAAGAATTTCAATTGCAGCTTACTGTGCAGTAATCTGATCTGACTGCACCTCAGTTTTGTTTAACAAGTGATGGCAAAGGGCTATTCGTGACTGCATACATGCCATGCCACAAAAGCATTCTAAAACCCTTGTCATTCTCAAACCAGCGCTTGTTTTATAATTTATGAAACACTGCATCTCATTACTTTCTGACAAGAAACTGAAGGAACCAAATCTCATGAATCCATTCATTGTTAGAATAAAATATTTCCTAGTGGATATCCTGACCTGCTAATTGCTTTAAAATCTGGATTCATACTTGTTATCATATTCTTTAAGTTTATGCACATGCTAAGATCTCTTCTCTTCCTAATGTCTTCCATTATGTTAAGTGATACATGAGGTACTTCCAAGACAAAGTTTCGATAAGACATTATGCAATAGACTATTTCTATATACATTATTCATTGTATTTTTGAGAAGACACTGATAAAAGAATAAGAGAGAAAGAAGAAAGGGCATTTTAGATACATAGTTCAAATTCAAAGGGCATAAAATAGTAAATTGACAACTTGGAATCATAGTTCTTATATTTGAGATTAAATACAAATTCTCAGGATAATGCAGTGATTAAGCACAAAGATACTAGACCTCAACTAACCATGCAAACTTGACCTAGATATGATTGAACTCTCTATTCTCTGTTTTTCTATCTGTAGAATGGTGATGAAAATGGCTTTGATCTAATTAGGACAATGACATTAGCCTAGAAAAGCACAGTGCATGATTAAGATGCACAGGATGTTAACATTTTTATTACAGCCCACAAAGCAGCATGGAAAGAAGTGTCTAAACAATTATGACAAAGGAAGTGCTCAGGAGAATAAAAACAAGCTCTGACTTTCTTCCTGGCAGGTGGAAATTTGAACAGATGTTGATATTAGAGCAATTAATATCTTAATCCATTTGGGCTATTATAACAAAATGCCAGAGATTGGGTGGCTTATAAGCAACACAATTATTTCTCACAGCCCTGATGGCTGGGAAGTCCAAGTTCAATGTACTGACAAAGGACTCAATTGCTGGTTCATAGACTTCTGTCTTCTTGTGTATGTTTTCACAAGGTGGAATGTGCACGAGATATCTATGGGGCTTCTTTTATGAAAACTGTGATCCCAATCATGATGGCTTCACCTTGATGACTTAATCACCTCCCAAACACCCTGTCTTCTAATATCATCACCGTGGGGGTTATTATTTCCACATAAGAATTTTGGCAGGACACAGATATTCAGACCATAGCAAGAGGATATCCAGATTTGGGGAGCACAAGGATTACATTTTGGGGTCCTTCCTTTAAGAGGTTGAAAACAACATTTAACATAAACAATTAATTACATGGGGGAATGATTGATTTGGAATGAGAAATAATCACCAAAAATGAGATTTTAAATATGTTTTAAAACCCATAAATACTATTTTTATTGACAACCTGACACTTCTATTGTAATTTTCAACAGACATACTTCATGACAAATAGATGGGGAAACAGTGGAAACAGTGGCTGACTTTATTTTTCTGGACTCCAAAATCACTATAGATGGTGACTGCAAGGAGATCCAACCAATCCATCCTAAAGATCAGTCCTGGGTGTTCACTGGAAGGACTGATATTGAAGCTGAAACTCCAATACTTTGGCCACCTGATGTGAAGAGCTGACTCATTTGAAAAGACCCTGATGCTGGGAGGGATTGGGGGCAGGAGGAGAAGGGGACAACAGGATGAGATTGTTGGATGGCATCACCGATTCAATGGACATGGGCTTGGGTGGACTCTGGGAGTTGCTGATGGACAGGGAGGCCTGGTGTGCTGCAGTTCATAGAGTCGCAAAGAGTCGGACACAACTGAGCGACTGAACTGAACTGAACTACTTCTGGATCCTGACAATTCAAACTGCTTCTCCTCTAATACTTGCATTCTTTACAATGTCATTGGCAACTGAACACCTTGCTGTGGCTATTCTGCTCTCAGCCTCCACATTTGTCTCACAATATTGAATAAGCGTACCTACTAGCAGATAAGAATAGTTCTAGAAGACAAGCTTTCACTGGGACAACTGGGAAAACCTTAACAGTTCATGAACTTGCTTTCAAAATTTCTAAATAAATTCACTAAGTGCATATATAAATCATTTTCTTGATTGCTCAATCAAAAAAAAAAAAAAAAAGAAAGAGACAAGTCAGTCAAATACTGCATGAAGGGAGGCATTTTTCCTGACTCACCTTTCACAAGTGAAGGGCTAATAAGCCAGGATTGAAGAGAATGTGCATGTGAAATCGGAAAGAAAGAGATATAAAAGTTTAATATCTTTTTAAATCTCATTTATTGCCACAAAGGCCATATGTGGAATAGATTTCAGAGTTAAAGACTAGTACAGAGTTGTAGGCGTGGCAGTGACAGCATATCACCACTGGGTATAAAGACCACTGAAAGGTGGTATTTCCTCCAAAATAACATATTTTCTACTTCATGGGTTAAAAATAGGAGAAACAAAAAAGAAAGACACTATTTGAGGAGAATAATAAAATTTCATGAGACAGACCAAGATGTGGTCTTTAGAATTTAGATGAAGTCTTTAGAATTTAGAGAGGATACTTTGAGCTTAGTAATTTTAAAGTCATAAAATAATATTCCTACGTGAAACCCTATCTCAAACGAGTGAGATACCTTAAACTGCCCATGCAAGGGGTAATAAAACTCTTCTACCTTGATTAATCACAAACTGGAATCACGATGCCAGGAGAAATATCAATAACCTCAGATATGCAGGTGACACCACCCTTACGACAGAAAGCAAAGAAGAACAAAAAATCCTCTTGATGACAGTGAAAGAGGAGAGTGAAAAAGTTGTCTTAAAGCTCAACATTCAGAAAACTAAGATCATGGCTGGTCCCATCACTTCATGGCAAATATATGGAGAAACTGGGAGACTTTATTTTTTGGGGCGGAGCTCCAAAATCACTGCAGATGGTGACTGCAGCCATGAAATTAAAAAAACACTTACTCCTTGGAAGAAAAGTTATGACCAACCTAGCCAGCATATTGAAAGCAGAGACATTATTTTGCCAACATAGGTCTGCTTGGTCAAGGCTATGGTTTTTCCAGTAGTCAAGTACGGATGTGAGAGTTGGACTATAAAGAAAGCTGAGAGCCGAAGAATTGATGCTTTTGAACTGTGGTGTTGGAGAAAACTCTTGAGAGTCCCTTGGACTCCAAGGAGATCCAACCAGTCTGTCCTAAAGGAGATCAATCCTGAATATTCATTGAAAGGACTGATGTTGAAGCTGAAACTCCAATACTTTGGCCACCTGATGTGAAGAGCTGACTCTTTGGAAAAGACCCTGATGCTGGGAAAGGCAGGAGAAGGGAATGACAGGGGATGAGGTGGCTGGATGGCATCACCGACTCAATGGACATGGGTTTGTATGGACTCTGGGAGTTGGTGATGGACAGGGAGGCCTGGCGTGCTTCAGTCCATGGGGTTGCAAAGAGTTGGACATGACTGAGTGACTGAACTGAACTGAACTGACCTTGATTGTGGTAGTTACATGTTTGTATGCATTTATCAAAATTTATAGATTCTTTTCACTAAAAAGTGCTAATTTAATTGTATGTAAATGATATCCTAAGAATATTTTTAGAAGCTCTTTGGTAATAGTAAAGACAATACCAATAATGAAGTAAATGAAAACAGAAAAAAAAAAGGGGGGGGGGAAATATAGTTGCAAATGAAATCACAAAGGGCTGAGTTCCATAATTGAAAGTGCTCAAAAAATTTGAAAAAAAAAAAAAAACCTGATAATTATACCAAACCTATGGACAGACATTTCATGGAAAGCAGAAGTACAAAATGTGCTTCAATATATAAAAGATCTTTAATATTACTTGTAAAAGGAATACAACTTTGAATTGATTGTGTCTATTCAATTAGTTTATTAAATCCAAAGCGTGATAAGCCTCTCTAAAGGGAAAGCCATGTGGACATAGGCACGCTCATAATCACTGATGCATATGTAAATTATAAAATACTATAAAGAAACTGTAACACCGGATATAAAATGTCAGTCAGCACATGAGACATGGTTGTCAGATTCACCAGGCAGGGCTCATTGAAAAGCAAAATTCAAGAGCTCAAAAAAGACCATATAAAGATTTTAATACAGAGAAGGTGATCAGGACTTCTAGCATTACAATTTTTTAATTTTGAAAAAATCAGTAGTACGTCCCATTCAATACAATATTCTTAGAAAAAGATACTAAGAATAAATAGACACCTTCCTCCCCCTACCCCACAAAAAATGCACAATAACCAATCTGCTAAGATATTTCCCCCAATTAAGTTTATGTACACAGCTTAACTCATGGATTCTAGGCAAGTAAAAAGATAGCTCAGCAATTAAGGTTAGAGCTGGATTATGGTTAAAACTGAGTTTTGAGGACATAATGTTTTGTGAGATAAGTACTCTAGAATCTGAAGATTGTTTCCTAAATATGGGTATGAAGATCTAGGTTTTATGTTGTGTGTCTGAGTAACTCATTATAATCCTTAACAGTGAGATTCACTGGGGATTTGGTATTAAGATAATGCAAATTTTGAGATTCTTAGAAATGATTGCTCTTCATGTTATTCTCTATCTTTAACTGCTGAAAGACCCTACTCTACTCATACACCAAGAGGTCCTCTGGCTCAGACTCAAAATTATAAGTGAGTAAATGAAGATGCATTTTATAATTTAATTAGTTTGGAATACAATTGACACATGGTCAAATATTTTTGTTTTGGACTTTAATTCTTTCAAAAATTAACATTATTGGACTAGCACTTGCAATGGAATTTGATTTCTTCTTAAAGATTTTATTAAAGGAGAGTTTGTATTGAGTAATGAACACATGGTTGAATTTTTAGTCTCGGGTGCAAAGAGGCCTTTGATTTAGTTCAGTTAATGCACTTATGAATGGGGGAATAAAATTATTGTTATAGATAGTTGGCATCACCCCAATGCTATTTGACAGCAAACTAAATATTTCCAAAAGAAAATAACTGACTAGCATGAAGGGGATCTCTTAGCCTTAAGACTGATTTTATTTTCATGTCAGAGGTGAGATCAAATAGTTTCAGGTGATTGTTCTCTCTCTGCCCCTTTCTTACCTGGAGTATTTTAAATGGCATCTGATTTTGCTATTTAAGGGCATAGATTGAGCATTCTTTGCTCAGTTTCTTCATTTTTCTTATTGGAAAGAACTAGCTACTGGGAGGAGGGATTCTCTTCTGTTATTTTGGACCACAAATCTTACTCAACAAAACACGGAATGTGGCATGTGCACGTGTATTTGTATGTATGCTTGTGCAAGTACTGAGTATGCACAATTCTAGCAATATTTTTGTATAAGAAGATTATTTTTAGTTTGCAGGCAAAGGTAGAAAATTATATATTCCAGAGCTGGGAAAATGAAGGAGGAAGGTACCCCAGAAATGTAAGATTCTAAACTTAAGTGGTGCTGTGAAGATGGAGAAAGACAAATGAATTGGAGACATTCCAGAGATGAAATAGAAAGGTTGTGACAGTTTATTGAACAGACTAAAGAGTTCTAATCCAGAATGTAAATTTTGAATATAAAGTTGTCTTCACATAAATGCACTAATTCATGAAATGTGAGTGTAACCAGGGTTATTTCCCAAGCATCAGGAAAATAAGTCAAAATAACTACAAAGGGATCCATTTCGAGAGCAGTGAGTAAAAAGAGAGTGACATGATTACTAATGGTATCCATTAGGTCCTGACTGTTGCGGTAGTTGATAAGATTATAGAAAAAATACACTTACTCATGCATTTAATGAAATAATGCTAGGCATAGTATCATGTTATCAATTTTTCATGATGTAGTTATGGATTAAATATGTCCCTCAAAATATTTACCAACTAAAAATTTTGGAGGTGAACTGACATAACTATGGAATCATGTAGAATTAAATGGATGCTCTTTAGAGAAGTTCGTGTGTTTGTGACATATGAAAAGAAACATCTTAACTAGAAATAAATTACTGTTGGAACCTGTACAGTGATGTGGAGAAGGCAATGGTACCCCGCTCCAGTATCCTTGCCTGGAAAATCCCATGGGAGGAGCCTGGTAGACCGCTGTCCCTGGGGTCACTAAGAGTCGAGCACGACTGAGCGGCTTCACTTTCACTTTTCACTTTCATTCATTGGAGAAGGAAATGGCAACCCACTCCAGGGGTCTTGCCTGGAGCATCCCCGGGACGGGGAGCCTGGTGGGCTGCAGTCCATGGGGTCGCGAAGAGTTGGACACGACTGAAGCGACTTAGCAGCAGCAGCAGTACAGTGATGGTTTGGCCAGTTTGTTTTGTGATGTTTTAAAAGTGTAGGTTTCTTTCTAGCTCATTAAATTTTTTTTTTTTTTTTTTGCAATATTGACTTTAGAAAAATAATTTTGGATAATTGATAATAGTCATTTAGGGTTTAGAAAATAGGCCTTTAATATACAGCTGAAGATCTAGAGCAAGAGAAAATGTCATTTTATCAAATGAAGTTTAGGAAAATGCATTTGTATTCTAAACGGACATTCCAATATTTCTGTGGTAGTCAGTAAATCTATACCTTCCTCAACAGAGATTTTTCTTTCAAAAGATGCTACTTTAAAATACTTCTCTTTCATTTAAATGAACACTTCTACCAAAACAACAGATTGTTTCTTTATGGTTCTCAGCAGTTACTTTTTTTTTTTCCTGACACTGTAACTGCAAACTTTTACCGAATTTACATCTTCTCAAGCCACAAAAACATAGTCATCTGTTACATGTCTGTAGGTCGAACTTTGCATACAGAGGGTCTTTCTGGAAAGGAGCAGCTAAGTCTCATTTGTATTTTTTTTAATTGTAGTTGATTTACAATGTTGTGCTAGTTTCAGGGGTACAGAACAGTGATTCGGTTTTATACATATACACGCTTAAAAATTCTTTTCCCTTATAGATTATTCTAAAATATTGAATATAGTTCCCTGTGTTTATGTTACATACTTGTTGGTTATCTATTGTATATGTAGTCTTGTATATGTGTGAATATGAATTACCATTTGTCCTTCCTCTCCCTTTCCCCTTTGGTAACCATAAGATTTTTTCAATGCTGTGGGTTTTTATTTTCTGTTTTGTAGGTAACTTCATTTCTATCATTTTTGCAGATTCTATATATAAGCAATATCATATCATATTTGTCTTTGTCTTGTTTCACTTAGTATGATCATCTCTAGGGTCATTCATGTTGCTTCAAAAGGTATTATTTCCTTCTTTTTTATGGCTGAGTAATATTCCATTGCAAATATGCACCTCATCATCTTTATCCATTCATCTGTCGATGGACATTTAAGCTGCTTCCACATCTTGTCTATTGCAAATATTGCTACAGTGAACAGGGCTATATGTATCTTTTCAAATTATAGTTTTCTCTAGATATATGCCCAGAAATAGGATTGCAAAGTCATATGGTAATTCTATTTAGTTTTTAAGGAACCTCCATACTGTTCTCCACAGTGACTGCACCAGTTTATATTCCTACTATTTGTATTTTTCTCTATCATTTGTATTTTATAACAAGCTCACTTCATCTAGCACATAACAGTCAAGTCATTTTTTTTAAAATTTATCTGTTTGTGAATTAAAATCTCTAGGAAATAATTAAGGTATCATAAGAAACATTGTTTTATGGTCTTTTTAAATTTAATTTTTAAACAATGCTTCTCAAGGGGAAGAAAATGTCTTGAAAATGTTTGACTATAAATGTTGATCCATCTACAAAATAGCTTCACAGAAACATCTAGACTAGTGTTTGACCAAAATTCTAAGTAATGCTACCTCGCCAATTGGCACACAAAATTACCATCAAAACAATTAAAGGAAAAAATGCAAAATATTTATAACATCAAGCAAAGCCAGATGCTCAGTTAAACTCAGTGAAATTATCTTCTGATTGTTTATTAAGGCCTGTAACATTTGTGAGTGTCCAGTTTGAATTATTTTCTATCAAAAGATGAAGGAGAACTTCCACAGGAGTGACTATTATTCTCTATGTACAAGTACCAATAATGTTATTTTTCCATCAAGTCAGCTATAATTTAATAATGGATTGAATAAATAAATAAAAACTCCAAACCAAGAGGTAAAAGACACACAAGTAATCACTACCAGGCTGGCTGTGTGCATATTACAAATCGAGAATCATACCTTTGTTAAATCTGAGGGGTAGTGGGGCTTCCCTGGGGGCTCACGTGGTAAAGAATCTGCTTGCTATGTGGAGATCTGAGTTTGATCCCTGGATCAGGAAGATCCTTGAGAAGAGCACGACAACACACTCTAAGACCCTGGTCTGGAGAATCTCATGGGCAGAGGAGCCTAAAGGGCTTGAGTCCATAGGGTCACAAAGAGTCAGATATGACTGAAGTGACTTAGTATGAGGGGTTAAAACAAAATAACTCAAATTGAACAGTGTAGCATTAAATACTGATTTTATCTTTTAGTGGTTCTTTTAATTTGGGAAAGTATAAAACCTTTTGCTATAACAGTATTTTCATCTGCAAAATGCAATTCCTTGCTAAAATATTTGTGGTTAGAATTCAATGAAATAATCTTTATAAAGGCTTCCCAGGTGGTGCTAGGGATAAAGAGCCTACCTGCCCATGCAGAAGAGGTAAGAGATGTGGGTTCACTCCCTGTGGTTGGGAAGATTCCCTGGAGGAGGTCATGACAACTCACTTTAATATGCATGCCTGGAGAATCCCATGGGCAGAGAAGTCTGGTGGGCTACAGTGTAAAAGGTTGCAAAGAATTGGACACGACTTAAGCAACTTAGCACGCATGCAGTCCTTACAAACTCTTTAACCCTATTTCTGATATTTAGTAAATATTCAGAAAGCGCTACAGCTAAAACTAGTACAAGGTTTGTTTGTTTTTTGCATTCAGTTTGCTGCACAAATAGTGTCAAAATTTGCCTCATTTTATAGATACCAAAATTGAGAGATAGTAGATTGGTAACTTGGAAGAATCTACAAAATCAAAAAGAGATTTTGCTATTCAGATCCGTACATAGGAGATGAAATATTTCATGATCAGGTTGTAGACTGTCTAAAGATATTTGTGACCTGGGAAAATATTGCTACATAATAGAAGAGAATCAGTAATGGTGTCAGTTTTTTGGTGACATGAAGTCATGATACAAAATGGCAGTAATCTTAGAATAATACATTAAAGAGGCTTTCATGTGTGCAATATGAAAGGGAAATAGCTGGTAAAGTAAGTGATAAGATTTTGTTTTCTATTTCAGCATGACATATGTTCTTTAAAAACTTGACAAAAAATAATAAAAACATGCTAAGAAAGTGACAAAATCAGTGCTGTCATCAATCAGAGATCACCACTCATAATATTCTTACACATACAAACATTTTGTTCCCTTTTTCTATCTATTTTTAGCAAATGATTTTTGTTTTTCTGACCACATAAGAACCATAATGATAATTAGAAGCCCTATAAAAATCACAGAAATAACAATCATAAAAAAAAAGTTGCATTTATTTTACTTTTATCAACTTGATAGCTTAAAATGGTAGTTCATTGCTATTTCGTCTAATTTTGTGCCTCTTAGATTATTAGAGAGACTGAACATTTTTCTTGTTTATTGGCCATTTATATCCGTTATCACGTGAACAGACTGTCCAGATGTTTTAGTCCCAACTGAACTCAAATCATTACTGGTCACACTTTCATTTTTCAAGGAAATAAATACAAATACAACCATATACTTGAGTAAACTTAATTTATGTGGCCAGTATTCTTCTATCAAAAAGGTAACTGACTTTTGCTACAGAAAATTTAAAAGACCTAAAACAGTAAAATAGAAAGCAATAAAGAATAATTACTATCTATCACTGTAAAAGTAAACAGAATAATCATAGGTAACATGCTGTTGTATGTCTTTTGGTGTTTTAAACATACATATATAATTGCATATTCCTGGTTCTTGGAGCAAAAATAAATTAGTAGATAACAGATAGACAGATAACAGGAAGTAGGTGATAATCTCTTGCGAGTATCTCATACACAAATTCTTCAAAGTAAACTCAGAAAATCTTAAACTCAAGTATCATGTTACTATTATTTTAATTTATTTTTAATTGAAGGATATTATATTACTTATTTATTTTAACTCCAATCTTTATGGAAAAGTCCTCATGACTGAGTATACCATGTATTGTTTATCCATTCACCTATTAATGGAGAACTGGCCCTGCAATTTGAAATCTACAATTCTATATTTTGAAATTTATCTTAAGAAAGCCAAAATATATATATACAAAATTTTTTATAAAAAACATTGGTGATGTTCTTATTAACACGTATTGTCTACTATGCCAAAACCTACATTAGGCACTGGAATTAGCACAGTGAATGGTACTAACAGATCTCTAAGAACATAAATTTAGATTTATATATATGTGGGCTTCCCTGGTGGCTCAGATGGTAAAGAATCTGCCTGCAGTTCAGGAGACCCAAGTTCATTCGCTGGGTTGGAAAGTTCCCCTGGAGAAGGAAGTAGCTACCCACTCCCAGTATTCTGGCCTGGAAAATTCCATGGACAGAGGAGCCTGGCAGACTACAGTCCATGGAGTCGCAAAGAGTCGGACTGAGAGACTTTCACTTTCATGTTCATGTTGGTGTATGTTTGTGTGTGTGTGTGTGTATGCATATATATTGTAATGTCAAATAATATACAGAAATATACCAGTATATGCTATAAGAAAAGTGAATCTATAAAGTAAAAAGTAAAAAAAACCAAAAACAAAAAACCTCAACATTATTATGCTGAGAAAAAGAAGTCAGAAAATCAAAGAAAATATATTGTATGGTATAATGTTTTAATTATAGAGAATATGATTTAATCTATAGAGGTAAGAAAGAGACCAGAAGTTGTCTTTGGCTGGAGAGGAAAGATCTCATAGATGGCAAAAGATACAAGAAAACTGCTGTCTTCCCTATTACACAATATACTAAATGAAACTGTATGCAAATTGCTTTCTTTTACTTTCTCCTTTCTTTTGATTATTGGTAAAGATGAAAACATTTATTATCTGTTATAATTCATAAATCATCTTTGTCCATATTCTTATTATTTTTGTCAGTTGAATTGCTGAATTTTTTCTTATTAATTTGCAAACATCCTCAGATTTAAAAAACAAATTCCTGTAATACATATCACAAATATTTTACTTTTTTATATTATTAAAATCTTATTGACTAAAGACATCTTACATTTATAGATAATCAACTTAATTCAATTCAGTTTTTTCATTCACTTGACAAATATTTATGACGTACCTGTTGGAGACTGAATGAATACGTTATTATCTTTTTCAAAATATCTCAGTCCTGTTCAAATATAAGTAAGAGTATATTTAAAGATTTAAAAGTTTATTTGAGCAAAAATCAATTCCCATAGGATAGCACCAAACCAGAAGTGAATAGAAATAAGCTCCACTGATAGGAGCTAGGCACTAGACTTTTGTAGAGAAGATGAGGAGCCAAATCAAGGGATATTGATTAGCTGTAGCTTAAGCAGTTGCCTTATTTGAGAAAGTCTAGCCAGATGTTTATGATTCATTGTCTTTAGGTTTTTGTTTATTTACCTTGAAGCATTTATAGACTTAGGTTTGGATTTGCTTACATAGACTGCTAAGGTATTAAAATCACTTCAGCTTAATGGCCTCCTTGTTTAATTAATTTACCAGTTCCAAAGGATACTGTCTAGCTTTAAGAAAAAAAAAAAAAAAAGAATATGGATTCTGATTATAGACAGTGTTATGTTTTTAGGGATTTTTGAAAAATCCAAGAAAGATTCTCTTATAGTCTATTCAGGAAGGCAGGGGGAAGTATTAAATGAAGGGTATGGTTCATTTCAAGCACCAAAAGTAATCACACTAGCTGTCAAACTATTATAATCTTTGGAATAAATATCTTTGTTATTGTACTTTTAAAAAGTAATAGTTTTCACCCTACTTTTTATTCTGCCTAGGAGTCATACTGCTTTTTAAATTCTCACTTGTACTTTTATAAAAAGTGAAAAGTATATAATTGGATCCTACTGAAAGTTACTAACTCCAGAGTTCCATTTTGAATTACTTAAAAAATATCAGAGTGTACACTGATTTGTGAGTAGCTGTATTGCCTTTAGAATGCTCACTTGCTTAAGAATGAGGAAATTTGTAAGTAAATGAACAATCGTCTCTCTGTAAATTACTCCTGTGTTCCACCAGCTGAGTGACCAAGCAGAATCAATTTTTTGCTGAGAGATTGTTCTTGGTTTCCCAGCAAAAACAGATGGCGATGTTTGGACAAATACACCAGATTATAAAGAGAGCTTGCTACAATTCTAACCTCCACTTGTCAATCAACAACTATATATTCTACTCCCTCAAGTTTCAAAATTTATCATCTGTTTTTATGATGTTAAAATAGAACAAGTATGCTTAGGATGTTATCATGCAAAGACAAAAAGAATGAGATCAAACTTGGCTCAGGATCAAATTTGACACTTGAAATTGAACGCTAGATTCATAGATACCCATAAACACAATAATCAATAATGGCAAAGTCTAAAGAAATTAATGTGAATTAGTTGTGCTTCCTAGATTAACTTTCATCATTTTTCTTTTTGGCAGTTTAAACATTGTGCTCACTTTTCCATGTCTATCAATTATTATAGCATTTGCTACTAAATTATGGCAGAGACAGATAAGCTTTAATTTTGAATACAAAAGATGTTATCAAACATGAATCTACTACATTTTCATGTGCAGTATGTTGATTTCACAATGTAGTGGCTATGTAATGTTTTAACCTCTTTCAGTTTTTCATTTTTGAAGCCCTAATAATAAGTACCTGCTAATACACTCACACACATGAAAAATGTTGTATTCATCTATTAAAATAAATACAACAAATTAGCTTAGGCGAAGTATGAGTTATATATCATCATCAAAAATTTTCCTTTGTATAATTTGGAGAAGTCAAAGCTTTGGGCTGAATAAATCAGATGAAGCAAAATTGCTATTCTTTAGAAAATATTAGTGTAAATAGCTTACATGAAAGTTATGAATAGAGAAATTCTATTTCTACTAAGTGATATTTTAATAGAATTGCTTTGTTGATATTAAGTGACATCTTTTTAAAAATCTTTTTTTTTGAAGAAATTAATATGGTTGATAACAACCATAGCGAATCATGAATTTTATTTATTTTTTTATTAGTTGGAGGCTAATTACTTCACAACAAAAAGTATGATTTTTAAACATCTGTTTTCTAATTGTCTTGTTCTCTATTAATACATATATTTTGCAATATAATAATCACAAGCCACATGTAATGATAGGGCACTCCAAATAAAAGTGGTACAATTAACCTGCATTTAATTTTAACTATTTTAATTTAAATTTAAGACTGATGCTCTATTCAATTATTGAAAACCTTCTAAATATGTCTGGAACATATTGAATAGGTGAATCTAATTTTTCATCTAGATTTCATGAAATCTGAATACAGATGACTTATCTCTTGATGAAAATTTAAGATACAAAAAAACCCCATAAAATGTCATGATGATATTTTACTTAGTAAATACTAAAATAACAAGTAGGATTTTTGTTTAAATAGAATATATTTTTAGAACTAATGTCACCAGTTTTCTTTTTACATTTTTAATGTGGACACAAGAAACTGTAAAAGGAGAAGAATTAATGATGGTAAAAAGTTAACAATTCCCTTCACATAGTTAACTCATTAATATTCATCAATTTCAAAAGGAGCCATCAAATATCAAAAGCAAAAAAGGCATTTATCTCTTATAATTTGAAGGTTGCCAGTAAAAAAAATCTACTTAAATGTATCACCTTATTCTGACCTATTCTGGGACATAAATTTATTTTTTAGTAATGCCTTTAGATGAGAGCATGGATCTCCTATCAAAATACATACCCAGAACCAATGTATCAATTTTTTTTTTTCAAACTCCACTAAGAGCGGTTTCTAGATGCTTTTCCTGTATTGCCTTACTTAATTCTACAGCAAGTCAAAGCACTAGGAGTCATTAACAACTCCAATAGAAAGAGAAAGCAATTAGCATGCCCAATCAACACAGGTACAGTCATTCAACATCTGTCTTCTTAGCACTTCCCTAGTGTTTGGGCTGCTCAAGGCATATGCTTATCACCAATGGACAAAATCAACTAAGACACTTGTGTTTCTGAAATTTATTTTGTAGGTAGTAAATAGAGAAAGCTATATGTGCTTTATTAAAATTCTCTGTCTTCATCACATTATACTATGAACAATAGTTTGCTGACTTTAGGCTTGTTACTTAATCCCTCTGATTTTTAATGACTTTGTGTCTAGAAAAGGATTAGTGGCAAAAATAATAGAAAACAAACACTACCATTCAGTACTTGTGCTTACTAAAATATCACATGTGAACACTGCTTTATTAACTATTTATATGTCTCCTATGTATTTGATTTTTTAAAGATATTCAAGCTATTTTGTATTATTTACCATATATCATAGTATATTTTACAAAACATTGACAACTTCTCTGAACTTTACATTTTAATATAAGCATATATTTGATATTAAAAATTAGTACAATGAGTATATTTGGGTGCATTATTGATTGTTTTGTAATTTTAACATGAAATATTGCTTTCTTATTTTCTCCCAATTGTACCTCCTCTAGACAGATTTAATGAGGGTTTTTGATTAGAATGAAATAGTGTTATCCTAAATAAATATTAAAATTTTAGAATATCCTGGAACATCTGAGAGGTAAAACAACATGGGCTTCACATTAAAAATATATATATACTGTGGGGGAAATGTGTATTCAATCTGAATCATTTGAAGTGAAATTCAACAAGTTCATTTGCAGGTATTGTTTCAACTTTTTACTAGAAATGTTTAATCACTTATCCCAGTATATGAGAATAGTCATATTGTAGCAGATATATTTGTAAAAAGATTTTAATTATATAAAACTTCAACTACTGATACTGCATAATGTCTTAGTCGAGAAGGAAATCACACATTTTGTAACATGTGAAAGATAATATGGGAAAGCAGTATTAATCTTAATAGCTAAAACATTAAAAGTTACATCATAAAATTCAGAAACTTTAATTTTAACTTATAAAGTCTAAAGTACATTAATTAATTTGTTTTCACGTGTAATCTAAGAAAAGCCTTTGATTTGTATTAAATGAGACATCAGACAAAGGTATACTGATACCTTTGAGGAAGAAGAGCCTTTAGACAGCCTTCATTGTTCATATCTACTTTACTTTCTTAGTCATATATTCATCCTATTGAAACACATGCACATTCAAAAATCTAAAATAATGTTTCTTTCCTGCAGTCTTATTTGCAGAAGTAAAAGTATCATGAGAACCTAGAACTAAATGTTCTTAGGGCATTTTAAATTACTAGTAGAGGAGTACTTAGGGTAACTTTTTAATAAGATCATTGCATTCAAAAGAGTCATGTTTTTAATTGAGAAGCTAAACTGTATTTTAAAATATGTTAAAGAATGACTCCTTATGAAGCTTACAAGTGAAAATTTTAATAATGATCTTTGAATTTTGAAGATTACCTTACTATTTTAATAGTAACTGCCAAGTAATAAATAGCTTAACAACATAAACTAAACATGGAATGAGTGCTTTTATTAAGTAAAAATTGTGAGTTTTGGTCTAGCTACTGACTAAAATATGTGATGGGCAGAATTCACCCAGAATTTTTAACACTGTAGAAAATAATCTTGTGAACTAGTGATTCCTTCCACAAATGACTCGTAGAATTATAATTCAAAAACGAGATAGGTTGTTTTGTCTGTTACTTAAATTCTTTGATTTAGTTACCCTGTTCTTACTTGGCCAAAAAGATCTGAGAGATCTATGATTAAAATGAAAATGAGGATGACTTTACAGGTAAATGTTATCACTTCAGGCAGTGAATTGTGATAATTTGTTAAAGAGAAAGAAACAGAAAAACGTTGCTTTAAGGGTTTTGATATTTCATTGAAACTGATTTTTTTTTTTTTTTTTTAGAACCATTCTTTTTCTTAAAGAAACAAAAGGCTCAAGGGAATGATCCATTAAAAATTTCTACCAGTTATTACACAGATTTGCTTTGCATACAATTATACACTGATAGCAGGCTTCTTTGATGGCTCAACGGTAAAGAATCCACAGCAGACATAGTTTCAATCTCTGGATCAAGAAGATTCCCTGAAGAAGGAAATAGCAACCCACTCCAGTATTCTTGCCTGGAAAATCCATGGACAGAGGAACCTGGGAGGCTATAGTACATGGGGTCACAAAGAGTCAGAAAAGACTGAGTTACTAAATAACATACACTGATATAAAAAAAAGTTACTAAAATCTCTGGGGTTTTTTCAACATAATCTTAATGAAAATGATGCTTCTACAAACTAACTTTTCTATCCTACTACAAGTTAAATGTTGAATATTAACGTTTTTCATTAGATGAACTAAGTCCTAAGTTTTAGCATATCTGCTAAGGTGGGATACACAAAATATTGGGAAACAGAAAGGAAGTATACAGAAAAATAGCAAAATGAAGAATTAAAAGGAAAATTTTCTCCTTTTCCTTAGAGAATAAAGTGCTTCCATTTAAACAAAATCAGAAACCACTATCTATAAACACCTGATAGTTGTACAGGCAAACCCCATTTTATTGTGCTTCATTTTTATTGCTCTTCACAGATACTGAGATTTTTACAAATTGAAGGCTTATGGCAACTGCATCGAGCAAGTCTGTTAGTGCCATTTTTTCCAATAGCATTTGTCTCTGCCACATTTTGGTTATTATTGCTATATTTCAAACTTGTATTATTGTTATATTTGTGATGGTGGTCTGTGGTCAGTGACCTTGGATGTTGCTTGGATGTTGAAAACTATTATGACTCACTGAAAACTCAGATGATTATTACTATTTCTTTAACAATAAAGTATTTTTTAAGTTAACATATTACATTGTTTTTTAAACATAATGTTATTGTACTTTTAATAAATTACAGTATAATATAGACATAACTTTATATGCACTGAGAAACCAAAAAAATTGTGTGACTCTATTTCAATATTTACTTTTTACAGTGGACTAGGGCCCAAAGTATCTCTAATACAGATGTGCCTGTAATAAAAGAAAGTTTATTTTGTTAAAAACAAGTCTTCTAAGGGCTATTAAAATCAGTGCCCATCTTTGATAAATATATACCGCATGGTGAAAATTAGACATTTGCTGATTGGAGTGTTCATATTTCCCCAACTGCTGGATTAATTCTAGGTAGTTAGTACATAGTCAAGAAAGAAAAACATACTCTGACTTACAGTTATCACAATATGCAGTAATTGAGGCTATGCATATCTCTTACTTAGTAAGCTGTGGAATTTCTAAGGAAATTGGATATATGTTTTTGCTATCCATTCCATCTGGAACAGCACATTTGAAATGTACTATATGCTCTTATAGAGCTTATAGAGAAAAATTGAAAAACTTATAGAGAAAAATATTAAAAATTGGTCAGAAATTCTGCAGCTAAAATTTGAAAAAGATAGCTGAAAAAACTTATGGAGAAAATGTCTATTTTTACGGAGTCCAAAACCTGAACTTAAGTGTATTGAAGATAAATTTATTGTTAAAATCCACTAATCAGACCATTCTAATGAACAGTCAGGTAAAAATTGTACCGTGGGTGCTCAGTCACTCAGTTGTTTCCAAGTCTTTGCGATCCCATGGACGGTAGCCCACCAGGCTCCTCTGTCCATGGGACTTTCCAGCAAGAATACTGGAGTGTCATTTCCTCCTCCAGGGGATCTTCCAGATCAAAGGGATTGAGCCCACATCTCCTGTGTCTCCTAATTGTAAGCAGATTCTTTATCACTGAGCCACCAGGGAAGCCCAAAGTAAAAGTTGACTTGTACTGAAAGCTTGAACTATGAAATGAATTTATTTTCAACTTTTCTAGTGCCTCCTCCCCAAAACCAACATCAATATACTTTATTGGTTTTAATTCCTTTATGCCTGAAGAACAGATAGAAAAGCATGTAGATGTATGATGCTTAGAATCTTGAGATGCTGAGAATTATAATCTCTGTCTGCATTTGATTTATAATATGAGAGGTTTTTTGTTTTATTTCTTCTTTCTGACATTTTGTGTACTTTTCTTTAATTTATGGAGTATCTTATTTCATCTTACCACTGATATTTTTATATTCTTTCTTCCTAGCAAAAGACAAATGGTCTTTATGAAGATGATAAGTTTGGGATCAAAATATTGATTAATAGCATAATTATATCAAAATATGGGACTGCTTCCTCTAATGCCAAGAAAAAAATCAACTGATCAATATAAATAATAATCTTTAGAGATATCTTAGTACCTACCTGCTTTTAATAACATCTATTATTAAGAATTATTACATATAGGAACTTTTTACTCTTTGCAATTATTATTTTTGATGTTATTATTTAGTAAAACAAATCAACATTAATTGCAAATACCAAATGCCAGGTGAATTTTAATTGCTCATTTCCAGTTACCATCTCTGTTTTCAATTCTAAATCAAAGTTTACCTGTCAGTTTGTATTCAAGATGCATTAGAATACATACTGGCATTTGAGATCCATATTTTTTTCCTCTCTCTTTTTAAAGAAAAAAATAAAAATCTTTTTATTTTTGAAAATTTCAAACATATACAAAAGTGGGAGGAGTAGTACAATAAATTCCCATATTTCCCTTAGTTAGCTTCAAGAATTATCAACACATTGCCAATATCATTTCATCTATATCATTCTCTTGTCCCCTAATGATTTTTTTTTAATACAATAGGTTCTTTTGGTTATTTATTTCAAACACAGCAGTGTGGAAATGTTAGTCCCAAACTTCCACTGTTATCTCTTCACACTCTGGTATTTTCACAACTAAGAGGTCTACTGACTTGGGTCAAATGTACTTTGTTTTAAATTACTTTTTTACTGTTTTAAATCAGATTACTTTATGTAACATTAATGGTTGAAATACATTTTTTCAGAATAAAAATTCTCATCCATATGATGAACAGCATTGTAAACTTAAAGCAAAAACAGGATAAAGTACTTTATTAAATCTTAAGGTAATGTCTTTACATGAATTTCCTTTTTTTTTTTAACCTCCAGTTTTTTGTTTTTGTTTTTTGAATAACAACTGTACATAACTAACAATATAATATCATAGAATATTAACTCTGACAAAAAGAATTCATTCTGTCATGGATGCAAGCATAAAATATTACCACACATATAGTAACTTCTGTTTAGGAGCTACGGTGGTGGGTAATCAGTAAAGAAACATTCAAAGAATGAATTCCTAATTTGATTTGAAAAGGTTAGAAAAACCTTCACAGAGAAGATGACAGCTGAGGTTGTGAATTAGAAGTAGAGGTTTAACTAGAGTACGAGACACTGGAAGTTAAGAATTTCAGGATCAAATAGCCATTGTCAAGTTTAGGAGTTATAAAAATGCATGGAGTGTTTTTGAAATTACAAGCTATTCCACTCAACTTGATTGTCACCTCTTTTGTGTAGCCTTCCCTGCTCAGTTAAGCTAAAATAAATCTTTCTTCTGAATATCTTCTTGTCAACATTTATGTGGTGTAGTTTAATTTCTGTCTTATGATTACATATGGAATGCGTTTTATGAAGATATAGATTAAGGCAGCTGAGTTAAAAAATATAAATTCATAAAACAGTTACTTCGCATTACAAAACAGAAGGAAAGGAAAAAATTAATTTTTTTCAGTGATATCACTGAATAAAGCCCTTCTCTGATCATCTTATTGTAAATTAATTAGTGTAAATTAAGGAAAAGAATACAATATAATGTAATCTTAATTTTAAAGATGCACATGTACATTAAAATTTTTATTGCACACAAATGTATATAGTAATTCTTTCTGATTCCTGTTATATGTGGGAGTTTCCATTTCTGCAGGGATTTTTCTCTCTTTTCAAATATCACTTCTACCTTTTCCTTGTAAGATTCTTTTGTTGTGGGAGAAAGAATACTCTATGAATCAAGGCACTAATGTTGAAAAGGTCAATTTTTTTCCATGAAAACGTTCAGTCATTGTGTTCTTTATTCCTCAGATTCTCCTTCTGAGCAATAATTAATTCAATTAAATCAACTCTAAAGCTGTAAATCATCATAGATCATAACATTTCAAAGTGTCTTTGTATTCTTCCTCAAATTTACCTGGTTAGCATATTTTAATAGTATCACACAAAGGGATACTATTAAGTATTCTTGGTGTTAAAAAAATGCTATGCTCCTGTCGACTGCATTATAAAGAGGTTGAGAATAATGGTATTTCAAGACAGACAGACATCAGCACAGTGAATCATATACAAAAGATCAAGAATGATAGGGATAAATACACAAAGTGACATATTAACCTTAAACATTTATCATGTTGGCATCACAGTTCACCTTTCTCTCTTTAGTTATATTCATAATGAAAGGAATATTGAGTGGAAAAATCTAAATGCTATTTAGTTAATGCAAAGATGATTTAGAAATAGTTTAAGTTTTTCCCATTTATAATGGGAAAATTCCATTAGCGAATTGCTTTGCACTGAATATGCTATTTCTGCTCTCTGCAAGGAAAGATCATCTTTATTTAGGATACATTTTGTTTCATTAAATATACTGCTAGAATATCCAAAATAACTGGTTCCAAAGCAAGATAAAACATTATAAATACAGTGTTATTTCTCGAAGGCTTTAGTCCTTTTTTATAATACACTATTTACAACAAATATTTATACAGAAACTGCATTTTTGCAATTTTTTGGTTATATAATTTTTATACCTGTAAAATTTCTAACAACATATTTTTTTCTAGCCATGTAAATAAAATGCTATAGAAATTTTGGAAAAGTAAATAAAAAGAAACATATTATTCATGATTTTCAGGTAAAAACAAAATTGTAGTCCTGTCATTAAATTTACCCATGCTTTATGCTTTGATATGCAAAGTAAAGCAAATAAGTGTCTTATGTTTACTAAAGCATACCTTTATTTCAGATTGTTTTTGTTTTTTCACTGTGATAAATAACTTCGCAGTAAGCATATTTATTCTTTTGGTATTTTCCCATATTTTGAATTATTTACTTAGAATTGAGTCTCAGAAGTAAAATTTGATGGGCGCTGCTATAAGAGTGACACAGTGAAAGGGGAACATTTTTTTTTTGGTTGATCCTATAGTGATGCATTGATATACATGTGATGATATTTGATTTATTATGTTTTTGCTATTTATCCATTTATTTTGCCCATCAGACTAGAGGTAAGAGATAGTGTCCATATCATCATCCTTTTTATTTAGCACAACACCTGAAATATAGCTGTCAATAACTGTTTAGTACATGAAACTTATGATTAATAAACTGATGTAGAAACCAATGAAACCACCCAATTGTTTTAGCTTTGGATTGGTAAAGTAGAAACGTTTACTTCTTTACTTATTAAGTGTTTCTTTATTTAAAAAATACTAACTAGTGTTAATGCACCCCTTAAAAGTAATGTTGATTACTTTGAATAAAATGCATAAGTCAATTTACTATTCAGAAGCACTCTAGCTCCTACATATTTACCATCTTGGTATACAGGTGGAGACTGGGCTGTTTCTAACAGATTGTTGTTGCTTAATTGCAAATAACTAGCCACACTCTATTCTATAAAGAGAAATAACTTTATAAAGAGGGTTACATGGATTGAATTGTATCCCCCCAAAAGACATGTTGAAGTACTAATTCTCAGTACATCATAATGTGACCTTAGAGTTAACACTTGAACAGTGTGGGGCTGAGGGCAGCTTCCCTCTGTGCAGCCAAAAATCCACTCATGATTTCACAGTCAGCCATCTGGATCCGTGTTGCTGCATCCAACTGGTTCAACCAGTTGTGGAGGGTGTATTACTGTAGTGCATATTTAGTGAAATAAATCTGCAGGTAAGTGGATCCTCACATTTCATACTTGGGTTGTTCAGCTGCACTTGGAATAGGGCCATTTAAAATGTGATTATATAAGACAGAGTCCTACTGGAGGAGGGTACTGCACTTATAAGGAATGGAGAAGATATATAGAGACAGACACTCAAATGGAGAACGTCATGCTGAGTCCTAGAAGAGATGAAATCTTGCAGCTGCAAGCCAAGAAATGCTGACGATGCCAGCAAACCCCAAGGAGCCAAGAAGGGCAACACCGCAGTTTTCAGAGGGAGCATGGCCCTCTCTACACCTTGGTTTCAGACTTCTGAGTCCAGATTTTCAGACTCTGGAATTCTCATGTGTTTCTGCTGTTTTATTTAATTATCTAGTTTGTGGTACTTTGTTTTGGTAGCTGCTATAGTCTAAACTGTGTGTCCCCCCAAAATTCATATGCTGAGACCTAATCCCCAAGGTGAGGGTACTAGGGTGTGGAGCCTTTCAGAGAGGATTAAGTAATGAGGGCTGAGCCTTCATGAAGGGGATTAATGATCTTACAAAAGTGGCCTGAGAAAGCTCCCTGGTCACATCTGTCAGGTGAGGTTACAGAAAATAGATGGCCATCCATGAACCAAGAAACATGTGCCCTCAACAGGCACAGAGCTCAACCATGCTGGCAGCTTAACCTTTAATTTCCAGCCTCCAGAACTGTGGCAAATGAATTTCTTTTCTCTATAAGCTACCCAGGCTATGGTATTTTGTTTTAGCAGTCAGAAGGGACTAAAGCAGTAGATCTATGAAACTAATATAAAGGTAATCAGTTTTAGCAAATAAAAAATACAGTTAAATTTGAGTTTCACAGAAACAATGAATATATTTTAACTAGAGCTACATCCAAAGTATTGCTTGTATGTGGTAACCGTATTTATAAAGATGTCTAAGACTTAAGACTAAAAATGCTTGCAGATAGTGTAATCAGATTTTAAGAATCTTAAGATTAACAACGTTAAGAAGGTGAAAGTGTGTCCTATTTTCCTTTCCAAGTCCCCCTACATCTTGTTAGGGAATAATAAAACATTAACTTAAGTTCTTAATTGACATGTTACAGAGGATTTATCACAGATCTGAAACCATGGCATATCTCAGAGATATTGTGGGTTTGGTGCCATACCTCTGCATTCAAGTGAGTCACATGAATTTTATATAATGGTTTCCCACTACATATAAAGGTCAGTTTATACTAGGCCTTAGTCTATTAACTGTAGAATAGCATTATGTCTAAAAAAGTAATGTGTATACCTTAGTCATAAAGTGCTTTATTGCTAAAAAAATGCTAACCATCACCCAAGCCTTTGTCAAGTCACAATCTTGTTGCAATAGTGACATCCAAGGTCACAGATAACAGAGCACCATAACAAATATGCTAATTATTGAAAAGTTTGCAGTATTCCAAAAATTACCAAAATGTGATACAGAGAAATGAAGTGAACAAATGCTATTGGAACAATAGTGCAGACTGACTTGTTCAAAGCAGAGTTCCACAAACCTTTAATTTAAAATAAAAATGCAATATCTGGAAATTTGCTTAATCAAGTCAAGGAGAAAAGTGAAGCAAAATTTATTTTATGAAAAAGGTGCAAAAATCTGAATTTTTAATTTCAAAGAGCATTTCAATATCAACAGTTTATAAATGAGAAGTTAGAAGACCAGAATAGGTCTCCAGTTATCATCTACTATACCCAAAAATTAAATAGAGGAATGGGTTCAATGATAAATTTCCTATTTCTTCCTCACCCAGGAAAAAGTAGTTTTGCTTTCATTCCAGGCTTATCTGCTTTAGTGTTAGGGTCCATCATTATTTTGTAACTTTGCACTGTAAACATATAAATAAGCCAAATGAAAGGCAGTGACACAACCCACTTTGATTCCTGTGAATGTTTTCTTGAGTTTGAATTCTTGAAGTAGAATACATTTTAACCCTAGGCATCATCAGATCACAGTTTAAGCATCTTGAATTTACATTTAGATGATTTGCTTATTGGTCTTGGACATGGATATTCCATGAAATGTATTAGGTCATATGTATAGCGTAAATTGTTAGGAAAGAGGGAGCTTATGTAATGGCAAGTTGAAACAGATCATTTAGCATGGTGACAGTGTTTGTAAAGGCAGAGCCTGGTGTATGATGCTTGTGTCATGCACGTGTCTGATGATGTTCTGGAGCACACGAACATGATTGGTGAACCAGCCACATCCCCTGTGTTTGCAGAGTAGTGAAGCATGACTGCTCATGTGCTATCTCTGCCTTTTCCCGTTATCCTTGATGACAGCATCTAATAGAATCTCTGGTTTCTCCCATTCCCCTGCAGTAAGGCTGAAGGGTTGTGCTGTTTTTACATTTTCCCACCAAACAATTCTCTGGAAACTTGACTTTTATGAACCCCCAAATTCCCTTCATTTGTTTAGTTTTCCCAAACTGTATCCAACTTTCAAAATTCAATAAAACTGATGGAATGTAGTCCTATACAATACATTTCTTTGTAAGATTCCTTTAAAAGCTTCAGCACTTAAGGAAAATCAATAGCACTTGATGTGGTTTTGTGGCTTTCGGTCTCTTGAACACTAAATTCAACTTGATCCATTGCTATTAGTGGCTTAAAGTTGCAGTTCAGCCATCTAGAAAGGTGAGGGTCTTTGGCCCATATTCAGCTATAGATTCACTTTGACAAAGTAAATGTGTCAAATCCATATACTTTCCTTACAAGTAAATGATAAAATAAAAATAATGCTCTATTCAATGTAAACACAAAATCATGAGGTAGAAAGATGGTTTTGATGTATCATTAAGCCATTTATTATCTGACTTCCAGTTTGAATATGTGAATTTCTATTATAAAAACCATTTATTCTAAGGTGAGGAAACATGAGCAATGATTTGGTTGTTGTTACTTAGTCACTGACTTAGTTGTTTCTGACTCTTTTGTGACCCTATGGACTGTAGCCCACCAGACTCCTGGCCATGAACTTTCCCAGGCAGGAGTACTGGAGTGGATTGCCATTTCCTTCTCTAGAGGATCTTCCCGACCCAAGGATCAAACGCCCTGGTCCTGACATGTCTCCTGCATTGGTGGGTGGATTCTTTACCACTGAACCACTTAAGGATCCAGAAATGATTACCTTAGTTCATAAATTAAGCCCTTAGTTCATTTTTCTTCAGGAAGTGCTAAAGCTTCTGAGTAAAATGCATTGGACACATGCCTAGACTCTAAAGATAAAGGTTTATTTTTGGGAAACTGGCCCCCAAACTCAATCTCAACCTCATATGCTCAATGTTATAAAAGAACCTGAAACAAGGAATTGATCTCTCAGTAGTATTATTATGGACATCTAACTTTGAAATCCACCACAATAACCTTTAGGAGGAGATTTCTGTAGAAGAAAAGCCTACATTATTATCTAAGCCTCTTTTGCTTAAGAAGATAAAACTTGCACATATATTCACTGAGAGTATCACTGCGTTGGGTTCCTTTTAGGTGATATTTCTACAAAAAGAAAACGTCTCTCCAAGCCTATTACTGACTATCCAAACTCCTTGAGAGCCTACCCTATAGGTCTGTAGGCCCAGAAGAATTGATGGAGAAGCAGTACCATGTGGAACAGAAGCAAGACCCAGCAAGAGAATGTTGGTTCCTCATCCCCAGGGTGCAGCATGAATAAACTCATTAATGGACATATAATTGCCATTCAGTGGATATTTGTATTTATCTTCCAGATACTTAATATAAATAATACATGTTAATATACATATAGAAGATTTACTGTTCTTAATTTATTTATAGTCAAAGGACTTCAGCAAGATATCCAAAGACACCCACATACCCTAAGAAACAGAAAATGTTGAGGACCCAGAATTCTAATTTCTATTGTTTTTAATTCATGATTGCCATGGTAAAGATCAAATGCAAACCACAGGGCTATAGTACATGCTATTTAGTCTCATTTTTACTATAACATTCCTTGAGCCTATACTGTTAATAATAGTTCGTATAGAAAAATGTGGTCAATAGTAAAAACTTTATTAAAACTTACTTTTCAAAAAAACTTAGAAATATCTAAATTATTAAAAACTGCACTTCTAAATTCTCTGAACCATAAATTTATAGAATGTTCTGGAACTGTTCAAGTAAAACATAATTCCATTTTATTTTGAAAAAAATATATTGTACAGCAAATGAATTATAGTTCCTTGACTTTGCCAAACATTTTGAAATTTGGCTTTCAGCTAGATTTAAACTTTAGCCTCTTTACACTTATTAACTTATTTAACTCTCGCATCATCCAGTATTGTAAGTACAATTTATTCTTTCAAGTTATGGATGAGACACCTAAGTCTCAAAGGTATTGCAGAATAAGCAAATGTCCAATTTATTATTTTCAGAAACAACCACTCCCAGATTCAATCTCACTTATTTTCTTAAATATTATGAAGTCATTCAAGGAAGAACTGATTTCTCAGTAATATCCTCATAGACCGTTGTTGTTCAGTTGCTAAATCATTTTTGACACTTTTACAACCCCATGGACTTCAGCATGCCAGGCTTCCCTGTCCTTCACTGTTTCCTGTCATTTGTCCATTGGGTCGGTGATGCCATCCAATCATCTTTTCCTCTTCTCCTCCTGCCTTCAATCTTTCCCAGCATCAGGGTCTTTTCCAATGAGTCAGTTCTTTTCATCACGTGGCCAAAGTATTGGAGCTTCAGCTTCAGCATCAGTCCTTCACTATGCCTTGGAGTTTGCTCAAAATCATGTCCTTGAGTTGATGATGGCATCCCCCTCTCCTCCTACCCTTAATTTTACCCAGCATCAGGGTATTTTCCAATGAATCGGTTCTTTGCATCAGGTGGCCAAAGTATTAGAGCTTTAGCATCAGTCCTTCCAATGAATATTCAGGACTGATCTCCCTTAGGATGCACTGGTTGGATCTCTTTGCTGTCCAAGGGGCTCTCAAGCCTCTTCTCTAGCACCACAACTCAAAAGCACCAATTCTTCAGTGCCCATCTTTCTTTATGATCTAACTCTCACTTTCATACATGAATACTAAAAAAAAAAAAAACAAAAAAAAACTGTAGCTTTGTCTATGGACATTTCTTGGGAAAGTGATGTCTCTGCTTCTTAATACATTCTCATAGATATATGACTTTAAATACTCTAAAAATATTTTTAAGAGTTCTTTCCTTTAAAAATAAACCTTAAATTATTACCCAAGCTATTAAAAAACAAACAAACTAATTTTAAATAGACTTACTGAAGACCTAGTAGGAAGACACTAGGCTATACATGATAGGATAAAATACAAGTAACAAGTTTTTCACATTCTCAGAAAGTGTACAACTCATGATCACCACTTTTTTACTCAGGACTTCCTGTCAGTTTCTCAAGACATTTAGGGTAATGCTATATGCTGTTTATATTATTATTTTTCTTGTTTTCAAAGTATCATTATGAAAATCTAATCCTTTTACAGTTTTACTAATTTACTTTCTCCACTTATTTGTAATATAACATCAAGAAGTTTATAAACATAGTTTACTCATCAGAAATTCTAATACAACAATAATTATTACTCTCTTTAATCAACTTTTTTATAAAAAATGAGAAATGAATATTAATATATGTTATTTTAAAAATAAACAATTTAAGGCATTGAATGTATAAAATAAAGAAACAATTAAAACATTAGAGGAAATAATTTCATTTTTGCTTTTTAAACTGTTAGCTTCAATAATGAATATCAGATCTTATTTCCTCAGTTCTAGTCTGTTTGAAAGGAACTAAACTAAAAAAAAAAACATGCTGAGGAAATAGAAAGCGAAGAGGAACTAAAGAGCCTTTTGATAGAAGTGAAAGAGGAGAGTGAAAAAGCCATCTTGAAACTCAACATTTAAAGTTAAGATCATGGCATCCAGTCTGAACACTTCATGGCAGGCAGATGAGGAAACAATGGAAAGAGTGACAGACTTTATTTTCTTGGTCTCCAAAATCACTGCAGATGGTGACTGCAGCCATGAAATTAAAAGACACTTGCTCCTTGGAAGAAAAACTATGACAAATCTAGAGAGCATACGAAAAAACAGAGACATTACTTTGCTGACAGAGGTCCATCTAGTCAAAGCTATGGTTTTTCTAGCATTCATATATGGATGTGAGAGTTAGACCATAAAGAAAGCTGAGAGCCGAAGCATTGATGCTTTTGAACTGTGGTGTTGGACAAGGCTCTTGAGAGTCCCTTGGACTGCAAGGAGATCCAACCAATCCATCCTAAAATAAATTAGTCTTGAATATTCATTGGAAGGACTGATGCTGAAGCTGAAGCTCTAATGATTTGGTCACCTGAAGAACTGACGCAATGGAAAAGACCCTGATGTTGGGAAAGACTGAATGCGGGAGGAGAAGGGGACAACAGAAGATGAGATGGTTGGAACGCATCAGTGATTCAATGGACATGAGTTTGAGCAAGTTCCAGGAGTTGGTGATGGATAGGGAAACCTGGAGTGTGGCAGTCGATGGTGTCCCAAAGATTTGGACCTGACTGAGTGACTGAACTGAACTGATTCCATTTATATGAATGCTTCAGATTTTGCAGAAAATGGATGATTATCAGACAATCTACATATCTCTAGGGATACAAAGTACCTTAAAATCTGAAACCCTTTTACACCAACGTATATTTATTTTTCTTAATACAAACATGGCCTTCTGTTTAATAATGTATTTTCACATTTGTCTCTCCCTTTTGTCTGATTCATTTATACATCTTAACATAAAGTTTAAAATTATCGTTTTGGTGCTGGTATCAAGAAACAACAGAAAAATGCTACTAGGCAAGTAAAGGATGAAATAGAATATACAAATATATGCTTACTGTACTGACTTACTATGACTGCATTAGAATTACTGCATTATAGCATTTTGTTCAAGCTTAAGTTTTTTTACTTGCTATTTTCTTAAATCTCCTCTTTTTTTTTAATATATATTACATTATTGATACAAATGTAGATTTCTCATTCAAACATATGAATCTATCCGATTTGAACACTTTCTCACATATTTCATGTAATGTACCCCATAAAAAGACAAGTTTAAAGAGGGGAGTGAACTAGTATTCTACTGCTGACATGTAAATCTAAGTAATCTTAACTTAATAAGAATGAAAATTTTAATATTTACCTTTATGCATAAATCACACAATAATTAAACACTGACTAAGTTTTAAACACTATTTCTGAACTAGATATTTAGCATTTTTACTACAAAGGAAATTTGAATCACCTATAGCTGCACCTTATACAATTATACAGAATGACTTTAAATATTTTCCAGTCATCTTTTTATGGACCACATATATTCTAGGAAGAATATAAATAGAAAATAACTACCAACCATTAGAAGAAGTGGTTTGTGATAAGCTCACTTATCCTTTCTATAAATGCCCAAAACTACTGTGATGACAATCATTTTTCAGATTTCTTAAAAATGACTTGTCTGTGAAAGAATGACAACGTTTTTCATCCAGTCCCTAAACTTGGAAAGAAAATTAAGTCAAATATTCACAAGTGCCAACTACAAAGCAAATTTGCCATGGTAACCGTACCTCAAAAGCCTGTGGTTGCAGATTTTTGCCAATTAGCAACTCCAAAGGGTGCTATTAGTTCCTTCAAAAACATAAGGGACATGGTTTTCATCTGTGATTGCTATTCCTCTTTTACAACATGCCGTGACAAAAGATGGAATACACAGTTATATACCCTTCAGCTCTTACTTATAATCATAAAACTGGTTCATAAAAAGAACAATGTGTATTATGGTATAGTACTTTTCAATAAAGAATAATTACCCTTGCTAAATCATGATAGTTAACTTTAACTCTTTCATTTAAGCAGACTGCTGTATCAACAGCAAAATCTACACCATATTTAATATCTAGACTATATATTCTTTTTATAATATCTATCTTCTAGGCTGTGAGCTAGAGAATAGATGACAGATACATAATAAGAAGCTTTATTACTATGAATATGGCATCTGGGAATAGTCTCAGAACTATTCTTCACAATTAAACATCAACTACATATTTGGATTGCCATTCCAAAATATTTCCAACATATTTTTCATTCCCAATACTTTTCCTGAAATCTTATTAGACATTCTCTCCTACCAATGATGCTCTGTATTAATAAAATAAACCAAAATTAATTGGTTAATTAAAATTATTATTATCCTGATACATTAATAGAGATGATTTTATAGAGCTGCAATCAAACATAATGAAACATTTACTGTAATAGTTAAGTAATCATTGATATTAATGTTTATTAAAATGATGGCTTATTATAATGCAGCTCAAAACCTACAAATGCAAATATTTCTTATGTACTGAATATTGCAGATAATCAAACTATTTGAGGGAAAAAAAATTGTCAAATAGTTTCATTTAAAATTTCCTTTGAAAATTGGACCTCTAATCCTGAACCAAATTTATTGTTTTTAACTGTTCTGTAAAGTTATATAGATAACCTGGACTGAATACAAGTTTTGAAGAAAGTCACTTAATATGAGCTGTCAACCCAAGAAACTGTCACAAACAAAATACTGGGAAATGTCTGTTCATTTTCAAATTCTGGTTTAATTAAGGCAAAAGCAGCATTTTGGTAACATGCAAGATAAGTAGAAAAATTCATAAGTAGCATTTTTAGTTAATACTTTTTGTATTTTATACTAATTATATACATACATGTAATTAGCTATTTCAATTGTATTCAAAGACTGTAATATAAATTACATGCAAATTATTTTCTTAGATTAACACTGCATACACATATATAAGAGAAAATACATGAAAGCCTCTCAACAAAAACAAAGGAAATGATGCTAAAAGGATAACAGAAACTCATGAAAAAATTTCTAAGAAATACCAGGTGTAAAAAGGAAAAGTGATGATGATGATGATGACAAGAAATTTTATTATTCTGGAATAACTATTGTTGAGGATGCAGAACATAAGATACATGTTTTTTATTTAAAAACTAAATTTTATATTTAAACATTGGGTCCTTTGAAAATTTTCTTTATTATGCTTCACAAGTTTTTTCCAAGGCGAAAAAGAAATTCTTAACAGAGTACCTCTTTCTGAAGATAATAGAAGTTTATATATATAGAAAATACACTAGAATCTTCCAGTAATAAATTCCTATATTTTGCCTTGGATAAGAAAAATGGGGAGTTACTTTTTATATAGTAAATAAGAATAGACTTTTCAATGGTGGACATTTTTCTGCCTCACTTTTGCTATATATTTAGTTTATTGTTTGGTACATTGGTTTCTGCAAATTATAAAAATGACTTTTTAAAAAGATGTGTTTTTTTTTTTTCTTTAAATTTAGATTGACTAGTGTGTATTTTGGGAAAGTAGCAGTTGCATTAAAGATTTCTTTTTGAAAATTAGCTCTTAACTCATCTGAACTGTTTATATGTGGTGAAGAAAAAAAAAAAGAAAAAGCTGGATAGAAACATTAAATATCCTAACACCTTTGGCTTGCTTCTGCTGTGATGATTATTTATTTTCTGAAAAATTCCTTTTTTTTTTTTTTTTTTTTAAGAGGAAGAAAGGAATTGTGAGAAAGAACAGTGGCAGATTTTAGAGGAGACAAAGTTTTCTTTTTCCGTTTAAGAATATTGGGAAGGTAATCCCAGCTTTATTTTAAAATGATTGAGCAGATTTGTTGTTGTTCTGTTACTCAGTTGTGTCTGACTGTTTGCAACCCCATGGACTGCAGCAAGCCAGGTTTCCCTGTCCTTCACCATCTCTTGGAGCTTGCTCAGACTCATGTCCATCGAGATGGTGATACCATCCAACCATCTTAATCTCTGTTGTCCCCTTCTCTTCCTGCCTTCAACCTTTCCCAGCATCAGGGTCCTTTCCAGGGAGTCACGGTTCGCATCAGATGGCCAAAGTACTGGAGCTTCAGTCTTTCCAATGAATATTCAGGATTGATTTCCTTTAGGATTGACTGTTTTGATCTCCTTGCAGTCCAAGGGACTCTCAAGAATTGAGCAGATTAACCTAATTTAATTTTCAGAACAGTTCACACTGTTTTTTAATATAAGTGTACTTTATATATATCATTTAAGGTGGGCTTTGAAATGAATCCTCAAATAAACATTTTTTCCTTAGGTTATTTAGTCTTCCTGACCATCTAGTGATAGTGCAGTGAACATTTATGATTAATTGATTTATTTTTTTTTCCCTGAATGCTCTGCTCTATCCTACTTTGATCTGTTTAAAATATTTAATTTTGTGAATATAATGTTAGGATACCTAACCATGAAAAAGAGAATGTAGAGAAAACACAACCAAAAGACCTACTGACAAATCTGTAGCTGCTTCAGTGGTGCCTTTCTTTTTCCTTTTGACTACTAGTAGATACTTATCTTAATAGTTGCAATGATTTTCTCCTGTTATTAATGACTGTGGCAAATAAATTGTCTATGGACAGAATTGTTTATTTATTCACTCCAAAGAACATAACAATGTGTACCCAGAGTTTTCAAGAGACTGCTAAATACTAGTTCTTCTCTTTATAAGCACTTGTAGTTCTCGGCACCTCCTATTTCGGACACCTGCAATTACACTTTTATATATTTTCATCTAAATGGATGATACTCTCCATGGGGAGAAGATATCATCTCTATTATGTGCTAGGTGAAATCTTTGCTAAAACATTGCTTAATAAAAGCATTCCCTGGAAACTAAACTACAGAGGACCAGGATATAATTTTCTAATGATAAAAGTCATAGTGTCTTTTTTTTTTTTTTTTTTTGAACTCTCAGGTGTGTCCGACACAGCACCAGCATACCACATGCGTTGCCTCTAATCTTTCTGACAGCCTGTAAAATAGGTGTTATTATCACCTTCTCTACAGTCAGTAGGTGGTGATGGAACTGTCACATCCTTTCCATTAAACCCAGCAATTTTAAACTTGATACATGGATTAGCTTTATAAAATGAGTGACCAGCATATTTCTCAGCTTGCTGTGTTAAAATGTTGATGATCTCAGTGAGGCTTTGGAGACAAACTGGACAACAAGCAGTTCAAGGCTCAGCTCACTGGTGATTGTCCCGGGTTTACATACTCTCCCTGGATTGAACAGAGTTTCTATAATTTTTTTTAACTTTTTACCTTGCTCAACTTTTCTACAACATTTGATAATATGGACAATACTTTCTATGACAGAATAAAATAAGCAAATCATATTTAATGAAAATTTTCACAGTCTTTTTTAAAGAAAAAATAATTATTAAAATCTCTGCTTTATAACATTCTGCTCATAATTACTTAGATTTTCTCCAAGAAGATTGAGGCTTTCTTTGTGGTTTTCCTCATAACTTTCTGAGTCTTTACAAGAGTTGCCTTCAAATGTCCATTCATGGCAATCTGATCTTTTTCTAGCATGCACCTCAAAACTCTTACCACCTCTACCCATTATCCACCTTCAAAACTAGATATTTCTAGATATTTGCTATAGTAGCACCTCTCCACTTACCAGTACCAATTGTTGTAACACAATATCACAGACTGAATTGCTTGTGAAAAACAGAAATTTGTTTCTCATAGTTATGGAGGCTGGTAAATCCAAGATCAAGTTATTGACAGATTTGTTATTTGGTGAGAAAAACTGCTTCCTGGTTCATAGAGGGCTATCTTCTCCCTCTATGGCAGAAGAGGATGGGGGAGAAGTTTTATTGAGTTTTCTTTTTAAGGGCACAAATCCCATTTGTGAGGGCTGCATCCTCATGTTCTTATTACCTCCTAAAGTTCTTACTTCCAGATTCTATCACACTGGAGATTCAGCTTAAAATATAAATTTGGGGTAAACACAAACATTCAGTTTGAAGGGAATGCAATCATTCCTTTCTGTTTCTTCTTAGGTACTTTCTCTATAACTCAGATGATTTAACCCCTTCAATAAACACAAAGTCATATTTGAATCTTTTTTTTTTTATAGACCACCTGAAACTACAAGTAAGTTTAAAGTTTTCTTTCGTACTTCAGCAAATTGAACATCATCACAGTCTACCTGTATAGTTAAAATGACTTCTGAGAGGGCACCTCATCTCTGCGCATCACCTTTTTTACAGCATGATAGTCCTCATTTCCAGGGCATGTGCATTTAATTCCAGTACTGGGTTTTTAAAGAGGCAGTATCGCTGTTATGTGCTATAAGAGGATTCTTTAAAATTTCAGAAGGACTCACTGATATGAAGTAGATATGACTACCCGAGTATAAGGAATGTAGCTTTTATGTTTTTCAAAGATAAAACCTGGTTTCTCTTTGCAGCTGTTTCCACCAAATGGCCCAAAATTAATCCAGTGAATTCAAGGTATTCTTCCACAAAGCAGCCTCTGTTCTATACAACTTTCTTCCCAGTGAAGGTAAGGAAGCAAATGGTCTTTAGTTGCATTCTGTCTCCACCGCTTTCAGTGTCAGTCACCATTGCTAAGCAATGATTGCTGTATCTACTTCTTTCCAAAGAGGTAGGGAACTTTAGGAAACTTCTAAATAGGATCTGTCCCACATCACCTTTTCTCAAATTCACATTTTAGCAGATGTGGCCATACTACATTTCCCTATCTCCTGTATGGGTTTTCAAAATATGTAGGCACTCCACCAATTTCCCTTTAAATTTCTCATGTCCTAACTCCACTCCTCCTCTCTCATTTATTGCTGTTCTGATGAGCTTTTTATAAAGCTCACACATGAGCCTGCACAACACAGGAGACAGAATCCCATGATTAATGAATTTCCAAAAAGTTATAATCAGCAAATGGGGAACAGGAGTTAGTGTTCCACATTCCACAAAGAGAGAATGCCACAGCCTCTGGCCTTTCAGAAAGTCAATTATGGGACAAAGTTCTTCAGGGTGTTTCTAGTGGGATGGGTTCCAAGAACAGTAACCAAATCAATGACTCAGCACTTATTGGTCTTTCATCTTACCTTCAAACTCCTTATCCTTCAAACCCCTCACTTCTGCTTCCAGGAATATTTTCCCAAAGCAACCACTTGGTCAGAAGTCCTTGTCTCAGGCATTTTTTTTAGGGAAATCCAAATAAAAACAGTGCCTAACTAGTAGTAGCCCTAGAAAATAGACCCTTTGAGTAGGATACTATAACTAGATAACTCACCTGATATGACAAGACCCTACTGCTGAGTACTATATAGGGAAGGTGTGACATGCCAACAGCTGAGTTGGCAGCTTACAGGAGAAATACCCTGAATCTTCCAGACTGAAAAAGGCAACTCCTTCACTCTTAAATAATATAAGGCTCTGCTTTCTTGGAGTTCATGCGAAGATTTCAACTGATTTGGATATCTTGCAAGATGTTATGATATATTCTCAAATTCACCATATCTCTCCTCATGACCTCTAAAAATAACTTTGGTCAGGGTTCAGCATAGCTCAAACAGGAAATTATGGTCCTTAATATTAGAAGATAAAAGAGCTAACTCATTGGAAATGCCCCTGATTCTGGGAAAGATTGAAGGCAAATGGTGAAGGGGGAAGCAGAAGATGAGATGGTTCGACAGCATCACTGATTCAATGGACATGAATTTGAGCAAATTCTAGAAGATAGTGGAGGTGAGAGTAGCCTAGCATGCTGCATCCATGGGTTTCAGAGTCAGACACGACTTAGCATCTGAAGAGCAGCGACAATATTAGAGAAAATATTTTGCAGAATATTACAGAATGTGTATCAGTAAAAACTGGAATGAATTTTAAGAAAATAGGATCAAGGGGTGGAAAAACACAGTAGGGGATGCCATCAATCTAGAAATACTGTTCAAGAACTCAGCATTAGATATCTCAGCAAGTATTCTTTGCAAGGACTCTAAAGATGATGACGCCTTGAATGACTCCTTGAAACTTGTATGTGACATTGCTCTATTAAATATGCTGCTTATATTTCACCTCAAATATCTTCTGTATCTTTCACTTTTCTGTCTCATGACTTTTCTCAGAAGCCATGAAAGCCAGCTCAAATAGATGAAGGACAGCCTTGGTGCCTACATGAACTCCCTCCATTGGACAACTTTTAACTAAGAAGTGACTAAACACTACTTTTCATCCTTCAAAGGGATCACCCTGAGACACGTACAGATTTCTGAGGACTGACCAGCTAAACATGTCCTTCACTAACTTTCCCTCATTTCCACTTTCACTTCCCTCTTTGAGGGGCTGTCATTCAAAGAAGATATTTGTAACAAAGTCCTTAAATCAACCCCTGTCTTGAGAGAAACTAAACTAAGATACATGATCCAAGGAAGTAAATATGTCCAAAATAAAACTTATCTCTATGCGAGTGCTCTTCAGTATAACAAAACAAATGAAAAATAGAGCAGATCAGACAATAAAAGGTCTGCAATAAAACATAGCAGACAAATCTTTTTAAAAGTTTCATGCGAACTGATGATATTTTTCCTTTTTTTTTTTTTTGCCAAATTGTCATAATCCAAATTATAGTAAGGAGATGAATGATGTTGTAGGATCAAATGTTTATCTGCTAAATGGCCATTAGAGATTTTATTGGGGTCATGAAATTTTCTGCAACTGGATTATAGTGATGGTTGCACAACTCTAAATTCACTAAATATCTTTGAATTGTACCATAAAATTGAAGAATCTTATGGAATGTAAATTGTGTCACAATCACTTCAGTTCAGTTGTTCAGTCATGTCCGACTCTTTGCTACCCCATGAATTGCAGCATGCCAGGCCTCCCTGTCCATCACACACTCCTGGAGTTTACTCAAACTCATGTCCATCGAGTCGGTGATGCCATCCAGTCATCTCATCCTCTGTGTCACAATAAAGTATAGTTAAAACCTAAATAAAAACTCATAAGGAGGGAAAAACTATATCAGGTTTAGCATCCAAACAGAGGTCTCCTTGATTTTTTTAGGACTTTTGTCATATTAAATCAGGATTTCTTAAACTAGATCAGAGAATGTCAGTGATCTTTTGACATATCTGTCCCAAGGTATAACAGAATTAAGCTTTGGGGTAGTTTCTTCATCATCTTTATTGTTTGACTTGTCAAGAAAAATTAATAATAATAATAAAAGGAAACCTTCTGTATCTGGTCTTAAGCAGTCAAACATGATATAACACAGAAGCTTAGTTGTGGCAACCCTTGTTCCTTGAATTGTGGAAATTACATACCAGTCAAGGAGAATATGTAAACTTCCAGATTCAGATAGAGGGCTGGGTACAGAACATGTAAGAATCAGATGCGATATGAGAACCAGGAAAACTCTTGGTAAGAGTTCTAAAGTTTGGTCCTCAGCATTTCTTTCTCATTGTGATTAAAATCATTAAATCTACTGGGTTCCAGAGAGAAAAATCATCCTAAATCTGAGGCAAATACCGTAGGCACATTAAATTCATGTACACTGGAATTTTATTGTACATAGAGTATAACACAATTTGTATTGCAACTTAAGTTTGGAAAAAAAAAAACTGTGCTATATATGCCATTGTATAAGTGTCAGAATAATTAATACTGCATGCTACACTAATCTTCCATATTTCAGGAACTTTGTATAGTAAAAGTTTATTTTTCACTCCCTGATTAACCCAAGTAATGATTCAGGGATTAGAACTCTTTTCATGCCATCTTCAAGATGCAGCTTTAAAATTTGCCTGGCATCATCCTGTTAACAGATGGAGAGGGGAGAAATTAAGGAAGACCATACAGGATGTTTGAGGCATTGTTAGAGGAAATGGCAAATATTTCTACAGAGCAAGTTCCATTGCTCTAAACTTTATCACAGAGGCGTACCTCACTGCCGAGGAGGCAGGAAAATGTAGCTGAGCTCTGCGTCCAGGATGAAAATGGAAAAAGGTTTGCCAGTTGCCTGCAATCCTCTCTAACACAGCCCATTAACTTGTATAGCTCACTCTGTGGTCACTACCCTTTCCCAGCGAATCCCTCGGGGTGAGAGTCCTGAGAGGATGTGTTCAGATGAATCCAGCGCACTCTTCCCCATGCTCACAGCTGATTGGACAGTACTGCAGAGGGACTCCTATCACTGAGGTCTCTGCGGCTGCTGCCTCGAGCCTACAGTGGCTTCTGGTAATTGTTCTGTAAAGTCCTCTGGGAATTTTCTTAGATGCTCGTTTGAATGCATATTTTTTTAATGCATATTTTTGTAGTGAAGACACACAAAGTGAAGTAGATTAAATGAATTCTCATTTTTTCTTACAATTTCTAGTTACAGCAGTTTTACATCAGTCCTCATTTCTCCCACTGGATGCTGTTGTTTGTTAGTCACTAAACTGTGTCTGACTGTGACTCCAAGGACTGTATGTAGTCTGCCAGTCTTCTCAGCCTATGGGATTTCCCAGACAAGAATACTAGAGTGGGTTGCCATTTCCTTCTCCAGGGATTGAGCCCATGTCTCCTGCATCATCTAGTGGATTCTTACCACTGAGCCACCAGGAAAAACCCCAGCACATATCTTTACACTCATCACATATTCCTCCCATTTCTATTCATCTCAGTCAAATCATTCCTTCTTAAACTGTTCCTTCATGATAAAAACTGAGTTAAAATATCCTTAATCATGACACATATTGTATAAATAATACAGTATATTGTATCAAATATGAAAAATGAAAAGAAAAATGAAGTATGGTTAAATCCAGGATGTCTAATATCTGCATCATTTGAAGGTATATAAGAAAATTTTCAGAAATGCCACGAAAGTCATTTTGTTTAATTATGTTCTCTTTGGATTATCAGCATTCATTTATTATTATTACTTTCTTTTTGTTGACTTGTGGTTTTTCTGCTTAATTACATGTGAATCACTTAGGAGTCACTATGTTTTAATAATAAATATGCTTTGACAGATGAACCTGAAAAACTGCCACCTGAAAAAATGCATTGTAAATTAAAAATAATTTACAAATGTTGGAAAAATAGTCTTTCATGTGTGTGAGAGGAGTGTTGAAAGATAAACAGAAGCACATTGAAAATTTCAGGAGTGTATTTGACTAAAAATCAATTCAAATGAGGCAGGATTAAACCAGAAGTCTCTAGGGGGCTTGGTGAGAGGAACCAGTGGAAAAGCACACAGAGAAGATGAGGCTATAATTGGGAAAACTGTGAGACTATAGTTGTTTCAAAGTAAGAATTAAAAAAAATAAAGCCTTTTATGAAGCCGTTGTATTATTCCCAATAATTTTTGGTATCAATTGTTACGAAATATTTCAATATGTACACCACAAAAGCTCATGATCTTCAGAGTGTTCAAAAATGAGAACAGATAATTTAGTAAAAAGAAAGGGAGATGATCTGCTGATAGTGAATTTTTCAGTTGACTTATTTCTTGCATCATCTCCTTCCTGTTCTAAAGCTGTATATACTGAGGTCATTTTTGACAGGGCTGCTGAACTATTGGAGATCAAGCCAGATTTGAAGACAGAAATGCCATTTTCTTTCCTCCTATTCCTCCCGCCCATGCCACACATAATTCACCTCCCTCGTTTGAAGCAGAGGTTGCATGCTGTGAAACTACAAGGGAAAATGACCCTAAGGGTGAATTACAGTATGTCCTCAGATATGTTGGTACTCAGCTAGAACACTCCTCCAGGTCAGAAGTGAAGCGTCTTCTGTCATTTCAGCTGTTACTAATGCTGCTGGACTTCACTTTTCACATTTTGAAAGATGGAGGTACTAGAAACAGGGGAGTTACAGATAAATATTAAAATGCACATTTACACTGGCAAATAACATTGAATATAAAATTGGTTTATAGAGTGTAAAACACCCTGTTGATCTTAGGAGCTTTAATTATGAGTGGCTTTCATAGGCCTCCCAGCAACAGATGTAATATCTTGCTGACATTCCTTCTGATTGAGATGTAAAGACTCTTAACTGCCATACTATAAAGCATAAATTTTAAAATATCTATATTTTTAAACATAGAAAGTAAAAGAGCAGTAGAAATGAGCAATTAATTTTGATTGTTTAGGATCTATCTTGAAAAAAAAAATGGCCTATTTGTTTCATAACGATTGTTCCCAATGGGCGCTTGTCGCATATTCTTGACTGGAAAATCCCATGGATAAGAGTATAGCAGGCTATGGTCCACAGGGCCACAGAAGAGTTGGACAGAATTTAGCAATTAAACAATATCAGCAACATAAGACTAATAGGCAGGCTTGGACCTGGAGTACAAAATGAAGCAGGGCGAAAGTTAACAGAGTTTTGCCAAGAGAACACGCTTGTCTTAACAGACTTCCTTTTCCAACAACCAAAAAGACAACTCTATAGATGGACTTTACCAGATGATCAATTCTGAAATCAGGTTGATTATGTTCTTTACAGCCAAAGATGGAGAAGTTCTATATAGTCACAAAAACAAGACCTTAACTGGCTCAGATCATGAGCTCCTTATTGCAAAGGAGCTTAAATTGAAGAAAGTAGGGAAAACCACTAAGCCATTCAGGTTTGACCTAAATCAAATCCCTTATGATTATACAGTGGAGGTGACAAGTAGGTTCAAGGGATTAGGTCTGGTAGACAGAGTGCCTGAAGTATCATGAACAGAAGTTTAAAACACTGTACAAGAGGCAGTGATCAAAACCATACCCAAGGAAAAAAAAAATGCAAAAAGCCAAAATGGTTGTCTGAGGAATCTTTCCAAATAGCCAAGGAAAGAGAAGAAGTGAAAGGCAAGTGAAAATGGAAAAGATATAGCCAACTGAATGCAGAGCTCCAGAGGAGAGCAAGGAGAGATAAGAAGGCCTTCTTAAATGAGCAATGCAGAGAAATAGAGGAAAACAATAGAAAGACTAGAGATCTCTCCAAGAAAATTGGAGATATCAAGGGAACATTTTGTGTAAGCACAGGCATGATAAAGGATAGAAAGGTAACAGCCTAACAGAAGCAGCAAAGATTAAGAAAAGGTTGCAAGAATACACAGAAGAATTATACAAAAAAGGTCTTCATGATCCAAATAACCATGATGGTGTGGCCACTCACCTAGAGCCAGACATCCTGGAGTGTAAAGTCTAGTGATCCTAAGGAAGCATAACTTAAAACAAAGCTAGCAGAGGTGATGAAATTCCAGCTGAGCTATTTCATAGCTTAAAAGATGATGCTGTGAAAGTGCTGCACTCAATATGTCAGCCAATCTGGAAAACTCAACAGTGGCAACAGGACTGAAAAGGGTCAGTTTTATCCCAATCCCTAAAAAGGACAATGCCAAAGAATGTTCATATTGCTATGCAACTGCTCGCATTTCAAACGCTGGTAAAGTTATGCTACAAATCTTTCAAGTTAAGCTTCAGACCTGCATCAACTGAGAACTTCCAGATGCACAGGCTGAGTTGTCCAAGAGGCAGAGGAAGCAGAGATCCAATTACCAATATTCATTGGATTGTGGAGAAAGCAAGGGAGTTCTAGGAAAACATGTACTTCTGCTTCATCGACTATACTAAAGCCTTTGACTGTGTGGATAACAACAAATTGTGAAAAATTGCTGAAGCTATAGGAATACCAGACGATCTTACCTGTCCCCTGAGAAACCTGTATGTGGGTAAAGAAGCAGTGTTAGAATGGAACATGGAATGACTGACTGGTTTCAAACTGGGAAAGCGGTACAATAAGGCTGTGTATTGTCACTACTTATTTAACTTCTGTGCAGAGTACATCATGTGAAACGCAGGGCTGGATGAAGCACAAGCTGGAATCAAGATTTCTAGGAGAAATATCAACAATCTCAGTTATGCAGATGATACCACTCTAATGGTAGAAAGAGAAGAAAAGGTGAAGCCTCTTGATGAGGGTAAAAGAGGAGACTGAAAAAGCCGGCTTGAAACTCAACATTAAAAAAATGAAGATCATTGCATCTGGTCCCATCATTGCATCATGTAGAAGAGGTAAAGTGGAAACAGTGACATATTTTATCTTCTTGGGCTCCAAAATCACTACAGACAGTGACTGCAGCCATGAAATTAAAAGATACTTGCTCCTTGGAAGAAAACTGATGACAAACCTAGAATGTGTATTAAAAAGCACAGATATCATTTCACCAACAAAGGGCTGTATTATAAAAACTTTGGTGTTTCCACTATTCATGTACAGATGTAAGAGTTGGACCATAAAGAAAGCTGAGCCCTGAAGAATTTATGATTTTGAATCGTGGTGCTGGAGAAGAATGTTGAGAGTCCCTTGGACACAAGCAGATCAAACCAGTCAATCCTAAAGGAAATCAACCCTGAATATTCATTGAAAGGACAGATTCAGAAGCTACAGTTCCAATACTTTGGCCACCTGATGTGAAGAGCTGACTCATTGGAAAACATCCTGATGCTGGGAAAGGTTGAAGGCAAAAGGAGAAGGAGGCAGCAGAGGATGAGATGGTTAGATAGCATCACTGACTCAATGAACATGAATTTGAACAAACTCCTCGAGATAGTGGAGGACAGAGGAGCCTGGCATGCTGCAGTGCACTGGGTCTCAGAGTCAGACATGACTTAGCCACTGAACAACAACAGATAAGAAATAATAGCAGTTATGGTTCCTGCATGCATGCATGCTAAGTCATTTCAGTCTTGTCCGATGCTTTGCGACCCCATGGACTGTAGCCCACTAGGCTCCTCTGTCCATGTAATTCTCCAGGCAAGAATACTAGAATGAATTGCCATGCCCTTCTAAACGGGATCTTTCTTACCCAGAGATCAAACCTGTGTCTCCTGTAGCTCCTGCATTGCAGGAAGATTCTTTACCCCTGAGCCACTGAGGAAGACCCAGTTATGGTTCAGATGTCACTAATTATATCCCCCAAATGGTATTATATGTATCACTTGCCTTAGTAATCTCACAGTTTTCTCACATTTAAAGTGGAGGCCATCCCCTCTTCAGAAGGATGACTTAATTAACATTATCAGGAGGATACCTTTGTGTTAGTCTTCGCACCATTGTGTTAATAAATGATATTAGCTAAATGTTTAATAAGGAGCCTTAATGCATTACTCTTGAGCGTACTCTCTACTATTCAGGGACTTCAGTGAATGACAACTCTTTTGAATTCTCAACAACCATCCACAGTGATAATGCTCATTTAGTGGTGCTATGTTAGAATATTGGACTCCTTATCATAAATCTAAGTATGGAACTAACCCTGGAGAAGAATCATGGAGGAATATGTGAGCTGTTGAACATGTGAGGTCCATCTCTGAAGCAACATTTCTCTCTTGTTCTTATTTCTTTTATTATTTGCTTGCTTTCTAGGCATGATAACTGAGACTTATGCTTTAGTTGTGGCAATATTAGATCATTTTTCATGTAACAAATTCACCTGCCTTTAGGAGTGTGCCCTCAAAAGGCTTTATTCAAATCTTCTAGAAAGAGCGAGATCAAGTTAAAGGAATTGATAGATACCCTTAAAGTCTGCTTAGAGTGGTTGTATTATTACTGATTGAGGTATTTGGAAAACAGTAAAGACACTGTCAGTTCTACTTTTTTTGTTGTTTGGAAATTTGAATAAATAAGGGCTGACTGCCTTCATAACAATTGTATCTAATGCACTATCTGAAAAAATTCAATGTATAATCAACATTATGATCAGAGACTTTGTGTTGGTGTGAATTTCTACTCTACAAGCATCACTTTGGGGAAAATGTTCTGATTGATACTTAAGAGTGTTAACTACATGCTTTTCTTTAATTCGAGTTCTAATGAAATATTAATAGATTCCAAGTTGATTACATTTTAAACTTTAAATTCTAATTAGCATAATGGGGGTTATTCATGAAATATATGCATACTTTCCATTGTTAATGTTTAGTTCAAATTAGAAAATGTACCATCACCTAACCCTAAAAAAAAATTTTAAACAGGTTATGGTAGTGGATTATACTATACCTCATTTCTTAATCTATCATTGGTAGTGTCATAAGAGCTAATAATTTAACATCTGTTGTTTTCAGGCACTCTCTAAGCATCTTGTGTGTGTGTTAATGTCACAAAAACTTGATGAAATTGATGGTATTACACTTTACCAGAGAGAAAGATCTGGGAGTAAGTGACTTACTTGTGCAGGGTTATTTCAGCTAGTAAAGGACAAAGTGGGGCTTTCATCTAGACAGGGGGCTCCAGGATATGTGTAAATTACCTTTATGTGTGTATGTGTTAGTCGCTCAATTGTGCTGAACTCTTTGTGAACCCCTGAACTGCAGCCTGCCAGGATCCTCTCTGCAAAAAGTGGAATTTTCCATGCAAGGATACTGGAGTGGTCTGCCACTTATTTCTCCAGGGGATCTTCCTGACACAGGGATTGAACCCAGATCTCCTGGACTGCAGGCAGGTTCTTTATCCACTGAGCTACCAGGGAAGCCCAATTACCATTATAGCTGATTTTTACTGAGAAATTACTAGATATAGAAGGATCATTGCTCAGAAGTGTGTGCAGATTTTCTCACTTCATCCTCACGAGAAATTGATAAAGGGCATTCAGTTATTAAACTCATTTTGCAGTTAGGCAAATTGAGGATAATTTAGATTATGTAATTTTCAAAAGGTCTCACCACCCTTAATCACTCACTTTACTGTGTGATATTTATCTATACTTAGACTACCAACAATGCTATGATACTCCATGAAATTATACATTAGTTCACTTATTCAGCCAGGCTATGTTACATGTATGTCAAATGATGAGACTATAATAGTGAATGAAGGTGAACCCCTGGTGCAGATGTGCATTCATCTTCTCACTCCCTACCTTTTTATAATTAGAGCTCTATAGAAATAAATGTGCTATGAGAGAACAAAAAAAGGAGTGCTTTTTAATTCTGTTGAAGGGCTCAGGTAGTTCCCCTTTGAGAGATAACAGCTGATCTGAAAGTTCATATCACAGATTTCATGAGGGAAAGGATGGACTTAGTGATAATTGGCTGGGCAGGGAGTGAGAGGTTGTGCGCTTAGGCCAGAAAATGACAGTGCATGCGGTGCTGGGATGATAAACAGTAGTTCTATGATGCTACCATAAACAGTGAGAAGATGTGATGGGAATAAAGCTAGAAAGGGAGACTGGAGCAAAGCTGAGCACAACATTTCAGCTATGATAAGCAATAAAGAGTTGTATCTGATAGGTAATAGTAAAACAGCAAAAAAATTTTTTTTTTAATTTTGGTAGAGTAGAGTAATTCAATTCCAATTGTCAAATCATTGTCAGCCAGTCAGTTCAACTGCTCAGTCCTGTTCGACTCTTTGTGACCCCACGGACCGTAGTACACCAGGCTTCCCTGTCCATCACCAACTCCCAGAGCTTACTCAAACTCATCTCCATTGAGTCTGTGATTCCATCCAATCATTCATCCTCTGTCATCCCCTTCTCCTCCTGCCTTCGATCTTTCCCAGCATCAGGGTCTTCTCAAATGAGTCAGTTCTTTGCATCAGGTGGCCAAAGTATTGGAGTTTTAGCTTCAGCATTAGTCCTTCCAATGAATATTCAGGACTGATTTGTCAATCTTAGAGACAAATTTATAAAACATCATGGGATCAGTGCAAAGGGGAATAAAATGAGCTATGCTGAAATCAGATTGTCCTTAAAAACGTAAACTGGTACAGGAGTATAGAGGTGTTCATGGAGATTTTTTCCTAGTATGGATTTGTTTTGGATTTCATTAAAGTACGAGAATTATTACTTAGAAAATCTATAACCTAGAAATGGCATGCCAAATTGAAACACAATCAATGTTTTCAGTAGAAAATAATAGGGGAGAGGAAATAGGAAAAAATGGCTGGGTAGAAATAGAAAATTAGTGATCAAGGGGAAAAAAAAACAAAAAACAAAACATATCTACATAAATGCTTGTTTCTGTAACTTAACATGAGACTTTACCTGATATACACAAATCCACTTGCCACTAATCTCTCCATGTACCTTTCTCATTGGTCAGTAATTCAACTAGCTGAGGTTCTTCTCCTGGTGGAGTAAAGAATTTGAAAACTTAATGACCTAACCTCCATCCAGTTGTCAGGGATTTCTTTGATGTTTACTACTGAACCGAAAATTTTAAGAGAAACCCTCAGAAAATTCTATGAATTACACACGGGCTTCCTTGTTATCTTACGTAGTAACACTCTGAATTTCCATTATAATCAGGATTAATTATGCCATGAGTTATCTTCTTGACCTCATGTTTCAGTAGTGTGAAAAGATTTAAGTGTCTGGGTGGCAGTCTTGACTCGCAGTTCAAGCAAACAACTGTTCAAAATGCAATCTTGTGGAAATTTGATATGAGAGAGAAAAAATTAAAAAAACAACAACAGTTCCACTGAATCCTTTTCTCTTCTAGACCAATATATTCTGGCTCAGGTGAAACAGCATGAAATAAGAACGTTTCCAATAAACCAGTGCCCTAACTGTAATAAATAATAAACTTCCAGTAGGTGATTTCAGCATTTTATCAAGCCAACTGCTTTGGGCTAGTGAGGCACATGGTAAGTTTCAAAAAATTCCATTGGCTCTACTTTTTTGATCACTTTGTTGCTATAAAATGAATTATTTGATATGGAAAAATGTATTTTGCCTTACTGTGTCATGGATAAGGAATTCAATGAGGATGAAGAAGACAAAGACATTGCATGAGAAAATAGAAAATTCATATCCTGAGTTAGTTTATTAAATTGAGAATACACCGATGCCTTCTTTTTGATTCAAGTAGCATTCCATCTAGACATTTTTATACTAAAATCTTCCACTGAAGGGAAAAAGAAAATTCTAGTTCCTTTGTTATAAGCACTTTATACAAATACCCATTAAAGACAGGAAAGGACCTCATGTTTTTTAGCCACTAATGTGGCTCAGACACAATGTGAAGTGCTCTACATATGTTATTTCATGAGAAAACCTCTAATGGTCATTATTTCTTTTTAAATTCATTTCTATTCTTTGCTTTTTTTCATAGTAAAATATCGTGTGCAATCTTCATGTCCAATTCAGTTGTCAATCAACTTCAATCTGCCTTCTGCTTATATTAGTGCGTTGATATCAATCTTCCACTTCCAATTCTGCTCCTGTCAGCATTATTAATAATTTTCATACCGTGTACTGTCTGTACTCATGTTATGCAGCTTCCAGCTGAAGCAGCTACAGGTGGTTCCTTTCTTCAGAAGGAAAACTGACCTTCTCTTTGTCTTTCATGATTCCATATTTTCTTTTGTTTTTTCTCTTCCACTAGTCATTGTTATTCATATCCCACTGCTATATCCTCTTAATCCACTAAGCATTTATTATTAGGATACTAGATCTATTTCATCACATGAAAAAATTCACCAAGTAATATTAACTTTTCTCATGGCTTTAAATATGATTGATATTTCTTCTGAGATCTGTGTGCATTCAATATTTAATTTAGTTGTATCACAATTTCAATAAGAAAACCAAATCCATATATTCTACTGCAAGAATATATTTTGGCTCATTCACCTCACTTTTGTCCTCTGTCACCACTGTTGGCCCAGCCTCATCCATTTTTAGCCTGTGATAAAGCAATAGCCTTTTAATTGCTCATCCTCCATCTAGTCTTAAGCTACTTCTTATTTATTTAAAAGAGTAAGATTATTCAATTATGAGTCAAATCACACCACTCTTTCCTTGCACTAATGCCCATTGCTCTTAAAATAAAACATAAGTTCCTTGTTTGGCCTAAAATCTATGAAGAGTCTATACATATTCATGCCCCTTTTTCATTTTACTTACATTGCACATTTCTATTGCAGCTTCTGAAGCAAGTGACTTTTTTCCCCCTCCTTCTAAGATCACAGTTTCCTCTGTATGAGACAGTCTGCCCCTCCCCAATTCCTTCTTCTTATGGCTAGCTCTTCATCCTTTTGGTCTTGGTCTTTAGAGAGATGTCTGGCCTCCAAATACCATTCCACACTAGTCCATCTTAAATAGGCTTTCCTCTACATGAATCTCTTTCTTAACAGTCTGTTTATTTCTACTACATAACACATAGATATCTGTAACTATTTTTATGTCCTTGTTGTTGTTATCTGCTGCCAGACAGGATACAAAACTTATAAGTAGTGGAAATGTATGCTTTTTATTTACACTAATATCTATGACACCTATGAGGTAGATACACCCTAACTTGATTTCCCCCGTGAGTCACATTTTGTCTGAGTTATGTTAATTAGCAATAGAACTTATTGTTTCTTCCTAACCATGGAATATGAAAAAGGTATGGATGTCAATCTTATGATTATTTTGTAATCTATAAGACTCAGTCTTAACAGCATGGAGGAAGGGATGCTCTATGCTTGAAGAAGGAAGCTGTCTATGAAGAGAGCTATGATGTAGGACAATATAGAGGTGCCTCTGGGATCTGAGGTTGAGCTCAGGTCAACAACCAATAAAAATTATGGCACTCCTTCATTCAGCCACAAGGAATTAAATTCAGCCAACTCCCTGTATGAGCTTGGAAGGAGGTTCTTCCCTTGTTGAGTCTCCAGATGAGAAAGCTGCCAAATAACAACTTCATGTAGGCTTATGAAACCCTGAGAAAAAGACCTGCCTCACAGAAGCTATAAGAAATTTAGGTATTCTTTTAAGCTACTAAACTTGTAGTAAATAATTTGTTGCACAGCAGTAAGAAACTAATATAACCCAGCATTGCACTTCATAGATAATTTACCAATATTTGTGGAATGAGAAAATTGTAATAGTAGGAAAAGAGGTATGATTACATCATTATGTAATAATCAATCAATTGTACATCAGTATGACACAATGTTGAATGACAACTGAGGGATTTCTTAAATAAAGTAATATTGTGTGCAATAGAATAAAAATTCTAGAATATGGTACTAACTCTTCCAGTGCAGTTTGGAACCAGATGATAGAAGAATGGAAGTGGATGATTGAAATCACTTGCTGCAGGAAAAAGAACATACAAACTGAATCAGGGCATGTGTAGCTTAGCCGTATTTGTCTATGACTGTCATTGATTCTCTGGTGTAAAAATTAGTCACTACTCGAACCACATAGTACCAACTGTTCTGCATGAAGTTGTGTGCTTTGATGAAAATTGCTTCATTTTCACCTGGAAAATAGAGAAATTATATTGAAGCCCTCTTGGTTAATATAATGTTTTGTTGTTTTTCTTTTTTTTTTCAATGTGTTATTGTTTGAAGTAATCAGATGCAAGCTTTCTTATAATCAAAGAAACTGTTTTGTGATAGGTGAAGTTGTTCATGCAACAAGCTGTAAACCAGTGGGGAAGAAAAAGGACTTGACCTAGGTGCCCTGGTGGGAAATTTTAAAAGTAAAGACAAAAGGAATGCACAAGGCACTGTAGTTTAACTGATAAATTTCTCATGGGGGTTTGAGTTAGCAATTCTGAACCTGCTTTAGAGGTACACTGAGAATGAGCTAACAAGCGCATGGGTGGTAGAAGGTGGGAGCTAGACATGTTACTGTCAGAGGGGGAAGCTATAGAGAAATAAGAAGGAGAGGCTAAAATGAAACCTGAGGGATGAGGTTAGAGTTGGAAACATCAGTATGGGAAAAAATATGCATATATATAAATAGATAGATGATAGATGGATAGATAAATTCAGAACTAGAGGTATAGATACAGAAATAATTCAAGAAAGAGTGGGGTGTGTATTCACATGTGTATATACATATACATATGAGTATTCCTAGGTATGTATTCTCAGTGGTCCTGACAGCCCAGAACATATGGTCCTGAACATACCCAGACCTGAGATATCTTGGTTTTGAACACAACCCCTCTAGGAAAAGAACTCGGAATTCTGATCATTGACAAACGACAAACACAAAAGAAAAATGGAACAAAAATAGTTTTTTCAACAAATGGAACTGAAACAACTGGATATCCACATGCAAAAAACTCAAAAATCTAGACACAGATTTTACACTTTCACAACTAACTTGAAATGGATTACAGATCTAAAAACTACAAAGATGCAAAACTTCTGATAAGTTAGTTTAATTAAAACTAACATATGCTCTGCAAACAATGTCAAGATAATGAGAAAACAAGCTACAGTTTTGGAAAAGATATTTATAAAAGACATATCTGATAAAGAACAGTCCTCCAAAATATACAAAGAACTTTTAAAAATCAATAATAAGAAAACAAACAAGTAGATTAAAAAAAAAAGAGAAAAAAAAAAAAAGATGAACCAAAGGCCTTAACAGACATGTCAGCAAAGAAGATACACAGATGGCAAATAAGTATATGAAAAAAAAAATGCTTACTTTATGTTTCATCAGGAAAATTCAAATTAAAGCAATGATGAAGTACTACTGCTCACTAGCCATCCTTGGCCAAAATCTGGAACACTGACAACACCAAATGCTACCCAGATGGTAGAGTAACATATCCTCTCCTGTGCTGCTGGCAGGAATGTAAAATGTTACAACCATTCTGGAAAACATTTTAGTGGTTTCTTACAAAACAATACATACTCTTATCATACAGTTCCAGCAATGACAGTCCTTGGTATTCACTCAAAGGAGTTGAAAACTTATGTCCACACAAAAACATGCACATGATGTTTATATCAACTTTATAATTGCCAAAAGTTGGATACAGCTAAGATGCAGCTTCCCTAGTGGCTCAGATGGTGAAGTGTCTGCCTGCATTGTGGCAGACCCGGGTTTGATCCCTGGGTTGGGAAGATCCCCTGGAGAAGGCAATGGCAACCCACTCCAGTACTCTTGCCTGGAAAATCCCATGGACTAGAGGAACCTGGTAGGCTACAGTCCATGGGGTCGCAAAGAGTCAGACATGACATGACTGAGTTCACTTTCTTTCTTTCAAGATGTCCTTCAGTAGGTGAATGGATATACAAAATGTGGTATGTCTAGGCAGTGGAATATTTGTAGAGCTATAAAATTTATCAAGCCATGAAAAGTCATGGAAGATCCTGAAATGCATGTTACTAATGAAAAAAGAAAAACAATCTGGAGTCTACGTAGTGTATAATTCCAATCATATGATACTCTAGGAAAGACAAAGCTATAGAGATAGCAAAAGGTAAGTGGTTACCAGGATTCAGGGAGAGGGGTAGGGAGTAGGTGATGCACAGAGACCTTTCAGGGCAGGGAAAATACTCTGTGATATCATAATGATGGGTACTTGTCATTGCACATTTTTCCAAACCCATAGACTGCGCAACACAAACAGTGAACCACAATGTAAACTCTGCACTTTGAATGATAATGATTTTTCAATGCGGGTTCACCCATTGTAACAGATGTACCACACTCTGGAGGGGGGTGTTCATACTGGGAGAGGCGATGCATATGTGGGAGCTTGAGTAGGTGGGAAACCCCTGTACCTTCCGCACAGTTTTGCTATGATTATAAAATTACCCTAGAAAATAAAGTCAATCTTTTAAGAAATCAGTTCCATAAAAATCTATTTTAGAATAATAATTTCAGAAAAACTATTCAGAGTCTTAACGGCAGTAAGCTGACTATCTGCATTCAATGGAGAAGGCATGTCTCTCCCCAGTGTTAACTTCTCTTCCATCAGAATGCTCAACAATGAAAAACAGACTTCCAAATTGACACTTAGGATTCAGCTCAGCAATAGGCAAGAGGTACAAAGAGAAATAGAAAATGAGAACAAGTGAAGGATAGCTTCTATTGATCTCAGAGAGCATATTATATTGGCTACTTCAGCTTTGAAATTCCTCACAAAATTGATTTTATTACTCTTGTTGTGGTCAAACAGAGAAGATGGCTGAAAAATAAAGAATCTTGACTGAAAATTTCTTTTATCTTATGTGCATATATAATTCATTCAATTTGTATAAAGAAGAAACTACCAAAGGGAACTTTGAATATTAAAAAAGAGAGAGAGAAAGAAGTTACATATGTGTAAACTCAACTTCTTAAAAGCTTAAAGAGACACAGATGTGTAGAACAGTCTTTTGGACTCTGTGGGAGAGGGTGAGGGTGGGATGATATGGGAGAATGACATTGAAACATGTAAATTATCATATGTGAAATGAATCACCAGTCAGGTTCGATGCATGAGACAGGGTGCTCAGGGCTGGTGCACTGGGATGACCCAGAGGGATGGGATGGGATGGGATGGGGAGGGGGGTTCAGGATGGGGAACACATGTACACCCATGGAGGATTCAAGTCAATGTATGGCAAAACCAATACAGTATTGTAAAGTAAAAGAAACAAATTAATTAATATATATATAAAATGAAAGATATTTGTTATTATGATGAAAGCATTGTTGTCATTAAAATAAAAGCAAGATTGTTTTTCTACTTATGGTGTTCCACTACTGATGTTTTCTACTTATGATGAAGTATACTCATACATAAATATATATATATGCACATATTTTTGACATATTGTGTATATACATTATTTATATAATCTTATGTTACATTGGTGTCATGAAGAAAAGGTAGAAAAATTAAATATAGCATATACATTTCCAAACTTTCTATGTGCTACTTTAAATGCCACTTCTCCATGACTATGCCACTTCTCCATTCTAAATGCCACTTCTCCATTCTATGTAAAATTTCTGTGACTGTCTCTTTTTCTTCAAATGCAATCTTAAGTGGAAACCCAGTATTTAAAATGGGGATGGGGGGAATATCACTTTGTTTGAAATATCAATGCTGAAATGAAGTGACTGGCAGTATAGCCTGTATCTCTAAATTGACCTTTTAAGTTTTAAAACATTGTGGGATTCATTTGGAATATAATAATTCTGTAGCACTTAGTTTGACTCTCATTTTTTATAATAACTTCTATTAGTTCTGTATCCCCAATTTTATTATAAACTTTCTACAAACAGGAATCAAGTCTTCATGTGCAGTCCCCAAACTTCATGTGCATTCTGAATTCTGAATGAAACATGCTTCCAGAGGCCTGAGAATACTTCTGCATGAACTTGATATCTCATACCTGGAAATGAATATATAGAGAGGATGAAAACAACATAGTACCAACTTCAAATTGGAAGTAATGAGCTGACTAAATATATTTGTCACTTTCCTCAACTAACCCCCTGTCTTCCTTGTCACATGGCACAAAATCACCACCTATGTCTCAATATCTTAGAGGATAAATTTTTCAGTGCACAATTTACCTAATCATTCCTTGAAGTTAATTCTAGCTGATCCCTTTTCATATTTCCTGTCTATGTATACAAGAATTTATTGACCAGAGAGCCATTAATATAAGCAAAAATGTGGGAGATACAGTTTCAGATCTCTAAATGAAAGTGCTATATTTGATGATATCAGAGATGCTTCTTCTCCAAGATTCTATTTTTATCTTAAGTTCTAAGTTATGTCTTTAAATCCAGGTATTTTTAACTGGTTTCATGTATCCTAGAAATGTGATATTATTGTGGGAGGCTGAGATAATCATAACATTGTAACAATGTTGGAACAATGCACAGATATAATTGATAGTTTGAGGATTGAAGACATAGAGAGAAATAGATTTTTAACATTAGCAATGTCTCTGAACCTCTAAATTAACTAGCATCTTATCTTGGAGCTTCTAGTAATATGACAATTCTTTTCCTTGAATTCTGAAAGTTGGTGAATTAGGATTTTCTGCTTTATAAAGGTGAAATCATCTAAACCTAACAGATATATGTTAAAAAATGTTGATTGGTCACAAACAATATTTTTGCCTGTATAAAGATATACCAATGTGCTAGACATTCAGTTTGTTTTATTTTTTGTAACACCAAAAGCATTTTTATTGGGGTATAGCCAATTATCAATTTTGTGATAGTTTCAGGTGAACAACAAAGACTCAGCCATATATATACATGCATCCATTCTCGCCCAATGCCCCTCTCACCAGGCTGTAATATAATATTGAACAGAGCTCCACGTGCTATACAATAGGTCTCTGTTGGTTATCCATTTTAAATACAGCAGTGTATAGGAGTGTAGACATTTTAATACCAGACATTAAATTCTTTGTCAAATAATTATTTCGATAATATAAAAAGTGTGTCATTTTGCTTCTAAGAAGCAAATAACATCAAACTAGATCAAGGGAAATGTGTTTATTTTAAGGAGACATGGTATCATACAAAATCCAAGGAAGCGTTGACAAACTTGTCCTAAGAAGATCATAATTAAATACTATTGCAAAGACATCAGTATAATACCTTTGAAGAACATTCATCTTCACTTCTACCAATTATATTGTTACCAAGTCCAAGCTTGCTCTGCTCACTATACAATAGGCCAATGAATCCAAGAGATGAGATGTTGAGGAAAGGAATATGACTTTATTCAGAAAGGCAACTTACTGAGAAGATGGCAGACCAAAGTCTCAAAATAACCACCTTGGTGGGGCCTGGGTGCCAGGTTCTTTTATGGATCAGAGATGGGGGAGGTAAGGAAACAAAGTTAAAAAGTCTATTTAATCTTAAAAGTATCTCCTAGAAAGATAAGCCTCAGGTAGCAGGATGTGTTCACTTCTTCCTTCTTGCCAGCTACAGGTGGATGGGGATCTGAACAAAGGAACTTCAGCTTAAAAGTCAAGTAGAGCATCAAATACCCACAGACTGCTATTTAAAAGAGGCATTTGTGTATTTTATGCTCAAATCTCCTCAATAATAAACATTGAACATCTAAAAAAAAAAAAAAGTCAAGTAGAGGAGCAGGGTTACCTGGGCTGTGCTATGGTCTGCTCAGTCACTCCTTTGTGTCTGACTCTTTGTGACCCCATGAACTGCAGCCCGCCAGGCTCCTCTGTCCATGGGGATTCTCTAGGCAAGAATACTGGGGTGGGTTGCCATTCCCTCTGAAGCAGGGCATTATGTGTGATTATAATAACTAATGAAAGTGCCCAAAGGAACAGATCTAGCATGGAGGAGTCAAAATTGGCTCTTCCCTGTTATAGTATGACCTCAGGTACATACCTCAATCATTAAGATTAAGAGCTTAAATGCTATATGGGAGAGAGCTTTCTTGACCCACATTGAGACAGATTCTCTTCCCTGTACCAGTTATTGTAGCCAAAGATTTGTGGTCAACCAGCCTTATTTGATTTAATAATTATCAATGATGGCAATGATTTATGGTGTTGGAGTAGACTCTTGAGAGTCCCTTGAACAGCAAGGAGATCAAATTAGTCAATCCTAAAGGATATCAGTCCTGAATATGCATTGAAAGGACTGATGCTGAAGCTGAAGCTCCAATACTTTGGCCACCTGAAGCGAAGAACTGACTCATTAGAAAAGACCCTGATGCTGGGAAAAATTGAAAGCAGGAGCAGAAGTGGGCAACAGAGGATGAGATGGTTGGATGGCATCACCAACTTGATGGACATGAATTTGAGCAAGTTCCAGTAGTTGGTGATGGACAGGGAATCCTGGTTTGCTGCAGTCCATAGGGTTGCAAAGAGTCATACACGACTAAGTGACTGAACTGATGATGGCAATGGTTCAACCGTGTCACCAGAAAATAAAGACATTTAAGGTTATATGACTGAGCCTTTCCTCATAAGATTTTCTCAGTCAAACAGATATACAATAAAGCACAAGGAAGATAATTGCCTTTATAAAAGGAAAGGAGATGGGGGAATAGAAAAGCATATCAAGGAAATATAGCATTTAAAATATTCTACTATGTAAAATTTTGTGAATTAAACAGTATAGAAGATATTACTAGGTTAAAACAGCATAGTTGCAACCATATATTTAATACTTTAATAAGATGAGAAGCATGTAATGGATTTTTTTCCTTATAAAGTTTTGTGCATTATATCCAGAGGACTCTTTCTAAAGTCATAGAAATCTAAATCTAAAGGGGCATGTCCTTTCTCTAACTTAAGTCCTTCAGGGACTTTCCTGATGGTCCAATGATTAAGACTCCATGCTTCCAATGCAGGGGCGCAGATTTTGTCCTCGGTCAGAGAATTAAGATCCCACAAGCTGCATGGCCACATAAATATTTCTTTCTTTATTTTTTTCTTTGTAAAGTTCTTCAATGACTTTTTACTTTTCTGAAAGTGTGAGGGACAAATTCTTCTGCAGAGACTGAGGGTTACTTCATGTTTAGAATTTTATGTCCTCTCTAGCTTCATCTTTCACTACCCACACACTTGCATTTAACATCACAGACTTAGGAAATAGCTTCCAGTCTCTTTTTACAATCTGTCTTTCTGTTTTTTTTCACTTGCTTTTTTTTTTTTTTTTTCTGATCTCCTATGTGCTCTCATAGAAACCTGAAAACCAGACAACATGATGATATTCACGTTAAAATTATATGTTTCATTTTCTGTCACCAGACAGTATGCTCAGTGAGGCTCATATCATGTATGTTTGGTTCACAATGTTCTCTCAGTAATTCTAAAAGCAGGATCCTTTGTATATAGTAGGCCTTCAATATATATCTTTGAAATGAAGAATGAACACTAAATTTTAGTAACCTGCCAATAAAAACAATTGACCAAAGATAAAATATCTGGAGAGGGAAATGTCAACCCAATCCAGTATTCTAGCCTGGAAAATCCCATGATCAGTGAAGCCTGGTGGGCTACAGACCATGGGGTAGAAAGAGTTGGGTATGACTGAGCGACTGAGCACACACACATATTATAATATTCTTTACAGGATAGCTCCTCTCGTTTGAACCCAAATATAAACCTTAGAAGATATTCAGAGAATCTTCACTGCTAGTCCTCATCAGTATTAAAATGGCATAAATAAAAAGATTTCCAGATGATAATTAAAGGTTCAGAAAATAAATACTGTCAATACTTTACATATGCATATATAAACACACATGTCACTATAATATGGCATTATTTTCAAAGAAATAATATGAAATTATTTATGATTTATGGTTAAAATTAAGTAGCTCCTGATGATGTTTAATTTAGAGAGTTATTATTGAATGATTACTAATAGAGATAAGGCAATTATGTTTATTATGGTAGTATAATTTGCTCTTTGGTAATTTAGTAAGTGTAAATTAGTACAATTTAACCTTGGTAACCTCATTCTCTCTTCTTAAGATATTTGAAATATTAGTTGTCACTAATCTACATCATAATTTCTCTATCTTCTCTATCTTCTATCTTCTAAATAGCCTACATGGTTATCAGAAGATCAGTGCTGGCCAGAAGAAAGAAAAAACAGCTAGTGATTTCCAAATTGTTCATTATTCAGATAAAATTGGCTTTGAGTGACACAAGCAAAGATATTTCCATACATTCAAAAATGAGAATATAATTGAATCACATTCTTTTATATAAAAAGAACTTACGGATGATGAAATCACAGAGGTTTGATTTTGTTCAGGGTGTAAAACACTGTATTAACTATTATATCTTAATTTTAGAACTAGATATAATTAACTAGATATTAGTGTTTCAACTCAAGAAATATTTCCTTCCAAGTTCAGTTCAGTCACTCAGTCCTGTTTGATTCTTTGCGACCCCATAGACTGCAGCATGCCAGGTTTCCCTGTCCATCACCAACACCCAGAGCCTACTCAAATTCATATCCCTTGAGTCACTGATGATACCATCCAACCATCTCATCCTCTGTCATCCCCTTCTCCTCTCTCCTTCAATCTTTCTCAGTGTCAGGGTCATTTCAAATGAGTCAGTTCTTTGCATCAGGTGGCTAAAGTATTAGAGTTTCAGCTTCAGCATCAGTCTTTCCAGGACTGATTTCCATTAGGATTGACTGGTTGGATCTCCTTGCAGTACAAGGGACTCTCAAAAGTGTCTTCTCCAACGTCACAGTTCATAAGCATCAATTCTTTGGCACTCAGCATTCTTTATAGTTCAACTCTCACATTCATACATGACAACTGGAAAAACCATAGCTTTGACTAGATGGACATTTGTTGGAAAAATAATGTCTCTGCTTTTTAAATGCTGTCTAGGTTGGTCATAGCTTTTCTCCCAAGGAACAAGCATCTTTTAATTTTATGGCTGCAGTCACCATCTGCAGTGATTTTGGAGTCCCCCAAAATAAAGTTTGTCACTCTTTCCATTGTTTCCTCATTTATTTTCAACAAAGTGATGGGACCAGATGCCATGATCTTAGTTTTATGAATGTTGAGTTTTAAGTCAAATTTTGCACTCTCCTCTTTCAGTTTCATCAAGAGGCTGTTTAGTTTTTCTTCACTTTCTGTGCAAGTGTAGTGTCATCTGCATATCTGAGGTTACTGATATTTTTCCCTGCAATCTTGATTCCAACTTGTGCTTCATTCAGCCTGGCATTTCTCAGGATGTGCTCTGTATACAAGTTAAATATGCAGGGTGACAATATACAGCCTTGGCATACTTCATTACTGATTTGGAACCAGTCTATTGTTTCTTGTCCCATTCTAACTGTTGCTTCTTGACCCATTCTAACTGTTGCTTCTTGACCTGCATACAGATTTTTCAAGAGGCAGGTCAGGTGATATGATATTTCCATCTCTTTAAGAATTCCTGGGTCAGCAAGATCCCCTGTAATAGGAAATGGCACCCCACTCCAGTATTCTTCCTGGGATAACCCTACAGACAGAGGATCCTAGCAGTCTACAGTCAGACAGGACTGAGCATCTGAGCACTATATTCCTTCCAAAGAGCATTATAAAAAAATGAGTGAGGGGATAATTTTGGTTTCACAATGACTTATGGGTCTGATTGGAATTAAGTATCCATACCTCTCTGTCTATTGAAAGCATGCAGTCTTCAGAAAAACACTTCACAGCTAAGAATCTGCCTGTCTCAAGTGTCAATTGAAAATCCACAATTTAGAGACCAGGTACTCAATGATATAAACAAGAGGTAGAAACAGAATTGAAATTGTCTGCAGACTCTAACTCTGAATATGGTGCTCAGATGCTCAGTCCTGCCTGACTGTAGCCTGCTAGGATCCTCTGTTCAGGGGGTTCTCCCAGGAAGAATACTGGAGTGGGTGTCATTTTTTACTCCAGGGGATCTTCCTGACCCAAGGATTGAACCCACATCTGCTGATCTTCCTGACTCAGGGATCAAGCCTTTATCTCCTGTGTCTCCTGCATTGGCAGGCAGGTTTTTTGTTTGTTTGTTTAACTAGTGGCACCCCCTGGGAAACCTGATTCTGGTAAAGAACCCACCTACTAATGCAGGACACAGAAGAGACACAGGTTCAATATTTGGGTCAGAAAGATTCCTTGGAGGTTGGCATGGCAACCTTTCTCCAGGATTCTTGCCTGGAGAATCCCATGAAGAGAGGAGGTCCAGAGGGTTGCAAAGTGTCAAGACACAACAGAAGTGACTTGGTGCACATATATCCGAGGATATCATAACTTCTGAGGAGGATTTTATATTTCCACTTCATACATTAGACAGATTTGAAATTTTATATGTAGCTATAGATGCCAGAAGCTTCACGTTCTTCAGATCTCCTCGTTTTTGTCTCCTCCAGGTGGTGGTCTTGCCATTTCTCCTCCTAGAGAGAGGAGAATCTTTGTCATGTCACTCTTTCTGTCATAATCCAGCATTATTCTAGAGTCCCATTGATGTGGTGGTTAGGGGTGTGGGCTGTGCCTTGGGCTTTCTGATCCTCACAAATGTCTCTCCAGTCTATAGCTGTTTCCCTCACTGCAGTTCCTGGTTGCAACACTTCCAGTTTATTTCCTTGAGCGTGCCATCCCTGATGTAGTGTGTTTTTCTTTCCTTAGGCAAGACAGGAAACCGGAAAGGAGCTAAACACAGAGGAATTCCCTTTTCCAGAAGAGATAAGCTCTAACTGACTTTGGCTCAGGAAAATAGGGTTTTTCATACAGAAGGCACTAATTGTAGTTCACAAGGCTTATGCTTTGCCTTTCCTTGCCAGAGCCAAGAAAAAGATCTTTCTCAAGTTCTTACCATTGGAATCTGATGGGGCTACTAGAAGTATTTTGATACTATTCTGTATTCATTTTATCATAATCATCATTCATTTGTTCCTATCAGTTTATGGCTTCAATGAATTCTGCTCTAGGTAACCTAATCTCAGTCCCTGCATCTCTTGATGTGTCTGTCTCTCCAGATTTTATGGTAGCAATTTGCCCAGTAGCACTAGCTTGTTTTTGCTGAGTCAAGAAAAGTCATTTCTTTTCAGTTTTCTTGTTGTAAAAGCAGGAGTGATGACTTCTAAGCTCTTTACCTCTTGGAGCTTTACTTGGCAAGAATGCAATCAGAAAAATGCAGTCTTTTGCTTTAATTTTTCTATATGTCTGTCATCTTTCCAGAAAGTACCAACAACTAGTACTCTGACATATCTCAGTTATATATGAAAATGTTTGACTCTTTCTAAAGAAGAACACAGGGGGAAAGTAGGGGTATGAACAAAAACTAGTCCAATGGTTTCGGGAAATTGTGGTCAAAGAACTACTAAACAAGTAATTGCTAAAAATTTTAAAGATGAAGAGGCCAGGAAAACAACAACAACAACAACCAAACAAAATGTCAACATTTATTGCTCTAACTATGGGCTCTCTTGGTGACTCAGATGGTAAAGAGTCTGCCCATAATGTAAGAAACCTGTGTTCGATCCCTGGATGGGAAGATTTCCTAAAGAAGGAAATGACAACCCACTCCAGTATTCTTGCCTGGTAAATCCCACGGACAGAGGAGTCTGGCGGGCCACAGTCCCTAGTCTCACAAAGATGTGAACACTAGTGAGTGAATAACACCCACAATCTGACATGTATAGCTATGGGCTAAATTACGTCTCCTTAAAATCCTTATGTTGAAGTCCTAACTACAGCATGACTGCATGTGGATTTGCAAGAAGAGGAGGAAAAATATCTTCCCTCTCATAACCATGTGAGAACATCACAAAAAGACCTCTGGATATTGTGACAACTGAACTTGTGACAGACCATTGCCTTGGTTACAGTCTGGCCACTGTAACCAAATGTAGGACAAATGCAGGACAGAGTAGTGTAATGCTTCACAGTCTTTAAAAAGGAGATTGTTACAGCAGGCAGGTAATATCCTATAAACACAAGGAGTCCATTACAAAGGAAAGGAGGAACCTCCAGACTGACGGCAACCACACCCTTTGAATGATGAATGTCCTGGAAGTAGAATGTCCTGAAACCAGTCATGGGGAGAGGTGGAAATCTCCTGTGTTCCAATATAGCATGTTGCTCATTGTGCTCTCTTTACAGTAAAATTAGCCTTATAGATAAAAAGTACTCATCATGCACCTAAGCCATGACACTTCTGATCTAAGCTAATTAAGGACAAAAATCCTTCCTCTCCTCAGGGAGGTGGACCCCAAACTCCTCCTTCCCCAGTGAGTATTCCACTCCTGCACTTGTATGTCCTTCATAACTGACTTGCCAAAGAAACCCAGAGCACCAGCTCCTCACCTGTTTGCCCACTCTCCCTATGAGAGTGTATTCTTCCTTAAATAAAATTTCACTTTGCTTTATTAACCTCTCTGCTTGTCTCTGAATTCTTTCATGATGAGGCAAGAAACTTAAATTCACTGGGAATAAGGTGACTGCTGAAGTGCTAACCTTTGGAAAGTTGGTAGAAACTTGAAGCTTACATGTAACCCGGCCAAATTCCCCACAGGATTTAAGCAAGATCAGAATTTCATAACAGAAAAAATGAAAAAAAAATTTTTTTTTACAGTTAGCAAAAAAATCTGATGTTATTTATAGGGGAGCAATAAATAATTGTGGATTTCTTATTAGAAAACATGGAGGCCAAAGGAAGTGCAAGACTGTTAATAAACTGTTGAAAGAAGTGCAAACCCATAATTCTATATGCAATGAAAATATCCTTCAGGAGAGAGGGTTAAGTTTTTCTCAGATGAAGGAAAAATAAGAGAAGTTATTGTCAGTATATCAAGTCTATAAAAATTATTAAAGATTTCCATACAGAAGAGTGCTATATGAGAAGAAAACTTAGAATATGAAAAATAAAGAATAACAGCAGAGATATCATATTGTGAAATGAGTGTATCTCCTGCCATATCAATAAACAAAAAAAATGCCACAGCCATCATCAATTTCTGGCCTCCAAATATGAATGAGATCCCCCAAAACTGTCATCCAGAGATGATGCCACCCCCATCACACCATTCCCCCTCACCCCACCCCGACTCCACAATAATTGATGAAGAGTTTCCAGGAATACAAGAAGCAAGGTGAACAGGGAAACAGAATTGGCCCCAGATAGCGGCGGTGCATATGAAAGAAATGCATTCAATGAACCCAGAAGCTTGCCTCTTCCCATAAATAGAACTCTAAATTCCTTAACTTGATATCTGATCTTTGATGTTCAGATTACCTGCTCCCTTTGTTGCAAATCTGTATATAGCCTGACTCTCCCTCCTTCTTCCTCGGAGCAATTTTCTCAGAGCTACTGAGATGCTATCTCCCAGACTCAGAATACTAAACATCCCCACAAAATAAAATAACACTCTACTTTCAAGTTGTAACTATATATTTTGTCAGCAGTTTCAAGATATGCATAATAAAAGCATACCTTATGTATGTATGACTTAAATCAAATCCCTTGCAATTATGCAGTGGAAGTGACAAATGGATTCAAAGGATTAGATCTGACAGATGAGTGCTTGAAGTTCATGACATTGTACAGGAAGCAGTGATCAAGACTATCCCTAACAAAAATAAGTGCAAAAAAGCAAAATGACTGTCTGAGGAAGCCTTACAAATATCTGAGAAAAGAAGAGAAGCTAAAGGCAAAGGAGAAAAGGAAGGATATACCCATTTGAATGCAGAGCTCCAAAGAATAACAAGGAGAGACTACTGAAAGCCTTCCTCAATGATCAATACCAAAAATAGAGGAAAACAAGAGAATGGGAAAGACTAGAGATCTCTTCAAGAAAATTAGAGATACCAAGGGAACATTTCATGCAAAGATAGGCTCAATAAAGGACAGAAATGGTATGGACCTAACAGAAGCAGAAGACATTAAAAAGAGGTAGCAAGAATACACAGAAGAACTATAAAAAGAAAAAAAAAATCTTCATGACCCATTTAACCACGACAGTGTGATCACTCACCTAGAACCAGACATCCTGGAATGTGAAGTCACGTGGGCCTTAAGCTAGTGGGGGTGATGGAATTCCAGTAGAGCTATTTCAAATCCTTAAAGATGATGTTATGAAAGTGTTGGAGTCAATATGGCAGCAAATTTGGAAAACTCAGCAGTGGTCACAGGACTAGAAATGTATTTTCATTCCAATCCCAAAGAAAGACAATGCCAAAGAATGTTCAAACTACCGCATAATTGCACTCATGTCACATATTTTGCTAGCATGCTCAAAATTCTCCAAGCCAGGCTTCAACAGTACATGAACTCTGGAATTCCAGATGTACAAGATGGATTCAGAAAAAGCAGAGGAACCAGAGATCAAATTGGTGACATCTGTTGGATCATCAAAAAAGCAAGAGAGTTCCAGAAAAACATCTACTTCTTCTTCATTGACTACACCAAAGCATATGACTGTGTATATCACAGCAAACTGTGGAAAATTCTTAAAGAGATGTGGATACCAAACCACTTGACCTGCCTCTTGAGAAATCTGTATACAAGTCAAGAAGCAACAGTTAGAACCAGACATGGAACAACAGACTGATTCCAAATCGGGAAAGGAGTAGATCAAGGTTTATATTGCCACCATGATTATTTAACATATATGCAGATTACATCATGAAAAATTCCAGGCTGGAAGAAGCACATGTTGGAATCAAGACTGCAGGGAGAAATATCAATAACCTCAGATACACAGATGACACCATGGCAGAAAAGTGAAGAGGAACTAAAAAGCCTCTTGATGAAGTGAAAGAAGAGAGTGAAAAGTCAACATTCAGAAAACTAGGATCATGGCATCCAGTCCCATCATTTCATGTCAAAAAGATGAGGAAACAATGGAAACAGTGAAAGATTTTATTTTGGGGGCTGCAAAATCACTGCACATGGTGAATGCAGTCATGAAATTTAAAGACACTTGCTCTTTGGAAGAAAAGCTATGACCAAGCTAGACAGCGTATTAAAAATCAGAGACATTTGATTTTGCCAACAATGTCCATCTAGTCAAAGGTATGGTTTTTCCAGGAGTCATGTATGAATGTGAGAGTTGAACCATAAAGAATGCTGAGCACTGAAGAATTGATGCTTATGAACTGTGGTGTTGGAGAAGACTCTTGAAAGTCCCTTGGGCTACAAGGAGATCCCATCAGTCCATCCTAAAGGAAATCAGTCCTGAATATTCATTAGAAGGACTGATGTTGAAGCCGAAACTCCAATACTTTAGCCACCTGATGCAAAGAACTGATTCATTGGAAAAGACCCTGATGTTGGGAAAGATTGAAGGTGGGAGCAGAAGGGGAAGACAGAGGATGAGATGGTTGGAAGGTATCACCGACTCAATGGACATGATTTTGAGCAAGCTCTGGGAGTTGGTGATGAATAGGGAAGCCTGGCATGCTGCAGTCCATGGGGTCCCACAGAGCCAGGCACGACTGAGTGACTGAACTGAACTGATAATAAAAACTTTTCTACTTTTGAGTCATTTAATTCTATATGACTATTAAAACCACAATGGGGGACCAGGATGGGGAATACATGTAACTCTATGGCTAATTCATATCAATGTATGACAAAACCCACTGAAAAATTAAAAAAAATTAAAAAAAAAAAAAAAACCACAATCTAATTGAATTTTCAATAGCTTGCTAGCTAGCTAGCTAGATGTGGATATAGATATATATCAACTACAATACCAAAGGGAAGGTGATGGGAAGGTGATGGAACCTTCCTAATGTAAAATCACTACTTGATGTGTTAATATATCAATTTTAAGTAAAATGTGAAAGTTAATTATGCATATGCAGCAACACCAAAAATATAAAAACAGAAAGACTTAAAAGATAATAGAAGAATTAAAATGGAATAATAAGATATGTTTAAATAACTCAAAAGGTATGTAGAAAAGAGAAGTAGAGAAATGTATACATAGATGTGTATATATATGTATATATATAAAGCAACCAGAAAATAATGAAACGACAGATCAAATCAAAACATGTCAAAATTATATTGAATTTAATGACAAATCCATTGTTTAATGACTTAAAGCAATTCCAATACATTCGTTATTCAGGAGATTCATTTCAAATATAGTGATATATGCTGGTTAGCTGTAGAAGGATAAGAATGATTCAACCACATTAATGCTAATCAGAAGAAAGCAGTGATTATATTTATATCAATAAATAACAAAATAAATAAGAAAATAGAATATTAATAAAGATAAAGACACACTAAAGGAATAAATTCATCAGGAAGATATAGCAATACTAAATATACAGTTAACTAATAAAGGAGCTTCATAATATAAGATGAAAAACTCATAGAACTGAAAGGACCAATAGAAAAATCCATTATTATAGATGGAGACTACAATGGTCCTTTTAAAGTAATATATAGAAGTACCAGACAGAAATCAGCAAGAGTATAGACTATAACACCATCAACCAAAGGGATATGATATGTATAAAGCACTTCCTCCTACAATAAATGCACTGTATTTTCAATTGTGTGTGGAATATTCACCAAGATAAACTGTGTTTTGTGTCTTAATCCCAACTCAAAAATTTCTAAAAAATTCAAGTCATAGAGTGATATTCTTTGACATTAATGAAATTAACAGAAGATAATAGCAAAATCTACCAAACATTTTGGAAAAATACTGCAAGTTTCTATGTAATTCATATGATTTCAGGTGGCCTCAGCCTGCAATGGAGTAGGACCTGGGTTCCCAACCAGATACTGAGTTGGGTCATAGCAGTGACAGCACCAGATCCTAGCCACTAGACCAGAGGTCAGTGACAAGGGCCCTGGCCCTTCAGCTTTGCAGAAAAAAATTTCCACAAACACAGAAAGTGGTGAAGCAAGTAAAGTATTTATTAGGAGGAAAAGAGTATATTATAGTTCATGTGGATAGACACATGGGTAGCCTCAGAGGGAGAGTCACTGATTTGCGCCCTCTTGGTAGTTTGAATTTCTTTTATAAGGCATTTCTTCTGGATTTCCTTTGGCCAGTCATTAAGATTTGCCTGGTTACCGTCCATGTTTGGTATATCTCAGGATCCTCCCACGTGTGTTCACCTATCTCTGAGCCAAGATGGATTCTACCAAAAAGGCATCTGGTTAGAATATCCCTTGACATGACCCCCATTGGCCTCCAAGGAGTCTTTTTCTGTATTTGTGTAGTCGGGGAGGTCTCCTGATCTTGGAAATAAGAAATATGTGGTCCGTGCAGGGTCGAGCTTCCTCTCTTTACTGCCCTGCTATTCTGTTTTGGAGTTTTAGTCAATAGAGAGTGAATACCCTATTGCTTTACCCTGGAGGGGTCCATCTGCCTCGTGAGTCACGTAGATCATTGTGAATAATTAGAAAATATTTTGAGGTGAAGGGAAAGGAAACTCAATCTGGTATTCTTACCTGGAGAATCCCATGAACAGAGGAGCCTGGAGGGCTACAGTCCATGAGGTTGCTAAGAGTCAGACACGATTGAGTGACTAATACTTGAGGTGAAGGAAATTAAAACTGTAACATCAAAATATGTGGTAATCAGCTAAAACAATGCTCAAGGGAAGATTTCTAACAAGTGCCTCTATTAGAAAAGAAGAAAGATCTCAAACCAATAATCTTAGCTTGCTCCTTACAAAACTAGTAAACAAAAATAAAATAAATCTGAGTATGCAGAATGAAGGAAATAATAAAGATGAGAACAGAAATAAATTGAAAAGAAAGAAACAATAGAGAGAATCAAGGAAAACTAAAACTGGTTCTTGGGGAAAAAATTAATAAAATAGATGAACATCTAGCAAAATTGGAAAAATATGACCCAAATTAGCAAAATGAGAAATGAAAGATGCACTATCACTCAGACTCTGCAGACATCAAAAGTATACCAAGGGAAATGAGCTAATTTTTTCAAAAACAAAAAAACACAACCACAAGTCATTAAAAAATGAAATGAAAAACCAGAATAGCCTTATGTGTAGACATGAGTTGAATTTGTCACATAAAATCCCCTATGAGAGCCTGCCAACCTTCTTTCCAGGTGTTCTGTACCGCCTGGTCTCCATGGTTCTGGGAACAATGTGTATTCATACTCCTCCCTAGGAGTGGCTGTTTTTCGTGTGTGTTTGCTTCCTTTTCTTTAAACTTCTTTTTTTTTAATTGAATAAAAGGTACTTTAAATTTGATAGTGCTTGACAATTTTCAAAAGTGTTTGCTTTTTTTGTTTCCCCCTGATCCCTTCACTTATCTGCATGGAGTTTTCACAAGTGCCCTAAAAGCAGTAGCCCCAGTTACCAAGTCTGCACACATTCAGGCTTCTGCTCTACATTGTGAGTCTTCAGTCACTCAGTCGTGTCAACTCTTTGTGACCCCATGAACTGTAGCCAGGCAGGTTTCTCTGTGCATGGGGTTTTTCAGGCAAGAATAATGGAATAGGTTGCTCTTTAGTGTCGAGTGGGAGAAAATTCCTGATGAAGCTTTTCGCCTCTCCTCAAAGACTGCTGGTCTCCCTTGCAAGTCTTCACTGAACGGCACTGAAGATCGCTGGGCTCTTTCCAAGATTTTTAGTGTCTTTAGAGGGTTTGTAGACAAAGCTGTCAAGAAGTTAATGAATTATCTCACTCTTCTGCAACATTGGAGGCTACATGCTCTCTACCTGCTCACACTCAGTCTTCACCTGTGTGTCAGATTTTAGATGCTCAACTCTTCTGGGCTCTATTTCTCTTCTCTCTCTCTGCAGGCAACATCTCCCTTTAGATTTTGGGTCAGTTCATTATTCTGTAAGTTCAGATTCCCAAGGAGTTAAAGGCATTGGAAAAGTTAGTCTAGCTTTTTCTTTCAGTGTGTGAAAGAACCTGCTTGCATAATTGTATATTCTGGGGCAAAAATATTAGATTGAACTTCTTTCTTTAATTAGCAATTTTTAAGATCTTTCTGTACCTGCGAACATGAATCTTCTTTATTTTGCTGTACTATAGAGTATTTCTTAATATATATTTACAGCATGTAATGTAATCAATTCCTAAGCAATGCTCACAAATTTTAAATTTTTAAGTCAAAAATAGCATATATAGAAGTCTTAAATATATCTATGTGATTATTCAATAAGATAATCATATGCAACTTGAAGTGGTGGTACAAATAACTGACTTATCTTTCTAAAGCACAAGTCTAATCATGTGTCTCTCACATTGCAGTCGTTTGATTTTTTCTCCACAGTGAAGTGAAGTTGCTCAGTTGTGTCTGGCTCTTTACGACACCATGGACTGTAGCCTACCATGCTTCTCCATCCATGGGCTTCTCCAGGCAAGAATACTGGAGTGGGTTGCTGTTTCCTTCTCCAGGGGATCTTTTAGACCCAGGGATCAAACCCAGGTCTCCTGCATTGCAGGCAGAGGCTTTAACCTCTGAGCCACCAGGGAAGCCCCTTTTTCTCTGTAGTTAAATCCAAGGCAGCCTAATTTTGTTGGTACCTTTTTCTATGCAATTTTGACCAATTATAATAGTCAAAGTACTATGGATGGCTCAGAAGATAAAGAATCTGCCTTCAATGCAGGAGACACAAGAAACATGAATGTGAGAGATCCCCTGGAGAAGAAATGACAACCCACTCCAGTACTCTAGTCTGGGAAATCCCCTGGATAGAGGAGCCTTGCAGGCTATACTCCATGGGGTTGTAAAGAGTTGGACAAGACTGAACACATGTTAATTATAATACATATAAGAGAAAAATATGTTGTTCTTGTGCTACTAACTTACAGTAATTTTGGAGGAAAATTGGCTAAAACTTCAAACAGTGGAATACAACAGAATGCAAAGAGTTCAAGAAATGGTACTAAGACCTTGTAGAGATTCAGAAGCTTCCATGTTTCATAGTATATACATTAAAGAGGGGTTAGGTATGTACGTATGGATGTGAGAGTTGGACTGTGAAGAAAGTTGAGTGCCGAAGAATTGATGCTTTTGTACTGTGGCATTGGAGAAGACTCTTGAGAGTCCCTTGGACTGCAAGGAAATCCAACCAGTCCATCCTAAAGGAGATCAGTCCTGGGTGTTCATTGGAAGGACCAATGCTTAAGCTGAAACTCCAATACTTTGGCCACCTCATGTGAAGAGTTGACTCATTGGAAAAGACCCTGATGCTGGGAGGGATTGGGGGCAGGAGGAGAAGGGGACGACAGAGGATGAGATGGCTGGATGGCATCACCGACTCGATGGGCATGAGTTTGAGTAAACTCTGGGAGTTGGTGATGGACAGGGAGGCTTGGCGTGCTATGATTCATGGGGTCACAGAGTCGGACACGACTGAGCGACTGAACTGAACTGAACAGAGGGTTAGGAATGTGGCTTCCCTGGTGGTTCAGATGGTAAAGGATCCACCTGTAATTCTGGAGACTTGGGTTTGATCTCTGGGTTGATAAGATCCCTTGGCAAAGAAAATGGCAATCCACTCCAGTATTCTTGCCTGGAGAATCCCATGGCAAGCTACCATCCATGGAATATCAAAGAGTTGGACATGATTGAGTGACTAACACACTAGGGTTAGGAACAAGAAGCATGAAGCTTTAAGCATCTGCAAGACATGTTAGAAGAACAGTGAGAAAACTTTTCATTCTCATAAATAGAACATTTAATAAAATGTAATGTGGCTTTGGATAAAATTCATAGAAATTTTTCATGTTAATTGGAGAAGACAAAGGCACCCCACTCCAGTACTCTAGCCTGGAGAATCTCAGGGACGGCAGAGCCTGGTGGGCTGCCATCTATGGGGTCGCACAGAGTTGGACACAACTGAAGTGACTTAGCAGCAGCAGCAGCATTTGTGTTAATAAAACTTTAAGATCAAGATTTTATAAAGTCAAATGCTGTGAATTGTCAGAGTGCTGGGTTAAAAATGATCAGTAAGGCAATGCAAAGGTTGTTATAGAATATTTCTCTGCCAATGATTATGAAAGACCAAAGGAAAAAGGACAAAACATGGATACAAAGTCTCACTTTAAATGTATGCTATTCATTTAAATTGGAGCTATCTTATTGAAGATAATGAGAAAAAGCAAGAAGCTCTCTACTTTCTCAGGGCCTTCTTAAAGTTATTCAATACAAATTATTACTTGAAATAATTTTTAAAATTATTAAAAAGGTACAATGCAATCTCTGAATCTAAATAATCTAAAAACATAAAACATATTTCCTCCTTTAGTCTCTAGAATGTATATGTTTCATATGTGAAAAATAATTTGTGAATCAAGTAGTAAATGTGTTAAATCAGACTCTCACTTAATCAAGTATGTAGATCTTAGGTTAATTAAGAAACAGATTCCTTAAGGCCACTTGCAGATTGCATTTAAGAGAGTGCTCTGTAGCCTCAAAGGCAAAGACAAAGAGGGCACATAGAATTCAACTCTTCAGAATATACCACTTCGGCATGTAAATTATTTCTAGTTGAAGACAATCAGTACCCAACAGAATCAGGTAAACTTCTATCTCTACCCTAGCTAACTAAAAGAATTTCAATGAGAGGCCTAGCCCAGAGAGAACTATTACCAGAGGTAACTTTATTATCTGAAAGAGTTAACTGCATGGCTGGGAAAATGTCTGATTAGCAAACATCTGATCCTCTTCCAGTCCTTGAATTGCCCTCTTTCCCTTCCAAACTCCAAGTCCCTCTCCCATCCACAGCTCAGGGTGGCACATAATCCATAGCTGCCTGTTTGATTTCAAGTCTCGTGTTTTCACAGGGCCTTCCCTGGTAGCTCAGACAGTAAAGAATCTGCCTGCAACGTGGGAGACTTGGATTTACTTCGTGGGTCAGGAAGATCCCCTGGAGAAAGGAATGGCTACCGACTCCAATATTCTTGCCTGGAAAATCTCATAGACAGAGGAGCCTGGTGGGCTGTTACAGTCCATGGGGTTGAAAAGATCGGACATGACTGAGTGACTAACTCTTTCGCTTTCCCATGTATATGAAATTCATTTTTCTTCTGTTAATCTGATTTTGTCAATTTAATTATTCAGCCCACCAAAGAACCTTAAGGGCTTCCCTGGTGGTTCAGACGGTAATGAATCTGCCTACAGTGAAGTATACCTGGGTTCAGTCTCTGGGTCCAGAAGATGCCCTACAGCAGGAAATGGCAACCCCCTCCAGTATTCTTGCCTGCAGAATTCCATAGACAGTGGAGCCTGGTGGGCTACAGTAAGTGAGGTCACAAATAGTTGGACATGACTGAGTGACTGACATGGACAGAGAGAACCTCAAAGGCAAGAAAAAAAAAATAATTTCTGCCTCAACAATATAGTGCTTTTATTGATTGGTTGATTGTTCGCTCCAAGTAAAAGTAAGAGAAAATGTGTGACTGTGAATTAGAGGATTGGTGTTAGGCTTGAGAACCTCAGAATGAGACATCTTGAAGTTCTCTAATAGGCAGTAATAACTGAGAGGATGTTCAACAGAAGTTAGACATAGTAGATTGAAGATATTTACCTCTTTTTTTATTTTGTTAATAGAATAGATAGGTAAAAGGGTCATTCTTAAGGTCTTAGTTTAGAGAAAAGTTAGTAATGGCCTAAGTTTGGGAATTTACATAAGAAAAACAAATGAAGGCACATTTGCCATAAATATGTCATGAGTGAGAAGCAAATTAATCAATACAAGATCTAGTTTCTAAAAGAAATGGAAGATATGCAAAAATATACTCTTTCTGTGCAACAATTATCTGGAAGTGAATAGTAGCTGACTCCTTTAGAATGGCAAAAATAAATGCTATTTGGCTATCATGTTCACTACTGTCTATTAGCATACCAGAATTTTTCATTTTTATTATTTTACTTCAATTGTACTAGTTTTCTTGTCCTTTTTGATGTGTGATCTTGTTGGCCCTAGCTTAAAGTTATCCCTGTGGATATTTAAAAAAAAAAACACCGTTGCATCAAAATGACATAATCTGTTCCATATATTCAACATGGAGCTAATGAAGACTCTAAAAGAAATAGTCTATGGGACACAAATGTGCATTTTGTAAATGGGACACAAATATAGATTTTCTTAATTATATCAACTCTTCACTAATTAGATTCTACATAATGGATTAAAATATTCAACGTGTCTGCAGTGCCACTTTGGAACAGGTTCTGAGCTAGATCCCTGTCCACAGATGTATAAAAAAATACTCTGAGTTTGATGGTTTGTGGAAGAAAAGATCTCATGCAAACAAAAGGTAAGGACTGAGAGGGTAGCATTGTGGGCGCTCATCTGGGAAGGCAGCTCCTTATACACAAATGAGCATGTGATTTAGGGCAGGAATTTAGGTGAGCATGTTCAAAAGGCAAAGCTTCTTACAGAAAGGGATACTCGTGGTGGTGGTGGTGGTGGTTTAGTCACTAAGTCATGTCCTACTGTTATTGCTCCAAGTACTGTAGCCTGGCATCTGTCCTTGGGAGTTCCTAGGCAAGAAAACTGGAGCAGATTGCCATTTCCTTCTCCAGGGGATCTTCCTGACTCAGGGATAGGATTCAGGTCTCCTGCCTTGCATGTAGTCTCCTTACTGACTGAACCACCGGGGAAGTCTTAGGTGAGGATGTTCAAAAAACAAGGCTTCACAGAGAAAGAGATACTTGAGCAACATTCAAAAATTGTACTTTTCAAGACCGTAAGAAAGAGCAATTTGGTCAAAGAGAACACTAGTGTTCACTCATGCATTGATGTTAAACCCAAAATGATTAGATGGCTGTGGTGATATTTATGCCTCACACAAATTAAGATCATTGAAAAATACAATTATCAATTTGAAAACTGAACTGTATTTACTCTTTGTAATAGCAACAGCTCTGGTTTTAATGACTGTTTTCCCTGAATATTATTTTTTATGATTCTAATTAATTTCCCTGATCATTTTAAAGATTCTTCAAACCCATTTGCTTAAGTAGCCTTTCAAAAAGAATCAGTAGTAAATGTTAAATATAAGCCAGATATCATACTCTCTTTTTCTAAGTTTCTTAGTAAAAAATCAACATTGTCTTGCCTCTCTTCAGAAATTGTAAGTGTTTAACTGTGTTGCATAAATAACAAAGTCATTTCAATTTTTAATGAGATTCTTAGTTGAAATAGAAGACATGGTAAGAGAGAAAGAAAGCATTTTATAACTTTTTAAAATCTATTTCCTTCATCTATATTTTGAGAGTTAATACAAGCTTTAGTTTTGCAAAGCAATACATTTTAGAAACACTGTCTCTCCCAATTTTCTTTTTTTTCAAGTGAGGTACAGGGGAGAAAATTCAAAACTAAAGCATCTTTTACTAATTTTTTGAACTGTTACTTCTTCATTTTGGTTATATTGAAATTTGTTAAAGTAATTCTGTTAGAGGTTTTGGCAGAGCTAACATCAGGCTTTAATTTATCAGAGTAAGTTTTGTAAGGAATTTTTCTGTTCTTTGGCTAAGAGTTGGCATTTTCTGTATGATTAAAAGTTAATGTGCTTTAGTTTGGAATGAGAACTATTGAACATATTGTGTGAAAACAGATTTATGCCTTAAAATGTTTCAAATGAAAAAATTGGTGGTGTCATTCTTCTTCTCTTAATGTTTTTATTCTATTTTTTTTCTTTAGTACTTCCTCCAGCTCTATCTCTTGAGAAATAAATACTTAAATTGGATAAATTCAATTACACTTTAATGCCTCTTTTGTTTTTCAAAAAACTAATTAGAAGTTATTGAGTTAAAAACTATTAGTGGTTTCAAAATATATTAGAACTGTGGAAGGTAAAATGCTGTTGGTTACATAAACCTTGTGCCTTTGAATCTATACACGCATATGTTATTCATTGAAGCAAATATATTTATATTAAGAATGGTAAATATATATGTAAGTAATTGAAAAATTAACTGAGGTGAATTTAAGGATGGAAGTAAGATAAAAAGTTTAGGCAGAATTAGTATTGGAATAATAAGTTCTATTTTTCAATTTATAACACTTGTTGAATTATTTCTGTATGTGACCTATAGCACCAGAGTCTGGGAATATAATCAGGCCTAGTACTTGCACTCATAGAGCATAATATTCAATGAAGAGATGGTACAAAAAGTATTTTAGGCAACTGGCTCCTCTCTGGTTTTATAACAGAAGCATGAAAGCTCTGTTTTATTCTTCAGGGAGTAGATCCATGGAAATGCCTACAAAAGACAACAAGAACCAAGGCCAGCCTGGAAATGATTTAAAAATTAGGCATCTGTGACACATAAAATAATATTAAATCTCTCCCTGTCCAATGAGCCCAGATGTTTAAAACACTAAGTCCTAGCTCTTATGGGTTTTTAAAAAATATTTTTGAAGTTATCTTCTATGGAAATAAATAATATTATTAACTTACTCTTTAATGTATCATAATTATAATTTTTGATAGATATATAACATAAATGTATATAGAATGATTAAACTATATAAAAAGAGAGAAACCTAATCTAAGTTGAGGTGATAATGAAGGTTTCTGAAGAAGTGACATTTAAAGTAAATCTTATAGAATGTAGAGAAATTTGTTTTGTACTAAATAGGAGGGAAAACATGTCAAAAGGAAATTAGCCTAGGAGAAGATCCTGAGTGAAATGAAATATTATGCCTTCAGAGGAGCTGATAGAAGACCGTGGACCATTTTGATAGAAGGAGAAAAGATTGAAGAAATAAGCAGAAGAGAAATGGCGAGCTAGTGTGTGTGTGTGTGTGTGTGTGTGTGTGTGTGTGTGTGTGTGTGTAAACATTTACATATATTTAAAAATAGTAAAAGGAAGTTGCTGAAAAACTTTAGGCATTGGTGTGAGATGATCACATTTACATTGTTTGAGGAATGGATTAGGAGGATTTGGAGTAGATATGAATACACTAGAAAGGAAGCCAAAGCTGTGGATGATCATTTCTTAGCCTGAAGAGAAGTAGATGGATTTGAAAAATATATTTAGAAAGTAAAAATGGTATATTTTGATGGGGCTTGCATATCGGAGGCAGAGGAGGGCCACTGTCAAGGGTTTTGCTTCTAATAAAATAAAAAGCAGAGTTTTTAATTATAATCTAAGGGGAAAAGTCATATTGTAAACTTTGCCTAACATAGGCATATCTCATTTTGAAAAAAAAAAAAAAGATCAAATAAGCCTCAAAATCAAAATTAGGAAATGGTTCTCAGTTCCTATAATGTACATTAGTCATGATTAGAAAGTGACCTGGATATGTGGCGTAGTCACAAAAGTGAATGCACTATTTTTTTTAAAAAGTAAGAGCTATAGAAAAAAATTTAATGGACACACACATATATGTATATATTTCCTTTAGATTCTCCGCTAGCAAATATATTTTAGCCCAATTTATTGAGGTGGCTTTTTAGTATAAACAAAACAAATCAAAGGTACAGCAACCAGTTATAAATAATTTTTATTTCATCTTTAATGAAATTAATAAAGGGATCTTACAATACCCTCTAGTTTAGTCAGCTTCCTGCAAGCATGTGTCATATTATCATGTCCAATGCCTTATTCATCAAAAGTGCCCTACATACTCCCGGCCATATACACTGAGATTGTCTACTGAGGTCTAGTGAATCTGAAATAACTTGCCTAAGGTTACAATGCTGATGAGGAAAACAAAGAAAAAGAAAAACAATATGTTTTCCTCCTTTCTCTTAGAGTGATATACTTATTGCTGGGCTTACCTCTTGTCTTAAAACCAACTTGCCCTTCTTCACCCCAGTCAAACAATTATTGTTATGAACAGGTTCCTGGGACCTCAGCTTATTCAGAAGCTACTTCTTGGAATGATAGCTTGGTCCTGGTGTGCCTTATTGAAAATCAGTTCTTCATTTCTTCAGATCTTTATTTTGCCTTAACGAACCAATGTCTCACGTGTACATCTGGGAATCTGAAAATTAACTAATGTTTTACAGTTACCAGGTCTTGAAAGTTTAGTATTTATTTATCCCTTCTTTCAGTAGCTACATGCCTCCTGCTCCTCAGATGAGTCCACAGGCTGATTTAATCCAAAGTACAGTGGTTTCCCACTGGGTAGTGGTAGTGTGCTCAACTGGCTCCTTCCCTTTACCATACTTTGGCCCCTGACTCAAAAATGGAAAATCTAATACTGTCCAGAGTATTTTGAAGCAGAATTTTAGGATTAAGAACCACCTGAATAAGAGAATAAAATATATTTCATAGACCTGAAGAACAACATCAGGTTTGAATCTATAACATATTCCCATCAAATTTACAAAGTGTACATTATGTGGTGATTCTCACTCTTCTGATAAACAAAGATATTCTTTTTTGTAGGCTGCCTTCTTCTCTAAGAACCTTTTCACAAACCTAGAATTTGTTTTGCAGTCACTTTTTGGTTTTGGCTGCTAATTAATACCTGCTGAGATCTTAACTGGCAATTCAGGTAGAAATTAATGATGCCTCAGAATTTAACCAATCCAGACAATGTTTGCATTTTATAAACATTACATTTCAATGGATGAAGTCAAGCATTGCATTTCTGGCCAAAAAGGTTGTGATTTTTTGTTTTTTTTTAAATTTGATTTATTTATTTTTTTCAAAGTTTTTAAATTTTTATAATACTGTGTTGGTTTTGCCACACAACAGTGCAAATTGGCCATAATTATACATACATCCCCTGTCTTGAAACTTCTATCCCCATGCCCCTATCTTGTCCCTCCAGGTCATCAGAGAGCACCAGATTGGGCTTCTTGGGCTACACAGAAACTTCTCACCAGCTGTCTACCTTACACACAGGAGTGTACATATGTTGATGCTACTTGTTCCATTTGTTCCACTCTCTCCCTGCCCCACCGCATCTGCAAATCCACTCTCTACATCTGTGTCTCCATTCCTTCCCTGAAAATAAGTTCATCAATACTATTTTTCTAGATTCTATATATATGCATTACTATGCTAATATTCCAATGGGAATATATTTCCTTTTCTCCTTTGCTTTTCGCTTCTCTTCTTTTCACAGCTATTTGTAAGCCCTCCTCAGACAACCATTTTGCCTTTTTGCATTTCTTTCCCATGGGGATGGTCTTGATCCCTGTCTCCTGTACAATGTCATGAACCACTGTCCATAGTTCATCAGGTACTCTATCAGATCTAGTACCTTAAATCTATTTCTCACTTCCACTGTATAGCCATAAGGGATTTGATTTATGTCATACCTGAATTGTCTAGTGGTTTTCCCTACTTTCTTCAGTTTAAGTCTGAATTTGGCAATAAGGAGTTCATAATCTGAGCCACAGTCAGCTCCTGGTCTTGTTTTTGCTGACTGTATAGAGCTTCTCCATCTTTGGCTGCAAAGAATATAATCAATCTGATTTTGGTGTTGATCATCTGGTGATGCCCATGTGTAGAGTCTTCTCTTGTGTTGTTGGAAGATGGTGTTTGCTATGACCAGCGCGTTCTCTTGGCAAAACTCTATTAGCATTTGCCCTGCTTAATTCTGTACTCCAAGGCCAAATTTGCCTGTTACTCCAGGTGTTTCTTGACCTCCTACTTTTGCATTCCAGTCCCCTATAATGAAAAGGACATCTTTTTTTTTTTTTTTTTTTTTTTTTTTTGGTATTAGTTCTAAAAGGTCTTGTAGGTCTTGATAGAACTGTTCAACTTCAGCTTCTTCAGGTTAATGGTTGGGACATAGGCTTGGATTACCATGATATTGAATGGTTTGCCTTGGAAACAACAGAGATCATTCTGTCATTTCTGAGATTGCATCCAAGTACTGCATTTAGGACTCTTGTTGACCATGATGGTTACTCCATTTCTTCTAAGGGATTCCTGCCCACAGTCATGAGTTAAAATTCACCCATTCCAGTCCATTTTAGTTCGCTGATTCCTAGAATGTTGATATTCACTCTTACCATCTCCTGTTTGACCACTTCCAAATTGCCTTGATTCATGGACCTAACATTCCAGGTTCCTATGCAATATTGCTCTTTACAGCATCAGACCTTGCTTCTATCACCAGTCACATCCACAGCTGGGTATTGTTTTTGCTTTGGTGCCATCCCTTCATTCTTTCTGGAGTGATTTCTCCACTGATCTCCAGTAGCATATTGGGAGCTGGACTAGATGAATCACAAGCTGGAGTCAAGATTGCTGGGAGAAATATCAATAATCTCAGCTATGCAGGTGACACCACCCTTATGGCAGGAAGTGAAGAGGAGCTAAAAAGCCTCTTGATGAAAGTGATAGAGGAGAGTGAAAAAATTAGCTTAAAGCTCAACATTCAGAAAATTAAGATCATGGCGTCTGGTCCCATCACTTCATGGCAAATAGATGGAGAAACAGTGGCAACAGTGTCAGATTTTATTTTTCTGGGCTCCAAATTCACTGCAGATGGTGATTGCAACCATGAAATTAATAGACACTTACTCCTTGGAAGGAAAGTTATGACCAAACTAGATAGCAGAGACATTACTTTGTCAACAAATGTCCATCTAGTCAAGGGTATGGTTTTTCCAGTGGTTATGTATGGATGTGAGAATTGGACTGTGAGGAAAACTGAATGCTGAAATATTGATGATTTTGAACTGGGTGTTGGAGAAGACTCTTCGGAGTCTCTTGGACAGCAAGGAGATCCAACCAGTCCATCCTAAAGGAAATCGGTCCTAAATATCCATTGGAAGGATTGATGCTGAAGCTGAAACTCCAGTACATTGGCCACCTCATGCGAAGAGTTGACTCATTGGGAAAGACCCTGATGCTGAGAGGGATTGGGGGCAGGAGGAGAAGGGGGCGACAGAGGATGAGATGGCCAGATGGCATCACCGACTCGATGGATATAGGTTTGAGTAAGCTCCGGGAGTTGGTGATGGACACGGAGACGTGGCGTGCTGCGATTCATGGAGTCACAAAGAGTCGGACACGACTGAGCAATGAACTGAACTGAACTGATGCTAATATTGTATTTGTTTTTCTCTTTCTGACCTACTTCACTCTGTATAGCAGGTTCTAGGTTCATCTACCTCTCTAGAACTGACTCAAATCTGTTCTTTTTATGACTGAGTAATATGAAATTAAAAGACGTTTACTCCTTGGAAGGAAAGTTATGACCAACCTAGACAGCATATTAAAAAGCAGGGACATTACTTTGCCAACAAAGGTCCGTCTAGTCAAGGCTATGTTTTTTTCCAGTGGTCATGTATGGATGTGAGAGTTGGACTGTGAAGAAAGCTGAGCGCTGAAGAATTGATGCTTTTGAACTGTGGTGTTGGAGAAGACTTTTGAGAGTCCCTTGGACTGCAAGGAGATCAGTCCTGGGTGTTCATTGGAAGGACTGATGCTGAAGCTGAAACTCCAGTACTTTGGTCACCTCATGCGAAGAGCTGACTCATTGGGAAAGACCCTGATGCTGGGAGGGATTGGGGGCAGGAGGAGAAGGGGACGACAGAGGATGAGATGGGTGGATGGCATCACCGATTCGATGGACATGAGTTTGAGTAAACTCCGGGAGTTGGTGATGGACAGGAAGGCCTGAGAGTCCGACACGACTGAACGGCTGAACTGAATATTTCTTTGTATATATGTACATAGTATATAGAGAAGATGTGTCTTCTTATCCATTCATCTGTTGATGGCCATTTAGGTTACTTGCATGTCCTAGCTATTGTGAATAGTGCTGTTATGAACACTGGGGTACATGTGTCTTTTATTTTTTTATTTATTTTAATTTATTTTTATTAGTTGGAGGCTAATTACTTTACAATATTGTAGTGGTTTTTGTCATACATTGACATGAATCAGCCATGGATCATATAAAATTGTGGTTTTCTCAGAGTATATGCCCAGTAATGGAGTTGCTGAGTTATATGGTAGATTTATTCCTGCTTTTTAAGGAATCTCCATACTGTTCTCTGTAATGGCTGTATCAGTTTACATTCCCACCAACAGTGTAGCAGGGTTCCCTTTTCTCCATATCCTCTCCAGTATTTATTGTTTGCAGCTTTTTTGATGATGACCATTCTAACTAGTGTGAGGTGATACATCATTGTTTTGATTTGCACTTCTCTAATAATTAGTGATGTTGAGCATCTGTTCATGTGTTTATTGGCCATCTGTATGTCTTTTTTGGAGAAATGTCTCTTTAGATCTTCCATGCACTTTTTGATTGGGCTACTTATTTTTTTGATGTTGTGGTTGCATGAGCTGCTTATATATTCTGGAAATTAATCCTTAGTAAGTTGTTTAGTTTGCAATTTATTTTCACCATTCTGAGGGGTGTCTTTTAATCTTGCTTATTGTTTCCTTTGCAGTGTAAAGGCTTTTAAGTTTAATTAAAGTCCCATTTGCTTATTTTTCATTTATTTCCTTTAGGAAGTGGGCCAAAGAGGATCTTGCTGTGATTAGACTGTTATTTTCAAGCAGAGGGAAATTTTCTCATGTATACATAGATTTTATTTGTACATTTTTAGTCTTAAAATGGGCATAATTCTTGGAGATGAAGTAGGGCAATGTCATATTTTCTTTGGGATATTTTGTAGGTTATGTAAAAGTTTTCAGAAAGAAACTAAAATCGGTATGTAGAAAAATAAACTTTCTGAAAGATTACTAATAGCAGCTGTATGATATTTCATTTATGAGTTTCCAGTAGGAAAAAAATAAATCCATAAATAAGAATTTGGTGAGTAATAGTAGTTCTGTACTATAATTTAGTAGCAATCTTTAATAAAAATATTCAGTTGATAAAAAATAAAATTACCTCACGTATTTTAAGCTATTGTTTTGCATATGGTAAAATCTTTTTCAGTTCAGTTCAGTCTCTCAGTAGTGTCCGATTCTTTGTGACCCCATGAATCACAGCACGCCAGGCCTCCCTGTCCATCACCAACTCCCGGAGTTTACTCAAACTCATGTCCATCGAGCCGGTGATGCCATCCAGTCATCTCATCCTCTGTCGTCCCCTTCTCCTCCTGCCCCCAAATCCCTCCCAGCATCAGGGTCTTTCCCAATGAGTCAACTCTTCACCTAACGTGGCCAAAGTTGGAGTTTCAGCTTCAGCATCAGTCCTTCCAATGAACACCCAGGACTGATCTTCTTTAGGATGGACTGGTTGGATCTCCTTGCAGTCCAAGGGACTCTCAAAAGTCTTCTCCAACACCACAGTTCAAAAGCATCAATTCTTCGGCGCTCAGCTTTCCTCACAGTCCAACTCTCACATCCATACATGACCACTGGAAAAACCACAGCCTTGACGAGACGGACCTTTGTTGGCAAAGTAATGCTTTTGTTTTTTAAGATGCTACCTAAGTTGGTCATAACTTTCCTTTCAAGGAGTAAGCGTCTATTAATTTCATGGCTGCAATCACTATCTGCAGTGATTTTGGAGCCAAAAAAACCCAAAACAGAAGCTTTTTACGTTACCATAAAATTATATTATATTTTTTGTGTCCCTCCTCCACTCCCCAAAGTGAAATGTTTTCAACCAATTCTGTTAATATATCACAGCCACTCTTTACTAGATTTTAAGCATCTAAATGTTGAAGTTATGCACTACCTTTAAATATGTAAGGAGAATTGATCCAACATAATTTTTCCTTTTCAGAGGTAACCTTTCCTACACAATGTCTAGTTCATAAACTCCTCTAAAATTGGGTACTATTATGCCCAGACAACATATTTATTCATTATCTCCAGCATTTAGAAGAACATCCTGAAATCACAGCATACTCCTGTCTACTCTATGCCTTTGCATTTTTCTTCATGTTGCAATGTTCATCACTGCTCAGTCTTACCCCTACATAAGATGCTAGGGTTCTGTGTTGGTACACCCCAACCCAGAAGAAACTGAAACAGGTGAAATCTAAACAGTACTTTGTAAATAAGTTTAGTGAAGCCTCCCAAATCTGTTCACTCGCTGCTGACCTGTTCATCCCTGAAGATCTAAAATATAATTTTACACCTAGTAAGTTCTTCCAAAATGAGATTTTCATATCAGCTATCATATCCTGTGATGTTTTATCTTTCTTTTTTGATTGAGGACATTGTTTTATAGTTCTTTTGAATATCCTACATTACCTACCATGATTTTGGATGCTTTTGGTAAATTGCTGTTGATCAATGCTTAGAATATGGATGTGACTTTAAAACATACAGTACAGTGAAATGATCCTCTTTGTGGCTATTTGTATGCTAAACTCCAAGACAAATTAAAGCATATAAAATATGTTCCTTTGCATATAAAAATATGTTTAATTGGAAATTTCAAGTACATAGAAGGTAAAGAGACTAATATAAACTCATTTTATTTTTTTAGTACTTTCAATTTACTTAGAAAGCACTCAGAAATATTTAATTAATAAAGCTACCCTAATAAAAATAATTTGAATTTGATTTTATATATTAATAAACTGAGTTTTTAAAGGCAAGCAGCTTGATTAATTTCACAAAGGATTTCTACTTTTAAGGGAGTTTTATTTTTCTCTGATAGTGAGTCTATAACCCTGTTGTTCAGTCGCTAAGTTGTCTGACTTCAGAATCCCATGGACTGCAGAGCTCCAGAATTCCCTATCTTCCACTGTCTCCCAGAGTTTGCTCAAACTCATATCTATTTAGTCAGTGATACCATTCAATCATTTAATCCTCTATTTTCCCTTTTACCTCCTGCCCTCCATCTTTCCCAGCATCAGGGTCTTTTCCAACGAGTGGGCTGTTTGCATCAGGTGGTCAAAATATTGGAGCTTCAGCTTCAGCATCATTCCTTCCAATGAATATTCAGGGTTGATTTCCTTTAGGATTGACTGGTTTGATCTTGGAGTTTAAGGGATTCTCCAAAACCACAGTTCAAAAGTACCAACTCTTTGGTGCTCAGCCTTCTTTGTGGTCCAACTCTCACGTCCATGCATGACTTTTGGAAAAACCATAACTTTGACTATATGAATCTTTGTTGGCAAAGTGATGCATCTGCTTTTTAATATGCTGTCTAGGTTTGTCAATGCTTTCTTCAAGGAGCAAGAATCTTTTAATTTCATGGCTGTAGTCAGTCTGCTGTGATTTTGGAGTCCAAGAAAATAAAGTCTGTCACTGTTTCCCCTTTTTCCCTATCTATTTGCCATGAAGTGATGGGACCGGATGCCATGATCTTTGTTTTTTGAATTGAGTTTTAAGTCAGCTTTTTCACTCTCTTCTTTTACCCTCAATAAGAGGCTCCTTAGTTCCTCTTCACTTGCTGCCATTAAAGTGGCATCATCTCTACATCTGAGGTTGCTGATATTTCTGCTATGACCAGTGTGTCTCTTAATAAAACTCTGTTAGCCTTTGCCCTGCTTCATTTTATACTCCAAGGCCAAACGTGCCTTTTACTCCAGGTATCTCCTGAATACTACTTTTGTATTCCAATCTCCTGTGAGGAAAAAGATATACTTTTTCGGTGTTAGTTCCAAAAGATCTTGTATGTCTTCATAGCACCATTCAACTTCAGCTTTTCAGCATTAGTGGCTGGGGCATAGACTTGGATTACTGTAATGTTGAATGGTTTGCCTTAGAAATGGACCGAGATCAAGACTTTTGCTTTAATAGAAAGAATCTAGGATTATATGTATTTTTTCATTTTCTAGGATTAGAATTCTATCCCCATGATAACTTATTTGAGTAATTAATTACCATCATGATTAAACATTTTTTTCTTCCCTGTGTCTAATTACAGTATTGCAGCAAATTATGATGTTTTTATCTTTGTCACGACCTTTATGTGTTAGGAAACCATGGTCAACATGATTCTTATAATCAAGTTTGGTATACTTGAAAACAGGTATCAATTATCCTCCTAACCTTCTATTTCCTAAGCTAAATATATCTACTACTGTTCAGTATTTTTCTATAGAATCACTTTTAAAAAAAATAAAAGTTCTTAAAAACTTTTTTACTCTTGTTGAAATGGAGAAGGTATTACTGAGATAAATACAAAAGGTATTAGACATATTTGCTTTTCTAAAATGCTAGAAAACTTAAAGGAAATGTTATGTCACATTTCTTTCTAAAATATAAAAGTTATAGGAAAATGTTTAGAGAAAGCAAAGAAAAATTTGTTATCCTCCCAAGTGTCTATTATGCTAAAGACTCTATTCTAATTCATGAGAGTGGAAGTAAATTTTAGATGCACTTTTGCTTTTAAAGTATTTGCATTTTGATTATGGTGACATGGCAGAAAGATAAATTAAATTTAAATTAAATATTAAAAAATAAAATTTAAAAAATAAACAAATGAAAGGAAAGAAGGAGGGAAGTAGGAGTGGAAGAATAAAAGCTTTCAAGGTACCATAAATTTCTCACCAGATCAATGACCTCTGCAGAAGAGTTAAAACAGTTCAGAGTAAAAAATTTTCCTACAGGGAGAATATTAAAATTTTTGCTTATTTTTTTTTTGTTTGTTTTAGGTTGTTTATTTATTTGTTAGGCTTTCTTTTGGGAGAAGCAATTTTAAGTTTACACCAAAATTGAGGAGAAAATGCAGAAGCATCCCACAAACTCCCTGCATAGCCTTTCTATTATCAATATTCTTCACCAGAATGACATTTGTAACAACTGATGAACTGACACTGACAAATCATAATCACCCAAAGTCCATAGTATATATTAGCATCTACTCTGTACAATCAGTAGATTTGGGCAAATTTACAATGACGTGTGCCATCATTATTGTATCATAGGGTATATTTTCACTGCCATCAAAATCCTCTGTACTCCACCTATTCAACCCTCTGCACCTCAACCCCTGACAATATATATATATATATATATATATATATATATATATATATATATATATATATATATATATAGGTAGGTTGCCACCATGCCAAGAGTGTAACTTTACCCAGAATGTCACAATTTTAGAATCATAGGTGTGTAACCTTTTCAGTTTGGTCTTTGATTATTTTTGTGGAGAAAAGTATTTTATTCAACTACATATTGTTCTAGTTACTTAAAATTTATCAGTTTGGTGAGGCTTCCTTAATAAATTTCTCACCGACCTCTTGCCAATCCCACTTTCCTTCCTATCAGCACTGTGTTCTGCCTACATGAGCCCCTCTTCTCATTTAAGCACAAAAAATTTAGCCCCTCTGAATATGGCCTCATACATGTCTAGAATCCATCTGTTTAGAGCCTCAAAATACTCCCTCATTCTGTTTTTTCCTTTATTGTCACGTTCTCCAACCACTCCAGATCAAGGACATTCACTGACCTGTTCTCCATCACTATAGTTTGATCTCTACAAGAATTTCGTATAATGGAATCAAGTAGTATGTAATATTTTGAGGCTAGTTTCTTTCCTCAGCCTTTGAGATTCATCCAAATTTTGATTGGTATTAGTACATTCCTCTTTATTCATGAGTACTGTTCCATTGCTACTGTTTGTATGTGATTTACCTTCTCAAGGATACTTGAGTTCTTTCCAGATTTTGCCAAATATGAATAGAATTACTGTAAACATTTGTGTATACATTTTTGAGTTAACAAAATGATTTACTTTTCTAGCATAAATATCCAAATGTGGGGTACATGGATCACATAGCAGCCATATGTTTAAATTTATAATACACTGCAAAACAATTGTTCAGAGTAGCTGTATCATTTTGCATTCCCACTAATAATGTATGAGGTTTAATTTGCTCTGCATTGTTACTGGTATTTGGTATTGTCAGATGCTTTTATTTTAGCTAATCTGATATGTATCCAGCTATATCTCATTGTCATTGTAATTTCTGTTTCTTTAATCATTGATAATGTTGAACATCTTCCATGCACTCACTTGACATCTTATATCTTCTTTAGTAAAGAGTCTGTTTAAGTGTTTTTGTGTGTGTGTGTATATATATATATATATATATATATATATATATATATATATTTTTTTTTTTTTTTTTTTTTTTTTAATTAGGCAACTTGTTTCCTAATGCTTTGAGATAAATTTTCATGAATTTCATGGGGCTTCCCTGGTGGCTCAGATGGTAAAGAATCTGCTCACAATATGGAAGACCTGGGTTCGATCCCTGGGTCAGGAAAATCCCTTGGAGAAAGGAACGACAACTATTCCTGCATTCTTGCCTAGGAAATTTCCTGGACAGAGGAGCCTGGTGGGCTACAGCCCATGGGATCACAAAGAGTCTGACATGACTGACAGACTAATACTTTCATTTTTGTTATATTCCATATAAATCCTCTATTGAATGTATGATTTGAAAAATGGTTTCTTCCAATGAATAGTGTTTTTCACTCTCTTAAAAGGTGAACTGAAGTGAAGTGAAGTTGCTCAGTCGTGTCCGACTCTTTGTGACCCCATGGACTGTAGCCTACCATGCTCCTCCATCCATGGGATTTTCCAGGCACGAGTACTGGAGAGGGGTGCCATTGCCTTCTCCAGAGGATCTTCCCAACCCAGGGATCAAACCCTGTCTCCTCATTGTAGGCAGACGCTTTACCGTCTGAGCTACCAGGGGAGCCCACGGACTATACAGTCTATGGAATTCTCTAGGCCAGAATACTGGAGTAAGTAGCCTTTCCCTTCTCCAGGGGATCTTCCCAACCCAGGGATCGAACCCTGGTCTCCCACACTGCAGGGAGATTCTTTACCAGTTGAGCCACAAGGGAAGTCCCTCTTAAAAGGTATTCTCATGTTATTCTGTCTTTTATTTTGCATAATCCTTTCTGAAATTGTCTTATTTATTGATAGGATTACTTATTTACAGTTTACACCTCACAAAAAATATGTGCTTTATGATTGTAGATAACTTTATCTCTACAGTGACGGAACGGTGCTAGAATTATTAGCATGTAGTTGTTAACAAGGGCTTCCCTGGTAGCTCAGCTGGTAAGGAGACCGCCTGCAAAGCAGGAGACCCAGGTTTGATTCCTGAGTCGGGGAGATCCCCGGAAGGAGGGCATGGCAGCCCCTCCAGTATTCCTGCCTGGAGAATTCCCATGGACAGAGGAGTCTGGCGGGCTACAGTCCATGAGGTGGAAGAGAGTCAGATACAACTGAGGGACTAAACACAGCACAGCACAGTCGTTCACAAATACATGAAAAGTGACTTTACAAATGCACCATGTATTCGTTTTTCGTGGCTCTACACTTGGCAGTTTCTACTTCCTTCTACAAAGTATACGTGTAATCACATTTAGAGTCATTTCAGGAAATCCGGAATAATCTATCTATTCCAAGATCCTTAATTTAAACACATCCATAAAGTCTCTTTTGCAAAATAAGGAAAGATTTACAGACTCCAGAAATTAGGACCAGGATACCTCTGGGAGCCATTATTTAGCATATCAAACATCCAAGACTACAGTGGTCCTGCTATTATCTAAGTTTCTTAAGCACCTGATGTGAACCTCAGAAATCTCATGTAATTAGACACTTTGATAATTTATGATATAGCTATTATATGATTTAATTTATATTTGTTTTCTCTGTGCGCTTCCCTCATAGCTCAGTTGGTAAAGAATCTGCCTGCAATGAAGGAGACTCAGGTTCGATTCCTGAGTCAGGAAGATCCGCTGGAGAAGGGATAGACCACCCACCCCAGTGTTTTGGGCTTCCCTCGTGACTCAGCTGATAAAGTACCGCCTGCAATGCGGGAGACCTGGGCTCCATTCCTGGGTTGGGAAGATTCCCTGGAGAAGGGAAAGACTACCCACTCCAGTGTTCTGGCCTGGACCATTCCAGGGAATATACAGTCCATGGGGGCTTCCCTTGTAGCTCAGTCGGTAAAGAATCTGGCTGCATTTCAAGAGACCTGGGTTCAATTCCTGGGTCGGGAAGATTCCCTGGAGGGAATGGCAACCCACTCCAGTATTCTTGCCTGGAGTATCCCCATGGACCAAGGAGCCTGACAGGCTACAGTTCATGGAATCACAAGAGTCGGGCATGACTGAGCGACTTTGACTTTTCTCTGCCACCAGACTGTAATGTAAGCCTCTTAGATGCAGGATTATTGCTTCTATTTTACTACTATTTAACAAGCAAATTCTTGTTGCATCCATGCCTTTTAAACCAGATAACAGATTAGCACTCTATGATTACCAAACACTTGAATAATAAAGCTGGTCTTCATCCAGGACTGGAATTTTTCCCAGGCTCCAAACTGTTGAGTTAAATTAACTTTTTCAATAAATTATTTTTCATACCAAGGCTAACTTTACCTAGGATTTTCTTTCATTTTTGCTCTCTGTCTCTCCGTCTCTATCTTTCTTTTTCTCTCTTCCTTTCTTCCTTCTCCTTTGTTTCTTCAATGCTATTGACTTTCCTCCAAGATGTGAGATTCAGATAAGACAAATTCTGGCTACCATAATATATTTTTGCTGGTTTGAATTGTTATATTTTATTTATCTGACACACACACATGAAAGCAAACAGTTTAAGGAGAATGTATGTTTTCTTTTTCCCAAGAAAATTGGATTTCAACTTTATCAAGTATCTTATTGCTTCTATATAATAAAGTGTGAGAAAAACAAAAATTGTTTAGTTTAAGCCTTTCATCATTTTTACTATTTTTTCAGGTTTCACAGAAAAGATATATTAAGAATACAAGCTTATATATATATATATATATATATATATATATATATCATGTGTCTTATTTATCTGTGTCATTTTCTTTGCTTTCCTGATATTGGTGGTAGATGTGAGATGGGAAAATAATCTAATGTTCCAAATACCTAGACCTTTCATATATCTTCAATGTAGTTGTAAGTTATACTTTCTGCTTCAATAACATGAACCTGTGTTTTATTTTTTTTAAGTGGTTAGCCCCGTGTAAAGAAATAAAAGTGAAATAATTTTAAATCATAGCTTTAAATCATCCTTTAACTTAAGAAAGATGTATTTTAAAAAAAATAGCTACTAAAGTTCATTATTAAAATCCATATTATTTGCTTCTGCTATTGTCAATGTCAGGTGATAGAGTTTTCTTTTTTTTTTTTTTTTTTTTTTATTTTGTAAATCAGAATCTTATGTCAACAAATCTTTGAGCAAAGTGAAAAGTACATTATTTTGCACTTGAAGAAATATCTTAGAATACTTCTATCCCAGAAAAGTTTATAACCCCCAGGAATGCTTTATTCTGCATTCCAAAATAAAAAAAGGCAAAAATTAAATAAACATACTAGAAAAAAGATTGAAGCAATAATCAACTAAAAACTTATTTGTATTTAATTTCTTTTTGCAGTCAGTCTGTCTTCATATTACTTGATAGACACATTGTCTGGAGTAGTATTTTCTGAAACATTTGAACACATGGTTTTATTTTAAATGCCTTGATCATATAATCTAACATGTACAAATGTGAAATGTCAGATTCTTTTTTCTTCAATAAATAGGAATCCATGATTAAACATTAACTCACAGTGATAAATTCACATACTTGAAAGCATTATTTGAATAATGTCTTCCCAGTTGTTATAACAAGTTTGAGAAATTGTCCCATTGAAAACTTATAGAATTGAATTCTTGAGTAATGAAGACAACCATCTCAGCAGATGGAACAACAAATAAAACTTGACTTTCTCAAAAATTGCTTTAAATATTATATCTGACACTTTTATTACCTTTTAAAAAGGACTTGATAAATGGATATATGTATATACTTGATGTATATACTTGTGCTGAGAAGCCACAGATGAAACTAAAAATCTCTAAAACATCAGGGAAAGTTTAAAAAATTCAAAAGAATTTCCTTAGGAACAAAGGAGTTCTTGGTCATTAATTTCAATTAATATAAAAATGTTTGAATGTTCCAGTGGAGAGTATTATTAACAAAGAAGTAGACTTTTTTTACTTGATGTATTAAGCATCACATAAACTTCTTTTAGAAAATTCACGCATTAATTTTTAAAGAATACCAATACTGTTTATATATTTTCAGGTTTAAATATGCCCATTATTACTATAACTAAATATGTGACAGAGTGTTTGCTAATAATTACAGGTAGCTTGAAGCTGGGACAATGTAGTGATTTCATTCAAGTTTATATTATAATATTTATTTAGGATGGAGGTTTGTACATTGTACATAGACAGGGATCAAGACCATCATCAAGAAAAAGAAATGCAAAAAGGCAAAATGGTTGTCAGAGGAGGCATAACAAATAGCTGAGAAAATAAGAGAAGCAAAAGGCAAAGGAGAAAAAGAAAGATATACCCATTTGAATGCAGAATTCCAAAGAATAGCAAGGAGAGATAAGAAAGACTTCCTTGGTGAGCATTGCAAAGAAATAGAGGAAAACAATAGAATGGGAAAGGCTAGAGATCTCTTCAAGAAAACTGGAGATATCAAGGAAATATTTCATTCAAAGATGGGCACAATAAAGGACAGAAATGGTATGGACCTAACAGAAGCAGAAGATGTTAAGAAGAGGTGGCAAGAATACACAAAAGACCTATGCTAAAAAGATCTTCGTGACCCAGATAATCACGATGGTATGATCACTCACCTAGAGTCAGACATCCTGTAATGTGAAATCAAGTGGGCCTTAGGAAGCATCATTATGAGCAAAGCTAGTGGAGGTGACAGAATTCCAGTTGAGCTATTTCAAATCTGAAAAGATGATGCTGTGAAAGTGCTGCATTCAATATGCCAGAAAATATAGAAAACTCAGCAGTGGCCACAAGACTGAAAAAGGTCAGTTTTCATTCCAATCCCAAATAAAGGTAATGCCAAGGAATGCTCAAACTACTGCACAATTGCACTCGTCTCAATGCTAGCAAAGTAATGCTCAAAATTCTCCAAGCTAGGCTTCAACAGTATGTGAAGGGTGAACTTTCAGATGTTTAAGCTGTTTTTAGAAAAGTCAAAGGATCCAGAGATCCAATTGCCAGCATCTGCTGAATCATTGAAAAAGCAAGAGAGTTCCAGAAAAGCATCTATTTCTGCTTTATTGACTATGCCAAAGCCTTTGACTGTGTGGATCACAACAAACTGGAAAATTCTTCAAGAGATGGGATTACCAGACCACCTGATCTGCCTCCTGAGAAATCTGTATGCAGGTCAGGAAGCAACAGTTAGAACTGTACACGGAACAACAGACTGGTTCCTAGTCAGGGAAGGAGTACATCAAGGCTGTATATTGTCACCCTGCTTATTTAACTTATATGCAGAGGACGTGATGAGAAGTACTGGGCTGGAGGAAGCACAAACTGGAATCAAGATTGCCGGAAGAAACATCAGTAACCTCAGATACGCAGATGACACCACCCTTATGGCAGAAAGTGAAGAGGAACTAAAGAGTCTCTTGATGAAAATGAAAGAGAAGAGTGAAAAAGTTGATTTAAATGTCAACATTCAGAAAACCAAGATCATGACATCTGATCCCATCACTTCATGGCAGATAGATGGAGAAACAATGGAAACAGTGGCAGGCTTTATTTTTATGGGCTCCAAAATCACTGCAGATGGTGAATGCAGCCGTGAAATTAAAAGACGCTTACTCCTTATAAGGAAAGTTATGACAAACCTACATAGCATATGAAAAAGCAGAGACTTTACTTTGCCAACAAAGGTCTGTTTAGTTAAATTTATGCTTTTTCCAGTAATCATGCTTGGATGTGGGAGTTGGACTATAAAGAATGCTTAGCATGGAAGAATTGATGCTTTTGAACTGTGGTGTTGGAGAAGACTCTTGAGAGTCCCTTGGACAGCAAGTAGACTCAACCAGTCCATCCTGAAGGAAACCAGTCCTGAATAGTCATTGAAAGAACCGATGCTGAAGCTGAAACTAGAGTACTTTGGCCACCTGATTTGAAGAACTGACTCATTTGAAAAGACCCTGATGCTGGGAAAGATTGAAGGCAGGAGGAGAGGGGGACAACAGAGGATGAGATGGTTGGATGGCATCACCAACTCAACGGACATGAGTGAGTAAACTCCGGGAATTGGTGATGGACTGTGAGGTCTGGCGTGCTGCGGTCCATGGGGTTGCAAAGAGTCAGACACTACAGCACGACTGGACTGCCTGCCTAATACTACATAGTAAAACAGTTGTTGTAAAAAATATTAAATGAGTGGCACTCAGCAAAAACAAGACAAAGAAAGCCAAGATTTGGAATTTAGGGCAGTTAATATATCCTTAATTGAAGTTAGAGAGCCAGTTAATTGATAATTCTTGGATAGACCTACAGGAATGTGTATTTATTTCCAATAACAATAGAAGACTTATAAATGTATTAAATGTGGGATGAGTATTCTAATGCTAAGAGGAGATAGTTTGTGTATCCCCACAACAATTAATATCAAAGAGATACAAGAGACTTCTAGTCTTGTTTCTCCAGTACCTATGTTTGTGTGTGCTAAGTCAATTTAGTCATGTCCAACTCTTTGCAGCCCTATGGACTGTAGACTGCCAGACTCCTCTGTCCATAGGGATTCTCCAGGCAAGAATACTGGAGAGGGTCGCCATGCCCTCCTTCAGGGAATTTACCCAACCCAGGGATCAAACCCGTGTCTCTTATGTCTCCTTCATTGGCAGACACCTTCTTTACCACTAGCACCATTTGGGAAGCCCCTCAGTATATATAATAGCAGAGAGAGAAGTTTAGGAAAAGGGAAGAGGGACATACTGGGAGATTGGAAACTTGATATGAAAGTGGAAGGAATAACAACTCAGGGATCAGGTATAGGTTTACAGCTACTAGAACTTGGTTATCCCAGTTGGTATTTAACATGTACTAAGCCCCTGGAGAAGGAAATGGCAATCCACTCCAGTACTCTTGCCTGGAAAATTCCATGGACAGAGGAACCTGGTAGGCTCCAGCCCATGGGGTAGCAAAAAGTTAGACACGACTGAGCCAATTCACTTCACTTCACTTCAAGACTGTGTGGGTGTGTACGTGCTCAGTCGAGTCCGACTCTTTGCAGCCCCATGGGCCGTAGCTGCCTGGCTCCTGGTCCAAGGAACTTCGCAGGCAAGAATACTGGGGAGGGTCACCATTTACTGCTCCAGCGGTACCAAGACTAGTTTAATGTTGATACAATAAATTACAGTCCTAAAGGTATTTTATTCCCAATGAGTCAAGTTCAAATTGACCACTTAGACTAGGAATAAAGCTAATGTTATAGCTGATATTGACTTCAATGAATAAATAGCATTACCAGAAAAACAGTCAAGAAAGCATTAAATAAAGAACCATAAGGTGGTAGAATAAAATTGAGCTTTGGAATCCAATAGAAATGTGTGTGTCAGTGCATACTTATGAGTGATCAACTATATGATATTTATATTGTCTCTAAATCTCAGTGTCCATTCATAAAATTTGGGTTAAGAATAGATGTAGGCCAGACAGACCCCTTTCAGGGCAAACTACTTTATCTTAACAAAAGAACAATAAAACAGCAATTTATGAATGGTTTGGTGAGATAAAAATAACCTAATAAACCATTTGGAGAAGAGAAAGGTATATGATTCCTTGTTATCAAAAAAATGAAAAATCCTCATGCTATCTATTGAAATACTCCTCATTATTGTCCTTTCTGTCTAATGATTAAAATTGTAGTGTATACTTAAGATTTAGATATGTCAGTATAAAACAAATACAGACAAAAATTTATCAAATTATGCAATTTTCCTGTATTTTCTCTCCTTTTCCATGAACAATGGAAAAGTCTAGCTATGTGATATGACTCTGGGATAAGAATAATTTCTAAAACTGAATATTTAAAAATTCAAAACATAACTAAAGAACAGAACATATCCAACAGATGTTGAAGAAATTGAACTTTCCTATAACACAAAATACTTCTAAGTTACCCCACCACTACACCAAGGTACAGTAAGTTAAAAAAAAAAAAAATTACTTTCACACATAAGCAAATCAAGGAAGTTTGCCAGAATACTTCTTTAAAAATCTATTTCAAAATATGATTTGAAAAAAGAGTATTTCATTGTCAGTTAAATTTTTCCATATTAACTTTTTTTAAAGGAACCAGAGGAATCAGGTGGAGAGGGAGGTGGAAGGAGGGATCGGGATGGGGAATACATGTAACTCCATGGCTGATTCATGTCAATGTATGACAAAATCCACTGCAATGTTGTGAGGTAATTAGCCTCCAACTAATAAAAATAAATGAAAAAAAAAAATAAAAGAATAGCAGCTTCTTATCAGTAATAAAGTGTCTTGTGATGAAACTCCACATTGTGACATAGAATAGTCAGTGGTATTTCCCCAAAATCTATAAATCCCCTTTTGATTTTCACTTTGTCAGAAGAAATGCACAGAAGATTTTGGAGTGTTTGTGCCTGTGTGTGTGCACAAGTGTGAATGTGTGTGTGAGAGAGAAGGGAAGAAGGGAAATAAAGAGAATAGCAGATGAGCAATCCCAAGAAGGAACTAAAAGGAAACAGATTGGGAGAGGGCAAAAAGAAATATAAAGAACCTTGGTAATCAATTAAGACTTAAGAAATGCAATGCTAGAAATGAATTCAATACTTTTGATTTTAAGATGATTTGATCAAAAATAAAATTGTGTGTAACTGACATTGTGAAAATAATCAATTACTGTATAAATCCTCCCTGAAAAATTTTAGAGAAAAACACATTTCAGAGATACAGGATACAGCTTTACTAATATGTTTAATATCATATTAATTTACATTGGGAGATGATTCATATGCCTTCTGTGAAGAAAAATAAAATTATCCTTTAGACAAAGTTAAACATTTACAAAGAGAAAGAGGTTGCTAAAATAAAAACCACAATATTAGGTCAGATATTTCCTACTTCTCAGTAAAATATTCATGGAGATACAGAAAAAGATTTAGGTCCATAAGTATAACACAATTTGACTATCTAAATTTTGCTTAATTCCATACAAGCACTAATTTTTATGTGCCACTGATTAAAATAATATGGTTTAAAAATTGAGAGATTAAAAGAAAACTATCCAGATTTCAGCATATCAAGTGCCTGTGCTTCACATCATAATATTTATAGAATGTGAAAAAAAAACAAACAGACATTTTATTCTCATTTGATGATCTATTTAACTCTAAGACAAAAGAACTATATTATCAAGAGGACTCAGTGGCTATTTTTTGGATTATCTTCATTGGTGCTGCTCTGTATTCAGTGCTATTAAGTATAACATATAATTATTTTAGTATCAATTATTTCACCTTTTAGCCTTATTCAATAATTAACTAATCCTTCCTTCTTTCCTTGGGTTCCTACATACACATACACAAGACTAATCAATCTCCATCTCCTTCTGCTCCCTTCTCACAGAATATAATCTCAAAATGCTTGGGTACCTTAGTATTGGCTCTAGACTCTCACCTCTCTGTCTCTTCTCTGCCCAGAGGACCTAATTTTATCTTTTGATTTTCATTACCATTTACAATCCAACTGCCATGGTATATGTCAGAATATCTATTATAATAATTCTGTGGAAAAGTCAATCCCCAAATTCACTAGACATTTATTTCTCTCAGGAGTGTGCAATTAGCTGAAGTTCTCCTGGGATCAATTAGATTCATCTCCCATCTGTATTGCGCAGGCTTGCTTCATGTATCTTTTCATTCTCCTTGAACCGAAAGCTGCTTGGGGTATTGTCCTCTATTTCAAGATGGCAGAAGTACAAGTAGACAAATTAGCCACCTATAACACTTTTCTGAATGTCCCACTGACTGTACAATGATCAAGTCCAAAGTCATTGTATTTAGGGGTAATTTAAAATTACATCTACTATATTATTGGGTTGGTCAAAATGTTTGTTTGGGTTTCTTCATAAGATGCTATAGAAAAACCCAAATGAACATTCTGGCTATCCCTACATGGGATGTATGGAAGGGATGTATCCCTTCTATGGAAGAAGGGAATGAAGAATGACAGCAATATATTATATCAGGATTCCCAAATTTATATCTTTTCCTGGGCTCAAAGCTCAAATAGCCAAATGTGCTATGTAATATGCATCTGAAATGCATGGCAAATCAAAGTCTTGATTCTATTTCCACCCAACCCTTAGCTTATTATCTGTTGGTAAACTGTGCCACCATGAGTGCAAAGGTAACAATTTCCTTCTCCTTTTCCTCCTCAATTCCAGGAATAATTCCTATGTTTTTTAACTTATTTCAGAAATATCTCCTCTTTTCATCTATATTATTATCACTGCAATCCTAACCAACATACTTTCTTTTCAAGACTACTCCTCTAAAATCTCTCCAAGTAGATGCCCAGCATCCAATTTCTTGGCTATGAAATATTCTTCTCATAGTAGGCAGATTATAATTTTTAAGGCAACATTCAATCAGTAAATAGGTACTGATTCTCTGCTATGTTTTAAGAGATACCTTAGGTTGTGACTGTACAGCAGCAAAGAAAACAAGGACCTTGATTTCAATAAATTTATACTGTATTGGAGGGAAATATTACAGAGAAATATATATGTTGGGTAGTGATAAGAGCCATGAAGAAAAATAAAGCAAGAATGAGAATAAAAAGTGATGATGAAGGCATGAAAGCTGGTGTTAGACAACTATAAGTCAGGGATGACTTCTCAGATATAGTGAATTTGACCAACTACATGAAGGAAAGAGGAAATGAGCCATGTGGATACCTGAGAAAAGATTCTACCAAGTGGAGTGAACAGTGCAAAACTTTAAGGAAGGCACATGCTTGTGACACACCTACTGGAAGGATATAGCTGGAACAAAGTGACAGAGAGATCTAGAAGATGATGTGGTCAGAGGAGCATGCAGGGCAAGATTGTGTTGACAGTGGTAAGTCTTTTATATTTTATCTGATGCTGCCAATGAAAACATTGAAAGATCTTTTGCAAAGCCATCACTGGATCTAATTTATATTTTTAAAGGATCACTGTGACTGCAAGAATGAGAACCAGAAGATTATTTATTGAGACTTTTACAATAACCCTAATCAAATTGATAATGGCTTGCTTGGGAATAATGACAGAAGAGGAGGAAAAAGAGGTGAATCTTTTTCCTAAACATATTAAAATGAGATGAGGAAGACTTCAAGAAATACAATATTTTGAGGGGATATAGGCAAACATGGAAGTGTCCAAGGAGTTTGGACATTTAGGTTTGCGATATCAAATAGGCCTTAAACTGGAAAGCAAGGCTACACATTTGTATTTGCAAGTCCTAAATTTAGGAAAACAGCTGAACTAGAGATGAGAATAGGGTAGTTTACAGAATAGTTATGTATTTAAAGCCACAACCTAAGTCTATGGCCTTCCTCTGCTAAAATATTTTAGTGTCTATAAGTGGGGCTGGGATCAAGTCTACAGTCCTGCTACATTCTACTCCGGGGGTCTATCTATAAAGTTCCTGTGAAATTCCATCAGAATAACTCTTATAGCAGCTCTCATCTTGTTCATTGTGTCTGAACCACATGTTTTCTCTCTGCTTTCAAACATTTTAAATTCATTCCTGCCTTAAGGATTTTCCATATGTGATTTTTTGTGCCTGGAATAGCAAACACATGCTTGACTCTAATCTGTCTAATGTTGCAGGTTGTACCACATTAGTTACTATGTCAGACAAATTGTCTTTGGCCATTCACTAAACTTTTATTTTTTCTTTAGAGAAATTGAGTCTTGCAATTTGACCTTGGCACGTTTATTTATATGTTTAGTTTGATAAATTTCCTATTTCCACAAAATTCTCTCATAGATGTTATCTTAAGAGCAATGATATTTTTATCTTGTTCACTCCATACAAGTCTTCAAAGCAATGTATTTAACACACTTGATGGGGAAAAAATGAGATGGGCAAAGTAGTATACCCTTCATTTTCTTCCCTGGTTTCAATTTCCATCTTCCAGTATCCAGAAACAGCACATTTCAGGAGATAGCTGAACAGAGTTGGTACCTAGAAAATTGCATCTGATAGTTCTTTGTTGTTGTTGTTTAGTCACTAATGATGTTGTTATGGCATTTCCCAAGTGGTGCAGTGGTAAAGAATCCACCTGCAATGCAGGATATGTGGGTTTGATCCCTGTATCAGGAAGATCCCCTGGAGCAGAAAATGGCAACCCACTCCAGTATGCTTGCCTGGACAAACCCATGGACAGAAGAACCTGGAGGGCTACAGTGCATGGGTAGTTGCTAAGGGTGCTAAGTCACATCCCACTCTTTTGAGACTCCATAGACTTTAGCCCACCAGGCTCCTCTTCCCATGGGATTGTCCAGGAAAGCATACTGAAGTGGATTACCAAGTCCATCTCCAGGGGATCTTCCTGACCCAGGGATTGAACCCACATCTCCTGCATTGGTAGGAAACACATATGTTGTTAGAACCAGCAAATATTTGTCTTGTAAAAGCATATGTTTGTTTGTTTTTCATTTTGCTCTAGTTTCATTGAGATATAATTGACATATTGCAATGAATAAGTTTGAAATATACAACATAATGATATATGTGTATATTGTGAAATGATCATGACATGTTAGTATATCATGAACTATAACAATTTAAGTATTAAAATACCAAAGGTGTGCATTAAAGAATACCATTCCCTTGATAGACCAGAGGGAAAAAAAATAAGAAAACCTACAAATAAGGATTTATTTCTTTTTATTTTTATTTATTTTGAGCTATGATTTCATTTTGTGAAATGAAATATCACTAAACCCAAGTTCATGCAGATCAATGAGAGATCTAGAATTATCCATTAATGATTTGCAATAAGAGCTTGTTATCTATTACACTCTCATTTTAGTAAATGATCATCAAAGGAGTCTTGCATCTAAAAAAATTTGTTATCTCTGAAATTTATTTGTTCTCTCACTAGAGAACTCTGACGAATGCACTCCTTTAATCCCATCTCACATGGTCAGTCTCAGAATCTGAATGGACTTCCCTGGTTCCTTTAATCTTGCCTCAGGTGGTTTCTTGGCTGTTCCTCCACTGATGTGCAACTGTTCAAATCTGCTCTTTGAAACTCAGGTCATGGAGGCTGGAGTCTTGCCTACAAGAAACAGGTGAACAAAAGGGCCTCCATGCTCAGGAGTCACCTGGGCCTCACTTAGCTTCACTGTGAGGCCTTTTTGTTCACTTCAGGCCCTCAAGAGGTTGCCTGCTCACATTGGAGACAGCAACCTACTTCACTCATTTCAGAGATTTACATGCTAATTTCACTCAGAAACACCCTGAAATTATATTTAACTAAATATCTGAATACCATGTGTCCTATCACAGAATAAACCATCACAGAAAAAAATCTTGAAATATTTTAGCTTTCTAGGTTGTGCTAGTGGTAAAGAACCCACCTGCCAATCCAGGAGACATAAGAGATGCAGATTTGATCTCTGTGTGCAGAAGATCCCCTGGAGAAGGGCATAGCAACCCACTCCGTTATTCTTGCCTGGAGAATCCCATGGACAGAGGAACCTGGTGGGCTACAGTCCATCCACGGGGCTGCAAAGAGTCGGACACAAGTGAAGTGACTTAGCAGCCGCAGAAGTTATCTATTATGTGGCATTTGTTTGAAAATAGTATGTGATGGGTTAGGAAGGTCTTTGGGTTGATAATTGTTGTGTCTAGGTAATGACACAGATGTAGCATATTGCAATTTGTTAGAAATGATAGCTATCTAAGTTTTCTATTCTTGCCCAGTAAATTACCACAATCTTGCAACTTAAAACAGCACTTAGGTCTTAGCTCATAGTTCAATGAATCAGAAGTCTGAGACATCTTGTCTGGGTTCTGCTTAGGATTACACAAGGTTGAAATCAAGGTGTTGGTTTGGTGGCTTCCTATTAAGGGCTCTGAGGAAAACTGGCTTCTAAGGTCATTTGGGCTGTGTGAGAATCTAGGTTCCTGTGTGACTGAAGTATCTGTTTTCTTGTTGACAGCCAGACAAGCATCACTCGCAGTTCTTAAAGGTTAACCTCTTGTCCTTTCCATATTCAGAGTCAAGTACAGACTATCTCTCTTACATTAAGTGTCTCCAGATTTTTCCTCCACCACATAAGATAGAAAAATATTGTTGTAAGATCTCAGGCTTACATTAGACCCCTCTAGGTCATCTCCATTTGTCCTAATGTGGCACAATCCCAGGCTTTTTAGTGAAGGCTGAAAGTCATAGGGCCATCTTAAAACTCTGCCTATAAAAAATAATCTATAAAATTATGCATATATGTAAAATACATATAGTAAGTGGTTTCAAGATTATCCTTCATGTAATGTTATCCTTACTCATGATCCAAAATAAGTTTTTTAGACAATTGCTTTGAATGGGAGAGGAGTTGAGTTTCAGGCCCTGAATAAATTATACTAAATCCAGTGCAAAAGCAGACTCTAAATAAACATAAGTAAATAAATACAGACAAGCATACATACATACATTCATACACACACATGCATAAATACATACATTTTTTTAAAAGATAAAAGAGAAATTTTGGAAACCATGGTTGTATTTCTTTTCAGAAATGAAATTCAGTGTCACATCACTTCAGTCATGTCCAACTCTTTGAGACCCCAGGGATTGCAGCCTGCCAGGCTCCTCTGTCCATGGAATTCTCCACGCAAGATTACTGGAGTGGGTTGACAGGTCCTCCTCCAGGGGATCTTCCTGGTCTTGGATCGAACCTGTGTCTACTGCAGCTCCTGCATCGCAGGCAGATTCTTTATCACTGAACCACCAGGGAAGCCATGAACTTCCTCGGCGGTGCAGCAGGTAAAGAATTCTTCAGCATTTATAATACAGAACACACAGGAGACAAGAGTTTGATCCCTGGGTCAGAAGACCCCCTGGAAGAGGAAGAATGGCAACCCAATCCAGTATTCTTGTCTGAAAAATCCCATGGACTGAGAATCTGGTGGGCTACAGTCCATGGGGTTGCAAAAAGTTGGACACGACTGAACACACACACACAAGTTCTCATAGATTGTGGGGGCTAGAGAGCAAACGTGAGGAGATGTTTAGTTTATAATTTTATCCCTCTAAATCAGGGTCAGTAAGCTACTACCAGAAAGTCAGATGTGGATTAGAGCCTGTTTTTGTTCAGACTGAGAGCCAACAATTATTTTTGTATTTTAAAACACTTGTTAAAATTAAAAATAACAAAAACAAAGAAGGCAATGCAAAAGAGACCAAATGTGGCCACAAAGCCAAAGATATTTAGTACCTGATCCTTTTCAGAAAGAGTTTGCTAATTCTGACTCTAAACAATAAATTTTTATTTTATTCTTAAGATGCACATAAATGAAAACCAAAGCAGCTTGAACAGCAGTATGACATCTGTGAGCTGAAAATAGATATTTTATTGAAAATAACTTAATGATACAAATGTGATGCAGTATTTGACCAGCTCTTCTCTGAATATCAGATTCAGGATCTGTGACTGTGTCTTGCACCTCACTTTATCAATGACTTTACACTGCATGTAGTAAAATGTCTTGTCAGAAATATTTAAATCAGTGAGACATTTTGTGGAATTACATCAGGCAGAAGTACCTATTAGAAAATGAATCTAACGTTACAAGATTGCTGAAAGAGTAGGATTAAAAGAAGTAGATTCTTTGCCTATTCATGATTTATCAAGCACCAATCTCTTAACTGCAATTGACAGTAAGGATGAGGATGGGACAATTTTTGAGGAAGAAACGTGGAGCAAATTCTTTGTATCATATAGTATTTTGCTACTTTATATAGAGTATCTTGTTTATTCTAAGTGCAGGATGCTGCTTATATTTTAAATTGGAAGGCAGAAATAAACAGCAACGACCTATCATACACTATGCCCCAGTTTTATTTAAGATGATACTTGTAATAATTAAAATGAAATTATAGGAAGTAGCTATTCCATACTCATTATTTCTGCTTGCTTTAATGATAGAAAAATAATTAAAAGCAAACTGAACAAAAATTATAATGCTAACTTATTTACAGAGGCAGAAATTTAAAATGGTTCCTAAGATTCTTGCCTTTTTTGTATGCATCTTATGTAATCCCTTCCCTTGAATGAGGGCAGAACTTGTGAATTTGATGGGATCTCTAACTCATAACTATGTTACTTCATATAAGAGAAGGGATTTGTAGATGCACTTCATATCTCAAATGAGTTGACTTTGATTAAATATAACTGGAGATTATTCTGGGTTGGCATGACCTCATTGGATATATCCTCATAACATTTTGAGCACTTTTAAAGAGCCTATGGAGGAGTTGTATGGCATAGGACTTCTTGTGTCCTCTAGGAACTGAGAGTACTCATAAGTAAAAGAATGAGGAACCCCCAGCCCAAAAAGAGCCAAAATAACAACCTGTGATTTTTAAAGAAAACCTTGATTTTCCAGAAATCCGTGTAGCCCAGCTAACACTGATTGCAGCACTGTAAGGCCTTGTAACACACCAGACAACATGTGCTCTGAATTCTGATACACAGACTCTGAGATAATAAATGTGTGCAGTTTAAACTGTTAAATGTGTGGCATTCTGTTATATGGCAATAGAAAAATAATACACTATTAAAACTGAAATATGATTTTATCCATATTCTGAAAAATAAGGCTTACTTTGACTTCCAGCAATGCTTTGTGAATGTCTTTGTTGGTAAAACTTTTTTTTTTTTTAAGTGTGTAAGTGGTTAATGATCTTTTTTAATATCCTTCATGAATCCTAGTTTGTTTCGAGTGTCATGGAGGCAGACTTTATCTTCAAATAAAGCAAATGTTGACTGGTGATGTCATGCTCATAGTGCTCTCAGATCTATTATCTGAAAACTACCACTTCACTTTTATTTATATTTATGCATTTGTGCATTGATTATATAAAATCAAGAATAAGACTTGCAATCCTGGATTTCCTTATTTGAAAAATAAATTTTACCAATGACTGTTTTAATGAATGGCTTTTCTGGAGAATACAATGCAATTTCAATAATGAAAAATTGAAGCAAAATTATTTTTCAGAGAGGGTATATACTTCTAACACTGTTCAGTGACATTTTTCTGTAGAGAGTACCAGATCTATCCAACTACATGATGCCAGCAGTTTCAAATGTTCATGATGTGGGGAGATATTAAGCTGAAAGTGCTCCAAAAATAATGGGAGACATGCTTAGAAGGCATTTGTTACTTGATAATTACATCATTGAAAGGAAAAATAAAAACAAGCTCAAAGCTAAAGGAGCAAATTTCATTTTGAAGTTTTTTTCTTACCTAAAATATTTAAGATTTCTGGTTTCACCTCCAATGTGTAAAGAGCTCTGTAGCTATCACTTTCATCCTTTGAGCAAGAGAAAAATTGAACAAACTGCAAATCAATATAATTTCTTGAACTATCAAAGAACTGTGATCACTGGATATACCACCACCTCAAAACCATTGTGAAATATGCCCAGATAATTTTTTATCACCAAAGTGTTACCCTGTAAGGGAAAAGATTATCAAGCATTCAGTTCGGTTCAGTCACTCAGTCATGTCCGACTCTCTTACCCCATGGACTGCAGCATGCCAGGCTTCCCTGTTCAACACCAACACCTGGAGCTTGTTCAAACTCATGTCCATCAAGTCAGTGATGCCATCCATTTCAACCTCTGTTATCCCCTTCTCCTCCTGCCTTCAATCTTTTCAGCATCAGGATCTTCTCAAATGAGTCAATTCTTCGCTTCAGATGGCCCAAGTATCGGAGCTTCAGGTTGAGCATCAGTCCTTCCAATGAATATTCAGGACTGATCTCCTTTAGGATGGACTGATTTGATCTCCTTGCAGTCCAAGGGACTCTCAGTCTTCTCCAGCACAAGTTCAAAAGCATCAATTCTTTGGCACTCAGCTTTCTTTATAGTCTAACTCTCATATCCGTAATGACTGCTGGAAAAACCATAACTTTGACTATAGGACCTTTGTCAGCAAAGTAATATCTCTGCTTTTTAATATGCTGTCTATGTTGGTCATAGCTTTTCTTCCAAGGTGCAAGTGTCTTTTAATTTCATGGTTGCAGTCACCACCTGCAGAGCATAGGGAAGGGCATTTCTGCCACACTCTCTCACCCTATAACCTTCCTCTCCCAGTTAGAAAGATAAAAAAAGAAACCCTAGCAAAGGTCGCAGCTCAGGGACACAGACTCACTAAAAACTGAGATTTGCCTATAAGCTTGTGAATGTGTCCCCTCTTCTAGCCCTTCCCATGATACCAACATACTTCACATAAAATAATGAAGGAATATAGTCAAAACTGTTGCATATCATATACTCTCTTTAGAACAAAAGAAGCTCCCAGGGTCAAAAAATAAATAAATAAAGATTAGACTAAAAAAAAAGAGAGAAAGATAAAAAGGAAGGAAAAACAACACTCCTGGAATTAATGAGTCAGTATAACAAGACACAGGACAAAAGGTTAATATGCTATGTCGAGCCTATGAGATAAAATCAAAATAAACTGCACTTACGCATCGTACTCTAGCTGATAAGGTAGTATCCCACAAGAGTGTGAGTTAACAGTTTTGCTACTTTTGTACATTATATGTACACCAGAATGGATGGTTGAAGTAGGGTTTCTTACTGAGAGAAACATGTGAAGAATAGGTGGAGACTACAATGATACATATGGTAATAGATTTGAGTCACATTAACTTACTTTTAGCTTAATGTAAATGCAGTTGGTTACCTAGAGAAATATCTAGATAGATTAGACAGACAAGCAGGTATACACACACACATACACAAGGGTTAGTATACATACATGTATTTCCTTGCTCTGTAATCTAAATGACTGGGATCTGAGTCACAGTAAGCACACCAATGTTTATTTTGTGGTATCCAATACTATTTTTGAATAAAGGAACCAGAACTTTTTCAAAAAATCACATATAATATAAAATATAAGACTGAGATATAAAATGGACAATTCTGGAATATCAAGTAGTTCCAAAAAGTAAAGAGATAAAAACAAAACAAAACCAAATGTGCACACAATGATAGGTATATGTCCAAGGGATAAAAGAGCTGGATAAAGAGCTCTAACGGTCAACCCAATTTGATCAACAAAATAAATAAAATAGCATTAGATTTTCACCCAAAGTATGAAATAAATATTCATGAGTCTACAGTGATACGCATAAGCTATTTGTATACATAAATGATGTTTACCAGACAAATATCTTATGAAAAAGGGTTTCAGATATTTCATGTGGATATTTTACCCTCAAGGAAGTGAAGCATAACTCCCAGTCTTAATTGTGAACTGCACACAATGGTTTCCTTCTAAAAATGAGTCTGAAGTATGTGTGTGGAGGAGACAGGAGAAGAGTGACTCTACAGTGAAACAGCCTGACAAACTCAGCAGGAGACCAAGGTCAAATTCATGAGCAAATTACTATATTGATAGTATGCACCATTGGTATGATGTGAAAGGCAATTTATCTCTGTACCCTTCCTCCCAAATATATGTAATACTAGTCTAATATTAAAAAAAAAAAAAAGGTCACAAATGTCCCAACTGAGGGACAAAAACTTTATCAGTACTTCACAAAATTGTCAAGATCATCAAAAACGAAGAAAATCTGAGAAACTGTTATAGCAAAGAGAAGCTTAAGGAGATACAATTTCTACATGTAATGTGGTATCCTGGATGAGATCCTGGAAAAGAAAAAGGATTTGAGGTCAACTTAGGGAAATGTGGGCAGGGGGGGAAATAGACATTATGCATTCATGTGAAAGTGAAATGAAAGTGAAAGTTGCTCAGTCATGTCTGACTCTTTGCAACCTCATGGACTTTATAGTCTGTGGGATTCTCCAGGCTAGAATACTGGAGTGGGAACCTTTCCCTTCTCCAGGGGATCTTCTCAACCCAAGGATTGAACCTGGATCTCCCCTATTGCAGGCAGATTCTTTACTAGCTGAGCCACAAAGGAAGCCCATAAAGTACTAATATTGATTCATTAATTATAAGAATGTGACACAATTAGATAAATTGTCAATATTAGGGGGAACTATGTGTGAGCTATATGGGAATCTCTTTACTATCTTCCCAATTTTTCTGTTGAAAAATTTTAAATAAGCATTAAAAAAATTACAGTAGGATTTTCAATGTCATACCAGTGTTTTGATATTTGTTTTCAGCCCTCCAGTGTCCCATACCTGTCACCCCGATGGTACTGCCTCTGCACCTTGATTCAGGGCCTTTAGGGAAATAGTCCCTTTTTGAGTCATTCTTCTGTCTCTCACTAGCTAATCACAATCTGAATAGAAAGAAAAAGTTTTGAATTCCCCTTTTATATTAATTATTCTAATAAAGTCTTTTGTATTAAACACATACATACACACACATACACATTCACACATTTTTGTCTGGGATTACTTATATTTTAACCAAAAAAAAAAAAAAAAAAAACTAAAAGAAGTAGAAATAGTCCAATAACAACATATTGCTTTTCCTGGGGAAACAATTTAATTTAAAAATATGACCATTGACTAGCATTTCCTTGATGCCTTGCCCTAATTTTAGCACCAATAGTCTGAGAAGTTATTGGAAAAATACTATTTAAAATGTAATGATGCTCAATGGAAAATATGTATTTACCTCTAAAAGGATACCATAAAACAACTAAATACTTCATTCTTTCTTTGTCTTCTTTTAGTAGGAACTATTTCAGCTCAATATGGTAACACTAGCTATTTTTTATTAATGACAACTCTAATGTCAGGGAGTAGGTGATGGACAGCGAGGACTGGCATGCTGCCATTCATGGGGTCGCAAAGAGTTGGACACAACTGAGCGACTGAACTGAACTGAACTGAACTGAACTGAACTGAAAGGCCAGCTTTATATGTATTTGATCAATAACAAGTCAACTTGTACATAAAAATGCAGTTTGATTGAAATACAGGATTCATCAGGGAAAATAATTAGAATTCTTGTTGGTGATGGAATGGTTTATAACAAACGCTAAGCTGGAATCAAGATTGCTGGGAGAAATATCAGTAACTCAGATATGCAGATGATACCATCCTCATGGCAGAAAGTGAAAAAGAACTAGTGAGACTCTTGATGAAAGTGAAAGGAGAGAGTGAAAAATTTGGCTTAAAAGTCAACATTCATAAAACTAAGATCATGGCACCTGGTCTGATCACATCATGGAAAATAAATGGGGAAACAATGCAAACAGTGACAGACTTTATTTTTATGGGCTCCAAAATCACTGCAGATGGTGACTGCAGCCATGAAATTAAAAGACACTTGTTCCTTGGAAGAAAAGTTATGACCAACCTAGACAGCATATTAAAAAGCAGAGACATTACTTTGCCAACAACGATCAATCTAGTTAAAGTTATGGTTTTTCCAGTAGTCATGTATAGATGTGAGAGTTGGACTATAGAGAAATCTGGGCACTGAAGTACTGATGCTTTTGAACTGTGGTGTTGGAGAAGACTCTCGAGAGACCTTTGGACCACAAGGAGATACAGCCAGTCCATCCTAAAGGAGATCAGTCCTGGGTGTTCATTGGAAGGACTGATGCTGAAGCTGAAACTCCAATATTTTGGCCGCCTGATGCGAAGAGCTGACTCATTTGAAAAGACCCTGATGCTGGGAAAGATTGAAGGCGGGAGGAGAAGGGGACAACAGAAGATAATATGGTTGGATGGCATCACCGACTCAATGGACGTGAGTTTGAGTAAGCTCTGGGAGTTGGTGATGGACAGGGAGGCCTGGTGTGCTGCAGTCCATGTGGCTGGAAAGTGTTGGACACGACTGAGTGTCTGAACTGAACAGAGCCTAAATTATGAAGATCATCAACAATCTGTTAAAGCAGATTTTGGCTGGTTTTAGAAACATTACTTTAGAGATAATTATTCTGTGCTTCTTAAATACCTAACAACATGCTAGGGCCCTAGAGGGAATCAAAATCAGTGAGATAAAGTCCTTACCTTCATAGTACTTGCTGGTTTAATCTCAAGGGCAGAAGATCACCCGAAGAGATGAAATAAAAAAAAAAAAAGACTGTAAGTTAACAGTTGTGTCACAAAACAAGAAACATCTAGAGGAGGAGACTGGTAACTCTCCATAGATCAAATGATATCAGTTATTAAAAATACAAAGGCAGGAATGGAACAGAAAACATGATATATAGAGTGAATAAATGAACAGAATTTTTGCTCTTAATGTTCTAACTATCAAGGTAGAAAATGGGAATGGAGGCAGAACATTGTGATAAAGTATGAGAAATCATAAATAAACTCAGTGCAAAGTATAGACAAATGTACTGCTTGAGAAAACTGGAAACAGGCTTAATTAAAGAGACACTATTTTGAATACTACAGGTCAAGGAACAAAACGCATCCACAATGTCTCCAGAATGTGGAGAATTTCACATGGGATATGTTAGGGACATGATGTAAGCTGAAATGTTAAGCTGGGGTTAAGAATTTAAAGGGCTTTCCTGGTAGCTTAGCTGGTAAAGAATCTGCCTTCAATGAAGGAGACCCCCGTTCAGTCCCTGGGTCAGGAAGACGCCCTGGAGACAGGATAGGCTGCCCACTCCAGTTTACTTGGGTTTGCCTGGTGGCTCAGACAATAAAGAATCTGCCTGAACCCTGGGAGACCAAGGATTGATCCCTGGATGGAGAAGATCCCCTGGAAAAGGGAACGGCTAGGCACTCCAGTAGTCTTGCCTAGAGAATTCCACAGCCCTGAAAGTCAACATACAGACAGCCCAAAGTCACATCTAACACATAGACCCATCTCAAAACTCACTACTGGGCACTCCATTGCTCTTCAAAGAGAAGAAATCAAGTTCCACGCTCCAGAACACTGACACAAGCTTCCCTACCCAGGAAACCTTGACAAGCCAATTGTCCAACCCCACCCACCGGGTAAAAACTCCACAATAAAAAGGAACCACAGACCTCCAGAATACAGAAAGCCCATTCCAGACACAGCAATCTAAACAAGATGAAAAGGCAGAGAAATACCCAACAGGTAAAGGAACATGACAAGTGCCCACCAAGTCAAACAAAAGAGGAGGAGATAGGGAATCTATCTGAAAAAGAATTTAGAATAATGATAATAAAAATGATCTAAAATCTTGAAAACAAAATGGAGTTACAGATAAATAGCCTGGAGACAAAGATTGAAAAGATGCAAGAAATGTTTAATAAAGACCTGGAAGAAATAAAAGAGAGTCAATTAAAAATGAATAAGACAGAAGACGTTTAAAAGTCTGTGACCATTATGAAAGCTGGTCCTATTTCAAAGCATATGGGAACTGAGAATGAAGACTCAGGATTGGATTTAAGGGTTCCTAATTTGTTCAATAACAAATGAACAAGCCATAGGACATATACTAGGCTATTGGTGCAATCGCCAAAATAAAAGATGATTAGGTCCAAAATCAGAGCAGTCGATATGAGAATGGAGAGGTTAGATATAAAAATCATGTGTGAATGAGAAGTGAAAGAATTTAATGATTTGGATAAAAAGGAAGAAAATAACAACTGTACTGTCTTGAGAAAATGGATTACTGACTAACAAAAAGCACATTTATTGAAAAAGAACAGAGTCATTAAATTTAGCGTACTGAAAACACACATCAAATGCAATAACTGGAGTCCTACTGCTTTGGCCAAAAGCCCTGGCTCCATCAGTTTCCTGTGCGACCTTCAACAAGTTACTTAACAATTCTGTATCTCTGCTTATCCGAAATTAGAGAAAAACAGTAGCACTGGACAGCCACAAGTATTGTAAAGATTAAATGAGATGATAGAATTGTAACATTTAAAATGGTGACAGAAGCTCAAGACAGGGAAAAGATCATTTTGAGATTTGTGAATGAATGAATGTGGAAAAAAAGATGACTGGGAATGGTAATTGAAGTAGAAATGAATACTGTAACTAAGAGAAAATGCAACATTTTGATATTAAAAAATTTCAGATAAAAAGTAGAGAGCAAAGAAAAGAACCAGAATATAGAGGTAGAAAAGAACACAATGGAGAGGATACAAACTATGCAAAAGGCAGATAAACATTATTGGTTTTGTGAGAGGAAAGAAGCATAATATAATCTGTCCAAAATTTGGATTTATACTAAGATATTCAATATTAAATAATCTATAAGTAAAGAAAGCACTCACTGAACCTTCAGAACTCAAGCTGCAGTAAAAACTTCTTTTGACATTTTGGTAAGCCTAATAATAGCATATGATTATTGTATCATATTAAAAATTGGAAAATGCACAATTAATTATAGAAAGTAGGAAAATATAAGCAAACTTGATTTGCTTTGAAATCCCTTCAAATACCAGAGATATTATAGCTTGAATTTCACAGGTGGACAAAGATGCTCACAGGTCTAAAATAAATTATAGAAAAGTCATAATCACTAGGAAATACAAGATTCTTGTAGGGATTTGGGGGGTACATTATTTTGTATTTTTAATATTAATTTAAATTAACAAATTATGTTCCAAAATTTGGATCAGTGGTTCAAGACACAGGCATCAAAGCTGTTTGATATTGCTTACATGCCAAAACTGGTAATGCATAGCATAGCTGTAATGTTATTATACACCTAAAAATAATGAAAAGTTAATATTTGGCTCATTTTCCCAAAGCACTTTTATCAAATAATCTTAATCAGCAATGCTTAATTCTGTTTTTGCTTTTTACTTTTTCCTAGTTTTAAAGTAAACAATCCTATTAAGGGTTGTACTGAAAATCTTTCAAAAAATAATCACTTCATTAAGAATATTCAGGTATTCATGAAGTATTGAAATATGGATAATGACTTGAGCATGTCAGTAAAGTGATCATCTGTCCCCAATTAATATTGATATATTGCAGTTGGGAGCCCTTTTAACGATCACATTACTGGGAAATTATTGCTACTCATATAATTCGTTCTTATAATCATGTATTTATCAAGGATACAAAAGATAAGTCTCCCAAGAGGCTTATTAAAATCCTTATTCTCTTGATTTTTAATTGCTAAAGAAGATAGCTTTCCCATTTTTTTTTCTGAGAGACCAACTGGGTTTTCATCAACAGTAGTATCATGTAAAATTATGCAATTGTCAAATACATAAATCTCCATTTTTAAAGGGCAGAAAATAATATGCCAAAGTGAAGAATCACTTTATAGCACTCTTTTTTGTTCTATGAAATCATAAGCAAATCAAATAAAAAATTGCTTATAAAACATCTATAGATACAAGGCAGTATATTAAACACTGATGTTAAATAACATTATAAAGGTAAGGTAAATGTACATAATACTAGGGAACAAGTTATATGTAGATTCTTTCATTTGATTCAGAATTATTTTTACCAATTTTTATGTTTAAATAACTAAAATATTATAAATCTCTAAGTTCTCTAAATTCATAAATATGGAAGTGTGTCTAGCACGGCAGTACATTGAAATACAGTTACTAAAGTACATTTTAGGCACCCATTCTGAGTTCTAAAGTCCTAGTTCATCCTGTGACAGCGTATGCTGACAAGTTTGACATCAGATTCAGAACAGATTTCAGATACTGTTATAGGTTGCTGGAGTAAGTAATTTGAAATACCAAATAATTTGTGACTTCTTCTTGTCCTCAATCACAAAGTTTCTACTCTGTGGAGTCACTCACTCCTTTTCCACATGATATATTTTGGAAATTCTTATGTCCAGTCCATACTTGGGAAGGGGAGTCATACTCTTCTAACCTAAGGATCGAAGGTCTTCATAAATTGTTTTGATAGTTCTGCCTGGGACATTTGTCTCTTCTATCCCATTAATTAATATGTGTACTGTTTTATGGATATAAATTTTTTAGATTCATTTATTTTAATTGGATGATAATTACTTTACAATATTGTGATGGTTTTTGCCATACATCAACATGAATTGGCCATAAGCAGACTCCCTCCTAAACTGTCCCCCTCCTTCCTCCCCACCCCGCCGCTCCAGGTTATCACAGAGCACCAACTTTTGGTTCCCTGCATTATCCATCAAATTCCCACTGGCTATCTGTTTTACATATGGTAATGTATATGTTTCAATGCTATTCTCACAAATCATCCCACCCTCTCCTTCTCCCACTGAGTCCAGAAGTCTGTTCTTTATGTCTGTGTCTCCTTTGCTGCCCTGCACGTGTGTTTATTTTATTCTTGGTGTCATAATACTACTTTAAGATAGTTCCCATTATTTCAGCCTTGGCTGAACAATGCGGACTCATTCACCTAGCAATTGAACTCCTTTTATATAACTCCTTTTCATTGTGTGTATGTGTTGTGTGTATGTATCTGTGTATTTGAGCATTTTCTTACTTTCTGGCATTGCAAGATGCTATATGCTCAGCTTGTATGTTGTCAGCCCTAGTCTTAGAATCAAGTATTTCTACAGGAAGCCCTAGTAGCTTTTATTGGAAGATGGCAGAGGTAAACAAGATCTGGGTACCAGATGTGCTCCTTGCCAAGGAGATGTTTGTTTGTTTGTTTTTAACTTTCTCTGCTAACAGAGCAAAATTACATGTGTTTGTACAAACCTGCATATATACACATATATATAAATATTTCTGTATGTAACCATCTGTATTTATATTCAGCTAAACTTGAGTTTATTATTATGTCTCTAATCCATCACTGCATGCATCATTCTAGCTTCTTTCCCTGCTGATCTGTAAACTCCCACTCCGACAGTGAGAATCTGGCTTCGATCAACTGTCATCTGTTTATTTAATTATCGCATGAATAGCAACATCTAAGTCATAAATCATGTTGACAATATGTATAGTTTATATGATGTAATGACAATGCTATTTTACTTCTGTGGTCTTCCTAGCATTAACTCATAGCATTAACTAATAACTCATAGCATAACTTCCTAGCATTAATTAATCTCATCATGAAAAAAGATTTAGAGACAGTTGAGGAACCTTCTACAATACCCAAGTACTGTTCAAAATATCCAAAATTATTAAAAAAAAATAATGAAAGGAAGAAGGTTTAGTAGCGAAGATGAGCCTAAAAAGACATGACAACTAAATATGGTTTTGCAACTGAAATGGGACATTAGATTAAAACTATTAAAATCTAAAATAAATTATCAGACTTAATTCTAATGTATTTATTAACATTGGTTAATTTACTGTAACAAATGCACCATAATGACATAAGATGCTAATAACAGGGAAACTGGGAACTCTCTGTACTATATTCTCTGATTTTTGACTAAATCTAAAACTATTATAAATTAAAGTTTGATAAAGTGATTTTTATTTATTTATTTTTTGATAAAGTGATTTTTAGAAAAGAAACTTTACTGTTTCAGAGTATGCTCACACAAACAGACATCAGTAAATAATTTGTTGTACATATAAGTATACAAAGAATCATTTAAATAATACATAAAGATATTATTACAGAAAAGATGCACTTTTAAAAAACTATTCTTGTAATAAATCATTGACAGCTAAATGTTGGCTATATGCTAGGGCTCATATTTAACAGTTATAAGAGAAATCAAACTAATAGTAGAGGGTTGGCTGTTCAGTCGTTCAGTTGAGTCCGACTCTTTGCAGACCCATTGACTGCAGCACACCAGGCTTCCCTGTCCACTATCTCCTGGAGTTTGCTCAAACTCATGTCCATTGAGTAGATGATGCCATCCAACCATCTCATCCTCTGTTGTCTTCTTCTCTTCCTGCCTTCAATATTTCCCAGTATCAATCTCTTTTACAATGAGTCAGTTTTTGCATCAGATGGCCAGAGTGTTGGAGTTTCAGCTTCAGCATCAGTCCTTCCAATGAATACTCAAGGTTAATTTCCTTTAGGATTGATTGGATTGATCTCCTTGCTGTCTAAGGGACTCTTCAAGAGTCTTCTCCAGCACCACAATTCAAAAGAATCAATTCCTTGGTGCTCAACCTTCTTTGTACTCCTCCTCTCATATCCATACATAACTACTGGAAAAACCATAGCTTTGACTAGATGGACCTTTGGCAAGATGACCAGATGGCAAAGTGATGTCTCTCTTTTTTAATATGCTGCTATGTTTGTTACAACTTTTTCTCGAAGGAGCAAGCGTCTTTAATTTTACAGCTGCAGTCACCATTCACAGTGATTTTCAAGGCCAAGAAAATAAAATCTGTCATTATTTCCATTTTTTTCCCCATCTATTTGCCATGAATTGATGGGTCTGGATACCATGATCTCAGGTTTTTGAATGTTTTTGAGATTTAAGCCAGTTTTTTCACTCTCTTCTTTCCCCTTCATCAAGAGGCTCTTCTGTTTCTCTCCACTTTCTACCATTAGGGTGGTGTCACCTATATATCTGAGGCTATTGATATTTCTCCTAGCAATCTTGATTCCAGCTTAAGCTTCATCCAGCCTGGCATTTTCTATGATATACTCTGCATATAAGTTAAAAAAGCAGAGTTATAATATACAGCGTTGATGTATTCCTTTCTCAATTTTGAACCAGTCTGTTGCTCCACCTCTGGTTCTAACTGTTGCTTATTGACCTGCATATATGTTTCTCATGAGTCATGGAAGGTGGTCTGGTATTCCCATCTCTTTAGGCATTTACTCCCATTTGTTGTGATCCACACAGTCAAAGGTTTTAACATAATCAATGAAACAGAAATAGATGTTTTCCTAGAATTCCCTTACTTTTTCTATGATTCAACAAATCCAAAGTTTTCAATGTGTGAAAATAATGTATTTTGACACTGTATAAAACATTTAAGTAAATTCCAGCTTCAGTTTCATTATGATCAAGGACAACATGACAGTGTGAGTTTTAGTAGCCTGGTGTACAGACCAAATTATACTCATAACATATATGCATAAGTTATCTATGCTGTATAACAAATTATCACAGACCTTGCAGTCTGACTAATATATGCTTATTATCTCATGGTTTCTGTCAGTCAGGAGCCTGACCAGAGTTTAGTTGAGCCCTCCACTCAACATCTTCCAATGATGCAAACAAGTTACTGACTGGGATTTGTTTCTTTCTAGAATATAGTGTTTCTTCCAAGCTCCAGGGTTGTTGGAAGAATGCAGTTCTTTGCAGTTGTAGGACTGCATTCTCTAAATTCTTGCTATCAGTCAGAGGTCCCTTTCAGTTCCTAGAGTCCTTGTGATTTTCTCATTATAATGGCCATCTCATAGGTTCTTGAACAATGTGGCAGTTCACTTCTTCAAAGCCAGCAAAAAGATATTTCTCTTCATTAAAGGCACAGTGTCTTTTTTAAAGGCTTTCAACACATGTTATGCTTTTCTCTTAATGCATTTTAATCACATCAGTCGTAAGGCCTATTTGTCCCAGTACTATAGATCTTAATATTAATCACTCAGTTAAGGTGATGACTTCCAGCTTCATTCACTGTGAAATTATCATTTTCCACATTGTAATCAATAAGTGTATTGTGGTGTTATATTTTGAGACTATTACAATTTGCTAATAATCGTAAAGCTTTCAAATGCTCATTAAGCATCCATTGATGATTCTTGCCCAAGTTAATTATTATTTTTATGATTATCAAATAACAATTTTTATAATTGTGCCATCCCTTCTACATATTTTAGTATGTTTCAGTACAGAAATATATATTTCTACAATGTGGAAAAACTTTTCCTTCTTAATTATTTGTTGCATTTATTAATTTATTTTTATCAGATGGTTTCATGTATTCTTATTATGTTCACTGTATTATAATTACCTACTTATGTTATTTATTTGATACTTAAATTGTCATAAATTTTCCATTATGGACTCTTTCATGCACTCCTTCCTTCCACTCCTTCATGGACTACATTATGCACTCTTTCTTTCCATTATTGACTCTTGAATTCTTTTGAAATAGCTCCATCATAATTTAAGCATTTCCTAACTCATTAGCACTTAAAAATATTCTAGACTCTTCTAAGTTTAACTAAAAATCATAAATCTTTTAAATGCTCATTAAGGCTCCATTGATGATTCTTACCTAAGTCAATTATTATATTTATTATTGTCAAATAACAGTTTTTATAATTCTGCCATCCCTTTTACATATTTCAGTTGTCTTTCTACCACAATGTTAGTGTTAGTCGTTCAGTCGTGTCTGACTCTTCGTGACCCTATGGACTGGAACCCGCCAGACTCCTCTGTCCATGGAGTTTTCCAGGCAAGAATATTGGAATGGGTTACCACAGACCTACTAGATTTAGTCCTGGAATCAGCATTTCATGAAGGATCTCTAACTCCTTTTAATAGAAGCTTGCATATAGAAACCAAAATCTGTACACTGTTCTGGGCTACCATAGGTCATGGTTTCTTGGCTACATCAAATGACAGGGTTAGGAAATAAATGAATGTATATACATTCTTTCACACACATATATAAACTTCTCTTCTATTTCAATATCTAGCTATTATGCCTCCATTGATCATCTGCCAATTCCAAATCTGCCACCAACAATTTGGATAAGTAATCTTTTGTTATAGTCTCTCCTCTCCCTCCTTCTGGAGGACCAGTTTCAGAGTCTGCTGGGAAGCTCCCAAGGAAATCTCTAACAGTAACAAATCGGCATCTCACAAGATATGAACATATTTATTCCCCACAGAATACACAGAAAATACTTTAAGAATGTCTACCACATAAAAATAAGAAAATAAAACAGTAAGGTACATAATTTGTGTTTAGCCTCAGAACATATAGTTCAATAATTGTTAGGCTTTTTTCCTCCTTTTTAATAGTTACACTATTCTTTTGAAACCTACTTAAATTTATGCATTTCTATTTATTTTTATATTAGTGTATTTTCTCTATTCTTATTGGTTTTTCAGTCTATTATTTTTAGGATATGTGAAAGAGTAACAATTTTTAAAGTCAGAATTGTATTAAAAATATGTTCATAGAAGTGTCTTTCTCAGTCCCTGTAATGTGTATTCTTTCTACTTTGTCTGCCTCCATCTCAACAAGAGTAACTAGCATTATAGGTTTTTGGTTCATCCTTTCTGTGTTTATCTCTTTATGCAGAAGTAAGCAAATATATATGTATTTTATTTTCCCTTCCTTTTTCACAGAACATGTTATTTCTTTGTACATATAGATATTCTTTTCTATTTTCTTAAAAATCATTGTACATCATCAGATCTTAAAGAATTTTTTCATTCCATTTTACAACTGCATGACTATTTTGTGGATATACCAGTTTATTAATCACCCTTCTATGTATGGACTATTTACACAGATTCTTGTATCTTATAAAAACAAGAAATTCTGGAATTTATATATATACATTTATTCATTTTCATATTACTGGAGGTGTATTTTCAACATAAATCTAAGAAGGGGAATTTCATATTCATAAGATACACACATATGTTGTTTTGTTAGGTATTATCAAATTCTTCTCCATAAGGGAGGAAATTGGAATTTGCAGCAGAAATGTATGAGTACCAGTTTCCCCACAGCAGCATTAATAAAATCATAGCATTTCAGAATTGGCAAAAAAAAAAAAAAAAAAAAAAATTAAAGATGACTTATGATAGCATCTTTATTTTGCAGATGAGAAAAAGAATGTACTGTGTTGGGCTACCCTTGGTTAATTTTATTATGACAAATAGTATCCTAGCATTTTACATTGAAGAAAGATAAGTATGGCATACAATGAAAGTTTCTGGGTTTATAGTTGTAAAACCTAATTCTGCTTCTTCATTGGTAAAATTAGTAAAAATTCTGTTTCTTGAACATTCATACATATATAATGATAAGTAATGTATATCATTTTGTTCAGCCTTGATTTCCATAATGTGGAGAGAGTTATCTACTCTGAGTTAAAAAAAAAATATATTATGTGATTTAATCTCAAAATAAGCAGGCTTTATTTAAAATAAGATTTTCCTAAATTTCCTAAAGATGTATTGATTTTAAAAACATATTTTACATTATTTAAAATCATGTTTTTAAAAAAGATACATAACATATGAAAGAAAACATCACTTCCCTTTTGGATGGGGAAAAATAGATTTTATTTCACAAGGATTCCATGTAGGCTATATATTTTGTAACTCTATTAATTCCAATAATACCTTATCAAAATCTGTTCTTCAATTTTTCCACATAGATTTATAGGCTCAAACAGAGATTATACACAATCTTCAAGCATAATCAATGTACTCTGCTCTGCAAAATAAGCCTGCATGCCCAAGTCCCTTTCCTGAATGCTTCTGCAAACACATTACGAACTGTCTTCTGCTATACATTACTATTAGCAAATGAAATATTGATGTAGTTTGAATATACTCATTACTGTAGCCGACACTCTAGATTTATTCCATGATATGCTTATAATTCAGCTTTATAAACACACAATCCTGATTTATTTGGCTACTTGGAATCACAAAAGTCTTCATAAGGATTCCTTTTTTCTCCCTAATGTAATATCTGGAGCATTACATTCTCATTCCTGCTATAAATGCAATCTATATGTCACCCTTAATTTTACATATCCTTTTAGGCCATGATTTAACTTTTACATGGTAAAAAGCACAGATCTAGTCTTATTTACCTGATATTTGATGATTAAAAAATGAAAATTTCTGATCAAAAAGCTAACTAGAAATTATTATTATCATGTTTAGTCTGTTTTCTGGTTTAATTAATAAGGCTACTAGTATGTTATTTGAACACCTAAACTGGACATTTCAAGTGCCCTATCACATAACTAAATCAATAGCCATTAAATTAGGAGAATCTCCATATAATAATACAAATTCTAGTATCTAAGTTCTTTATTGCATCTTGTTTATTCTGTGAGCTAAGAATTCCATTTTACATGTTTTTTAAAACAACTGAATTCCTTACAAACAATGAAATTTTCACATAATATGAAAAGTGACATGTTAGTCGCTCACTCCTCTCTGACTCTCTGTGACCCCATGGACTGTTGTCCGCCAGACTCCTCTGTCCTTGGAATTCTCCAGGCAAGTATACCAGATTGGCTTGCCATTTCCTTCTCCAGGGGATCTTCCAAACCAAGGGAGCGAACCAGTGTCTCTTTCATCTCCTGCACTGGCAGACAGATTCTTTACCATCTGAGCTACCAGGGAAGCCTCACATGATGCAACACATTGTTTAAGAATTTTGATCTATTAATATTACAAGTGCATTCAAGCATTGTTTGATATAATTATTCCTTTAATATGTTTTTTCTCTCTTTATTATTTTGCTTCTTTCTTCTTTTATGAATTTGATCACTTTCCTACAAAGCTAGTGCAAGCACAGGCACTGATGGAAGTATCATTATTTTAGATTTTAAGAATTACATTTGTTTTTCAAAGTAAAGCTTTACACACATTGTAGTTTATAGGGCTTAATCCTTAAAGATTGTCATATAATAAATATATTTTGATCTTAAACTATCATTAGGAAAAATAAAATGTTTTAAATTTATCTAAGACATTCATGAATAGTTTACAAAGACACAGATACACACTATGTCCATATATATATGTACACACACGTATAACATTATGTTATATATATGCTATATACTATGATATTAAGAATAAAATTACCACTAAATTTTTCACACGAAATCACAGTAATTTAGGTGCAGATATATCTTTTCATGATGAAAAATTTATTATATAACATCACTTAAAGGAAAGTGCTACATTAAGTTTTATCTGTTCAAAGTTAGGTAGAGTTTATTTTAGTTTAATTAAAATCATTATAGTTGAGTCATAAGACCATTCTTCTACTTTGCTTATATTCATTTATTTGTAGTGCCATAACTAAAGGAAATAGATTTCCTTTAAATGTATAAATATATACATACAAAAACATATAAGAGACACGTGCACCCCAATGTTCATTGCAGCACTGTTTATAATAGCCAGGACATGGAAGCAGCCTAGATGCCCATCCGCAGATGAATGGATAAGGAAGCTGTGGTACATATACACCATGGAATATTACTCAGCCGTTAAAAAGAATTCATTTGAATCAGTTCTAATGAGATGGACGAAACTGGAGCCCATTATACAGAGTGAAGTAAGCCAGAAAGATAAAGAACATTACAGCATACTAACACATATATACGGAATTTAGAAAGATGGTAACGATAACCCTATATGCAAAACAGAAAAAGAAACACAGAAGTACAGAACAGACTTTTGAACTCCGTGGGAGAAGGTGAGGGTGGGATGTTTTAAAAAGAACAGCATGTATATTATCTATGGTGAATCAGATCACTAGCCCAGGTGGGATGCATGAGACAAGTGCTCGGGCCTGGTGCACTGGGAGGACCCAGAGGAGTCGGGTGGAGAGGGAGGTGGGAGGGGGGACCGGGATGGGGAATACGTATAACTCAATGGCTGATTCGTGTCAATGTATGACAAAACCCACTGAAATGTTGTGAAGTAATTGGCCTCCAACTAATAAAATAAAATTAAAAAAAAAAAACAAACAAACATATATACCCACAAAATTGTGTGTGTGTGTTAAATTTTGCTGTATTTGGGTTGTTTCATATGGAACTTAACTATTAGGAATTCACACTCAGTGATTACCCTATATTGAATGACTTTATCACAAAACAACATGCTGGATAATTTTATCCAATGTACATGTCCAGAGCAGCAAATATTTTTTTATCATTTGCTATTAAAATAAGAACACATATGAGAGAAAACACCAATCATTTTATTTCTCTCCAACTTAAAGTTATTGAATATTGCTTTACAAATTGATATACTAGTGTTTGGTTTAAAAGATTTAAGTGCAAAGATTATGATTCTATTAAGAAAAGTATCCTAAATTTAGAAGAAATCGTGTTACTATTTTTAAAGTATAAAGCTGATTTCAAACCATATTACAATACCATAGTGACCAAACAGTATGGTACTGGCGTAAAAACAGACATCTAGACCAATGGAACAGAACTGAAAGCACAGAAGTAAACCCAAGTCAAATGACATTTGACAAGAGACTCAAGGATATTTAATGGAGGAAAGACAGTCTCTTCACTAAACGACTTTGGAAAATTTCAATATTCACATGCAAAAAAAAAAAAAAACTAAACTAGATCTCTATCTCATAGCACTCATGAAAATTAGACCAAATGTATTAAGGACTTAAATGTAAGATCTAAACCATAAAATTCTTAGATGAAAACATAGCTTTTTCTTTTCTTATTTTTTTTAATTTCAGTCTTGACAATGATTTTTTAGATGTAGCACTGAAAGCACAAGCAACAAAGTAAAAAACAAACAAGTGAGTTTAGAGCAAACTAAAAATCTTCTGTACAGAAAGCCAATGAAAAACAAAATGAAAAGGCAACATGTAGAATGTGAGAAAATATCTGCAAACCACACATCTAATAAGGGATTAATGTCCAAATATGTAAGAAACACATACAACTCAAGAACAGGAAAAAAAAAAATCACAACAAAAAACTAATTCACTTAAAAAACGGCCAAAATACCCAAATAGACATTTTTTTCCAAAGAAGGTATTTGATGGCCATGTATATGAAAAGGTGCTCAACATCACCAAACAGCAGGAAATTGTATATAAAAACTGCAATAAGATATAACCTCATATCTGTCACAATGGCCATCATCAAAAAGATGAGATAACAATTGCTGGTAAGGATATAGAGAAAAGTGAACATTTGTGCACTAGTTTGGAATATAAATTAGTATTGCCACTTTGGCGACAGGGTGCACAGTCTTCAAAAAATTAAAAATAAGACTATTTGATGATCCTGAAGTTTCAATTCTTAGTATACATATAAAGAAAACAAAATTACTATTCCGATGAGATACTGAGTTAACACATACACTGCAGCATTATTTACAATAACCAGGACATAGAAATACTAAGTATCCACCGATGGATATGTATAAATAAATTTAAAAGTGATATACACGTGTATATGGGAACTTCAGTGGCTCAGTGGTAATTAATCCTCTTGCCAATGCAGGAGATGCAGGAGACGCAGATTCAATCCCTGAGTCCAGAAGATCCCCTAGAGTAGGAAGTGACAACCCACTCCAGTATTCTTGCCTGAAAAATTCCATAGACAAAAAAGCCTCTTAGTTTACAGTCCATGAGGTCACAAAGAGTTGGACATGACCTAGTGACTGAGCACACATACGTGTATATATACATACATATGTATACCAAGTTACTTTAGCTTTATATATTTATGTGCATGTATAAATATATATATGTGTGTGTATATATATATATATCTCTCACATCTTTTATCCATTTGTTCATTGATGAACACTTAGTATCACACACACAGACTACACACACACACACACACACACACACACACAAATACACTGGAATACTATCCACCCATCAAAAAGGGAACTCCTGCTATTTGTAACAACAAATGGATGGACCAGGAGGATCTAATGCTAAGTTAAACAAGTCAAAGAAATACAAATATCAAATGATCTCACTTATATGTGGAATCAGAAAAATACAAACATAAACTCATAAAAACTGACCAGATTTATGATTACAGAGGGCTTGGGAAGTGGTGAGAGACACAGAAATTTGATAAAATTGGTAAAAAGATACATATTTTCAGATATAAGATAAATAAGTTCAGGGATGTAATATACAAGATGATTATACTCAACAATACTATATTGTGTATTTGAAAGATTCCAAGGAGTGGAGGCTGTGTGGGCGCAGGAGGGCCAGAGGAGCTACTCCACGGTCAAGGTCGGGAGGGGCGGCGTGAGGAGATACTCCTCATCCAAGGTAAGAAGCAGCGGCTGCGCTTTCCTGGAGTAGCCATGAAGAGATTCCCCACGCCCAAGGTAGGAGAAACCCAAGTAAGACGGGAGGTGTTGCAAGAGGGCATCAGAGGGCAGACACACTGAAACCACAATCACAGAAACTAGCCAATCTGATCACAGGACCACAGGCCTGTCTAACTCAATGAAGCTAAGCCATGCCGTGTGGGGCCACCCAAGGTGGATGGGTCATGGTGGAGAGGTCTGACAGAATGAGGTCCACTGGAGAAGGGAATGGCAAACCACTTCAGAATTCTTGCCTTGAGAGCCCCATGAACAGTATGAGAAGGCAAAATGATAGGATGCTGAAAGAGGAACTCCCCAGGTCAGTAGGTGTCCAGTATGCTACTGGAGATCAGTGGAGAAATAACTCCAGAAAAATGAAGGGATGGAGCCAAAGCAAAAGTACTACCCAGTTGTGGATGTGACTGGTGATAGAAACAAGGTCTGGTGCCGTAAACAACAATATTGCATAGGAACCTGGAATGTTAGGTGCATGAATCAAGGCAAATTGGAAGTGGTCAAACAGGAGATGGCAAGAGTGAGTGTTGACATTCTAGGAATCAGCGAACTAAAATGCACTGGAATGGGTGAATTTAGCTCAGATGATCATTATATCTACTACTGTGGGCAGGAATCCCTTAGAAGAAATGGAGTAGCCATCACAGTCAGCAAGAGTCTGAAATACAGTACTTGGATGCAATCTCATAAACAACAGAATGATATCCAATCATTTCCAAGGCAAACCACTCAATATCACAGTAATCAAATCCTATGCCCCAACTAGTAATGCTGAAGAAGCTGAAGTTGAATGGTTCTATGAAGACCTACAAGATCTTTCAGAACTAACAACCAAAAAAGATGTCCTTTTCATTATAGGGGACTGGAATGCAAAAGTAGGAGGTCAAGAAACACCTGGAGTAACAGGCAAATTTGGCCTTGGAATACGGAATGAAGCAGGGCAAAGTCTAATAGAGTTTTGCCAAGATAATGCACTGGTCATAGCAAACACCCTCTTCCAACAACACAAGAGAAGACTCTACACGTGGACATCACCAGATGGTCAACACTGAAATCAGATTGATTATATTCTGTGCAGCCAAAGATGGAGGAGCTCTATACAGTCAGCAAAAACAAGACCGGGAGCTGACTGTGGTTCAGATCATGAGCTCCTTATTGCCAAATTCAAATTTAAATTTAAGAAAGTAGGTAAAACCACTAGGCCACTCAGGTATGATCTAAATCAAATCACTTATGACTATACAGTGGAAGTGAGGAATAAATTTAAGGGACTAGGTCTGATAGACGGAGTGACGGGGAGGCCTGGCGTGCTGCGATTTATGGGGTCCACGAACTATGGAAGGAGGCTCCTAACATTGTGCAGGAGACAGGGATCAAGAACACCCCCATGGAAAAGAAGTGGAAAAAACCAAAATGGCTGTGTGAGGAGGGCTTACAAATAGCTGTGAAAAGAAAAGAAGTGAAAAGAAAAGGAGAGAGGAGAGATATTCCCATTCGAATGCAGAGTTCCAAAGTATAGCAACGACTGACAAGAACGCATTCCTCAGGGATCAATGCAAAGAAATAGAAGAAAACAACAAAATGGGAAAGACTAGAGATCTCTTTAAGAAAATTAGAGATACCAAGGGAAAATTTCATGCAAAGATGGGCTCGATAAAGGGCAGAAATGGTATGGACCTAACAGAAGCAGAAGATATTAAGAAGAGGTGGCAAGAATACACAGAAGAACTGTACAAAAAAGATTTTCATGACCCAGATAATCACAATGGTGTGATTACTCACCTAGAGCCAGACATCCTGGAATGTGAAGTCAAGTGGGCCTTAAAGAGCTTTACTATGAAGAAAGCTACGGGAGGTGATGGAACTCCAGCTGAGCTATTTCAAATCCTGAAAGATGATGCTGTGAAAGTGCTGAACTCAATATGCCAACAAGTTTGAAAAACTCAGCAGTGGCCACTGGACTGGAAAAGGTCAGTTTTCATTCTAATCCCAAAGAAAGGCAATTCCAAAGAATGCTCAAACTACCACAGAATTGCACTCATCTCACACGCTAGTAAAATAATGCTTAAAATTCTCCAAGCCATGCTTCAGCAATCTATGAACGATGAACTCCCAGGCTGGTTTTAGAAAAGGCAGAAGAACCAGAGATCAAATTGCCAACATCTGCTGGATCATTAAAAAAGCAAGAGAGTTCCAGAAAAACATCTATTTCTGCTTTATTGTCTATGCCAAAGCCTTTGACTGTGTGGATCACAATAAACTGTGGAAAATTCTAAAAGAGATGGGAATACCGGACCACCTGATCTGCCTCTTGAGAAACCTGTATACAGATCAGGAAGCAATAGTTAGAACTGGACATGGGACAACAGACTGGTTCCAAATAGGAAAAGGAGTATGTCAAGGCTGTATATTGTCACCCTGCTTATTTAACTTATATGCAGAGTACATCATGAGAAACGTTGGGCTGGAGGAAGCACAAGCTGGAATCAAGATTGCTGGGAGAAATATCAAGAACCTCAGATATGCAGATGACAGCACCCTTATGGCAGAAAGTGAAGAGGAACTGAATAGCCTCTTGATGAAAGTGAAAGAGGGGAGTGAAAAAGTTGGCTTAAAGCTCAACATTCAGAAAACTAAGATCATGGCATCTGGTCCCATCACTTCATGGAAAATAGATGGGGAAACAGTGTCACAGTTTAATTTTCTGGGCTCCAAAATCACTGCAGATGATGATTGCAGCCATGAAATTAAAGACGTTTAGTCCTTGGAACCAAAGCTATGACCAACCTAGTTAGCATATTAAAAAGCAGAGACATTACTTTGCCAACAAATGTCCATCTAGTCAAGGCTATGGTTTTTCCAGTGGTCATTAATGGATGTGAGAGTTGAACTATAAAGAAATTTGAGCGCTGAAGAATTGATGCTTTTGAACTATGGTGTTGGTGAAGACTCTTGAGAGTCCCTTGGACTGCAAGGAGATCCAACCAGTCCATCCTAAAGGACATCAGTCCTGGGTGTTCATTGGAAGGACTGATGCTGAAGCTGAAACTCCAATACTTTGGCCACCTCATGCAAAGAGTTGACTCATTGGAAAAGACCCTGATGCTGGGAGGGACTGGGGGCAGGAGGAGAAGGGGACGACAGAGGATGAGATGGCTGGATGGCATGACCGACTCGATGGACATGAGTTTGAGTAAACTCTGGGAGTTGGTGATGGACAGGGAGGCCTGGCATGCTGCGATTCATGGAGTTGCAAAGAGTCGGACACGACTGAGCAACTGAACTGAACTGAAGAGATTACATCATAAAAGTTCTCATCAGAAGGAACAAAAAAGTATAACTGTGTGAGATGATGATATTAATTAAAATTACTGTGATAATCATTTTGCAATATACACATATATCAACTCTTTATGATGTACACCTTAAACTTTTATAATATACTATATTTCAATAAAATTGGAAAAGAATAAAGTGAAGGCTAAAATTTTGCTTAATTTCTCTATTCCTTGTCTGTGTTTTAATGTATTAGTAATATTTCTAAAACAGCACAGGCTTGATTGTAATTTAAAATACATAATGAAATGCTTCTATTAAATCATATACATATATTATTTAATAATCAGATATATTGGTTTTAGATAAAATATTTCTTAAACAAAATTCAATATTAAATACTCTTGATTTCATAATACTTCTTCCCTGCCCCAATTAATTAGACCCATATTTAGGTTTTAGGAAAATATATTATCTAGAAAATTTTAAAAGCTAAAAAAAATAAATGTCTCTAGAATTCCAAATTTATATCTATTTACTTTTAAAATACAATAATGCTTGGGGTTATTATTAAGCTTTTTCTTTTATAAAAGATGTTTTCATTTTCCCCCCTTGAACCATATTTTCAATATTGAGTCACTTTAGTACTTATTAAAGTAATGATTTCACATTCTTCCTACTCATTAGTATTGTTACATCAGAGGCCTGCTTAAGAAATTATCCATTATGACTATGTATTTACAAATGCAGAAACACATCTTTACACCAAATTAAATTTTTGATCAAATTAAATTTCATCAAAACAAAGCAATTTCTTCTATCGTAGACATAAATTCAGGCAGTCAACATTGGAACAAAGGCCATTTGAGTGACAGCTTTATTGGACAGAGCTGTCTGAAGTACTCAGTTCAGTTCAGTTCAGTCGCTCAGTCGTGTCCGACTCTTTGCGACCCCATGAACCGCAGCACACCAGGCCTCCAGGTCCACCGCCAACTCCCGGAGCTTGCTCAAACTCAAGTCCATCAAGTTGGTGATGCCATCCAACCATTTTATCTTCTGTCGTTCCCTTCTCCTCCTGCCCTCAATATTTCCCAGCACCAGGGTCTTTTCAAATGAGTCAGCGGTTCGCATCAGGTGGCCAAAGTACTGAAGTTTCAGCTACAACATCAGTCCTTCCAATGAATATTCAGGACTTCCTTTAGGATGGACTGGTTGGATCTCCTTGCAGTCCAAGGGACTCTCAAGAGTCTTCTCCAATACTACCGTTCAAAAGCATAAATCCTTTAGCACTCAGCTTTCTTTATAGTCCAACTCTCACATCCATACATGACTACTGGAAAAACCATAGCCTCGACCAGATGGACCTTTATTGACAAAGTAATGTCTTTGCTTTTTAATATGCTGTCTAGGTTGGTCATAACTTTCCTTCCAAGGAGCAAGCGTCTTTTAATTTCATGGCTGCAATCACCATCCGCAGTGATTGTGGAGCCCAGAAAAATAAAGTCAGCCACTGTTTCCACTGTTTCCCCATCTGTTTGCCATGAAGTGTTGGGACTGGATGCCATGATCTTAGTTTTCTGAATGTTGAGCTTTAAGCCAACTTTTTCACTCTTCTTATTTATTGTCATCAAGAGGCTCTTTAATTCTTCTTCTCTTTCTGCCATAAGGGTGGTGTCATCTACATAACTGAGGTTATTGATATTTTGTCTGAGGCACTATGTACAATATAATATACACAGTATAATCCCTTCCTAGGTCTGTAAATCAATGTGGAAACCAAATCTATGTCCTAGTATTCTTTTTTTTTTTTTTTTAATGTTAAAGCTGTGAGCATGCCTTTTATAACAGTGCAGAATTTTCCTTGTTAAATTCAACCAGATATTCATAAAGAGCCAATATTACATGAATCCATGTTATTAAAATGACTGATGTGGATTATTTAGAAGCTTATTTTAAATAAAGATAAAATGTGAACACATCAGTATCTGACATATATATATACTTACATAAATGACATTCTTAGATACATAATCCATATATATCTCTTCAACATTTCAACTACTTTTTAATATATTCAGTTTTAATAAAGACAGTTTATTATGTGTCATTCCTACTTCAATAAAATCTTAACAGTCATTGTATAAATATGTCCTGAGTGTACAGTCTACACAAAGTTACTTTCTAGGTGTCTTTGGGTAATTAAATGATTGAGTCTTTTGCCTTTCTAAGGTAAAGTCTTGATGTGCTCCATTATAAAGGTTGATGGGGAAAGAAATAAAACTATTTCTATAATTAAATGATTTTTATTTATCATTGGAGAAAATCAAGAAAGCAAGACTTGTGAAGGGACCTGAGAGAGACAGACTTTAGCAGTTTAGTGTGTGATCAGGTAAGTAATAAGAAGCTTTGACTAAGTTCTTATATAATTACAAAAAGGGATACTGTGGATTTTTGTTGTGTGATAATTTCAGCAACTAGATGAAAGCTTTAAATGAATTTTTTTTGTTATTGTTACTTGATCCAACTAGGTATTAACATTGTTTAATGTTATTACCCTTAAATATGTCTATATGCATTCATTTTCATATTTTCAGTGACCATGTCAGTATCTAAAGAGCAAGAAAAATAATTCTGAAATGGATAGAGATAATAATGTGCAGAGAAGTTAGGGATGGGGGAGGTCAAGCAATGACTGGAAAGCTAATGATTATTCTGCTTATCTTTAAAAATTCAGGGGAAGAACAATTAAATTCCTAAAATCATGCTGAGACTATGGCTTGAATTATTTAATTTGGATATCAAACAGAAGCTAATTCCAGAAACCTAGAAAATTTGTGGACTATTAGATACATGGGCATCATACCACATCAAGAGGATAATAAGTAAAAAGACAATGATGACTCGAAAAGAACAGATTTTCTAGACTTTTTCAGAATCTCCTGACTTCTGCAGTATTACAACCACAGGACATCTCCATAAGATTTATTGAATTCTTTCAATGTATATTCACTGTTTCGTTGTTACACTAGGTTAACAAGCTGTGGTTACACTGACAACTGTTCTTCTTTCCTTCATTCCTATGTGAAAGTCACTCAGTCATGTCCAACTCTTTGTGACGCAATGGTCACATGGAATTCTCCAGGCCAGGACATTGGAGTGGGTAGCGTTCCTTCTCCAGGTTCATTGCTATGTGTGAACCTTTTAGATGCAGAAGCATAGCTGGATATACCTAGAAAACTTTTAGATAAAATATCTGATGGTAAAAAAAAAAAGTACTTCTTAATGATAAATGAGTAGAAGGAGAAAGACATGAGTAGTTTTGTTTGTTTGTTCCTTTCTTTCCTGGTTCACATGTTGAAATAATGTGAATCTGGAAGTACTGGTGGTGAGTGTTCCTTGGTGGCTTAAAGGAAACCAAACCTTAATGTGAGTAGAACAGAGAATAGAAGAGGCAGGGAATAGAGAGTGATAAAGAGCTTAAAATTAATTTCTGAGCTGAGAGATTCATTCTTTTCTGAAATTCTTGGATTTCCATATATAACGTGCAATGACAGTCCCATTGTTCAGTCTAGCTTGTTTGATTTCTTACTTGCAGCAAAGATTTCTGCATCCAAAATTAAAATAAAATAAATAACTTAGAAGAGTCAAATCATTTCCCACCCCACCCACAAATCTAAAATCCTTTACTGAATAAAGAAATGGTCAAAATAAGAAAATATTTATCATGTGATATGCAATATTTACTTAATCATAGTGTATTGCTAATCATGGACTAAATTTGTCAAAGAACTGACATCTATTTAAAGCAAGATTTCCATAAAGCAACAGAAGGAATAGAAATTTTGATTAATCCATAAAGAAATAAATGACAAATATTAAACATTAAAATATATCTCAAGATATACACACATATATATTTTTTTATGATAATTAAGACATTGAAATAATGTCACTAAAGTGCACAAAAATATACTATTTAGACAAATTAAAAATTTATACTAGGAACTTTTCCATTTTAGAATGAAAAACTGGAAAAAAAATTGAGCTAAAAACTCTCTAACATTTTATATTTATACCTAAATCAAATTTTTTTCCCCTGGTAGCTCAGCTGGTAAAGAATCTGCCTGCAACGCAGTAGACCCCGGTTCAATTCCTGGGTCAGGAAGTTCCGCTGAAGAAGGGATAGGCTACCAACACCAGCATTCTGGCCTGGAGAATTCCATGGGCTATATAGTCAGTGGGATAATAAAGAATTGGACATGACTGAGTGACTTTCACTTTCAAATCAAATTGAGTTTTACCAAATCCTTCTCGTAATATTTTATCTTTCAATTGATGTGGTCTCAAAGCATAAAATAGCTGTTAATTTGGAAACGTCATATTTTTAAAAAGTTTAAAAGAAAAATATCCCTGAAAATCCTAGTTTTCAAAATGTTGCAATGTTTAAAAATCCTCAGGTATCTAGGAATTTAGGAAAAAAAAAACATAGAAAAATAAAATTATATAACTAATTATTTTTCTGCTCATATAGATAGGCAACAGGAGAAGCAATGGCAAAGTCAGAATTATTTTTAAAATATTCCAATTGTAACATCAAAAACAAATGATACAGCATTTGATCTACACAAGGGAAACTGGTTAATTTATGGGTCGCTACAGATGCTTGCCATGGATCTGCAGACTACAGAATCAGCATGAACTTTTAATAATCAATTATTTTTGAAATTAGAAGCACACCTCTATTATTGAGCATCTAACTCAATAATAACATAATTGTTATACGAATTTGAGAGACATAAGAATACAATTTCAATTTGTGCTTTCAGAGAATGCTATAGTTTTTTCCTTGGAGTAGATTTTTTGAAACTAAAAGCTTTTACTTAGTCTTAATTAGCTGGGCTTATTCCAAGTGTTTCTTCTCCTTTCCCCTAGTGTCTAACTAGGCTACTACACTATTACAAGATCACTTTATTGTGACTTAAAAAAAAAAAATTCATGAAAAAGATGTTTTATCAAGGCCTATAGCCAGCATCTTATAACACATGGCAGCACCAGCTGGTATTTTTGGAATCTGAAATGCACAAGGGAAAATGTCTTTGTTTAAAAATGTTTAAATATATATTTCTTCAATCAATGACTCAAATTCTAGAATGGTGTTTAACTTAAGATAAAAACAAGGATAGCATAATTTGCTAAATTTATGCTATAATAAGGATTTAAATGAGCAATAAAACAGGTATCTAATGTAAACACTGGACATTTAGTGTAAACCATGGTTCATTATTCATATTGTACTGTTCATGAAAGTGGATGAAAAATAATTTCAGGTCAGTTGGAACTAGAATAAGACAAGTCTTTGGTTCCACTTATTAGGAATACTGCATATTTTCAAAAAGCCTTTGGTCTCCTTTGGCTCCCAACCAGCCAGGATTAATGTCTGGAGGTGGTTTATTGCTTTCCCTTATCAGGTAGCACTTTTATGTCTTATCTGAACATTATAAAGGCCAACAAAAAAATGTTTTTGAAGTCAAATCACTTTTCTACATCCCTGAAACTTTACTATGTAGGTTGCTACTTATTAAGCTTAAACTAAAACAATCTCTAACTAGGGGTCCTAAGTATGAAATAGTATGGATATTAAAAATACTTTTTAATATATACTGCAAATATTAAACATTGGCTGGCTTATAGTTTTGTGAATTGAAGCACAAAATGTAAATGAAGACTTGGAAATATGTGACAGATGAAGAAAAAGATAACAAGGTGAGCACAGAAAACTAACCAATACATATATACACTCTCCTTGGCAAGGATAGTCAGAAATTCACAGGCAAACTAATACTCAAAGTCATAGTCAAGTCACTGATTTTGGCAATCCTACTAGGTGGTCATATTTTGGAGGGCTATATCAAATGATTAATTCAGAAGTTGAAGTTATGAGCAATGGAAGATTTATTCACGGTAAGAGATATATGTATGAGAAGAGTATGGACAGCAATAAATAGACCTGGAGAAGGAAGCCTGCTTAGAACTGGATATGATCATCAGTTGACATCCCAAAAGAACCTTAATCTCAGATTTTAGGAAAGCTTAGGCAGGTATATGAAGTCTACTGAATAACATTTTAAGGCTAAAATGCAGAGTTTTTGGTAGGAGCAGCAATGTTGGGATTTGTAGAACTACACAAGTATTTCAAAGTACTCTGGACCAATATAGTATCAAATATTGAGACACTGTACCAGGTAATTTAGAAACATACTGCCTTCTTCAATATTATGTCTTATTAACTTATTCCACAAATTTTAAGTATTGGTATTGTTCTACAGGCAGTCTTCTAATTTCAGGAAAATTCTGGTAAACATAAGAGAAAAAGTATCATTTCTTTGAAAAGCTTCAAGCAAACATGAGAAAGTAAAAAAAAAGAAAAGTAAAATGAATAAGCAACATATATCAATATGACTTGTGATATATTTTAGTCAAATAAAAACAAAGCATTAAAATATATTGGAGGAGTAATAGTTATTTTATCACTGACTTAAAAAAATACTACTCAGAATTGTTAACATTTCAGCTGAGAAGTGAATGTAAAAATAAATATAAAAGTAGTTTACTACACCAAGAGTAAAAAAAAAAGAAAAATTGTGGTTCAGGCCAAGGAAAAGCAAGTGCAGAAACTCAGAAATGGGAATAAACTTGAATATTCTAGAAGAAAAGTTCAGTCAATGTATCCATAATAAAATATTCATCATAGAAGGCAACATAAGTCTTTCTGGATATTCATTGTGGTAAAATAAATTGGAGAATAAGGTAACTAACTGGGGAATTTTTTTTCAGTATTTCAGTTTGCTATGATTTATGTGGAGACGTTAGTGACAGAATGAGAAAGTAGAAATATAAATCAATGGGAAGCTAACAATATTTGTTGAATAATTGGATGTATATAATACTGAGAAAGAGGATATTAAGAATGACATTTAGATCATTGGTTTTAGAAAATAGGCAGGTAAAAATAAAATAAGATGAGAAAAACTGAAGAAAATACTATGTTCCATTAGAGTATTGAAAATTAAGAATGCAGTTTTGGTCATATTAAGGATGAGATAGATACCTGTTAGACATGTAGTCTTTTATTTGTAGCTTCTCATATGAGGTTTAAAAATAGAGGAGATAATGAGCTGAAGTGGAGTGGAAATAAACTAAAAGATGTTACATAAAGTCAGGGGACTTGGTGAATTCAACAGAGAATAAAGTAAAGAACTCTGAGGCATATTTAATTTTGCAGAAAAGAAGGATGAATGAGAAAAGAGATTATTAGGGAAAACCACAAAAGTGTAACATTGCTAAAATTATGAAGGAAATAACAAGAAGTGGGGAAGGGAGTTGGATTCAATCAGAATGGAGATTAGCCCTATGGAATAATTGGCCTCACTAAAGGAGGAGCATAGCATATTAATAATCCAAAGTTTAAGTTAATATGCTAGAGTAGGCTCAAGTTAAAATTTTACATGATCACTAGGAGTAACCGGTGATAGAAGGAAGGTTATGGAAAACTTATACAGATAACAAGATTTTACAAAAGAAAGGAGTAGGTTAAGGAGAAAGGAAAACAAATAGGTAGATAATAGAGATAAAAAGAGAAAGAGGGTTATGTTATTACATTTTTAAGAATGAAAGTAAGTAAAGATAATTGAAAACATGAGCTTCCAATTAAGAAGTCTGCATATTAAGGAGCAGTATCTTCAGATGAGTTAATACTAGGGAGGGAGGAAAAATTTTTCAGAGAATAAACTGAGAAAAACTGGAAACTTAGTAAATGCAGATTCATGGTTTCAGTGAAAAGACTTGAGTATGAGCAAAAGAGGACTTGAGTTACAATGAGATGTGCAAATCAGCATAGACATAAAAGCTCGCTTGACGACATGTGAGGGGCTACTTGTGATGACAGAGTTAAACAGGCATGTCAGAAAGATATGATTACATTTGTTAGTCTAAGGACCTTTGCCCTACTCAATGAGAGTGGTGGTCCAGCATTCAGACTCTGCTTAACATTTCTCTTGCACTCATAGAGATAAGCTCTATACATTCAGCAAAAACAAGACAGGGAGCTGACTGTGGCTCGGATCACGAACTCCTTATTGCAAAACTCAGAATGAAACTGAAGAAAGTAGGGAAAACCACTAGATCATTCAGGTATGACCTAAATCAAATCCCTTATGATTTGGATACAGTGGAAGTGGCAAATAGATTCAAAGGATTAGATCTGATAGAGTGCCTGAGGGACTATGGGTGGAAGATCATAACATTGTATAGAAGGTGGTAATAAACAACATCCACACCAAAAAAAAAAAAAAAATGCAGAAAGGCAAAATGGTTGTCTGAGGAGGCCTTACATATAACTGAGAAAAGAAGAGAAGTGAAAGGCAAAGGAGAAAAGGAAATATATACTGATCTGAATGTAGCGTTCCAAAGAATATCAAGGAGAGTAAGGAAGTCTTCCTAAAGTGAACAATGCAAAGAAACAGAGGAAAACAATAGAATTGGAAAGACTAGAGATCTCTTCAAGAAAATTGAAAATACCAAGGGAAAAGATAGGCACAATAAAGGAGAAGCAGAGGATATTAAAAGAGGTGGCAAGAATACACAGAACAACTATGTAAAAGAAATCGTAATGACCCAGATAACCACCATGATGTGATCACTCACCTAGAAGAAGACATATTGAGGTGGGAAGTCAAGTGGGCCTTTGGAAGCATCACTACAAACAAAGCTAGTGGAAGTGATGGAATTTTAGTAGAGCTATTTCAAATTTTAAATACAATGCTGTTAAAGTGCTGCACTTAATATGCACTCAGTTCAGTTCAGGCTCAGCCGTGTCCAACACTCTGCAACCCCATGGACTGCAGCACTCCAGGCCTCCCTGTCCATTGCCAACTCCCGGTGTTTACTCAAACTCATGCCCATTGAGTTGGTGATGCCATCCAGCCATCTCATCCTCTGTCGTCCCCTTCTCCTGCCTTCAATTGTTCCCAGCATCAGGGTCTTTTCCAATGAATCAGCTGTTCGCATCAGGTGGCCAAGTTATTGGAGTTTTAGCTTCAACATCAGTCTTTCCAATGAATATTCAGGATTGATTTCCTTTAGGATGAACTGGTTGGCCCTCCTTGCTGTCCAAGGGACTCTTAAGAGTCTTTTCTAACACCACAGTTCAAAAGCATCAATTCTTTGGTGCTCAGCTTTCTTTATAGTCCAACTGTCACATCCATACATGACTACTGGAAAAACCACAGCTTTGACTAGATGGACCTTTGGTGGCAAAAAAAAAAAAAAAAAAAAAAAAAAATGCACTCAATATGATGGCAAATTTGGAAAACTCAGCGTGGCCACAGGACTGGAAAAGATCAGCTTTCATTCCGATACTAAAGAAGGACAATACTAAAGAATGTTCAAACTGCTGGACAATTGCACTCATTTTACATGATAGCAAAGTAATGCTCAAAATTGTCTGAACTAAATTTCAACACTACAAAAACCAAGAATTACCAGACATTCAAGTGGAATTTAGGAAATGCAGAGAAACCAGAGATCAAATTGCCAGCATCCACTGGGTCACAGAAAAAGCAAGAGAATTTCAGAAAGACTCTACTTCTGCTCCATTGACTATGCTAAAGCCTTTGACTGTGTGGATCACAACAAGCTGTGGAAAATTCTTAAAGAGATGGGAATACCAGACCACCTTACCTGCATCCTGAGAAATCTGTGAAAATCAAAACCAATGGTTAGAACTGGACATGCAACAATGGACTGATTCCAAATTGGGAAAGGAGTAGGTCAAGGCTATATATTGTCACCCTACTTATTTAACTTATATGCAGACTATATCATGTGAAATGCTGGGCTGGATAAAGCACAAGCTGGACTCAAGATTGCTGGGAGAAATATCAATAACCTCAGATACACAGCTGACACCACCCTTATGCAGAAAGTGAAGAGGAAATAAATAGTCTCTTGATGAAAGTGAAAAAGTCCGCTTAAAACTCAACATTTAGAAAACTAAGATCATGGCATCTGGACCCATCACTTCATGGCAAGTAGATGGGGAAAAAATGGAGACATTGACAGACTTTATTTTCTTGGGCTCTAAAATCACTGCAGATGGTGACTGCAGCCATGAAATTAAAAGACGCTTGCTCCTTGGAAGAAAAATTATGACTAACCTAGACAGCATATTAAAAAGCAGAGACATTACTTTGCAGACAACCGTCCATGTAGTCAAAGCTATGGTTTTTCCAGTAGTCATATATAGATGAGAGTGAGAGTTCAGCCATAATGAGGGCTGAGCACCAAAGAGTTGATGCTTTCAGCTGTGGTACTGGAGAAGACTCTTGAGAGTCCCTTGGATCACAAGGAGATCAAAGCAGTCAATCCTAAATGAAATCAAACCTGAATATTCATTGGAAGGACTGACTGATGTTGAAGCTGAAGCTCCAAAACTCTGATCATTTGATTCAAAGAGCCAACTCACTGGAAAAGACTATGATAGTGGGAAACATTGAGGGCAGAAGAAGAAGGGGATAAGAGAGGATGAGATGTTTGGATGACATCACTGACTCCATAGACATGAGTTTGAGCAAGCTTCAGGAGATACTAAAGGACAGGCAAGCCTGGTGTGCTGCAGTCAATGGGGTTCCAAAGAGATGGATGTGAATGAGCGACTGAACAACAAATTGCACTCGTGGACTTCATAATAATTGATAGTTTTTTCCTCCTTTTAAAGGGACTAATGTATTTATTTCATTTGTTACTGATTTTTTCATTGCTAATTCCAAGTTTGACCTCCTTGAATTGAAGAATTAAAAAAATGACTGAAAGTTTTTTCAGTGTATATGTATATATACCTTAAATAATACCTTCTCAGTGTGTATAATACATATGTGAGAAACATTTTTAAAATGTTTCCTACATGTGCAAGTATTAGTACATATATAATAAATTTTATACAAGCATACTGTATTTTTTGAAAGGCATGAAAAATACACACTAGTCACATGATTATTATCAGTTGTTATTGTTGTTGAGTTATTCAGTCATGTCCAATGCATACTCAGGTGTGCCCATATACTGCAGCATGCCAGGCTTCCTCGTCTTTCACTGTCTCCTAGAGTTTGCTCGAACTCAGGTCCCTTGAATCGGTGATGCCATCCAACCATCTCATGCTCTGTCTCCCCCTTCTCCTCCTGTCCTCAATCTTTCCCAGCATCAGGGTCTTTTCCAATGAGTCAGTTTTTCCCATCAAGTGGCCAAAGTTTTGGAGCTTCAGCTTTAGCATCAGTCCTTCCAATGAATATTCAGGGTTGATTTCCTTTAGGATTGACTGGTTCGATCTCCTTGATGCACAAAGAACTCTCAAGATTCTTCTCCAGCACCACAGTTCAAAAGCATTGTCAAAAATATTTTGCAATATCATCTCTATTAAGTTTTGTATGAAAAACAAAATCTTTCTCGGAATTCATCCTACAGAAAAATATCAATATGTAAGCCAAAAAGATATATGTAAAGATATTCATATAATTATTAATAGGATAATGGAAACAGTCTAATTTCCCATCTATAGGGGACTAGTTACTTGATTAATGCTATATGTGTGTGTGTATATATATATATATATATATATATATATATATGTAAACTGAAAATTATTTATACAGATATTTTTAAAAACCTGATATGCTCATATAAGAAATACATGCATCTTTTTATAATAAGAGAAAGAATAAATAAGGAGATTACTCATCTTTCTAAAAACATATGGTTTGGAATTTTCTACTCATCAATTTTGTTACATTTATATATCTTATAGGCAGCAGGCATAATTTTTTAAATTCAGTTGCTATAATGACAAAGGACTAAATATATCTAAAGGACCCACTGAACTAAATTTTTCAGTTTTTAGCAATTTATTTACTTTAATACTCTTGTTTCTATAACAAGAAAACTCATTTCTCTTAATAAAAACATTAATAATTTGGATTTGACTACAATAAAAGCAGGGAGGAAGGTCAAAGAACTATAAAGATAAAAACACCACTAAGTTTATATCAATTGTGGTTCAAATGGAATTATTATTTGTTCAGGTGATCTTTTTTGCAATTTTATTTTAATAAATTTTAGTATTATGTAATAATAATTATTAAGCCAGTAATTCAGTTAATCCAGAAACATGATTAAGTAAATTAATAAATGTACAGAAAATTTGTTTATTGAATACCAAATTATCAAATATTTTATATAGAATTCTCTGAGAATAAGTGAAATATATAGAGTATGTACTATGCAGTGTTAGTTGTTATTTATATTTATATCTATTCTAAAAAGAATAGAAACAAAGAAAAAAGAAATAGATTTACCATTAGCTATGAGTCTGCTTTCAAATAATCAAATTTTAAAATAATTTTTATCTTATTTAATGGACACCTATCCTTGTTACCATGGTAACATGAATATTAACTTACAGCTTGCATAGTTTATAATCTAAGAAAGTGCTCATAGCTGCTCTCACACTCTAAACAGAATACAATTGTGTTTATAGATACCTTGGTTTCCAAGACAACATGATATGCACACACACGACTCTATGGAAACCAAAAAACTTGCAATTGGTGTTCAACACTTGTGTTAGCCAAATCTGTTGGGTTCTCAATATAAATGCTAATGAAAGGAGGGTGGGCAGCTCCCCATCTCCATGTTTCAAAATAATGTATCTAAGCCCCAAATTCTTTTGTTTCCCTGGATAAAAGTTTTGTATAGACATAACATTACATTATTATTTATACCATATACAAAATATGACTATATTTTTAGTGCCAAAGCATTTCTAAATGTTTATCAAGAGAAAGCACTGTTTTCCTCTATCCTTAATTTACTAAGATTGTCCTGTACAAAGCCATGCTTTGGAAACAATTCTTTCAAAAAATTTATACCAAAGACTTTAACAGATGTACTATTTATTCTGAATTGCCACACTGCATATTTTAAAATGACATTACCCATCATTTCTATGTCCAGTGACTCCATTTAGCAAAGTTCGACGCATACCATAAGTAGATATTGAAAATCTTCCAATAAAATTGGCAAAGTGGCAGGAAAGTTATCTAATAAACCATCTCCTAATTCACCTTAAAATGTTCACAAAGGTATATACATACCTGCCAGAAATCTAAAAATATAAAATAGTATACATAAGACATGCTTTAGAATTTGGACTTCCCTCATGGCTCAGCTGGTAAAGAATCCACCTGCAATGCAGGATACCTGGGTCTGATCCCTGGGTCGGGAGGATCCCCTGGAGAAGGGAACGGCTACCACTCCAGATGATTTCATGGGCTAGATAAACAGTTTTCTCCTATCTGCATAAGAATTGATATGGAAAAGCATGGTCACTAATAAAGAAGTATATGGAGGATTCACACTTCATATAGCATTTTTCCCAAATTAAGAGCCATAGGATTTGAGTAAAGCAGGCAAACATTGACTTTATTGAATGTGTTCAAACTTGAGAAGAGTCTAGGTCCATTCCCTCGTATTTCCTCCTTAATCAGTGTTCAACAACAAGTTAAAGAAGGGTATGAATTTCAACACAGAAATAACTATAGAATTTACCAAAAAAAAAAAAAAAAAAAGAATTGTGAAAACAGTAAATAAATAGCTCCCACATCTATAAATGCAGAGGATGTTCACTCTACTCAAAGTAATGATGAGATAATAGTGTCAACCCAAATACCAACGACAGTGGGATATTTTGCTGAAGGGACATTAGAGATAGTGATCAAAGACATCTCAAATAGTCTAATTGGCAAAAAAAGTTTGTCTTTCAGAACAGGAGTAAATTATTGTCATTTGAGCATCTGTTAGCAGGTTAATAACTAATTTGGAATTGTTTGGAATTGTTGCCTATAGTGAGGGAAGAATAACTTACTAAGTAGAAACAATATCCATTTCTAGTTGGTATGTAGATCATTCCCTTAACATGCTGAATGAATGAATAACTGATTCTAAAGAATAAAATTAAAGACTTACTTGACAAATTATCCATAAGGTCATTAAAGTGTCAATGATTTTTACCTCTATTTGTCTTATTAAGTCTTCATAACTTTTTAAAGGATAAGGTAAAACTAGACTTAACTACCTTGATTAAATAATCTTCCCATCTATTCATCACGTTTGGTGAATTGCAATGTGAAATTCAAATATGGTTGATTTGACACAGCAAAAATATTATGTCAAGAAACATCACTTCATAATTTCTATTTAATAGAAGAATAAAGGCTTACTAGAGTACTGAAATATGAAATGTTGTCTGAATTCTAGAGGAATTTCACTAGAAATTGTGAAAATGAAACTAAACAATAAAAGAATCTTTATAAGTATAATCTATAGGACAAATATACCAATGGATAGTACAAAAGATAGAAAGTTTCCAAGGTTCCCAAGAAGATAGAAATAGTTCCCAAATAGCTAACTTCTCAATCAGATAAATCTGTATCAACCAGAAGGCTTCCCTGGTGGCTCAGTGGTAAAGAATCTGCCTCCAGTGAAGGAGAAACAGGATCAATTCATGAGTCAGGGAGATCCCATGGAGGAGAGCGTGGGAACCCACTCCATTACACGTGCCTGGAGAATCTCAGGACAGAGGAGTCTGATGGACTACAGTCTATAGTATCACAAAGAGTTGACATGACTGAAGCGACCGAGCATTTTTATCAAGCAGAAAACCAAGCCGGCATTCTTGTATTTCATGTATGATGATATCTGTCTGTTTCCTATTCTAATTTGGTAAGTCTAAGTTTGGAGAATGAAGTGAAAAGCATAACTTCTTTGTATCTTTGTGATCTTTAATTCTGTGAATTTCTAACTATATACAAGAAAAAATAGATATTATACTATCTTGGTAACCTTAGAAGAACTTACAGAAATTACTTTCAGGAAAATATTAGCTAAAGCTAATTTCATGGCCCAGAATCAATTTTTGTCAAATATAACATAATGTTTCCTGAAATATATCACATTTACCTGTAACTTTAGAAGGAAGGGATGACTAAGATTTTTTCTTAAGATATCCACAGAAGATATTTCCTAATTATGTTATTCATTTATAAGAAGCTTCAATATGTTCTCATATATCAATTTCTCTTGCAGCAATGAGAGCTTTTAAAATATGAGGAATTAAAAACATTATATCTATTTTAATTCAGTAGATTTAAAAGTATTTCTGAAAGAAAGTTCTTGTTTCATATATTTAATGAACAAAAATAACCTTGAGAAATTCTGTAGTTTAGCATTAATTCATTACCTGTGAAAAAAGCAAGATCCATTAAAGATTAGTGACTAGATCACATTCAAATACTTTGTTAGTCTAAAAACTAGAGTGATATAAAATTCAAAGATTTTCTTAATAATTTTCTTGTAGAAACATACTAAGAATGCCATGAAATAAGTCACCATTTATTATAAAGAGAAATCTTAAAACACTCTCTTTCTTTTTTGTGTGTGTGCTTTTTAATAAGTGATTGGTGTTTTCTTGGTGGCTCAGTGGTAAAGAATTCACCTGTCAATGCTGGAGATGTGGGTTCAATCTCCAGGTTTGGAAGATCCCCTGGAGAAGGAAATGGCAACCCTCATCAGTATTCTTGCCTGGGAAATCCCATGGACAGACAAGCCTGGCAGGCTACAGTCCATGGGGTCACACAAAAAAGAGTAGGACATGACTTAACAACTCAACAATATGTGCTTTGCCACAGAAATGTCTAAGTACATGTGCCAAGAATAAAGATAGATATAGGCGTCTAAATAAAGATCTTCCTTTAATGGCAATATCATCTAAGGAGTGCTTCTCAAGCACACATTGCATTCAAAGGTTCCTGAAAAAAAAAAAAAAAAAGACTCCTAACCTGATATTTTATATGGCACAGAGTATCCTTATCTGTGAAAATATGGCTTATAAGAATGAAAAGTACTTTAACTGCCTGTTATCAGTGCTAGTTTTTTTATTGTTTACCTTTATGTAGCATTATAATTTCAAGTGTGTTTGAAGAATCCATGAGGGAATTTCAGTTTATTTATTGAGGAAATATACAGATTAATGCCACACAATTAAACATACACTGATTTTTTCTGACACTAGTATCTATTAAGAGGTTTACATAAAACTCTTTTCCCACTATTTTTGAACTTATAATTATGAGATAAATTTAGATTTCTTTAAAAAAGAAATGAACACGCTTTGAGATTTTTCTAGGTCTTGACTGAAATTAGAAGATCCTGTCCTGTGCTTAACTGACAACCAGTAGTTTTTGGCTGTACAATAATCCGAGATTGTGAGATCTGACTACACCCAAGATATTGCCATTGATTGGAATTTTTCTCAGCTGGGCATTTAATTCTCTGAGGCATTTGGGGGCATCCACTAGGCCAACTCATGTATCTTCTCTTATTATGAAACAAGTCCTGTTAACAAATCATATATTTGCCTGTGTCTCAGCAGTCAAGACATAATGAAATGTATTAGACCTTTGAGTGAAAGTTCCCTAAAGTTATAAAAGCCAGAAATGAGCCAAGACCTATGACTCAAGAAATCACTGAAATGTAATTTTCTCCTGCAAAAATTCTACATTCTAGATAAATGGTGCAGTTTCTGAAAATAAGCTTAGTTTTTGCTAATTTTAAGTTTTTTTTTTTTTTCCATCAAATAAATAGCCCTAACTAGCAAAATATCTTCCCTGAGTAGGGAGGAAAATATGTTTTGTTACAATATTTTGAAATCTTTCATAGGCATTTTGTGAAACTTCTATGAGCATAGGTTGAACATGTTATTATTAATGTAAAACTTGTTTCAAAGGTTAGAGGATTTTGTTTAAATCTGTTGAATACTAGCAAAAGAAAAGTTAGAGAATTCTTTAAACTAGACTCTTCATCGAGCAGGAAATGAGTTACTTTACCCAACTTAACATCACAAAATGAGAACTGGACAAGAAATATACCCCTGGAACAAGGCCAGTGTAGTGGTTTTAGAATTCCACAAGATTTTGTTTCTCCAAACATTCTTTGCTGACCTGCCATGATAAAATCTGCTTTGCCTACTAGTATAAACATCTTAAATCTAGGTTAACTCTCAACCCCTACAAGTTAAAAACAAAATGAGGTCATTGCAATAAAGGTTTCCATTAAATGGAGATGTCTCCCATTGTGGAAAAGAGTTGGATAATTAGAGGAAATAGGTCTTTGATATAAGACCTATTTTTGCAAAGCAATCTATTGTTTTGATATAAGCAACAATCTCAGATTAATTTATTCCACAAATTGGTTTACTCCACATCTTTAAAGGGAAAAATAAGAACCTTAAGAGATTGGAAAGCACATTTACTTCTTTGAAAGACTAGAGGAAAAATTTTAAGTGGGACTATTGTTCCTTGTTACAAAAGAAAAATACTGATCACAGGCACATTTTAGTTCTAGAGAGATGAAGATTAAAAGGAAGTATATGAAAGTTGGCAAAAATGCACAGTATGTCTTTTAATTCTCTTCAAAATAGCTCTGAAGTCAAAGAACTTGTAAATTACTAATATCTACATCCTATAGTTCAAACTCTAAGTAAGATTTTTCAGTATTTTACTTAGGATTTAGTATCACAAAGCTATAGAAAATAAGTAGATTTTCAGATAGGGTCTATTTTTCCCATATTTCCTAACTGGCATATTAGAAAAATGAGTTTATTGATCACAAAGATAAACAAACCTATATTTGGGTTTACCTGTTCTAAGAAATAAAGGGTGCTGTCTTGTGGTAAAGAGATTTATAGTAACAGGTTATTAGCATTTTGTTTTTTACTTATATTGTGTGCTACTTTTTCCCTTAACTTTTGGATGCATTTAAGATTACAACCTTGCTTATAAATCAGTCAAACAGTATTTATTGACTGCTTGCTCTTTGGTTGCAAGTTTAATCATTCAGCTCCACATTCAATCATATCTATAATTTATCATCACATCTAATATTCCATGTCGGTATGAGGAAATGCAGGACATATTTCGTGATAGATTTTCATTTTTATCCCCATGAGCAGTACCACAAAAATTATAATATACTTTCAAATATAGTAAAATGTGATTTTAAAATTCTGAGTGATTTATTTTTAATTTTCTTATTGAAAAGATTCATGAAATAGTCTCATTTAAGATTCATTTTCTGATTAACACGAAGCCTAACATTCACAATAAGGATGATTTTAGGAAATTAGTAAATTAAAAATGCCTACCTTGCACCTGTATTACATTGGACACTCATTTAACTAGACTTGTTTTAATTTATTTTTTATTTTTGACATTGAGTATTTGTTGTTGGGTTTCCCAGGTGGCAAAGTGGTAAAGAGTCCACTGCCAAAGCAGGAGACACAAGAGACATGGGCTTGACCCCTGGACTGGCAAGATTCCCTGGAAGAGGAAATGACATTTTCTTGCCTGGAAAATCCCATGGACAGAGGAGCCTGGTGGGTTACTGCCTGTGAGGTCACCAAGAGCTGGACATGACTGAGCATACATGCACACAAGCATTTTTTGTAATGTTTTGATGACTGATGATCCTTTGTCAAATTCTATATACTAACAGACACATGCACCTATAATTTTTTGTGTTTCAGTATATCAAAAACTAAGAAGACTTTTTTAAAGTATATAATGGAGTAAAAAAGGCTAGATTTAATATTCACTTTAAACAATAAGAAAGTTAACAAAATGGATATAACAAAAGCTTTCAAATATTGAGCAATAGCAGAACACAACTGTGAGCCCAATGACCAGCCTAACCAAATACATGGATAAAGTTATTTGGAGGAGAGAGCAGGGAAGGAAAACTTTAAAGAACCGAGAGACCTTGCTGAGTTGAAAGAACAAAGACTGTGGGTAGGGGAGAGAGGTGATTTGATGCAGCTGGAAGTTGTAGGACAGAGTTCAGTAAAGGAAGAAGATATTTATAGAAAGAGCTCCAAATGTTTAATTGTTTGCTTTATTTAAATAAAATTCTTTGCTGAATGCTCAACTACAGTGAGAATCTCAATAAAGCCAGATAATTACAAGGAAGTTGTAAGGTGAACAAAATCCGGAGTTTGCCCAAAAGAAGGAGACATTCAAACTCCAACCAAACAAATTTGAGAACTTTTGGAAAGCAAACAGGACATATGTTAAAAACCACAAAGGGATAAGAGCTTAGTAGTGGAACTGAAATATCCTTGAAGGGAAGGCCAATCTAGACCCTCTACTGAATTACGTAAAAATAAGCTTCAAAGTGGTCAAAAAAATTGATAAACAAGTAACTGCATGTTAAAACAAAGCCTCATGCTCTTTAAAAGACATAACTAAACCGAAGGAGTTAACTTGTAACATTTACTGTCTGTCATTTTACCAAAATTAATAAATGTGTAAGGTGGCAGGAAAAGCTGACTTGTAACTAAAGTAATTAAATATTTAAGGATTACATATTTTCTTAGGCAAAATTCTTTTCTATGTTCCCATTAATTATTATACTGTAAGCAATTTTTGTTTCGTGGTTCTTTTTGCTATTTTTTTATTGCCTGCAGTTATGTTCATCTTCATTGAATTTCATATTTAAGAGACTATTGTCTTGATTGAAACAAATCTGCACGACCATTGCTTTCCTCTGGCTTGGAGATAGGTTCTTAAATGGCCTTGTGGACCTCCTGGGAAGCACTGTGCATTGACCTCCACCCTTAGATTGTGGTAAAGGGGAGACTCTGAGCCCTTACTTTCTCAGGCTTGGGTCAGGGAGCTCAGAAGGGCCCTGTGGTTTTGGGTGACCCCGTAGGGACTTCATTGTTTCTTTCTGACTTCAACAATAGGGATCCATTTTGCTGCTCTTCGGAGGAACTGTTCCTTGGCTCATAACTTGTCCTTTTCTCCATGTATTAGTTTTCTTGCCTTAATTTCACAGGAATGTAAGCTCCAGGAGCTCTGTAAGGGCTGGGGTTTTTGTCTGAATTCTGCTGTATCTGTACCATCTGGGTCAGTGTCTGGTGTACATAGTAGGTGCTCAATAAAAATGTGTTCAATGAATTTCTAAAAAAAGTCTCAAAACATTTAAAATGGTTGAGTTCATGGATTACAAATCTGCCTTGACTTGTGGTAGAGTTGCATCCTGATAAATATAAATTGAAGATGAATTGAGATACTTAATTTACTTAATATCTTGGCTTAGCCTTAGTTTACCTTGAAGTGAAAAGTCGCTCAGTCATGTCCCACTCTTTGCAACCCCATGGATAGTAGCCCACCAGGCTCCTCCATCCATGGAATTTTCTAAGCAAGAGTACTGGAGTGGGTTGCCATTTCCTTCTCCAGGGGATCTTCCCGACCCGGGGATCGAACCAGGGTCTCCCACATTGCAGGCAGATGCTTTACCATCTGAGCCACCAGGTAATCCCAAGTCTACCTTAAACATGTTAAAACACTTACTTTATCCTATAGTTGAGCAAACTTACCCAACACAAAGCCTAATTTGTAATAAAGCATTGAATAAGTTATATAATTCATTGACTACTATACTGAAAGTGAAAAATAGAATGGTCATATGGGTGCAGAGTAATCTCAAGAGTATCAGTTGCTTATCTTTATGATTGTGTGGCTGTTTCAAATCTGAGGCTTGCCACCACTGCCTAACATCATAAGAGACTATTGTACTGCATATTGCTTGCTGGCTTGGGAAAAGCTAGCTTCAAAAATCAAAGGTCTTTTTCTACTGAATATGTATCACTTTTACACCATCATAAAGCTCCAAAATTGTAAGCTGAACCACCTTAAGTCAAAGACTGTCTGTAAATGATATATAAAAAAACCCAAAACTATGTAAACCTCAAGTATTTGAAAATTAAACAGCACTTTTCTAAATAACTGATAAGTAACAGAAGAAATCACAGGGGAAATTATTTTTAACTAAAGAAAAATAAAAACATAACATATTAAAATTTGTGGAATAGGTTAAAACAGGGCTATGGGTGAATATGTAGTTTTAACTGTAAATAGAGAAAAGACAAGGTTTTTTGTTGTTGTTCTTGTTCTTGTTAAAACCTTTTAAAGTATGATTAACTTAAAGTATATGTCCACACAGATCATTGTATACAGATTGTCATATCATCTTTATTCATATAATTCAAGACTGAAAGCTACCTAAATGTCCATTAACAGGTGAATGGAAAACAAGTGACAGTATATGCATATATTGACATGCCATTCCCCAATGAAAAGTGAAATACTGATTCATGCAACAATATGGATGAATTTAGCACCAATATTCTGAGATAAAAAAGCTATGTATTAGACAACATATCCTAGCATTTGTATGAATTTCTAAAAACAACCAGACTGAAAATAAACAAGTGTAATATGTAGTAGTCATTCATTTCCCAAGGTAGGGGGTGATATGAGGCCTTGAATGAAAAGTGGTCTACAAGGTACCATTTTAGAATGAGGGAAATATTCTATATATTTATTGGCATGACTGATTATACAGATACATAACTTTTTTGTATATTAATATCATTGCATCTGATTGTATTCACAGAATATATGAAAATGATTGAGAATAGATGGAGGTATTACACATCTTCTCATCTGGAGATGAGGATTATACATTGTACACTATTTTGATTAACAGAACTGCTAAGGTGAAAATGAAAACATTGATGGAAGAGACAACATGTATTTTAAATATTGAAAAAAGTAAAAAGCAATTATTTGGGGAAAAAAAAGAGTAAACTGAAACAGTAATCAAATAAGAATTATTTTAGAGGTTAAGACTGGCCAACCAGGCCAGAGACTAATAGTAGTAGATGTTTGTTCTGGAAATAGTAAGAAATAAAGAAACGAGTGCCAATGTCAGAGAATTTGCTAGTTACAAATTTATTCCTAGTCCATATCTGATTCTCAAACATCACAACTCTTTCTAGATAGTATACAGATAAAAACGGACTTTCCCGGTGGCTCAGTGATAAGGAATCCGCCTGCCAAGCAGGAGACACAGGTTCAATCCCTGGATCAGGAAGATCCCCTGGAGAAGGAAATGGCAACCCACTCCAGTATTCTTGCCTGGGAAATCCCATGGACAGAGGAGCCTGGTGGGCTATAGTCCGTGGGGTCGCAAAGGAGTTGGACACAGCTTAGTGACTAAACAGCAAATACAGATAAAAGCAGAGTCAAACTTAGAAAAAATAATTTTTCAGGTAATTAGTTAGACCTATGATGCAAGGAGAATAAGTAGTGAAATAAATTTTCATAGTTGTTTTTTTATGTCAACATTATGCATACTAGCCAACACATTTTTTATATTCTTGATAAGAGGAAAGAGGTGGGTGGCTTCCTTCAAAAATGTTAAAATAACATGCCCAAGATATTGTCTAAAAAGAAAAAAAAAGCCTCCAGAAATATGATGAAATATAATGGAACTTTTACTACTTGTTTCTTGAAGTGACAGAAATATAAGCTCCTTCAAAAGATGTTCCAGACATAAAATGTTAAAATTGTAGAGTGTATATAAATCTTTTGAAAGTCTCTCCAGTGTTTCTGGTACATTTAGTAGAAGAATAAGGACAGGTCTTAGAGGAAGCCCCTTAGGCAGCTGCCTAGAGTGGCAAGGCTTGATGGAAGCAGGACTTGATGTATTGGAACTCACTATTCTGAAGATCATTAAAGTTCAATTTTGAATTGTTTTTCTTCAGCATTATCCCAAGTGGCTTAATAAAATGGCTACAGTGCAGTTCTGTATCATGTAATTACTTTGCTCTGGGCTCACAATTGTTTATCTTGGCCTTGGGCTCCTTTAGGGATGCCTCGCAGAAGCATAGGGCTTTGAGTAAAATCTGTGATCCAGCCCTTGGCACTGATCCTTCCATGGAGCAAATGATGGCCAAGTCAGAAAGCCTATTTGAACACTACAATGAAGCATATTATATAGAGATAAAAGGATTATATAATTTTAAAAATACTTAGAAATTTTGGCTAATTTTTTTTTTTTTTTTTTTTTTTTAATATTATTTTATTAGTTGGAGGCCAATCACTTTACAACATTTCAGTGGGTTTTGTCATACATTGACATGAATCAGCCATATAGTTACATGTATTCCCCATCCCGATCCCCCCTCCCACCTCCCTCCCCACCCGACTCCTCAGGGTCCTCCCAGTGCACCAGGCCCGAGCACCTGACTCATGTATCCCACCTGGGCTGGTGGTCCGTTTCACCATAGATAATATACATGCTGTTCTTTCAAAACATCCCACCCTCACGTTCTCCCCCAGAGTTCAAAAGTCTGTTCTGTATTTCTGTGTCTCTTTTTCTGTTTTGCATATAGGGTTATCGCCACCATCTATCTAAATTCCGTATATATGTGTTAGTATACTGTAATGTTCTTTATCTTTCTGACTTACTTCACTCTGTATAATGGGTAATTTTTAAGTTAAATAGTTAAAATACTTTGATTCATTTAAAGCGATCTGATTCAAGGGCTAGTCCTGCATATGCCATTTGTATATTTCAAGGTTTTGGGAAGATAACCATAGCTCCACTGATAAGTGTGATTGTGTTTTATGATCTGTGACTACGATAGCATATTAACCATAAAATATTGGTGCCTTATTTAATGTGGATGACTCCTAAGAGAACTTCTTTTAGGGCTCTTGATTTATTCTCCTACAGCAAAAATAAATGTCCTGTTGAACATTTTATTACAGTCATACTTACGTACATTCTTGTCTAAGGAAGCAATAAGAATTATTAAAAAAAAATGTATGGTACAATAATTTCATGTTCTACTGATGCAAAAGGTCAAAATCTACTTTGGTGAATCAGATAGTATTTTGACTTTAGATTCAATTGTGGTAATGTAACAGTTATCCTGAGATTAAATACTTTGAAGTTAGATATTTTTTTTCCCCTATTTCCAGACAAATGTTAATTGCCTAGTTATAAATTAAATTTTAGCAATATATACATGAAAATTTACAATGAATGCATTTATTTTGTCATTCATATATTGAATTTCTATCTACATTTATGAGCTTGTGGGTTTTTTTCCTTTTTTCCTTTTATCATTTTCCCCTCCTTGCTCTACTCTTCCTTCTAGCAACTAGGCTCTCGCTGTAAGAAGTCATATAAGGCAACTCATACCAGCCTTTATTAAATGTAACCTAACATTGTATTGATTTTTCCCATGTCTGTTCCTTATGTTGTCACTCTGATTGTGTGTGGATGCCCATCTGTGTTGTTTTTTTTTTTCATTTATTTTTATTAGTTGGAGGCTAATTACTTTACAATATTGTAGTGATTTTTGTCATACATTGACATGAATCAGCCATGGAGTTACATGTATTCCCCATCCCGATTCTCCCTCCCACCTCCCTTTCCACCGGATTCCTTTGGACTCTGTGGGAGAAGGCGAGGGTGGGATGTTTAGAGAGAACAGCATTGAAACATGTATATTATCAAGGGTGAAACAGATCACCAGCCCAGGCTGGATGCATGAGACAAGTGCTCGGGCCTGGTGCACTGGGAAGACCCATCTGTGTTTTACCAGAGTAATTTAAACTGAGTTTTTCCTCTCTTAACTACTTGTCAACATCTGTTTTCTCTTAAGGCATATTCAATCCATATTTATAGTTTAAAGGATTCCTATTTATTTTCATTTGTACATATTCTAATGTATTTATATAATGGATTGCTTTAAACATATATTAAATATACAATTGTAGTTCTCAGTATATATGATTTATTCTAGAATAATATTGGTTCTAATTTTTGATGTCTATATGCTTTTACTTGTGGAATTATATTTAGTGTATAAGCACATATATGCACATATGTACATAATTTATATAAGTGAATATGTAATTATAAATTATAAAATAATAGAAGGAATACTCATTTCCTTCTCTAATATACTCCACAGAGGAAGAAATAAAACATTACCAGAAACATTGGAATATCTTGTTTATGTGTCTTCATAAAGACTCATTCATCTTACAAAAAAAAAAATTATCTTGAAGTTTATGTTTGGCATTCCTCTGCTTAATACCTGTAACTAACATATAATACAGATGTTTAGTATTGTATGCTTTTAAAATTTCAATACATGAAATTACTATATGTGACAATTTGCCACTTGCTCTTTCACGTAGCATCCTGTTCTTGAAAATCAATCACATTGATTTACATAACTCCCGCTAACTTACTTTTTATTGCTATTTAATATTTCATTGTATGAGTATTTCATTATTTATTTTTCTAATCTTTGTTGATAGACATTTGAGTTATTCTAGTGTTTTGTATTATAAATGCTACCATGGATTTTGAGCCATATCCCCATGTATTTTTGAACAAAAATTTCTCTAAGGACATTGAATGAGATTCCTGCTTCAATTTCATGAATGATCTAAGATCATTTTCAAGTTGATTTCATTTACCACAATGCCATTTTGAAAGTCTGAGGTTCTTATTTTCACTCATACTTCGTAAAACAAACATTTTAATTTTCATCTGTGTAGTAAGTGTAAACTAGTATTTATTGTGGTTTTAACTTGTATCTGCCTCTTTGGAATGACGTTGAATAAAAATCGATTTTATTTTAAATTATTGTCATTTTCATAAAAATTAATTTTACTTTTCAAGTTTCTAAACTACATATTTTAATATCTATACATTAGTACAGCACTCCATCTGAGAAACAAACAGTTCTTGATTCAAAACTAAAGAATAAAATAATATTATTTGTGGCCCATTTCAGTTAGAGAAAAAGTAAAATTTTCCATTTTTTAAAAAATATTAATTGAGTACCTAATGATCTCTGAAACATAATTGAAAATTTAATTTATTTTTATTATGTTTTAAAATCTATAGTGCCAAAAATCTGCTAATTTTAGTTAGCATACAAATATTCTATAAAAATTTTACAAGTAAAACTGGATCCAGAAAAGGCACTCTTTTAGTGAATTTACTGGGAAAGTCCATTAATAATTACTAAATAATAACACAGGAAGAGTCAAGTTGCCACTTTCTTTTAGAAAGATTTTTGCAGGCCTTTTTGGTATTACTTTTCAGTTTTCTTTTCTTTATCTTTAAAAAATACTTTCCAGTTTTATTTCTCTAAAACAAAGGTATTACTAGAAATTCCATTAAGTTCTGCTTACTGTTTAATAGATAAATTTTTATAATGTCAAAAGTAATGAGAGTGCCAATCAATGAAATATATGGTGTATTAAAATGTGCAAATGAAATGGGAGTACTAGTGAAAAATGTCATGGCTTTGGAAACTTTGATTAAAATGATCTAATTTTCACAAATGAAAATGAAAAAAAAAAATGAAAATGTTAATAAATCCAGAAGTGGGACCTCATGCTTGTTAATTCAAGAGAATCCTATATTCAGATATAATATATTAGGAAGCTGAGAAATAATACATCTTAGAGTGCAGAATTATGAAAGGATTACTTCATAGTACATGAAAAATAAAGATTTAAAATATTTCTATTAGTTACCAATGATGAATATTCAATACCTCAAAATTTAGTGTGTTTCCCTACAATTAAAATGTATTATTTCACAGATTTCCTGAGTCAGGAATTCAGAAGTTGCTGAGAAGAGTAGTTTTGGCTCCAGGTCTTTCATAAACTGCAGACAGATGTCAGCCATGCTGTCACCGTCTTAAAGATTGACTGGAGGAGCTTGAAGATCTCCTTCCAACTTGTCTCATGTAACTTAGCTACCAAGTTGGTGTTAGCTATTGGAAGGGGCTATCAAGGTCTTTCAGCGTAGACTTCTTCAGTGGGCTGTTTGCATGTCTTCAAAAACAGGCAATTGGCTTTGTTTAGAGCTTGTGATCCATGAGGAAGTATCCTAGAAACAGCAACATCTTTTACAATAAAGCTTCAGAAGCTGTACTCACCTTTGCTTATGTTCTTATTATACTGGTCACACAGATCAACTCCAATATACTGTGAGAGGGAACTTTTGGATAACAGCAGGTTAGGTTCAGTGGGAGCTGTCTTTGAGCTGGCTGTAGCAATCCTTTTCAAAGCTGTATGTTCTTTGCATTTGTCCCTGACCCTGTAATGCTAAACTAGACCTGTTACTAAGAGTTTATGCTACTTAATTATTCCCTATTATAGGTGATTAGTGTAGCATAAAAATTAATAAGCAGAAACTTCAATTAAACAGAGTTAAGAGATAAGAAGGACAGCACATACACCCTGCAATAATACCAGATTTCCAACAGGAAGAAGAAAGACTCTTCCTCTTTGCTAGTAAGGACTCAACCAATGAAAAGCCATGGACAGTGTCTTTACTACAGGCCTCCCAAATATTTTTTCCTCTCTATAAAAGAGCTCCCTTGCCAAACTGAGGATTTACATGTGACTTACTGTGGTTGCAGACCCTGTATTACCATTATCTGTTGATACCAAAAAAACCATTTTTGCTGGAGAAATATCTGACAATTTATTTCAGGTCAGTAGCAGCTTCAGTGGTTCAGGAAACAATGCTAAAATTTTATGTTACTGTAAAACAGTAAATCATACCCTTACCAGTTCTTCTTATACTAACATGAGCTAAGGATACAACCTAAATCTTTGATAATAAAAGAACAAACCATCAAAATGACAGGGATGTTTCTGCATTAAAAGATGTGATATGGGCTTCCCTTAGTGGTTCAGACAGTAAAGAATCTGCCTGCAATGTGGGAAACCCAGGTTTCCCAGGGTCAGGAAGATTCCCTGGAGAAGGTAATGGCAACCCACTCCATTATTCTTGCTTGGAGAATTCCATGGATAAAGGAATCTGGCACGCTACAATCCCTGGCATTTCAAAGAGTCGGGCATGATTGAGCAACTAACACTAGTATGGTTATCTAGTGTGGCTATGGGAATTAAAAAAAATAAAAGATAATGGAAAGTTTGAACTCTATTTTATAAATTTGCTGAGGCCAATGTTTGTAACTTACAGTATTGCATTTTTATAAAAAAATTCAGGATGTTAAAATACTGAATGTACCAAATGTAATTTTAACACAAAATTGTCATTAAAGCACAAGTATCTTTGTACTTGGAGAAAGAGAATTCCTCAACTACGCTAAATGTTTATAAATGTATCTTATAAACAATAATAAACCCACTAGAAATTACAATAGAAATTTCTAAAATGATGTTAATATGAATTATTTGGTTCTTTGAGTCAAGAAGTTACATCAATATAATTGGTTAAGTTAACTTTAACTTATTTTACACAACTGATTATTGGAATCAGCTTGCTAAGTTTTCTCTTGAGATTTAAAATCTAAAACTTCATTAGAAGTTATTTCAATGGATCTTTACTGTTACTTTTAAAGTAGAAATCGTTATTCTGACTCAAACAATGAAGACATGAAGACTTTTTTACTTGCCTTACTCAAAGTTTCAAATTCATAAAGCTGGATAGTTTTGGATTTGAATTTTGTCTTTTGATTCCAAAGTCAAAGCCTTATTTACTAAACCAAATTATTTCTTACGTTATCATGTTTTATAAAGCAGTATGCCCTAAATTTTATTATTTGTGAAATCCTTATTCTTAAAAAACTACTTAGAATTGTAAAAAACACAAAAAAATAGAGAGATAATTATTGAGTATTCAGTCAGTTCAGTTCAGTTTAGTCGCTCAGTTGTATCCAACTCTTTGCGACCCCATGAATTGCAGCACGCCAGGACTCCCAGTCCATTACCAACTCCTGGAGTCTACCCAAACCCATGTTCATAAACTCAGTAATGCCATCCAGACATCTCATCCTCTGTTGTCCCCTTCTCCTCCTGCCCCCAATCCCTCCCAGCATCAGGGTCTTCTCATGAGGTGGTCAAAGTATTGGAATTTCAGCTTCAGCATCAGTCCTTCCAATGAACACCCAGGACTGATCTCCTTTAGGATGGACTGGTTGGATCTCCTTGCAGTCCAAGGGACTCTCAAGAGTCTTCTCCAACACCACAGTTCAAAAACATCAGTTCTTTGGCACTCAGCTTTCTTCGCTGTTCAACTCTCACATCCATACATGACCACTGGAAAAACCATAGCCTTGACTAGACAGACCTTTGTTGGCAAAGTAATGTCTCTGCTTTTAAATATTGAATATTAGTAATGTCATTATTTTAGATAAAATAGTATCCCTTTTCTATAGGACATTATTTAGCAACCAAAAATAAGAGAATGCCATTGTGTTATTTGCCTGTCAAATGATATCCTCATGATTCCTGTTACCAAAATTGGATACTTGTAGATAATCTATCATGTTCAAGTGTGCTTTTATATTATTTTAGTATTATTATCATTATTACTACTACTACCACATGCACTATAATCTAGGATGCCTGATGCAGAAACATAAACATGTTATATTTGAAGACTAATTTCTCTTTTCTCAGAAAGTATATTCATTTTACTGTGACATAATTCAGAATAAGACATACTTTTACACACTGCTTGGCCTCATATTCATATCTATTTAAATGTAAAATTGATTGATGTTTTCATAGTAAATAGAAAAGTTGTGAATTTTCTTGATTTTCTTTTTAAGTACATACTGAGGAAGTGTTATGCAATTCACACCCACTTTATTCTCAATTATTCAGAGTAATAGAGGAAAAGTATGGATTGGCATTTCTCACATCAGCACTAGCTGACAGAGTATACAATTAGGCTTGATTCATAGCATTTATTAAAATTTCAATTTAATTGCTAATTAGTCTGTATAGATTTGCAAATGTAGAAACTAGCACTTGTATTTTTTTTTTTTTTTTCCCCTTAACGCTCAGCACAGCAGAAAGCATTGAAATTTCTGTAAAGTAAAATCACAGTGATTCTTCATTATGCCCTGTGGTAGTCAGGAAAATAATTATGGATTCACTAGTCCATTTATTTTCTTAACTGTCCTTATGTCAATCTCTTTCTTCCTTTCCACACTACCTCTGACATGTTATGTGTGAACAAAATCATAGAATATTAGAACTGAAAATATAAGTCAAATATTAGAGCTGAAAATATAAGTCAATCTCCTTGGTTTACTTTGTAAGGCCTCAATATCCAGAGAAACTATTACATATTCTGCACTTTCACACATCTAATTCATCAACAGAATTCTAACTGAAATGAGTCCCAATTCTCTTTTAATGGCTATTGTTAACAAACTAAGTCTATCTTTGATCCTAGTTGATTGAACAAAGGACAAGTTCAGATATGTACATGTAGTTCATATAGACATTGAGACATTTAGACATTTTCTTTTTCCTCCTTCCTTCCTCTCTCCCTACTTCCCTTCCCTCTTTCTTTTCTTCTTTTTGAAATCTCAAAATTGTTTGAGGGTTCAAATCTCCTACCTGGCTCTTCCAATTTAAGATATCTGGTTTGGTAAAAAAAAAATGACAAATTTACCAATATATCTAAAGATTACGGTTAAACCCCAAATTGACAAACTATGATTTTAATATTACTTGGAATATCTTTCAGATAACTTAGGGATTCTTGTTAGTACAACTAAAACATGAAATGTGATTGAGACTATAGGCTTTGGAAGCTAAATGGGCAGGGTTATGATCTCAGCTTTACTTTCACTATTTATGGGCTCGAGTAAAATATTTAATATCTGTATGCCTCAGTTTTCTCACTTACAAATAAGGGAAACCAGCAGCATTTTTTTCACAGAGCTGTTATGATGTTTAAGTCAAATAAACATCATTTAAAACCTTAGCATACCATATGGAATTTTGTACAGCAATAATTTTATAAATCTTAGTCATGAGATTGTGATTGTGGTGATTCCTTCTCAGCAGCTACTTGACTCTTAATTGATATATGTGCATATGAGTGTATTCATCTATCTATCATCAATTTGCGAAACCATCTATGCATATACTAAAGACTTTATATACATAATAAATACATGTCTTTGTTTCATCTTTATGGATTTTGTGCTTTATTTATGATGAAATCTAATTATGTTCTCAAACATTCATAGCTCTCCTGGTAGGAGTATTTTAAAACTAAGGCATGGATTCTCATGATATGCAGAAGCATTCTACTAAATAATGGTCATCAAGATAGCCACTGAGCTCCAACTCAAAGAGGATTTATACATCATTTGCTCTACTGTGCTCCTTTAGAAAAACTGTAAGAATTTATGCCAGCATCAGTTTTTTGTTTTTTGTTTTTTCCTTCCCTCTTTGTTCATCCAAGCATTCTAGCCCATTGCCAGTTTTACCTGGATAAATTTCTATGGTAAAGTACACAAAGAATATTTTTGAGGATGACCATTGTTGAAAGAGAAGATTAACATTCACATTTTACTAATTGATATGGTATTTCTTAGTAATAATCACTATGACAGTAATAAACATTTTGGAAAACATTTACTTTTTGTTTTGTTGGACAAGTTCTTTATATACTGGTAAAAATTTAGTTCTCAAAAAAATAATATGAGATAAATACTAAGATTCCCATTTTCAACGGTGGAAACTGAGACAGAGAAATATTAATTGCCAAAGATCAGAAGATTTGGACTTATTCAGATGGAAACTTACATGTAAATTCATAATATTTTAATGTAGCTTGCAGCTGACTTGCCTAAGTAACAAAGATTTTGAAAACCAACCATTTAAAATTATTTTTAATATTTTGCATTTTCACATAGTTAGATGTGACAGATTATCTCACCATGATCATATATTCATGTTCTTGAAAAATATATTTGAGATTTTCATAAATTCATTAATTTTTCTCTTCTATGAATATCATGTTCTAATGTTTTATGAATAGTTATATTTATTTGTTTTTTTTATAATTTTGGTTATTTATTTTTGGCTGCACTGGATCATCATTGCTTCACGAAGACTTTCTCTAGTTATTGCAAGTGGGTCTACTTCTCCTTGAGGTGTGGGCATTTTTTGTGGTGGCTTCCCTTGTTGAAGAGTACAGGCTCTATGCCCAGGTTCTTTAGCAGTTGTGGATTGGAAGCTCTAGCGTGCAGGCTTTGGTAGCTGTGTGGACCAGCTTAGTTGCTCAGCAGCATGTGGAATCTACCCAGACCAGGGTTTGAACCTGTGTCCCCTGCATTGGCAGGCGGATTCCTATCTACTGTAACACCAGGGGAGTACAATAGTTATATTTAAATTCTTTTTATTTTGATGTGTAGGATATACCAAAGTTGAACAATATGGAAAATTACAAGATCTGATACTGTATACTGTTATTGTGTGTTTAAATTGAAAAAAAATATATATATATGTATATATAAGCCAACTTTGACCTTAGCAGTTACAAATGCACATATTTATGAAAAAAATCACATTTATTTCTAAGAATATTTCTCTCAGATGGAAAGATCTGCATATCCAAATGAGATGTGTATCAAGGCTGTGTTAGAAGTGCATATGTAAAAAATTGGAAGTATCCTAAATATCCACCAAAAAGACTGATGTCAGTGTCCATGATGAGGTCATTTCAAAATAGCAATGTTTACTCACTGCTTGTGACTCTTTTCCTGGCTCCACTAAAAATAAGAGTTTAGCCTTTTCTGTGAGTAGTAGCTTCACATAAAATTAGAGTCCAAGTCATTTGGCTTAATAATATGTGTTATGAGTCACATGATACTATCAAATAGTTCAAATAAATTATTAAATTTCTAATACGCATTTCAGTTCAGTTCAGTCACTCAGTTGTGTCGGACTCTTTGCAACCCCATGAATCGCAGCACGCCAGGCCTCCCTGTCCATTAACAACTCCCAGAGTTTATTCAAACTCATGTCCATCAAGTCAGTGATGCCATCCAGCCATCTCATCCTCTGTCGTCCCCTTCTTCTCTTGCCCCCAATCCCTCCCAGCATCAAGGCCCTTTCCAATGAGTCAACTCTTCACATGAGGCGGCCAAAGTATTGGAGTTTCAGATTTAGCATCAGTCCTTCCAATGAACACCCAGGACTAATCTCCTTTAGGGTGGACTGGTTGGATCTCCTTGCAGTCCAAGGGACTCTCAAAAGTTTTCTCCAACACCACAGTTCAAAAGCATCAATTCTTTGGTGCTCAGATTTCTTCACAGTCCAACACTCACATTCGTACATGACCACTGGAAAAACCATAGCCTTGACTAGATGGACCTTTGTTGGCAAAGCAATATCTCTGCTTTTTAATATGCTATCTAGGTTGGTCATAACTTTCCTTCCAAGGTGTAAGTGTCTTTTAATTTAATGGCTGCAGTCACCATCTGCAGTGATTTTGGAGCCCCCAAAAATAAAGTCTGACACTGTTTCCCCATCTATTTGCCATGAAGTGATGGGACCAGAAACCATGGTCTTAGTTTTCTGAATGTTGAGCTTTAAGCCAACTTTTTCACTCTCCTCTTTCACTTTCATCAAGAGGCTATTTAGTTCCTCTTCACTTTCTGCTATAAGGATTGTGTCATCTGCGTATCTGAGGCCATTGATATTTCTCCCGGCAATCTTGATTCCAGCCTGTGCTTCCTCCAGCCCAGCGTTTCTCATGATGTACTCTGCATATAAGTTAAATAAGCAGGGTGACAATACACAGCCTTGACATACTCCTTTTTCTATTTGGAACCAGTCTGTTGGTCCATGTCCAGTTCTAACTGTTGCTTCCTGACCTGCATATAGGTTTCCCAAGAGGTGGGTCAGGTGGTCTGGTATTCCCATCTTTTTCAGAATTTTCCACAGTTTATTGTGATTCACACAGTCAAAGGCTTTGGCATAGTCAATAAAGCAGAAATAAATGTTTTTCTGGAACTCTCTTGCTTTTTTGATGATCCAGCAGATGTTGGCAATTTGATCTCTTGTTCCACTCCCTTTCCTAAAACCTTCAACATGGATGAAAAATAAATGAATAAATGAATAAAAATATCAAGATAATGTGTGTAACATTTTCATAAAACATGAAAATCAAAAGAATATATTTTGTAGGGATGAATATATAAATAAATGATAGTATTCCAATGTTGTTCTACAAAGTATAAGAGAAAGTGACAGACTTCTCATACCATCATTCCATGTAAGAATTGACAGGTTATTTCCTTTTTCTAAGTGCCCCTACAAATAAAGTGAGAGAGGTTTACTTGGTAATCTCTAAGATTTTTTCTAGCTTGATATCCAATATCTACATATATCTGAAGGAGTCATAGGCTTAAATCTGAAAAGAGGATTAACATAGTGTCCTCTTAGCAAACAAAATATTTCACATTGAATAATACTATTTTTTTTTAGCCTAAGTGCTTAAATTGTATAGAGTGGGGCAGGGAGAGAAAGAGAGATTTCAGAATTATTAACTGGTTATTCCACACTGGTTGTACTAAAGCAGATAAAGAGTGAATACCTAAGAGTGGGTTGGATCTTAGAGTGAATGATTAGCTTTTAAGAGACTTCCAAACTCCTTTTTAAAGTCATGTCATTTTAAATCCCATCATCTTTGGCTCCTCCACATTCTCTCTATTAGGTGATATGTTCATCTCTTGGAATTGCTCATTCCAGTATGTCTGTAGTAGCTTTTAATTGTGGTTTTAATTATATATACAATTTTTTAATGACAGAAAAGTTGAGAAAATTTGTGGATACTTAGTTGCCTTTCTTACATCTTCCTAGGTGAAGTGCTTATTCAAATAATTTGCCTATATTTTAAAAATATACTTCTGAATGTAGAATAGTTTTAGATTTACATGAAAATTGAAAATATGATATAGAAAATGATAATACACCTTATATACACTTTCACTTTGGCTAACAGCATACATTAATAATATAAAGTTGCCACAATTACAGGACAAATATTGATATTTTATTAGTAACTAAAGTCCACAGTTTTACATATGCCCTCATTTTATCTTTTTTTAAAGATTACTTTATTTTTTTAATATTTATTTATTTGACTGTTTCAGATGATGGTTGTACCATGTGGGATCCTTTGTGGCCGAGCACTGACTCCCTACTTATAATGCATAGGCATAGTTGCTCTGAGACATGCAGTGTCTTAGTTTCCTGACCAGGGATTGAACCCTTGGCCCCTCCCTCGTCCCCTTAACTACTGGACCACCAGGAAAGTCCGTCCCCATTATATCTAATGTGCTTTTTCTGTTCCAGAATTTTATTCATCATATCAAACTCCATTGAGTTGTCCTGTTTCTATGGCTCCTCCTGCCTGTAACAGTTTCTCACATTTGTCTTATTTTTAAGGACCTTGACAGTTTTGAAACATCCTGATCAGGTACTTAATAGATGGTCCCTCAATTTGAGCTTGTGTTATATTTTTCTGCTGATTACACCAGAAGAGTGATATCTGACCCTAGAAACCTCAGAAATGAGTGGAGACTAAAAGTAAGAAGAACTGTACAAAAGCACAGTAGTCTAGTTGATAAAATCGTTTCTACACTGGTTATAGCCTATCAAATCTGAAATCACTATAAATATATGCTAGAACTGAATATATAATGAAGTGGATTGAATATGTTGGAAGCCAGGTTCCTCACTATTGAAGTAAGAGAATACAAACAAAAGGAGACTAGAATGATCCATATGGTAGTTTATTTTGTAATTTTTATTTTGTTTTTGGATTTTAGCCATTTTAACAACTATGCAATAAAATCTCATTTTTTAAACATGCATTCTCCTAATGATAAATGAGGGCTTCCCTGATGGTTCAGATGGCAAAGAATCCACCTGCAATGCAGGAGATCCAGGTTTGATCCCTGGGTCAGGAAGATCCCCTGGAGAAGGGAATGGCAACCCACTCTAGTATACTTACCTAAAAGTCCCATGGACAGAGGACCCTGGTGGGCTAAAACCTATAGGTGTCACAAAGAGTCAGGGACTAGACGACTGAGTGATTAAGTACACACATGCGCACACACACACACACACACAGACATACACACAACAAATGATTCTATGCATCTTTTCATATACTTTTCATCTGTATATCTTTGCTGAGGCAACCACTCAGGTCTTTTGCCCAGTTTTTAAGTGTACTGATTGATCTTAGCATTTACTCACAAGGGTTCTTTGAATACAATACTTGTATGAGTTCTTTGAGTACAAATCCTTTAGAATATATGTGATTTTAAAATATTTTAATCTAGTTCACATCGTTTCATTTTTGCCAGTACCTTCCACAGAGTAAAATATTTTAATATTCAAAGGCCAATTTATTATTATTTTCTTTCCTTCAAGGTTCATGATTTTGGTGCTCTATCTAGAATCATTATGAGACCTAATGTCACACATTTTCTCATGTATTTTTTTTCTGAAAGTTTTATATTTGTGCATTTTTACATGCAGGTTTATGACTCATTTTTAGTTAATTTTTGTGTAAGAAGTAGAAAAGAAGTAAAACAAAACAAAACAAAACTAATATGGGGAAAGATTGAAGGCAGGAAGGGCAGTGTCAGGGGATGTTCAACTTTAAGGGATCCAATATGTTGTTTTCTTTCTTTGTGTGCTGTTTCTCAAGGACTCTCTGTTCCTTATCAGTTCCTGGAAAATAGGAACGAGCAGAGCTGCTCGCAATTCTCAGGATTGAGATCATGGGAAACAGCACCTGCTTGGATTCTTTTCAGCGACTCCCTTCAGTGACTCCCCTCAGTGACCTTTTAGGACTATCCGTTTTGTTGCAGCTGGTGGAATTTCATTCTTTTTAATGACTGAGTAATCACTTTATTGAAGATATATAAGCATGCATTTCTGCAAATAAAGTACCCTTGTTTCACTTGAGACTTGGGTCCCCTGCGTCCTTCTTCTCAGCAACTCCAGTCCTCAAGTCCCCGTCTATGAAGATCATGACCGGGCAGCAGAGGATGAGATGGTGGATGGCACCACCCACTAAATGGACATGAGTTTGAGCAGACTTGGGAAGATACTGATGGATAGGGAAGCCTAGTGTACTACAGTCCATGGGGTTGCAGAGAATCAGACATGACTTAGTGACTAGGTGGTAACAACCTGCTTTACATATTTCTGGATTAAATATTCTACTATTTTATTGTTGATTTTTTTTGTGTGTAACTTTATGAAAAATATTGGTTCATAGCCCACCCCCCCGCCTTTTTCCTTTCACTGTCTTTATCAGCTTTGATATTAGTGTAAGTCTCAGTTGGAAAATATTTCTTCTATTTATATTTTCAGGAAGATATTATTAATATATAGAATTAGTACTATTTCTTCATAACTGTTGAGTGCATTCACTAGTGCAATCATTTGGGTCTGTTGCTTTTTGTGTTTGAAAGTTATTGATTATTGACTCAATTTCTATGATAGATGTATGACAGCATTCTCTAATTTGCTCTTTGTGAGTAGTGGTAGTGTTCAAGGAATTGGTGCCTTTCATCTAAGTAATCAAATCTGTAAGCATGGAATTCTTTATGGTAGTCCCTTTGTATCTTTATTAATGTCCATTAGATTAACAGTGATTTTCCCTCATTTGGGCTTCCCTATGGAAATGGCAACCCACTCCAGTGTTCTTGCGGGGAGAATCCCAGGGACGGCGGAGCCCGGTGGGCTGCCGTCTATGGGGTCGCACAGAGTCGGACACGACTGAAGGACTTAGCAGCAGCAGCAGCAGTGGCTCGGTTGGCAAAGAATCTGACCACAATGCAGGAGACCCGTGTCCAGTCCCTGGGTCAGGAAGATCCCCTGGAGAAGGAAATGGCAACCTACTCTGGTACTTTTGCTTGGAGAATCCCATGGACAGAGGAGCCAGGCAGGCTACAGTACATGGGAGCAGAGAGTCAGACACGACTGTGTGACTAAATAAATCCCTCATTTATTTCTGATATTGATTACTTGTATCTTTTCTCTCATTCTTTACATTATTCTGAATACAGTTTTGTCATTTTTATTGATCTTTTCAAAGAACCAAATTTTGGGTTTCTCATTTTTCTCTATAGATTTCCTGTTTTGAATTTTATTCACTCTAGATTTAATATGATCACCATTCCATAATTTCTTATGATGGAAAAGTAGGTTATTTAAAATATTCTTCATTCCTATATATGCTTCAACAGCATGAGTTTCTCTCTAACAATGGTTTCACTGAATCCCACAAATATTGATAATGATTTTTTCATTTTCATTTTATTTAAAATATTTTAAAATGTTTTCTAGATAGTTCTTTGATCAGTAGTCTATTTAAAAATGTGTTGTTTACTTTCCAAAGATTTGAACATATTCCAATTTCCAATAACAAAGTTGTGATATTTTCATTTAAGTTCTTTGTGGTCTCAACATATATTTTATATGATGTTTTATTCTTTAAATTTGTGAAGATTAGTTTTATGGCTCAGAATGTGTTCTATCTTGGGCAACAGCCCAGGTGAGTTTGATAAGAATATATATTCTGCTGTTGGATATACGTTATTGTATGGCATTCAGCTATTGGATACATTATTTTATATAATTTTATTGGGCTGAATATTTTATAGCTGTCAATTTATAGTAAACATTGAAGTAAGCAGGCCTTCAACGTGAAGTTTGATGTTAATCTAGTTAGGACCCATACAGTTTTCAATGCTTGCTGTATTTATAGGTGACAGAGATTACAAATTCCTCTAGAGTTTTAGTTTGTTTTATTTTTTTTCTCCTGTCTTGGCTATGCCCTTCCTTAGGTTGCTCCTCAGGCAGATTCTGTGTCTTGCATCTCTTTCAGTTGAAGTCAACTGATTTATTTTTTGTTGTTTTTGTTGTTGTTGTTGTTTTTTACAGAAGGTCTATGACATGATGATAAGGATGAAAAAAAGAAACATTTCATAGATAATTCAATTAGGTCTCAGTCTTTTAATGAACCTGTATTTCAGAACTGTGACTTTCATGACTGTTTCTGACCCTCCTCTAGTTGTATAAACATTTTTTCTCTGTTCCCTACCACCTTCCCTGTCTAAAATCAGTTTCTTGAAGCCCTGTAGTATTATCTGCTTCTGGAGAGATAAGAATTAAATGTTGTTTCAGATTTTAAAAATCAACTTTTTTTTTAACTTAATATTCTTAGTTTTCAGTGTTCATAAACTGATTCTTGGAAACAAAATGCTAAGGGCAGCCTGAGCATTAGAACATAGTAGGAAATATCCATGATGGCTATTAGGCATTTCAATACAACCATAGAAAACATTTTTAGAAGATGGTGACTGCAGCCATGAAATTAAAAGATGCTCACTCCTTGGAAGAAAAGTTATGACCAACCTAGACAGCTTACTGGAAAGCAGAGACATTGCTTTAACAACAAATGACTGTCGAGTCAAAGCTATATTTTTTCCAGTAGTCATGTATGGATGTGAGAGTTGGACTGTAAAGAAAGCTGAGTGCTGAAAAACTTACACTTCTGAAGTGGTGTTGAAGAAGACTCTTGAGAGTCCTTTGGACAGCAAGGAGATCCAACCAGTCCATCCTAAAGGAAATAAATCCTGAATATTCATTGGAAGGACTGATGCTGAAGCGGAAACTCCAATACTTTGGCCACCTGATGTGAAGAACTGACTCATTTGAAAAGACCCTGATGCTGGGAAAGATTGAAGGCAGGAGGAGAAGGAGATGACAGAGGATGAGATGGTTGGATGGCATCACCGACTCAATGGACATGAGTTTGAGTGAACTCCGGGAGTTGGTGATGGACAAGGAGGCCTGGTGTGCTGCGGTCCTTGGGGTCACAAAGAGTCGCACACAACTGAGCCACTGAACTGAACTGAGACTTTTGAAGATATATTTGACTATTTTTCATCTAATGACACAGATTGTTTCTTTGTAGGATTAGTTTAAAGGCATTTTAATAATGCTTTTTTCAAACCTGTCTCATATTTTTCATGATACATTCAATTCTAATTCAAAATAGTAAACTGTAAATAAACACAACTCAGAAATGGTCTGAATTTCATTAGAATCTAATTATTTATTTCTATGTGGAGAGAATGTGAAAAAAAGAAGCAAATGATTATTATTTCAGCTGCATGAAATATTTTCAGCTCTCTCTGATCTATGCTACTCTGAGCCTCTGTATGTATGCTATGTGAATAAAGTCAATACAGATGAGGACTGCATACCTTGTCTATGGATCATTTAAAACTATCTATAGTGACATTTTTGATGGGCTATATACTTAAGATGCAAACCAAAGTTAAAGAGAGAGCAAATACATATGAGCTTCTAAAATACATGGCTGTTTCCAAGAGATAAGTATTTTCTTAACTAAAGGTTTTTTTTAATGTAATTTGAGTGTTTCTTTTAAGTGTTACAGACCAAATTTTATGAAAAAGGGCAAGATTATATGGTTCTATATTAGTAAAAGTAGGGGTTAAAGAAGAATTACCGATGGACTCCTAAAAAGGCGACTCTTACCACAGCTCAGTAAACACGATGACTGCTGTCTGGGACTAAAGATTCATTTTGTTTTACTCTGGATTTCTTTGCCAGTGGGGAAAGCTAAGTAATGCTGCTGTCTTTTCAGTCATCCTTATCATAAGTGATCACTCTGTGTGGCATGTGGTAATTATTCCAGCCGTCTCTTTTTCCCCCTATTAGATTAATAGTTGCTAATTATGATTCCTCTCTCCTGCACTGCTATTGTGTACACATTTCTAATTCTCTTCATTACACCAGTGAGTACGGATAATTATGATTATAAGTTATCCATCTATCTTTTCAAGGACAGTGAGCAATGTAATTCTGTGAAGGCCTGGAGTGTGTATATGTTTGTGTGTGTGTGTGTGTCTGTGTGTGTGAGAGAGAAGGGGGGAGATAAAAGAGAGAGACAGAGAAAACATGATCATTGTGAATAAATATAAATTACATACATGAATATAGTTAATTTATATTTTTACTTTTTATTTTAAAAAAAGGTAAAAATAAATCAATACAATGCTAGTCATATTGTAATCACTTACTCTGAACACTGAGTAAGAACATCTTCCTGTCCCTCAAAGATCTTCAACCTGCTAGTGGATCCAAACTCTTGATTCTACTTGTATATTTGAAGATTTCATATTCCATAATTAGTGATAAGGTTAAACCACAAGGATATATAATATCATGCAAAATAAAATTCATGACATATTGTATAATTTTATACTGTCCAAGAGGAGTTTGATGAAGGTAATAGAGAGAAAGGACTTGGACAATTTAAGGTAAAGGGCTAGTCATCCTCAACAGGAACAGTGACAGAAAATAGAGGTAATGTATTCTGAAGAGACCCATTCCTGCTCTTAAAAACATTAACTACAAAATAAGTTTCTAATGAATTTTGTACAAGAATAACATAGTAATTAGAAGGCAGAGCAAAATTAAAGGAGCAGGAAAAGATATTATTTAGTCTTTTTTTCTCTAACAACATTTCTGAAGCACAGTGGAGAGTCAAGTCAAAACCCTGCGCTTTTGGAGGCAGGAAACTGTTGCTGGTATTTTCTTTACCTTCCCCTTCTCTTATATGTGAGAAGAGAACCAGTGAGCCAACAGACCACCCTGCTGGCTTTGTAAAGTATTAATAAACAGTGTTTAATGTGGTGCGTTAGTCACTCAGCCTTGTCTGACTCTTTGCAACCCCCACAGACTGTAGCTCACCAGGCTTTTCTATCTGTGGAATTCGCCAGGCAAGAATACTGGAGTGGCATGCCGTTCCCTTCTCCAGATGATCTTCCCAACCTAGGGATCGAACCCTGGTCTCCTGCATTGCAGGCAGATGCTTTATCATTTGTGCTGCAGGGAAGTCCTTTAAATAGTATTTAATAATCAGTTACATACAGTGGGGAGAGCAGAAGGGGCAGCTCTCACGCCCTAGGATATTAACAGAGCTGAACAAGAAAAAGAAAAACTCCTCTTCCCCACTTCCCCAGCCCCCAAAAGACTTAGCTAAATAAAAGCCATGGCCTTTTTGTTTATTATAGCCCACTCAACTTCCTTTCCCTCTTTGTAGAAGTGTTCTCCTTTCCGTTGCCATGCAGAGACTCCCACACAGTTTGCTGTGGTTGCAGACCTGAATTGTATTCTCTGTTAACTCCCAATAAGCCCATCGTTACTGGAGAAACATCTGATATTCCTTTTGTTGTAAATCAACATTTTGGTCGCTCATAGGGGAACCAGAGAAGACCCTGAGAGGTTCCAGGTCTGATGGGCAAATAGATACAGTTCCTACAAGCCCATTGTGAGCATGTTGTGTCTAACTGCTATTTTCATCAACCTTGTTGTTTGAAGGAACCTCTTTCCCCTGGATTCCAGCTCACTCCCTCTTTGCCTCTGAAGCTCTTCAGACTTTATTTGGAATCTAGTTGAAGGCTTTGCTGTTTCTGGTTAAGGCCTGTTCTGTGTGCGGGTATGCATTTGGTATTTTGGTTTGATTTTGATCTCAGGCTGTTTCAGGGAAAGCCGCCTAGTCTTTAACCCATTCCCTTGAGATGAGGGGCTGCCTCACTTGAACCTGTGCAGGCTCAGTCATCACCTCAGTCCTGTGGCTCCTATTGAATCAGCAACCACCTTCCATATGGGCAAAATCTCCAGCTGACATGGGCAAAATTCATAATTTATCACCCATTGAGATTCAAATATATGCCTCAAAACCAGTCTCTTGTTGGAATCTCTTCTCAGAATCAATCTCTTCTCAGAATTAATTATCCTCATACAATAAAGGCCTGGAGAAGGAATGGCAATCCATGCCAGTATTCTTGCCTGGAGAATCCCCGGGACAGAGGAGCCTGGCAGGCTACAGTACATGGAATCACAAGAGTAGAACACAATTTAGCAACAAAACCACCACCATCACCATATAATAAAGAAATATTTCAAAACATAAAGCCCACAATAGACAATTACAAGGCTTAAGGTCTCCTTATCATCCATAACATTCTCATTTTAAACTGTAGCAAGCTTTTGTCTTGATGTGATAGAATGTGATTAATAGGAATGGCATCCCATCACCTTTTCCATATGGTATTGGTAGGAACAGTACACAGGTTCTGCCAACCCTTCAGGAGAGGAAATTAAACAAAGGAATAAACTCTTGGAGCTGGGGACCATAGAGAATCACCTTCTAGCCTGACCATCACATGTCCCATGAAGTGGATCTACATTTAAAGTTAATGATACTAAGGGCATCAGATGTGGTAAAAATTGTCTGAAGTTTCACAGTTGAAAATGGTAGAGCTGAGATCCTAACCCTATCCAAGCTCTCTTGTTCTAGAACAAATACTTTTAGCTTAAATGTATTCTACATCTCTTCATCATTAAATTATTAAAGGAACTGCTTTACATGATCCAAATGGTCATGAGTTTTCCAGTAGTCATGTATGGGTTTGAGAGTTGGACCATAAAAAAGGCTCAGTGCTGAAGAATCAATGCTTTCAAATTGTGGTGCTAATGAAGCTGGGAGATAGTGAAGGACAGGGAAGTCTGGCGTACTGCAGTCCATGAGGTTGCAAAGAGTAGGACATGACTTAGTGACTGAACAACAACAAATGTCCATTTTAGCTCCTGAGAAGGCTATGTCATAGGACCAATCTTAAGTCACAGAATCAAGATGGAGTACATATCTCTAGGTTTGCAAAAACCTGGAGAATAATTGCCTTGCAATATCCACCTGGTATATATTTGGTAATGCTTATCTAGTAAATATATACTGCTAATACATTGTGGAGGACACAACATTAATATTATTGATATTACAATATTCAATATATCAATATTATTGATATTAAATATAGTATTACAAAGAGTCCTAAATTGAGGTCATAGATTGTAATACATGTAATACATATTACATAGACAGTAAGAAGTCCTAAATTTGGATGCTAGAAGATTTTAGGCCCTCAGAATGAAGTCAAACTTAAATTTATTGTACTCAATAGAGTTGGGAGATGGGATGATTAATTTACATATTTACTCTCTGCCTATTCCAGAGACAATGAGTTGTGGAAGAGGCAGATGATCCAGTTAGGCCGTCCTAATGAAGATCACTACCATAAACAAAAATCAATAGTTAAACTGAGGATTACTTGATAGCTACCTGATAATAAATCAGTTATTTCCATAAATTTAAGAGAGTGCATATGTATGCAGCAGCAATAGATCTTCCCAGAGGATAAGGAAACAGTAGCAAAAGCACAATTGTAAATATTTGAAATAAAGTTAAGATTAGTTGATCATGAATGGATTAGTAATGATGATAAAATAACAAAGATGATTATGAAACATCGATGCTTTCTGATTGGCTGGTGGAATTGAAAACAGAAAGCAGATTGGGAGATCTGAATTGTAGTGCATTTATTTTTAACTGAGTTAGAGAAAACCGCTTACACTTTAAGGAACTATGCATCCATTTTTTCATCTCCTTTCTCCCAGCGATTAGCTATTAGACTGGAAAAAAAGAAAATAAATGGATGATCAAAAGTAAAGCAAGCAAATTAGCTAATGAAATAAAATTTTAAAATAAAGAAAAGCACTTAAGTTCTGTGCTTTATGTTTTCTTATTGGTAAAATGATAGGATAATACTTACATTTATCAGTGTAAAAACAGGTAATATATATGAGAGAACTCTGAGTACAACACTTTAAATGAATATAGAAAGCCAATAATTCATATTTTTATCCAACTTCTTTGTCCTATATCTATCAAATGCCAATAATTTAGGCAATAATCATATATTTTGAAAAATACCACCTTAATATAAATATTTAAAGTAATCTAGATTTCAACTGCATACAGGACATTGATAATGAATAAGCAATTTTACGTTGTGGCTATTTTAAAAAGAAAATGTGGGTCATTTTGCTGAGGGCATCACAAGCCATTCTTAAAATGGGTCTTTTCCTCATTTAACTTAATGGGAGAGATTACGACTTTTTACTTTCCAGGTGTAATTTGATGCCTTCAGATATCTCTCTGTTCACATTCCAATTAAATTAAATTAAATTGTTCCTATGGATGCAATTAACTCATTTGGTTTATAGCAAGGAACTCATTATTATTAACATAGGCTAAGAATCCAGGTTATTTTCCCTTCTGTCTATTTTTTTTTTCTACTTTTCAAATGTTAATTCCAGTGAGCATAAGAAGTCATTCATCTCCCTGGGAAAAGTTTGCTCTGCAAGGCTATCAGTTACATCTTTCTGAACTTGAAGCAGAGCATGAAGAATGAAATGGTTAAAAGCATTAGAAACAGCTCTTCTCCAAAAGCCAAAGGAAGGGTGAAGAATACTAAGTGAGGAGGTATAAAAAGAATAGAGGCACAAAATTGAGAAAATCTCCTTATCAAGATAGAAACCTATGGAAACACTTAAATGGAGGATTGAAATGCTGTGCCCAGGATAACATAACAAATCAGTAACATGTGACGTTGGGCCCTCTTAACCCTTATCTATGTATTCTTTACTCAGAGCTACATATGGCCATCATGCACACTATTGTACAAAACAAAGTTAAAAAAAAGAAAGAAAGAAATTTTTGTTTTTGTTAATACATAGTGAGATAACTTCTCTTCGTGTTTCTCCCCCTACACACTCCACCCCTACGTCCCCCACGCAGTGCCATTATTGTGCATATCATTTTGTTACTCATGGCAATTCCATGAACAACACACACCAAACAGTTATAAGACAGCTTCCATGCAATGCATTTGCTGTTTAGAATGCTGAAACTTTATCTGGCTAAATGACAAATAATTTTCTCCAAGTCTTTTGAATTGAGTTTAGAAGAAAGAACTTCACTTACTCTTTATTGTTTACTCCCCCTACTCACCCTGGTTTTTCAACTGTATGTGGCAGTAAGTATGCTGGGTTTAGATGAACAAAATGAGGAATCAGGATATCTGGTTTTGCATCTCAGGCATATGAGTAACATAATTTTTTATATTGGATACCATGAAACCAATGTTTCTGTTTCAGTCCCCTCTAAAGTCAAATTACTGTATACTTTGTACTTAAATTAGGCTTCCCAGGTGGCTCAGTGGTATAGAATCCACCTATCAATGCAGGAGATAGAGGAGACGCCGATTCGACCCCTGGGTGGGGAAGATACTCTGGAGGAGGAAATGGCAACCCACTCCTGTGTTCTTGCCTGGAGAGTCCCATGGACAGAGGGGCCTAGTGGGTTACAGTTCATGGGATTGCAAAGAGTTGGACATGGTTTATTGATTGAACACACACACACACACACACACACACACACATGTGCTAAAAGTGCAAGAATTTTGCTAGCCTTCCATTTGTTGCAATAACATTTTTCAGAGTTGAGAGTTCCTAATGTCCACCCCCTCCAAAAAAAGTGCTATGATTTCTGATTAAGATGGTTTGCTTTAGAGTTTTATGTCTTAAATTATTCTTCTGCTCCAGAAATATAAAACAGTGAATAGTATATACAGGTAGTAATTTTTTTTTTTAAGTCAGTTTAAAAAGCAAACTAAACATCTCCAGGGGCCACAAGCATAGCAAAACAACAACATTTAAAGTGGATGAGCAGGACTGAAACTCTTAATTTCCTTAATGTTAGTCTGAAAGCCTGCAGAAGAGGCTGGCCCCATATCCTCTGTGTATATCCAAGAGTGTGACTGCAGGATGATATCTTAGCTCTATTTTCAGTCTCATAATAACTTACATTTTAATTTATCACATTATAATTTAACTTATAGTTTATATACTGTACATATTTTAAACAAATTTTATTGTTAGAGTAGGACTACTTTATAACTAGAGTTTGTGCACACTAATGCAAACAAGATATGTTTGAGGTGGTCAGGTCAAATATGAGGAAACAATTTTAAAACATGTATTTGGGTGAGATTACTAGACTTGCTAGTATGCAACTTGAAAACATATTTTCCATAAAAAGTGGTTAATCACTTGGAAGAGTTAATTTTATCTACTCTTCTCTGCATTGCTATATACCCCCATTGAGCTCAGCTTGACTTTGATGAATATCTATCAAGTAACATACTTCCTCACTTAAGATTTTGCTGCCACTGAGAAATCACTTGATTAAACTTATCCTCAACCTCTTTGGTTACAAACTTGCAGAAGTTGTTATAAAAGTTATTTCCTCATAATTCTTTCATGTTCTTCTATTTCTACAACCAGTTTTCGTTTCTTAATCCCATTGTGTATTTTTTGCTACTTTTTTTTTTTCTTTTTGGCTACAACCAGGTTTATTTTTATTTGTCTTGTCAAAAATTCAGCTTTTGGTGATTTTTAAATCTTCTAAAAAATATTACTATTTGTTTTTCATCTCAAGTTCTTTTTTGTCTCCTTCAACAGCTCAATTTCATTGGAACTTATTAAAAGTATTTTTATTTGTACCTTTCTTTTCTAATGATCCCTGTTAGCACACTTTATTCTTTTTTCTGTTAAATGGATAACAGGTTCCTCACCAAAGGGTGAAAAGTTCTCCACATTTTGTCAAGACTAGTTTTTCTTACAGGTGTTAAGTTGCTATGCATACCCTTTTCCTCAAAAGCCTAAGTCTCAGCAGCTGCTTGCTCTTAGAGGAGTTAGGTAGGGACTCAGAAATTACAGCAAAAGGGAGAAGAAGAGTTCAAGATTTCATGTCTCAGTATCTTCTCTGAATCTTTTGAGAGAAAGGCTTTCTCTGGGCTAAGGAGACTATTCAATGCAGCAAAAATTTTTACTAGAAAAAAATATTAAATGTCACCCAATCATATTCCCTTTTGCTTTAATCATATTCTGTTTCCTTTATTTTTTTTTTTTTTTTTTTAAATATTATTTTATTAGTTGGAGGCCAATCACTTTACAACATTTCAGTGGGTTTTGTCATACATTGGCATGAATCAGCCATATAGTTACACGTATTCCCCATCCCGATCCCCCCTCCCACCTCCCTCCCCACCCGACTCCTCAGGGTCCTCCCAGTGCACCAGGCCCGAGCACCTGACTCATGTATCCCACCTGGGCTGGTGGTCCGTTTCACCATAGATAGTATACATGCTGTTCTTTCAAAACATCCCCCCCTCACGTTCTCCCCCAGAGTTCAAATCTGTTTCCTTTAAATCAGAGGTTAAAGTCAAAGCTTGAACTGGAAACACTTCAGAATCATTCTAAATACACTTCCTTTTACTGACCCCACTTTTCACAATCTTACACTCAACTAGTTATTGAATCCAAGTAAAGATACGTTCACTTAATTTTCATAAATCTTGACTACTCTCACTGCCAGGGACATAATTTTTCACCTTTGTGCTAAATCGTTGCAATAATTCTTAAACTGATATCTTTTGCCTCTAGCACCTTCTTGTTTAGTGCCACCGTATAAGGTAGCGCTAGAAACAAGCTGTTAAAACTCATTACTATCAGTCACTAAGGAAACTTTCAGTTTCTTTCAGTTGCTCAATCGTGTCTGACTCTTTGCGATCCCATGGACGATAGCACAGGCCTCCATCTCCATCACCAACTCCTAAAGCTTAATCAAACTCACATCCATCAAGTCGGTGATGCCATCCAACCATCTCATCCTCTGTTGAGCCCTTCTCCTGCTGTCAGTCTTTCCCAGCATCCGGGTATTTTCTAATGAATCAACTCTTCACATCAGGTGACCAAAGTATTCGGGCTTCAGCTTCAGCATCAGTCCTTCCAATGAATAGTCAGGGTAGCTTTCCTTTAGGATTGACTGGCTTGGTCTCCTCTCAGTCCAAGGGGGTCTCAAGAGTCTTCTCCAACACCACAATTCAAAAGCATCAATTCTTCAGTGCTCCGTTTTCTTTATGGTCCAACTCTCACATCCATACATGACTACTGGAAAAATCATAGCTTTGACTATACAGACCTTTGTAGCAAAGTTATGTCTCTGCTTTTTAATATGTTATCTAGGTTGGTCATAGCTTTTCTTCCAAAGAGCAAGCATCTTTTAATTTCATGGGTGCAGTCACCATCTGCAGTGATTTTGGAGCCCAAGAAAAGCAAGTCTGTCACAGATTCCATTGTTTCCCCATCTATGGCCAGGAATTGATGGGACGAGATGACACGGTATTTGTTTTCTGAATGTTGACTTTTAAGCCAGGTTTTTCACTCTCCCCTTTCACTTTCATCAAGAGGCTCTTTAGTTTCTCCTTGTTTTCTACCATATGGGCGGTGTCCTCTGCATATCAGAGGTTATTGATTTCTCCCAGCAATCTTGATTCCAGTCTATAATTCATTCAGCCTGGCATTTTTCATGATGTACTCTGCATAGAAGCTAAATAAGCAGGATAACAATATACAGTCTTGATGTACTCCTTTCCCAATTTTGAACCAGCCTGTTCCATGTCTGGTTCTAGCTGTTGCTTCTTGACCTGCATACAGGTTTCTCAGGAGACAGGTCAGGTGGTCTGGTATTTCCACCTCTTGAAGAATTTTCCAGTTTGTTTTGATCCACATAGTCAAAGGCTTTAACATAGTCAATGAAGCAGAAATAGATGCTTTTTTCTGGAATTCTCTTGCTTTTTCTATGATACAAAGGTTATTGGCAATTTGGTATTTAGTTCCTCTGCCTTTTCTAAATCCATCTTGAATATCTGAGAGTTCTCAGTTCACATACTGTTGAAGCCTAGTTTGGAGAATTTTCAGCATTGTTTGTTACTGTGTGAGATGAGTGCAATTGTGTGGTAGTTTGAACGTTCTTTGGCATTGCCTTTCTTTGGGATTGGAATGAAAAACTTACCTTTTCCAGTCCTGTGGCCACTCCTGAGTTTTCAAAGTTTGCTGCCATATTAAGTGCAGTACTTTCAAACCATCATCTTTTAGGATTTGAAATAGCTCAGCTGGAATTCCATCACTTCTGTAGCTTTGTTCATAGTGATGCTTCCTAAGGTTCAAGTGACTTCTGACTCCAGGATGTCTGGCTCTAGGTGAGTGATCACACCTTCGTGGTTATCTGAGTCATTAAGATCTTTTGTGTATAGTTCTTCCATGTATTCTTGCAACCTCTTCCTAATATCTTCTGCTGGTGTTAAGTCCATACCATTTTTGTCCTTTATTGTGTCCATCTTTACATGAAATGCTCTCTTGAAGAGATCTCTAGTCTTTCTCAGTCTACTGTTTTCCTCTGTTTCTTTGCATTGATGACTTGGGAAGGCTTTTTTATATCTCCTTGCTATTCTTTGGATATCTACATTGAGATGATATATTTTTCCTTTTCTCCTATGCCTTATACTTCTCTTCTTTTCTCAGCTATTTGTAAGTCCTCTTCAGGCAACCATTTTGCTTTGTACATTTCTTTTTCTTGGGGATGATTTTGATCACCGCCTCCTATACAATGTTATGAACCTTCGTCCATAGTTCTTCAGGCACTCTATCAGATCTAATTCCTTTAATCTATTTGTCGCTTCCACTATGTAATCCTTATGGATTTGCTTTAGGTCATACCTCAAAGGTCTAATGGTTCTCCCTACTTTCTTCAATTTAAGTCTGAATTTTACAATGAGTTCATTATCTGAGTCACAGTCAGCTCATGGTCTTGTTTTTGCTGACAATATAGAGCTTCTCCATCCTTGGCTGCAAAGAATATAATCAATCTGATTTTAGTGTTGACCATCTGGTGATGTCCATGTGTAGAGTCATCTCCTGTGTTGTTGGAAGAGTGTTTGCTATGACCAGTGCATTCTTTTGGCAAATTTATGTTAACCTTCACCCTGTTTTAAGGAAACTTTACTGCCCAGAGTTGTCCACAAAATAGAAAATTCTTATAACAGCTTTTAAACTTTTGTCAAGATCTGAATTCATTTTTTGATCTTTTGCAATTCCACCTGTAGGCAATCCTCCTGCTCAGATTAGTCCACCTCATTAAGTGCCTTTTTCTACTGTAGTCAGTTTTCTTTTCCCAGTCCCCCTAGAGCAAGACACAACATTTGAAGAAATACACCAAATTTCAAATACTAACTCCCTCATTATAAGAGTGAGGCTCTAGGAGTTTTATTTAGTTACAGGAGCTAACATAAAATAACAAAATTTGTAAAATAAGTCTCTAGCACCTTGAGCAGTTCAAAGAAAAGTTTGCATGAATAAACTAGATTATCATTCTTTTGAAGTACTACAGGAGATCAATTAGAAATTGATGTATATTTTATAGAATTATGATGTCATCAATAACAAGAATAAAAACTAGGAGGTTAGGCATAAAGTAAATAGAATTGTGATTTCATACCTCTGTTTTCTCTAAACTCATTTATATATGTGATTGAAAGTGAAGTTGCTCAGTCATGTCTGACTGTGCAACCGCGAAGACTGTAGCCCACCAGGCTCCTTTATCTATGGAATACCCCAGGGAAGAATACTGGAGTGGGTAGCCATTCCCTTCTTCAGGGGATCTTCCAGATCCAAGAAGCAAATCTGGGTCTCTTGCATTGCAGGAGGATTCTTTACCATCTGAGCCACCATCATATATAGGTAATACTTTGATAAAATCATAAATATAAATGTCTATAATTACTTTTTTCCATGAACAGAATCTTTTCCCTATACTGATAGCTGTGAAAGATGAGCACAAACTTCTGAGCATGACTGCTTTTTCCCTCCACAAAATTGAGCACAAATCTTTCTAGAGGAATACATGACTGTACGTCAACAAACAGCAATTATTTTACTTATACTTTGTATATTGCTATTTCAGTAAAGAGTTGAAAGTATCCCAAGCATTTAATATGAAGATAGTATTGGTACCAAATACACATGAAGATGCTTTGTTTTGCTTCTTATGACTTGTTTGTCTTTAAGCACATCTTGAATAAAACTTTTGATCCACTTGATACCCGACTCTCCCTTAAGCATCATTGTTCTAATTATTTTATGGAGCACACTGATGTACTTAATGTTCTTTGTTCCTGCAGGACACAACACCAGGAGATCATGTCTATTTTGTTTATTCTAATTAAAGGAGAAATGTGCAGAGACATCACAACCCACACTGTGGAGGCTTTCAGGAGCTGGCAGTCTTTCTACACTTGGTATGATCTGGATCATGTAAGGGCTTGCTTGTCCTCTCTAGCTATCAGGTTCATTGAGTTGCCAAGGTCTATAGATTTTGTAAGTATATATAAATGAGCCATCATCCAGTATCTTAAATTGTTGTTGTTACTTAGTTTCTAAGTCTTGTCCAGCTCTTTTGTGACCCTGTGGACTGTAGGCCACTAGGCTCCTCTGTCCATGGGATTTTCCAGGCAAGAATACTGGATTGGGTTGTCATTTTTGCATCACAAATTACATGTCCTTACTTGTATACCAAATTGGGAAGAAACTGAGGAAATTGCAAAGTTACAATTAATAAATTATTTAGAATTAATATGCTTTTGTTTACCATGAAAGCTACCTGGTGCAAATCATGGTGGCAATTCATGCTTATTAATAAATGTTCCACCCTTATTAAGGCTACAAGAATTTAAAAAATCATAAGGTAAGGCTACCAGGTAAATGACCTGGCAGGAATTTGATCAGCGATCACTTTTTCCCAATGAAGATATTTTTGTAACATTGACTATTAATTGTGACTATTACTTTAATGCAGGTGAAAGATTTAAGTGTAGTTATCTGTAATGTGCAAAGGCTCAGCTCCCTTTTGCAGAACTGATATCTATTAGCATAGAGATTCATATTTATGCCCAGTAATGTGTAAATATACTCATTTGTTTGGCACAAAATAATCCCACACAAAATTATGTGTTTATTTGAATATCCTTTTTTGTAATGCATGTTGTGATCATGGAGAATATTAACAGAGCCTGAAGTGATATCACAGTGGGGAGAATGTGGAATAACCATCATGTGTATAAGTACTTCAGCAAACACTGACTTTTAAGTGATGAATCTGATTCTATACATCCCAGACATACATACAAAAGCATCTTGTGCCTGTAGCAAGCTGAATATATATTTGTCAGATGTTTGGCTGAGTTTATGCATAAAAGAAAATAAGGCATTAGCATGCTAAACCCTACAGATTTATTGACTACTAATATAATTAACTGCAAACTTGCTGTCATCATTTTCTGAAGCAATGATGGGAACCTCAGAAAGGGTAGTCCCCTATTTCAGGTTTATATTTCACAGCCCTGTCTACTGAGAAAGTAAGAAGTCTCCATACCCCAGATTCATTTTTTGGGGGAAAAGCACTGGGAAAGAGACCAACTGATTCCAGCTTGGTCACATGAACTCCTTTAAACCAATCACTGTGGTCAGGGAAGTAGATCATAGTACCTCTCATTTATTTTCCCTGATAGACTGAGGTTGAAGAGAGAAGAAGAGCTGCCCAAGAGTAAAAGGCTCAGACATCCTCAGAAGAAATTAGTGTGAGCCAGATATTAGTCCAGGTTTTTGTTTTATTTTGTTTTCTATTGTTTAGATTTAAAGTTTTTGTACTTTAATCCCATTGGTTATTTACTACCTCTTATATACCATTCATATGAAGAAAACCAGAATAATATAGATGATTCAAAGGCTCACACAGGAAAGAAGCAAAGACACAAAATGGAATATCCATGGCTAGTTTAGGTCAGTAGAGATGTAGTCTACTTTCTCAGTAGACAGTATAAACCCAAAGTAGGGGACCACGCTTAGGTGATAGAAAACATCCTCTACAAAAAGCATTTGCATGTGTCATAGCATTCAAGCATTTACTCACAGCATTTAAGCTTCTTTACAGTTTGGCTTCAGTAGACTTGCAAACATCTCTGCTGTGTGGAATTTTCACTGCAGCTCTACTGTCCTAAACTAGCCAAGGATATTCCATTTTGTGTCTTTGCTTCCACCTTATCTTCCATACAATGGCTTTCTGGATTCATTGACTTTCTAAATTCTACTCATTCGTAAAACTTTTCTCAGAAATCTGACTTATTTTGGTCAGTCTAGACCACAGGTATCTCTTTCTCTAGTGACATCAAACAGCATCATCCTGAGGATTCATTAAAGAAAGCTGAGTACTGAAGAATTGATGCTTTTGAAATGGGGTGTTGGAGAAGACTCTTGAGAGTCCCTTGGACTGCAAGGTGATGTAACCAGCCCATCCTAAAGGAGATCAGTTCTGAACATTCATTGGAAGGACTGATGCTGAAGCTGAGGCTCCAATACATTGGCCACCTTATGTGAAGAGCTGACTCATTTGAAAAGACCCTGATGCTGGGAAAGAGTGAAGGCGGGAGGAGAAGGGGACAACAGAGGATGAGTTGGTTGGATGGCATCACTAACTCAATGGACATGAGTTTGAGTAAACTGCGGGGGTTGGTGATGGACCAGCAGGACTGGCATGTTGAGGTCCATGGGGTCACAAAGAGTCGGACACGACTGAGTGACAGAACTGAACTGAACTTAGGATTCATTTGATATTTAACTAACTATTCTCTTATGAAAATTCTTGAATAACAGTCAAATAATGTCATTTTACTTTATGTTTATTTTATTTTTTACTTTTAGTTTATTTTCTCTTCAAATATACCTAAACTACCCGACAACAAAAATGATGTAACACTTATAGACAGAGTAGGTATTTTACATAGAGTTACCTAGATAATGCATGTAATAGAACTTTGAACAATAGAAAGGTATACACATAATTAGTATTATAAACCCTCTACAAAGCCTTTGTTCAAAAAGCTTTTCTTTACCTTCATAAGTTCAAGGGTGCATATTCTCTTTATTTATATAATAAATATCTTTATCATAATTAGATTGTGTAGAAGTGACCTATTTATGATCAGGGCATCCAAATCTATGTATCTGAAAGCACTCATTTATTAAAATAACACATTACAGGTTTTAAAGAACTTTATGATGACATTTTCTTACTTAATTTCAATCTTTCTGATCCAGACATGGAAATGTAGCCTTCCTACCATGACTCTGCCTCATTAGAACTAAGCATACCAATTAATAAGAAAACTGATCATTTCAAAATATATGATAAACTGTCATTAGTATGAGAAAGGATAGGAAGAGAGAAAATCTATACACATAGCATTACATTTAATTTTACATAGAAATAAAAATGTACTGTAATTTTTTGAGAAATAAAGCTACTACCTCTGCAAAAATTTATCCAAGAGTTATTCAATATTAAAGTTTCTATTAAATTGGAACCCTCTGCCTGTATTAAAATTTTTGAAAAAAGGAAAAAACAACTTCTTGAGTCTAAGAATTATTTGTTCGAGCTGCTCATATTGGTACAATGTTTTATTGGCACACAAGGAGTCCAATTTCCAGGTTCATTAACCAAAATAACACGGAAAATTGAAACAAGAAAATATCTTGGTGCTTGAACTATAGATCAAACTATAATTCATATACCACATTCCTTTATGGATTCTTAGGATAAGAAAAAAAAAGGCAATTTCTCTGCCCACTTGATCGATGTTCTATTTGACCTCTGTAATGCCCTCTTGCCATAACCTTTTAAATACCATCTGCTCTTTTTGTGAAGAGTGTGATGGGAAGGAGTCACTTCCAGACAGCAATTGATTATAAGAGCATTAATCAAGGGCATGGATTATCTGTAGCATGACACTCTGTGCTGTAGTTAAGCAATCTGGCTTTCAATGTGATTGGAAAAGCTAATCCTTATGTGGAAGCTGAAAATGGGTTTAGCAACACATGTTTAAGGAAAGCAGAGCAAATAATGCATGAACATCTATTGGAATCCATGATAAATTTCAGCAATTTTAGGGCTAATTTGTTTACCCAGTATAATGGAATTAGATTGATTATAATATGCTCTCATAAAATGCTGTACACAGCTCAGATGTTTGTTCTAATCACAAAACATTAAAAAAGGCTATGCAGCTTTGCTTAGGACTTAACAAAATATGATATTTTCTAGTACAATTTGAATAACACACCTATCTGATTTTTCCATTCATTTTCCCACAGCAATTAGCATATTTTAAAATGAGCATTAGTTCATAAGGAAAACATTTCTACAAAAATCATATAAGTAGAAAAAACTGTTTTTTTATTTTAGTAATAGATCTGATTATTAGAGGGCTTCCCAGGTGGCACAGTGGTAAGGGATCTGCCTGCCAATGCAGGAGACATAAGAGATGTGGGTTCAATCCCTGGGCTGAGAAGATCCCCTGGAGGAGGGCCTGGGAACCCACTCCAGTATCCTTGCCTTTAGAATCCCATGTACAGAGGAGCCTGAAGGGTTACATTCCACGGGGTCTCAAACAGAGGCACACACATGGTTATTAGAAAACCAAGGTTTTAAACTTTCAGATACTTTTCTAGATGCTTAAAATGTATTGCATAAAAGTCTAAATTAGTGTTCAATATTATACTAAAGTCTTTATTAGATAACAATGAGAATGAATTATGGTGAAATGCTGTGTGTGTGTGTATGTGTGTGTGTGTGTGTGTGTAGTGATAGGGAGAGAGGACAGGAGGGAGGGAAGGATAGAGAAAAAAAATTGGGTGCAAGAGAAAGAAACTGAGAGACATTTAAATCTAAACACTTTAAGCATTTCCTTCCTGCCCTTCCATGCCTGCCCAGAGCAGAGGTGTTTGTTGTTCATACAAGGAATTTCTATGAAAAAAAGCACATGACTACTAACAAAGTGGAGGCAAGATTGCTCAGAAGATCAAACAGGAAGAAATGATGGGACAGAGTGGTTTTTTAAAGAATAATGGTTTAAAAAACCAAAAAAAAAAAAAAAAAGAATAATGATTTACATCCTAAAAGAACAATAAGAAAAACAAACTAAAGATGCTCTATAAAACAATGAAAAACTATTTTTATTCACTTAGTTTAATAAATGCATACTAACTGCTAATTGTTATAATATCTTAGACTTCAGATACCAGCCCCCAAATGCATAGAAATTATTCAGAAATTATTACCACCTATTCTATGCCCTCCTTGGCAAAACAAACAGTAGACAAGTTATTTTCTACTTGGAAAAATTAAACCCAAACTTGTCAGAATTTTGTTATAAATAAAGCCCTTCTCCAGGGTAATTCTTCTTCTTCTTTTTTTTTTTTTTTTATTTAAAATTATTGCGCACATAGCTGAAAGTCAAATAGTACTAAAAGGGTAGTAAATTGTATGATTCATTGATCTCAGTTACAAGGAAGAAAAACCAAATCTAGCTAACATAAGCAGAACAGAAATTTATGTGAAGGGTCCAAGGAAGCTCACTGCATCACTGTGCAGGCTGCTGAGCCAGATTAGAAGAAAGGCAGAAATGAGAGAAGACAAAAAAATGAAACCACATACAGCAGGGGCATGAAGTGAGTTTATTTAGACTAAACAGCATTGCTCTCGATCACTAATGACATTGCAACTGGTGGGCAGAGCTCTTGCTGCCTATGGATGCTTCTTCCACAATAAACATTAAGTCATATGGATCTTGACTCCAGTGCATGCACTCTGCAAGCCAACAGATAGGAAAGGCGGTGACTATCTGACCCCTCAACCTCATCATGGACAGAGTGCCTGATGAACTATGGACGGAGGTTTGGAGGTTCGTGACATTGTATAGGAGACAAGAATCAAGACCATCCTCAAGAAAAAGAAATGCAAAAAAGCAAAATGGCTGTCTGAGGAGGCCTTACAAATAGCTGTGAAAAGAAGAGAAGCAAAAAGCAAAGGAGAAAGGGAAAGATATACCCGTTTGAATGCAGAGTTCCAAAGAATAGCAATGACAGATAAGAAAGTATTCTTCAGAGATCAATGCAAATAGAGGAAAACAACAGAATGGGAGAGATTAGAGATCTCTTCAAGAAAATCAGAGATACCAAGGGAACATTTCATGCAAAGATAGGACTCAATAAAAGACAGAAATGGTATGGACCTAACAGAAGCAGAAGATACAAAGAAGAGGTGACAAGAATACACAGAACTGTACAAAAATGATCTTCATGACCCAGATAATCACGATGGTATGATCACTCACCTAGAGCCAGACATCCTGGAACGTGAAGTCAAATGAGCCTTAGGAAGTATCACTATGAACAAAGTTAGTGGCGGTGACCAAATTCCAGTTGACGTATTTCAAATCCTGAAAGATGATGCTGTGAAAGTGCTACACTCAATATGTCAGCAAATTTGGAAAACTCAACAGTGGCCACAGCACTGGAAAAGGTCAGTTTTCATTCTAATCCCAAAGAAAGGCAATGCCTAAGAATGCTCAAACTACCGCACAATTGCACTCATCTCACACACTAGTAAAGTAATGCTCAAAATTCTCCAAACCAGGCTTCAGCAATACATGAACCGTGAGCTTCCAGATGTTCAAACTGGTTTTAGAAAAGGCAGAGGAACCAGGGATCAAATTGCCAACATCCACTGGATCATTGAAAAAGAAAGAGAGTTCCAGGAAAACATCTCTTTCTGCTTTATTGACTATGCCAAAGTCTTTTACTGTGTGGATCACAATAAACTGTAGAAAATTCTGAAAGAGATGGGAATACCAGACTACCTGACCTGCCTCTTGAGAAACCTATATGCAGGTCAGGAAGCAACAGTTAGAACTGGACATGGAACAACAGATTGGTTTCAAATTGGGAGAGAAGTACATCAAGGCTGTATATTGTCACCCTGCTTATTTAACTTACATGCATCTTGATTTTAGCCCAGTCAGACTTATGATCTGCAAGATTGAAAAATAGCACATTTGTGTCATATGAAGTCACTAAATTTGTGGTAATTTATCAAAGTAGCAAAAGAGAGCTAATATAGGGGCTGAGTGGGCAAAATAAAAGAGAAATTGTTAGAACTAAAGAAAGTTTCTGTGTCTAGTGGAGAACCTTCCAACAGGACCTGCAGGCTCAGTGAACTGATGATGGGCATGAAGGCGGTTAGAGAAATAATACCCAACCTCACCCTTTCCCTTCTAATTTTTTCAAGTCCTTTCCACTGACAAGGAAAGAAAAAAAAAAAAAAAGTGCAAAGCAACAGACAAAGAATGTTCTTCACAAAAAAGATGGAAAAAAGCAGATTGTAAATATGACCAGGTAAACGAAAAATATATGCATACCTACTTGCACTTGTTTTCTTTATTATTATTTTTAATAGTAAAATTAAAAATAAAGCAGAGAAGATAAATACTTGTTATCAGTATTACATTCAATATAACAAATAATTCTTGTATTTTGGACACTGGAAAGCAAATACATTAATCTAAAATAATTGTTTTATCATAAAATAGTATCTAACACTTTTTGAACACAGCGTTGGTTGAACACCTTTGCAAGAACTCTGTATTTAACAATTCATTTAATGTTTAACACAGTAACTCCATGCTCCATGGGAGTTGTTATTTTTTATTCCCTCACCCTTCTTTTTTTTTTTTTTTTTGGTTTGGTTTTAGAAAAGGAAACTTGGGCAAATAGTCATTTTTTAATAAGCAGTAAACTGAGGATTACTAACCCAGGCAGTCTAGTTGCAGAATGCTTGCATATTGTAAAGTGTGCTTCATGCTAAAATTTGTGTTAATAGCCTATATTAAACAAATAATGATATTTAATGATTGTTATAAAGTATTCCATGTTTCATAATATAAAAAAGAAAGTTAAAGATCTTTTACAAAGACATACAACAAATATTAAAGAAAAGTTCTCCTTAACCTTCTTTGTTTCCCTTGATAATTTAAGTTGCTGTTTGTTATTTTTTTCCCCTTTTCTTTAATTATTTGCTTTGTGTGGGTGTGTTTGTAATTACTGAAGGTAATTATTTTACCTAAAGCTCTTAAGCAGAGTCAGTCAGGAATGCTTATTGACTTCCCCTGAGAATATAACACACTGTACCAGAAACTGTGACATTAATGAAAGAGAAAGTCCTCACAGATAAGTAAACAATTACAAAGCAGGATGATAAGCATAATGAGCTTGAGAAGTTATAGAAAGAAAGAAAAAGGATGCTTTACTGACATAAAAACATAGAGTAGTCAGGGCAGACTTATAGAAGATGGTGATGATAGGGTAAGGGCCTTAATTATACCTTGAGAAGTTGCCAAGGGCAATGGGTTAGGAAAAGATGCTGTATAGAGGGATAAAAACCATGTGAAATGAGAAGGGGGAGATGAATACACTGTGGTACATCCAGACTATGGAATATTGCTCAACACTAAAAAGAAATGAGCTATTAAACCATGAAAAGACATGGAGAAAATTTAACAGCATTTTACTAAGTGAAAGAAGCCAATCTGAAAAGGCTACATAATATATGATTCCAGCTCTGTGACATTCTGGGAAAGGCAATACTGTGAAGAAAGTCAAAAGATCAGTGGTTTTCAGAGATTGGAGGCCAGGGGAGGGATGATTAGGTGGGGCACACAGAATTTTTAAGATAGTTAAAATACTCTGGACAATACCATAGTGAAGGAAACATGTCATTATATATTTATCCAGACCTATAGAATATACAACATCAAGAGTGAGCTGTAATGTAAACTATGGGCTTTGAATGATTGTGAATTACCAATATAGGTTCATCAGTTGTAACAAAGGTACCACCTTGATAGGGAATGTTGCTAATGTGGAAGGCTGGGAATGTGTGGAGACAAGGAATATATGGAATATCAGTACATTTCCTTCCATTTTACATTCTAAAAAGTAACATCTTAACAAATGAGAGAAGGGGACCAAGGGCTACTATGTACACAGGGACTTGTAATGTTTCAATTTTCCATAAAAGTAGAATGGGTAACCACTAAGCCATACAGGTATGACCTAAATCTAACCCCTTATGATCATACAGTGGAAGTGACAGATTCAAGGGATTAGATCCGATAGACAGGGTGCCTAAAGAACTATGGATTGAGGTTCACAACATTGTATAGAAGGTGGTGATCAAAACCATCCCAAAGAAAATTAAATGCAAGAAGGCAAAATGGTTGTGTGAAGAGGCCTTACAAATACCTGAGAAAAGAAGAGAGGTGAAAAACAAAGGAGAAAGGGAATGCAGAGCTTGAATGGAGAGCTCCAAAGAATATCAAGGAGAGATAAGAAAGGTTTCCTAAGTGAAAAATGCAAAGATATACAGGAAAATAATAGAATGGGAAAGACTAGAGATATCTTCAAGAAAATTACAAATATCAAGGGGACATTTCATGCAAGGACGGGCACCATAAAGGACAGAAATGGTAAGGACCTAATGACCAGGATAACCATCATGGTGTGGACACTCACCCAGAGTAACACATCCTGGAGTGTGAAGTCAAGTGGCCCTTAGAAAGAATTGCTGTGAACAAAGCTAGTGAAGGTGATGGAATTGCAGCTGAGCCATTTCAAATCCTAAAAGATGATTCTGTAAAAGTGTTGAACTCAATATGCCAGTAAATTTGGAAAACTCACCAATAGCCCCAGGACTGGAAAAGGTCAGTTGTCATTCCAATCCCAAAGAAGGACAATGCCGAAGAATGTTCAAACTTCCACACAATTGCATTCATTTCACACGCTAGTGAAGTAATGCTTGAAATCCTTCTGAATTTGCTGAAGTTAGGCTTCAGCAATACATGAACTAAAAGAACTTCCAGATAAACAAAGTGGGTTTGGAAAGACAGAGGAACCAGAAATCAAATTGCCAACATCTGTTGAATCAGAGAAAAAGCAAGAGAATTCCAGAAAAACATCTGCTTCATTGACTATGCTAAGTCCTTTGACTGTGTCCTATCAATAAACTGGAAAATTTTTCACGAGATGAGAATACCAGACCAGCCTACCTGCCTTCTTCAAAACCTGTATGCAGGTAAAAAGTAACAGTTACAACCAGACATGGAACAATATAATGGTTCAAAATTGGAAAAGGAGTAAGTCAAGGGTGTATATTGTCACCCTGCTTATTTAACTTGTATGCAGAATGTATCAGTGAAATGCTGGACTGGATGTCTCACAGCTAGAATTAAGTATGCCAGGAGAGATATTAATAACCTCAGATATGCACCCCAATTGTAAAAAGTGGAAAGGAACAAAAGAGCCTCTTGATGAAGATGAAACAGGAGAGTTAAAAAGCTGGCTTAAAACTCAGTATTCAAAAAGCCAAGATTATGGCATTCGATCCCATCAATTCATGGCAAATAGATGGAAAAACAATGGAAACAGTGACAGACTTTATTTTCTTGGGCTCCAAAATCACTGCAGATGGTGACTGCACTTATGAAATTAAAAGACACTTGCTCATTGGAAGAAAAGTTGTGACAAACCTAGATATTATACTAAAAAGCAGAGACATCATTTTGCCAACAAAGATCCACATAGGCAAAACTATGGTTTTTCCAGTAATCATATATGGCTGTGAGAGCTGGACCATAAAGCTGAACACTGAAGAACTGATGCTTTTGAAATGTGGTTCTGGAGAAGATTCCTTAGAGTTTCTTTGTGACAGAAAGGAGAACAAGCCAGTCAATCCTAAAGGAAATTAACCATAAATATTCATTGGAAGGACTGATGCTGAAAGTGAAGCACCAATATTATGGCCACCTGGTGTGAAGAGCTGACTCATTGGAAAAGACACTCTTGATGGGAAAGATTGAGGGCAGGAGGAAAAGGGGACAATAGAAGAAGAGATGGTTGGATGGCATCATCGACTCAATGGACATTAGTTTGAGCAAACTAAAGGAGATAGTATAGGACAGGGAAACCTGGCGGGCTGCAGTCCATGGAGTCACAAATAGTTGGACACGACTGAGGGACTGAAAAAGAGCATCAATGGCCAAACAGAATGGGATCTTAAACTGGTGAGAGTTGAAATAGCTGTCACTCCGAGATGCACATGATCATTCAAACAAACAAGCTGATATTTTCAATAATTGTAATTATAAGTTTAGATCCATCTGAATAAGCATTATGCTAAGTTCGATCTGTACTGTTTCTATACATTAATATCTCCACTCCATTTTCCTCAATTCAGTCTTTGTAATTTGGTATATCTTTCCTTTCTCTTCTAACTAACTTGCACTTGAACATCTTTAAAAGAAAAATAGGATAACGGTGATAGCTGCTATTTTTTTGTCGTTTGGTTTTTGAGGACTGATTATTCTAGAAGTGAGCTAAATCATATTTTACATATATTATTCATCTCTAAATCTATCCACTTTGGCTAAACGTTCTGTGATTGTTACTTTTTTTGTTGCTGTAGTATTATGTTTTGTTTTATTATGTTTGTTGTTTCTGTAATATGTCTATATCATTTGATACAATAATTGACACATAAAGTTATATTTTGTTAATTCTTTTCAATTTCCTTAGAATAATTTTCCAATTATTTATGCGTTCACACTTGTGAGCAGAAAGTTCAAGAGTTGACTCTTTCTTGAAGTCCTTGCTTGAATTACTATGATGTTCTATGAGTTTCTTCGGTGCTAAGGTTTATTCAGTCTTGAATTATATGCATAGTCCATGGTTATTATTTCTGCTTCAGAGTATCACTCATTTAAGTCTGACCACACAGAGCCCTTGCCTAAAGCTGCAGGGATTTTCTTGCTAGTCTACTTTCTTCCAAAAGTTAGATTTCAATTCTCTCTTCAATTTTATTGAGAGGCATAGCCATTAATTCCCAAAGCAATAACTGCTATGTTAAGCTAGGTCCAGCAGCTTTCCTACCTACAAATTTCTCAAATTCTAGGACTGCGTATGAATTACCATGGCAACTGCTGCTGCTAAGTCGCTTCAGTCATGTCCGACTCTGTGCGACCCCATGGACAGCAGCCCTCCTCTGTCCATGGGATTCTCTAGGCAAGGATACTGGAGTGGGGTTGCCATTTCCTTATCCATACCACTGCAAACAGATGGTTAAAAAAACAAGTGCACAATCTGCATTCAAGCTGACTTAATTCTTTACAGCAGACAGGTATAGGAGATCACCGGAGGCCACATGTTTTTCAGCCATTCTGATCTCTCTCTAGACTAGGGTTTCTCAACCACGTAATATATTATTGATATTTTGGCTGGATAATTCCTTGTTTTGGAGTTGGTTTGTGCACTGTAGAATTTTTATCAGCATTTCTGGTCCCCACCCACTACTAGATGCCTGTTAAAGATAAATTATTCTAATACTTTTACAAAGCAGTGCATCGGACACATTACACACACACACACACACACACATAGACACACACACACACACACACACACAGACACACACACACACACACAGAGGACTTCATTCAAGAGCATTACCATAGAGGTCAAGACTGTTGCCATAAGAGAATGATTGAACTCAGTTCTTGGGCAGCTGAGGATTTATAGCCAAGGAGCTGAATGAGGGGATCGTCCTTGTGCTGTTGTTTCAGTCCTGTCTGACTGTGTTGGACATTATGGCCTGTAGCCTGCCAGGCTCCTCTGTCCATGGGATTCTCCAGGCAAGAAAACTGGGGTGGATTGCCATACCCTTCTGCAGGGGCTCTTCCTGATGCAGGGATTGAACTCCCATCTCTTATTTCCTCTGCATTGGCAGGCAGGTTCTTTACTACTAGAACTATCTGGGAAGGGGGTCAGGGGATCAAAAATTACTACAGAAAATCTGATTAGATTCCAAAACATAAGGGAATTCTTGCCAAATTGGCTTAATAAGTTTCTTGCTAATAGCAGACCAAGGATTTAAATATCAAGAGTAAGAGATGAGGAATCTGATCAAATATCAAGGGCTGGGAGGCTGAGAGTCTCAATAAACTAGCTTAGTGGAATTCTCTGGTGGCTCAGATGATAAAGAATCTGCCTGCAATGCAGGAAACCTGGGTTTAACCCCTGGGTTGGGAAGATACCCTGGAGTAGGTCATGACAACTCCAGTATTCTTGCCTGGAGAATCTCCATGGATAGAGGGGCCTGGCTGGCTACAGTTCATGGAGTCACAAAGAGTCAGACATGACTGAGTGACTAAGAACACCAGAGTGGAATTCCTTGATAATTGAACTTGTCAGGCCGAGGGCGCAGGGCCATCCTTTGAAGGTTGAGACCTAGCTGAGAAAAAGGCTCAGAGAAGCCTGATTAAAATTTGTTCAAGGAACGAGTCATTCTTTGTTAATTTGTCCCACCCTATGCCATAACAATAAAAAAAAACAAGTGTTTCCAGATATCACCAAAAGTCCCCTGGGGGAGACAAAATTGCTTACCATTGAAAACTTTTAAATTATCATGATGGGCAATGTTGTACCTTACATTTCATTACCCTAGAGCCAGAATCTTTTTTAAAATAATTTTTATTTATTTATTTATTTATTTATTTTGGTCAATAATGAGCATAGAACGTCTAAGTTATAAAGTGAGAAATCAGAGTGGTGACCAGCTGATTGACATGACCCCACCACCACTTCATAAGAGAATTTTGATGTTTTAGGGTATTTTGTTATTCTAGGTTATTTTCTATAAAAAGCAATGATACTAGATATTTTGTCAGTCATTCTTAATAGTTTTCCAGTTTCAGTTCAGTCGCTCAGTCGTGTCCAGCTCTGCAACCCCATGAACCGCAGCACGCCAGCCCTCCCTGTCCATCACCAACTCCCAGAGTTGACCCAAACCCATGTCCATTGGGTCAGTGATGCCATCCAGCCATCTCATCCTCTGTAGTCCCCTTCTTCTGCCCTCAATCTTTCCCAGCATCAGAGTCTTTTCAAATGAGTCAGCTCTTCGCATCAGGTGGCCAAAGTATTGGAGTTTCAGCTTCAACATCAGTCCTTCCAATGAAAACCCAGGACTGATCTCTTTAGGATGGACTGGTTGGATCTCCTTGCAGTCCAAGGGACTCTCAAGAGTCTTCTCCAACAACACAGTTCAAAAGCATCAATTTTTCAGCACTCACTCTTCTTTATAGTCCAACTCTCACATCCATACATGACCATTGAAAAAACCATAGTCTTGGCTACACAGACCTTTGTTGATAAAGTAATGTCTCTGCTTTTCAATATGCTGTCTAGGTTGGTCATAATTGTCCTTCCAAGGAGTAAGTGTCTTTTAATTTCATGGCTGCAATCACCATCTGCAGTTATTTTGGGTCCCAGAAAAATAAAGTCAGCCACTGTTCCACTTTCTCCCCATCTATTTGATGGATGCCGTAATCTTAGTTTTCTGAATGTTGAACTTTAAGCCAAATTTTTCACTCTCCTCTTTCACTTTCATCAAGAAGCTTTTTAGTTCTTCTTCACTTTCTGCCATAAGGGTGGTGTCATCTGCATATCTAAGGTTATTGACATTTCTCCTGGCAATCTTGATTCCAGCTTGTGCTTCCTCCAGCCCATTATTTCTCATGATGTACTCTGCATATAAGTTAAATAAGCAGGGGGGCAGTATACAGCCTTGACATACTCCTTTTCCTATTGGAACCAGTCTGTTGGTCCATGTCCAGTTCTAACTGTTGCTTCCTGACCTGCATACAGGTTTCTCAAGAGGCAGGTCAGATGGTCTGGTATTCCCATCTCTTTTAGAATTTTCCACAGTTTATTGTGATCCACACAGTCAAAGGCTTTGGCATAGCCAATAAAGCAGAAATAGATGTTTTTCTGGAACTCTCTTGCTTTTTCCATGATCAGCAGATGTTGGTAATTTGATCTCTGGTTTCTCTGCCTTTTCTAAAAACAGCTTGAACATCTGGAAGTTCATGGTTCATGTATTCCTTAAGCCTGGCTTGGAGAATTTTAAGCATTATTTTACTAGAGTGTGAGATGAGTGCAATTGTGTGGTAGTTTGAGCATTTTTTGGCATTGCCTTTCTTTGGGATTGGAATGAAAACTGACATTTTCCAGTACTGTGGCCACTGCTGAATTTTCCAAGTTTGCTGACAAATTGAGTGTAGCACTTTCACAAGCATCATCTTTCAGGATTTGAAATACTTCAACTGGAATTTGGTCACCTCCACTAGCTTTGTTCGAAGTGATGCTTCCTAAGGCCCATTTGACTTCACATTTCAGGATGTCAGGCCTAGGTGAGTGATCACACCATCGTGATTATCCGCATCGTGAAGATCTTTTTTATACAGTTCTTCTGTGTATTCTTGCCACCTCTTCTTAATATCTTCTGCTTCTGTTAGGTCTCTACCATTTCTGTTCTTTATTGAGCCCATCCTTGCATGAAATGTTCCCTTGGTATCTCTAATTTTTCTCAAAAGAGATCTCTAGTCTTTCCCATTCTATTGTTTTCCTCTATTTCTTTGCATTGATTGCTGAGTAATGCTTTCTTATCTGTCATTGCTATTCTTTGGAACTCTGCATTCAAATGGGTATATCATTCCTTTTCTCCTTTGTTTTTCACTTCCTTTATTTTCACCGGTATTTGTAAGATCTCTTCAGACACCATTCTGCTTTTTTGCATTTCTTTTTCTTGGGGATAGTCTTGATCCCTCTCTCCTGTACAATGTCCGGAACCTCCATCCATAGTTTTTTTCTCTTTTTGGAGAATATTAGGATTCATTAATTCTAATAGGTTAGGCATTGTTTAATACAGCTTCTACAATTACTATTTCAAGAAAGTAAAAGTGTTTAACATATTTTTTAAAACACACTTCTATTAACAAGCAGTGCAATTAGATATCAAATACACTGAAAACATATATATCCCACAAACATTTACAAATAGAATAATTTTTAATTTAAAAGCAGAACTACTGAGGAGTCACATAAAGAATTGCCAGCTTTCAAATATTGTAAAAATATATATTCTTTCAGTCTTCATTTAACAGCTCATACTCAATAATATACTTTGCAGCTTCTTTGGTCTAAATGGCTCCTTTATTTTTATGTTATTGTCAGTGTAAACTGAAGATACATGAATTTCAAGAAGATAATTTACTTTGATTTGCACCATGCTTCACAATTTGAGGTTTCATCTGACAGCAACTTACAATACTTTGCATATAATTTCAGCCCAGTTAATTATCATGTATTTGAATGGAGAATATAGACTCACTTTAGATGGTAATTAAAAGACTTGAAATAAAAATCAAAAAAAGCAAAACTCAAGATTTGACTTTACAAAAGTCTTTCAAAAGGATATTTTAAAATACTAGGCAATTGCACAGCAGATGCACAGCATTAGTGATTCAAAAAATTATATTTTTTAAAATAAACACAAATGGATTTTGAAATATCCTATTTATTTGAAAATATTATGTTATTGAATAAAAGGTTTTTATTAAGTAGGTAGGATTATTCTCATTTAAGATATTTGATCAACATGCTTTTAGCTTAGTGATATTAATTTGATTTTTTGTTAGATTTTCCCTACATTTTAATTTCCTATTTGGAAATAATAACCGGGATCCATTATGAGTGTGTTATTGTATTACGCAAAAGTTAAACAGTGTATTTTGTTTGTAAAGGCTGCATGTTAGCAAAATTCATCAGAAATTTTACATTTAAGGGTGTCCAGAAATAAGATTTTAGTTACATTTCCTGGTCAATAAAATAAAAGAAAACATTTTTTTTCTAGCTACAAAAATTACTGGAGCAGCCATTTAGTATTTCTGTACTCTCTTCTGTAACAAACAAATAGACTCACAGAATATTATCATTTTGCTACTTTAAATGTATATTAAGAGTGAGATCCACTATGTGTATCGGGAAAATGACAGTTCCATATTTTCCCTCTGTCATATTTTGAATGTGTTCTGCAGTGAGTTTTGTATGTGTCTAACTTACAGAACTCTTTTTCTCGGTAAGGTGCTTTGTGTAATTTTTGCAGTATTTCTAACCACCCTACCCTAAAATAGATTCAGCAATTTTTAGATGACATAGATCATCTAAAAAAGTCACCAGTATTATAATGATGACAGAGGTAAAACAGTAGTGCTACATAACAGCAATGGTTTCAACAGATTCTTGAAATTTTTAATCTTAAATGATGGCTAACGCTAATGGCAAGATTTGATGTTGATGTTATTTTTATTGTTTTGTTTTAAATATTCAATAGAATCGAATTGGGCATGTTCTAATTTAAGTTGAAGCAGTTATAGTGACATTGCTTTGTCAAATGTTCAGAGCCACCCTGCTGTGTAGGATTATAGAACATAGCTTGATTTTTTTATTTTTTGTAGAATATGGCTAATATTTTTGAAGACTATATGATGAATATGGCATTTTTCTAAGTTGACTTTACCAAAGCTTCTTAATAAGACATTTGTGATCTTAAGAATATGTGTCTAGGTAGTTCACCTGTTATATTTATTATATCTTTTTCATTAAATTTATTCACTTTCCTTTTGAGTATGTAATAAACTCCAATGATTTAAAATCTTAAAATTCTAAAAAGGTATATAGTGAAAATCTTAATGTCTTGCCCGTTATCCATTTTTCCAATCCACAGCCTGCCCTCAAAATAACTATCATTAGTGGTTTCGTATGTTTCTTCTAGAATTTATTAATATATGTACAAGCAGAAGCAAACACCTATTTCACCATTTTATTTTTACCTGTATCATTTATTACCCACACAGTTCTGTAATTTTTTATTTAGCAATACATTTTAGAGATCTATCTATATATCCACATGTGAAATATTTCCTCATATGCTTTTATCACTATGTGAACATTAATAATTTACAATTTTAGGTTGTTTTTAATCTTAATGTAATACTAGAAGCTGAATAAAAATGTATCATTTCATGTATATATAAGCATTGCACATATATGTAAGCATGTCATTAGAATAATTCCTAGAAATCAGCTTGCTCTGTCAAGTGTATACATGTTTAAATTTGATCAGTGTTAGCAATCAACTATTCTTAAGATTTGTATCAGGTAAGAATTTCACCATCAGTGTGAGTGCCTGTTTCCCTTCAGCCTCATTAACAGAATGTGCTGTTATATTTAGTGATTTCTTCCTTTTTTTCTTTGGATCTTTTTGGTAAAGATTTGGCTGAGTATTAAGTCCCAGGGGGCATTCTCTTTCTTTGTGTGTATCTCTTCTACATCTTGCTCCACATTCTTCTGATACTGAATAAGGTTGTGAAAAAAAAACCCTGAGTCCCAATTGAATCAATTTTCTCCCTTCAAAGAGATAGATACTTTTTTAAAGCTAAATAGTGTTTCCTTTCATCATATGTAGATTTTAATTATTTCTAATTGTACAGATTTATTATTACACTTTAAAATTAAATGATGAAATTCCATCATTTCAGTTGGTCTTCAATGGCTCTGTTATACATATATCTTTTTGTCTGTCTTCTATATCTCTTACTTATTCTCCTATCTCATTTAAAGATGTTTTATTTCCACTTCCTTGTGCTTGTTTTCTCTGTTTTACCCTCCACGTCTCTTACTGAGATATCAACAAGGTCTTTTCATTTGTACTTTTTCCACGTTTGTCTTCATTTTTATGGTAAACTGTTCCTGCTTCCTTCTTGAACTCTGTATTTCCATTTTCCATTTGATCCCTCCATCTTTCTGATCCTCTGATTCTTTTTTTTTTTTTTTCTTATGTTGTGGTATTTGTTCATTAATGTGATTTGTTTACTAAGTTTGTTTTTTAATTCAGGGGACATCATATGGCCAAAATTTGTGTTTCCTCTGTGATAGAATTTTTTCTTTTCTGGTCACTTTGTCTTTTGGTAGAGAACAAAAAGTATTCTTTTTCTTCTTGCTTTACTTACATTATTTCTGTAATAATAGCATGTCATTTTTTATTACTGTTTGACTCACCATTGTGTATGTTCAATATACGTTGCCCAATCACTTTTGTTAGTTTTCTATATATAGAAGTGGTCTAGTTACTCCACAAGCAGGGAAGTTTCTACACACCAAAGATGCATTCACCTCTGCTGTGGGAGAGACAGTCTTCTTGCTGCAGCTCCAGAACTAGATCACTAGCAGAAGAGCTTTCTTCACCTTTCTCACTTACTGCTGTTCTCCCATTTCTTGTTGACATCTAGAGATAAATATTTAGAAATGCATTTTTCCTGTAATTTTATGACATAAACTCCCCTGGTTCTTACTGTCATTATCCACACTTCTTTATTTTCTCACCTAGCTTTTGCCCAATTTTAGATATTATGGTAGCATTGACACATAATTTAAATCTATGGATTATATCTGCTTCCTAGTTTCACATGAAAATGAGTTTGTAAGATTTCATTTTATCCCTTTATGGCAATTGCCTTTTTTTTTGTTTGTTTATTTTAAATAGTTTCATGAAGATAAAAAGGCAATATAGACATGCTTAACCATGCCTGGATTGAAATCCCATCTAAATTTCTATTTAATTTTTTTCTCTTCTTCTCAAACCTGAAACTTCCTCTTCCTCATATTACAGGTACTCATTGAAGGCTTCAAGGAAGCCATAAGACTAGATACTTGTAGATACTGATTACTATATCTCAACAGAAAAATACCCAGATCTAAGTTTTCACAAGAGACAATAATCCCTCCTGTGCCCTAGATCCAACCGTCCCTTTATTCTTGAACCCACACACTTTCCTGCATCAAGAAAATTACCAGTGATTTCTTCTGTGTTGTGTGTATTCATTCTTTCCCTTTCTACTTCAGCCTTTCACTGAAGTTCCACTTCCCCTCCAGATGTTGTCTTACTGTTCAGTTTTGTGTGTGTGTGTGTGTTTTATCAGGTTCCAAAAGAAGTATCTATGTTTCATAATTTCATATCACTAGAGAGACAGAAACAGATATAACAGAAATAAATGTAGAAATCTCAAAAGATTGGTTTGTATAATTGTGGGGGTGGTGGTAAGTCAAAAATATGTAGAACAACCAGATAGGTCCACAGTCCTGAAGCCAGGGCTCATGTTGTACATTGGCATTGAGGTCCAACCCACTGCATCTCTCACAAATACTACCGCTGCAAACTCTTCTCTGGTTTCCCACATGTAACACCACTTCAATGCTTTTCTTCACTCTCTGGCCAGAGGTGTTGCTTATATATGTTGTCTGGTCTCACCACTGTCCAGCAAAAACACTAACCTTATAAGATAAAGACTAACATAGCCTAAAGTTGCCTGTATTATCTGAGTCCTACTTGCCCCTCTAGAATCAACGAGCAGCAACACGTCTATTTTCCCTTTGTTCTCTAATGCACTAACTGTGGGTCCTTACCTAATACACTTTGTATTCATTTTTTTTAGAGCTTTCACACATAACCTCTAACTTGTATGCTATCATACCAGCTATTTTAAATAGTCACTTTGCATTCATTATCTTTTCTTCACAACATTTATTACAACAATGCAATTTTATATTGATTATGTTTTTTTGTTATGTTCATTACAAATGTCCACTAATGTAAATGCTCAGGAAAACAGAATGACATCTTTTTTTTCACCACTACTTTCCTAATATATTGTATAGAATCTGGAATGTAATGGTGTTTAAACTACCTGGAATGGAGGAATAAGGAGTATTATAAGTGAATAAATGAACAGTTTGTGCCTTCAAATTGAGGAAAATCTGAAACCAACTTCCAAGCCATTTTTAATAATCAAATATATACATATAGGAGGAGAATTAGTATCACTTATTTTAGATTCCATCAATTTATCAGTTTACATGAAAGGAATATGGTATTAAAGTAGCTAATTAAATAGCCACATTCAAACTAATAATGAATAATCACAAAAATGTATAGACTACAGGTATTTAAATTTAGGTATAATTTGTAGAAACTATAGGGACAATGAACTTTTGCTTAAATGATAACCACATCCTACATGTGGAATAAATAATATCAATACTTTGATGTCTTACTATGGGTTCAGATCACCAAAAGTCTTTAGTAGCTGAAGCTGACAACTATGGCTGTTTCCTTGTAACATTATATCATAAAGTATTGATTCGCTAGTCAAAAGACCTATTTTCACATCTCAGTTTAATACTGATCAACTGTTTGACACTCAGCTGGTTACTCAGTCTCTTTGAAACTCCATCTATTGCTTATTACTACAGGCAGGCCAAGCTTTCTTCAGGTACTTAAGATGTCAGTAAATGGGATAGTAATTGTACTTAATGTTTCCATAAGAAGTCAACGTTTAGAATAACACGGGATACATGACTAGCACTCAAAATTCCAAAAAACATTTTCGTCAAAGTGATATGGGTTAAGATACTTTGGTTTGGGATTTCTTTTTTCTCAAACTTTTAATGCTTAAGTAGAACGTTATTTCTAAAATTTCAAGAATTCTATAATTTTGATGACATCATGACCATAGGCAGAATGTAAGATCACTTAACAGAGAACTAGTAAATTTTGTATTATTTTTACAGTGCTAATAAAATACTGTCCAGTAGATAATCCAATGTCCTAGTGAGCCATTTTGCTTTTAATATCATTGAAACTTATTTAGCTTTCTTCCTCTACTGACTCCCAGAAAGCTAAAGATTTTAAGTTTGAATGCATGTTCTTCTGACATAGCTGTGTTCTTTCTCCTCTTTGCCTACCCACATATGGGGTTTCAGCTCTTGGATATTCTTTGTTTTGTATATTTCTGATTTCACAGTTTTGTCAGATATGTGTGATTTATTAAAAGTTGCCTTAAGTCTATTTTGGAAGTAGTTTTGATATCAGAGTTAATATGGAAAACATTAAATAAAAATGTCAGCTGTCAAACTCTTGATATTCATCCTGATAAAATTCACAGTCAGCTTATTATGTATGTCCTCCAAACCAGATTCAATTTCTACAGTTTTTTTTTTCTCATAAATATGGCATCCATTCCTAATGTACCTTATTGACTACTAGAAAAAAGTGTTCCATGACATTGGACTTGCCAGTTTTTCACATACTAGATGTGAAGACATCTTCAAGTTTAGAATGTCAAAAACTTAAGGAGGTAAGGGTCTTTTGCTATTACAATAAACACATGAAACTAAAAGTTATATTGGCCTACCTGTACTGTTGGGTCTGTACTTACCATAAACAGAAAGTATTTCCTTAGCAGCTAAGAGTGTGAAAATAAGTTGCCAAGCCATATCATCTCAGAAGCTTTAGAGCTTTTGTTTTAGTATATAAGCATTCCAATATAATTTATGTGGGAAAAAGAAAAACAGAGTAATGAATTATTGTTAAAAGATCTATGTCAGGACACATAATTTTATGGGCAAAAATATTAATAGTAGTTAGCACCTAATTTGCAAACTTGCTAATTTTCCATTTTTATTATTTCATTTAACCTGAAAGAAAGGTTTTATTCTTTGGAATGAAATTTTTATATATGTACATTACATTAAACTTATATAGACAACATTTAGGATAATACTAATTTGATGTAGAAAAACAATAATTATTTTTATGCTTACACAGCTTTATATAGGAAGAACTGTGTGAATGCTTGGGTATATATAAAAAATAATGATTTTATAATGATTTAATACTCAACTGAGGAAGATACTTTTGTCCTTCAAAGTTTTAGGATCATAAATTTCTGAGTATAATAATCACAGCCAGATAAATGGAATCATTCGTCCCTGGGTATTTCCACTGTTAAAGTTAGGTGCTTTGGAAAGTTGAATTAGCTTATTCAAGTTGTTAGAGACCATTTAAAAAAATCACCATTTCTTTGCACTAATAGCAAAGTGTGAGCGAATTAACTCCTCTTTCACTTTCATCAAGAAGCTCTTTAATTCTTCTTCTTTTTCTGCCATAAGTGTGGTATCATCTGCATATCTGAGGTTATTGATATTTCTCTCAGCAATCTTGATTCCAGCTTGTGCTCCCTCCAGCCCAGTGTTTCTCATGATGTACTCTGCATATAAGTTAAATAAGCAGGGTGACAATATACAGCCTTGACGTGATCCTTCCCTGATTTGGAACGAGTCTGTTGTTCCATGTCCAGTTCTAACTGTTGCTTCCTGACTTGCATACAGATTTCTCAAGAGGCAGGTCAGGTGGTCTGGTATTCCCATCTTGAAGAATTTTCCACAATTTGTTGTCATCTGCACAGTCAAAAGAATTGGGGTAGTCCATAAACTGGAAGTAGATATTTTTCTGGCACTCTCTTGCTTTCTCAATAATCCAATGGATGTTGGCATTTTGATCTCTGGTACCTCTGGCTTTTCTAAATCCAGCTTGAACATCTGTAAGTTCACAGTTCATGTACTGTTGAAGCCTGTCTTGAAACATTTTGAGCATTACTTTACTAGCATGTGAGATGCGTGCAATTGTGAGGTAGTTTGATCATTCTTTGGAATTGTCTTTCCTTGGGATTGGAATGAAATCTGACATTTTCCAGTCCTGTGGCTACTGCTGAGTTTTCCAAATTTGCTGGCATATTGAGTGCAGCACTTTCACAGCATCATCTTTCAGGATTTGAAATAGCTCAACTGGAATTCCACTACCTCCACTAGCTTTGTTTGTAGTGATGCTTCCTTAGGTCCACTTGACTTCACCTTCCAGGATGTCTCAGGTGAATGATCAAACCATCGTGATTATCTGGGTCGTGAAGATCTTTTTTTGTACAGTTCTTCTGTGTTGTCTTGCCATCTCTACTTAATATCCTCTATTTCTGTTAGATCCATACCATTTCTGTCCTTTACTGAATCCATCTTTGTATGAAATTTTCCCTTGGTATCTTTAATTTTCTTGAAGAGATCTCTAGACTTTCCCATTCTATTATTTTCCTCTATTTCTTTGCATTGATCACTGAGGAAAGCTTTCTTATCTCTGCTTGTTATTCTTTGGAACTCTGCATTCAAATGGGTATATCTTTCCTTTTCTCCTTTGCCTTTCGCTTCTCTTCTTTTCTCAACTAATTGTAAGGGCTCCTCAGACAACCATTTTGCCTTTTTGCATTTCTTTTTCTTGGGGATGGTCTTCATCCCTGCCTGCTATACAATGTCATGAACCTCCATCCATAATTCTTCAGGCACTTTATCAGATCTAATCACTGGAATCTATTTGTCACTTCCACTGTATAATCGCAAGGGATTTGATTTATGTCATACCTTAATGCTGTAGTGGTTTTCCCTACTTTCTTTAATTTAAGTCTGAATTTGGCAATAAGCAGTTCATGATCTGAGCCGCAGTCGGCTTCTGGTCTTGTTTTTGCTGACTGTATAGAGCTTCTCCATCTTTGGCTACAAATAATAAAATCAACCTGATTTTGGGGTTGACCATCTGGTGATGACCATGTGTAGAGTCTTCTCTTGTGTTGTTGGAAGAAGGTGTTTGCTATCACCAGTGCGTTCTCTTGGCAAAACTCTATTAACCTTTGCCCTGCTTCATTCTGTACTCTAAGGTAAATTTTCCTGTTACTGCAGATATGTCTTGACTTCCTAATTTTGCATTCCAGTCAATGAAGAGGACATCTTTTTTGGGTGTTAGTGCTAGAAGGTCTTTGATGTCTTCATAGAACCATTCAACTTCAACTTCTTCAGCATTACTGGTGGGGGCATAGACTTGGATTACTGTGATATTGAATGGTTTGCCTGGGAAATGAATGGAGATCATTCTGTCGTTTTTGAGATCACATCCAGGTATTGCATTTTAGACTCTTTTGTTGACTATGATGGTTATTCCATTTCTTCTAAGGGATTCTTGCCCACAGTATTAGACATAAGGGTCACCTGAGTATATTCCCCCCTTCCAGTCCACTTTAGTTCACTGATTCCTAAAATGTAGATGTTAACACTTGCCATCTCCTCTTTGAACACTTCCAATATGCCTTGATTCATGGACCTAACATTCCAAATTCCTATGCAATATTACTCTTTAGAGCATCGAACTTTACTTCCATCACCAGTCATACCCACAACTGGATATCGTTTTTGCTTTGGCTCTATCTCTTCATTATTTCTGGAGTTATCTGTCCACTAATCTCCAGTAGCATATTGGGCACCTATCGACCTGGGGAGTTCATCTTTCAGTGTCCTATCTTTTTGCCTTTTCATACTGTTCATGGGGTTATCAAGGCAATAATACTGAAGTAGTTTGCCATTCCCTTCTCTAGTGGACTACATTTTGTCAGAATTCTTCACCATGACTTGTCCATCTTGGGTGGCCCCACATAACATGGCTCATAGTTGCATTGAGTTAGACAAGACTGTGGTCCATGTGATCAGATTGGTTAGTTTTTTGTGATTGTGGTTTTCATCCTGTCTTTATGTAAGCTTCCTTATGTGAGAGACTGAGGGGGAAACTGGGTCTTGTTCTGATGTGCAGGGCCATGCTCAGTAAATCTTTAACCCAATTTTCTGTTGATGGGTGGTGCTTGTTCCCTCCCTGATATTTGACCTGAGGCCAAACTATGGTGGAGGTAATGAAGACAATGGTGACCTCCTTCAAAGGTCCCACGCAGGTAATGCTGCACCCAGCGCTGCCCACCCTGCAACAGGCCACCGCCTACTCACACCTCTGCCAGACACTCCTGGACACTCACAGGGAAGTCTGGGTCAGTCTTTGTGGAGTCACTGCTCCTTTCTCCTGGGTCCTGTCGTGTATAAGTTTTCGTTTGTGCCTTCCGAGTGTCTGTCCACAGTCCTGTGTAAATTCTGGCGGCTCTATGGTGGGGTTAATGGCAACCTCCTCCAAGAGGTCTTATGCCACACCCAGGTCTACTGCACCAGAGCCCCTGGCCCTGCGGCAGTCCACTGTTAGTCCATACCTTCCAGGAGACACTCAAACAGAGCTCTGGCTCAGTCTCTGTGGGTTCTCTGGGTCCTAGTGCACATAAGGTTTGTCTGACCCCCTCTGAACATATCTGGCGGGTATGGGGTTTGATTCTAAATGCAATTTTGCCCCTCCTACCATCTTGCTGACTACGCCAAAGCCTTCAACTGTATGGATTACAATAAACTGTGGAAAATTCTGAAAGAGATGGGAATACCAGACCACCTGACCTGCCTCTTGAGAAACCTGTATGCAGGTCAGGAAGCAATAGTTAGAACTGGACATGGAACAACAGACCGGTTCCAAATAGGAAAAGGAGTACGTCAAGGTTGTATACTGCCCCCTGCTTATTTAACTTCTATGCAGAGTACATCATGAGAAAAACTGGGCTGGAGGAAGCACAAGCTGGAATCAAGATTACTGGGAGAAATAACAATAACCTCAGATATGCAGATAACACCACCCTTATGGCAGAAAGTTAAGAGGAACTAAATAGCCTCTTGGTGAAAGTGAAAGAGGAGAGTGAAAAAGTTGGCTTAAAGTTTAACACTCAGAAAACTAAGATCATGGCATCTGGTCCCATCACTTCATGGCAAATAGATGGGGAGACAGTGGAAACAGTGTCAGACTTTTTTTGTGGTAGGAGGGGGGGAGGCTCCAAAATCACTGCAGATGGTGACTGCAGCCATGAAATTAAAAGATGTTTACTCCTTGGAAGGAAAGCTATGACCAACCTAGACAGCATATTAAAAAGCAGAGACATTACTTTGCCAACAAAGGTCCATCTAGTCAAGGCTATGGTTTTTCCAGTGGTCATGTATGGATTAAGTTGGACTGTGAAGAAAGCTGAGTGCCGAAAAATTGATGGTTTTGAACAATGGTGTTGGAGAAAACTCTTGAGAGTCCCCTGGACTGCAAGGAGATCCAACCAGTCCATCCTAAAGGAGATCAGTCCTGGGTGTTCATTGGAAGGACTGATGGTGAAGCTGAAACTCCAGTACTTTGGCCACCTTATGCAAAGAGTTGACTCATTGGAAAAAGCCCTGATGCTGGGAGGGATTGGAGGCAGGAGGAGAAGGGGACGACAGAGGATGAGATGGCTGGATGGCATCACCAACTCAATGGACATGGATTTGAGTAAACTCTGGGAGTTGGTGATGGACAGGGAGGCCTGGCATGCTGCGATTCATGGGGTTGTAAAGAGTCAGACACGACTGAGCGATTGAACTGAACTGAAGGAACTGAACTGAATCGTCTTGCTGGGGTTTCTCCTTTGCCTTTGGATTTGGGATATCTCCTCACAGTACATATTAGTTGATGAATTATATAGAACTTCTGATACATAACTTGTGCCTATATTGAATTGTATATGTACACAGTGCAAGAAACTAGGCAACAGAAGTGAAGGAGAAGCATTTTAATCTTTCAGCCTAAGTGTTTTTTCCTTGCTGCTGTTACTGCTACATCGCCTCAGTCATGTCCAACTCTGTGCGACCCCATAGACGGCAGCCCACCAGGCTCCCCTGTCCCTGGGATTCTTCAGGCAAGAACACTGAAGTGGGTTGCCATTTCCTTCTCCAATGCATGAAAGCGAAACATGAAAGTGAAGTCGCTCAGTCGTGTCCGACTCTGCAACCCCATGGACTGTATGTAGCCTACCAGGCTCCTCCATTCGTGGGATTTTTCAGGCAAGAGTACTGGAGTGGGTTGCCGTTGCCTTCTCCAGTTTTTCCATAATTAAAACTTAAACTAGAGAATGTGTGATCTATGTCTTATTTAGAAAAGTTGAAAAACATTAGAATGTTTGAAACTATTTAAATATAGATTTTGCATTATTTGCTAATCATCAGAGTACCTTTTCCCAGAATCAGTAATTGGTTAGCAATTTTATCTATATGTTATAAGATTTAGTTCAAATTTTAAAATTTCAATTTGATGAAAGCCTGACTCTCTTCACAGCTTGTATCTACAGGCTAACTTCACTTTTTGCACATTTTCTCTAGATACAGAATCTTCCATTTCCACACTGTTTACTGGGCAATTATTCTATATCCTTCAGAATTTAGCATAATACACTTTTCCAAATAAAACATTTCTGAGTGTCAAATTTGGGTTAATTCTTTCTGTAATAATCTCTCATTTCAGTCTTGACTTTTTCTTCAATACTTACTATAATATCTAATTTGTGCTCAATAATTACCTACACGAATCAAAGGGAAAAAAGAAAAGAAATAAAGGGTTTAAATAGCATTCAACAACAGACTGAATTTGTGCATTTGACAATGGACACTTTTTATTTTCTAATTGAAGTAGAGTTAATTAACAACCCTGTTAGTTTCAGGTATGCAGCAAAGTGATTCAATTATACAAATATGTATATTTTTTCAGATTCTTTTCTATTTTAGGTTATTACAAGGTGTTGAATATAGTTCTCTGGGCTATGTAGTAGGTCTTTGTTGTTTATTTTATATGTAATCGTGTGCATATTTTAATCTCAAACTCCTAACTTAATCCCTCTCCCCCAACTATCCCCTTTGGTAACCATAAGTGTGGGTTCTATGTCTGTGAGTCTATTTCTGCTTTGTAAATAAGTTTATTTACATCATCTTTTCTTTTTTTTTTTAGATTTAACATATGTAATATCATATGGTATTTGTCTTTCTCTGTTTGGCTTACTTCCCTTAATATGATAATCTCTAGGTCCATTCATGTTGTAATTGGCATTATTTCATCCTTATATATACACCACATCGCCTTCATTCATTTGTCTGTTGGTGAACACTTGGGCAGATTCCTTGTCTTGGTTATTATAAATAGTGCCGCTATGAATATATGAGTGCATTTTTCTTTTTGAATTAGAGTTCTCTCTGAATATGCCTAGCAGTGGGATTACAGGATCATATGATAGCTCTATTTTTAGTTTTTCAAGGAACTTCCAAACTGTTCTCTGTGGTGGCTGCTCCAATTTACATTTGCACCAACAGTGGAGTAATATTTCTTTCTCCAAACCCTCTTCAGCATTTATTGTTTGTAGACTTTTGGATGATGACCATTCTGACTGGTATGAGGTGATACCTCATTGTAGTTTTGATTTGCATTTCTCTAATGATTAGCAATGTTGAGCATTTTTTCCATGTGCCTCTTGGCTCTGTAGGTTTCCTTGGAGGAATGTCTATTTAGGTCTTCTGTCCAATTTTTGATGGGTTTTATTTTTCATATTAAATTCTATGATCTGTTTATATGTTTTGGAAATCAATCCCTTACCAGTAGCAAATATTTTCTCCTAGCCCATAGGCTGTCTTTTGGTTTTGTTTATAATTTCCTTTGCTTGTCAAAAACTTTTAAGTTTAATTAGGTCCCATTTGTTTATTTTTGTTTTTATTTTCATTACTCTGGGAGCTAGATTTAGAAAAGTATTACTGGATTTATGTCGGAGAGTATTCTGCCTATGTTTTCTTCTAGGAGTTTGGTGACAGTAGACATTTTCTTTACAGATTTTATCATGTACTATGAAAAGCAATGAATATTTTCTTGGAAGGAAGTTGGCTTTATTATATAGATACTAAGCATTCACTAATTCCTGTGATTTCTACAAAGTGTTTATAACAATTTTATAAATCACAAGCAATATTTTCCATGGGGTCACAAACAGTTGAACACAAATGAGCGATTGAACTGAATATTTTAAATTATCATGACTAATGAATCATCTTGAGAAGTATTGTCCCATTTTTGTTGCTTCATACTACAATTTATTTGCAAAATTAATCACTTTATATTGATGTATTTTATGAGTAGTAAGTTTGGTGATATTCTAACTGACCACTCATTACATACATCTTGCTATTTCAAAATTATGTAAAAAGGCACAAGTATAGAGCTCATTGTTGGACTGTGAAGAAAGCTGAGTGCCAAAAAATTGATGCTTTTGAACTGTGGTGTTGGAGAAGACTTTTGAGAGTCCCTTGGACTGCAAAGAGATCCAACCAGTCCATCCTGAAGGAGAGCAGTCCTGGGTGTTCATTGGAAGGACTGATGCTGAAGCTGAAACTCCAATACTTTGGCCACCTGATGTGAAGAGTTGATTCATTGGAAAAGACCCTGATGCTGGGAGGATTTGGGGGCAGGAGGAGAAGGGGACGACAGAGGACGAGATGGCTGGATGGCATCACCGACTCGATGGACATGAGATTGTGTAAACTCCGGGAGCTGGTGATGGACAGGGAGGCCTGGCGTGCTGCGATTCACGGAGTCGCAGAGTCGGACACGGTTGAGCGACTGAACTGAACTGAACGCTAGCCTCAAATTTCTTCATAATTAAAATTTTAAAAGTTTAGTTGAATTTGAATGTGTCTCTTCACAATGCCTTTTCTGTTTTTGAAGAGACATTAAATTTTATTCAAACAATTATGTGCTATTAAGTAAAGAATAAATTAGCAAGAAAATTGCACCATTAGTAAAATTTTGCTCTTAATTCCACATAATAAATGATTATAACCTTTTTACTATGACATTGAAATTTAACACAGAGAAGTCTCATTTATAGCTAAAATGGATTTTAGCTCTTATTATTGTGCCTGATAATGCTTTAATTTTAGCTATGGTTCTGGGAAAAATAATAAAGAGTATTTAGACAAATATTAATATTAAGATAAAGGTTGCAGAATAAGTTTTAAAAATTGCTCTCATAAATAATTAATACATTTAAATAACTTTTGCACAAAAATGAAAAATAAATAAATGTGTATATATATATGTGTGTGTGTGTGTGTGTGTGTGTGTTTAAAAGTTTTGGATCCTCATACAACTTGATTGTTATTACTCAAAGATAGTCTCATCTAATCCAACTGATTAGCCCTTGGCTTTTTATATCTGTTTGTCCTAAGCTGAACAATACAATTAACTTATATTGTCTTCCCTTTTATATACAAAGCTCAAAGGCAGGAACATAGCTGTCTTTACCCTGCAGATGGATAACCATAGAAGGAGTTATAGTAAGCACTGATGGTAAATCCAAGACCAAATTCTCTTGTGCCAGGATCAAATATATATGATCAGTCCCTTTTAGTCAACAGTTTATCAATGACTTGGAAGAAAACATGGAGGACATATGAATATCATTTTGGGGTAGCAAGACTTTGAAACTCCTGTTCATTTTGGATCTACAATCCATGTGCCTCACAGTCTTGTCCATTGCAATCACCATCAGATTGTCCATCTGATAGAATATTTTGTCCATCCATCAAAAGATTCTGATGTCTGTACTTTCTGTACATCTCTTACTATAATTTCATTTTATGCCATTTTCTTTCTTTTCCTCCTTATCTCCCAAATCTTTTTCCTATTCCTTTAGAAACTCTGATCTTACTTAAAAAAAAAAAAAAAAAAAAAAGACTCTATGTTTGCAAATATTTCTTAAAAATTTTGCTCTTATCTTGATGCCCCAAAAGACGCTTGGCTATCTCTTAAAGCCACTTTCTTTTGCAGACTTTCTGGGACACAGTTTGACCGACAGTCAACTCACACAGCTCAGTATTCAGATGACAGAGACACACTTGCTGTTTTTTTCATTATTGTTTCAATGCTGAATTTCTCACTTGCTCTCTCAAAAATTCAGATTCCTTGATATAAATTCAATTCAGCTTTCTCACTCACTAATCATTCTGTATTTCATTTGTTTGTTTTCTCTCTTGCTTCCCAATTCTGTTTCTCTCCTTCCCACTAGCAAAATCCAGCCCTGGTTATAACTGAGTGTTTGTGGGTTCGTTGGCTGCAACTGAGAAGTTGAATGCTGCTGGAGAAAATTATGCAAATATATTAAATGAGCTTTCTTAAATATGAAGGCTGCAACCTCAAAAAGTACCTAAAACTACCAGGCAATTTATTCATATTTCTTTAATAACATTTTTTTTTCTAAAATGATCTAAAACTTCTCTCTCCAGCATGTAGTCATCATTCTTACCTGATGCCTTGTCATCATCAGCATTATCATCTCTATTATAATTTAAACTCTAACTTCTGCAGAAAAATCATTTACAGAATTACTGAAAGCATTGTGTTAGGATGAGCATTATACATGTGAGTAATATGTTTCCCACCAGCATGAAATTTAAACTGGTGGATGACACAGTTATGTAGAGGACTTTATAGCACAGTATGAAATGTTTATTTTAAAAACTCATTCTTATACTAGTCATTGGATGCTTAAATGTGTATCAGGAATTGGTCTAGGAACTGAGGCTACAGTGGTCAATAATTAGACAGTTTCTGTCATTTCACTGAGGAATAATAAACAATAAGATGTGATTATTATAGATAATCTTTGTATATTCTCTTATTACATCAATCTCTTGTAAACTGTAAAAATGTGAGTCACCTTACTGAAATTGTTATCTTTGGATAAGTTAATAATACCAATTTGGGAATTACAAAGTTGAAGATCACATCCTGCTATATAATGGCCAAATAAAGATACTTGAAACAGCCTCAACAGCTCCTTTGTTGGTTTTCATGTTCTACCTAACTGCTGCAAACATTTTTGTGTGGTCATAAAGTATAATGAGCAAGAAGAATATATTTTATAATAGGCTATTTGTTTTACTATTGACACTTTACAAAATTTTGGCCTGAATAGAGAGTTAGGCAGTCAAGAGATACCTAGAGTAACAGCAAGTTTGGTCTTGGAGTACAAAATGGAGCGGGGGGAATGCTAACAGAGTTTTGCCAAGAGAAAATACTAACCATAGCAAACACCCCCTTCCAACAACACAAGAGATGACTCTACTCATGGACATCACCAAATAGTCAACACCAAAATCAGATTGATTATATTCTTTGCAATCAAAGTTGGAGAAACTCTATGCAGTTAGCAAAAACAAGACCTGGAGTTGACTGTGGTTCATGAACTCCTTATTGCAAAATTCAGGCTTAAGTTGTATAAAACAGGAAAACTATTAAGCCTTTCAAGGATGTCCTAAATCAGATCCCTTATGGTTAAATAGTGGCGGTAATGAATACATTCACGGGATTAGATCTGATAGACAGAGTGCCTGAAGAAGTATGGTTGGAGGTTCATAACATTGTACAGAAGGCAGGGACTGAAACCATCTCAAAGAAAAAGAAATGTAAGAAGACAAAGTGGTTGTCTGAGGAGGCTTTACAAATAGCTGAGAAAAGAAGAAAAGTGAAAGGCAAAGGAGAAAAGGAAAGATACACCCAAATGAAGTCAGAGTTCTAAAGAATAAAAAGGAGATAAGAAAATGTTCTTAAGTGGACAATGCAAAGATATAAAGGAAAACAATAGAATGGGAAAACCTAGAGATATTCAACAAAATTGGAGATACCAAGGGAACATTTCATGCAAAGATGGACGCAATAAAGGACAGAAATGGCAAGGACCTAAGAGAAGTTAGAAGAGATTAAGAAGAGATGAAAAGGATACACCAGAAGATCTGTACAAAAAAGATCCTAATGACCCAGGTAACCATGATGGTGTGGTCACTCACCTAGAGCCAGACATCCTGGAATGTGAAGTCAAGTGGACCTTAGGAAGCATCACTATGAACAAAGCTAGTAGAGGGGATGGAATTCCAGCTGAGCTATTTCAAATCCTGTTAAAGACCTGTACTCCTTATGTCAGGAAATTTGGAAAACTCAGCAGTAGCCACAGGACTAGAAATGTTCAGTTTTCATTCCAATCTCAAAGAAAGGCAATGCCAAGGAGTGTTCAAACTACCATAAAATTGCACTCATTTCACATGCTAGCAAGGTAATGCTCAAATCCTTTCAAGCTGAGCTTCAACAGTACATGAACCAAAAACTTAGAGAAATACAGGATAGATTTAGAAAAAGGCAGAGGAACAAGAGATGAAATTACCAACATCTTTGGATAATAGAAAAGCAAGAGAATTGGATCCAGAAAAATGTCTGCTTCATAGACTACACTAAAGCCTTGGACTGTGTGGATCACAACAAACTGTGGAAAATTCCCAGAGATGGAAATACCAGACTACCTTACCTGCTTCCTAAAAAACCTATATGCAGATCAAGAAGCAACAGTAAGAACCAGACACAAAACAATGGATTGGTTCCAAATTGGTTAAGGAGTAAGTCAAGGCTTGTATATTGTCACCCCACTTATTTAACTTATATGCAGAGAATATCATGCAAAATGCCAGGCTGGATGACTCAAAGCTGGAGTCAATGTTGCCAGGAGAAATATTGACAGCCTCAGATATACAGATGATACCACTCTAATGGCAGAAAACAAAAAGGACCTAACGAGCCTCTTGATGAAAATGAAAGAAGAGAGTGGACAAGCTGGCTTAAAACTCAACATTCAAAAAATAAGACCTTGGCATCCTGTCCCATCCTGTTCATGGCAAGTAGATGGGGGAAAAAGTAGAAACAGTGTCAGACTTTATTTTCATGGGCTCCAAAATCACTGCAGTCAGTGATTGTGGCCATGTAATTAAAAGACACTTGTTCCAAACAAAACAAAACAAAACAAAACACTTGTTCCTTGGGAAGAAAAGCTATGACAAATCTACACAGTGTATTAAAAAGTATAGACATCACTTTGCTGACAAAGTCTATATAGTCAAACGTATGGTTTTTCCAGTGGTCATGTATGGGTGTGAGTTGGACCATAAAGAAAGCTGAGCACCAAAGAATTGATGCTTTTGAACTGTGGTGCTTGAGAAGACTCTTGAGAGTCCCTTGGGCAGCCAGAAGTTCAAACCTGTCAATTCTGAAGGAAATCAACCCTGAATGTTCATTGGAAGGAATGATGCTGAAGATGAAGCTCCAATCCTTTGGCCACCTAATGCGAAGAGCCAACAAACTGGAAAAGACCCTGGGGCTGGGAATGATTAAGGACAGTAGGAGAAGGGGATGACAGAGAATGAGATGGTTGGACGGCATCACCAACTCAGTAGACATGAGTTTGAGCAAACTCTTGGAGATAGTGAAGGACTGGGAAGCTTGGTGTTCTGCAGTTCATGGAATCACAGAGAGTGGGACATGAATTAGGGACTAAAAAACAACAAATAGCTCACAAACCACCAAGTCAGTCATACAACTATATTTTGAAGCAGACAATGTGAGACAATGGGCTGGTTTCTGAAGATATAGCACATATGATGCATAACCCAACAATGGTCTGAATAATGCAAGTTCAACAAGAATCAGGAAGGGCTTCCCTGATGGATCAGAATGTAAAGAATCTGTCTGCAAAGCAGGAGATCTGGGTTCCATCCCTGGAAAAGGAAGATCCTTTGGAGAAGGGAATGGCAGCCCACTCCACTATTCTTGCTTAGAGAATTCCATGAACAGAACAGACTGGCAGGATACAGTCCTTGTGGTCACAAAGAGTCAGACACAACTGAGTGACTAACACTCTGGCTTTCAACAAGAATCAGGACACAGATGTGATGCAGCGAAGTTGAGAGGAACCCTCAGAAAACTGGGAAAGTGGTTCCTGAAGGTGAAAGTGATCTGTTTCATACACTTTCCTTACTGTATATCATTTTATAAGGATTATATCTACAATAAAGGAAGGATAAGGGAAAGAAAAATAAAAGAAGAGCGGACATAATGAAGGATGGGTAAGTAAGAGGGAAGATGATAATAATCTTCAGAAAAATCACTGAAATCAAATTAGAAATTGATGTTTTTCTTTGTTGCTTCTTAGTAATATTTAGAGGCTATACACTTAGTATTTAAATGCTTGTTTCAATTTTAATGGAGATTATTTTGATAAAACTATTAAATAGCAGAGTATGTGTTCACACTGAGTTAAAATTAAAATTCAATATGTGTAAATTACAATAATACACCTAAGAATCTAGCAGTAATACCAATGGTGGCAATTGCTTATGTTGTTTTTTTCTAGAAGGGGTTCAGAAGTTCCTTATACCAGAAGCTTTTTCTGAATTCCTGACCAATTTTCTGATTGTGAAATGCTATGCGAAAAAGTGACAAATTTCTAATTAACTCACAAATATAACCCAAAGGAAAGGTGATTATGTGTTTCTATTTAATTTATCAGATAACAAAACAATGGTAATGAGACTTAGGTAAGACATTCTACCTCTTCCCCACACACATTTTTCACTTATTTGGAGCATCAACAAAACAGTTGATAATAATATTGTTTCAAAATCAGTGCTTCTTTTTTTAAAATAAAATCTCTCTTCCACTCAGTAGAACACTGAACAAGAAAGGAGAAAACAAAAGACATTACCAGAGAGTCCAGAGAATTAAGAAGAGAGGTATATTACAAACACAGTATGTGATGGGGATTGAATAATTAAAGTAGTTTCAATTAGAACCTCACCTCAGATATAGCAGTTGTTTTTACACTGGATGGACATTAGAGTCACTTTGGGAAGCTTTTGAAAATACTGAGGCATGGATCTTGCCCAAAAATAATTAAATCAGATTATTCATGAACATGTAGATATTACACATCCACATTTTAAGCCCTCCCCCTCATGGTTATAAGATTTGCTCAGTGATGAGAATCACTGAAATATAGTGAAAAAGTAATTTGCCCTCTCTATTAAGCAAATAGAAATGTCCCATTCCAGTGGCTTTTATTTTTTGCTCATTCTTTTTTTTTTTTTTTTTAAGCATAGTTAAACTTTGCCTAGTTTGGTCCAAACTTACATTTAAATACTCTCCAAACATGTTTTGAAACAGTGTTTTACTATTTCTAAAAAGCTTAAAGCAATTTAGTTTCCAATATCCAGAAAATACCAGTTTGAGATGGTATTTCAGAGCCCCATTTCCTTCCATTGAAAGGTGAAAAACAAAAAAAAGAAAAAAAAAAAAAGAAAGAAAGAAAAGTGAAAAACAAAGAAATCAAGAAAAATGCTTTATGTCTCTAATTAGTATTTATTTTCAACATTTATTAGGGGTCAAATCTGGAACTGAAAATGAAGAAAGAAAGCCTTCCCATCCATTTAGCATATGTGCATCCTCGAAAGTGAAAAAGAGTCAAACTGAGCTTCTATATTAACATATGTGCACCCAGGATTACTGACAGCACTGTAAGAATAGATATGAATCAAAGCAATTACAGTGGAGACTCAGAGGTTTCAAATATTAAAAGCATGGTTCTATTTTTATTCTAATACATTGCAAAGGTTGCAAAACAAAAGCGTTCTGAACAATGCCAGCCTCTGCGCTCATGATTAGCATTGTTCTCCCTTGGGAGTAGAAAATATAATGCAGTCACACTTCAGGGCCCAGATGCTTTGCTGATACCAGACCTCCCAGACCACCTGTTTTCACATCCTCACTTGCACTTTAGTCTGTCATTCATGGGTGCCCCATGCACATATTTGGCAGTTTGCTTGCCCACTGCTTTGGCAGTTTTCCAGAGTTGAATAAGTACCCTGCACTTTACAAATTCTATGTGCAATGCTTTCTAATCAGTTAAGTTACTCACCATTTCTGTTAGTATTTGAAGAGGCATTATAACCATGGCAAATTGCATAGACCAAAATAATTCTGCCTAAAACCTATTCATCCAAAGCTTTTTAAATGGGATTACATAGGATTTTAGCAAATACTTCATGTCAACTGCATATTCACAAAACATAAAAGAAAATTAAGTGACTTTCTGTTACACTGTTCCTTAAATCTGAAGATCACTAAGATGGAAAATACAGTGAGGATAAATTTTTTTTAGGCTTTTTAATTCTATTTTTTTGTTAGACCCTCTCCCAAGGTATTCAGGAATACACTAAAAAAATACACTGAAGAAAAATTACAACTTTGAAATAAATAACATATTTTTTTTCACCAAGTGTTGTGACTAAATATGTCTAGGGATTTTTATTGAAACACACCTTTGTTATCAAGAATATATGTCTTTGAGCATATGCTGCTTTTACACAGAGAAAAATAAAACTCTTGTGCAATAAATAAAATTCATTTTAAATTTGACGGCCTATTGTGACCAATTTATTTTTCAAGAAAACCTTTGCTTTGTATTATAACAGCATCTTAATTAAGGATTGGCAAAACATAACAAATAAAACAAGAATCATTGCAGTTAAAGCAAGTAATTGGATAGAAGAGGCATAGTTAAATCAGTACAAATCCTAGAATCATTTAGAAAGCCATGACGCACACAGCATTGTATTTTCCCAGGTGATTTAGGGAACGGGCTATTAAGGGAATGCTTCACGTGCTGATAATTTTAAAATCACAGCATACAAAGCACTGGCTAGACAGTCAGGGTGTAAAAGAACAATAAAAGTGTGATGTTCTCCCCAAAATTAAGGGCTCGCATTCTAGCGGTGAAATGCAGGGGCATCCCCCCGCCACCTCCACACACTGCATTCATGAGGAGAACATATGAAAAAAATGTATATTTACAGAATGCTACCCTGGGGACTTTCCTGGTGATCCAGTGGTTAAGTCTGCACGCTTTCAATGCAGGAGGAATGGGTTTGATTCCTGGTTGGGGAAATAAGATCCCACATGCCAAGTGACCTAGCAAAAAACAAACTATCCTAATTCAGAGAAGGGGGTACACAATTTGTATCAGAGGTAGCTCTTTCCATTTGGAAAACACTTTAATAGCACACACCTCCAAATTGTACTGCACAAGTAATAAGTTAGACATTTCCCTTTTCCCATGACTGGTATAAGACATTATGGGAGATCTGGGAAAAGGAGAGAATTAGAGTTGGGAGAAAGGATCTGGGGAGAAAGATTTCAATTGTCAGATGCTTGACAGCATATTGGGTTCAAGGAGATACAGAGCAAGTGGGCAGTCTGGTGGCAGAGACAACCGAGGAAGTTTTAAGAATACTAGTATCTCATGTTTAGCTCTCAATCACTGTCTATGCTTTTGGAATACCTCTCCATTTCTCCCAATTTTGCAAAGCTTCAGGAATGCATGCCTGTTGTGTTTAAGATATTTTTCCTGAGGTTTATTTCTCCCAAACCTCAGGAAAAAAATGTTAAACACAACAGTCATGCATTCTTGATGCTTTGAAAAATTCTGAGAAAAGAATTTGGTATAATACAGAAGCATTGAAGAGAAAGGGAGCAGAGGCTGCTGGATAGGAGGACAATGGGCAAGACACAGGCAAGATCCTATAGATGACTTAGGTTCTTTGTAAGACCCAGGAGCAGATATGAGACACTCCCTAAACACGCCCACGTGTGCTGATGTGCTCAGCCATGGCCAATTCTTTGTGACACAATGACTGTAGCCAACCAGGCTCCTCTGTCCATGGAATGGTCCAGGCGAGAATTCTGGAGTGGGTTGCCATTTCCTTCTCCAGGGGATCTTCCTGACCCAGGGATGGAACCCGAGTCTCTTGTGTCTCCTGCATTAAAAAAACAAAACAAAAAAATAACACCCATTAGATTTCACATTTAAACAAGGACTGCTAGTGGGCTGGCGCCAAAGTTAGCAAAGTCCTGAGCACTGGACTTCTCACAGTATATGGAATCATGGCTCAAATTATTTTAGATTGAGGGACTATTGACATCTAGGACTTTGCATTACATTAGCTCTGATAGGGGATATAATACAGGGGGAAAGTTCACTAGGCAGCAGAAAATTCACAGATGTTTGACAGACAACTGTGTCAGCAGTTACATCCTATCTCCTACATTCATAAGCCATGCGGTAACAGAGAAGTGAACGACACTCTCTGGGGCGTTTTTCACCTATTAAGTAAGATTAATAATGCCAACATCATTGGTTAGGTGTGTGCAACAAATGTGTAAAGCACCTGGCATATTGTAGACACAGAATAAATCTTAGTCCTTTTTCTTAATTTGTCTTATTCATCCTACTCCCTGAGGACTCTAGAAGACAGAGGCATTGATTCAAATTAGAGGTCAAAAAGTTTTTGTGAAAAAGAATGGCTTTGAGTAAAAATAAGTATGTCAAAGAGCTTTCAGATGTGGATTTACTGGGGGAACATAATATAATTACAAGAAAATTTAATAGTGCATGTATGCACGTGTGCTAAACGCTTTAGTTATGTCCAAACCTTTGGGACTCTATGGACTGTAGCCCGCCAGGCTCCTTCTGTCTGTGGGATTCTCCAGGCAAGAATTCGAGAGTGGGTTGCCATGCCCTCCAACAGGGGGTCTTCCGTACCCAGGGACTGAGCCCTCTTTTCTTATATCTCCTGCATTTGCAGGTGGATTCTTTACCATTGAGGCACTTGGGAAGCCCAGGACGTGTATGTCTGTCCATAAATGAAAGAAGTGTTCATAGAAGATACAGTCAGACTGTGGAACTAGACTTGAGATTTTTGATGTGGAGTCGGAAGGATTTTGACCCCTATGATCTTTACCCACTGACGTCATGCCTGAAAATATCTTACTTTATAATAGTAAGGAAGGGAAAAGTAGAAGAGTTTCTCAGCAAAGGGCATGAGAGGAAGACTCCAACCACATGTACATTAAATCCCCAAGATCCAAACCTTCAAGTTGCAAACTTTCAAATATGCAAATGTGCTTCTGGTTCAAGCAAGGAAACAGCCTGGGCCTTCAGTGTCAGGCATGAGTGAAGTTGTAGCTTGCCCTCCATCTCCTATTGCTGATGATTCTTCAGCTCCATCATCTCCTGTCTCTTGTCTCCTCTCCCTCCTGCAGTCAGTAATTCTTCTTGCCTGTTCACTAGATGCCAGCCCCTATCTGAAGCTGTTGTACTATACTACTATGCTTTTCAAGGTACTGAACCATAAAGTTTAAAATGTTTTCCTTATTTATTGTGCTTTTTATGTATATTTGAGTGAAAAGTGTTATAAACCTGTTATAGTCCAGTATTATATAGCTGATTATATTTGTTGAGTACCAGGCTAACTATGTTGAACTTACAAACAGATTGGACTTAGGAACACACTCTTGGAATAGAACTTGTTCATATGTAGAGAACTTACTGTATTGTGGCTTGCCATAATCCAATGAATGCCTGTAGTTTCTAGAACCTGGGAATATCCCTCAGTTCAGAACCAGCAGAAAAAGGAGGCCTCAATCCTACAATCACAAGTTGCCCGAGAGATTCCAGAAATGCATGCAGTTTGCTGACAACTGATTTTAGAAAATGTTTAGAACAGCACGCAACTATTCATATGGAATTATAACAGACTGTAGTTGTAAGCCAATATGTTTGCAGTGGTTTGTTATGGCAGCACTAGGAAGGCAATGAATGATGCAGGTTGGGAGATAATAGCATGAATGAAACAGAAATGTTGAATGTAAACTGTATCCATTGCTACTGGAGGTGAGAGAACTGTTACCTTGCATTGCAGTGCCCTTTGTCTTTCTGCCCCCTGCCCCCCGACACACAAATAGTTACTTAGAAATACTCAGGTAATATTTTATAGGAGAAGATAGTAAGGAATAAAGCAAATTCCAGTGACAGGTTCTGGTTGAATAGTTTGAATGGGGTCACAAAGTTATATTCATTAGATGGTGTAAGAGTAATTACAATAAAACATCCCAGATATAACATAACATACTACAAGAAAAGTTCAAGAAGCTGATACTGCACAGAAATGCTAGAACTGTAGCAGAATTCATTAAGAAAAGATTCCTACAAAATGACATATTTGCATTTAATTTTTTCCTTAATAGAAACTGGTTTTCTGTATTGTTAATTAAGAAGGGAATTGGTTCCATATTAATAATTCCACAGAACCCTACACTCCTAATGACATATATTATTTTTGAAATTCATATTGTCTGGTGCTGTGATATAAACAGATATTTTCATCACAATAAAGATACATATTTAAACCTCAAAACAAAAATATATATATAATTGTTATGTAAGACTGGGATCTTTGAAAAAATTCCTACTTCTTTCTTAAGTGCTCAGTGATTTTTCTTAGAGTACAATTCTAGACAGCACTCTGCCTTTTTTTTATTTTTTATTTTTATTTTTATTTTTTTTGCCTTTTTTGATATGTTCTAGCCTTCTAACCTCTGATATGTTTCTAACCTTCATTTGAGAATGAGTTACAAAATTTGATCTTGAAAGTCATGAATGTAGTCTAATAAATGAAAACCACAGCAATTTCTAAGTACCAGAGGGGTTGGAATTCACTATTTCCCTTTTAGTATCAATCAGTTTTATGACACAAAAATATTCAAATATAGTTTGCTTTGGACTGGTGAATCTAAGATGCACAAAAGTTCAAATACAGAGATTTACTCCAATTTATGTATTATTTCAGATTAATTAGAACATTTCTCTTTGTTCTTCTCTACAGGAGTGGTTGAAGCAGCTAAAATGTCCTGTTCAGCTAAAACCTCCCTGAATCATAGTTAGAGTCTAATATGATGGAAATGTTCATAGGAATGGAAACGGGTCAAGTTGCAACAGGAGCCGAGTTGACTTTCCATGTTGTTATTCAATCACTAAGTCATGTCAAGTCTTTGCGACCCCATGGACTGCAACATGCGAGGGGAATTAGCTTAATAACGTTTCATCCTTTCACTAATTTCTTTGATGTCAAAGAGATTGATTTCCCCTCTGAGTTCTCCAACATCTTTTTGTCTTATTCTGATCTTTCTTTATCTAAATGTTTTTGTTTAAACATCTCCTAAAGAAGGACCACTTATAAATGTGCTCTGCGGCTTGCTTCCCTTTCCTTCTACTCTGATTCAAGTTCTGTCTTTTCCATCCTCTTACCATTTTATTAATTCATCAATCTCTCCTGTATTGCAAAAGACATGCTTCCTTGTCTCTTTATACTTCGTTTCAATGACATGATCCTATATTACATTCTGTTGCTATAGTGATCTTTCTAAAATCCAAATCTATAATCTTCTTGAATAAAACCCACACATTTTAAATTAAATCCCAACTCCTTGCACCACATACAAGGATACTGGTAAATGTGGGGTTTTTTTTTTTTTTTTTTTCTGTTTTGGGAAGTGGTTTGTTTCTTATTTTGTTTTTGGTATATCAATTTGGTCTCAAAACCCATTAAGTCCTAAATTCATGACCACTGAGATCTAGTTATATCAGCTACTTAAGATTCTCTGAAGGAAACAAGGTTTTGAAGAAATCTTTTTTCTGAGTCCGCCACCCCCCCCCACACACACACACAAATAGTCTTTCCTTTCTCTTAACTTACATAAATCTTATTCTCATTCTTTAAAAAAAAAACAAAAAAAAAGTTATAGCCTAAGTGTTACCATTCCTAGAAAGTCATTCCTGGGTTCCTGTCTGTACTCAAAGTCTTCTTTGCTTTCATTGCTTTTAGCACATATCAGATTTCATTTTAATAGAAAAATGCTCCCCATTACACTTTTCTGATGAAAATTATCTTTTTTTAAATTTTGAATAGAGGTTCTAAAAGACTGGTAGTTTAAAAAAAATGAGTTAGTCAATGGACTGAAAAAATTAATTAAAATTATGACTTTTTCCTTTGCCAAATGCTGATGAGACACGACCTTCTATGGGACAGGTCTAAAACCTTTGTAAAGTGTTATATACATTACTGTGTATATATTTTTCCTTATTAGGAGTCATTTCATACTAGTTTTGTCATACTCCCTTATATAAGAAAAGAGCAAATGAAGATAAAGAGGTAAAAATTCCATAATATTCTTTAATCCAGCTGTTAGGAATTTAGAGCTGATTTGCTGTTATTCTTCTAACATTTCAGGCAGTTTTTGCTAGATGTTTGTGGTGTAAAGATAAATAAAAGATGTGTCATTTCTTAGGAAATTCACTCTAGCAGCCAGCTCCAAAATGAAGAGTCTAAAACACTTTGAAAATATCATTATCTGTAAAATGGCATAATAGTACATAACTTAAGGATGCTGACAAGTTAAATAAAATGTTTATTTTAAAAAGTATAGTGTGTGCCTCAAAGGATATCTTTTATGTTGGCTACATATGTATTACTCTTCTTATTAATTTTTAAACTTTTCTTTTTGTATTAAGGGTATTGGCTTCATTACATCTATGAATTTTAATGTAAACCACATGAAGTGTTGTTTTTAAAATAAGTGAATTATAAGTAAATTCATCATAAATTGTTAATAAATTTGCATAATGTTATTAGGACATTTAAGCTATTAAATCTAGTTAAAGGCTAATTATCTGAAATAGTACATTTTTGCTGTATTATTGTAAACATGTTTTTCAAATAAAAGAATAATAAAGAAAGAAAACATTTCTGTTTCTATTATTACCACTTATTTCTGCATGTTAATATTTTTTCTTGACTTACTAATTCACTTACCAGTTGGACCCCAGTTCATCCCTTCTTGTGTGTCTTCAATTTTGCCATTGATTAATCTTTCCAAAGTATGGACATGATATTGACAAACCTTTCTTTAAAATCACATATGATTTTCTATTACAGATGAAATGCTACCCCAACTCCTAAGCATAGCTTTAGCACACCTTAATCATTTGGCTTCTGTCTGCCTACCAGCTAGACTCACCTCTGCCAGTCCCTTCTCATCCTCCAAATTTAGTAGGCTAGTTTGGCTTTGGTCTCCATACATGATATAGAGAATAAGAACACAGATATAATGGTCATCAGTGGGGGGAGAGGAGGGAGGGGCAAAATAAGGGTAGATGATAAGAGGTACAAACTAGCATTTATAAAATAAAATTGAAAACCTACAAGGATATATTGTACAGCACAGGGAATGCAATCAATATTTTATAATAACTTTAAATGGATTATAATCTTAAAAGTCATTGAATCACTATGTTGTACAACTGAAAGCAATGTAATACTGCAAATCAATTATACTTTAATTTAAAAAGCCTATATAGCTTTTTCCAAATAAATATATGCAAGTACATACACATGTACACACACATTTATGTATAAATGTTACATAATAATTCTATAGTTGAATCATGCTCCTTCCAAATGCATACGTCGAGACCCAAACATTTCATATTATGACTGTCTTAGGAGACAAGTCTTTAAAGAGGTTACTAACTTAAAATTTGGACATTAGTTTAGACTCTAGTTTTCTGACTTGTGTCTTTTTAAGAAGAAACCTGAACATATAAAGAAACACTAGGGATCCAGATGCACAGAGGAAAGATGGTTGATCTCACAGAGAGAAGGTGACCATCTAACAACCAAGGAGAAAGGCCTCAGGAGAAGCCAAAGCTATGGGTACTTTAATCATGGACTCCTAAGGATTAAAAATCTTGGAAAAAAGAAAAAAATATTTTGCTTGAACCATCTAGTTCATAGTATTTTGTTATGGCAGTTCTAGCAGACTAATACACATATTGATTAGGCAAAAAGGAACAAGGGATTCAAGCAGAATCACTCCCTGCACATTATGCAAGATGATAACTGATATTTCATAGTGCATACAAAAAAGGTAAACAGATCTGAGAAGCTACACTGAATTTCTTCACTATTTAACAACAACAACAACAAAAAGTACAGATAATGTTATTGAATAGCAAAAGGGAAAAACTTTAATACTTAGTCTCAAGAACCTCATATATACCATTATTATTTATTATTAAGGGAAAGGCAAATGTTAAAATCATAAGGGTGAAAATTTAAGAATGAAAAATAAAAATATGTACTTATAAAATTTAATATTGATTAGCTTCATTGAAGATATTCTAGGTTAATCATTACTTGTGAGGTAAGGTTTCCAGATATAGGCCATATATGATTTAAGCTTATAAATAGCATCTCTTTAGTAATTAACTTGTAATAGAATACAAAGTTCCTTTTCTATTACACTGCCACCTAAAAATTCAATTGTAATGAAAGAGAAATTATCAGTGAGATAAATATTGAATTTTTTGAAAATTATATTTTTAGAAATGATATAGGCACGTCAGAAATTCTTACAGGCAGTGTGAAGGAGTTTTGATATATTTCACTTTCTGATTCACCTGTAAACTGAAGTGGGAATTTACAAATACAGTACATGAAAGGTTAAATGTTGGCTTATTTCAACAAGGTGTCATCAATTTTTTTTTTAGTAAATTTTATTTGTAAATGTTTTTCATAAGTCAAATTTTATAAATGTAAAACATTTTGAAATGCATTTTAGTGCTAGACTTGTTTAACATTTTTAAAATGCAAACTTGAAGCTAGATTTTAAGGATGACTGGAATCAGAGTGAGATTCAAAGAGAATGAACATTTCCAGGGTTCTCAAAGTGAATAATAGAGTGAATCAAAATGGGGAGTATCAAAGGGAATGACAGATTGAAGGGGTAAGATTTCAAAGTGAATGCAGAAACAAAAGCAAGTCTGCTGAAATCCTAGTTCTGTGGTTGACAAAGGATCAAGTTGGACAGCTTGGCCTGTGTAATTTCCCAATATCCACAGCTAGGTTTCTTCATATGTTACCTAATTCACCTTTGGTGTCTCTGGGATAAAAATAAATGTCATACATCTTTTTGGTTGTTATATTCAGATTATAGAATTTCCTTCTTTATTAGAATTTTGTGTCTACTTTTTAACTCAGTTACCTGAAGCTTTTGCTTCTGATCAGGCAGGAGAGACAGGAGCCTGAATTATCTCAAATAACAATCATCTATGATACTGGAGCAATTATAAATATTAATGTTTTTCAGATGTTGACAGCAATTGGTGAAGATGTAGGACTTCTGTGAGGAAGAATTTATATATATATATATATACACACACACATACACACTCTGTCTTTTTCAAGTTATTTGCCTCTATAGGTTATTACAAACACTGAGTGGAGTTCCCTTGTGCTATGCAGTAAGTCCTTGTTTGGTATCCTTGTTTGTTGTTCAGCAGTGTATGTATGTTGGGCTTCCCAGTTGGCGCTAGTAGTAAAGAACCTGCCTGCTAATGAAGGAGATGTAAGAGATGTGGGTTCAGTCCCTGAGTTGGGAAGATCCCCTGGAGGAGGGCACAGCAACTCACTCCAGTATTCTTGCTTGGAGAATCCCATGGATGAGGAGCCTGGCAGGCTACAACCCATAGGGTTGCAAAGAGTCAGACAAAACTGAAGTGATGGCGAGGGTGGGATGTTCAGAGAGAACAGCATCGAAACATGTATATTATCTAGGGTGAAACAGATCACCAGCCCAAGTTGAATGCATGAGACAAGTGCTCGGGGCTGGTGCACTGGGAAGACCCAGAGGGATGGGATGGGGAGGGAGGTGAGAGGGGGATCGGGATGGGGAACACATGTAAATCCATGGCTGATTCATGTCAATGTATGGCAAAACAGCTACAATATTGTAAAGTAATTAGCCTCCAACTAATAAAAATAAATGGAAATAACAAAACAAAACAAAAACTGAAGTGATTTAGCACCCACCCATCTCCTAATTTATCCTGCCTTTCTTCTTTGGTAACCATAAATTTGTTTTCTGTATTTGTGAGCCTGTTTCTGTTTTGAAATAAGTTCATTTGTATCTTTCTTTCAGAGTCCACATATAAACAGTATTATGCATTTGTCTTTTCCTGTCTGACTTAACTTCACTTAGTATGATAATCCCTAGGTCCATCCATGTTGTCACAAAAGGCATCGTTTCATTCTTTTTTATGGTTGTATAATGATCCACTGTATAAATATTCCACATTTTCTTTATCCATTCCTCTGTCCATGGATATTTAGGTTGCTTCCAGGTCTTGGCTATTGTAAACAGTGCTGCAAAAGATCACTGGGGTGCATGTATCTTTTTGAATTATGGTTTTTCTCCAGATATATGCCCAGGAAAGGGATTACAGGTTCATATTACAGCTCCATTTTTAATTTGTTAAGGAACTTTCATACTGATTTCCACAGTAGCTATACAAATTTATAACAATGTCACCAACAATGTAATAAAAAGTCCCTTTTCTCCACACTCTCTCCAGCATTTATTATTTGTAGATTTTTTTTTTATGATGGCCATTCTGACCAGACTAAGTGATATCTCATTGTAGTTCTGATTTGCATTTTTCTAATAATTGACTATACTGAGCATTTTTTCCCCCATGTGTCTGTTGTCAATCCACAGTTCTTCTTTGGAGAAATATCTAACTTCATGTGGTCACAAATTCTTAAGATAGACATAGGTTCAACTGAAGTTCCACTTATGAGATGTGACACTTTAAACAAGTAACTCCAAACTCTGTGTCCTTTCTTCCATATATACATTGAGGTTCATCCCAAAAACATCTTCAGTTCAGTTCAATTCAGTTCAGTTGTCTGGTCATGTCCAACTCTTTGTGACCCCCATGGACTGCAGCATGCGAGGCTTCCCTATCCATCACCAACTCCTAGAGTTTACTCAAACTGATGTTCATGAGTTGGTGATACCATTGAACCATCTCATTCTCTGTTGTCCTCTTTTCCTCCTGCCTTCCCCAACATCAGGGGCTTTTCAAATAAGTCAGTTTTTCACATCAGGTGGCCAAAGTATTAAGTAACATCTTAATTTATGCTAATCATCTTGCCATATAGTAAGCTCCAGAAAATATTAAATTTGATTTTTGTTAGTGAGTCTTGCTTGAAGCTCAACTCCCATTCTAGTTCTAACTCCTCTTTGTTCTCTCATAATAACGTATGCATAACTCTTGAGAGAGATTTCTTTTCTCAAATCTTCTTTAAAAACATTCACCAATGACTTTTACTATCTTCAAGGATGTTCACATATAACGATTTCTGTGAAGCAGAGAACAGATTTGATTGCTGTTCAAGCTAATACAGATGATGCCTTCCTTTTGGGGAAAGTGCTGGACAAGTTTGCTCTGTGTGTGTGTGTGTGTGTGTGTGTGTGTGTGTGTGTGTACGTGTGTGTGTGTGTGCATGCTTAGTCACTCAGTCAAGTCCAATTCTTGTGACCCCATAGACTGTAGTCTGTCAGGCTCCTCTGTCCACGGGATTCTCCAGGCAGGAAGACGGAGTGGGTTGCCATCCCCTTCTCCAGGGTTAATAAACAAGGGGACTTACTTCTGAGGCTTATCTTGGACAGCTGTCAACTGGCCGCTTTGCCCTCTGAATTACCTCATCCTAGACTGGCCTCAATAACAACTCTGTGGAAAGTAACAAAATATCCTGAAAGTGATAAGTGCAGGCAACTGTGCCTTCACTGTCACAGGTAGTATAAAGATGTAAAGGTACTCTTGAATATATTGATATTCCATGTTAACTAAGAAGGTCATTAGCAGGAAGTTGATCTCTCAATATAACCATTGCTATGGAAGTGATTCGATGTCACCTACTCTAAAAACTAAAAAATAGATTAATATTTAAATTTGATTGGAATCTTCCAATATTCTAATGTAAATTATATGTTTTAACTTGATGGTGTAATTAATTTGCTCAATGATTCATCTTTTTTTTTATGACTAAGTTAGTTGAATTTGGATCTCAACTCAACCTGACTAATCTCAACTAAATATCATGTTAGAATATCTGCTATATATACTTTTCCCATCCTTCTTTCTATTTTTGAATTCTAAATTTCTGTTTCTCATTGGTATTCTGCCTTTTCTTTGGATACATTTTTTGAGCCCCTTCCACTGTTTCTGAAAAGCCAAACCACATGAAAATTTGGCTAATAAATAGTAATTTAGAAGCAGGAATTTGCTCCCATATTTTCTGTGGCAAAGAAACTGATAGTATTTCTTATGCTAACATAGACATGAAGAAATAACAAAGAGGAGCCTCTGGAACTTCTGAGAATGAGACACAGTGACAGAGATGCCAGAGGGCAATCAGCTTCATTAAAGTTCACAACTTGAAAAATGTTGCCAGAAGTTGCCAACTTCACATTTTAGATTTTTTAAAATGATACATAGTCTGTCTCTCTTATCTCGTCTAGTAGCAAAAACTCCACAAAAGCATAGGATATAATGGAGAGAAAATGGCTCTTTTGTACTGAGCCCTGAGATTTTAATACATGCAGCTAAGACAAGGAGGGGGAAGGAGAGGAACACTTATTAATCATGCTAGGAACGTGCAAGGTGCTTTACCTAAACCACCAAGTTTATCCCCTGGGCCAATCCTGCGCAATCTTTATTAAGAGACTTCTGTTCCAGTAGAAGAAACTAAGACTCAGAAAGTAGATCATTTTAAACAGTCACAATCTAATAATTTGGGGAGTCAAGAATTAATCCAGGCCTCCTCTTTATCCTCATCTCCATGGATGGAAAGATACTGCCAAGGAGAGGATGTGGGCTGCTTATAGAAGACATTTCAAACTGAAAAAAAAAGAAACATTTACTCTGCTACAGGAGTATTTAAAAAAAAAACTCAAGGCAGGTTATAGCCAGGCTGGGAGAAGAAACAAGAGCTTGGGAATGGAATGCTGAGAAAGGACCAGACAATATTCTCTGCTTTATTTCTTGTTTGCCTGTTTTATTGTTGTTGTTCCTCACTGCTATGACATCTGCTCCCATTTTTTCACTGTAAAATTCATCTTACTCTGCTCTGTCCATGGGGTAGAAGATTCACTTCTTATCACAGGGCAGATCATAGATGCCTTGCTTCCAGGAGACTGCTCTCATTCCACAAAAGACAATTTAATAAGCAAATTTGGATCAACATTTATTGCTCCATTGACTGTGGCAGGATAACTCTTCATTCTGAGTGTAAATACATACATACTGCCGTCGCCTACCTAGGATGTAGTTAAGAAGAAGCCCATAGACAGGGCGTGAAAGGAATTTTTTTCTTGGTTTTACTTGTTGTTACATAGATTTTTTTGTTTGTTTGTTTACAAAAGGAAATGAAAAAAGGAAAAGACAGACAAAATGAGACAAGCATGAGATTTTTTATTTTTCCTGAAGTTGTAAACATTGCACCAAACAGGATAGCTGGATTGAATAGAATGTGTTTAAATCTGGTGTTTGGTAAATTCTTTTTAAATTGAGTAGTTAATATACACTATTATATTAGTCTTAGGTGCAAACAGAGCAATTTAACATTTATATACACAATGGATTTATCTCCACAAGTTTACTAACCACCTGTCACCATATGAAGTTATAATATTACTAACAAGATTCGCTACATTCTACATCACTTCCTCACGACTTATTTATTTTACAACTGGAAGTTTGCTCTCCCTAAACCCCTATACCTATTTCACCCAATCCCTCCCTGCCCTCCCCACTGGCTACCACCAGTTTTTTCTCTGTATCTATGAATCTGTCTCCGGTTTTGTTTGTTCATCTGTTTTGTTTTGTTTAAATTCCTCATGTAAGTGAAATCATACAGTATTTGTCTTTCTCTGTCCTACTTATTTCACTTAGAATTATATACTCTAGGGCCAACCACGGTATAACATATGGCACAATCCCATTTGTTTTTATGGCTGAGAAGTATTCCATCGTATATATGTACCTCATCTTTACCCATTCATCCATCAATGGGCAGAGTGTGCTTCCCTATCTTGGATATTGCAAATTCATGAGGTCCAGCCATGATTACTGTGGGTGCACTGGCCAGTGGGTCTGACCTCTGGCACGCTACCTGTGTGACTTGATTGTGACTGCTGCCAACACCCTCATGGAGCGGTTTGGTCTTTGCCCTGGGTGTCTATGAGGCCTGCTTAGAACTGTTGCAGTGCACCCGTGGCTGGGGTTGGCCTGGCTAGCTGAAAGTTACGGCCAAAACTACTCTGCATGTGCTGTTATGTGGGGCTGATCCCCAGTTTAACTGGCTACAAGGCCCAGTTGAGCCTGTTGCAGACATGTTTGTGTGTGGGGCTGGCCCTCTAAAGAAGGAGCCTCTTTAGATGGGTCCCTGTTTCTGCCAGAGTCACCCCTGGGTATAGCAGAAGATGAACTGCTTCTGTAAGTTTTCCGGAGGAATTTTTCTCTGAAGTAGGCGACAAAAATTGGGAGAAATTTAATACTGTTTGCATTAACACTCTAATCCAATCAGTTTTATGTTGTAAAATAATTTCTCAGAATTGCTGGGCCGTTTTCAGCCAAAAAGCAATTCATAGTTATGAAAATTTGGAGATTAACATCTTCTTTGCTTCTCCAGAAAAAAAAAAAAATCTTATAAAAAAATGAATGTTCTCTCTAAATATCCCACCCTCGCCTTCTCCCACAGAGTCCAAAATTCTGTTCTGTACATCTGTGTCTCTTTTTCTGTTTATCTAGGGTGAAACAGATCACCAGCCCAAGTTGGATGCATGAGACAAGTGCTCAGGCCTGGTGCACTGGGAAGACCCAGAGGGATGGGATGGAGAGGGAGGTGGGAGGGGGGATCAGGATGGGGAACACATGTAAGTCCATGGCTGATTCATGTCAGTGTATGACAAAAACCACTACAATATTGTAAAGTAATTAGCCTCCAACTAATAAAAATAAACGAAAAAAAAATGAATGTTTTACACAGTGGGAATAATTTAAATTTAAAAATGAGAAAAAATAATAATCTATCTTGGATACTCTGCGCAAATAAATTTCTTGGACAAATAGCACTGTTAAAGGGAATACCATCATGTTTTCCTTTTTTTTTTTTTTTTAATTCTTGAAACTCAGTAAGCATACATGGAAGTAACATACGCATTCTAAAAGACAAAATCATGATGACGCCATGTTTTATTGCTAAAGCCGCATGTTCGAATCAGAATATTGCAGGAAAATTATTTTTCTGGACATCCCAGATTTCAAAATTGAAGAGATTTTCTGCTGTTAAAGCTGAAAAGCCCCACAGAAGAAGGTTATTTCTTTATTGCTGATCAGAAATATCTTTAGCAGCTGATCCCAGTTGGGTTCCGGAGTTGTGAATTGGTATTTATGATTTCTTTTCTAACCACTTCACACTCTGCCATGGGGGAGGATCAATACAGAGAAAAGTCAAAGCTTATATAGAGAGAAATTCACTGAGTGCAAAGGTTTATTTTAAATTAGGACTGTTGGATCTTGAACTTCCATCTCAAAACAGCAAATGCTCACTCTTGTCAATAATTACATCATTTGTAGATATTCTGAATTTGTTTATGGATTGTTGTTTCTATTTATTTCATATTAGTTAGAGACACATTAATTGTAATTTTAAATTACGAAACAAATATGTGTGTACGTAAATAGAGGTGAATTATATTTTATAAAACTATATATTTGGCAAAATAAAATCTTTGTATAGCCTATAAGAAAATATTTTCAAGAAGATTTTATAATATTAACTTGAAATAAATCAAAAATTAATCTTAATGTCCTTTTGCTCCAAGTGATTCTTTAGAATATAATTAAACTGTATTTACTTGCTGTATTTAAATACATGTTTGCAGAGACTATCTCTGCCTCAGAAAATTTTGAATTGTATCTGTTCATAGTTTGTCTTAGATTGTCCATAATAATTTTATATTTAGAAGTTGAAGGGGTTTAACTGTAAGAGAAATCCAAGAAAATACTTCATGTCAACAGACTATCATGCTTCGTTCTTAAAAAGTCAAATCTATCTAAAAAGTCACAGTATCTAAAATAATGAATATGAAGGGGCTTTCCTTCTCTCTCAGAAGCATTTATTACTAGTGGGACTTTCAAAATTAAGAGATTTTCTGTATCCCTACTTCCTGTTGTTATTGATTAGATCCCCCAAGATGGATTTGAAGTATCCATGTTTTTTTATGACTAATAAACTTGATTTGGAAATTGGATTACTGGTTTGCTAGGCAGTTCCAATTATACCTCATGTAGTAAAACCTCCAGAGATTTCCAACTGAATATAATTTTTTCCATTATCACTCCTCTTTCATCTTGAGGTTTACTGGCAATAATCCTTAAACCTCTCAGGTTCTCATAGGGAGCACTTCCCCCACATCATCAAAGCACACAGCCAACAAATGAAATATTGTCACAATATGTAAGTTATGATATATTTTGTCATTGATGTATAATGCAGGAAATGGTTCTTTCATGCTCTCTTTTCCCTTAAGTTAGGAACAAGATTATACTCTGCAATGATAATCTTCTCTAAGAAACCTGGGAAATTAGTTCATGCACACTTTTCATGGGTGCCAACAGTAACTTAGACAGAATTATAAAAATTAAGAATCCAACACAACTCCCACATTTTAATTGATTGGATTTTAAGATATATTCTTTTAATAATATTTTTACATATGGATATATTTCACACTAGTCAAAATACATTTTCCCAGTAGGAGTCACCTTATAATAATCCAATTTTCACTTCTTTAATGATTACTTCAAACTGATTTTATCAGTTGGTCCTTATCTTATCTCAATCATCAGGGTTTCCCCTTCACCATAAAAGACTAATTTGAAATCTGACAACTTACTGCAGAGAGGCATCTTTGACCACAGTTGGCAAATAATAAGATATTTATGTTTTATTTACAGAAATATGACTTATTTATGCATTTGTTCATTTAACAAATATATATGCATATGGATCTATTCTTAGTACTTGCAGATATTTTATTTTAAAACTGAAAGGAAACTTAAAAAATTTAGTGGTAACATTAGGTAACAAAGTATTTTAAAATACATTATGCTATCTCTATAGTATTATTCAAGTGAAAAATACACAAAATGTGGTTCAGTCCAGTTATGTCTGGTTGTGAAATCAGTCACTGTCTGTCCCTGAGGATCTATTCATGAAATACACATAAAGGAAGATTTCTCTTTGTTCCTCAGAAAGTCTTTATGTGCCATGTACAAATATTCATTATCATTTAAAGAATGAGATAGAGTCTAATTTCTTCATGGACAAAAACCTGGGAAAGAAAATTTATGAAACACAAGAGAAGTTTTTTTTTGCTATGTTTTGTTTTTGATAATCAGGAAAGATATAAGGATAGGGGTGTAGGCCAATTTTTATAGCAAATAATGGATTTCAGGATAAGAAAAATACATGAAATAATTTTGGAAGACAGTTTGTATAAAATTCACCAGTCACAAATTTTTCTTCAGATTCTTAAAACTGTGAGAAATTCGTCACAACAATATTATGTAACTTCAGTGTTAATAGATGTCAATGCTGGTAAACTAAATTCAATAATTGTAGCAATGAAATTTAAAATATTATGTATATTTTTTATAATACCTTGTTTGTATTAAATATTCTTCTCAAAACTTTGACACATTTGTGTGTGTGAGGCTAATAGATTCCATAATTAATAACACTAGGGAGAACACTTGGAGAGAGAAAAGATACTGCTTTTTGGCATTATGAACATAAATGATTTAGCTATTGTATCATTATTTTATAATAATTCTTGTGAATGAGGTCTTTTGAGTTGACTTTGGAAAAAGCTAGTAAGAAGAATCAAATTTTCATTAATTCACTAGCATATAAAGTATCTCCTTACTTTTCTTAATTATTCCTTGTAATAGATCTATATTTCTGACACAGAGAAGTGGTGTGGATTAAATCAGAAATAGGTCAAGATGACATCCTAATAGAAAATTCTTCTGCTACATTTCATGAAACCATAACACCATTGCATTACAGAATTTATTCATTTCCACATACTGAGCTTTCATTCTAAGATATTAAATATTGCTGAAATCAAACACTGATGTTTCTTCTCCAAGAAGAATTTCCTGAGTCAAGAATTTAGGTGCAAGTGATATGTTTAAGAAGTGCTCCTGAAACAAGTATACTATCAAAGGTGAAACAGATCACCAGCCCAGGTTGGATGCATGAGACAAGTGCTCAGGGCTGGTGCACTGGGAAGACCCAGAGGGATGGGATGGAGAGGGAGGCGGGAGGGGGGATCGGGATGGGGAACACATGTAAATCCATGGCTGATTCATGTCAATGTATGGCAAAAACCACTACAATATTGTAAAGTAATTAGCCTCCAACTAATAAAAATAAATGGAAAAAAAATTAGAAAAAAAAGAAGTGCTCCCGGAGAAGTTGAGCAGAGAGTTGGGAGGTAGAACAGGAAAGGGAAAGAAACCAAGAAAGTCCCACACATGATCTCACACCAGCTGCTCCAGGAAGCTCTGAGAGGTAAATGATCGCTTATATTTTGTACTGTCTCTGGTGAGGTGAAATTCAGTTCAGTCGCTCAGTCGTATCCGATTTTTTGTGACCCCATGGACTATAACACGCCAGGCTTCCCTGTCCATCAAAAACTCCCAGAGTTTACTCAACTCATGTCCATCATGCCTGTGATACTTCATACAGTCCAGAATTTCTCATGATACTCTGCATACAATTTAAATAAGCAAGGTAACAATATACCGTCTTGACATACTCCTTTCCTGATTTGGAACCAGTCTGTTGTTCCATGTCCAGTTCTAACTGTTGCTTCCTGACCTGCATACAGGTTTCTCAAGAGGCAGGTCAGGGGGTCTGGTATTCCCATATCTTTCAGAATTTTCTACAGTTTATTGTGACCCACACAGTCAAAGGCTTTGACATATTCAATGAAGCAGAAATAGATGCATTTCTGGAACTTTCTTACTTTTTCAATGATCCAACGGATGTTGGAAATTTGATCTCTGGTTCCTCTCTTCCTTTACTAAATCTAGCTTGAACATCGGACCTTCATGGTTCATGTACTGTTGAAACCTGGCTTGGAACATTTTGAACATTATTTTGCTAGCATGTGAGAAGAGTGAAACTGTGCAGTAGTTTGAGCATTCTTTGACATTGCCTTTCTTTGGGATTGGAATGAAAACTGAACTTTTCCAGCTCTGTGGCCACTGCTGAGTTTTCCAAATTTGCTGGTGTATTGAGTGCAGCACTTTGACAGCATCATCTTTTAGGATTTGAAATAGCTTAACTGTAATTCCATCACCTCCACTAGTTTTGTTCATAGTGATGCTTCCTAAGCCCCACTTGACTTTGCATTCCAGATGTCTGGCTCTAGGTGAGTGATTACATCATTGTGATTATCTGGGCCATGAAAATCTTTTTTGCATAGTTCTTCGGTGTATTCTTGCCATCTCTTCCTAATATCTTTTGCTTCTCTTGAAAGTGAAAGTGAAGTCGCTCAGTTGTGTCTGACTCTTTGCGACCCCGTGGACTGTAGCCTACCAGGCTCCTCCATCCATGGGATTCTTCAGGCAAGAATACTGCAGTGGGTTGCCATTTCCTTCTCCAGGGGATCTTCCTGACCCAGGGGTCGAATCCAGGTCTCCCCCCCCACACCCCATGCAGGCAGACGCTTTAACCTCTGAGCCATTCTCTTAGGTCCATACAATTTCTGTCCTTCATTGAGCCCATCTTTACATGAAATATTCCCTTGGTATCTCCAGTTTTGTAGAAGATATCTCTAGGCTTTCCCAGTCTATTGTTTTCCTCTTTTCTTTGCACTGATTACTAAGGAATGCTTTATCTCTCCTGGCTATTCTTTGGAACTCTGCATTCAAATGGATATATCTTTCCTTTTCTCCTTTGCCTTTAGCTTCTCTCCTTTTCTCAGCTATTTGTAAGGCCTTCTCAGACAATCATTTGCCTTTCTGTATTTCCTTTTCTTGGGGATAGTCTTGGTTACTGACACCTATACAAGGTCACGAGCCTCCTTCCATAGTTTTTCATGCACTCTGTCTATCAGATCTTATCCCTTCCACTGTATAATTGTAAGGGATTTGATTTAGATCATACCTGAACAGTCTAGTGGCTTTTCCTATTTTCTTCAATTTAACCCTGAATTTGGTAATAAGGACTTGATGATCTGAGTCACAGTCAGCTTCTGGTTTTGTTTTTGATGACAGTATAGAACTTCTCCATCTTTGGCTGCAAAGAATGTAATCAATCTGATTTCGATATTGACCATCTGGTGATGTCCATGTGTAGAGTTTTCTCTTGTGTTGTTGGAAGAGGGAGCTTGATATTACTAATGCGTTCTCTTGGCAAAACTCTGTTAGCCTTTGAACTGCTTCATTCCATACTCCAAGGCCAAATTTGCCTTTTATGCCAGGATTTTTTTTACTTCCTAATTTTGCATTCCAGTCCCATATAATGAATAGGACATTTTTTTTGGGTGTTAGTTCTAGAAGGTCTTGTATGTCTTCATAGAACCATTCAACTTCAGCTTCTTCAGCATTACTGATCAGGGCATAGACTTGGATTACTGTGATATTGAATGGTTTTCCTGCAAACGAACAGAAGATCATTCTGTTGTTTTTGAGATTGCATCCAAGTACTGCATTTCAGACTCTTTTGTTGACTATGATGGCTACTCCATTTCTTCTAAAGGATTCTTGCCCACAGTAGTAGATATAATGGTCATCTGAGTTAAATTCACCCATTCCAGTCCAAGTTTTCTGATTCCTAGAATGTTGATGTTCACACTTGCCATCTCCTATTTGACCACTTCCAATTTGCCTTAATTCATAGACCTAACATTCCAGATTCCTATGCAGTATTACTATTTACAACATCAAATTTTACTTCCATCACCAGTCATATCCACAACTGGGTATTCTTTTTGCTTTGGCTCCATCTCTTCATTGTTTCTGGAGTTATTTGTTCACTTATCTCCAGCAGCATTTTGGGCACCTACCGACCTGGGGAGTTCATCTTTCAATGTCATATCTTTTTGCCTTTTTATACTGTTCATGGGTTCTCAAGGTAAGAATACTGAACTGGTTTACCATTCTGTTCTCGAGTAGACCACATTTTGTCAGAACTCTCCACCATGACCTGTCTGTCTTGAGTGACCCTACACAGCATGGCTCATAGTTCATTGAGTTAGACAAGGCTGTGGTCCATATGGTCAGAATTGTTCGTTTCCTTTGATGGTGGCAGACAGACTGGAAACCAAGATCAACCTGCCTAGGAATCAACTCTCTCAAACCCCTGTCTCTTGTGCTTGTGCTAAGTCACCTCAGTTGTGTCTGACTTTTCAGCCCTATGACTGCCAAGCTCCTCTGTCTATGGGATTCTCCAGGAAAGAAAACTGAAGTGGGTTGCCATTTCCATCTCTAGAGAATCTTCCTCACCCAAGGATAGAAACTGCATTTCTTATATCTCCTGTGTTGACAGGTGGGTTCTCTTCAACTTGCAGCATCCATCAGTATATTCCAATTAGGCATAAAATCCTAGGAGCCCACAGAGACTTTTATCAAGATTACAGACACCAATATCTGTTTTAATTCAATGGTTATTTCTTACTTTAAAATTGTTCAAATTCCTTCAGAGTTTAATATAGGTTCTTAGTTCCTCCTTTTTAAAGCATTTTCTTCATTTTGTTTCCAGGACAACATACTCACTGGTGTTTTTGCATTTTGTTTTGTTTTTTCCTGCCTGTCTTTTACCCCCAGATTTATTGAGATTTAATTAACATTTAACACTGAGTTTAAGATGTACAGCTCAGTTGGTAAAGAATTCACCTGCAAGGTGGGAAACCTGGGTTTGATCCCTGGGTTGGGAAGATCCCCTGGAAAAGGGAAAGGGTACTTTTCCATTATACTAGCCTGGGGAATTTCATGGACTGTATTAGTCCATGGGGTCGCAAAGAGTCGGACACTACTGAATGACTTTCACTTTCACTTAGGATGTATAATGTGATGATTTGATTCACATATATATAGAGATATAGATATAGATATAGATATAGATATAGATATATAGTGGAATGATAACCATAGTAAGGTTAGCTAATACATCCATAAACTCACTTTCTTTATACTTTTCTGCTGAGAACATTGAAGATCCACTTTCTTAGCAACTTTCAAGTATTTATTACAGTGCTGTTAACTATAACCACCATGCTGTACATTAGATCCCTAGAACTCATTCAACTCATAACTGGGAGTTTACACACTTTGATCAACATCTCTCATTTCCCCTATCACCCAGCTACTATCTGTTTGTATAGTTCTTTTTTTTTTTTTTTTTTTTAGGTTCCACATACAAATGAAATCATATGGTAACTGTCTTTTTCTGTCTGACTTTATATCGCATACTGCCTTCAAGGGCCATGTTGCAATACATGGCAGAATTTTGTTTTCCTATAGCTGATTAATAGTCAGGGGCTTCGCTAGTGGCTCAGATGGCAAAAAATCTGCCTGAAATGTAGAAGACCTGGATTTGATCCCTGGGTTAGAAAGATCCCCTGGAGAAGGTAATGGCTGCCCACTCCAACACTCTTGCCTGGAGAATTCCATGGACAGAGGAGTCTGGTGGTCTATAGACCGTGGGGTCACAAAAGAATTGGACATGACTGAATGACTAACACTAGGTTGTTTTAAAGTCTTGGCTATTGCAAATAGGTTTGCAATGAACATGGAGGTGCAGATATTTAAGTGACTTTAAGCCACATGCCCTGTCTTGGTTCTCTTCTTCCACAGAGACATTTGCTGGCTCTTCTTCTTTCTAAACCTTTATATAACGGAGTACCAAAAGTTCAAATGTCTCACCACCTACTTTCTGGATCTTCACTTGTGCTCTAGATGATCTCTTACTATCTCATGCTTTACAATTTCATCTATAAATCTTATATTAATGGAATAATTACTATTAACTAGCTGATCAATTTCACATTATTATCTCTAACACTGACACTCTCTTAATATCAAATTTCTTTTTTTTCCCCCAGCTTTCCACTCAGCATTCCTTATTTGGTGTCAATAGTCATATCAAATTTATAACCAAAGCAGAATTAGCAACTGCCTTCCCCATCATTAAACTACTTTCTTTGGGAAAAATAAAGGAGGCATTCTTGACTCCTAATATCTCCTCATTCTCCATATCCAATTCATTACAAGATCTACTCTGCTTATAAAATACACACCGAATTCACTAACTTTCTACCATTTCTAATACCCTAGCTCATGAAGATCAAGCCATTTCTCTCCTAAGGACTTTAGAAATCTAACAGGGCTTTGTGGTTTTCATTTTTCCCTTTGAACGTCTACATTCCACACAATAACTAGATAACAGACTGTGTGTGATATCATCTTCACATTTAATATTTCTTGATTATATGTACTATATTTCCTGTCTTCCTGAAAAACTCTGGATGACAAGTCTAGGCTTTTTATTCCCTGTTGATTTTCCTGTGCCTACAACAGTACCAGGCTTTTAGTTGTGTTGTTCAGTTGCTCAGTCATGTCCAATTCTCTGAGACCCTGTCAGACTTCCCTGTCCTTCATTATCTTCCAGAGTTTGCTCAAACTCATGTCCATTGAATTGATGATGCCATTCAACCATCTCATCCTCTATCATACCCTTCTCTTCTTGCCCTCAGTTTTTCCCAGCATCAGGGTCTTTTCCAATGAGCCAGCTCTTCACATCTGGTAGCCAAAGTACTGGAGCTTCAGCTTCAGCATCAATCCTTCTAATGAATATTCAGGTTTTTTTTTTTCCTTTAGGATTGACAGGTTTGATCTCTTTGCTGGTCAAGGGACTCTCCAGAATCTTCTTCAGCACCACAGTTTGAAAGTATTAATTCTCTGGTGCTCAGCCTTCTTTACAGTCCAACTCTTACATCTGTACATGACTACTGGAAAAACCATAGCTTTGACTATACAGACCTTTGAGGGCAAAGTGATGTTACTCCTTTTTTATATGCTGTCTAGGTTTTTTATAGCTCTTCTTTTAAGGAGCAAGCATCTTTTAATTTCATGGCTGCAGTTACCATCTGCAGTGATTTTGGAACCCAAGAGGATACAGTCTGTCACTGTTTCCATTGTTTCCACATCTATTTGCCTTGACATGATGGGAGTAAATGCCATGATCTTAATTTCTGAATGTTGAGTTTTAAGCCTGCTTTTCACTCTCCTCTTTCAACTTCAAGAGACTCAAATTTCTCAGGAGGCAGGTAAGATGATCTGGTATTCTGATCTCTAAGAATTTTCCTATCTCTTTAAGGCTGTTAGTAGGTCTTGATAAAAATATATTGCTGCTACTGCTGTTGCTAAGTCATTTCAGTCGAATATGACTCTGTGCGACCCCATAGACATCAGCCCACCAGCTCCCCCCCTCCCCCACCCCGGGAGCCCAGGCAATCTGTCCCTGGGATTCTCCAGGCAAGAACACTGGAGTGGGTTGCCATTTGCTTCTCCAATGCATGAAAGTGAAAAGTGAAAGTGAAGTTGCTCAGTCGTGTCCTACTCTTAGCAACCCCATGGACCACAGCCCACCAGGCTTTTCCATCCATGGGATTTTGCAGGCAAGAGTACTGGAGTGGGGTGCCATTGCCTTCTCTGAAAAATATATTGATAAGCAAATAAATGAATAGTTGAACTGGTCAAAAAACAGGATGATCATGAACTCGTTAGTAGTTAAGATCTTCTGTAATGCACATTTAACAAATGAATTTAACTTTTACAATAGGCATAAAGCAAGCAACACACCAAACACCACACATACAAACACAAATCGTACTGAATAAACAAAGACCTCAGACAAGAGAGATAGAGCAATTTAAACTGTTGCTGGTTTCCATCAAACCTAGCCTTTAGAAAATTGATGCCAAGAAGTGACCTGAAAAGGAATAGGTGAGTCTGTTATCCCTTCCTGCCTTATCTTCCATGTATCATACTGGAAGCATATCATTTTGTTAAAAGTATAATTCTAATAAATTTTCTGTACTTTCTCCTGTATATACTAGCTAACCACTTCCTTTGGAACTCAAAGACAAGATGATCCATTCCAATGCTGGAGGAAACCTTGGCTGTTCAGAGCTAATTTGGAGAGTTAATTAACTCTCCAATGTGGCAACTTTGTAAGAATTTTATTTGTAACTTATTTTAATCCATTTCTTAAGAAGTAAACAAGTATTTACAGAGGGTGTATTACATGCTAGAGACATCAAGTGCCAAGGACAGAGCAGTGAACTAAGTAAAGTCCACATCTTCAGAAAACTTCTATTCTAAAGGGAGAGCTGATTCATTGGAAAAGACCCTGATGCTGGGAAAGATTGAAGGCAGGAAGAGAAGGGGATGACAGAGGATGAGATGGTTGGATGGCATCACTGACTCAATGGACAAGAGTTTGAGTAAACTCTTGTTTACTCAAGTTGGGAGTTGGTGATGGACAGGGAGGCCTGGCGTGCTGCAATCCATGGGGTCGCAAAGAGTCAGACACAACTGAGTGACTGAACTGAACTGAAAGGAAGATGATAGATATTTAATGATGTATGTGATATGTCAGGTCATGATAAGTCATTTGAAGAAAATGAAGCAGATTAGGAAGGATAGAATTCTTATATGGACCTTCTTTCTAACAGCTGATAAATGTAGATAAAATCAGACCACTTTAAATGCTTTTATATGTGATTTACATTATGCATGTGGAAAAATACTTCCATTTTGTGTAAGTACCTACTAAAAGCAATGCATATATAATAGAAAGAAAGAAAGAAAGTGAAGTCGCTCAGTCTTGTCCAGCTCTTCGCGATCCCATAGACTGTAGCCTACCAGGCTCCTCCGTCTATGGGATTTTCTAGGCAAGTGTACAGGAGTGGGTTGCCACTTCCTTCTCCAGAGGATCTTCCTGACCCAGGAATTGAACCCGGGTCTCCTGCATTGTAGGCAGACGCTTTACCGTCTGAGCCACCAGGGAAGCCTCTATATAATAGAGTTATCTCTATATAATTCATAATAATAAGTATTAATAATATATATTATATAATGATAAAATATCAATATGATAACAACAACTATTATTAGTAGTAATTATAGTAGTTTTGGAGTTCCAAAATAAAGCTTTTTCAACTGAATCTTTTGAGATATGATTTGCATTTAATAACCTGCATCAAAAATTTAAAGTGTACCAAACAGTGAATTTTGACACATATATAACCCTGTGAAACTATCACCACAATCAAGAAACGATTTTTCCCATCACACCAGAAACTTCCTTAGGACCACACTCTATGCTCAATTGGAGTAATGTGACTTACCACAGGCTTTCTGATAAATTTTCATCTTCATTTTGAATCGATCTGTTGATTTCTATGTGTGTAATAAGTAATCTACTTAAATGTTTGAACTAACTGGAATAGAATGGAAATCTCACTCCTTCTTTTGTCACTTATATTCTAAGATCCTATTCAACTGTCATTAAATAACAGCTTCTGTGTGTGAGTTTATAGTTATTTTCATGCAAATATAAGCAAATATATATTGCTATTTTTTAATCTTTTTATAGAAAATGAACATCTTAAATACGCTTTTCTATGTCTTACTTTTTTTTCATTTTATAAGGTCAAATTATAATTTTTTACTATAAGTGAATAGAATCCTTCCTCATTCTTCTTTAGGGCTGCCCAATATTATTTTGCATTGACATACTAAAAGAATTTAAACAGTCTTCACCTAATAGACATTTGGTTTATTTCCAATTCTTTGCTATTAAGACAATGCCCCAATAACTGACCTTGAATATTTGTCTTTTGCATGTGTGCCAAGAGTGACGGAAGGATAGATTTCCAGAAGTAAAATTGCTTATCATAAGGTATATGAATTGATTATATTGGTAGATTTGCCAAATACTTCTCCTCAAGGTATGAGCCAACTTATAGTGCCACAAGAAATACAGGAAGATACCACCCCCTCTCCCCCACCCCTGCACTCCACACTTTACCAACAGAATATATTGTTAAATTTGGGGATTTTGGCTACATTGATAGGTTTAGCATAATATCTTAGTGTAGTTGTTATCTGCATTTTTCTTCTATGAATGAGGGTAAGGGCTGGTTTAAAATATCCAGGATAATAACATTTCTTTAATAGAGATGAGTTTAGAACAAAAGTCAATTTACACCATGTTGTTCACATCTGACCAAGACAGTGCATGACCAATGCAAAATACTAAGCTATTAAAACTTAATTAGTATTTTATTAAAAAAGAATTATTTTAATAAATTCAAGAGCATTTACTTATTTTCTAACTGCAAAAAGCCATCAAAAGCCAACTTTAAAACTAAGAAACTGCACCCAATGCTGCACCATCCAATAAAATGGAGAATAACAAGCAGCAAAGAGAGAAAACTTTAAAGGAAATGGAGCTGTAAAATGGAGATAGACATAGAAATAAAAATGTAAAGCAGTATGTAATAAACTTTTCAAAATAGCTAGCCATAATCTAAATGCATTTTTTTTTTATTTTCTGCCTGAAAAAATGCAGAAATGTTAGAGGAGGTGAAATAAAGTAAAATTGAGGAAAGACATTCCACGAGTCTCTAGCAACACCGAAGATGTAGCCTTGATGTGGTTACAATTCTCCTCAGATCATACAAATGAAAATTTAGACTGCACCAGTTGGACAATTAACAGCTAAAGTGCAGTCCAAAGTTTCTCCGTGTATTTTTACATTTGTGACTTTGAGTAGTAGTGGCAATACTGTTAGTTGCTCAGTTGTGACTGACTCTTTGCAATCCCACAGCTCCTCTGTCCATGGGATTTCCCAGGCAAGAATACAGGAGTGGGTTGCCATTCTCTTCTCCAGAGGGTCTTCCTGACCGGGATCGAATCCCAGTCTCTTGTATTGAAGACAGATTCTTTAACATCTGAGCTACACCTGTCAGTGGAATTTAAGAAGTGTGTTCCCTCTAAATCCAGAGTAACTCCTTAACTGAAAACAAAGTCATCTATAGTTTCCTGCCATAGATAAGTATGTATATGACTATCATTTAGAACATAAGCTTTCTAAACGTATTTGTCTGTGTAGGTAATTAGTCAAGCTAAAAGTCTTCTGTAGAACAACTAAAATTTCATATCTTGAGAAAAAAGAAAAGCTTAGAATACAGACAAAATCATAGTAGGGAGATGCTATTGAGGCATGTGCAACATGTAGAACAGATGGGAAAACATCAGTCTTCTCCATCACAGGGCACCAGCTGGAAGCTCTGACTTGTCTAGGAGCAGAGTAAACACAGCCATCAAAGGCAACTGTCTCTTAAGTTTGTCTTCGAGGAAATCTTTCAGTTGCATTTTGAATCCTGCAGAACCTAGGGTTCTGCTGTGTTGTCTCTGTGTGATATTATGCTTACCTAGAAAACACTAGAAGCAGGTTAAAACAAGTTTAACTCTAAAGCCAATTCTAGTGGGTGTTGTTGTTGTTTTTATTCTTTGCCTTTATAAGCTTCTAAATTATCTCATTACCTGAGGTTATTTTAAATACAAATTACAACAAATACACATGCTGGCTCTTAGGATAAAGCTAATATATGTATGAAATATTCTGCTCTCACAAAGTTACTCTCTAGCTCCACAGATCACATCCTGTTCTATGCAGAAAAAGAAATTTTCATCAGAAGAGGCTCAGCTAAGCATATATCATCTGATGCATCATGCTTCTTGACTACTGGGCAGTTGTGAGTGCTGGGAGTGTCAAGTAACCACACTGGGCTGACCCAACCTGTTGTGACTTGTTTGGTTTTCAAGAGAGAGGAACTGAAAAAGCAAATTCTCCAGTCTGGTTAATTAAGGAGATGTAATACTAGGCAAAATCACCTTCATTCTGCTTGGCAGAGGCCACTAGCCCTGGTCGCTACAGGAAAAAAAAGGAAAAATGAGATCCAGATTGTTAGAGACCAAAAGGTGAAATTTCAAAGGGAACTCGAGAGTCAGAGAGGCGAAAATAGTTGTAATAAATGGTTCCAGGTGGCCGAATAAAGAGAAACCCCAGAAGGTCACCACAGAAAATTCTAAGTGGCTCTCAAGTAAAATAAGCCCATCATTCACAGCATCCCCAGAAAAATAGGGGCAGGAGGGTAGTTATGGGGCTTGAATGGCAATTGACACTCAAAAGAACTCAGGGCCAAAGCTTATCTTTTTAACCCATAAGAATCTTACCCATCTTTGTTTTATCATTCTATTGTTCCTTGGGTTCCAGGAGAATAACTATACTGGGGTGAAATAAATGTTCAAATTTTATTTAAGTCCACATTTGACCAGATACAATAATTTGAATTGCTTTGAAGAGTTTAGAACTTAAGAGAGGCCTCTGGACAAGGCTAGTTTTATTTTTCGTCTCTAAAACAGATGATGCCAAGTAGAGCGATGAGGTTCTGGTTAACAGATGATTGATAATAATTCCAGAGAAGTCCAAAGCAATCATTTATGCCTTTGCAGTCCTGAAATCAAATCTGAACCTTAGTTTTCCTGCTTCCTTAAAATTTTTGGTTGTATGTCCCACAGTGGGTTTGCACTGCTAAAAACAGAGTCCATAAACATACATTTCAGGCAATTGAAGGAAATGTATGAATTGGCCTGCTGTGAGTAATATGGAGTGATAGAGACTATGGCAAACTACAAGTAGATTTTAAAGCACTGAAGTGCAAAGTCCTTTCTCAGGCCTTATCCAGTTTGTCTCTCACTGCTACTACTCATAGGGACTACAACCAATTTTCTCTGCTTTTGGCAGCTACTCCCTTCTAATTTACCACTGGAAAGCTTTTACTCCCAAGGCTGGCTAGAAAGTAGAAAGATTATTCTATAATGTATTTCCTCCTTAGAGCTGTTGAAGACAAACATACAGGGCATTTCATTTAAGGCTGCTGTTGCATATAATTATGGGAAGCATGACAAGATAAAAAAAAAGAAACTGCAGAAATGGGAAAGCCACACAATTTACAAATACTTAAGAATCATGAATGCTGTCCAGCACTTGCTGAATTTCTTATCAGGTGACAATAGATCTCATTGCAGACACCACTCCTGAGTGCAGAGTTAGCAACTCCTTTTGACCCCATTGTTTCTGGTCCTATGGCCATGCTTATAATTCAGTGATTTTTTTTTTGTTTTGTTTTTCCTTAGATCAAAATGGAAATTTTCACCTCTAAATGTTTTAGATTGAGTCACAAATTGACTATAAACTCTTCACCAAGTTGTAGGATACATATGCATATGCCCACCCACACACACATTCATGCCCACACATGAATATCCACCATCTTTTCCCCAACTCCCCTCACCCGACACAGAGGACAAAGTCTCTCTTATTATTTCTGAACAGTAATCAGAAAAAGTTCTGATTATTTCTGATCAAAAATAAGAACTAAGAAGTTCTTATTATTTCTGAACAGTAATCAGAAGAAGTGTAAATTTCTGTCTTATTCATGACATGAAATTCCACAGCCAACTAGCATGAGCAGGTACAAGGAAAAAATACTATATGGCTTTCCAAAATCACCATTTATGTCAGCAGCATCCAAAGACATAGCTTTGAAAACTCACAACTAATCCCTGGCTTTCCTAACATGAAATTTTTTTTAATATCAACAGTTATCCTTTTGTTAATATTATCAACTGATTAATGAGACTGCATTTCCCAAGCATTCTATTTTACTTTCCTCATTATGACATATCTCAAATTTGCACCATTAATAAACAGATCACATTGAAAATGTGTGCTTCTAATATTGACCTCTGTGATTATTTCCCCTTCTCAATTTGGCCAGAATTGACTGACAGATCATAAGATTACTACATAGTCATTTTTCTAAGCAATCTTAAAATGCATCCTATGTTTAAAATAGCATTCTGAATGCTCTTTATTTGGTTGCCTTAACATAACAAATGAACAAAAATGTGATTCAATGTAAAAGTATTACCAAAGATGTCTATTCATTAAATGAAAGTAAAAGTGTTAGTGGATCAGTCAGGTCTGACTTTTTGCAACCCCATGGACTGTAGCTCGCCAAGCTCCTCTGTCCATGGAATTCTTCTGGCCAGAATATTGAAGTGGATTGCCATTTCCTTCTCCAGGGGATCTTCCACTCCCAGGGATCAAACCCTGGTCTCCGGCATTAAACCCTGGTCTCCGGCATTGAGGGCAGATTCTTTACCGTCTGAACCACCAGAAAAGCCCGTAAGCACTGTTAAAAGGAGGCTGGGACACATTCACAAAAAGACAAAGGTCTTTGCTGTCCAGGAGCTTGCCATGAGTGAGACAAATTAAAAAAAAAAAAAAAAAAAAAAAAAGCAGTAAGTTATATAGTATATTTTAACATGATAAATGCTATAGAAATAAAACCAAGTTAGTGATGCTGATGAGGCTCGGGTACCCAGTGTCAGGATTCACTATGTTGGCTTTGGTAGTTATCATTGGAAAAGCGAGGACTGAACATAGAAATAAAAAAGGTAAAGTAGGTAGGCAAATTCTCTTTTCACCCTTTAAAAATTGTGCTTTAAACATAATTAACAGGAATCAATAGATAATAGAAAATTCTATTTATTATTTATTTTAAAGCCATATTTAAAATGAAATGTAATATGTAGATGCAATTAGGCATGTATGTTTCACTATAAAATAAAATGCATTTGAGAAATCATACTAAATCAGTGAAAAGAGAAAATATAACACTCTATTATCTGTTATTCCTCCTGTTCCAACCCTAAAAGAATTATAATGTGGTGGGAAATGAAATCAAATTATTCCCTTTAATTTCATGGTTGCCTAATTACTGTGAGCAGAAACCAAGCAACAGTTTGCACTGCATGAATATATTTAAATTAGTTCCTACTTATGAAGTAGCAAAATGCCTGTGCCTTCTATTATTAATTGTGATATTTACATTTCTAATTATAATTTGTTAGGAAATAAATTTAGTGTATTGCTTTACTAATTTATTGTAGTATTAAGTAATATACATATTATGACTATATAAATCACATTCTATTGTATAAAATACATTGATTTTTCCATTTGACTTGTTGAAATGGAACATACACCATTTTTATTTGCAATCAAATTTGCTGTTTATTTTAAAGCCTTCCTTGCTAAAGAACACATAGAAAATTAGAGTATCTTTATTTTTGATGTATAGAATAAATTTCATTTAGATCCATGTAAACTTTCCCTTTTATCATTCTAAAAGGTATTAGAACCTTACTTCATAAATTTAGGATAATTTAATATTTTACCTTCTTTAGTCACAATTTTTGCTTCATTAGAACGAAACAAGTAAAATAAAAATTATCAAGATCTGTGTATCACTTGATATGTGTTACCCCATCTAACTTCAAAACAGCTGAGAGAAGAAGGATTTTTATTTTATAGATAAAGGAATGATAATAAATGCTACTAGATGTAGTGTGCACTGAGGATGAAGAACTTTCATTAGAAGAGGGAACATGGAGGTCATTTATATTTTTAACAATCTGTGACACCTTAGTGTTCCTTGGGGGCTCAGACGGTAAAGAATCTGCCTGCAATTTCAGAGACCCAAGTGAAATCCCTGTGTAAGGAAGATTCCCCTGGAAGAGGAAATGGCAACCCACTCCAATATTCTTGCATGAAGAATTCCATGGACAGAGGAGCCTGGGCAGGTTACAATCCATGAATCCATGGGTTGCAAAGTGTCAGACACAACTGAGTGATTTTCACTTTCTCTGGTTTTTTTCTTTTTCTTTTTTCTTTTTTTTTTTTTTTGGCAAATTTAATAGTCGTAAATGTTAAAAGGCTTATTTTTTTTTCTAAGCTGCTAAATATGCTTACAAGTTGTAGACAAACTAAATTGTAATTGATTTCTTACTTTCTCATGAAAAAGAGGTTTTAACAATTGACTTGAACATTTTAAAAATTTGATTTTATTTTTCTCTAATGAATTTTTCTTTTTAATTTTAACTGTGAAAGACAAGAATATAAAAATCATCATCATAATAAAGCATTGTTGTTTTCTGGAAAGTTACTGATCTGCTATTTTCCACAATGACCACTGTGTGGACGAATTTTTTTCTCTCATGAATCATTCACATATGGTGGTAGTAGTTAAGTCGCTAAGTCATGTCCGACTCTCGCGACCCCATGGATCGTCGCCTGCCAGACTCCTCTGTCCATGGGATTCTCCAGGCAAGAGTACTGGAGTGGGTTGCCATTTCCTCTCCAGGGGATCTTCCTGACCCAGGAATTGAACTCAGGTCTCCTGCATTGCAGGTAGATTCTTTACTGACTGAACTCTGAGGGAAGTACATTCACATAATCATTTACAGCTGTTCATACACAAAATGCAAGAGGCAGAGATATGATCAGGTTATCTCATGTAATAGAAGATCTTTCCATAATTATGTGGAAATTAAGAAAAAGCAGTAAACTGTCTTGGCCTCACAGCTAGAGCTTCCGTTGACATGCTCCTCTAGACATCTTTTATTGTCCTTTATTTGATGCACCAACCAAGAGTTCATTGCTCCTTTCCGAGTTCTCAGCCATATTGCTGACTGAGTTCCTCTGAGTCATTGTTTCTGCCTTTAATTTTCACAACAGATGCACAGAATTGAGCTACAGATGCCTATGTCCAACCACCATCAGGAAACTACGAATGATATGAGGAATGGCTCATTTTTACATGATTAATTATTTACTTAATAATTGATCTTCCTGAGAATATACACTGTACTCTTGTTCTTGGCCGAAAAGAGTGACGTGGGATTTTCTAGGAAGCAAAATGGAGAAAGGGATTCCCACCAGAGGGGGATAGCCTGTGTGCCTTTGGAGAAAGACCGAGAAGTTCTGCTTGACTCAATTAAGAGCAATGCATGTGACAACGAGTGCATGAGATTCCCTGGTGAGCATCTACATAGACTGACAGGCAAAGATTGTTTCCATTCTCTGGAACTTCATTTTCTTTTGTGTAAAATGAGATACTTGAATGAGTTGTTTTCCAAAATGCTCTCTCTGTATGTTGGTCTCACCTAGTTATTTCAAGTCATCTTTGGGTGGAAGCCTCTTTCACTGTCCAGATGCAATGACTAATCATCCCAAGCAGAACAGAACATCATAAGTTAATTTTATTTTAAGCTCAAGTTCAGAAACTCGCCCTAACAGAAACAATCATCAATGAGGCTCCTCCCACTCTGGCAGGCAGTAATTTATAAACAACATTTTTGCCAAAAATTTTTTCTATATGTATCACTCAGTCCTTGTGGCCCATTGAAGATCTAACCCACACACACATTCAGGTCAAGAAAATTCTGACCTCTTTCTTTATAATCGTATATTCTTGTTAACACTTTCTATATCATTTCAAAAATATAAGATTCTATTACCTTTGGATTGATCAAGCATTTGGTCCTAAGATATATAATGCAGGCCCCACTGATCCTCTCAAAATATCTGTGACCCAAGGGAAATAATCAAACAGCTCTGGATGCCAACTGTGGAACAAAAGTAGTCAGAATCTGTGCCTTGCTGTGTAAGGATTAGCATGCTTTCATGCATGCAAAGTCGCTTCAGTAATGTCCGACTCCATGCGATCCATGGACTATAGCCCTCCAGGCTCTTGTGTCCATGGGATTCTCCAAGCAAGAATACTGGGGTGGGTTGCTATGCCATTTGCCAAGGGATCTTCCTGGCCCAGTGATTGAACCTGCATGTCCTACATTGCAGGTGGATTCTTTACCATCAAGCCACTGTGGAAGCCCTGTGAAAGGACTAGAGATGATGCATATAAAGTGTCTAACAAAAACCATAGCTATTCCTTCTATTATCTTTACCTGATCTCAGAAGTTCTTCACACAATTTTAGGCTTTCACTTTATTTCTCTTGGCAAATTCCATATTGCCCAATATTGCCCCAATTTTAGGATGATTCACAGCTCCCCAAATATCTGTTTATGGATATAATATTTGTCTCATTTTAAAAATTGCTACTGAACTAATATATGTGATATATATGAAGCTTCCCTGGAGGTTCAGCTGTAAAGAATCAGCCTGCCAAAGCAAGAGATGTGAGTTCGATTCCTGGGTTTGGAATATCCCCTGGAGGAGGTAATAGCAACCCACTCCAGTATCCTTTTCTAGGAAATCCCATGGACAGAGGAGCCTGGCAGTCCATGGAGTTGCAAAGAGTTTGATATGATTTAGCAACTAAGCAATAGCAGTATAGTAGGAGTTTAAATATATATTGTTGGTGTTTAAATATATATATTTAAACTTCAGTTTAATCTCAAGGGAACATCCAGGTGTTGAGTTTAGATAATACTAGAAACAAAGTCCTATGTTGAAATTCTTATTGTTAGGTACCACAATCTAGCAATCTCTGCGTGTATGTGCAGATATATACAATATTGACATCATACATGAATCTTTGGGAAAGGTGAAATAGAGGTATGATAGAGGCTTGCCTTGATCAGTAGCTTGGAGTTGCTTCCTTTCTGCAGTGCAGCTCTTCTTTTAGGGCTAACTCATGCTCTTTTGTTCTTTCAGACAAAGAATTATCACAGTGTGGAGTACCGAAGAAGTTTCCTAGGTCACAGCCCCGAAGTTGAAGACTTACATGAGATTACTTCACTAGGGGTAAAGGAAAAGTCACTGACGTTAAGGAGAGCTGAGAGGTGAGATGGCCTGTGGTTAAAAATCCAGGTAGGAATATAAACAAAGAAGGAAATGACTCACTGACAGTATCACTGGCATTTTTCCTAATGGTAAAATCATTGTAAGCATATACTTAGAATATTGCACTTTTTTGATTTTACAATAAACCAAAAAAAAAAAAAAAAAAAAACAAGAAAAGGAAAAAAAAAAAAGCAGAATTTGTTTCCTTAATTTAGGAATCATGGATGGTGGAGTAGTTCTAATGGGCTGAACTGGTTAGATCACCTTGTTTTGTTTATGTTTTCTAATCTCAGTTTTTACTATTTTCTTTCAAGCTAAAAATATTGCAGCCAAGTATTACAGTGAGGTTTGTGAATTAATTAATAATGAGTAGCTCAACCTCAGCTGTGTGATTTTTAATTTCCAGCAATCTTTTTTAAATTTTTATTACTAGAAATTAAGCAATTTTCAAATCTTTTTTATTCCTAGATTTCAAAGTAGCATTTTAAGGATGTGGCTATGATTACTTCTGCTTAAAATTGACTGTTCCCCATACAGTTCACTGAAAATCTAAATAAATGTAAAAAGCATGTGTTTTCCTGCAGACTTTATAATTTGAAAAATCACTCACAATAGATTGAAAATTGGAAATGTCTTAACTGTGTTTGTTTGCCTATTGGTGTTGCTAGCATGCAAATAGTCCTTTAGTATTAGCTTGCTTGCTTTGTATTTTATGCTACAGAAAGATTTCTTGCTGGTATTTGTTAGTAAGTCAATCTTTCTCCCAGACATCAAGAGATGACCTTTTATGACCCAAAGATTTATCAAGTCAGCAATCTATTCCCTGGGGCCAGCATCTTCAGCCTCTTCCTCTGCCAGTCACGTCTGTTGAAGGACTTTGCCAAACCCCATGAGAAAATGCACTAATCTACTTGTTTCAAAGAACAAGAATGACATCTTTACCGGCTGTACGTTGTCTATGAAGGGAAGAAGCTAATAAAGGATGAAATACTTTATCCAGTTGTGAAAGATTCAATACAATGTTGTTATAATAAAGGACACTGAGTGTAGCAGTTAGGAAGCAGCTACCCTGAGAAGACAAGGCCTCATTACTGGGAATAAAGGAGAGAAACTTATTATGATGAATTCAAGGAGACAAGCATGTTTTGAAAGCACATTCCCTTTTGTCAGTTCTTTTTCTTTTTCTTTTTTTTTCTTGATACATAATGTGACTGTGACATTCTGCAATAATTGAGCTGCAACTGGTTTCTGGCCTCTTGTTTTGATATGGTAAAGGTTTGAGCGCTCCTTCAATTAGGTCCAATTATTTGTGAGTTGGGAGGTAGTCCCTGTAAATGATGGGTGCTGAAAACACTACGGAGGTGGCTGTCAAAGACTCCTGGAAAAACTAAGCAGTGTAAAGACTAGGCAATTATCATCAATGCTAGTTTTTGGATGGGAAAAGACAGCTATAGCCATGGCAGTAGCATTCCAAATGAGTTCCCGAGTAAGTAGGAGTAAAATAATCCTGAGGGTTAACTAGATTTACAAAGGATGCTGCTAGATTACCTAATGAGGGGCAGCTTAGATATGGCACTTTTGTCATGGAGCTTCAGTAAGTCTCTTAATTTTTTTATTCTTCAGATCAGTAAAATAAATAGAATTTCTGGACTATTTCATGTTTATTCATTAACCAATTTTCATTGTCCTTTTCCTCATGGTTGAATAATAATGCTCAGTTGCACTGTTAAGTCCTGCAGTGTCTAGGGAATCTGTATTTTATGGCAAGATTCAGAGCTGAAAGAATATACTCACTGTCTTTAATTATTATTATTCCTTCTTTAAATTTTCTCTGGTTCTTTATGAGGTCACCATTTGCAAAATACATATAAAGGAGAGAGTTAAGCCATCTAAAGTACAGCCACTAACCAGCAAATATGATCCATTACTAGGTGAATTAACAGATTGGTGCTTGTCAGAGGTGGATACTGAGTGGGGTTGGGGGAAGCAAAATTAGTGAAGGTGGTCAAAATGCACTGACTTCCAATCTTAAAATACATAATTCTCAGAAATTATTTATTTGAAATAAGTAACAGTATATTATATATTTGTACATCTTTATTGTATATTTGAAAGTTGCTAAGAGAGTAGATCTTAGAAGTTCTCATTACAAGGAAAAACTTTGTAACTATATTTGATCACAGATGGGCTTCCCTGGTGGCTCAGATGGTAAAGAATCTACTTACGATGCAGGAGACCTGGGTTCAGTCCCTGGATCAGGAAAATCGTCTGGAGTAGGGAATGACTAACCACTTCAGTATTCCTACCTGGAGAATCCCATGGATGGAGGAGCCTGGTAGACTATAATCCCTGGGGTCACAAAGAGTTGGACATGACTGAGCAACAGATATCAAATAGATATTGTGGTGATCATTTCTCAAGGTATACATCTTTCAAATCATTGTGCTTTATGCCTGAAACAAATACAGTGTCGTATGTCAGTTATATCTCAATAAAAACAGAAAAAAATTAAATGACAAAAAATTAAAAATGCTAATTTTAAAGTGATTCACTCTATACTACATTAAATAATCTACAAGTTAGTTATAAAATGTAAACTCCTTTGTTAATTCTTGCAAGAGATTTTTTTTTCAAATATAATAAAGCAAGTAGTGATAAATAGTAAGGTTACAATGTGATTTAGCATCTAACACTGATGTACTCAGAAATGATACCACTATCTTCAGATAAGGGTACTAAATTTAACAGTAAAAACTTTTCTGAATGCAGAGTAATTAAAAAACTATGGAGGGTATAAATCTTGTTTATTTTCTATCTCAGATGCCTCTTATAATACGTATTTTAGTTTGACTATCTGACTGAAAAATCTGTTACCTATTTTGTTCTGGATTTTGAGAGCTCCCTTTTCAGTGTGACTGATCCTCACTATGTGTTTTATGATGTACCAGTGGCATAACAGCACACAGCAGATGTCCCTCGGCATTGTGCTCCAGGCTTTTTCATTGACCAAAGCTGCAAATCTTCCTGTAATTCAAGTAAAATAAGGACTCTTCAATAATTTGGTTTTAACACCTCTAAGCCACACACAGGAAAACGTATGGTTACAAATCTATAAGGAACAGCATTCTTTGAAACATTTGTTTTAAGATAAAAGAACTCACATTTCTAATCAGCCTCTCAGAGTGTTTCTACTTGGGCTTGCAAAAGGGCAAAAAGTGAAAATACTATTGAGTGAAAAAGTCAGTAACATGGCTTATCTTAATTCTGTCTTGTAAAAAGAGAACAAAATCATCCTACCTAAGAAATAATAGCACCTCCAATTCAGTTAGCATTAACCAAGTGCTACATGGTTTATACACCAGACTAAGGAAGTAAGGTAAGGTGCCTCAAGTCACCCAGCCAGTGAACACAGTTTGTATCTCCTTACTGCTAAATCCTATGTTCTTTTCTCTCCTTCTTATTACCAGATTCATACTGTTGTCGCTAGAGAAGTTCCTCATGCTAATAAATAGAAAGGCATGGCCACTACCAACTCTCATTACTTCTACTCCTCTATGCATGAGTATTGTGTGTATGCATTTTATCCTTCTCATCCTCCTTGAAATCCAACTGGTCTTGGCACATTGCTTGATTAGTAGAATGCAGTGGAAGTGGTTTCAAAGACTGAATTAAAAAAAAAAAAGTCTTAAACAGTGTTCATCTGTCCCTCTGGGACTCAGAGAGAAGATGGCTGTGATGGGAAAAGTCTCTCCTGAATGACACTCTGTGATGAATCCTACATTAGCCATGTGGAGAGGTCTGAATAGGAAGAGATGCCAGAGAGCCACTAGCTGTCCCACATATTCCAACCTGGTCCCCATAACTTGAATGAAGAACCCATCTTGAATATGTCTGCCTTAGCAGACAGCATGTGGAGGAAAATCAAGGGTCCCACAGGTTAGGTAGAGCTGAAGCCGTAGGCCGGAGGATACAGTCAAGCCCACCCACAACCATACGATCCATTTAAGCTAAGGACAAACAGAGGGTGTTTTGGAAGCAAAAAATAATCCCTAATGTACTCTGCTTGCATTCCTAACACAATGAAAATTGTGTATATTATAAAGATTTTGAGGTTTTGATGACTAAACTGGTTGTTTTCTGTATATAGCAGTCAAAAACCACAATCATGGTGTTTGAGAAAGAAAGCTTACTATTCAAGGTGTCATATTATCATCCAGAAATTCCCCAAATCTGTCTTATGTTTAGCAATGGGAGCCTTTTCTAATACTATTCATAACAGTTTGTTAGTTTTTATTTGAAAAGACTGCTTGTGTATGCTCAAGAAGGAATAAAGAAGAAGTATGTATCTGAAGGGAAGCAGAGTGGGAAAAAAAGATTAAAACTGTATTGTAGGAGAGGAAGTCACCCCCAAATAAATGATTTTTAAATATTTTTAATACAAAATAAAATAAAATAAATTTAGTCTCCTGCCATCTCTATCACTCATCTTATCTTTTGTAAGCAGTTAGAAAACATTCATGCTTAGACATAGACATGATCCACAGAAGCTCCACTTGATTTACTGGAAATTAAAATAAGCTATATCCTTATTTTGCTATTGTCAGTATCTGAAAAAAAAGCAGTGACAAAAATTATCTGGAAACTCCCTTTTTCATTCCTGTTTGTTCACTAGACTGTCAAAAATGCTCAGGAATCCTAATCCACACATTTTGATTAGGTTCTAAACCATATGACTTGAGGCAGAAAGATATTTAAACCCAATTGAAGGCCCTTAGGGAGAGTAAGTGCTGCTCAGCTTGATTTAATCCACGTGCATAGCCACAGGAGCATAATATTCTCAATGAATAAATGCATCTATTTATTGATTCTTACATTAGTTTTATAGTCACAAAAGGTATTATATTTACAAGAATAAAAACCAGTTCTTCCCCACCCCTGCCCCTTTTCTCAGAGTTAAGTACATGTTAAGTGTAAGAAACAAAAATTTTAAGGAACTAAAGATTTAAAGATTTTTTTACCCAAGTGGGAATCCAGATCTTTGGGAATTGAAGGTGGAGATCATCTGTGAATGATTTTAGAAGTAGACACAATTTCCCATGGGAATTAAAATTAAAATGGGGTTCAATCTTTGCTCTATTTGTCCTTGTTGTAGTAATAATTACAACTTAAAGACTGTTTTAGAATAAGGAAGGGATACTTGAATTTAGTGCTTAACTTGATCAACTGAAAGCTTTTATTTCTTTTAATCCAGTTCTTTGACCTCAGTCTATCTAATGATTTTTAACAACTATTGAAAAAGCAGAGGCTCTGTAATTGCAGGATGCAATGCGCTGTTTAGTTCCTTCCTCTCTACACATAAAGATATGCTCCACTTGAAATCACTCACCATAAAACCAGATTGTCATCACATTGTCTAGATCAAAGGTTCACAAATGTTTTCTTTAAAGATCAGATTGGCTTTGAGGATCATAAATTCTCTGTCACGATTTTCTGTCTTTGAGGTGAGAGCAGCCATAAACAAGACAGATGTAAACTAAAGGGTGTGGCTCTGTCCCAGCAAGAATTTCAATTTCATCACTTGTCTGGAGGTTTCTGAAAGCTATCAGATTTCACTGTGGAACTCATCCTATATCCAGGAGACCAACTCAAGAAGATCTGATTACAAGGTCTAATGATTAAGAATTAATAGTTAAGAAAGATGAGAAAACCTAAAATTTTGGGGTGGGGGGGTCCATCAAGACATTAAAATAAGACAGAAAGCAGTGTGTTATGATAGTGTCTAAAGGAAGATTCTCATAAAGATACTATTTCTCTTGTTGCAAAGAGGCTCTCAGGCAGAAACAGAAACCTCCTCAGAAAGGTATATCATACCTGTTCCTGTTTTCAACAACCAGGAACCCGAGGCCAAAGAACAGAAATAAATTTCATAAGGTCACAGAGCTAGTCACACAGAGAGCCTGTGTTTGAAGCCGGATATACTTTTCTCCCAAGGCCACACTCCTTATATGATTTGTTGTCCTCTAGCATTTCTCAAACCTTTAAGTACAAGTGAATTCCAAAGCTGTGATACAGGCAACAACACTATATAGGGACAGGTTCCTTTGTGTCATTAACCATATGCTTATTTACCTTTACATTAGAGCCCACTAATGTGGAACAGGGCACAATAGACTCCATCAGATTATACACATAGGTCTACTATGGTCTTGCTAATAATCTAAATAACCCCACTGCTTCTCACTGTGTTGTCCTACATCCCAATAAATAATATTCAAGGTAAGCCTTCAAACATTTTTCCTTGAAGCTAAGAATTATGAAGCTAAATAAACAATTATGTTAAGTTGTTTGCAAAATATATTTTCACTCTGCACCTTTTCAATTTTAATTCTAGAATTTCTTGCAAAGTAGCAACATCTATTAAGTCAATTGGGAAAAATTAGCTTCAAATCATGTAGTAGTTTTCAGGACAGTATCACGGTGCTTACAATGGCACTGATATATAATGTTATGTAATGCAATCTAATGTATAATTAATATAATTTATATGTATACACATGCATGATAATTTATATATATACACATGCATGATTTATTGCATACATATGTATTTATAATTATTATCACCATCCTTGGTTTCATCATATATTTTATATATTATGTTTGTAAAACAATATTATATATTAGTATGCATTTTATTGGGGAAGGAAATGGCAATCCACTCCAGTATTCTTGCCTGGAAAATCCCGTTGACAGAGGAACCTGGGGACTACAGTCCATGGGGTTGCAAATAGTCAAACAAAACTTAGTGATTGAGCATGGCATTTTATATATACTAATATAAAGCTTAAAATCATACTAATTCTAACAATTACTAGAAATTATAATACACAGAGCTGCACAAGCGCACTAACAAAGACTATTATTTGAGAACACAAAGGGAAGAATCTAGAGAAGAGACACAGATAAAAAAGCAAGACTGGCAGGTCTGAAAAAGCATGCCTGCATTTTTCTGCCTAGGGAAGGGGTACTAAAATAATGGAGTTAAGTAAAAGGTACAGTTCCAAATCAGATTTTTCTTTTATTTGAAAAAGATAAATCTCTACACAGTTAAACTGATACCTATCATAAAATTATTTTCACATAAATATCATGGAAGATGCATGTGCTTTCTCTCTGTGCAAATAACTGTTAGTGCCAAGAGTAACATGTACCAAAATAAGCAAGCCTCAATGGGTTTACTTATGCAAACTGACATTATAAGACTGCCAAGATGACTACACTCTCATGTTATCAGAATTCATGAAATGCAGCCTTGTCTCAAGCTCCAGAGAACTCCTTCTACAGTTCCAAATTAGATTCTACTATTCTACTATGTATATGCTTTGTTGAGCAAAATCTAAATTTGCATCGTATCCAGTTTATAACCTTTCTTCTTCTTAAGAAAAATAAATGTTTTGCTAACTTATTCTTAAATCTTATTGAAAATATTGCATTACCTTTATTTTAAATTAATTTAACATCAACCTGATGGAATAGTCTAAGAATGTTACAGAATTTAATTGGGCTTGGGCTGCTATAATCTAATTCTGCTCAGCAATATAATATGCATCAAATCATGGATTTCTGATAGGAGCAGTGAATCTAAATTCTTAGCTTATCCTCATTTGCATTACTCTAAACACAAAATGTTTAGGTTTTTTTTTCTTTTTTCTTTTTAGACATCCACAATATCAATAAAGATGTCGAACACATATAGAACACTTCAGAAACAGAATACAGTTGGCATTTCAGCCAGAAAGACAATTTTCCTTAGGGGCTCTTTCATTGCGTTAACACTAATCTGTGACAAAAAGGTCTTGTCAGATTCTTATTGCATTTAAGAGGCTTTTGGTGAGATTTGTATTGATCTGGAATAAAGCAACCAACAACATTGCAATAAATTTTTACTACTTAGTACTGATCAATATGTGTTTTCCCCTCAAACTTTTTCAGAAGATTGCCTTGAATTTTTTTTCAGATATGGCTAGGATACTTCTAAGGTAATAATATTAAAAAGGTGGTACACCTTTTGAACCAGGAGAATCCATTACAGTAAGATTTTCATTTCTCTGGGATGAATTATATCTAATATGATGCAAACAAAATACACACGCACAAGAACATACACACAAACTCTACTAGGTACAGATAACACAGGAACCTATATTTACTCTTTTTCAAACTGATCACATTATGTATATATAAATTGTCTGCAGGCCATATCAAGATCATAGGGATTATCAGTACATGACATTGAGTCACTGTCCCTAAGTATATGGTGTAGAATTGAATGAATATACATACATTATAAAATTACTTAAACATAAATTTGAAAATTATCTCTCTTCTCTCGTGTAATTTAAATACTCAATGTTTTAAACAAAAATCATGTGTTTTAATTATTGATTTTTATTATCTTCAGAAGCTTTTCTTTGCATTTCCCTTTTCCTCTTGTTAGTTTGATGTTCATAAAACTTTTCAAAATCAGTTCTCTATCAAATCAGATGCCAAACTCTAGGAATTCTTAAGCTAAACTTGAAGCAGGAGAAAGATGAAAATAATTTTCTTCAACAATGTAGTGAGATAACTGAGAGGGAGAAAATAACCATGATATGAAATTTAACCTTTCAATAATATATTTTTAAGGATTTCTATTGCATATACAGACATCTTCCTGCATGTAATACCTAAGTAAGAACTGTCTTATTTTAGATGAATTACCTAGGTATAAGCCTTTAGATGGAGAAGGAAAAGGCAACCCACTCCAGTGTTCTTGCCTGGAGAATCCCAGGGACGGGGGAGCCTGGTGGGCTGCCGTCTATGGGGTCGCACAGAGTCGGACACGACTGAAGCGACTTAGCAGCAGCAGCAGCAGCAGCAAGCCTTTAGAACAATAGTCCTCATGATTGTGGACACTGAAATCTCAGTGGGAAAAAAGCTAACAGATTCAATTAATTTGTTGAGACTGTATAAACGTAATGCATGTTTGAGCTCTAGAGAGCAATCAAACATGTTCCCATTTCTTGCATATCCTAAAGAATGCTTTATCTAGTAAATCTCATATAAACCTAAATATTAAACTGAGCATTTTAATCACACTTTTTAAAATATTATTGTGTTTTGCATGTATATTTCATCTGTACATTGTTTCAGGGAGTTTACAGGAAAATCTTCAACTTACGAAATTCTCTGGGGTTTTTTTCGCTGTTGTTGTTTGTTTGTTTGCTTAACTCTGGCTCCGAGATATTTTTTTTCTTTGTTCACTCTGTTTTGGTTGGAACAGCAGTCTTGGTTTCAGGCTGATATCTTAACATATGAGACAGGATAGCCTTCAGTTAGCACTGCATTTACTTAGCTCTTAGTCATGTATGAATGTGCCTGGAAAATCCCATGGACAGAGGAGCCTGGAAGCTACGTAAGTCCATGGGGTCGCAAAGAGTCGGACACGACTGAGCGACTTTACTTTCACTTTCATGCAACGGAGAAGGAAATGGCAACCCACTCCAGTGTTCTTGCCTGGAGAATCCTGGGGACAGAGGACCCTGGTGGGCTGCCGTCTATGGGGTCTCACGGAGTCGGACAAGACTGAAGGACTTAGCAGCAGCAGCAGCGGTAGCTTGTATGAATGTATGTGAACGTTGGACCATAAAGAAGACTGAACACTGAAAAACTGATGCTTTGAAATGTGGTGTTAGAGAAGACTAATGAGAGACCCTTGAACTGCAAGGAGATCAAACCAGCCAATCCTAAAGGAAATCAATCCTGAATATTCATTAGAAGGACTGACACTGAAGCTGAAGCTTCAATACTCTGGCCACCTGATGCAAAGACCTGACTCATTAGAAAAGACCCTGATGCTGGGAAAGATTGAAGGCAGGAAGCAAAGGGGACAACAGAGGACGAGATGGTTGGATGGCATCACTGACTCAATGGACATGAGTTTGAGCAAGCCCGGGGAGATGGTGAAGGACAGGGAAGCCTGGTGTGTTGGTGGTCCATGGGGTCGCCAAGAGTCAGACACGACTGAGTGACTAAACAAGGAATGACATGGAGCGAGAAAAAATGTGGCATATAGAGCAATACTATAAGAGTAATTTCATGACTGCCAGATACAAATTCTGATGTCAGAATTCCTCTACATTGGGTCGTGCCCTCTCAAAAATATGGGACTGACCTGGCACAGGCCATTAAGTTCAGGAATGCTACTGGCTCTTGGACCTTTCTAGACATAGCTAATCCTCTACCCCTTACCTTGGGCAAAGGCTTTGACCCCATTCTTAAATGCAGCCGATTCTCATCAAGGCCAGGTACATGTTACTGAACGTGCAAACTTGATAATGAGACAAAAGTGATTGGTTCAGCGATACTCCTTATCTGAGTTCTAAGTAATTTCAGTCTGGTTACATGTATCTTCTTAGCAATTGCTTGAGTTAATGCCACAAGAAAGATTCAAACAAGGCTCAAAGCATCTGACCTATCTGAGCCTATAGAAACAGTCTCAAAATTAGCTTATAACCCTAAACTTTCTTTCAGAAATTCAATTTAAGTATCCTAATATTAATATAGAAAACATTGTTGACCCTCTGAAATATGGAAATTTTGGTAATTATGCTCTAATAATAAAACATTGTGCTTTTATGCAATTTAGTTAGGCATGCTAGATTTTTGGTTTGTCTGTTTTTGTTTTAGAACTAAAACATGAAGCCATAAATATAATTTGTAGGCTTTTCTAAAGAGTCATTTGATTATATTCCTATGTAGAAATAGGCTATAGCATTTTCTTGAATTTTTACAATGTATTTTTTCAAAAACTTTATAAATATTCTACAAAAGAATGTTCCTTTAATTAAATCTTTAATGATTATTTACACATTACTATTCACATGGAGTTGTACTTAACTAAGGTGAGATGGGAAAATTTGTAATTGTTTCTCAGATTCTAACAAAATTCTATGTATTTAGCACACCAAAAATTTTTGGTTAAAATATGATTTAACCATATTAAAGATCACATCCTGACCAGAAAAAACAAGAAAGAAAGAAAGAAAGAAAAAGAACGTTAAAGTCTACAGAATGAAGAAACAATGATGTTGGAATTTGCCCTAGGTTAAATGCCAGTCTTGCTGGCATCTTGCCGGGATTTTAATGGGTTATATTTCAGGAATGGGAGGCAGTTTGGGGTGATGAAGGGTGACAAACAGGATCTGAAAGTCCTAAAGAAAGCCAGAACTCCTAAACTGTGACATGTTAAGCCTGAACTGGAGAGGATGGAAAAACCACCCAGTAGAGAAAGACACTGAGGAAACTACTCTGTTTGAGCTTTGATATAGAGGGGTGTGAGGAAAAAGTAATTTTTTTAAAAGTATTGCATGATAATTCTTCAGTTCAGTTCAGTTCAGTCACTCATTCGTGTCCAACTCTGCAACCGCATGGACTGCAGCATGCCAGTCTTCCCTCTCCATTACCAACTCCAAGAGCTTACTCAAACTCAAGTCCACTAAGTCGGTGATGGCATCCAAACATCTCATCCTCTGTCATCCTCTTCTCTTCCTGCCTTCAATCTTTCTCAGGGTCTTTTCAAATGAGTCAGCTCTTCATGTCAGGTGGCCAAAGTATTGGAGTTTCAGCTTCAGCATCAGTCCTTCCAATGAATATTCAGAACTGATTTCCTTTACAAGGGACTGATTGGCTCTCCTTCCAATCCAAGGCACTCTCAAGAGTCTTCTCCAACACCACAGTTCAAAGGCATCAATTCTTCAGTCCTCAGCTTTCTTTATAGTCCAGATTTCACATACATACATGACTACTGGAAAAACCATAGCTTTGACTAGACAGACCTTTGTTGGCAAAGTAATGTCTCTGCTTTTTAATATGCTGTCTAGGTTGGTCATAATTTTCTTCCAAGGGGCAAGATTCTTTTAATTCCATGGTGGCAGTCACCATCTGCAGTGATTTTCAAGCACAAAAAAATAAAGCCTGTCAATTTCCATTGTTTCCCCATCTATTTGAAATGAAGTGATGGGACCAGATTCCATGATCTTAGTTTTCTGAATATTGAGTTTTAAGACAATTTTTCCACTCTTGTCTTTCACTTTCATCAAGAGGCTTTTTAGTTCTTTGCTTTCTGCCATAAGGGTGGTGTCAGCCTCATATCTGAGGTTATTGATATTTCTTCCATTTATCTTGATTCCAGCTTGTGGTTCATTCAGTCCAGGATTTCTCATGATATACTCTGTATATAAGTTAAATAAGCAGGGTGACAATATACAGTGTTGATGTACTCCTTTCCTGATTTGGAACCAGTGGGTTGTTCTTTGTCCAGTTCTAACTGTTGCTTCTTGACCTGCATATAGATTTCTCAGGAGGCAGGTCAGCTGATCTGGTATTGCCATCTCTTTAAGAATTTCCCACAGTTTGTTGTGATCCACACAGTCAAAGGCTTTGGCATAGTCTATGAAGCAGAAGTATGTTTTTCTAGAACTCTCTCATTTTATCGATGATCTAGCAGATGGCAATTTGATCTCTGGTTCCTCTGCCTTTTCTAAATCCATCTTGAACATCTGGAAGTTCATGGTTTATGTACTGCTGAAGCTGGGCTTGGAGAATTTTGAGCATTAGTTTGCTAGGGTGTGAGATGAATGCAATTGTCTGGAGAATTCCATGGACAGAGGAGCAAGACAGGCAGGCTGCAGTCTACGGAATCACAAAGAGTCAGACAGCACTGTGGGATTACCTTTTGCTTTCACTTTTTGAGCATTCTTTGGCATTGCCTTTCTTTGAGATTGTAATGAAAACTGACCTTTTCCAGCCCTGGGGTCACTGCTACCTTTGCCAAACTTGCTGGCATATTGAGTGCAGCACTTTCACAGAATCATCTTTCAGGATTTGAAATAACTCAACTGGAATTCCATCACCTCCACTAGCTTTTTTCATAGTGATGCTTCCTAGGGCCCACTTGACTTTGCATCCCAGAATGTCTGGCTCTAGGTGAGTGATCACACCATCATGATTATATGGGTCATGAAGATCGTTTTGTATAGTTCTTCTGGAGAAGGTAATGGCAATCCACTCCAGTATTCTTGCCTGGAAAATCCCACGGATGGTAGACTATAGTCTATGGGGTCGAAAAGAGTCAGACTCTGAGCGACTTCACTTCTTCTTCTGTGTGTTCTTGTTACCTCTTCTTAATATCTTCTGCTTCTGTTAGGTCCATACGTTTTCTGTCCTTTATTGTGTCCATCTTTGCATGAAAGGTTCCCTTGGTATCTCTAATTTTCTTGAAGAGGTCTCTAGTCTTTCCCATTCTACTTTTTTCCTCTATTTCTTTGCATTTTGTTTTCCTCTATTTCTTTCCTTTACTTCTTTGCATGTGGTAACTCTTACCCTCAGGGAAAAATTAATTATGAGAGAGCCCAGAATTCACAATGACTTGATGGTCTTAAAATACCCAAGGAAAAAGTATAAATTGGTCCTTCATCAGTGTTTCCAGGTTCATGCCAAAAGTAAACAAAATTCCTCTCTGAAGAATTTTAATTCAAACCACCAAGAATATCTACAGAGAAAAGTTCAAGGAAAATATGCTTCTAATAATAAAAAAAATTCCAAGCATTTGAGAAAGTAAGCTAAGAGTTGAAGCAGAAGTAAAAGCCTACATAATCAAACCCATAAATAATGCAAAATTATGACATGCAGAATCTTAAAAAATTATATATTTAAAGTAATTAAGAATACAATTTTTGAAATGTTATGAAACCAAACTTGGGTTTGCTCATCTGCATACAGTAAATCCAATCAGCAGACATTGGGTGGTGCTAAGTTTACTGTAGGGTTCTGACCAAGGAGTCCTGAATAGCTAGTGTGCAAACAGCTTAAACTCTATTAGGGATTTTAGCAAAGCATTTTTAAAGGAAAAATGAGGGAGGGGTTATCCCTGTGTATATGACCAGCTTATACACAGTTCTCAGATCAATTGATGGTGAGGCAACAAGGCTGTGTCACTGGGGTTAACATTATTAATCCTTAGGTGTTATTAAGTCTGGGAGCTACTACTCATGGTCATTGAGTAGTTAATGTCTTCTATCTAGTAGGGTTTAGCGTCTGTAAAACAATTTATAAAATGTGTATCAGATACTATTATCTGGGTACTTAAAAGAGGAGCTACAGCAGACTGTATGAGGGAGGGGCCTGTCCCATGTAGGCCTTATAGGGTCCTGCTTGGTTATAAAAATATACAAGAAAAACAGGTTATGAAATGCATAAGGTGAATTTGAGAAAGTGAATTAAAAATTGTAACTGAAGTGAAAGAAGAAGAAAAAAAATAACAAAAAACGAAAATGAAGACCAGTTGGTTCTGTTCAGTTCAGTTCAGTTCAGTTCAGTTGTTCAGTCATATCCGACTGTCTTGGACCCCATGAATCACAGCATGCCAGGCCTCCCTGTCCATCGCCAACTTCTGGAGTTTACTCAAACTCATGTCCATCAAGTCGGTGATGCCATCCAGCCATCTCATCCTCTGTCATCCCCTACTCCTCATGCCCCCAATCCCTTTCAGCTGTTAGGTAGTTACAATAGGAAAAAAGAGTCCAAAATGACGTGACTAAAACACAAAGAAGAGAAAAGCCATGGAATTAGAACAAAGGAAGATCCCAGGACTGGACTGGGGACATCAGGTAAAACAAACAGTCCTACTGGCTAGCCCAATTTACATAGGGACAGGAGAAAAAGCATGCAAAAGGAGCCAAAATTGAGCCAGGGGCTTCTCTTCTCTTCACAGCTTTTGGGTCAGCCCACCCTCATGCCTTGAAGATGCATTTTCCTTTGCTTGCCAATAAAACTGAGCTATAACACTGGTCTGTTCATCGCTTCAAATTTTTGCTGCAGTGAGTCAGAACCGAGGAAATTACAAACTCCCCCAACAGTTCTTTCTATTGGAATTAAGGACTAATTTGTTTTGGATCATTCCTTTTGCTGAGAACAAATACAAAAATTGAACAGGAACAAAAGATGAATAACTGGCTCTAGGTATTGTAGAGCTACCCAAGCAACAAATACTTGTGAGGCCAAAACTTTGGGGGGACCGAAGTCCAAGAGAAGTTAAGTTCTCTGACTCCATAAAAACTGTTACAACAAAATGCTGCAGACTGGGTGACTCTTATAAACAACCAAAGTTTATTTCTCACATTTCTAGAAGATGGAGTCTCATATTAGGGTATCAACCTGATCAGAATCTGGTGAAGGATCTTTTCCATGTTGCAGACTACCAACTGTTTCCTATCTTGTTACATAGTGGCATCTCCCTGGAGCCTCTTTTATAAAGTTCATGTGGGAGGAGACCTCATGATCTTATCACCTTCCTAAAGCCCTATCTCTGTGAAATGAAGTATTTTTTGCTCTAACAGGAAACAAGCCTTCTCCAAATGCAAATATCAACATTTTGTCCACCTAATGTGAAGAACCAACTTACTGGAAAAGACCCTGATGCTGGGAAAGATTGCAGGTGGGAGGAGAAAGGGACGACAAAGGATGAGATGGTTGATGGCATCACCAACATAATGGACGTGAGTTTGAGTAAGCTCCAGGAGTTGGTGATGGACAAGGAAGCCTGGCATGCTGCAGTCCATAGGGTTGCAAGAAGTTGGACATGACTGAGTGGCTGAACTGACTGAGGTGAAACAAAGCCAGATACTTGGGAGTCATCAGTTACTTCCTCCCTTGTAACCTCTGAGAAGCTTAGGGGATGTGAGAAGTGGTTACTAGCCACATTCACTATCTCTTACAGTAAACAAGGAATTAGTATGTGAACAATAAAGAAGGCAGGATTGGTCCCAGACAGCTAGATAAATATGAAAGGAATGACTTCAGCAAGGCTAGATGCTTGCATCTTCCTATGCATAGAAGATTGCTAAATCTCGTCATGTGAGAGATTTGGCTTTTCTTGATTATGCTGCTGCTGCTAAGTCGCTTCAGTCGTGTCTGACTCTGTGCGACCCCATAGACGTAGCCCACCAGGATCCTTTGTCCCTGGGATTCTCCAGGCAAGAACACTGGAGTGGGTTACCATTTCCTTCTCCAATGCATGAAAGTGAAAAGTGAAAGTGAAGTTGCTCAATCCTGTCCAACTCCTAGCGACCCCATGGACTGCAGCCTACCAGGTTCCTCCATCCATGGGATTCTCCTGGCAAGAGTACTGGAGTGGGTTGCCATTGCCTTCTCCATTCTTAATTATGAGTAACTTTTAATATTCAGATTACCTACCCCCTTGCTACAAACTTGTATATAACCTGGCTCCTCCCCTCCCTCCTTGGAGTAGCTCTCTTAGGGTCACCAGAGATACTATTTCCCAGGCTTCAGTCCAAAATTCCCACCAAATAAAACCTAACTCTCAACTTATAGGTTGCACGTATTTTGTTTTTTTTAGTCAACATCACCACCTTTGGAGGTTAGAATTCTGCATATGAATTTGTAGAGGACACAAACATGTAGATCATAGCAGAACTAGCACGTAATATATTTTTCCCTCAAGTCTTTTCCATTTTCTAAATAGTGTCAGGCTTTCAAAAGAATCACACAACCAACATTGGGATTCAGTTTCCAAGAAGAAGACAGGACCCTAGAAAAACAAAGGCTTTCTGCTTTACCAATGTTTGGTATTAGCAGCAGGATTGAAAAATATAACAAGAAACTGAATAGGAAACCCAGAAAGAAACCCACAAATCCTGACACCTCCTAGAGTTGGTATTGCTAATAAGTGGAGAGAGGACAGGAAATTTATTAAGAGCAGGTGGTGGGAAAAACTGTTTATCCATATGGAGATATAGAAAACAAGATTCCATCCTCCCTTCTTCTTAGGTTTTGTAGCATCAGGCTAATAGCTTTAAAGTCACTTTCTTAATAATGTCCCTTTGGCCCTTATTCTAATAAATTCTACTTTCTTTAGATCTCTCCTTAGGTCTTTTAAGGATTATTAGTACACACATCCAATTGGGGGGAAATCAGTTACATATGAATTAAGCAAATTACTGTGTAAGAGTGGAGTAGGAAATGGTAACCCACGCCGGTATTCCTGCCTGGAAAATTCCATGGACAGTGGAGTCTGGAGGGCTACAGTCCATGGTATTGCAAAAAAGTCAGACATGACTCAGCATGCATGCACACACACACACATGCATTGTGTGAGGCAAAATTTAAATACTTAGGAAGAAAATACCAAAGTTTATCTTCAGATTTTGGGTGGTATATGTTCCTTATAATGAGGTACAAAAATTCAAACTTAAACAAATGTGATAAATTTGACAAATTGGGACATTCTGAATTTTAAGAAACAACATAAAGGGAGTGGACAGAAAACTCACACATATTGTAACTGTAAGATTCAAATCATACAAACTATTCACCAAATCTATAATTGAAAAAAACAAGAAAAAAAGTGGCCACAAAACAAAGATAAGTGTTTCACAGGGTCAATTTCATTAAAAACCAGGAAATGTAAAATACTTCCTGTACCTTAATTCTTTTAAGTTTACAAAAGTTAAAATGTCTAAAAATTCCTCGTATTGCCAAAATTCTGGGGCAGTTGCTAGGAATAAGCTGTTGCTAGGAATGTAGCTTAGTACACTTCTTTAAATAAAACACTTAGGCAGCAACTATTAAAACTGAAACCACATATCCAATGACACAGCAATTCTGTTCCTAGTGGAGAAGTGACTTAGATTCTAAAGAATCAGCAGCCACAAAGTCTGTAGAAAGACTCCCATATGCTATGAGGCTCTTCCAGTAGAAACCCACTTGCAGGGCTACCTGACTACCAGGGGGCATGATACCAGATTGGGTATAAGGGATGGCACCCCTACTTCAGAGTCTGCAAACCCCTCTGCCACTATACCTGTTTAGGAAAGCCAAGATCCCTGCGCTTGGCTGACAAGGCATTGCTCTAATTTCAGTGTCCCATCACTTAATGGCAAATAGATGGGGAAAAAATGGAAATGGTGAGAGACTTTATTTTCTTGGGCTCCAAAGTCACTGCAGATGGTGAACCCACGAAATTAAAAGGCGCTTGGTCTTGGAAGGAAAGCTATGACCAACCTAGACAGCATATTAAAAAGCAGAGACATTACTTTGCCAACAAAGGTCCATCTAGTCAAGGCTATGGTTTTTCCAGGAGTCATGTATGCATGTGAGATCTGGACTATAAAGAAAGCTGAGCACTGAAGATTGATGCTTTTGAACTGTGGTGTTGGAGAAGACTCTTGAATATCACTTGTACAGCAAGGAGATCCAACCAGTCCATCTTAAAGAAAATCAGTCCTGAATATTCATTGGAAGGGCTGATGCTGAAGCTGAAACTGCAATACTTTGGCCACCTGATGCGAAGAACTGATTCATTTGAAAAGATCATGATGCTCGGAAAGATTGAAGGCAGGAGGAGAAGGAGATGATAGAGGATGAGATTGGATGTCATCACTGACTCGATGGAGATGAGTTTGGGTAAGCTCTGGGAGTTGGTGATGGACAGGGAAGCCTGACGTGCTGCAGTCCATGGGGTCACAAAGAGTCAGACACAACTGAGAGACTGAACTGAACTGAACTGAATCGAAATTATTGTTTCCCATAGCCATGTACGGATGTGAGGGTTGGACTATAAAAAAAGCTGTGGACCAAAGAACTGATATTTCTGAACTGTGGTATTGGTGAAGGCTCTTAAGAGTCCCTTGGACTGCAAGGAGATCAAATCAGTCAATCCTAAAGGAAATCAGTCCTGAATATTCATTGGATGGGCGGACGCTGAAGCTGAAACTCCAATACTTTGGTCAGCAGATGGGAAGAACTGACTCCCTGATGCTGGGAAAGATTGAGGGCAGGAGAAGAAGGGAATGACAGAGGATGAGATGGTTGGATGGCATCACTGACTTGATCGGCATGCATCTGAGCAAACTATGGGAGTGGAGATGGACAGGGAAGCCTGGTGTGCTACAGTCTATTGGGTTGCAAAGAGTCAGAAATGAACTGAGTGACTAAACTGAATTTCAGTGTCCAACTTTTGAGCAGTTGAGGTCCCTTGATGATGTTACTAAATAAATTTCAATACACATATAACAATTTCTATACTGGTGTGTTTGCCATAGAAATATTTACACTGGTGCACCTGAGCAAGCTTGTTCAATAACAGCAACAACTTGAAAACAGCACAGGAATCCATGTACAGTAGCACAGATAAAGTAACTGCTCCATATCTATTCTACAAAATACTGTGATGAGATAACAATGAAGAAAGTTCAGATAATGAGTTTACCTGGATGAAAATTATAAACATAAACTGCAAAATAAATAATAAAGTCACAGATAAATATATGGCAAAAAAGAAACACACATTGTTTATTTTTTAAAGGAAAATACACTAACTTAGCTTTATAATTTTATTCGGGGTCATCAAGGAGGGTTAGAAAAATGAAAGGTGTACTGTGTGCATTAAAAATAAAACAGACGTTATGCTCTATTTTTTAAACTGGCTGGCTCTCATAGATGGCTATTTTAAGACAATACAGTCTTTCAAATGTACATATAACACTATAGGAAAATTTTAAGCTATGCTAATTTAAAATTAGGTGACATATAGTAAAGCTTCTATTCTCAAGGGACATTCCTTTTATTAGAAGCATAATGTACCCATCTTTGCCTAGATGGTATTCTAGGATTAGCCAATGATGTGACAGGAGTATGATGCATTTGAAAAAGTAAATCTGACTATATTTTTTTCATTGCTTACCTAGAGAGAAATGAAAATGTATACAAGTATTACTTTGTTTGTTTGTTTGTTTTTAATTATGCTTTCCAACACTCACATGCCTCATCATAAACACAGAGGGTGTAACTCAATTTGAAAACACAAAGGAGTACAACTATCTTGACTGACAAAGACATTTTATTTCCTAAAAATTCATACTTATGCTTTTTGTGAAGTAAAATAGATTTTCTTTTTTTTGGTCACCATCTTTGGAGACAAGCACAGTTTATATTCTGAAATGGTGATTGCTATTAATGATGAAATTTAAATTTAATATCTGCTATTTCAAGCTTCACATTCAATATTAAATATTTTTCCTACCAAGAAAAAAAGGAAGCAGATAAAAAGTAACTAACTATTTCACTGTCTGAATAATAGAAATTGGTAGAAATTCTTCACAAAATAAGTGAACACTGACTATAATGACAAAATCTGAATTAGTGTTCTTAATTCAGACTTAAATTGAAGAAAGTAGGGAAAACCACTAGACCATTCAGGTATGACCTAAATCAAATCCCTTATGATTATACGTGGAAGTGACAAATAGATTCAAGGGATTAGTCTGATAGACAGAGGTCCTGAAGAATTATGGGCAAAGGTTCATGACACTGTACAGGAGGAAGTAATCAAGAACATCCCCAAGAAAAAGAAATACAAAAAGGCAAAATGGTTGCCTGAGGAGGCCTTACAAATAGCTGAGAAAAGAAAAGAAGCCAAAAGCAAAGAAGAAAAGGAAAGATATACCCATTTGAATTCAGAGTTCCAAAGAACAGGAAGGGAAGATTAGAAAGCCTTCCTCAGTAATCAGTGCAAACAAATAGAGGACAAGAAGAGAATGGGAAAGACTAGCGGTCTTTTCAAGAAAATTAGAGATACCAAGGGAATATATCATGCAAAGATGGGCACAATAAAGGATGGAAACAGTATGGACCTAACAGAAGCAGAAGATAATAAGGCGAGGTGTCAAGAATACACAGAAGAACTGTACAAAAAAGATCATGACCCAGATAATCACCCTGGTGTGATAAGTGACCTAGAGCCAGACATCCTGGAATGTGAAGTCAAATGGGCCTTAGCAAACATCACTACAAACAAAGCTAGTGGAGGTGATGGAACTCCAGTTGAGCTATTTCAAATCCTGAAAGATGATTCTGTGAAAGTGCTCCACTCAATATGCCAGCAAATCTGGAAAACTCAGCAGTAGCCACAGGACTGGAAAAGGTCAGTTTTCACTCCAGTCCCCATCTATTTCCCAAAGAACGGCAATGCCAAAGAATGATCAAACTACTGCACAGTTTCAATCTTCTCACAGGTTAGCAAAATAATGCTCAAAATGTTTCAAGCCAGGTTTCAACAGTACGTGAACCGTGAAGGTCCAGATGTTCAAGCTGAATTTAGCAAAGGCAGAGGAACCAGAGATCAAACTGTCAACATCCATTGGATCACCAAAAAAGGGAGAGAGTTCCAGAAAAACATATACTTCTGCTTCATAGACTATGCCAAAGTCTTTGACTGTGTGGATCACAACAAACTGTGGAAAATTCTTAAAAAGATGGAAATACCAGATCAGCTGACCTGCCTCATGAGAAATCTGTATGCAGGTCAAGAAGCAGCAGTTAGAACTGGATATGGAACAACCACTCAGTTCAGTTGCTCAGTCATGTCTGAATCTTTGTGACCTCTTGGACCACAGCAGGCCAGGGCTCGCTGTCCATCACCAACTCCTGAAGTTCACCCAAACAAATGTCCATTGAGTCGGTGATGTCATCCAACCATCTCATTCTCTGTCATCACCTTCTCGCCTGCCCTCAATCTTTCCCAGCATCAGAGTCTTTTCAAATGAGTAGGTTCTTCACAACAGGTGGCCAAAGTATTGGAGTTTCAGCTTCAACATCAGTCTTTCCAACGAACTCCCAGGACTTACCTCCTTTAGGATGGACTGGTTGAATCTCCTTGCCATCTAAGGAACAATTAAGAGTCTTCTCCAACACCACAGTTCAAAAGCATCAATTCTTTGGTGCTCAGCTTTCTTCATAGTCCAACTCTCACATCCATACATGACCAGTGGAAAAACCATAGCCTTGACTAGATGGACTTTTGTTGGCAAAGTATTGTCTCTGCTTTTTAATATGCTATCTAGCTTGGTCATAACTTTCCTCCCAAGGAGTAAGTGTCTTTTAATTTAATGGCTGCAATCACCATCTGCAGTGATTTTGGAGTCCAAAAAAATAAAGTCTGATACTGTTTGCACTGCTTCCTCTGTTTCCCCATCTATTTCCCATGAAGTGATGGGATAGGATGCCATGATCTTAGCTTTCTGAACGTTGAGCATGAAGCCAACTTTTTCATTCTCCTCTTTCACTTTAATCAAGATGCTCTTTAGTTCTTCCTCACTTTCTGCCATAAGGGTGGTGTCATCTGCATATCTGAGGTTGTTGATAACAGACTGGTACCAAATTGGGAAAGGAGTACGTCAAGGCTGTATATTGTCACCCTGCTTATTTAACTTATATGCAGAGTACATCATGAGAAATACTGAACTGGCTAAGTACAAGCTAGACTCAAGACTGCTGGAAGAAATATCAGATAAGAAATATCAGATATATCAGGTAACCTCAGATATACAGATGATGCCACACTTATGGCAGAAAACAAAGAACTAAAGAGCCTCTTGATGAAAGTGAAAGAGGAAAGTGAAAAAGTTGGCTTAAAACTCAACATTCAGAAAACTAAGATCATGGAATCTGGTCCCATTACTTCATTTCAAAAAGATGGGGAAACAATAGAAACACTAAGAGACTTTATTTTCTTTGGCTTCAAAATCACTGCAGATGGTGACTGCAGCCATGGAATTAAAAGGCTCTTGCTCCTTGGAAGAAATGTTATGACCAACCTAAATAGCATATTAAAAAGCTGAGACATTACTTTGCCAACAAAGGTCCTTCTATTCAATGCTATGTCTTTTTCGGTAGTCAGGTATGGATGTGAGGATTGGACTATAAAGAAAACTGAGCTCCGAAGAATTGATACTTTTCAATTGCGGTGTTGGAGAAGACTCTTGAGAGTCCCTTGGACTGCAAAGAGATTCAACCAGTCCATCCTAAAGGAAATCAGTCCTGGGTATTCATTGCAAGGACTGATGCTGAAGCTGAAACTCCCATAGTTTGGCCACCTGATGTGAAGAACTGATTCATTTGAAAACCCTGATGTTGGGAAAGATTGAAGGCAGGAGGAGAAGGGGACGACAGAGGATGAGATGGTTGGATGGGATCACCATTTCGGTGGACATGAATTTGAGTAAGCTCCAGGACTGGTGATGAACCTGGAAGTCTGGCATGTTGCAGTTCATGGGTTCACACAGAATCAGACAGGACTGAGTGGAACTGAACAGAACATTTTTAGAAGTGAAAAATTTTATAGGCAATATATTAAGGAATAAGTTAGTTGCAAAATAAACATATAAGAACAAATGCTACCTTGTAAAATACCTCAAAATACACTCTGAGCTCTTTAAGGACAGGGACCTATTGAATATATTTTAAATCCTACTTAATATTAAAAATCCTATGGACAGAGTAACCCGAAGGGCTACAGTCTATGGGGTCACAAGTGTTGGACATAAATTTGTGACTAAACCATCACCACTAATATTAAAGCAATTTCCTCAACAGCAGTTACTCTATAACTGTTATTGATTTATGAGTTATTCAACAATTACTAAAATTCTATTACTAAATGCTTACATTTTAAATTATCAATCACATCTAAAAGTACATTCAAATTAATGGTAGTGGTAAACATAAAATAGCTTACCATAATTAACTTCTTAATGGCATATGGAAAAACAGGAGTTGTTTTCCAAAAATGTAGGCATATGTTTTACCACTTCTTAAATTACTTTGTATCTTTGTCCAAATAGCATAATACATAATTTGTCATTTAGCATTTAGACAGATTCACAGATTTTTGAAGCAAGCTGCAAATAAATAAATAAATAAATAAAAGATTGCAGTAAGGCTAGGATATGAAATTTAAAGTCAGAGATGCTTCACTGTCACTAAAATAGTAATAAGAAAGAAATACAGATTAAGGATAGCCAGAGGATAGGAAAGACAATTTCAGGCTGTAAATTTAGTATGATATAAATTTCTCTAATTTTTGCCACACTAAAATAAAACATTCTATAGTGAGTATATATTTTGTGGCCCAGGTTCACAAAAGAGACTTAGAAGAAATTATTAAAAAATATTTATTGGCAAATAACATATATGCTATTATCAAGTATTAATGATGATTACTTCTATCTCAAAAACTGGTGATGGAGTGATATCATCAGACAAATGGTGTGGGGAACTGAAAATGGCCCTTCTTACCACCATTACTTTTGGTCTCCCTCGAGTCAGTTTTATAAAGTGGTAATGACTTTCAATAGTTTGCTTTATAGAATGTTAGATGTTATTGATCCCATGCTATAAATCAGCAGCTGGAGACCAAGATATGTCTCAAAGTAAAACAAACTATTAGTTTGAACAGGATCAGTGCATATCTAAATTAAAACAGCTATTATAATGCTTATTTAGAGTCAGACACAACTGAGGGATTGTGACTTTCACAGTCCACATTTGCACAAACAGCCTACATTTTTTAACAATATTAGAAGTTAGTATAAAAGAAAGAGAGTGGGTAAGTCTTTCGTAGCTGTTTTTTTAATGCTTATTTTTTATTTTAATGTAATTGCTTCACAGTGCTGTGTTAGTTGCTGTTCTACAATGAAGTCAATCCTCTATATGCATACATATATCCCCTCTGGGTGAGCCTCCCTCCATCCCACCCCTCTCTGCCATCACAGAGCACTGAGCTGAGCTCTCTGCACTTTATAACAGGTTCCCACTGGCCATCTATTTTCACATGTGGTGGTGTATGCATTATCTCCCAATTTCTGATCTCCCAGTTTGTCCCACCCTCCACTCTCCCCCCTCCCCACAGTGCGCCGGTACCCATTCTCTGTGTCTGTATCTCTATCCCTGCCCTGGAAATAGGTACATATGTGCAATAAAATAATACTCAGTCACTAAAAGAAACGAAATAGGGTCATTTGTAGAGATGTGGATGAATCCGGAGTCTGTCATACAGGGTGAAGTAAGTCAAAAAGAGAAAAATAAATATCATGTATTAGCACATGTATGTGCAATCTAGAAAATTAGTGTAGAAACAAGGGTAAATTTTGATATACCTCTTTGCAGTTTCAACAGAAACCTCTCTTTCTCTCATTTGTAACGTCTTGTGAAAAATATCCACATCTTGAATTTGTACATTGAGAACAAGTTGGCACTTGGTCTAAGAGTGATACATTTATTTTGCAATATTTCTCACTGTACATTAAAGATGAAAATATTCCTTCAGTTCAGTTCAGTTCAGTTGCTCAGTCGTGCGTGTCCGACCCTCCGCAACCCCATGAACCGCATCATGCCAGGCCTCCCCCTCCATCACCAACCCCTGGATTTCACCCAAATTGATGTCAATTGAGTCAGTGATGCCATCCAACCATCTCATCCTCCATCATCCCCTTCTCCTCCTGCCTTCAATCTTTCTCAGCGTCAGGGTCTTTTCAAACGAGTTATCTCCTTGCATGAGGTGGCCAAAGTATTGGAGTTTCAGCTTCAACATCAGTCCTTCCAGTGAACACCCAGGACTGATCTCCTTTAGGATGGACTGGTTGGATCTCCTTGCAGTCCAAAGGACTCTCAAGAGTCTTCTCCAACACCACAGTTCAAAAGCATCATATTTTCTGCACTCAGCTTTCTTTATAGTCCAACTCTTACATCCATACATGACCACTGGAAAAACCATAGCCTTGACTAGATGGACCTTTGTTGGAAAAGTAATGTCTCTGCTTTTTAATATGCTGTCTAGTTTGGTCACAACTTTTTTTTCCAAGGAGTAAGTGTCTTTAATTTAATGGCTGCCATCACCATCTTCAGTGGCTTTGGAGCCCAGAAAAATAAAGTCAGTCACTGTTTCCCCACCTATTTGCCAACTTGAACGTCTGGAAATTCACAGTTCACGTATTGCTGAAGCCTGGCTCCTAGAATTTTGAGCATTACTTTACTAGCATGAGCCGTGAAGTGAAGTGAAGTGAAGTCGCTCAGTCATGTCCGACTCTGCAACCCCGTGGACTGTAGCCTACCAGGCTCCTAGGTCCATGGGAGTTTCCAGGCAAGAGTACTGGAATGGGTTACCATTTCCTTCTCCAGGGGATCTTCCCAACCCAGGGATTGAACCCATGTCTCCCACATCGTAGGCAGATGCTTTACTGTCTGAGCCACCTGGTTAATTCTGATGTTGCTTAAGCAATTGCTAATCATAATCACCCAGCATTCAGGACTTCTTAGTTGCTTATAAATACGAATGTCAACGCTGTAATAGCTGACTCATCATACTAAAATACAAAATAAGTGCCCTTCCAAGATTCATCTTGCTTTCCTGAGCCAATTGATTTATGAACTATCTAAAAAAATTAAAGATAAAATACTTAAAAATTATTATGTGCAGTAATTGCAATATTTTTAGCTCTCAAGAGTGAAGGGACAAAGATATAATTAAAATACCTGTTTTATCACTATTCATCATTATCTTCTCTATACATCTGTTGCTGTTTTAGTGACTGGAGATTTTCTGAATGGTATCCTGAGATGTTTAAATAATATATGTTAGCATCTCTATGGGGGCTTACCTGGCAGCTCAGCCAGTAAAGAATCCTCCTGCAATGAAGGAGATCCTGGTTCAATTCCTGGGTGGGGAAGATTCCCTAGAGATGGGAGAGGCTACCCACTCCAGTATTCTTGGGTTTCACCTTGTGGCTCAGAAGGTAAAGAATCCACCTACAATGTTGGAGGCCTGAGTTTGATCCCTGGATTGGGAAGATCCCCTGGAGGAGGGCATGGCAACCCATTCTGGCATTGCTGTTTGGAGAATCCCCATGGACAAAGGAGCCTGGCTGCCCACAGTCCATGGGCTTGCAAAGAGTCAGACATGCCTGAATGACTAAGCACAGCAGGACACAAAGCCTTCATAAGGATGCACTGCTTAGGGATTTGAGAACCAGCAATTATTATTATTATTATTATTTGTTTCCAAATTAGCTAAATCGTATAGACCTTTTGTGATGTACAGTATTCTTAGAAATGTTAATTGGTGCCTTATTCTTTTAATAAAGAATTGTTATAATGAAATCTACACTCCATTCTTAGAGATCCATAAAGATTATTAGCATCTATTAAAAGAAAATCTCAGGAGTCTTGCTGGTAAATTTAATTGTGTTAACATTTGGTTAGGGCACAAACACAACAATAACAGCAAAATTATTATTTTTTTTTCCCTACAGTGCCAATTAATATCCTAAGAAACAAAAAGATTCTGAGGAACACTGATAGAAGCATGTAAGGAGAGACTTTTTTGTTCTCTGGGGTTCCAACAAAACATTGTAAAGTGAACTGAAGCATATTGTGGGAGTGGGGAATAGAAACTGCTTTTTTTTTCTTCCTTCATTTATTCTGGTTTTCAATATCCTCGCTTGCTTGTGATTAATTCCACTTTGTGTGGAAAAATGACAAAAAAACAGTCAGTATTACTGCTAGAACTGATTGGCATTTTTTACTTCATAGGTTTGAAATAAATGCAGCCATCTTTAACAAAAGAAACAGAAGTGTTACTACTGGCAGTAGAATATATATGTATACATAATACACATTGTATGAAATATACTGTAGAGAGCCAATTTTATTAAATTTATTACTTGTTCCTTTGAAAATAAGAAAAATACAATGTAATAATAGACTTCTTATTTTATTAGTAGCAAATTATCATAACTCTTTTAATTATTTCAAGACTTCATTAAAGTGCTCTTTCATGACCATATACTATGCTTTATGATAATCTTGTGTCATTTTTAGAAGGAATTAAATTAATGTTTTTAGTAACACTTTTAACCTTCCATGAGTTAATTCTGCACGGTAAATAATATAATAATTATATTTGAAAGCATCCTTTAATTGGCCATCACACTAATTCTTTTGTAGAGTAATAAATTAGGCAAGCCATTTCTATTATTTGTCCTGTGTACAAGGCAATTGCATTTTCAGCATATTTGAAAAAGGAATCTTAATGCTTAAATTAGCATTGTTCCACTAAATTAATTGTAAAATACTTAAAAACAAATGCCTACCTCTGGCACTCTGGCATTGCACTTTTAATTCAACTGTGTGCTCTCACATGAATACACTATGTGGAACTTGTAAAGTGGGCGTGCTCTCTAGTTGGATAATAGACAATGATAATGAAATGCATGAGATGTAAAACTAAAAAAAAAAAAAATCCATAATGCATGAATGCTACGTAATGATATGTTTACTTGGAAATTTGACAACCTCTTATGCTGAAATGATTTTAACAGAGTTTGGGATAGAGACAGGCATTTAAGTTCCTTATATTTTAGTAGATTACTGAGAGCTATTCAATATATTTTTAACTAACTGTATAGGGATTAAAGTTAATTAACAAAATAAGCATAATGCTTTTTACAATCAATCAGAGAGCTTGACACAGACAAATGATGCAACTTCCAATTACAGAAACTGAAAGTCCATCACCCTACTTCCTCATGGAATTTAAAAGCCTAGAGTAGTGAGGTGTGGGTGGCCAAGAGAAATAGAAACAATCACTTCTCCAATTAAAAGTAACAAAAAGAAAATTCACATATGCCCATAGAAATCTAAGGCACATTAAAATATTCTTCTGTGAAAAAGCACACTATTGGGAACACAGAACAATAGAATATTAAATGTGAAATTATACTCAGATATATTTGGCTCAGGTTTAAGAATAATAGAAGGCAAAAATGGGCTTTGAGGAAAAATATACTCTATTGTTTTCAACAACAGGAAGATAAATCACTTATTTTTAACTACAATAAATTCATAGAAAATATGTTTAATGATACTAAATCAATTTGATAGATTATTTCATAATTTGAATAGTAAAATACCACTAGTATAAAGGGGTATGTTGTGTTTCATTAATAATAACATGATTTTTTTCAATTTTAGCATATCTGAATTAAGAATATATCTTATAACATTAGGATAAGAAGTAGAATTTGAAATGTAAGTTGCTATGAATAATAGAATAAACTGTCATATATTTAGTCAGGTTAAGCAATAGAATATTATCCTTATTGCAGATCTCCTGTGCATTCAGCTGTAGCATCTTCCTCTCACTATAGTGAAGGTTGGCATAAAATGATTTTATAATTTTCCTTCTTTCATTATAATTGAATAAATGTATTATATTATGTATTACATATAAAAATTATTCTCCAAATAGATAGTTTGGTAATGTGTGGTTTTTAACTTTTTGAATTTTTTAAAATAATTTTTGCAACTTTTTCACTTAATGCTCTGGTTCTGAATTTCACTTATTTAGAAGTCTGTAACAGTAGTTGCTATGGATTGAAGTGTTTCCTCAAAGCTCACATGTATAGCACTAACAGCCAATGTGACTATTTGAAGATAGGACCTTTAAGGGGGATAATTAAGGTTAAATGAGGTCATAAGGGCAAAGACCTAATCCAATAGGACTGCTGCCCTTATAGGAACTTGAAGAGACACCAGAGTTCTCTTTCATTTTAATACCAATAAGTCTAACAGGAGAAACCAATAGAATATATAGCTTTGGAAAAGTCTGAAAATCTGTCTCGAACACTGATCCCTATTTTAAGCAGTTTTATTTAGAAAAACTGCAGTGACTGTATGTTAATTTGAATATCTAGATTGTACAATAATTAATTTGAAAACTCCCTTTTTGATGTCCTCTAAGACTTGGATTTTATGTATATGCATATTATTCTTTCTTAGACCTCTAACTTCATACTGAAGTTGAGCAGAAATATGGCTTACACTTTCTCTCAAATCATCCTTGGAGTCCAGATGGGTGCTGGACCTGTGAGCTAACAAGCAGATTATTGGTAATAGCACCTCTTAAATCTGGAGACCTTGCAATTCTATACAGGATAGAGGTGCTCTACTTTTCAACTCTTTCCAGAAATTTGACCCCAGGTAAATCAGTGGGCATTGTAGGAGTGATCCATCTATCATTATCAGTATTAAACTTTATTTAATTCAGAGGAAGTTCAGTTCCTCAGGATTGGTGATGAGATGCTGGAACATAAACATAATGCTGATTTGTGGAAGGATAGGTCTTGCTCCTTTCTCTGACCAGTAAGATCTTTTGAGCAGAACTGCATTCTAAGAGAGCTATTTTCAATTCTTCAGTGTTCAAATGTGCACTTGAACCCTTAGACAAGAGGATATTACATTATATTGTAAATGCTTTGCTTTCTGAAGCGACAACCTCATCACTCTTGAAAGAACTAAATCTTTTAGTAAATATGTCATACTCACATGAATCAAATGAATGTTTAGAGAAGACTTAATTTAGTCAGTATTCTGTGTCTCAGTAATTTTTTTGAATGACTGTGTTCAGTTCAGTTAAGTTGCTCAGTTGTACCCAACACTTTGTGACCCCATGGACTGCAGCATGTCAGGCCTCCCTGTCCATCACCAACTCCTGGAGATTATTCAAACACATGTCCATTGAGTCGGTGATGCCATCCAACCATCTCATCCTCTGTTGTCCCCTACTCCTCCCGCCTTCAATCTTTCCCAGCATCAGGGTCTTTTCAAATGAGTCAGCTCTTCGCATCAGGTGGCCAAAGTATTGGAGTTTCAGCTTCAACATCAGTCCTTCCAATGAACACTCAGGACTGATCTCCTTTAGGATGGACTGATTGGATCTCTTTGTAGTCCAAGGGACTCTCAAGAGTCTTCTCCAACACCACAGTTCAAAACTATCAATTCTTTGGAACTCAGCTTTCTTTATAGTCCAACTCTTACATCCATATTTGACTACTGCAAAAACCATAGCCTTGACTAGATGGACTTTTGTTGGCAAAGTAATGTCTCAGTTTTTTAATATGCTGTCTAGGTTGGTCATAACTTTTCTTCCTAGGAGCAAGATTCTTTCAATTTCATGACTGCGGTCACCATCTGCCATGATTTTGGAGCACAAAAAAAGTAGTCTTTTAGTGTTCCCATTGTTTCCCCATCTATTTGAAACGAAGTGATGGGACCAGATGCCATGATCTTAGTTTTCTGAATGTTGAGTTTTAGGCCAAATTTTTCACTCTCCTCTTTCACTTTCATCAAGAGGTTCTTTAGTTCTTCACTTTCTGCTATAAGGGTGGTGTCATCTACATATCTGAGGTTATTGATATTTTCCCGGCAATCTTGATTCCAGACTGTGCTTCATCCAGCCCAGCATTTCTCATGATGTACTCTGCATATAATCCTTTTGTGTAGATATAGTCAATCTTCATTCTGGGAGTAGTTTAGACCTCCTTTCAGGTAGGGCATTCTGAAGTCTTTGCTTGTCCCCGGGGCTCAGTGGGGTCACTTTACTCTTTTATGGAACTCAGGTGTCTCAAAACTCTTAAGTACTCCCTGTAGCTGTTCTTTCCAGGTTATTATTTTTTCCCCAGAGTCTCTTCTTCACTTGGCCTCATGAAGTCTCAACCTATGACTGCATAGCTTAGTGTATAGCAATAGTTGATGGTCTCAGATATCACAGTGGAAAGAAAAGCAAACTAGCTGAAGCCTACAATTTCCTGAACTGCTTATTTGTTTGGAGATACATTTCCACTTCAACTTAGAGACAAAACAGAATGCAAAAGAAGATGGATGACTCATTAACAGATATTAGATAGGGTGTATCAGAATTACAGAACATGAAGGAAGATGAACTTTACAGAACAGAATAAAGAGACCCAGAGGAAAATTCCATAAATTTGCCTAACGATCTCTTGAGTTTTGGTCACATACTAAGTGCAGAGGAGGAAAAATAATTTCCCTTCTGCCCCTTTAGGTTCTTTGCAGACATCTCCTTATAATATGAGACATTAACAGGACAAAAGCAAATCAATTATGTGTGCATGTACTTATGGCAGCCCCACAATGATACGAGACTCACAATTTACTGAATCCAAGTTTGTATGACCCAGGCACAGTAGGGCCAAATGATACTGAAACTTCAGGGCTTGGGATAGAGAAAGGTTTATTGCAAGGCCATGTGAGGAGAACAAGTGATTCATGACCAAAAAACCCCAAAGTCCCAGAAAAATTTCAGGACACATTTTTAAGGGCAAGTTTAGGGAGGGGTATCCCAGAGTATGTGATCATTTCCTGCACAATTCTCTCATTGATTGATGGTTATTAAGGTACCAGAAAGTCTGGGGACTATGGTATTCGTGATCATCAAATAGTGAATTTCTTCCATTGGAGACAGTTTTTAGCACATGAAAACCCCAGGAACTATGCATAAGATTATTATTATGTATATGCTCCAGAGAGGAGCTATGGCAGAGAATGTGGGGGAAGGGTCTATCTGGGAACACACCATAATATCCTGCAAGGTTAAGAAAAGCTGCTAGATGATTGAGGCTTCCCTCAGTTTAGGAAAGGGAGAGGGACCTGGGGCTTCAAAAGGAGGAAGGAAATTCATGGGCAAATGTGAAGAGGAAATGTTTGGTAAGTAAATGTTGCCTGTCTTGCAGATAAGGCTCTCAGGTTAAAGAAAGAAAAGATCTCTAGTAATAACTCTCTTCCTGATAAAAACTCCCTTTTCTCATGCAAATTTCCTTTACAAAAAGATAAATTCTGAAGAGCATCTTGATGATGGTGAAAGAGGAGACTGAAAACCGGGCTTAAAACTCAACATTTAAAAAACTAAGATCATGGCATCTAGTACCATCGCTTCATGGCAAATAGATGGGGAACAAGTGGAAGCAGTGACAGAATTTTCTTTCTTGGGCTCTAAAATTCACTGTGGATTGTGACTGCAGCCATGAAATTAAAAGATGCTTGTTCTTTGGAGAAAAAGCTCTGACAAACCTAGACAGCATATTTAAAAGCAGAGACATTACTTTGCCAACAAAGGTCCAACTAGTCAAAGTTATGCTTTTCCAGTAGTCATGTATGGATGTGAAAGTTGGACCATAAAGAAAACTGAGCCCAAAGGATTGTTGCTTTCAAATTGTGATGCTGGAGAAGACTCTTGAGAGTTCCTTTGACAGAAAAGAGATCAAACCATTCATTCCTAAAGGAAATCAATCCTGAATATCCATTAGAAAGACTGATGCTGAAGCAGAAGCTCCAATATTTTGGCCACATGATGTGAAGAGCTGACTCATTAGAAAATATCTTGATGCTAGAAATAATTGGGGGCAGGAGGAGAAGAGTGTGACAGAGGATGATATGGTTGAATGGAACCACAAACCCAATGGGCATGAATTTGAGCAAACTCTAGAAGATGGTGAAGGACAGGGAAGCCTGGTGTGCTGCAGTTCACGGGGTCGCAGGGTCAGACATGACTTAGTGATTCAATAACAACTTTGTTTTTAGACTCCCTCCTGTGTCTGCAGTTGCCCAAAATAACCAGCTCAAAGTAATTTACTTGTCAAAGAGGCATATTTAGGGGACATTGTTCCTTCTACCCGACATAAAGATACAGCAAGAGTGAGGTGACCTCATTAAAGATCTGAAGCATTCCAGAAGGCCCTATCTTGAAGCTAAACTACTTCTAAAATAAAGGTTACTGTAAACTCATGCTAGTAAAGCTTAGAAACACGCCTATGGAACATGCTCAACTACAATTAAATTAACTACCTGTCAGAACAACACTCATTAAAGAATGTTTTCATAAAAGGAAGAAAACTCTAAACACTCAAAAATATAATATCTAATAAGTCTCTTAGATTTAACCAAATATTGTGCACTGTGGATATTAAATTTCTGAGTATTAATAACAATTTGGAACAACTAAAATTCTCATACCTTGTAATAAGATTGCAAATCAATACATCTCATCAACTTAATCATATGCTTACTCTGGCATTGGTGATTTAGTTGCTAAATTGTGTCCAACTCTTGCAACCCCATGGACTGTAGCCCACCAGGCTCCTTTGTCCATGGAATTTCCCAGGCAAGAATACTGGAGTGGGTTGCCGTTTTCTTCTCCAATTCTTACCATACAACTTCGAAAACCCATACCTAGATGTTTACCCAGAGGAAATATAGATAGATATCTACATAACAACTTGTACAGGAATTTGTATCAGTTTTATTGGTAATGTTCCCAAAATGGAAACATTCCAATTGCCCAACAGTATGTGAATGGTTAAACAAATGGTGGGATAGTCAAACACTGTACCCAGCAACAAAAATGAGCAAAGTACTGGTAGGTGAAACATGGATTAATAAAAAAAAAAAAAAGTAGTGCTGAACAAAAAGAACCAGACATCTAAAAATTGCCTACTGAATAATTCTATATCTAGTAAACCCTAGAAAATGCAAATATAGAGCAATAGGAAGTGGATAAGTGGATACTTGAAGGCATGAATTGAGAAAGGGTTAGAGATGTGCTGCCAAAAAGCAAAAAGTAAATTCCAGGGGGAGATGGAAGCACTCCATGCCTTGATTCAAGTAGCTGTTTAGAGAAAAATAATTCATCAGAGAATGATACAAAATGAGAAATTTCTATGACATTGCTTATACACTGAGGATTAAAGACAAACATGTCAAATTCACTTCCTTCCTGATATTGTTGCTTTGGTTCTTTGGGGACTGTTACTGAAATCATCATTTTCTTTTCTGAAGACTTAAAATGTTGACACAGGAAATTCTCAAACCTGAGACATTTTTGTGAAACTCAAATGCACATTTAAGGAAAAACAGCATAGCTTTAGATCCAGTTGGCTTCTTTCAGCATTTTTATTCCTCTTCATTAGAGAAATCCTAAAACAGACCTAGTCTTGGGGTTTGTTTCCAGATTGTGCAGTTTGTTCTATTTCAAAGCAGGAGCTTTTAAAACTGGACAGCTGTTTCATGAATGCCTCTCTCTAGTCACAGGAGGATGCTGCGACCATATGGACAGATGAGCTAAATCCCTTCAGTATTGAGAAAACAGGTAGTTGTGCATGGCCCATAGATGGAAATGTCTTGTTTGTTCAGAGCATTACAAGAATATTTATGAATAGCAAGAGGCCTGGATCTTTGTTTGCATGTGGATTAAATAGGAGGAAGGGGAGAGAAAGGCTTCTTTTCTATGAAAAATGTGTGAATCACAATACCTATTAGGTCTGCCCAGTTCTGAACTCTTGAAGTCAGTGGTGTCTCCCCCACACATGGGAATGCTGGGGAGAAGTATCCTTGGAGTTGCAGAAACAAGCAGGGTATTTGCATCAGGCAGCTGGAGGTTATATAGCTGAAGAAGTTATCCAAGTTCATCACTGAAGGGCACCAGGATCCTATCAAGAGGAATGGGAAAGATGTTCAGTTTCAAAGGATAAGTTATAGACCACAATTAAGTCATATGTCTAGGGAGATTAGAAAGAAGGAATTAGGAAGTACATGAAAGTCTTAAGAAAGTGATTTAGAACTATGATAATAAGTAGGGAATGTGAAATTGGCTTCCCCTTTTATAGAAAGCATTGCAATTTGTTCAGGAGGATGTGGTTACTCAGAAAAGTTGTATGTTTTTGAACAATGTTAACATAATCCTATGAGTCTAATAGGAAGGAATTGTGTGACAAGCTTTATTGTTGTTGTTAGTTGCTAAGTTTTTTTCTGAACCCATGGCTTCATAGCTGTATAGTAAGGAGGAAAGGAACAAAAGTTCTCCTCTACTCTTATGGGCTAGGGATTAAAATGGAAAAACAATGTGTCCTGAGGGGCAAGAGGCAGTGTGAAGAATCTACAATTTCATAAATAAATAGGAATTTTGTATAACTGAATTTATGTGAGTTGACTGCTCTGTTTGGTAACATCAGTAGGTTATCAGCAGGTATAATTTGGGAGTGACATTGTGTTCGCTGCAAGCTTGTCATGCCAAGGATTTCACAGTATAGCCTATGGGGAAGGCTGCTCTCAAACGGCCAGTTAAATGAAAGTGTTGATCAAATGAACCACATATTTGACTAGGGGTATTATGGTAAACCAGGAGCACAAATTTGTGTGTAGTCTAATAAAATAAGGTTAACTTTGGTGAATGAACTACCTTGGTCTCACTTCAAAACTGCATCATTGTGAAAAAGGGAGAAAACTGAACAGACACAACTACCGCAAGTGATGTTAACTCGAGGGTGATGCCATGACGCCTTGTCAGGAACAGATTGCCATCAAATCATCTTCACGTTTAACTTACATAAATTCAGTTGTACAAAATCTGTCTTTTTAATTTATACAATTATAGATGCTGTAAAGTTATTTTGAATATGAACTCTTTCTATGTTATAAAGTACATATTTTCCATCTATATACACATTTTACTGGGCCTCCCAGGTGACGCTAATGGTAAAGAACCCATCTGCCAATGCAAATGTAATTACAGCAGGTTTGATCCCTGGGTTGGGAAGATCCCCGGAGTAGGGAATGACAACCCATTCCTGTATTCCTGCGTGGAGAACCCCCTGGACAGAGGAACCCAGCGGGCTACAGTCCATAGAGTGGCAAAGAATGGGTACAACTGAAGCAACTTAACACACACACACGCACACATTTGACTATCCAGAGGTTTTTACTCTAAAATCAGGATTGAATCATTATATGCTTTTAATGGTGGTTAAAGAATATTTAGGGGAAAAAAAACAACTTTGAAAATATAAGGGATTTTATTTTTATATTCTCTAACCTTAGGAACAAAGTTATGAGGGAGAAAAAACAACAACAACAACAACAACAAAATACTTCAGTCTAATGAGAGAGAAACTAGTCATTAATTACGGAAGACACAGAGAATAGCACTAGAGCTGCACAGTGGCAAGGAGTATGAGAATTTTTAGGTTATTCTCAGGTGTCATAACCTTAGGCTGCTGAGTGATGTATTTATCAATCATCTTCTCAGACTTTTATCCTTCACTCATTTAATGTAAATCCTTAAGTACATAACATGTGTCAAGCTATTCTACTGTCTTGAGAAACAGTATTCCCGTGTTTCCTTGAATGGAGATATATATTAAATAAAAACACTCATCAAACAAACTATGATGAGAAATAAAGAAGATACAGTGTGGCAGCATGTTTGGCCAGAGAAGACGTTCTCAGGCGATTGTATCTGAGCTGAGATCTGAATGAACTGAAGAAATGAGGCATATAACTATCTCCAGGGAAGGGTACTCCAAGAAAAAGAAATCACAAGTGCAAAGTCTCTGGTGTAGAAACATTTTTGGTATGTTTACAGACCAACAGTGAGGCCCATACGGCCTCTGTAGAATGGGTGAGGAGCAGATGGGCAGAAACTGGATTTAGGTGGCATCAGAGGAAATGCCAACCCACTCCAGTATTCTTGACTTAGAAATCCCATGAACAGAGGAGCCTGGTGGCCTCAGTGCAAAGGGTCACAAAAGATTGGACATGACTGAGCTGCTAACAGCAACACAAAGGCCATAAACTAAATGACTATGGAGTCATGATAACTGCTATGGGTTGAATTGTGCCCCCTCCACCCAAACCCCTAATATCACAGAATGCACCTTCTTTGGAAATAAGGTCTTGGCCAGTGTAATTGGTTAAGGTGAAGTCACATTGGAGTAAGGTGGGTCATTAACCCATTATGACCAGTGGCTTTATAAGGAGACATTCTTGTGAAGACACAGAGACAAGTATATAAATGTCAGTAATGATGAAATCAGAGATTGGAGCTGTGCAGCTGTAAACTGAGAACCACCAAAGATTGCCAGCATCTGATCCAAAGACAAGAAGAAGCAAGGAAGGATTCACCTATAGGCTTCAGGAAAAGATTGCATGGCCCAACCACCACATTGATTTCTGACTTCTGGTCTTGAAGAAAGGCAATGTCAAATAATGCTCAAACTACCACACAATTGCACTCAACTCACATGCTAGTAAAGTAATGTTCAAAATTCTCCAAGCCAGGCTTCAATGATATGTGAACCATGACATTCCAGGATGTTCAAGCTGGATTTAGAAAAGGCAGAGGAACCAGAGATCAAATCACCAATATCTGTTGTATCATTGGAAAAGCAAGAGAGTTCCAGAAATATATCTTCTGCTTTATTGGCTTCATTGAAGTCTTTGATTGTGTGGATCACAAGAAACTGTGGAAAATTCTTTAAGGGATGGGAATACCAGACCACCTGACCTTTGTCCTGAGAAATCTGTATGCAGGTCAACAAGCAACAGTTAGAAGCAGACATGAAACAACAGACTGATTTCAAATTGGGAAAGGAGTATGTCAAGGTTGTATATTGTCACCCTACATATTTACCTTAATGTGAAATGCCAGACTGGATGAAGCACAAGCTAGAATCAAGATTGCCAGGAGAAATATCAATAACCTCAGAAATGCAGATGACATGACCCTTATGGCAGAAAGTGAAGAACTAAAGAGCCTCTTGATGAAAGTGGAAAAGGAGAATGAAGAAGTTGGCTCAAAACTCAACATTCAGTAAACTTAAGATCATGGCATCTGGTACCATCACTTCATGGCAAATAGATGGGGAAACAGTAGAAATGGTGACAAACTTTATTTTTTGGGCTCCAAAATCACTGCAGATGGTGACTGCAGCCATGAAATTAAAAGATGCTTGCTCATTGGAAGAAAAGTTATGACCAACCTAGACAGCATATTAAAAAGCAGAGACACTACTTTGCCAACAAAGATCCATCTAGTCAAGTCTATGGTTTTTCCAATAGTCATATATGGATATGGGTTGGACTATAAAGAAAGCTGAGTGCTGAAGAATTGATGCTTTTGAACTGTGGTCTTGGAGAAGACTCTTGAGAGCTCCTTGGACTGCAAGGAGATCCACCCAATCCATCCTAAAGGAAATCAGTCCTGAATATTCATTGGAAGGACTGATGCTGAAGCTGAAACTCCAATACTTTGGCCACCTGATGGGAAGAAGTGACTCATTGGAGAAGACCGTGATGCTGGGAAAGATTGAAGGCAGTAGAAGAAGGGGATGATGGAGGATGAGATGGTTGGATGGCATCACTGACTCAGTGCACATGAGTTTGAGTAAACTCCAGGAGTTGGTGATGGACAGGGAGGCCTGGCATATTGCAGTCCATGGGGTCACAAAGAGTCAGACACGACTGAGTGACTGAACTGAACTAGACTCAACTAGTCTCCAGACTCCTGTGAAAATAAACTTCTGTTTTATACTACCGAGTTTGTGGTATTTTGTTACAGCAGCCCTAGGAACTAATACAGTGCCGTTTATATATGTGTGTATAAAGAGACCTCCCCATGACACCACTGCTAAAAAATTTGCCTGCCAATGCAGGAGACAAAAGAGATGCGGGTTCAATCCATGGATCTAATCCCTGGGTGGGGAAGATCCTCTGGAGGAGGAAATGGCAACACACTCCAATATTCTTGCCTGGAAAATTCCATGAACAAAGTAGCCTGGTGGGCTACACAGCCCATGGGGTTGCAAGCTTGCTTTGGCCTCCAATGAAGAGAAAGGCCCTAGAGACTGAGTGAATAGTCATGCCTAAACAATGGAACCTCCATAAATACTCTAAACAACATGGGGTCAAGCAGCTTCCAGAAGTGTGGCATCCTCTGCTGTGACAGAACTCCTGTCTGAATACCCATCAGGACCTCTCCCTCCATATCTCTTCCTCTGGCTGTTCATTTGTATCCTTTGTGTATAAAGAGAGAGAGAGAGACAAACTTTACATTTTAGATAGGTTTTAGATTCAAACAAAATGAGGTGGGAAATAAAGACCATCCATATGGTCTCTGTTCCACACATCCACAGCCTTCCACACTGTCGATATCCTTCACCAGAGAGGAATATTTTAATCAATTAATGAACCTACAGTGACACATCATTATTATCTAAAATCCATAGCTTACCTGAAGTTTCACCCTTGACATTGTACATTCCATGGATTTCAACAAGTGTATAATGACATGTATCCACCAATGCAGTATCATACAGTATAATCTGACTGGCCTAAAACTTTTCTGTGACCTGTCTCTTCATCTTTCCCATAATCCCTGGAAACCATTTATCTTCCTACTGTTTCCATAGTTTTGCCTTTTTCAGAATGTCGTAGAGTTGAGATGTTCATTTGTAATAAATTTCCATAAAAAGGTTTCCTAACAATGGCACTTTAGATGGTCCAGGCTGGATACTTATGATTGTAGGGGCTGTTCTATGTTTGTTGGATATTTAGCAGCAATATCTCTGACCTTTGCTTTCTGCATGCCAGAGCAACACTTCACCCTGGTTGTTGACAATTGAACATATCTCCAGACATTATCAAATGCCCTCAGGTTAAAGGCAAGGTCATCCTGTTTGAGAGCTGCTGATTTATATTAAGAATTGGATGATTTATAGGTTATTATAAAACTATGTTTTTTGATTTGTGTTAAAAGGGATTCTAAAATGCTGAGGAACTGTTTGAAAAGAAAGGAATTACTATCTGAGTTGGCAGAAATTTAAGGTAGAACAACAAAGGACTAATTTATTTTGCAGACTATTTTTTATGTTATTTACTTAATTTTATTTACTATTAATTTTATGTTATTTACTATTTATTTATTTTACAGATTATTTATTTTATGTTATCCTTCCAGTTAAGGTTTAATTGAAGAAAATGTTTCACAGCTAAAGCATTAAAAAAAAAAAAGAAAAAAAAACAGAAATTATATAAGGCCAAAAATCATCCATAAGTCATTTAGTTTATTTTGTGTCCATGGCAGGGGAGGCGGGGTGGAATACCGAAATTTAAGAAGGAAAGCGCAAACTAAATTTCTGATATTTATCTAATTTAGTGAAATCAATAATTAAAAGTTTTTAGTTTCCCCATATTTTGAATGTTATGTCAATTTGTGGGGGAAAACCAGAAAGAAAGAAGAAATGATAACTTTTCTGCTTTAAGGATAAATTTTAAAAAATAATGTCAATTATATAAATACTATCATTAAAACAGAAATTACTTTTGCCAAAAAAAAGAGATCTAACATGAAAATAGAAAATGATCTTAGATGAGATTTTTAAAAGAAGCTAGAAATTTTGTTATAATTAAAATGCTGTCTCAAGATTTGATTAAGCTTAATAAAAATTCAAAGGATAAGAAACTTTTAAAACAGTGTATTTGTCTTTGGGGTGGGGTTAACAAGAATATATTTTCAAAGTTTTTTTAAGAGAGTAGATTTTATTAAAATATATATTAAAAAAGAATTTTAATATTCATGTATAGCCAAAAGAAAAATGAGAACAAAAGAAAAAAGAAGACGTACTATGTATAAATCTTCTGTTTGCAGAACTATATGCTACATTATCTCAGATTATAGAGTTTAATTGGAAGATTCTTTGGAAATAAGGGGAACTAGAAACGTCAAATGAAAAGAACACTGTTTATTGCCTTTTAGCATGCAATATAGCTCTAGTTGCTAGTATCTTAGCAGCATACTAGCAATTCTAGAATTTACTATGCCCATGACTCAGATTTTCCATCTATGCTTCTCTGTCTCTAGATTCTTAAAAATATCAATACACTATTAACCACGGCACCATCTTCTCCACATCATAGCCTTTGATTTTCTGCACTTCTAATGCTTCATGTATTGTGCTTATTTTAGTCTATGTGTTCCATCTTCCACCAAAACTATTAGGTCGGATTGCTCAGAAAAATATATGATGGATTTTATCAAGTGACTCAAGAACAGCAGCACTCTCCAGCCACACCACAAACTTTAGAGACTTGAGAAAAGGCAACCACCAAAGATTGATTAAGGTGTATTTAGTGTGTAGTTCACATGGGCAAAGTATGGTTTATGCATATAGAATTCACTAGAACCATGTAGTAAGACTCACATTTCTCAGAGGAAGACAATGAAAGTAGAAGCCTTTAATCCCATCCATTACTCCACTGAAATTATATCAGCAAGAAAAAAATGATCTCTTATTATCATCCTTACAAAAAAAGTCCTACTCAAAAATAAATGGAAGCTTCTCTGAAGGTTTTAAGTATTTTCACCTTGCACAAGAATATTAGGTAATCAGCCACGACAAGGAGATCAAGCCAGTCAATCTTAAAGGAAATCAACCATGACTATTCTATTCATTGGAAGGACTGATGCTGAAGCTGTTAACTCCAATACTTTGGCCACTTGATGCGAAGAGCCAACTCATTGGAAAAGACCCTGATGCTGGGAAATATTGAAAGCAGGAGGAGAAGGGGGTGACATGTTAGATAGCATCACTGACTCAACAGACATGCATTTGAGCAAACTGGGAGATAGTGGAGTACAGAGGAGCTTGGTATGCTGTAGTCCATGGGGTCACAAAGAATAGAACACAATTTAGCAGCTGAACAATAGTCACTATGTCATTCATTGGATTTTTTAACAGCTTTATTGAGATAAAATTCACATATCATAAAATCCATCTTCTACAGTGTATAATTCAGCTTTTTTTTTTTTTTTTTTTTTTTTGGTATATTTCACAGCATTATGCAGTACTTTTTTTTCCCCCTTCATTTTCATGTTACAAGTTACACATTAGCAACCACTTTCCACTCTTCCCTTCCCCTTCATCCCCCAGAACTACTAAGTCAGTTTTTATCTTTTTGAATTTGCCTCTTTTAGAAATATAACTGGAAACATATGGTGTGGAATTTTGTGACCGAGAAATTTCTTATCATTAAATATGTGTTTATGAGTATGGCAACATGAAATATAATGGTTACTGACTTTTTTCATTTACTATAATATTTTCAAGGTTTATCCATGTTGTAGCATATGTTGTGTTCAGTCACCCAGTTGTGTCCGACTCTTTGGGACCCCATGGACTGCAGCATGCCAGGGGTTTTAGCATATACCATCATGCTATTTTTAATGCTAATTATATTTAACTGTATGCCCTGTGCTCAATTGTGTCTGACTCTTTGTGACGCCATGGACTACAGCTCACTAGGCTCCTCTGCCCACGGGATTTTCTAGGCAAGAAGTGAGAGTGGGTTGCCATTTCCTTCTCCAGGGGATCTTTCATACCCACATCTCTCATGTCTCCTGCGTTGGCAGGTGGACTCCTTACTGCTCCCACCTCCTAGGAAGCCTATATTTAATTATATGGCTGTATCTTATTGTTATCCACTCATTAGTTAATAAATATTTGAATTGTTTTCATTTTTATTAGCATTAATAGTGCTGTTATAAATATTTGTGCTCATTTTTATTTTTTTAAGAATGTTTTCATAAAAATGAGGTGTATATCTAGAAATGGAATTGCTTGGTCTTACAGTTTAACATTTTGAAGAATGGTTAAAATGTTTTACAAAGCAGCTGTATTATTTTATATTTCCATCAGCAAAGAATAAGGGTTCCATTTTCTCTATTTCCTTGCCAAAACATTTGCTATGCTTTTCTTTTTTATTCATTTTAGTGCATGTGAAGTGGTATCATTGTTGTTTTGATTTTCATTTCCCTAATGACTAATGATTTTAAGTATCATTTCATGTGCTCACTGGCCATTCATATATCTTCCTTTAGTAAATATCTAATATCCTTTTCTAATTTTTACATTGGGTTCTTTTTTTCTTCTTGAGTTGCATGTGTCTATGTGTGTGCCTTTAATGTACATTGGGCAAAAGTTTTTTTATAAGATTTGAAAATATTTTGTCCCATTCTGTGAGTTATCTTTTCATATTTGATGTTTTTATTTTAAAGTTTCAAAGTAGTCCAGTCAACGTTTTTGTCACTCATACTTTTAATTAACACAATTCACTAAGACCTGCTTTATGCTTCTTACAGTTTAACCCTTACACTTGCCTGTGTGATCCAATTTGTATTAAAATTATTTCTTTGATTTTAAAACCTATTTATCCTAATGCCAATTTGAAAGTATAGATTGGATTTTTGGAAAGCTTTAATATGTTAAATATAACTGATAACATTATGATATAAAACATATATTATTACAGTTTTTACAGTTTTTTTCAGACAGTATCAATTAAATCTGTGTTAATATGCTTTCAAATATACCAATAGTAAAGACACAGGTAAATTAGAAAAGAAAGTGGCAGGATTTTAAATAAAGCAATCACATGACTAAGATATATAGTCTTTGAAAATATTTATATCTTTAGTGTTAAATTTCTCAGAAATACATTTTTACATTAAATAGAACAGTGGTCTCATATAACCTTACAATCAAAAATTTATGTAATCAACATCCTGATTAAGTTCAGGTAAAAGCACTTATTATATTTTAGGGCACATAAGAGGAAAGACATTTTATTTTTCTATTCACTTATTGATATATGTTCCACCTAATATGTTAGATACCACAAAGTATCTGTGGATACAACATTGAACAAAATAGACAAAAATCCTTGTGTGGGAGATAGTCAGTTAATCAAATAACTAAGGGATAGAACAATCCATGAGAATATCTAGGGTAGAAAGAAATGCAAATGCCACAGTATAATATGGTGACAGTCCTACTTGAAGAATAATAAAGCAGGCCAGTCTGGCTAGAGTGGAGTGAATGAGAAAGTCATTAGTAGCTAAGATCTGAGAGCTGAAAAGGTGTTCAGTTATACTGAAGCTTGTGGGTAAGGTTTTTTTATTCCGTATGAGAGGCAAAGTCCTTGAAGGGTTTTGAGAGGACTCATAATACTGTAATATTTATCTTTTAAAGGTTTACCCCACATATCATTTGAAAATAAACACTTGGAAATCAGGTTTAAACTAAAAACTGAAAATCATATCATGACTTTAATTATAGGTGGAGTAGCTATAGCATAAAAATACAATAAAGTCATTTATGAAATATCAATGTTGCAGCCCCAGAACTAAAATAATTATAAATAGTATTAATTTTCTCAGATAAAATGGAAAAATCAATTGCATTATATTCCTTTGCAAGTAATTATTTAAAATACTCTAGGCATAATCAGACATCCTGAATTAGGATATCTGCAGTAGGCTCTAGATCTAAGCATATGTTTTTAGAAAATGCTCCATGATTGTTTCTGATTTATGACACTAATTCGCAAATAAATCCACAAATTTATACCAAGAATTACTTATTCAGCAAGAAATTTCATGTAATGGCATTTTAATCCTGGCAACATTTTAGATAACCACACAAAGCATTTTGATATCAATCTTTGCCAAGTTCTTTGCTGAATTCAAGATGTTATGAAATTTGTGTCCCCCTAGCCCACTGACCTGATGCATACCATGGTGAAAATGGAAAGGCAATTACTTTCCTGTGAGTTTCACCATGTGAAATCATGTTGGAGCCTAGTGATCAACAATATAGTTGTGAAATGTTCACAAACTGTTTGATATATAATCTGTTTTAGAATTTTGCCAAAAATGCATGTCTAGCATTTCAGCTAAGTGATATGTAGTTTTAGAATCTCCTTACTTCCCATTTTGGAAAAATGCAATCATGTTTGTCCTCATTCTTTTGGCACTTTTTCCCTTTGCTCTCATTGACTATTGTTCTGAAAGTACACATCTAAGAGTCTTCTGTACTTTCGAATTGCAGACACGGACTCTCTTGTAAACATTACATTATTTTTACGTATTTTCCCCCACCTTTGCATCCATATTTGCAATAAGTTTTTAAATATACTTTCCCATTGTTAACAATTTAATTACATTCTTTTTCTTCTGGAGATGGTGAAATAAATTAGGGAGAAGCAGGAATATGTCCTTGCTCATCAACTTGTACTTAATTATTTATTTGTTCAATAATGTATATTTGCTTACTCTAAAATGTATTCCATTTTTATTTATTTTTGCCTTATCAACTCCAGTCATTGCTTCCATGACCTGTTAAGAAATGTCCAATTAACATTCTAATATCTCTAATTTTTCTCAAGCTATTTAAATTATGATCTCATAGAATTTGAATTCTGATTGTGGATTTTCTACGTGGTTGCTATTTTCAGATACCAACCCTCACAGGAGTATAATCAGCAAAAATAGCATTTATTAAAATTTATAGTTCCTAGACTCCAAGTATATATATCATTCTAAGAGTTTATCTCCTGCAATATTTAGGATATTTTAACTATTTCAATATATTATGTATATTTCCCAGAGATGTGCAATAATAAGATGCAGAGGTAAGATTTCTCATTCCTTTTCTTAAATTTGCTTTTGTTGCTTTTCTTTTTTTTAATTAATATTTATTTTAGTGCAGTTTTTTTTGTTTTTTGCATTTTTTTTCTTTTTTCTTTTTAATTGGAGGGTAAAACCTTCACAAGATTGTGCTGGTTTCTGCCATACCACAAGGTGAAGCAGCCAGTGCAGTTTTAGGTTCAGAGGAAAATTGAAAGTACAGAAAATTCCCATAAGCTCCTCTCCCCCTTCTCCAGTCACCCCTATTAACATCTTGCACTTGTGCTATACATTTCTTACAACTGATGAACCTGTATTGAATCAATATTATTAGATAAGTGTGTAGTTTGCACTAGGGTTTACTTTGCATGGTGAAAATGTCATTTTTTTTTAGAAACATATAGTGATATATATCTACCATTACAGTATTATGCAGAATAAATAGTTTTACTGCCCTAACACAAGCCCCTGTGTTCCACCTATCTATCCATCTATCCTCTCCCCTTGAGCCCCTAGCAATCATTTATCTTTTTACCATCTCCGTAGATTTTCCTTTTCTCAGAATGTCATACAATGGGTATCATTCAGTATTTGGCATTTTCAAATTGCCTCGTTTCAGTAAGCAATAGACATTTAAGCTTCCTCCAAGTCCTTGTGTGCCTTAATGGCTCATTTCTTTCTAGTGCTGAATAATATTCTGATATATAAATGTACCAGTTTGTTTATCCATTTATTCATTGAAGGCCATCTTGGTTGCTTCCAAGTTTTGACAGTTATGAGTAAAGCTGCTATAAACATTCATCCTGTGCAGGTATTGGTGTGGATGCAAGCTTTCTATTCTTTGGGGCAAATAACAAGAAACATGATTAATTATAGTTGAGAGCATGTTAACTTTGAAAGAAAATGCCAGACTGTTTTCCAAAAGTGTCTGTAGCATTTTTCATTCCAATCTGCAATGATTGAGAGTTCCTGTTGCTCCATATCCTTGTCACGATTTGATGTTTTCAGTATTTGAGATTTTGGTCATTCTAATAGATGTGTACTAGTATCTCACTGTGTTTTGATTTTGAATCTTCTAATAATATATGATGGCTTTCCAGGTGACGCAATGGTTAAAAACCCTGCTGCCAATGCAGGAGACACAAGAGACATGGGTTCATTCTCTTGGGGTGAGAAGATACCCTGGAGTAGGAAAAGGCAACCCACTCCAGTGTTCTTGCCCGGAAACTTCCATGGGCAGAGAAGTCTGCTGGAGTAGAGTCCATGGGGTCACACAGTTGGACATGGCTGAGCATGCATCTCTCTTCTTCCTCTAACAACATGTGACATTGAGCACATTTTCATATGTTAATTTTCCATTTGTGTATCTTCCTTGACCAAGTTTCTGTTCAGATTTTTTGCCCCCATATTTTAATTGATTTGTGTGTTTTCTTGTTATTGAGTCCTAAGAGTTCTATGTATTGGCTATACTATTCTACACACTTTACATATGCCATATCAGTTACTTGAACTTTTAATGTATTTTATTAACACTTACCAATTTGAATTTAGAATTGTATGATAAGCAGAGTATTTCTACTCAGCAAATCTTTGTCAATTATCAAAGATAATTTTATCATCTTTCATATGTACTTTCTTTTACAATTAAAAATATATTAAAATGACTGATAAGGCACATCAAATGAGGATTTTGAACTAAGATATGCTTTCATAGATATATACTTGTATACACATTCAAATTAGTATAACAAGCTATTACCAAGTGGAAATCTTTGTCAAATAAACAAGTATTTTTGAACAACTTACAAATGTGGGACAGGAGATTTTTTTTTAAGTACATTTTTTTTCTTTCAGAGAAATGAGGCTATAGGGCATGAAGAAAACAAATACCTTGTAGGTATCATGGGTGTTTTTTTTTTTTTTCCTTTAAAAGTGGTTTCATGTTGGAAATTCTGGGAAACATATTTTTCCCTCAGATTAAATACCTCCTTTTATTTTATTTTATTATTTTCATACATTAACCTCAAAGATACCTTTCAGCCTAAAGCCAACCAGAAATTTAATAAATTCTATATTCTTGGAGCATAAAATAAATTTTCTCAAATATAATGCTTTCTATAGAAGAAAATAACCAAGGAAGAAAAGCAACTGTTAACTCTAAACCTAGAGAGAAAAAAAATCTTTAAGATATATGTGTTTATTTATTTTGAATCTTGTTTTTATTTCTTGACTAACTGTTAAAAACATGATCTAAGACATATAATAAGACCAACAGAAATGATACTGAATAATTACCTAAACTTAGTTGTAAATTGCACTTCCCATAATAGTTTTGCTTTTTCCTGAAGCAGCTTTCTTACATATAGCAAATAAAATTTGCTAAAATCAATAAGAAACATTTTATTTAATTAAATTGATTTCTATAAATATTTTAGCTATGATCAAGTGTGTTAAGTGACAAAATATGAAAAATATACAAATATATTTGCCTAGATAAAGTTGCTTTTTTTCCTTCATCTCCTCCAGTTCTCATTAAAGGCAACATGAAATTTAACATAAAGAAATGGAAGTATATTTGTCAAAAATAGAGAGATAATATTAGCTTTGTTAATACACTATCAGTATTCATTGGTAGACATAGCTCTGATTTCCATCCTCCTTTCTTGCTTTGTCAGTTCCATGCTGATAGCTTGCATTTCCTGACTTGAGACATCTACTCTAAACTCCAGACTTTTACTCTCCACAGCTATAAAATTTCTTGTTAGATGTCTCACTGGTATTTTAAACTGAAATTGCTTCTGTTTCCACTTTTCTACAATCTCTCCTACCCAGTTTCATTTCTGCTTTCTGCTTTCCACATCACACTATGCAATCAATCCATCAGATTCTTTTTCTTATGCTCAAAAATTATCTTCAGTCTTTCCAATTATCAACTTCCAATTTTGCTCCCTAAGAATTCATCACCAGTGGGTTCTCCATGATTTTTTAAATATTGAATATTATGCCATAATGCCACTTAAAACCTTCTAATAGGCACACATGGCAACTGGAATTTACAATAGTTTACCAATTCTTATAGAATCTAGCAGTGTAAGCTTAATTCTCTACCACTCAGTTCAGTTCAGTCGCTAAGTCGCGTCCTACTCTTTGCGACCCCTTAAAACACAGCACACCAGGCCTCCCTGTCCATCACCAACTCCCGGAGTCCACCCAAACCCGTGTCCATCGAGTCAGTGATGTCATCCAACCATTTCATCCTCTGTCATCCCCTTCTCCTCCTGTCCTCAATCTTTCCCAGCATCAGGGTCTTTTCAAGTGAGTCAGTTCTATGCATGAGGTGGCCAAAGTATTGGAGTTTCAGCTTTAACATCAGTCCTACCAAGAAACATCCAGGACTGATCTTTAGGACGGACTGGTTGGATCTCCTTGCAGTCCAAGGGACTCTCAAGAGTCTCTGCCACTAGTCTTGATCAATGAATTACGTCCTAGTACTTTTAAAAGTGCCATTCATTCCAAGCTCACTCTAGTCTAATTTATTTATTTATATTTTTTTACATTTCTCAATCTTGAAAAGCAGTTGCATCCAGTCAAATGCTTGGATAATAAATTCTGGGTACGTTTTGGATTTGAGAAGACAGGATTTGTGAATGAGAACAAACTGCAAAAGCAAGTGTTTTAAAATTATGCAAATGTTATAATATTCACCTAGTTTTACTTATCATTGGACTATTTTTGTTCTTTTATTTGATATTTTTAGAAATCCAAAAAGTTGCTTTATGTTTCTTAAACATATGAAGCTCTACATTTTCCCAAGCATTTGTAATATTTGCCTATTTTAATTATAAATTTTAGGTTATTTGAGATACAGTTTTGCTTATCTGTTTTTAACTCTTACATTCTGAAAATGCTGTGAACCTTTTTAGCTTCTGAAAATACTTTGCACCTTCATTTGAAAAGCATGATTATTAGCAGTAGTAGCAAAAGTATTCTTCTGTTATTAGTTGAAGAGACATAATTTACTTATTATAGTATTTCCATACTGATAGCTATGCTTTTGATTGGCATTTCTCACCATGCATTATGTAGAATCAATGCCACTTAGTGAATTAGTCTTCTTTTTGAAAGTATATTTGTCTAATGACAAGTAAGAGGAGAAAATGATGATTCAATGCTTATCTGAGACATCTGAAATCATCATTATCTCTGCCATCATCTCCGAACAGGTAACACATTTAGGTCATGAACATTATGTTATCATCATCCTTAATGTATTCTGAATATCGACTACAGGACAAACTCTTCATGGCTGCCTGCATTAAGACACTTCCCCATCATGCTTAGATGTAATCCCTTGAAGTGATTATGTGTGAATAATTCAGAAAATTGCACTATGCTGGGGATTTCAAAGCCACATACTGAAATCCAATATCAGCTGCATAGAGTTGGAGCCAGTGTACTATATCTACTTTGGGATACCCTTGAAAAATACAGCTTTAGTGAGTTCATATTTCTTACTTATACTTTCAGTGCCAGGTAAATAGAAAACCATCCTAGAAACTTAAATATCATATGTGAATGATATCCCCAGATATTCAGCAGAAACAGAATTAAACTCAGAATAACATACAAGAATATAGAAGTATAAATATATCACTGGCACCAAATTAACCAGCAAATCGCTATATGTACCTAGAAAATTATCAGTACTTATGTTCTTATATGTATAAAACTGTGTATGTATAATATGCATATACATATATGTATAATATGCATGTTTCCATATGCATGGGCTTCCCAGGTGGCTCAGTGGTAAAGAATCTACCTGCCAATGCAGAAAGGAGGTGTGTGTTCTATCTCAGGGTGAGGAAGATCCCCTGGAGTAGGAAATGGCAACCCTCTCCAATGTTCTTGTCTGGAAAATCCTAGACAAAGGAGTCTGGCAGGCTATAGTCCATGAGGTCACAAAGAGTCAGATATGACTGAGGATGAGCACCCAAGCCTGAACATATATATACACATATGTGTATAATATGCATGTGTCCATGTGAATACATATGTATTCATATGCATATTCATATTAAATTATTTGTATTGATGTTTCATGGCTATAAAGTTCTATACTATAATGAAATATCAATATCTAAGAAAGTGATTGCTTGAAGATATTTATTTTCTGATGTGACATATTTGTATCTTTTCCCCTTTCAAGTAGCATTCCTTTAAAAAAAATTCCCCAAGTTTGAAAAAGCTCTACTGTAAAAGGAACTCAGAATTGTGCTCCCTAATATTGTAACTGTGAAGAATGATTCATTTCATCGTACAATTGGGATGAATATGGATAAATGCTGATCAAGGGCCCAGTTCACAAAAGTTTCAACTAGAAAATTGTTTCAATCCATATTTGGTGAGTTTGAAATTGCTATAATGTATTGGGATAGGCAATCCAACATGGACCCTTCTTTGTAAATGAAGTTCAGTTGAACATAGCCAAACTACACACTCTTGTGTTTAGATTATTGTCTATGGCAACTTTGGACTGAAATAGCAGAGTTAAGTGCAGGCACACCTTGGAGATATCAAAGATCTGGTTCCAGACCACCTCAACAAAGCGAATATCGTAATAGAGCAAGTCACAAAATTTTGCAGTTTCTCAGTGTGTATGAGTTACCTTTAAAATACACTATAGTCTATTAAGTGTGCAATAGCATTATGTTAAACAATGCACACACTCTAATTTTAAAATACTTTATTGCTAAAAAATGCTAACGATCATCTTACCTTTCAATGAGTCATAATCTTTTTGCTAAAGGAAGATCTTGGCTCCAGGATCTGATGACTGATTAGGACGGTGATTCCTAAAAGCTGGGGTTGCTGTGGTAATTTCTTAAAATAAGGCAACTATGAAATTTGCTATATTGCTTGACTCTATCACTCATGAAAAAATTTCTTCGCAGTAAGAGCATTTTATACACCGTATAAACCTCTTTCAAAATTGGAATCAGCCCTCTCAAACCCTGCCTCAGTTTTACAAACTTGATGTAATCTTCTAAATCTTTTGTTGTCATTTCAACATCTTCACAGCATCTTCACCAGGAGTAGATTCCGTTTCAAGAATCCTCTTACTTTGAAAATCCTCATCCATTCAAGTTTTATCATTGGATTGCAGCTATTCAGTCACATCTTCAACCTCCACTTTAAATCTAGTTCTCTTGCTATTTTCAGCATATCTGAAGTTGCTTCTGGGAGTTTTCAGCCATTCAAAATCATCCACAAGGGTTGGAATCAGCTAACTCATGTAAATATTAATAATTTACCATTTTCCCATTAATCACAAATGTTCTTAATGACATCTAAAATAGTGAATTATTTCTAGGCAGTTTTCAACTTTTTTTTTCCCCCCCCAGATCCATCAGAAGAACCACCATTTATGATGGCTATAGCATTATGAAATGTAATTTTTCTTTAAATAAGACTTTATTTCATTCTACAACCAGATTAAGCTCAATATGAAATTTATCTTAATATACATCAACCAGTAATACGGGTAACATCAGAAAATCTAGAAGATGTATTATATTAAAAGTAATAAAATATGATACCCATAAATGCAAATTTGGTTATAAAGTCTTCTTAGATGAGTAGTAAGAATTATTGTTGGGACTTGGGAAATCTATTTTTAAAAAACTCAATTTGGGCACAAAGTTTAAAAAGGTGCATAAAGCTTATGAGACTATATCTGTAAGCAATGATAACAGCGACAGCAAAAATCTATATGATTATTAGCCTTAGATTTGAGAGTCTTGATAATGATTCTGAAGAACAAAATGATTAAAAAGTAGTTCAGTTCAGTTCATTTCAGTCATTCAGACCTGTCAGACTCTTTGTGACCCCATGAACCACAGCACACCAGGCCTCCCTGTCCATAACCAACACCCGGAGTCCACCCAAACCCATGTCCACTGAGTCAATGATGCCGTCCAACCATCTCATCCTCTGTCATCCCCTTCTCCTCCTGCCCTCAATCTTTCCCAGCATCAGGGTCTTTTCAAATGAGTCAGCTCTGTGCATCAGGTGGCCAAAGTATTGGAGTTTCAGGTTCAACATCAGTCCTTCCAATGAACGATTTTAATTTAGCAACCAGTCTCAGTGGAGTAATCATTCAGAGAAGCAAGATTAGAATCTGGATCAATTGTAAAATATCTTATGGAATGATTCAAAACCCTTCAATTAGTATTAATACTTAGTGACACCCCAAATTACAGTAAGAATCAAGAGACTTCATAAGCATTAAGAAGTTGGATATATGTTACCTTATGGGAACCTTGTATTTCAGAGATAAAGGGAATATTGCCATTGCTATAGCTGTTGCTCCATAAATGGCTATTTTCTTCCTCTTATTTTTGAGGAAATTTTTGAGGAAAGTACGATTCTGTCAAAGGTAGAATACCTATTCCATTTGCTTTGATATCATGGATAAGTAAATACTGCAAAGAGTCATGACACTGAAATAAAAAATTGTGACAATGACTAGCCATTTCTTCTGTTGTTTTAAATAATTTTTTTTCCATGAAAAAAATGTGTAAAGAAAAATTTCACTTAAAGTTTTAATGTAACTCCAGCTGTCAGAGAATAGATACACACTAATTGCCAACTAATGCATGAATTAGCTGCTAAGGTATGGAAACATATTTTCAGTTTTATAAAAGTCATTATTATGCTCATCAGAAAAATAAAAACTGTTAGCTTACCGCTACAATTATAGATACTTATGGAAAAAATATTAAACATTTAAAAATGTGTTTAAATTGGTTATTATTATATTATTTTAAAGATATTATTTTATCATTATAAAATAATGTCACTATTAAGTCATCATGCTGCATGACAGCTGTAGAATTAGGAAATCAACACTACTTTGGAATGTAGTGTATGATGAAAACTAATATTTACAGTGTGATTGTCTTATATCCATGCAGCTTATAAATTCTTAGAAACCCTGGGATTATGAACGTAAAACTTCACTTGAAGAACTTGACCCTCAAATGGAAGTTCAGCTACTTGCCAGCTGAATACAAGTATTTGTGATTGAGCAAAGCCACATATGCCTGATTCTCAGGCTCTTTCCTGCTTTTTCTCTAGAAAGTTTCCCCTTGGTTATTTGGTCTGGTGAGAGTATGTACTTTAACAGATTTTTTCCAGATCACCTGCTTAGGAAACATTTAAATAATTTGTTACCAATGCTGAAGGTGGCAATATTATGAATATCACCTAAACTATGCTAACATTTCCTTTATTCTTACACAAAGTCAGAAATATGTGAATGATTCAAGATGATAACGGCATAACAGAAAAGATGGTCAGAAATAAGTTACATTCATGGAGTTATCAAAAGACTGGATTACAACAACACAAATCCAGAAAGAGTGAAATATCTTCACATTCTCTCAAGAATAACAGGATGCATTGCCTGATCTGGATCTCAGGACCACATAGAATTATTACGCAGTCCAAGATTCTACAAGTCAGGCCAATAAATTGAGAGAGAAGTCGTTGGAACAAAGAATAGCAGCTTTATTCAGTCTTCTCAGAAGACTGAGAAGATGGTGACTTAGTGTTTCAAGGAACCACCGAGGTTTGTATGCCGAGAAGAGAGAGAGGTGAGGAGGCAAAGTAAAAAAGGCATTAAATTGTTCCAAATATTCCACTAGACCCTGGAGGGGATGTGCTAATTTTTTCTTTTCCATAGTCACTCACATGTGAGACTGGTCAGATATTTCTGTAAGCCTAACAAAGGTATTTTAGTTTAACCCTCCGGCATAGGAGGCAGGTTTCCCATAGACAAGCCATTATGTCTTAAGTTATAAGAAACATATCTTTAGTGACTAATTGATAGAAAAAACATTTGAATACAAAGTCACCTTAAAGTAAAAGAGACAAATCCAATATGGTGTCAGATTTGTTCTCCCCTGCTACAGTCTTAGTCTCTTTAGGGTGGTTGTCTGTAGAAGAGACTTCAGAGATCTTGAAGCAATTGGAAGATTTTTCTTTATTTTTTCTTTCCATTTCAATTACTAGAAAACACACAAACACACACAATAATATTAGTAATGCATATCTCACATCTTCCTAGTTGTCAGAGTAAAATCAATTAGCACTAAATCATGCTTAAAGAATTGGAAGAACTCCAAGATAAAACTCCAAAATAAAAATATTCACAAAAATCAGAATGATAAAGCTACATATGTCAGTAAAGAATTTGTTAATTAACTAATTTTCAGCTGGATTAACTGTTAGCAGTGTCACTTAGATAAAATCGAATTTTTTTAAATAATTTGCTTAAATTTGAAAAGAATAATTTCTAGGGATAATCACTCAGATAGCAGCTTCTAAATTTATTGCAAACTTTAGCGTTGAATATGTCCTTCTTTTTCCTAAGCCTTGTATTTACTATAAAATTGGAAACCCCTAAGAATAATTTATAGCAACAATTCTAATCAAGATTATCTCAATTTAATTAAGTGATCTGGATCTATGTGTAAGAGCTCACTTTCTGAAATTTCAAATAGTAAACATAATATAAACTCATCTTGCCCCACAGTCAAAGTAAATCATGACTACTAAGTATAACTGCATCAAGAAATTTGTAGAAACAGACATAAACAAAAATTAGAACAAAGTCAGCAACCATTAGTCTTGATACTGTGATTTTGTTTATCCAATGGCATGAAGTCTATAAAACTTAAAAGAATGCTTAAATATATTCATTTGGAGAAGCATTAAAAGCATCCTTTTTCTTTCTTTCCAGGCTGCTGTCAGAACAGATTTCCTCAATATATTATAGCAACCACAACTAGCTAAAATAACACTTACTTCTTTGCAGTGTGCTAAGCTAAGATAAACTAACCTTGCTCCAGGTGACTCAGGAGTAACGCCACCCCCCCCCGCCCAAACCGCAAATCAGGAGCCACAGGAGATGCAGGTTTGATACCTGGTTGGAAATATCTCCTGCAGGAGGGCATGGCAACCCACTCTGGTATTTAGCTTGGATTATTCCAGGGACAGAGGAGCCTCATGGGCTACAGTCATAGGATTGCAAAGAGTTGGACACAATTGAAGTGACTTAGCCTGCACATGATATTGAGCACCTGAATGGTGTATAGCAGGGGTCCCCAAACTCCCCAGGACTGTAGAGCAGGAAACGAATGCCTGGCAAGAGGGTGAAGCCTCATGTGTATTACAGCCACTCTCCATTGCTTGCATTACCATCTGAGCTCTGCCTTCTGTCCCACCAGTGGTGGCATTAGATTCTCATAGGAAAATGAATTTTATTGAATTTCAATCACCCCAAAATCATCCCCACCCTTGCCTCTCAGTTCATGGAAAAATTGTCTTCCATGAAATGTATTGTTGTTGTTCAATCACTCAGTACTGTCCGACTCTTTGTGACCCCATGGACTGCAGCATGCCAGGTTTCCCTGTCTTTTACCATCTCCCAGAGATTGCTCAAACTCATGTCCATTTAGTCTGTGATACCACCTAACCATCTCATCCTCTGTCATCCCCTTCTCCTGCCTTTAATCATTCCCCACATCAGACTCTTTTCCAGTGAGTCAGCTCTTGGCATCAGGTGGTCAAAGTATTGCAGCTTCAGCTTCAGCATCAGTTCTTCCAGTGAATATTCAGGACTGATTTCCTTTAAGATTGACTAGTTGGATGACCTTGCAGCCCAAGGGACTCTCAAGAATCTTCTCCAACACCACAGTTAGGAAACATCATGAAACCCAACTCTGGTGCCAAAAAGTTTGGGAACTGCTGGTTTATAGCACTCAAGGATGCTGGGTCTACAAAGGGAGACCACAATATTTAAATGAAACTACTTGTCTCCAAGTTCTGTATATATTAGGAGATATTTTATATCAGCAGCCTCACCAGAAACCAGCATAAACAGAAAAAAGACTGGCAAAATTAATTTCAAAAAAGTTAATTAATATTAATCAAAATTCAACAATTAGGAAAATAACCAGATAAGGAAATTAAACTGAATAGAGTACAATTTAGAATTTAGAAAATCAATTACCATAAAAAGAGACAGAAATTAAGGCTGGATTTTAATCCGAAGATGATATACTGCCCATACTTATCATATCTACCCAGTGACATGTGCCATTTTCTATAGGTCATTTTTGTGCCATAGCTATGCGTATAAATTCCTCCTTGGTAGACAGATGTTGTGAATGTCAATGGCTCCATCTTATCCATTCTTTTATTAACTACCACGCTACTCATAGGTTCTTAATCAGTGAACAATTATTTGGCTAAACCCATTGCATAGAAACACTCCAGAAAGTTGTTAGTAAAAAACCTTATTAACCTGGTTGATTAGTGAGTTTACAGTTTTGTGTGCAATTTTTAAGGAAAAGAAAGGAAACAAGCAATGAAGAGAGGACACCCAAAAAATAGAGATTGAAGTAGAAATGACCAAAACATTAACGTCACATTTTATCTTGTCCTGAGCACCGAAAGTTATCCAATCCACTGCATGGGTTATTGCTATTATTAGCAGATTGTAGTTTCACAAGGAATATGTTACAGAAGGCCTTAGCGGAGCTCATTTCCAAGGAACTATTTGCTATAGATTACCAATATATAAGGGAAAATAGAAGTAAAAATAGAACAACATGCACTGACAAATGTTGAGTAATTAAAAGTCAAAGCAAAATATACACTGAAGCAGTTGGAAAATTGAGAAGTAATATTTCAATACAAAATATTAATCAAAATAATGGATTCCAGCATGGGACAGGGAAAATAAAAATAAAATTTTGCTGAAGCAGAGGATTCAAAGATGATCTTGACTAGAATCATTGCTTTAGCATTTGTCAACCACTGATTTCCTCAATATTTTAGTTATTTGGAGGTATTGCTTATGGTAAGAAGTCATTTCATCTTTGTCCTTTAATATTCCAGAGCATTTAAAAATTGTAATATCTTTGCTTTCAATGTTTTCCTTTTTTATTATACAGTTCTGTGTGATGTAGTAAGCCATAGTATCATATAAATATGATCAAAGTAAATTTACATCATCCATCAAATTTTTCCTGTACTCATTTGTATTGAGAAGTATAATAGAGATTTCACAAGATCCAAAAAATCACCATAATTGTTGTCCTCTAATTTGTTTCAGCTAAAATTTTGCTATGCTAAAACTAATGAATGGATATTAAATTGTCTTCATACTATTGCTCCTGACATACTGTATTTTCTCACATTCTTATGTTAATTTTTTGCAAATTATTTATAAGAATAAAAAGGGTCATGTATGTTATATTTTTTAAAAGATTAGTTGGAGGAATAACTTTAAAACACTCAGAGTAATATGTTATATTGATGAATGAGAGTTTTGCATTTTACTATTTTTAAAAATATATGTATATATACACACACATAGAGATAATGTATACACATATACGTAAAAGACAAATGAAGTACACTTTTCATTTAAATAATCTTAAAAAGTCAAGGCAGTATTCACTGAAATCCTAGGGATTAGTTCTGTTAGTATTAACCTTAACTGCTTATTTGCTTCAAAGTTAAAAGTTATATATATCTCCCAATTTCATGTAAATCACTGATTCAGAAAAATAAACACCGCTTAACGAATGATGTCACTAATATTAACAGAGCAAATATGAATGTTCACTGATTCTAACTGTTGCAATTCTATTTACTGGATTGAATTTATCATAATAGGTAGAAGCCATGCCTGGTTTATTGCATTATCACGTAAATATTGTACTACTGAAATAAATAACAGTTCTTTTAATCCTTACCTTAAGTGTTTGCCTGTATTATATCATTCAATCATCACTATAAATCTACTTAATATGAACTGCTAATAACACAAATTTGCAAGAGAAATATGAGGCAGAATATTTAAATAACTGTCCATGTCATATAGTTAATAAAAAACATAGCTCGATTTAATTCAGTCTAATTTTAGAGGCAGCACTTTTCACTGCTATGCTTAAGACCCTGTTAGGAACATTTGAAAATGCTTAAAAAATTTACTGTTATAAATAATCTTAAAATTTTCTACAATTTTTTCAGGCAATAGCTATGATTACCAATAATGCCTTCTCTGTTTTAGCATCAGAGGATGAATTGACTATGTGTCATTCCATATACAGTACCTCTAGCTTTTACATGACTTAAATATAACTATAAAAAATAAACTTGTATAAAATGGAGCTTAAAGCAAAAACCATTAGTCAGGCTGACTTATCTATCAACCAATGTTTGCTGTTTGTTTAGTCGATAAGGTGTATCTGACTCTTTTGTAGTGGTTTATAGCCTGCAAAGATTCTCTCTCTGCCCATATGATTCCCAGGAGAAAATACTAGAGTAGGTTGCCATTTCCTTCTTCAGAGGATCTTCCTGATCTAGGGATCAAACCCAAGTCTCCCACATTGTAAGCAGGTTCTTAATTGCTGAGCCACCATGGATTAGCAGACTTATCCCATGTGTTGAATTTACTGATGAAATAAAGTGTACTCTGACACCAGTGCTTGGGATAACTAGAATCTGTGCATCTTGGGTATCTACTAGTGACAGGAATATTCAATACTATTACCCAAGCTGGGCATTCGATATGCTAGCCAGGTATCCTGTGGTCCCATCAGGCATATCATCTAAGAGAGATGACAAATTACATTACAAAATAAACCTTTGTGAAACATGTATGGAAAAAAGAGGCCAAACCGTCCTGGCTTAGAGTATATAGGAAATAACAATGTTTCATGGGTTGATTCTAAACTATTTATTAATTTTATTCTCTGGGACCATTTTTTAAAATTCTTTGGTATAGCCTTCAGAAGCAATGAGCACAACATACCAATATAGTTTACTCTGATCGTGTTGTTTCGTCACTAAGTCACATCTGACTATTTTGCAAATCCGTGGACTGTAGCCTACCAGGCTCCACTGTCCCTAGGATTTCCCAGGTAAGAATAGTGGAGAGGGTTGGCATGCCCTCCCCCAGGTGATATTTCCAACCCATGGATCAAATCCACATCACTTGCATTGGCAGCAGATTCTTTACCACTGAGCCACCAGGGAAGCCCAATAAATTTTATACTTAACAAAAAATCAAGAACTATGTCCCTTTGCCCCCACATATTAAAAATAAATGAATAAATTTGCACAAAATATTTACTGACATTGACCATTTACTATCAAGTCTCTGTTGGTATCTAAAGTTATGTGCAACAATATGAAGCACATGTGCCAAAGAAATTTCAGCATTTATTCAAATTCAAGGGACTATTTAGGAAAAAAATTGCCTGCCGACCTGTTTGACTTATACATCTGTAGAATGACATTTACGTATTACTCTATGAAAGGAGACTCTTAATTTTGAACAAATATTTTCCTAAATTAACATGGTTCAATTCCAGACTTTTTCTAAATTGATTTGGCACATACAAACAGTCAAATGAAGTCTTAATATTTCAGCTCCATAAGAATTTAGTGATGATTATATTCTGCCAATTTTATTTTATTTTATTTTTTTTAAATATTATTTTATTAGTTGGAGGCCAATCACTTTACAACATTTCAGTGGGTTTTGTCATACATTGACATGAATCAGCCATATAGTTACACGTATTCCCCATCCCGATCCCCCCTCCCACCTCCCTCCCCACCCGACTCCTCAGGGTCCTCCCAGTGCACCAGGCAAGAGCACCTGACTCATGTATCCCACCTGGGCTGGTGGTCCGTTTCACCATAGATAATATACATGCTGTTCTTTCAAAACATCCCACCCTCACGTTCTCCCCCAGAGTTCAAAAGTCTGTTCTGTACTTCTGTGTCTCTTTTTCTGTTTTGCATATAGGGTTATTGCTACCATCTATCTAAATTCCGTATATATGTGTTAGTATACTGTAATGTTCTTTATCTTTCTGGCTTACTTCACTCTGTATAATGGGCTCCAGTTTCATCCATCTCATTAGAACTGATTCAAATGAATTCTTTTTAACGGCTGAGTAATATTCCATGGTGTATATGTACCACAGCTTCCTTATCCATTCATCTGTTGATGGGCATCTGGGTTGCTTCCATGTCCTGGCTATTATAAACAGTGCTGCGATGAACATTGGGGTGCACGTGTCTCTTTCAGATCTGGATTCCTCAGTGTGTATGCCCAGAAGTGGTATTGCTGGGTCATATGGCAGTTCTATTTCCAGTTTTTTAAGAAATCTCCACACTGTTTTCCATAGTGGCTGTACTAGTTTGCATTCCCACCAACAGTGTAAGAGGGTTCCCTTTTCTCCACACCCTCTCCAGCATTTATTGCTTGTAGACTTTTGGATAGCAGCCATCCTGACTGGCGTGTAATGGTACCTCATTGTGGTTTTGATTTGCATTTCTCTGATGATGAGTGATGTTGAGCATCTTTTCATGTGCTTGTTAGCCATCTGTATGTCTTCTTTGGAGAAATGTCTGTTTAGTTCTTTGGCCCATTTTTTGATTGGGTCGTTTATTTTTCTGGAATTGAGCTTCAGGAGTTGCTTGTATATTTTTGAGATTAATCCTTTGTCTGTTTCCTCATTTGTTATTATTTTCTCCCAATCTGAGGGCTGTCTTTTCACCTTACTTATAGTTTCCTTTGTTGTGCAAAAGCTTTTAATTTTCATTAGGTCCCATTTGTTTATTTTTGCTTTTATTTCCAATATTCTGGGAGGTGGGTCATAGAAGATCTTGCTGTGATTTATGTCGGAGAGTGTTTTGCCTATGTTCTCCTCTAGGATTTTATATTATGCCCATCAAATAGAAAATCTGCTAGATGAATTCCACTAAGAGACTTTTACTTTGGTTCAATTTATGAAACCAATGTTTTGAGTTTTGAGGTTTATTTTTTGAAGGTGAAATATCAGATATGAATGTTTTTACAAAGTATGTTGGAAGTTCAATATTGAAGAAAAATTGTTTCTGTGGTGATAATGCTTTTACAAAGTATGTCGAAAGTTCAATATTGAAGAAAAATTGTTTCTGTGATGATAATGTAACTAAAATTTTGGTGGAACACAGCATTTTTGCTTCTGTAAAAGCACAATGTCCTTACTAGCCTTGGAAAACTATGAAGCAGAAACATATTTAGACTTGATTGTAGTACATACATAATTAATAATTGCATCTGAACAGCCTGGGATGTTATGCTAATTCAAAATGATCAACTGACAGAATTTGTTAAAAGCAAGATATATATATTCATATGTATGCATGTGTCTATATATGCATATATACAAATATATACATAAAAAAGAAACTACAATTCATTTATAGAAATGCTTATTTTGAGTTAAAAAAGAAACATTTCAATAAACACTTTTTTGGATGCCCTCCATCAATCAAGATTCTAAGAATGTTTGGGAGTTAAAAAAGTAATGTAATTCAAATTGTGCCTAAAATGCTTTTGATATTTTTTGTAACTTTTGTTTGTACAGTTTCTTGTATTTTATCCAAAATTATTGGATAGCCTTCAAAATATTCAATGCTAAAGAAAAAAATGTACAAATATTCTATAAATTCTGAAATTTAAAGAGGAAGGAATACTTAAAACCCATACTAGCATGTCAGCATTAATCTGACACCATAAACTTGCTCCCTGGAAGAAAAGTTGTGACCAACTTAGACAACATATTAAAAAGCAGAGACATTACTTGGCCTATGAAGGTCTGTCTAGGTAAAGCTGTGGTATTCCTAGTAGTCATGCATGGATGTGAGAGTTGGACCATAGAGAAAGCTGAGTGCTGAAGAACTGACGCTTTTTAACTGTGGTGTTTTGAAAAGACGCTTGAGTGTCCTTTGGACTGCAAGAAGATCAAACCAGTCAATCTTAAAGGAAATCAGTCCTGACTATTTATTGGAAATACTGATGCTGAAGCTGAAGCTCCAATACTTTGGCCACCTGAGGCAAAGACCTGACTCATTGGAAAAGACCATGATGCTTGGAAAGATGGAAGGCAGGAGGAGAAGGGGATGACAGAGGATGAGATGGTTGGATGGCATCACTTAGTCAATGGACATGAGTTTGAGCAAGCTCCAGGAGTTGGTGATGGACAGGGAAAACAGGCATGCTGCAGTCCATAGGGTCACAAGGAGTGGGACACGACTGAGATACTGAAATGAACTGAATAACCAAATGACATTAGTAGAAAAGAGACCAATACTTATCATAATATAGGTGCAAATTGCTCTATAATATATTATCAAATAAATTATTATCAATATAAATAATATCCTAATTATATATTTTATGATATAAAAGAAGCAAAAATAATAATGCCTGATAACCAAGTAGCATTATTCTGAAAATGCAAGAATGATTTAATATTTCAAATGTAATATCAGTATTGACATGGTAAAGAAAGAAAACATATTAATACAGAAGTAAATGCCTTTAGCAAAATTCAGTGTACATTCATTATAAACATTATCATATTAGGAAGAAAAGAGAATGTTCCTAAATTGGTAAAGGGTGACTACAAAAATCCTCTGATAATATTACACTTAGTAAAAGACTGAATCTTTCTGTATAAATCTGGGAAAAAGCAAATAATTGAGAATTTACAGACTTTTTTAACAGCAGATTTAGAGTAGTAGGAATTCTAGAAAGAGAAATAATTTTTTTATACAGATACAAGAAAAAAACAGGAAAATTATACTTAAGAACTCTATTTGATCCTTGATAAAGTTCAGAATATCAAAGTTATCTTACTCTATATCTTACAACCATTGTTTTTATATAGTTACATGTAAATGTAGTCTACCTTGAGACTTTTTGAAGTTCAGAAAATTAATATTTTATTCTGGAATGTCACTTTTAAACTCTAAAAGCCTTATATTCTGATTATAATTTGCAGTTTTACACAAATGATATAATAAACTCTGAAAATAAAATACATATATGTACTTTATTTATCTGTTACAGAGAAAACTAAACAAAATAATCTCTAGTTTTTATCTTCTTGAACAAAAGATAAAGCAATATATCAATGACTCTAGCAAATTTATTATCTTGAAAATTACATTTCTGAAAGATTGAGTTCACACCACACTTAATTTTTTTTTCCATTTATTTTTATTAGTTGGATGCTAATTACTTGACAATATTGGGAGAAGGCAAGGGTGGGATGGTCTGAGAGAATAGCATTGAAACATACCACAGTTTAGAAAGTACATCATATCACTTCTGATTGCCCTTCTGCTTTTTGGGGTTTTTGTGTGTTGAAATTGCAGACATACACTGCGATATGTTGACAGCAGAGGTCTATGTTTGGGAAACAGCACTTTGCCTATCCTAATTTATTAAACCCTGTTTAATAGGCAGGCTGCATAGTAGAACTGAAGGACGTTTCTACCATTTTTAGCATTTCAAGTTTGTTTACTTTCTATTTCCATTAGCAAAGGAGGGGGGAGTTATTTTTCACTACAGTTTTATGGTCTTTATTCTTATGCTGCTGCCGCTAGGTCTCTTGAGTCGCGTGCAATTTTGTGCGACCCCATAGACGGCAGCCCACCAGGCTCCCCCGTCCCTGGGATTCTCCAGGCAAGGACACTGGAGTGGGTTGCCATTGCCTTCTCCGCTTTATTCTTACAATGACTTTCTATTTTATATCATATACTGTCTATTTGATGCCTACTGAAATGTACACTGTAAATAGCAGAATGAATGTTTTATCAATAAAAATGCCTTTCTTTCATGGAGTGAAACTATCATTGCAATTTCTTACTTTAATTTGTAAGTTTGAAAACCATTTTATACAAAAGTGTTTGAGGCTGACATCCACAACTCCTAATGTCCTTAAAAAGAGGATGACTTCATTAAAATTTATAAGTAATTAAGCTGATACATTTTAAAATATTAACAAATAAAATTGTATTTCCATAATTCTGAATAAGAAGATATTGAAATGGTGCTTTTCAAATCTAAAATAGTTTTTTTTTATACTAAAGGCTAATTGGATTATATCTTTGGCTGAATATTTTATACTGCAACATACTTAATTATAAAAGATCATTGATAGCTTTACAGTTGTATAAAATACAAGGAACACGCTAATTTAAATTCACTACTTAACTTCAGTAATAAGGATCAAGAGAAGCATTAAAGGTTTCAAAGGCAAAACATAGCTTGTAATATGTTATCTATTCGTTACACAGTCATAAATATTGTGAAATTTTAAATGTAAAGAAAAGGATTGGTATTTATATTGCATTTTCCCAATCATTCTCTCTCCCCAACACACACACACACACACGCGCGCATGTGTATGTGCTTAGTCATTCAGTTGAGTTCTACTCTGTGACCCCATGGACTGTGGCCCACCAGGCTCCTCTGTGCATGGGATTATCTCAGCAAGAATACTGGATAGGGATGCCAATTCCTCCTCCAGGGGAACTTTCCAACCCAGGGACTGAACGAACCCTCATCTCCTGCATTGGCAGGAGGATTCTTTACCACTGAGTCACCTGGAAAGCCCAGACTGCCACATTTGGTGTGCTGATTAGTTAATTAACTTGGAGAACTGCCACAAATATTATGTATCCATGTTTGCAACTTGTGAAATGTTATTTACAAGCCATATTTTAAAAAACAATTCACTAGGACAAACTGAAAAAAATCAGAATGTTAGGTTTATGTTCATGAAGTAAGGACTGTAAATCCATGCTAGTCCTTCCTATTGGTGTTCACTTAGCCTTCCAGACACTTTCAAGTGTCCTCTATTCCTTCATTATGTAGCAGCAAACATATTTGCCTTTGTAACTACCTTATTCAACTCTAGAAATTCACTTTTTACCACTTCAAACAGTGGCATCATGCATCCCAAAGTGGAAGATGATATTTCAACTCTTATTTCAATGAAGTCACTAAGTTCCCTGGCAAATGCTTTCAATACATTTCCACCTTAGATACATGAAATCTATGGATAAGCAAACTGTTTCTTTAATGGGCCAGACAGCAAATATTGCATGATTGGTAACCATACGGTATCTTTTACAACTAGCTTTTCTACTGTTACTGCCCCAAGTCAACCAGAGACAGCACAGAAACAAATAGGTTTGGTTATATAACCATAAAATTTACAAAAATAGGTTGGTGGACCAGGTTTGGCTCACAGGTTATAGACTGCAGATTCCCTTCTCTAAACCACCCAAACCTGAAGTCACAGAAATATAAACAAATAAATGTGAAATGAGATATTAAACTCTTTAGTGAAAAATGTGACTTCCAATTCCATGTTCTCAGTTCCTAAGTCTGCGTATCTGGACTATAAGTGAGACATGACAATACATCATTTTCTGGTTCAAAGACTGTAACACATGCAGTAAGATAGGAATCCAACTTGGCAAGATAGTGTCTGGGACTGTAACTAAGCAAAGATTTTAATTATTCTCATGGATAAGTTCGACAGCAATACCAAAGATTTCATTAGGTTCGGTAACTGTAGTTAATTGCCTTAATCCTTTTGCTGCACACGGTCAGAAGCAAATTTTTATAAGTGTAACAGTGGGTAAAGTATTTGGTAATTCCACAGTTTGTTTTACTAACAGAGACAGCTACACAAGAAAGTCAAATAAAACCTAGAATGCAATTTAAATGACATAAAATTGCTGCCCCTCAATGGTTTAAGACTGTTGCATTTTCAACCTGTCACCAGGTGGCTGACTTGTCTCCCATGAATACAGTAAAGCATTGTGAAGGTTAGACTGGAAGGTTTCTGGAAGGTTAGACTGGCATGAGCAAAGTCAACTCCTGGTTTTCTGTGGCTGGTAGCACCTTCATGCTAGGTGAAGAGAAGTGTGTATTCTTGTTCTGAGATGTAATCCCCAAATCTGGGAATATGACACATGATCACACTATTATTTTTTCACACATCTGAGTGTGTTTTGGGATGATTGGGGGGTAAGGAGCTAAACTGATCAATATGACTACTGAAATATATAGATATTACTCTTTCCACAATACAGACTCTGTAATAAAATAGTTACATATATCTTTGTAAAAAATATGTAGAAAACATTACCACACAATGTTAGGTTTCTGTCACAGTATTTTTAAGTTTCCCATCCCAATCTTTTTAAAAAGTGTTTTATTTATTTATTTATTTGTAAAAACAAGTAAAAAGTTTATTATTAGAGACTGGGCTTATGGTTACTGGGGTAAGGTGAGGAGGGATAGTTTAAGCGTTTGGGATTGACATGTACACACTGCTATATTTAAAATGGATAACTAATAAGGACCTAATGTATAGCACAAAGAACTCTGTTCAATATTGTGCAACAATCAAACTGGGAAAATAATTTGAAAAAGAATAGATACATGTACATGCATAACTGAGTCACTTTGTTGTACACCTAAAACTATCACAATATTGTTAATCAAATACACTTCAATATAAAATAAAAAGTTTAAAGCTGAATAAATGGATGCTCCTATCCAGATCTCCCATTCTAATCTTTAATTAAGGGACCTTGACTCTGCGATATGATGGCATAGGTTTAAAATCACATGAGGATTCTTCTTGTATATGTTGAGACTCAGTCTTTTTCTCTGCAGATATAACTTTTGTTGTTGTTGTTGTTAATTATACACATCCAGTAAGACTTCAGTGGATTCTGACATATTTTAAACTTAAGGACTGATTCTGGTATAAATTTTTGCTACTATAAAAATTCAGGCCAGTCAGATTGCACTCTGTCCCTGGTGAATGTTACAATAAATATTGCCCTTGTCTCTGGCAGGTAAGTGAAGCTACTTGGTTTCTGTCAGCCCTATATCCATCCACTCAGTTGTATTAGTTTTCTATGCCTGGCAAAACAAAATGACCACAGACTGAATAGCTGAAGTAACTGAAATTGATTTTCTTATAATTGTGGAGGCTAGAAGTCCAAGATCAAGTATAAGCAGGTTTGATTTCTTCTGAGGCATCATTCCTTTTTTGCAAGCAGAAATCTCACTGTGTTCTTAAAGGATCATTCCTTGGTCTGTGAGTATCTGTATTCACCTCTCCTCTTCTTATAAGAACACTAGTCACACTGAATAGAGGCCATTCATATAAGGCTCAATTTACCTTAGTTATCTTTCTGATGTCCCCATTTCCAAGTGGAATCACGTTTTGAGGTACTAGGGAGTTAGGACTTCAGTATCTGGATTCAGAAGAACAAAGTACAGTCCATAAAACCATCCCAATTCAAATTTGATAATCTCTTCCACGGGCATTTTTGCCAGCATCTTAGATCATAGAGAAGAACACTAGCATCTTTTTGATGTTGCTGATATTAGGAGAAGCACACGGACGGAAATTGCCCACCCTGGCCAGGCTCTCTAGTAACCATTTGCGTGAGTTGTTTTATGATAGGAGGTCCTAGTAAGGATCATGGAACTAAGACGACACCACCAACCGGAAGAGTTCAGGAAAGGTCAAAAGGAGACACCACGTGTCCGTCCACCTCCCAGAATCCCTCTTGCTAGCATCCATCTTGGCTGAGTGATGCGTACACCACCAGAGAGGACTCTTGACCAGAATGATTGGCCAAAGACAACCTGGAAACTAACCCCATCAACATAAAACCCACGACCGCGAACCACGTAGCAGAGCAGTTCTCCTGGGTTCCCTTATCCTGCTGCTCTCCACCTGAGTGCCCTCTTCCAATAAAGCCTCTTGCTTTGTCAGCACGTGTCTCCTCAGACAATTCTTTTTCCAAGTGTTAGACAAGAGCCCACTCTTGCGGCCCTGGAAGGGGCCCCACTTTCCACAACAACTGGAAACCACGAAGGGACCCCTATTTTTACTGCAGTTGACATCTGCAGCTCTCATGAGTGTTGACAACCACTTGGGGTACTCCAGAACCAGCTCACCTGCCGACGGACCTGACCCAGCGGCCGCAACTGGGACCCGTTGTCCCTGGTCTCCTCCCGATGAGGACAACTGGCCAGAGTGCACTGATCAGGTAAGGAACAAGAGATTTTGTTGACTACTTTTATCTCACCCCTCTTTTCAACCCATCCTATCCTATCCTACTTTTTCCTGTCCAACGGTCCTGGACACGGGAATCTGGTCAAAGGTCCTCAACCTGAGCTGAGGATTGGAGACTGATCATCTCCTCTTGGCAGAGAACTTGAATTTTGGTTCCGGTTGGGCCAAGTTCCAATCCTCCTCTGGAGGCCAGGGAAAAGTCCTGTAACTCCTGGTTATCTGCAGGTGGCAGGAGACATCTGTAAGGCCACCCTTTTTTTTTTCTCTTTCTCTCCCCCACTCTTGGACCTCTTTTCTCTCCCCATTCCTTCTCCTTCAACCTGGCCTCTTTTCCTCTCTTTGAAGACCCAAGGTATTTGTTACTCTGTCTGTCGATACTTGGGCCTGAACTTCTGGGTCTTTGTAAGAGATTTTCTGAGAGGCTATGCTCTCTCCTCCTCACCATTTGTGCTTTCTCTTCTCGGGGAGATAATCGTGTGTTAGAAGTCCTCCATCGGTTGCCCTGTTTCTATAAATTCAGCCATTTGCCTGAATGCTTCCAAGTGGAAGTGATTGATGGGGTTCAGTATATTCACACCTGGTCTTTGGTGAAAATTAACACCCTTTTGGGACCAGTCCTACAGGCCCATTGATTGAGCTTACTACTGAACATTTCCTGTGGTGCATATACAGTCAGGCAATTTGGGACCAGGAGAGAGCTTACAATCTCTCTAGAGTCAGATATAGGGACATCCACTTTAGTACTGGTCCCCTGGGAATGAGATATAAACTATGCCACTGCTAAAATGGGAAATAAGCCTAGCTTCCCTTTAGACACCCTGCTGGGTTGTCTTTTGGCCCACTGGGAGGGATACCAACTGGAAGGGCTAAAAAAGAAAAAAAAAAAAAACTTATCAAATACTGTACTCGATACTGGCCTACTTACTCCCTGGAAGGAGGGGGAAAATGGCCCCCACTGGGGTCAATTGCACTCAACTCCGTTTTACAGCTCAGTCAATACTGCAAACACAAGGGTAAATACAAGGAGGTTCCCTTTGTCCAGGCCTTTATAGCCCTTTACCAGGATTCCAAAAAAGAGAGCAAATATAAGCTTGAAGAATTTGATAAAGGCTCTTTCAAAGTCCTTTTGGCAAGGTCTGAAGCAGAAGATCCCCTTGACCTTCTCTTAACCCTCTCAGCTCAGGCAGAAGGTCACGGGGAAAGGAAGTTCAGACAAGCCCGGAAGTCAGGAGGCTAGACCCGGAAGTCACAGGACCTGAAGGGAAATAGCTTACAGTCACCTGGGCTCTGCCTCCATATGTCCCTTCCCCTATGAGATTACAATTAGGAAGTAAGCTTTGCTCTCTATAGAAGGAAAGGTCATCCTCAAACAAAATCTGCCCCCTAAGAGAGTTACCAGATTGGGGGGGGGGGGGGCGGGTTATGCATATTTATGTTTCTCTTTCTATGCAAGACATTACCCAATGTAGGGAGCAATTGGGGTTTTTGAGAACCCAAAGAAATTTAAGGGCGAATTTGAGAACCAGCTTTAACATCTCCCTCACCTGGAGGGATATAATGGTCATCCTCACCCAGTGTTGTAATTATGAGGAAAAAGCTAGAATCCTAGGTCAGGCTAGATAAGTGGCTGATGAAAGACAGTGGGTGGATGTCACTCTGGCCCCTGTGGACGAGGCAATCCCCTCTACAGAGCCAGATTGGGATCCCAATACAAGGGCAGGAAAGGAATCCTTAAGACACCTCACTACTTGCCTACTACAGGGGATGACCCAGGGTGTCCAAAAGGTTGTTAATTATAATAAGATAAAAGAGGTTACACAGGGAGAGAATGAAAATCTAACTTTTGGGGGGGAAGATTCACAGAGGCCTTTGAAACTTTACCCAGGAAGGTCTAAAATGTATGGAAGGAAGTGTCCTGTTAGCCCATTCCATTATAACCCAGGCAGCCCCAGACATAAGAGGAAAATTGCAAAAACTAGGAAAAGGACCAGAGACTCAAATCTACAATTTGGGGAAGGAGGCAAATAGAGTTTTTTTGAATAGGGACCAGGAGGAGGAAGCCAAAAGAGAGAAAAAGAAACCCAAAAGGATAGGATACCTTTCGGTCTCAGACCCAAGCCTTGGCCCAACAACAGGTTAAAATCCTGGCCTTGATTCATCCTGCCACTATGTGAGAGTCACAGGGAGAGCAAGGAAGAAAAAAGGCTCTTAGAAATCCACCACAGCTGAGATGTGCCCAGTGTGCCTACTGCAGAGAGGATGGGCATTGGAAAGGGGAGTGCCCATATCGCCCTAAGGGAAGGCATATGGAGACCCCTACACCAGATCCCTCTGTTCTAGTCCTGGGCAACCGGGACTGACGATACCCAGCAACTCGAGAAACCCCTACAAATGGTGAGATCCAGATCACTCCTCTCGACCCTTGGGTGACTCTACAAATAGAAGGTAAGAATCTGAACTTTCTTTTGGACACAGTGGCTGCCTTCTCTGTTCCTCCTCTCTGATTTGGACCTTTAGACTCCCTGACTAAAATGGTGATGGAGATAGATGGAAAACCTCAAAGCTGAAATTTTACTAAGCCCCTCTATTGTAAGGTAGGCAGCTGGCAAGGAACCCACCCCTTCTTAAACATCCCTTGTTGCCCTGCTCCCCTACTAGAGAGAGGCCTTCTTTGCCGCCTGCAGACCACAGTGACTTGGGGAAAGCTAGAAGCTAATAATTTGCTTTGCCTAGTGTCTGAATACTTGTAGTCAGATGTAGAGAAGCAGGAGACCGTCCCTTTCTTAGATGAGGTCAATCCCTAGGTGTGGGATGTCTCCAGCTCTGGCCTAACCATAAATTTTCCAGCAGTGAAGATTTTTCTTAGGTCAAATGCTCCCTACCCCTGGAAAAGACAATATCCCTTAAAACCAGAAGCTCTTGAGGGTTTTAGACCATTAGTTAACAAATACTGAGATATTGGAATTCTAGCCACCTGTGAGTCTCCCGGCACTACTTCAGTCTTGTCTCTTAAAAAACTAGATGGATCTTATTTGTCCAGGATCTAAGAGCTGTTAATGAAGCTGTTGTCCCCATCCACCCCATAGTCCCAAACCCAAATACCTTCCTATCCCAACTCCCAGAAAATGCTAAGTACTTCTCAGTCTTGGACCTTAAGGATGCTTTCTTTTGCATTCCTCTCCATCCTGATTCCCAAAAACTCTTTGCATTTGAGTAGTGGGGCCTGGAAAAAAGGGAGACCATACAACTTTGCTGGACTCAACTACCACAAGGGTTTAGGAACAGTCCTCATATTTAGGGGACTTCCCTGGGGAGAGAACTAAGGGAATTAACTTTAACAAACAGTAATCTAATACAGTATATGGATGACTTGCTCATAGCTCGTTCAAATTTTACCAGCTCTCAAATGGATACTATTAAAACTTTAAATTTCCTGTATGAAAAGTGTTGTTGAATATCTCCCTCAAAATCTTGGATTAGCTTAACCCAAGTAAAATACCTTGGATTTATAATTAGGGAGGAAAAAGAATCTCAACCCCCAGAGGAAAGCCCTCATCTTAGATATCCGGTACCCGCCCCCCGCCTCAAAACAAACAAACAAACAAAAAAAAACAGGTTATGGGATTTTTCAGAAAGACTGGGTTTTGCAGGACCTGGATTCCTGTTTATGGAAATCTGGCCTGATGCCTATATGATAAGTTAAGAGGGAAAGAGGATGAGCCACTGGACTGGGATGAGACTTGCAAGGTTGCCTTTAAAGCCCTAAAAGAGTCTATTACTACAATCCCAGTTTTAGGCCTCCTGAACCTGAAAAAGCCTTTCAGGCTGTATGTTTCTGAAAGGATAGGAACTGCTCTTGGGATATTAAGGCAAATGATGCAAGCCTGTAAGCATGGCTTGCCTCTCAGAAAAGCTATAGACGAGGAGGCCAAAGGGTGGCCCACTTGCCTCTGGGCAGTAGCAGCCACCACTCTTATGGTTAAAGAGGCATCTAAGTTGACCCTAGGTCAGCCCACTACAGTGTACACACCTCACCAGGTGGAAGCAGTCTTGGAAACTAAAGGGGACAGATGGATGACAGGTGAAACGATCCCCCAATACCGAGCCCTCCTCCTTGACACTCCAGAAGTAAAGTTGAGGGTCTGTCAGACTTTAAATACAGCCTCATTAATGCCAGATCCCCCTATTTCCCCTTGGAATCACCAATGCATGGAAATCATAGGCGAGTTATATTCTTCTCACTGAGGCTTATAAGAGACAACTTTATCTGACCCAGAGGAAGCATGGTACACAGATAGCAGTAGTTTTGTAGAGAAAGGAGAGAGGAAAGCAGAATATGCTATAGTGAGCCTAGAAGAAACTAGGGAAAGTGGTTCTCTTCCCCCAGACATCTAAGCCCAGAAAGTTAAACTTTTTGCCTTGACAAGAGCTTTGGAATTAGGAGAAGGAAAGAGGATTAATGTGCATTTGGACTCTTTAGTATACTTTCCTCACCCTGCAAGCCCATGCAGCAATTTGAAAGGAAAGAGGGATGCTGAGTGTTCAAAGCTCTCCTATTAAACACAAACAGCTCATTCTCAGGTTCCTGGAGGCTGTCAAACTTCCTGCTAAATTAGCTGTCATCCACTGCAACGGTCACTAAAAAGGGCAAGAAAAGGTGGCCCAGGGAAATAGGAAAACTGATCAGGAGGCAAAATGAGCCACTAGGGAAGCTACCCCATCACTGGTATCTGCCTCCTTATCCCCAAGGAAACCTCGACTCCAAATTATACCCCAGAGGAACATTCCCAATATACTGGGAGATTGGGTCACAAGGGTGGTTTCAGACTGATCAGGCCCAAATAATACTCCCTGACTCTCAGGTATGGAAAATTATTAACTCCTTACAAAAAGGTACCCATTTTGGAAGAGATAATCTGGAAAGCTTGCTCAAGCCCATTCTCTACCATCCCCCATTGGCTAAGGTTGTTCCACAGGTCACACAAAATTGTGCTATCTGTTGAAGAAATAAACCAAAAGCAGACCCGTGCCACCTCCTCTAACTAAACCTGTCCAATGTTAGGGATCATACCCAGGAGAGGACTGGTAGATGGGTTTTATAGCCATGCCAAAGACCCAAGCGTTCTCTTATTTGCTAGTCTTTATTGACACATTCACAGGATGGATTGAAGCATTCCCTACTAGGACAGAGAGAGCTACAGAAGTCTGTAAGTCCCCACTGAAAGAGATAGTGCCTAGGTTTGTGCTGCCTCGATCACTTCAGAACGACAATGGGCCCTCATTTACAGCCATGATATCCCATAACTTGGTCACATGCTTAGGCATCAAATACTGCCTCCACTTATCCTGGCGGCCTCAAGCCTCGGGAAAGCTGGAGAGAAACAACCAGACTCTTAAAAGGGCTCTGGCCAAACTATGTCAAGAAAAACTTAATGGATCCATATGCTACCCATGGCCCTCATGTAGCCACTATAGGCGGCCCCCAAGAAGCCACTATTAAGACCTTATGAAATGATGCATGGACATCCATTCATAACTTCTGATTTAGTTTTTGACGAGGACGCCAATACAATTCTAAAACATAATTGACCTGGGAAGGTTTCAGCAAGAACTCTGACAATATGGAGAACGGATCCTCCCTAGACCACAGGAAGACTTGAAAAATCCCCAAGTAGAGCTGGGGGACCAAGTATTAGTAAAGACCTGGCAAGAAAAAGGGAGTCCAAGCCAGCTGTCCGAGAAATGGACAGGGCTATATCAGGCTGTCCTAGTAACCTCAACTGCTGTAAAAGTGAGGGGTCTATAAGCCTGGGTCCACAATTCTAGAATAAATTCCCATAGGAAGGGGAGACAAACACTGAGACTCCAAAACCAGAGGACAACTATTCCTGTGACCCTGTTGAAGACCTCAGACTCTTGTTCAGGTGGAACCCCATCAAATCTCCCTCAGATAAGTAAAATGCATCCTATGATGTTCCTCCTGTTCCTGATCATGTCTCCCTGTACGGCTATTAATCTTTCCATAAATGATGCATTTATGATTGCAAACCTCACTGCTTCTCGACTCAACCTAACCAGCTCTTGCTGGACCTGCATTAACGGTAGAAATTGGGGGTATGTCCAACCTAACCCAGGGCATCAATGGCCCACCCTTCCAGCCTAGCTACATGCTGTCCCCCAGCGCACCCTTTCTGGTTGTGGCAAGGCCTTTTGGGAAAAGGGAGAAAAACTCCATGCCTTGGTATCAGCAACAGCTGTCTATATTTACTCCCATGATAACATCTGTAATCCCACCCAAGCCTTTATTTTCTCCACTGACTAACATTCCCCCAGTGACCTTCCTTTCTGTCTAAGAAGTGACTCCCTAACCAGGGGTGTCCATGGGAAATCTGAACAACTCATGATGTGGGGTAACATTCACCGTCGGAACTGATGGGGAAAACTGGGATCTAGAAATTTCTCCAGAGTATTATGATTTAGCCCAAAATCTGGGAACTAGAAGTTCTGGTAGAACTGACATGCTATACCTATTCCCGAGCATGAGGCTCTCCTCAGATGCTATTAACCAGTCTCAAAAACCCATATTCTGTTCTGGACGACCAAAAAACCACACCTGTTCATCCTGGTTTCTAAATCGGGCGAGCAAATCTGACCCCTGTTATTCCCTTTTGGGGTACCCACCCCTGAAAACCTAACCCTATGGTGGGAGCCTAAACGAAATGCTCTCTCTACCTTGAGGACAAAACCCAGGATGCCTACAACACTTGAATTCCTTCCTAAATGCCCTCACAGCTGCTGGTTTTGCAGCAAGTGGAGTGATGGTCTCCTCCCAGCTACTAAAGGACTGCCCTTGTCCCATTATGCCTTGTCCCATTTGTAAGGCATATGGAAATCCTGTTCCCCTTTGGCAAACCCATTTTGCTGCCCAGCTGGAACACAGTCATGGTGGCTACTTTGTATGTGGGGAAAAAGCTTATTTATCCCTGCCACCTTTCTCGTCAGGAACTTGCTCCCTAGGAGACTGTCACATCCCACATAGATCTGGTCTGGAGTAACACATTCTTGCCTCTACCAGTATATACCCACCAGAAGATATGTCGTGTGGTAGTACTTATCCCTCTTTTCCTGGCATTAGGACTGACTGCTGTTTGACAGGAGCTGCTCTCAAGTGATGGGAATATGAGACCATGTGACCTGCCTCCTGAGAAATCTATATGCAGGTCAAGAAACAACAGTTAGAATTTGACATGAAACAACAGACTGGTTCCAAATAGGGAAAGGAGTATGTAAAGGCTGTTTATTGTCACCCTGCTTATTTAACTTATAGACAGTGTACATCATGTGAAATGCCAGGCTGGATGAAGCACAATCCTGGAATCAAGATTGCTGGGAGAAATATCTACAGCCTCAGATATGAGGATGACAGCACCCATAGGGCAGAAAGCAAAAAACTAAAGAGCCTCTTGATGAAAGTGAAAGAGGAGAGTGAAAAAGTTGGCTTAAAACTCAACATTCAAAAAACTAAGATCATAGCATGTGGTTTCATCATTTCATGGAAAATAAATAGGGAAACAATGGAAACAGTGAGAGACTTTATTTTCTTGGGCTCCAAAATCACTGCAGATGGTGACTGCAGCCATGAAATTAAAGGACACTTGCTCCTTGGAAGGAAAGTTATGACCAACCTAGACAGCATATTAAAAAACAGAGACATTACTTTGCCAACAAAGGTCCATGTAGTCAAACCTATAGTTTTTCCAGTAGTCATGTACAGATGTGATAGTTGCCTATAAAGAAAGCTGAGCACTGAATAATTGATGCTTTTAAACTGTGGTTTTGGAGAAGACTCTTGAGAGTCTCTTGGACTGCAAGGAGATCCAACCAGTCAATCCTAAAGGAAATCAGTCCTGAATATTCATTGGAAGGACTGATTAATGTTGAAGCTGAAGCTCAAAAATTTTGGTCACTTTATGAGAATAACTGACTCATTGGAAAAGACCCTGATGCTGAGAGAGATTGAAGGTGGGATGAGAAGTGGACGAGAGGATAAGATGGTTGGATGGTATCACCGACTCAATGGACATGAGTTTGAGTCAACTTCGGAAGTTGGTGATGGACAAGGAAACCTGGTGTACTGCAGTCCATGGGGTCACAAAGAGTCGGACACGACTGAAAGACTGAAGTGAACTGAACAGAGGTGTATGGAGTTCTCCTTTTTTCCCTTCTTGGCACCTACTGTTTCTGGGTTCAGTGATAGCTATCTAATTAGGCCTCCTATTTGGTCCCTTCATACTCCAACTCCTTACAAAATTTATCTCCAGCAGACTCCAGCTGTTCCAAGTCAAATTGATGTTATTATAAGAGTAGAAGCTAGTTCCAGATATGGAACGCTTCAACTTAGATGAGGTAGAGAGAGACTTCTGCTCTGCTAGACAGGACTATGTCCATGCACATTAGGAAGAAGTTGCAGACAAAAGACTCCTCTGCCCCAATTCCCAAGAAGTAATTTGAGTATGAAATCTCTCAGGAGGCGTTGTTAGGGGAAGCACAGTGAGTAAAACCGCCCACCCTGGCCAGGCTCTCTAGTAACCATTTGCATGAGTTGTTTTATGACAGGAGGTCCTGGTAAGGAACATGGAACTAATAAGCCACCATCAACCAGAAGAATTCGGGAAAGGTCAAAAGGAGATACCACGTGTCTGTCCACCTCCCAGAATATCTCTCGCTAGCATCCATCTTGGCTGAGTGATGTGTGTGCCACCAGAAAGAACTCTGATTCAGAATGATTGTCTAAAGACAACCCGGAAACTAATCCCATCAACATAAACCCTGAGACTGCAAGCCATGTGGCAGAGCAGTTCCCTTGGGTTCCCTTATCCTGCTGCTCTCTACCCAGCGCCCTCTTCCAATAAAGGCTCTTGCTTTGTGAGCACGTGTCTCCTCAGATAATTCTTTTCCTAGTGTTACACAGGAGTCCACTCTTGTGGCCTTGAAGGAGGCCCCCCCTTCCTACAACACTGGCATTCTTCTTCAGCGATGTGTGGTCTAAGTCACTATGAAAGGAGTGATTTCTGTGACTCCTACTAGAGCATCAATGAGAGGGAGATGAGTAGACGATTTATGGTGATTCTACTTCAATGTTCCTATCACTCTAAATCCTTAGGTTACTGTCTCCATATTAGACCAAGGAAATTTTGGTATCTCAATTTCATTTATTGTAATCTGATACATAATTCAGGTTCTATTCAACCTAGAAATAATTAGAAACTATTCACAATTTTGAAATCTTGCCTATTACATTCAGAACTTTTGATATTTTCATCTGGAATAATAAATTCAATCTCATATAAAATATATTTCTCTCTTTTTGTTTCAATGCCATCCATGTCTGTACCTATTTTCAGAATTTTGATTCATATAAAAGTAGCAGCTCTTTGGCACTTGGGCCTCCTTCTCTCAGAATTGAAGCCCTGTATTTCACAAGAAGGAAATGCTGGAATCTTACTCTATTTATTTTTAGGAACAGTGACTGGCATTGCATGTGGAGCATGAGGAGAATTGATTTCTCCTTTGCAAGACTGTCTTGAGGTTTTCTGTTACAGCAGAGAGAAAACTTGTGGAACTGGGGAGAAAAGGCTACTTATGGTAGAAATAAAGCTCAACGTGGGGGTTTAGATGTTTAAGATACTTATCAATTCCATCTTTTATATTCTGACATGGGTTCCTTTCTTAATTCTAAAGGTCTCCCTCTCTCCATAACAGTGTCCTGTTACATCAGAGATACAGTGAGATTAGGGATTAAACTTATTTTCAGCTTGATTTATTTGTGACTTGTAGCTTTTTTTTTTTTTTTTGCCTTTTTTTTTTTAATTTTTTATTTTTCAGTGGGTTTTGTCATACATTGATATGAATCAGCCATAGAGTTACATGTATTCCCCATCCCAGTCCCCCATCCCACCTCCCTCTCCACCCGATTCCTCTGGGTCTTCCCAGCCCAACAGGCCTGAGCACTTGACTCATGCATCCCACCTGGGCTGGTGGTCTGTTTCACCACAGATAATATACATGATGTTCTTTCGAAACATCCCACCCTCACCTTCTCCCACAGAGTTCAAAAGTCTGTTCTGTACTTCTGCGTCTCTTCTCCTGCCCTGTATATAGGGCCATCGTTACCATCTTTCTAAATTCCGTATATATGTGTTAGTATACTGTAATGTTCTTTATCTTTCTGGCTTACTTCACTCTCTATAATGGGCTCCAGTTTCATCCATCTCATTAGAACTGATTCAAATGAATTCTTTTTAACAGCTGAGTAATATTCCATGGTGTATATGTACCACAGCTTCCTTATCCATTCGTCTGCTGATGGGCATCTAGGTTGCTTCCATGTCCTGTCTATTATAAACAGTGCTGCGATGAACACTGGGGTGCACGTGTCTCTTTCAGATATGGATTTCTTAGTGTGTATGCCAAGAAGTGGTATTGCTGGGTCATATGGTAGTTCTATTTCCAGTTTTTTAAGAAATCTCCACACTGTTTTCCATAGTGGCTGTACTAGTTTGCATTCCCACCAACAGGGTAAGAGGGTTCCCTTTTCTCCACACCCTCTCCAGCATTTATTGCTTGTAGACTTTTGGATAGCAGCCATCCTGACTGGCGTGTAATGGTACCTCATTGTGGTTTTGATTTGCATTTCTCTGATAATGAGTGATGTTGAGCATCTCTTCATGTGTTTGTTAGCCATCTGTATGTCTTCTTTGGAGAAATGTCTGTTTAGTTCTTTGGCCCATTTTTCGATTGGGTCATTTATTTTTCTGGAATTGAGCTTCAGGAGTTGCTTGTATATTTTTGAGATTAATCCTTTGTCTGTTTCCTCATTTGCTATTATTTTCTCCCAATCTGAGGGCTGTCTTTTCACCTTACTTATAGTTTCCTTTGTTGTGCAAAAGCTTTTAATTTTCATTAGGTCCCATTTGTTTAGTTTTGCTTTTATTTCCAATATTCTGGGAGGTGGGTCATAGATCTTGCTGTGATTTATGTCGGAGAGTGTTTTGCCTATGTTCTCCTCTAGGAGTTTTATAGTTTCTGGTCTTACATTTAGATCTTTAATCCATTTTGAGTTTATTTTTGTGTATGGTGTTAGAAAGTGATCTAGTTCCATTCTTTTACAAGTGGTTGACCAGTTTTCCCAGCATCACTTGTCAAAGAGATTGTCTTTTTTCCATTGTATATCCTTGCCTCCTTTGTCAAAGATAAGGTGTCCATAGGTTCGTGGATTTTTCTCTGGGCTTTCTTTCTGTTCCATTGATCTATATTTCTGTCTTTGGGCCAGTACCATACTGTCTTGATGACTGTGGCTTTGTAGTAGAGTCTGAAGTCAGGCAGGTTGATTCCTCCAGTTCCATTCTTCTTTCTCAAGATTACTTTGGCTATTCGAGGTTTTTTGTATTTCCATACAAATTGTGAAATCATTTGTTCTAGTTCTGTGAAAAATACTGTTGGTAACTTGATAGGGATTGCATTGAATCTATAGATTGCTTTGGGTAGAATAGCCATTTTGAAAATATTGATTCTTCCAATCCATGAACACAGTATGTTTCTCCATCTGTTTGTGTCCTCTTTGATTTCTTTCATCAATGTTTTATAGTTTTCTATGTATAGGTCTTTTGTTTCTTTAGGTAGATATACTCCTAAGTATTTTATTCTTTTTGTTGCAATGGTGAATGGTATTGTTTCCTTAATTTCTCTTTCTGTTTTTTCATTGTTATTATATAGGAATGCAAGGGATTTCTGTGTGTTAATTTTATATCCTGCAACTTTACTGTATTCATTGATTAGCTCTAGTAATTTTCTGGAAGAGTCTTTAGGGTTTTCTATGTAGAGGATCATGTCATCTGCAAACAGCGAGAGTTTCACTTCTTCTTTTCCTATCTGGATTCCTTTTACGTCTTTTTCTGCTCTGATTGCTGTGGCCAAAACTTCCAATACTATGTTGAATAGTAATGGTGAGAGTGGGCATCCTTGTCTTGTTCCTGATTTCAGAGGAAATGCTTTCAATTTTTCACCATTGAGGGTGATGCTTGCTGTGGGTTTGTCATATATAGCTTTTATTATGTTGAGGTATGTTCCTTCTATTTCTGCTTTCTGGAGAGTTTTAATCATAAATGAATGTTGAATTTTGTCAAAGGCTTTCTCTGCATCTATTGAGATAATCATATGGTTTTTATCTTCCAATATGTTAATGTGGTGTATTACGTTGATTGATTTGCGAATATTAAAGAATCCTTGCATTCCTGGGATAAAGCCCACTTGGTCATGGTGTATGATTTTTTTAATATGTTGTTGGATTCTGTTTGCTAGAATTTTGTTAAGGATTTTTGCATCTATGTTCATCAGTGATATTGGCCTGTAGTTTTCTTTTTTTGTGGCATCTTTGTCTGGTTTTGGAATTAGGGTGATGCTGGCCTCATAGAATGTGTCTGGAAGTTTACCTTCATCTGCAATTTTCTGGACGAGTTTGAGTAAGATAGGTGTTAGCTCTTCTCTAAATTTTTGGTAGAATTCAGCTGTGAAGCCATCTGGTCCTGGGCTTTTGTTTGCTGGAAGATTTTTGATTACAGTTTCGATTTCCTTGCTTGTGATGGTTCTGTTAAGATCTTCTATTTCTTCCTGGTTCAGTTTTGGAAAGTTATACTTTTCTAAGAATTTGTCCATTTCATCCAAGTTGTCCATTTTATTGGCATAGAGCTGCTGGTAGTAGTCTCTTATGATCCTTTGGATTTCAGTGTTGTCTGTTTTGATCTCACCCTTTTCATTTCTTATTTTGCTAATTTGGTTCTTCTCTCTTTGTTTCTTAATGAGTCTTGCTAATGGTTTGTCAATTTTGTTTATTTTTTCAAAAAACCAGCTTTTAGCTTTGTTGATTTTTGCTATGGTCTCTTTAGTTTCTTTTGCATTTATTTCTGCCCTAATTTTTAAGATTTCTTTTCTTCTGCTAACCCTGGGGTTCTTCATTTCTTCCTTCTCTAATTGCTTTAGGTGTAGAGTTAGGTTATTTATTTGGTTTTTTTCTTGTTTCTTGATGTAAGCCTGTAATGCTATGAACCTTCCCCTTAGCAGTGCTTTTACAGTGTCCCATAGGTTTTGGGTTGTTGTGTTTTCATTTTCATTTGTTTCTATACATATTTTGATTTCTTTTTTGATTTCTTCTATGATTTGTTGGTTATTCAGAAGTGTGTTATTTAGCCTCCATATGTGGGAATTTTTAACAATTTTTTTCCTGTAATTGAGATCTAATCTTACTGCACTGTGGTCAGAAAAGATGACTGGAATGATTTCAATTTTTTTGAATTTTCCAAGACCAGATTTATGGCCCAGGATATGATCTATTCTGGAGAAGGTTCCGTGTGCACTTGAGAAAAAGGTGAAGTTGATTGTTTTGGGGTGAAATGTCCTATAGATATCAATTAGGTCTAGCTGGTCCATTGTATCATTTAAGGTTTGTGTTTCCTTATTGATTTTCTGTTTAGTTGATCTATCCATAGTTGTGAGTGGGGTATTAAAGTCTCCCACTATTATTGTGTTACTATTAATTTCCTCTTTCATACTTGTTAGCGTTTGCTGTACATATTGCGGTGCTCCTATGTTGGGGGCATATATATTTATAATTGTTATATCTTCTTCTTGGATTGATCTTTTGATCATTATGTAGTGTCCTTCTTTGTCTCTTTTCACATCCTTTATTTGAAAGTCTATTTTATCTGATATGAGTATTGCGACTCCTGGTTTCTTTTGGTCTCCGTTTGCGTGAAATATTTTTTTTCCAGCCCTTCACTTTTAGTCTGTATGTGTCTCTGGTTTTGAGGTGGGTTTCTTGTAGACAGCATATATAGGGGTCTTGTTTTTGTATCGATTCAGCCAATCTTTGTCTTTTGGTTGGGGCATTCAACCCATTTACATTTAAGGTAATTATTGCTAGGTGTGGACCCGTTGCCATTTACTTTGTTGTTTTGGGTTCACGTTTATACAACCTTTCTGCATTTCCTGTCTAGAGAAGATCCTTTAGCATTTGTTGAAGAGCTGGTTTGGTGGTGCTGAATTCTCTCAGCTTTTGCTTGTCTGTAAAGCTTTTGAATTCTCCTTCATATCTGAATGAGATCCTTGCTGGGTACAGTAATCTAGGTTGTAGGTTATTCTCTTTCATTACTTTCAGTATGTCCTGCCATTCCCTTCTGGCCTGGAGGGTTTCTATTGATAGGTCAGCTGTTATCCTTATAGGAATCCCTTTGTGTGTTATTTGTTGTTTCTCCCTTGCTGCTTTTAGTATTTGTTCTTTGTGTTTGATCTTTGTTAATTTGATTAATATGTGTCTTGGTGTGTTTCGCCTTGGGTTTATCCTGTTTGGGACTCTCTGGGTTTCTTGGACTTGGGTGGCTATTTCCTTCCCCATTTTAGGGAAGTTTTCAGCTATTATCTCCTCGAGTATTTTCTCATGGCCTTTCTTTTTGTCTTCTTCTTCTGGGACTCCTATGATTCGAATATTGGGGCGTTTCACATTGTCCCAGAGGTCTCTGAGGTTGTCCTCATTTCTTTTGATCCTTTTTTCTTTTTTCCTCTCTGCTTCATTTATTTCCACCATTCTATCTTGTACCTCACTTATCCTATCTTCTGTCTCCATTATTCTACTCTTGGTTCCCTCCAGAGTGTTTTTGATCTCATTCATTGCATTATTCATTTTTAATTGATTCTTTTTTATTTCTTCTAGGTCTTTATTAAATATTTCTTGCATCTTTTCAATCTTTGTCTCCAGGCTATTTATCTGTGACTCCATTTTACTTTCAAGATTTTGGATCATTTTTATTATCATTATTCTAAATTCTTTTTCAGGTAGATTCTCTATCTCCTCCTCTTTTGTTTGACTTGGTGGGCTTTTTTCATGTTCCTTTACCTGTTGGGTGTTTCTTTGCCTTTTCATCTTGTTTAGATTGCTGTGTCTGGAGTGGGCTTTCTGTATTCTGGAGGTCTGTGGTTCCTGGTTAGCGAAGCTTGCGTCAGTGTTCTGGTGCATGGATCTTGATTTCTTCTCTCTGGAGTGCAATGGAGTGCCCAGTAATGAGTTTTGAGATGGGTCTATGTGTTAGGTGTGACCTTGAGCAGTCTGTATGTTGACGTTCAGGGCTATGTTCCTACGTTGCTGGAGAATTTGCGTGGTATGTCGTGCTCTAAAACTTATTGGCTCTTGGGTGGTGGTTGGTTTCAGTGTAGGTATGGAGGATTTTGGACAGTCTCTTATTACTTAAAGATCCATGTAGCCAGGAGTTTTCTGGTGTTCTCAGGTTTTGGGCTTAAGTCTCCTGCCTCTGGATTTCAGTTTTATTCTTCCTGTAGTCTCAGGACTTCTCCAACTACACAGCACTGATAATAAAACTTCTAGGTTAATGGTGAAAAGTTTCTCCCCCTTTAGGGACACCCATAGAGGTTCCCAGAGTTACATGAAGAAGAGGAGAGGGAGGAGGGAGATAGAGATGAGCAGGAGGAGAAAAAGGGGGACTCAAGAGGAGAGAGACAGATCTACGAAGTTGTCTGATCCCAGAGTGTTTTCCGTAGCCCAGACACCCACAAAGATTCACAGAATTGGATTGGGAAGAGAAGGGGAAAGGAGGAAATAGAGGTGTTCTGAGGTAGAAAACAGAGAGTCAAGACTGGGAGAGAATAATCAACTCACTCCTGAATAAAAATGGGAGCTGAATATTGGATTCTTAAATGTTCACAATTTATATCATATACTGAAAAACAAAAATTAAAAATCTAGAGTAGAGGTTAGACTCTTAAAAATACTATATTAAAAACAAAAACCAAAACATACAAAAAAAATTTTAGAAATATATATGGAGTTCGGTTTAAAAATAGGGCTTCTCTCTCTCTCTTTTTTTTTTTTTTTTTTCTTTTCTCTGTAAGGTTATAGTGTATTGAAAATGAAAATTAAGGAGTAGTAAGAGGAGTACTAGAGGACTTTAAAAGAAATGAGAGAAAAAGAAAAATAGGAAATAGAAGACAAGAAGAAAAAAGAAAAGAAAAAAAAGAAAAAGAAAAAGAAAATAAAAAAAGAAAAAAATTGTTTTACCTAATTAAAAAAATCATAAAAAATCTATGAAAATGAAAGTTAAGGAGTAATGGGGGAGTAATAGGGAATTTTAAAGGAAAATAAAAGAGAAAAAAGATTTAAAAAAAATTTTTTTTTTCTTACTTAAAGAAAAAAAGAAAAAATATATCTAGGAATTTCTCTGGAGCTGTTGCGGTCAGTGTGGGTTCGGCTCAGTTTCAGATATCTCCTCGTTCCAGCTTACACTTCTCGATATCTACAGGCCCTTCCAGTATAGTCAGTGTTTTCTTCAGGGATTTTAATCTGTTGCACCGGTCCCTTCTGAAGGGGTTCCCTTTGTTTATCTGGCTTCTGTTGCCGGTCTCTTCCGCGCCTAATTTCCGCCCTGACACAGGCGGGCGGAGGTGGCCTCTTATTCAGGTAGCTGGTTCCGTCGTGCTGCGGGGTGGGGCTGGCGCTCCGGGGAGGGGCCGGCGCTATTTTCTCCGTCTGCGCTGCTCAGGTTCCCGGCTGCTCTGTATGCAGCGCGCCCCACGCTGTGCGCGGTTCCAGCCCTCCGGTGATTCACAAAAGCGCAGCACACAAAGCCGGGTCCGTGCTCCGTCCCCACGCCGCCCGAGCGGCTCAGGCAGCCAGGCGCTTGTCGGGCGCTCTCTCCCCGGGTGTGGCGCGTCTTCCGCCCTGCGCGATCCCAGCCTCAGTTTCCGCCCGCGCCAGTCGGTGCGTGCGCCTTCTGCCCTCCGCGTCCCCAGCCCCAATCCCCGCCTGCACCGGTAGGGTGCGTGGGCCCTGTGTCTAGCCGCGACCCTCCCGGTGGATGTCGACCATCCAGAATCTCCGGAGGTCTTTGATTAGAAGGCGGAGGCCCATTTGCAGTGTGGCAGGGGATGCGGTCCTTGGGGCCGAGCCTGCCCCCTTCCCCTCCCCCCTGCCTCCAGCCTCCGGCGGGGCTGGGCCGGTCTGCAGCCTGCGAGCTCTTCTCAGGACTTTCTCGGTCCCTTTGTTCTGCGAACGGCCGGCAGTGTGTTCGGGCCGGTTAATTTTCTCTCTCTTTTGCTGTCCCACAGTTCAAGCTGGGAGCTCACACAAGCTCCCTCCGATTGTCCTCAGGGCACTCAGGCCCGGCCCCTGCCCCAAGCAATGCCGCCCGCTCCTCTCCGTTCCGCCCCCACTTGCTGGTCGCGGATGCAGGCGTCTGGGGTACTTTTCTGCTGGGAGTTGCTTTTAGGCTCCTAATCTGTGGGTTTTATTTATTGTTTCCCTCCCAGTCAGGTTGCCCTCTGAGATTCCAACACTTCCCCCAGGCCCGCTAGTGCGAGGGTTTCCCGGTGTCTGGAAACGTCCTCTATTAAGACCCTTCCCGGGACGGATCTCCGTCCTTAGCTCTTTTGTCTCGCTTTTTATCTTTTATATTTTGTCCTACCTCCTTTTGAAGACAATGGGCTGCTTTTCGGGGCGCCTGATGACCTCAGCTAACGATCAGAAGTTGTTTTGTGAAGTTTGCTCTGCGTTCAGTTATTCTTTTGATGAATTTCTAGGAGAGAAAGTGGTTTCCCCGTCCTACTGCTCTGCCATCTTGGCTCCTCCCCCGACTTGTAGCTATTTTAGCCCTAAAACTAGAAGAAATGTTTAAGTTTGCTTTGTTTGTTTGTTTTTGTTTTTTGCATAGCCATAGAAAGTACCTATTTCTTATAATGTTCTTTGAGTTGAAATTACAGTATTCTTTAGTTTTATACTGTAAGATTTCAGTATACTTAGAAAAGCCAGTTAGCCAGTTTTTTTTGTCTTCAACTTTATGTTTTTTTTTTTTTTTTTTGTCAAAAGCCAATGAGATCTCCCAAGGACATGCTCTCAATTTACAACTCATTATAGATGCCCAAATGGAGTTGTCTTCAGTCATGCTGTCAGTCTATGCTATAGGTTGCTAGAGTCCCATACACCAGTATTAGAGGGATAGCTGATGCTCTTATTAACAGAAGCCAGCTCACATATCCTGGATTCTCATTTCCTTAGAGTCTGAAAGCTGAAATCACAGTGAATGTCAATTTCTATAATAAGCGGTATTTTTATGAGTAAACACTGAAACCTCTTCTTGCAAGTTTAACCATAAATTTTATTTCCTAAATAGTATTTGCTGGTTTATAGACTCATCAAGTGAAGTAGAATCTGGCTTGGAGAAGTAGGATCTCAGAACAAAGCCCAAACTGCAGTGGGGAAACTGACATAGCAGCTTGAACAGCTCTGTGCATCAGGTCTTAGAAAGACATTGATTTCTGCCCCACAGAAAAAGCCTCCACTGTCCCCTCAGCACAAATTAAAATAAAATGAAATCTTCAGGATGTTTTCTCCACATATTTCTCTCTTCTAAATGATAAGTCATGAGTGTACCTGATTGGCAGCACCTATATTGCATTTGTTTATTTGCAGTTAATGGCAATGAAATTTCTCTTTTTAACACTGAGATGATATTTAAGAAATATGAGAAATCCTCTGGATACAGGAATATTATCCAGAGTGATATCCCTGGTGGCTCAGTGGTAAAGAATCTGCCTGCCAATGAAGGAGACATGGGTTTGATCCCTGAGTAGGGAAGATCCTCTGGAGAAGGAAATGGCAACCCTCCCCAGTATTCTTGCCTGGAGAAGTCCAATGACAGAGGAGCCTGGCAGACTACAGTCTATGGGGGACAAAAGAGTCATACGTGACTGAGCAACTAAACAGCAAATAATAGACATGTCCAACTGCAGGACCCAAAGACATAGTTTGTTCAGCTCATTGTATGGCATTCATCTAATTTAACAGATTTCACAGTGCTCAATCTCCCCCAGTGTCCACTTACTCCAGATCTTTTCTTTGAGTTTGATCAAGTTTCACCATGTACTGTGGTGTGTGTTTATTTTTTATCCATCTTGAGATTCATTGGATTTTCTGAATCTGAAATTCACAGGGTTTTTACTTAACAATTCTGAAAAGGTTTTTAACATCTCTTCTGTGAACATTGTTTAATTTGTCATTGTCAAGTTACTTCAGGAACTCTGATCAGATATGTATTGTGATTATCATGTACATTGCTTTACCTCTTTCATATTTTAAGTGATTTTATTACCTTAATGACAATTTGAATAATTCAATTTAAATTCTGGTAACTGATCATCCTCTTCAGTAGCATCTAATATGCTATTTATCCAATTCTCTAAATCTTTAACTTTGTTGTTGTATATTTTTCACACACACACACATACACACACACACACACACACACACACATGGTCTATTGGGCTCTTTTCCAAGTGACATATTTTAACAATTGTTCTCATCGATTTTCCAAGTGATTCATTACATTTTCAAAATTCTCTTTTATTTAAAATCCTTTAACTATAACAAAAGTGAAAGTAACATCCGACTCTTTGCAACCCCATGGACTACACAGTCCATGGAATTCTCCAGGTCAGAATACTGGAGTGGGTAGCCTTTCCTTTCTCCAGGGGATCCTCTCAACCCAGGGACCAAACCCAGGTCTCTCACATTGCAGGGCAGATTCTTTGGCAGCTGAGCCGCCAGGGAAGCCGAAGAAAACTGGAGTGGGTAGCTCATCCCTCCTCCAGCAGATCTTTCTGGCCCAGGGTTCAAATCAGGGTCTCTCAACCCCTGTTGATTCTTAACCAACTGAGCTACCAGGAAGCAAAATATGTCTCATATTGTCAACATCTGAATTCTTCACATTTTCATTTCTAATACCTGTTCTCTCTTCAAAATCACTTTCCCTGTTTTTTCCTTGTTGCTTGATTTTAATTGAGTGCTCTGTGAATTTTTGCTATAAAGTCCCTTGAAACTTTATTGTAATAATTGTTTAAGGTCAATGTGAAGTTGTTTTCCTCCTGAAATATATTCCACAATCTTTTACTAATTGTATAAAATCAGTGTCAATTGGAGACTAAATTAAATTATCCATGTATTTTCAGTGTAAATACTGTAAATTTAAATACTGTCATGGATCCACAGCTGACTTATAGATCTTCAATTTCATTCAAGTTGTTTTTTTTTACTTTCCTTCATTTACCCAATGTCTGACTCAAAACAGGAAAGTTTAATTACTGCTTATTTCTGCTTTTTAGGCTGATTCAGTATTGCACTGAGGTATAATACCTGAGGATCTTAACTTTATGGATGTTATGGTACTATACTTTCTATACTGAGTGAGCACTCAACTTTATTTCCTTCATCTGTAATTCTGTGCAATCATTAAAATTAAGGTCAGATTCATTAAGTTTTGAAATATATCTTCAAGGTGAGAACTTAGGACTACCTTGCTAAATAAGATTTCTCATTTTTACTTTGTTATTGTTCTGGGGAGTCTTTGATTTCTTGAAACTCAAGGATATACTTTTTAGCACCAAAAAATTACTCATTCGTTAAAGATGTATTTATCAGAAGCATAATTCATGGAATTTAGTCCACAATACTACATTATTGCACTGTTTAGTTATTTTACAAAAATGCCAGGGAAAGCACTTTCTTACTGGTATTTTTACATCTTTCCCTCTGATTAACAGGTTTTCACTAAATATTTTGAATTAATTTTTATTTTGAATCTGATGTGTTACTCTTTACCTATTAAGCAGTTAATTTCAAGAGCCATAAATTTTAGGCCTTAGGGAATATGAACCAAGACTACTTAGCCCTTACAAGACTTGAGAGGTTTATAAACCTCCCACTTCACATTAAATCACTACAGGTAATAGGCAAATATGAATTATTAATTATATCTCATTTGTTTCAAAGTCCCTTCTAATGTTAATAGCATACATTCATTCACTGGTACACATCAGGAGAGTGGATTTCCAGTGACACACTATTCTTCATATACTCAGGACATTTTCATAGAAAAATGGTGTTTTAAGCAAAGAGGACATTGACAGTGATGGTATCCTCACTAAAAATATTCCTATATGTTTAGTACAAAAATATTAGTCGTGACTTTTAAAAGATTGAAGTCAATATTATTACTATAATCTAAATATATTTGGGAAGTTTTAAATTTGAATTCATTTGGGAAGAATTAAAATAACAAAATTTAAGTTTCATCACATTCCTTTCACTAATTTCTCTTTCACCAAAATAAGAGAAAGCAATAATAATTAAATTGAAATGACAAAAATGGCTCTTTAAAGCATTAAATATGATAAGGATTTATCTTTTGGTACTCAGTAGAGTATAGTAGCTATGTTGTATTGAAGAGAAATACAGGGAATAATTTTGTTTTCTTCAATTGTTTGGCTTGAGTTTTAATATAGGGAGTTTTACATATTGAAAAATGACTTGATAAACTTATCTGAAATATTAATCATTGGCTGCAGGAGAAACAGAAAATTTAATTGTATTTAAATAAGTCATAAATATGTATGATGAAATGGTTCAGTGTATTTTTGAACTATATTACTCCAGAGGAAATATTAATTAATATCCATTTCAGTAGTTATTAAAACTGAAAATTCCCGACTCTATAATAGTGAAAAAAATGTTATTAATCAAGAATACAAAGTATTCTACATTTTCAAACATTTCCATTCTGGTATTGGTTTAAGATTGTTAAATACTATAATTTTTAATAAAACTTTATTATGAAGTCTATATGACCTTTTAGGTTAAGTAACATAATACTTATATAGGCATTTATACAGGCACATCTTTCAGATATTATAGGTTTAGTTCCAGACCACCACAATAAAGCAAAATTGCAATAAATTGAGTCACATGAACTTTTTGGTGTCCAAGTGCATATAAAAGTTACATTTACACTATACTGTAATCTATTAGGCATACAATAGCATTTTGTCTAAAAAATGAATACATCTTAATTAAAAATGTCTTTATTGTTTAAAATGCTAGGTATTATCTGAAACTTCAGTGAGTTATAATGTATTTTCAATAGTAACATCAAAGATCACTTATTGAAGATCACCATAACAAATACAATAGTAATGAAAACATTTGAAATATGGCAAGAATTATCAAAATATGACACAGAGACACAAAGTGAGCAAAACCTGCTGGGAAAATAGTGTTGATAAACTTGCTTGATGCAATTTGTAAAAACTACACTATCTGCAAAGTTCAATAAAACAAGATATGCTTGTAAATTTCTCATGTTATCATATCAATTATGCATTAGTTAGGGCTGTGAGTAATTATATTTAAACAGTCAGTAACTTACTCTGGCATACAACATAATTCTTTTGTAAGCAGTCCAGGATTGGCTTGAAAGTTTATAGAATTTTAAAAACTCAGGCTTAGTCTCTTTTTCTGCTCAGCTGTGCGTAAATTCCATTCTTGAGATAATTCCCTTCTTGAGAGATCTACGGTTTTATTAATCTGCACTTTTGTGCAGAGCCATTACTTGCAGTTATAATCCCAAGCATCAAAGGGTGCATGACTGTCTTAATTCAAATTTCTGTGACAAAAATATGATGACTAGGTTACTTAGATAGCAAACATTTATTTCTTACAGTTCTTAAAGCCAAGAAGTCCAAGATCAAAGTGATGGCAGATTCGATCTGATGAGAGTTCTCTTGCTGATTTACAGACAGTCACCTTTTTGATGTTTCCTCACATGGCAGAAAGCAGAGTGAGAAACCAGTTCTCTTGTACCTTTATATATAATAAATAAATAAATAATATATTTTATTAAATATGTATTTAATAAAATCATTGAAATTTTATCTACATTATATATATATATACACACATACATATATATGTGTGTGTGTGTGTGTGTGTATATACATAATTTATTTGGTTGACCTTGATTTTAATTATAGCACACAGCGTCATCGGGCTCCTTTGCAGCATTCAGGATCTTTAGTTGCAGCATGTGAACTCTTAGTTGTTAAACGCAAACTCTTAACTGAGACGGGTGGAATCTAATTCCCTGACCAGGGATCAAACCCAAGCCCGCTGCATTGGGAGGACAGAGTCTTACCACTGAGCCACTAGGGAAGTACCTGTATCTCTTCTCGCATGCCTGCATGCTCAGTAGTGTCTGACTCTTTGAGACCCCTGTAAGGACTGTAGCCCACCAGGCTCCTCTGTCCATGGGATTCTCCAGGCAAGATTATTGGAGTGGGTTGCCATTTCCTTCTTCAAGGGATCTTTCTAACTCAGGTATCAAGCCTGCATCTCCTGTGTCTAAGGGCACTAATCTCATCACAAAGGCTGCATCATAATGACCTCCTGAAAGCCCTATCTACAAATAACATCATATAATAAGGATTAGGGTTTCAATACGTGAGTATCGTTGAGGACACAAGCAGTTCACAGCAATAAGATAAGCTGAAATCACAACTTTCCCTCTCTAGTTATTGGTGTAGGCATGAGTATGACTGGCAATTAGGCCAATGAGATATTAGGGAATTTCTGATAAGAAGTTTTCTGGGAAATAGATTCTTCAATTTTTAAAAAGATAGAAAATTTTTGTTCTAAACCCTCTCACTTGGATTTGTGCTCTGGAGCTACTATAGTTTTCTTGCAACCATCAGGAGAACCAGTCTGAGGAAGAGACACACAATGCTGTGGATGGCAGAAGAGAATAATAGGAAAAAATATACTAGTCTTGTTAAAATGTTGGGTCATGGATAAAACCATGATGTCTCCTATAGGTTTCTGTTCCACTTGGCATCAGTCCCACAACCATTCTGCTTGTTACAATGAGCATGCAAATTCACTTCAAATAGTTTGCTTGTATATTTGTAACAAGGCGGTGCTAGTAGCAAAATATTTGACTGCCAGTGCAGGAGATATAAGAGACACGGATTGAATCCTTAGGTCAGGAAGATCCCCTGGAGGAGGACATGGCAGCCCAGTGCAGGATCTCGCCTGGAGAATCCTACGGAGAGAGAAGCTTGGAGGGCTACAGCCCATGGGGTCACACAGAGTTGGACAGGACTGAAGCAACTTAGCCTGCTTGCTCATTATGATTTTATGAGAGCATTAGTATAAAGAAGTAGGGTGTATTTTTGTCTGAGTTAATATAAATCTTTTACTCCAAGTAAAGTTTTAAACATGTATAAGAGAAAATTCAAGAAAGTTAAATTTTACATTATCCCAGTCAAATAAAAATGATAGGAATGATGTGCCAATCAGGGATTGAAATAAGTAATATATATGTATACTACCTTTTCACTGATTTAGAAAATAAGCAAACTCTATAATATAGCAAAAATATTTCTGGGTTCACAGTCATCTGTGTTAGGTATTGAAGTACTAAAAACAGTTATGTCCTGCTATGATGGTTAGAGAACTAGTGGTAAATTATCTATCTGCAGTCCAGGGGATGTGTGTTTGATCCCTGGGTTGTGAAAATTCCCTGGAGGAGGAAATGGCAACTCACTCCAGTATTCTGCTTGGAAAATCCGATCGACAGAGGAGCCTGATAGGCTATAGTCCAGGGGGGTCATAAAAGAGTCAGACACAACTTGGCAACTAAATAGCAACAACAAATGATGACTAGATTGTAAATTCAGGAGTATAATAAAGATTTTATGAATTTAGGAAAACAAGGATTTACAGGGAAAACAGAAAACTATTATTTCCTCCTAAGTTACTGGAGAAAGTCCACTGGACAATATCATACCCCCTCAACAATGTAACTATAAATGTCATCAAAAGCCTGGCAAAGCTTTGGGGGAAATATGCCAGTGTAAGACTGTCAGTCTTTATTCTCTCACAGGGGCTTCCCTAATAACACAACTGGTAAAGAATCTCATAAACACGAGAAATTGAGACAACATTTTTGAACAACTTTTGTTCTCAATCACTGTTGGCATATACTGAAGGAGGAAACAGACAGAACAGGCTCCATCTTGAAAACAGGACTCCATCTTGGGCCGGACTGTGGACTTTGAGCTATTGCCCAGTATCTATGGAAATGCCATACCAACTGGAAAACCAGACCCCTGCACCCCCCAGATGGAAGAGCCCCAGGACTCGTGCCTAGACTCTCTATCCCTAAAAGAATACCCTAATTATCTGTGTAACCGAATAGAATGATCAATTCTATTATGTTTATTGGGGTATGACCACAGGCCTTTTGATAATTCAGTTCGGTTCAGTTCAGTCACTCAGTCGTGCCCAACTCTGCGACCCCATGAATCGCAGCAAGCCAGACCTGTTTGATAATTGCCCACTGTTAACTAGCAACCTAGGCTTAAGGCATACGAAGCATGGATTTAAGGAATACAAATCACAGGTTAACTTTGATTGTATCTTTCTTTTCCTTTGTTCAGACTAGTTTCAGAGAACTTGGGGAGGTGGGTATGAGCACGTACACTTCAGGTATACAAGATTTTCACAAAAACTGGTCTGGGTCCTTGGGTAAGAGGAGACTGTCTTGGGCCCACCGATGTAATAAACTGCACTCCACTATCTGCATTGTCCTTCTGAGTGAGTTTATTTCCTGGAATGCATGGCTACAATACAGGTATCCCATGCTTTTGTCTGGTATTGGTATTCTTTGCTTTGTAACTTTTGCATACTTTCTATTTTCTGTAATAAAACATTTCTATATGAACTCATACCTTTCATCATAACCCTTAAAAAAAAGTTAGTGATAGAATTGAAAAGTTAGTGATGAGATGAAAATGTCAAAAAGGAATATGAATATCCTTCTGCATTATGTTGAGTGTTCTATTCAGAATGTATGTATTTTGAGCGCCAAGAATCTCTTCTAATTGGTAACATCTATTTGTGTATGTGCTAAGTCACTTCAGTGGTGTCTGACTCTTGGCGACTCCATGGACTGTAGCTCACCAGACTCCTCTGTCCATGGGATTCTCCAGGCAAGAATACTAGAGTGGGTTGCCACGCTGTCTTCCAAGGGATCTCCATGGTCCAGGGATCAAGCCTGCATCTTCTGTGGCTCCTGCATTGCAGGCAGATTCTTTACCACTGAGCCACAGGGGAAGCCCAACATCTATTTGCAGATAATACTTGTTTTACATAAACTTGCTTTCTATGGAAAAATTTTAAAAGCACCAGACACCAAAACACTATTCAAAATAAGTAATGAGTGTTCATTAACAAGTAATAGAATTTCTCTTCTGTGCAAAACTGAAATTCAGCTTCTTGGAAAGTAGTGGGTTGGCTGTGGCTATTTTATAAAAATAAATGCAAAATTGTCATGATTTCATTGAATCCTTATCACAGAAGCCTAGACAAATTATGATTTATAGGTTAAAGATAAACTAGTTGATAGAGGACATTGAACATATGTGTTTATCTTTTATTACTGAGTGATTAATTCAGTCAGTTCAGTTCAGTCGCTCAGTCATGTCTGACTCTTTGCAACCCCATGAACTGCAGGCATGCCAGTCTCCCTGTCTGTCAGCAACTTCCAGAACTTGCTCAAACTCAAGTCCATTGAGTTGGTGATGCCATCCCACCATCTCATTCTCTGTCGTCCCTTCTCCTCATCTGCTTTGAATGATCAATTACAAAAGGCAAAACCTAACTCCCTATGCACAGAAAAGAAAGTCACAGTACCTCTGCAGGTGGGCTTGAACTAAAGTATATAAGATAGAAATTGGTATAATCCAGAAGTAAAAAAAGGTTTGCCTTCCTTGAAAAAACATTTATGTATAAACTATAGTTCTGGAAATAGTGTTCAGTGACCAAGTGCCATGATGATTAAGCATAGGAAACTTACCTTCCAATAGTGTAGATTTCATATCTTATACCAGGTTATAATTCTACTGCTTCCTCTTGTTTTTGTTTTGTTTTGTTTCTTTTTTTTTTTTTTTTTTTTTTACCACTTCCACTTGTTAATGTGTGGCTTTGAATCAATTCTTCATCTCTTATTTCCTCTGTTTCTTCTGTACAATGCAGATGATAAGAATAGAATCTAGAATGTTCATGTCATTTTCAGATGAGTTAATATACAAAGTGCTTATAGCTGCTTAGATTGCTACATATATACATTACTCATCGATTTTAGGTTATTAGATAATTATGATTTCTGAATAATATGATTAAGAATTTTAGATAAGATAAAGTCACGCTTCTTTGATTAGAACAAACAGATGCATTGGTAATATTCACTGTTCTAAGTTCAATGTTTTTCACTGTTTGGGTCATGCTTGAAGATGGAATAAGTGGTTAAAAGATTTGTGATATAATATGAATTACATTAGCTGATTACCTGTTCTTATTTTAATAACTGCAAAATTAGCAAAAGTACTTTCCGTGATCATAAACTTTAGCATGATTACTATTGATTACTATTTTACAAAACTGACATACGATGAACTGCTTTGGGTAAACCAAGTGCTGTGAACTGACAGTATGTCAGAAGAATGCTGATAACATTAACTCCACAAATTTGCAAGTTCTAATAGCCACAGGATGTTATTGCTGCTTTTGCACATCCAAAGGCTCTTTCTGAATCCTACACCCTATGCAACATATTTTGTTTGAGAAGGACATGATTAATATATTTCAAGAGTGGGATCTGTACTTTGAAATACTTAAAGACAAAATGTAGAGCAAAATATCGCATTTTAGAGCACATTGAATATTTTAAAAACTGAGAGTAACTAACTTTGTGTTTGCATGTAACACTGAATTTTTAATTACGACTACACTCACATTCTTGGCAACTTTTTGCAGATCACTTATAAATCTCGTATTAAATAGAAGATCACCAATATGAGATGGAAGAGAAACACAGGAGCAATTCCATATGGTGTTAAGCTGAAAATGTGAAAAGCTCCACATTTCTAAGGAACTCAACAAGAAACCTGATAACTATGAAGGAAGACAGTAGAAAGATTGAAGGTCCTATAATTGACTGTGGATTGAGACTTACCTGTGTGTATTTATTATGTGTTATGGCCCCTTGCCTATGTAACAAGTTGTTATGAAGCAATGATCCTATGTTTTTTATTTTTTTAATTTTTACATTCCGCTCAGACCCTTTATGCAAAGCTCAGAGGACATTATATTCACTGTGGGCTTCTGCCAAACCTAGAAGATACTTTAATGCTGATAATTGTTGCTTACATTCTCTTCAGACCCTTGAACCCAATACACTCCAGAACTGTTTGTGGATTGACATCCTGTGCAAACTGACATAGGAAATTTCTCCTTTTATTTTCATCTGACATTTCCAGGTTGAGCCTTTACAACTCAAAATGAAGGTCAGTGTCACAGGCATTAAAAAAAGTACAGTTCCATAAAAACAATTCTATGACAGGTTAACTCAATGTGGTTTAAATATGCTGCCTCCTCAGGATTTGATTAAATGTGGAATGCAGGCTACCTAGAGAACAGAATGGATGGGTCTCCTTTGGGCAATTCTTAATAAATATTCAGATAAGCTTGGGGGTAATTTATCAAAGGGTTATACTTTTCTGACAAGCTCTTGATGTAGCAACATCTTATGTGTCAATTAAGGACAGAGTCACACTATATAACTTCCAGGAGCTATGGTTGATATCCTTGTAAAAATATGGAATAGGCCATTCAGGATAACTTAATAGGAGGGCATCTTACATCAGCCTATACTTTTTCCCTGAGAGACAAGTCTAAATCTACTCTAACAGAGGAATGAGCACATCAATATGGCCAAGAGTTATTTCTACATGGTTTCACTTATTTATGAGTTAATTAAATAAATTATCTAATTATACAACATGAATTTATATAACTGTGTATGTTTATATATTTTTAATTATTGAAATGTAATTATTTTTATTGAAAGATAATCATTTACAACATTGTGATAGTTCAGGTTGTATGTTTATATTAACTGATTATTTTATATATATATTATTATTATTATTGTTTGATTGGCATGATAAGTGGGATTCCCAGATGGAGCTAGTGGTAAAAAACCTACCAGTCAATGCAGGAGACAAGAGATGTGATTTTGATCCTTGAGTCAGGAAGATACCCTAGAGGAGGGCATTCCAGTATTTTTACCTGGAGAACCCCATGAACAGAGGAACCTGCCAGGCTATGGTCCATGTGGTCACAAGGAGTCAGACACAACTGAAGTGGTTTAGCATGCATGCATATGCTTTAACCAATAGCTTCCATGATTTTACCTTAAAGAAAGTTGCAAGCACTTTTTATAAATTTCTCACTATGGTTATTAAAGAAATGCACACACACACACAAGGCATTGCCCATAAAAATCTAACAGTAAGCAGGGTAATATTCTACTAAAGAAACTTCTAGATAAATAAATGAATTGACTTACTCTAGATATCTTTTGTTGTTCAATTGGTCAGTTATATCCAACTCTTTGGGACCCCATGGACTGCAGTACACCAGGCTTCCCTGTCCTTCACCATATCCCAAAGCTTGCTCAAACTCATGTCCATTGAGATGGTGATGTCATCAACCATCTTGTCCTCTGTCATCCCCTTCTCCTCCTGTCTTCTCTCTTTCTCAGCATCAGGATCTTTTCTAATGAACTGGCTCTTCGAATCAGGTGGCCAAAGTATTGGAGCTTCAGCTTCAGCATCAGTCCTTCCAATGAATATTCAGGACTGATTTCCTTTAGGATTGCCGGGTTTGATCTCCTTGCAGTCCAAAGGATCTTCTCTGACACCACAGTTCAAAAGCATCAATTCTTTGGGACTCAGTGTTCTTTATGGTCCAATTGCACATCCATACCTGCCTATTGGAAAACCCATTGCTTTAACTATATGAACCTCTGTAGGCAAAGTGATGTCTCTGCTTTTTAATAGACTGTCTAGGTTAGTCAATTTTTTTCTTTTTTTTTTTTTTTTGGTAAGGAACAAATGTCTCATAATTTCATGGCTGCAGTCATTGTCTGCAGTGATTTTGGAGCCCAAGAAAATAAAGTCTTTCACTGATATCTACATTCTATTAAAGATAATTCTTTTAATCTTAGAATGGTCTATCTTAATGTTTCTGAAATCAGTTACATCATAACTCTTGGTGGTAACTGTTGACACTAGGAAACTTTGTATTAGGAAACTAATTATTCTGAGTATTTTGGATAATCACATAAATTCTAAATTGTTATAGTTTTTTAGTCCCTAAATTGGGTCTGGCTCTCTGAGATTCCATAGACTGCATCTCCTGAGGTTTCCCTGTCCTTCACTATCTCGCAGAGTTTGTTTAAACACATGTCCATTGAGTTGGTGATGTTGTACAACCATCTCATTCTCTACTGTCACCTTTTCTGTCTTCAATTTTCCCCATCATTTGATTCTTTTCCAAAGAGTTAGCTCTTCACATCAGGTGGCCAAAGTATTGGAAATTCAGCTTCAGTATCAGTCCTTCCAATGAATATTCAGGGTTGATTTCCTTTAGGGTTTACTATTTTATCTCCTTGTAGTTCAAGGGACTCTCAAGAATTTTCTGCAGCACCACAATTTGAAACCATCAAAACCATGGTGCTCAGCCTTCTTAATGGTCCAACTCTCACATCCATACATGACTACTGGAAAAAAACACAGCTTTGGTTGCATGGACCAGTCTTGGCAAAGTGATGTCTCTGCTTTTTAATATGCTATGTAGGTTTGTCATAACTTTTTCTTTCAAGGAGCAAACATCTTTGAATTTTGTGACTGGGGTCATTGTCTGCAGTGATTTTGAAGTACAAGAAAAGAAAATCTGTCACAGATTTCCATTTTCCCCCTTCTATCTGTCATGAAGGGATGGGACTGGATGCCAATATCTTAGTTTTTTGAATGTTGAGTTTTAAGCCAGTTTTTTCACTCTCCTCTTTCACCCTTATCAGTAGGCTCTTTAGTTTCTCTTTACTGCCATTAGAGTGGTAAAATCTGCATATCTGAAGTTGTTGGTATTTCTCCCAGCAATCTTTGTTTAGCTTGTGGTTCATCCAACTCAGCATCTGGCATGATGCAATATGCATATAAGTTAAATAAGCATTGTGACAGTATGTGACTTTGTCATACTCCTTTCCCAATTTTGAACTTGTCACTTGTTCCATGTCTAGTTCTAACCATTGCTTCTTGACGCACATACAGGTTTCTAAGGAGACAAGTAAGGTAGTCTGACATTCCTACCTCTTTAAAATTTTTTTCACAGTTTGTTGTGATTCACACAGTCAAATACTTGAGTGGAGTCAATGAAGCAGAAGTATATGCTTTTCTGGAATTCCCTTGCTTTCTCTATGACCCAATGGATGCTGGAAATTTGATCTCTGGTTCCTCTGCCTCTTTGAAACCCAGCTTGTACTTCTCAAATTTCATGGCTCACGTACTACTGAAGCCTAGCTTAAAGGATTTTGAGCATTACCTTGTTAGCACGTGAAATGAGTGCAATTGTATGGTATTTTGAACATTCTTTGGTATTATCCTTCTTTGGGATTATAATAAAAACTAATATTTTCCAGTCCTGTGGCCACTACTGAGTTTCCCAAATTTGCTGACATTTGAGTGTAGCTCTTTAACAGCATCATTTTTTAGTATTTTAAATAGCTCAGCTGGAGTTCAATCACCCCTGCTTTCTTTGTTCATAGTAACACTTCCTAAGGCCCACTTGACTTCAAACTCCTGAATATCTAGCTCTAGGTGAGTGATAACCCCACTGAGATTATCCAAGTCATTAAGATCTTTTTGTACAGTATTTTTCCATGTATTCCTTCCATTTCTCCTTAAACTCTTCTGATTCTGTTAGATCCTTGCCATTTCTGTTCTTTTTTGTGCTCATCCTTGAATGAAATGTTCCTTTGATATTTCTGATTGTCTTGAAGAAGTCTCTAGTGTTTCCCATTCTGTTTCCTTCTATTTCTTTGCATTGTTTATTTAAGAAAGCCTTCTTATCTCTCCTTGCTATTCTTTGGAACTCTGCATTTAGTTAGGTATATCTTTCCCTTTCTCCCTAGCTTTTAGCTTCTCTTCTTTTCTCAGTGATTTGTAAAGCCTCCTCAGGCGACCACTTTGCCTTCTTGCATTTCTTTTTCTTTGGGATTATTTTGGTCATTGCTCCCTGTACAATGTTACTAGCTTCCATCCATAGTTCTTCAGGTAATATGTATAAAATATCTAATCCCTTGAATCTATTTGTCAGGAACCCATGTCCCTTATGTCTCCTACACTGGCAGACAAGTTCTTTACCACTAACACCACCTGGGAAATCCTCTATTCATCACATCCTCTGTATAATTATAATGGATGTGATTTAGTTCATAGCTGAATGGCCTAGTGGTTTCCCCTACTTTCATGGATCACAGCCTTATCATGGTGAAGGGGCTTGTGTAACTCAATGAATGTATGAGCCAGGCAGTGTAGGGTCACCCAAGACAGACAGGTCATAGTGAAGAGTTCTGACAAAACGTGGTCCACTGGAGGAATGAATAGCAAATCATTACAGTATTCCTACCATGAAAACACCATGAACAGTATGTGAAGGCAAAAGATGACACCAGAAGATGAGCCCCCCCAGGTTGAAAGGTATTCAATATGCTACTGGTGAAGAGTGGAGGTCAATTACTAATAGCATCAGAAAGAATGAAGAGAGTGAGCCAAGGTGGGAAACAATGCTCAGAAGTGGATGTGTCTGGTGGTGAAGGTAAAGTTTGGTCTTGTATACAACGATATTAAATGGGAACATGGAATATTAGGTCCATGAGTCAAGGTAAACTTTGGAGGTGGTCAAGCAGAAGATGAGAAGGTATCAGTGAACAAAACTGGATGGGAATGGGAGAATTTAATTCAGATGAACATTATATCTACTACTGTGGGCAAGAATTCCTTAGAAGAAGTGGAGTAGCCCTCATAGTCAACAAGAGTCCAAAATGCAGTACTTGGGTGCAATCTCAAAAATGACAGAATAATCACAGTTCATTTCCAAGGTAAACTTTTCAACATCACAGTAATCCAAGTCTGTATCCCAACCACTAATGCCAAAGATGCTGAAATTGAACAGTTCTATGAAGACTTGCAGGATCTTCTAGTTACACTTCAGTCATTAATTCGTGTTCAACTCCTTGTGACCCCATGGACTGCAGCCCGCCAGGGTTCCCTCTCCTTCACTATCTCCCTGAGTTTGCTCAAACTCCTCTCTGTTGAGTCAGTGATGCCATCCAACAATCTCATCTCTGTCACTCCCTTCTCTTGCTCTCAATCTTTCCCAGCATCAGGGTCTTTTCCAATGAGTCAGTTCTTTACATTAGAGAACTAACCCCCAAAACAATGTCCTTTTTATCATAGAAGATTGGAATGCAAAAGTCGGAAGATAAGAAATGCCTAGAGTAACAGGCAAGTTTGGCCTTGGAATACAAAATGAATAGGGCAAAGACTAATAGAGTTTTGGCAAGGGAACACACTGGTCATAGCAAGCAACCTGTTCCAACAACACAAGAGACCCTATGCATGGACATCACCAGATGGTCAATGTCAAAATCATGTTGATTCTCTTCTTTGCAGCTGAAGATGGAGAAGCTCTGCACGATCAGTAAAAATGAGACCTGAACTTGATTGTTGCTTAGATCATGAGATACTTAATGTAAAATTCAGTCTTAAATCCTCAATTACTTCATATTTTGAACTTACTTTCTCCTTTCTTTCATTTGTAGCTATTAAAACAATAGTAAGAATTAACTCAGCTATACAAACAATAATCAATAAGGAAGAGAAATACACAGCATACCATGAGAGCCATGGGTATTTTCTCTAAATATAATCCATTTTATTATTTAACTCTCCATTTTCATGTTCAATAATACGGTAAGAGTTTTTTTTTTTTTAATATCACATGGACGTTTCATGTAACTACATAATTATGTGCACTTTTACTAATTATGTGTCATAATTAGAACAGGTAATTACTATGTTAGCATATTTAATTACACAGTTGAACATTAATGTATGCAAATGTACTTTGCACTCAGTAATATATGCTGTACAATAACTATTTTTTCTTAAGCTCTTATCAAGTCAGACTCTTGAAATCAATTAAAAAAAATCAAAATCAAATCAAATTTTATTAAACCTAACTTAGAAGCAAACTTAGAAACAACTAAAGTATCTTTTAAAGGGATAAAGGATATTAACTGAAATTTAACCTGAACTTTCCAATTTATAAGACATATTTAAAGCAAGAGAGTTACAGAGAAACATCTATTTCTTCATTATTGCCTATGCCAAATCCTTTGACTATGTGGATCAAAATAAACTGTGGGAAATTCTAAAAGAGATGGTAATACCAGACCACCTGGTCTGCCTCTTGAGAAACCTGTATATAGGTCAGGAAGCAAGAGTTAGAACTGGACATGGAACAACAGACTGTTTCCAAATAGGGAAAGAAGTATGTCAAGGCTATATATTGTCACCCTGCTTATTTAACTTATATGCAGAGTACATCATGAGAAATGCTGGGCTGGAGAAAGCACAAACTGGAATCAAGATTGCCAGGAGAAATATCAATAACCTCAGATATGCAGATGATACCACCCTTATGGCAGAAAGTAAAGAAGAACTAAAGAGCCTCTTAATGAAAGTGAAAGAAGACAGTGAAAAAAGTTGGCTTAAAGCTCAACATTCAGAAAACTAAGATCATGGCATCTGGTCCCATCACTTTATGGCAAATAGATGGGGAAACAGGGGAAACAGTGGCTGATTTTATTTTTGGGGGGATCCAAAATCACTGTAGATGGTGACTGTAGCCATGAAATTAAAAGACGCTTGCTCCTTGGAAGAAAAGTTATGACCAACCTAGGCAACATATTTTTTTTTTAATTTTTTTTATTAGTTGGAGGCTAATTACTTCACAACATTTCAGTGGGTTTTGTCATACATTGACATGAATCAGCCAGAGAGTTACACGTATTCCCCATCCCGATCCCCCCTCCCACCTCCCTCTCCCCCCGACTCCTCTGGGTCCTCCCAGTGCACCAGGCCCGAGCACTTGTCTCATGCATCCCACCTGGGCTGGTGATCTGTTTCACCATAGATAATATACATGCTGTTCTTTTGTATTAAAGAACAGAGACATTACTTTGCCAACAAAGGTCCATCTAGTCAAGACTATGGTTTTTCCAGTAGTCATGTATGGTTGTAGAGTTGGACTATAAAGAAAGCTGAGCACAGAAGAATTGATGTTTTTGAACTGTGGTGTTGGAGAAGACTCTTGAGAGTCCCTTGGCCTGCAAGGAAATCCAACCAATCCATCCTAAAGGAGATCAGTACTGGGTGTTCATTGGAGGGACTGATGTTGAAGCTGAAACTCAAATAATTTGCCCACCTGACGTGGACAGCTGACTCTTTTGAAAAGACTCTGATGCTGGGAAAGATTGAGGGCAAGAAGAGAAGTGGATGACAGAGAATTAGATGGTTTGATGGCATTACCGACATAATGGACATGGGTTTGGGTGGACTCTGGGGGTCAGTGATGGACAGGGAGGCCTGGCGTGCTGCAGTTCATGGGGTCGCAAAGAGTCGGGCATGACTAAGCAACTGAACTTAATTGAACTGAATAGCAAAATATAAAACTTGGAAGTTTAAAATTATTTCTTAGTTGATATTCAGTCACTCAGTCCTGTCTGACTCTTTGTGACTCTATGGACTGCAGCACACCAGGCTTTCCTGTCCTTCACTATCTCCTAGAGTTTGATCAAACTCCTATTTATTGAGTCAGTGACACCATTCAACCATCTCACCCTCTGTTGCCCCCTTCCCCACCTGCCCTCAATCTATCCCATCATCAGGGTCTTTTCCAATGAGTTGGCACTTTGCATCAGGTGGCCAAAGTATTGAATATTAAAAAAACAAAACAAAACAAAACAAAAAACCCACAAAGTATTGTATCTTCAGGTTCACCATCAGTCCTTCCAAAGAGTGTTAAGGGTTGACTTCCCTTAGGATTTCTCAGTAGTTTTAGTGTTTTAAATTCTTGATCTCAAAATAAAAGTGTTTGTATATCCACTTTCTAAGTTGAGATATAGCAAAGCCAATATTCATATCTAGACTTATTTTTTTGCATGTGAAAATAAAGGCAAAATAAGTTCTTTGAATAAAGAGATATGAGAAAACTTTATGAATAAAGTAGTCGATGCTATATATTTTCTCATTTTTTTATGCCTATATCCTCTATAGATCTAAATACAGCCTAATTGTTGTGTGTATGTATGTGTGTGTATGTTTTTGACAAACAAACTTATTCCTAATCCAGAGTAAATGCTCTGAAGAGTGGGAATTAGCAAAGTGTATTGCATACCCATTATTTCTGCTCACTGAACATATAATATTTTTTTGGATACTCCTAAACATTTGGCTTTTGTTCAAGTATCCTACTAAAAAATTGCATTAGTGATTATAAATATTTTTCACTTAACAAATTCAGTGAAATTTTCTCAATCCTGATATTACAAATCCTTTTATTTACTTCAAAGTATTTTTTCTCTGAACTTCCTGAGTTCTTCTATAAAATCTTTGCACTTGCATGAGAAAATTATGGATAATTTGAGATGAAGTATGCATGGACATTGAAGACTAACTAAAAGACAATTAGCAGAATGATTACACCATTTAACAACTCTGTAGATGATTGAGCTTATAAATCTTAGTTTATCTCTCTAGATTTGTGAATTATATGTAAATTACATATAATTATGTAAAATATGGACAGTAATGTTACCTACTAATAAGATTATTGTCTGGGCTTACTTAAATACATCTGAAATATCAAGGTTTTAATAAATAGTATATTTGAGAAGTCAACACATCAATACTAACATGTATTGAACATATTTTATGCCAGGCATCTCTCTAGAAAGTAAACTAATTTTAAAAACAGTCTTATAGGGACAGATGTAATTACTATCCCTGTTTTACAGATAACAAAAGCTAAAAGAGTATGACTTTTTGGTGCTAAGAGATTAGCGGCATATTGCAGTATCCATGCAAAGAAAATTTAAAATGACACAGATGAACAGAAAAGCATAACAATGCCCTCCTCCCCACACACAATTCAATGAAACAGACTTTCAAAAGAATTTTGCTAATGGTATATAATGACAGAGTTGGGAAGGTTTTTGTGTGTGGAACAATTTTTTACAATACTTCAAATACAGTAAGATCCACACAACTGGCCTTTGTTATACATAAGCCTGGCTGTAATAACTACTTAAGACTACAAATGCTAACTACTTAAAATAAAACATTTTGAATTTTAAATAAAAACAATAAACAAGCACAAGGTAAAAATACAAAAACATTTGTGAAAGAATAGTGTTTTTAAATGAGTGTACTTTGCATATATTCTTTGACGTTTCCTAGTATAAATTCCCACTTGTAGTTCCACTTCAATGGGAAAATCTTTACTGCGTCATTATTTTGATTTTCCCTGCAGGCATTCCATGTGCCCTAAAGGACAATCACCTATTCTTTTCCAGGAATCATATACTGTAAAATATATTTATTTACAGTTTCATATTAAAAGTTAAAACATCCCACATAAAAGATATAGAGGTAAAAACTTACATGGCTGAAATATTGTGTTTTAATCACAATGCTGATACAATGTTCTTACATGTGTCACGGTTAAGGGCTCCATAAACAATCAACTTTTCTTTGTTTTTGTTTGTTTATTTTCTTATTCTCTTATTGTTGCTATCATTGTTTTCCCTTTATGGGTCATTCCCTAACTTACATTTGCTCTGTGAAAGTAAATTAAGAATATAATTCTTCAGAATCAAAATAAGTAATTAGGTAATAAAGGAAATATAGGTAAAGTTATTTTAAGTAAGTTTCTTTTAGATTGCTGTAGTAGTTGACAGTAATCACAAGGAAATTAAAGCACAATCAGGGGATATTCACATTTGACATTCTTACTTCAGTTTGATCTAGAACTAAGACTTTCTATAAACTACATTTCTAAAGGAAAAATTTTCTACGTTTCTTCAGAATTCAGACTTAGGCAGGCCAGTAAAATGATAGAAACATGAATCTTCCTTCTCATAGCCATCTCTTCTCTATCGTTTCTTTTCCATTCTGCATTAGAGGTACTCAGGTAATGATTTTGTCATCATCTTCTTAGAACTTCCGCTGTCAAATTTCCCAATGACCTTATGAAGACAAATCCAAATATAATCACTCCATTCTCCAGTCAGTAGCATGTGACACAAATAGTCCCACCAGCATTCTTGATTATGGCCATATTTCTTTGATACTGCTCTGATTATTCTCAATTTTTTTGTTCTTTATCTTTTTTCAAACTGTCCCCTAAAACTTAATGTTGCAGTCCTGATGAAAGTGAAAGTCACTTAGTTGTGTCCGGCTCTTTGCAACCCCATGGACAAATACATTCCGTGTACTTCTCCAGGCCAGAATACTGGCATGGGCAGCTCTTCCCTTCTCCAGGGGATCTTCCCAACACAGGGATGGAACACAGGCCCTGGTATTCAATGCAGCCCTGATACTCAGTGATATCAGAATACACGTTATTTTTAAACGTATACAGCTGTCAACATTAATAATTTATTGATTATTAAAACTTGTCACAGCAAATTTCAAAATATTGAAATCAGATGGGGAATTTCTCTACTTGCAGTGAAATTAAATTAAAAATTAAGCACAAAATAATTAGTAGATAAATTCATGTTTGTAAATTAAATAATTTTCTTTCATAAAGAACCAAGGTTCTTGTTTTTTGTGAAAACATTTGATAAATGTTTATACATTTGATAACTTTGAACAAAATAAATATACAAATATCAGCATACTATTGATTTTATTAAAATGTTGCAAATAAGATGATACATCAAGAAAAGCTATTTATTCACATGTTACAATTGAATATCTCCAATATATGTTCTTTCAAATCAATAAAAAGGTCAGTGTCCTGATAGAAAAATGCTGAAAAAACAGTGACTAGCACACTCACAGTAGAATAATAAAAATAGTCAATAATCACATTCATGAAAATATATAAAGTATATGTAATGAAATGAAAGATCTCTTTCATTTACTTGTCTGACTGTAAAGTTTAAAATATTGACTACCTCACACTGAAGGCAATAATACGACTGTGATTTGATGAACATCTTTTGAGTAAGGAATTGTCAATATTTCAAAATCTGTTGAATAACACAGCACTGCCTTTGAGCTAGCAGTTCATTCTAGGAGTTTATTATGAATAGATAGGAAAATGTAAAGGCAAAACAATAAATGAAACTTTTATGAGTCATTCTACATAAACTAGAAGTTCATAAATAGAGAACTGGCTAGATAACTTTGGGATAAATACCTTGCATTCCTTAATCAAATGTTAAGAACAGCTTATGACATCAAAGAAAATTATAACTATATATATGACCTTAAAATGATTTCATAAAGTAATATAATGATACTAAATCTTTGTAAAGATTAAGTGAAGTAATAATAACAACCAATATTTGGTGGCTTAATTGCTCAGTTGTGTCCAACTCTTTGGGACCCCATGGACTGTGGTCCACCAGGCTCCTCTGTCCACTGGATTTCTCAAGCAAGAATAGTGAAGTGGGTTGCCATTTCCTCCTCCAGGGGATCTTCCTGACCCAGGGATACAGCCCCAGTCTCCTGCACTACAAGCAGATTCTTTACCAAGTAAGCCATCAGGGAAGCTCATTTAGCATCATTTAGCACCTGTCATATGCTGCTTACATTGCTGTATGTCTAGACCATAGTAAGTATTCCCTAAGTTATAACACTCTGCACAAAAGAAACTTTTATAGATAAAAAGATTTCATGAGAAACATCTTAAGTACAAAAAATATATAAAGTTGAACACATTTTGTTCCATTTCTGTTAATTATCTGCTTATATATGTGTTTAAAGTAGAATGATATCTGAAAGATTTTCTCAAAAATGCTGGCAATATTTACAACTGGTCAATAAATCTTGAAATTATTTTTACTTTATTGCTTGTATGTTACAGCATTTGACAATTTTAAGATAAGCAAGTTGCTTTAAAACTGAAAAATAAATAATGAAATAATTTTCATTTTGGAAAATGTAATGCATTGCATCAAAAAATTTACTTGTGAAAAAACTAGGAGTTGAAAAAATCTTATTGCTATATTCACACAATTTATTTGGAAAACATGGGTGAAAAGCAAAGGTAAGGATTACATGATTAGATAAAAGTTTAAATAAAATGTAGTATATATCCAAGGTTATTATAGGATTTTAAAACTGTGATCTGGGCAAATCAGTTCTAACAAAATTTTAAATGCTGATCAAATTTCAGTTCATATTTTTATGGAAAAACAGTAAATTAATTTTTCAAATATGTAAAATGTGTCTCATGTACTTACCTTTTGTGGCTTTTAGCCTTTACTTTATCTTTTTTTTATTTTATTTTTGCTGTAATTCAAATGCTCTTTTTCTAGCTATGAAGATGTGTTTTCTTATATTCTTGTTTCCAGGAGGGCACTTTCTATTGTATTTATCATTCTAAGAGACTCTGAACTTTTCCTTCCTCTCAGCATGATCCCCATTTTTTCTTCCATGATACCATCTGCCTAATAGGCTTTGCTCTTCGAGACTGCCATTGTAAATTCGTCTGTGCATCCCCAGAGACCATGACCCATGTTTTCTCATCATTAATGAAAATCCTTCTCATCTGGAGCAGATTTTAGCAACAAGTTTTTCTGCATGCTTTTATAAAATTTACATATAGAACAGCTCATTTTCTATCCCTCTGGCATTAACATATATTGAGCACACAGGATTTTGTTCCCCCACCCAATTCACACTTGTAACTCTCTATAGGATTAAAAGATTAGTGTGTATTAGCATAAACTATGAGAAAACAAGGTGTTGTGGTATGAGTGGATATTAATCAAATAAAAAGCTGTTAATCTCATGATTGCATCAATAATTTGCAAAAGAAATGAATTATGTCGCAAAGAAAGTAATGCTTTGAAACATAAAGCAACTAACTTAGAGTAATAACACTTATTTTAAATAAGAAAAGAGGGAAATATACATTTTATCACTTACATCTAATCTAATAGTTGACACTGGCATAGTTTTACAACTTGTGAAGGATTCCCTTTTGAGTTAAACCAGGGCGTTTTGCAATAACTAGCAAATCTTTCTTAATCCTCAGTTCCCTTTATCTGAATTCTTAATACCTGTGGATTTACTTTGTGTAACTTTTCAGCTTTTGTGCCCTGAGACAGCCTACCGTTTGGAGTTTTGTTTGAGAAATGATTAAAGGAGGAGTAAAGCTTCATGTGCAACCCCTTAAACTAGTGTTCTGATCAAAAGCAGTGTTAAAAGTGGGCTTCCCTGGTGGTTCAGTGGTAAAAAATCCACCAGCCAATGCAGGGGACATGGGTTCAATCCCTGGTCTGAGAAGATCCCACATACTGCAGAGCAACTAAGCCCATGTGCCACAACTACTGAGTCTACACCCTAGAGCCTGTACTCCACAACAAGAGAGCCTCCCACAAAGAGAAACTCAGGCACCACAACTAGAGAAAAGCCCTAGAAGCAACACAGACTCAGCACAGTCAAAAATAAATGAATAAATAAATGTGTTGTTTTTTTTTAAAGAAAGGCAGTATTAAAAATACTATACTATGTTGATGAAAAGATGCTCTCAAGAAATAGGGATTTTAATTCTGGTTCTGATAGTAATTCTGACCTTAGTTTCTCAAGATCTTAATTGGATCTTACATAAAATGAGAGGAGTATACAAGACATTTTTGTAGGCCCCTTAGAGCTCTTTAAAAAATCAATTTATGTTATATAAAATTATACAGTGATATACACTGTATTATAAAAAAAAGACTTCTAGGCAAGAAGGGATAGGTTTAAAAATCCATGATTTATTAAATTTACTTCTGAGATTATTAGAGCTCTCTGATATGCTAATAACTGATTTGTTTTTTCAAATTGAACATTATTATACATGGATAAATAATACTCATTTGAAAGAAACATTACAATGAAGGTTCCACTTCAAGGTAAATATGGTGATTTGTTATATCCTCAGTTAATGATATTGAAATTTCAAATAATACCAAATGCAATATTTTATATGTACATAATTTTATTTCTGGTGACCCAGACATGATTACGGCAGGGTGCATTCTTTAATTGGGATCAAAGTAAACCCTCAAATCAGTGATCTTTCAGCTCATGTCCTCTGGGAAGCAGATTCCAGAAGAGAATTAGAAGAGCAAACTATACTGAGGGAAATGTCAGTGAATGACAAAGAGGAGAAGGAGGTGGGATAGGAAGGGAAAGTCTTCAGACTCTTGTTTAGATGACACCTGAGAGAGGAATAAGGTCACAGAGGAAGGCAGGGGGCTGCCCCTTCAGGGCAGCTCTTAGAAAGTGTCAGCCAGGCACAGCAATGATTTCCCATTCAAGGTGCCCACATGCGGCAGAAATCAACTAGGAAACAGGTCCGTTGCCCTCAATTTGCTCACTCGTCCACTGAGAACAGCTAGGAGAAAATGTGGCCTGCATGGGCCTAGATACTTCAGTGAAGCCAGTTGTTGTTGTTGTTTAGTCGCTCAGTTGTTTTTGACTCATTGTGACCCCAGGGACTGCAGCACGCCAGGCTTTCCTGTCCTTCACCATCTCTCAGAGTTCACTCTAACTCATGTCCATTGAGTCAAGGATACCATCCAACCATCTCATCTTCTGTTGTTCCCTTCTCCTCCTACTTTCTATCTTTCCCAGCATCAGGGTCTTTTCCAATGAGTCAGCTCTGCTCTTCAGGTGGCCAAAGTATTGGAGCTTCAGCTTCACCATCAGTCCTAATGAATAGTCAGGGTTGATTCCCTTTAAGATTGACTGGATTAATGTTTTTGTAGTCCAAGGGACTCTCAGGAGTCTTCTCCAACACCTCAGTTCAAAAGCATCAATTCTTTGGCACTCAGCCATCTTTGTGGTCCAACTCACATTCATACATGACTATTAGAAAAACCACAGTTTCTTCCTTTCAGTGAAACCAGAAGATGCAGAAAATGGAAGCCATCAGCTAGCCCAAGCTCTACCACAATGCATTGTCTTGACAGGAGATCTGAGAGGCACATCTCTATGGCTGCCACAATGTGTGTGTTTTACATCTCTACAATTTTCCTCTATGAATTACACTCAAGGTACGTGAAATATTTGGCTCTTTGGAAAAAAGAATGAAAACACCGAAAGGAACAAAATATATTCATTCCTTTGACATTCAAAATAAATAATCCTTTAAGAAAGAAGTTGTCCTAGGCAGTTTCCTGTAAAGGAAATATCTATTAATACTTAATAAGGCTAAGCGACTGGCTGTTTTCTTTCTGAATTAAATTATTTCTTTAATTTATTGCACACATTACTTCATTTAGTCTTCATAATAACCTTGTGACATTTCATTTCTACAAATGAAAAACTGAAATCTTTGGTAGAAACAATGTGGGCTAGTTGAATTGTGTAGGTTTGTCATGACTTTTCTTCTAAGGAAAAATTGTCTTTTAATTTCATGGCTAGAGTCACTGTCTGCGGTGATTTTGGAGCCAAAGAAAATAAAATCTGTCACTGCTTCCACTTGAGTTTACTAAAGACTGTCTTTCATTAGTATAAAATAGTATCAAGTCAACCTTGCCATAGAAATTAGGGAGTTTTGACAACAGCTCCTTTAATCAAGTACAAGTATTGGACAGTGACATATATAAATATGCATGGGAAATTAACTTGAAATAATTTATTCTCAAAACTCTTTTCATGAAGTCTTTTGGGTTCATCATTGTTACTATGTAGTAGAACACAAGTAAATAGATATTAACTGAGAGACTTAAGAATGCAGATGAGGAATAGACACCGACAAAAATGTCAGCAACAGCATGTGGAGACAAAGTAAGAATATGTGAAACTGAAAAGAGACAAAAAAGATGAAGCCAATATGAGAGATAGTGTGATTGAAAATACAGAAATACCACAAGAGGAAGAAAATCAAAATATAAAATTGAAAATTGAAATCTGATATGTAATTTAAAAAAATAGTACAAATGAACGTATTTTTTTTCCAAATGAATGTATTTTAAAAATAGAAATAGACACACAGATATAGGAAACAAACATATAGTTATCAAAGGATAAGGGATAGAAGGATAAACTGAGATTATGGGATTAACAGATACACACCACCAAAGGTAACATAGATAAGCAACAATCTTACTGTATTGGGCTTCCCTGATGACTCAGATGGTGAAGAATCTACCAACAATGTGGGAGACCTGGGTTCACTCCCTGGGTTGGGAAGAAGATCTCCTGGAGGAAACACTCCAATGTTCTTGCCTGGAGAATCCCCTTGGACAGAGGAGCCTAGCAGGCTACAGTCCATGGGTCACAGAGCTGGACGTGACTGAGGGACAGAGCACAAAGCCCTGTGTAGCTCAGGGAACTATATTCAGTATCTTGTAACAAACAATAATGGAAAAGAATCCAGAAAAAGAATACACACACACACACACGTCTACACATATATTCCTAAAGCAAAATCACTTTGCTATACATCTGAAATTAACAAACTAAAATAATAGTTACAAAAAATTATAAATGGTTTCAAAACAAAAAGTTGGCTTAATTAGAGATATGAAATCTTCAGAAAACAATGATGGACAAAAAATCCTAACTCCAAAGAAATGTTTCCTGTTTTCTCAGAAAAATAACAGAAAACATTTATATGCCACAGTTTGCTATAGTGTATGAAATTAGCGTAAAACAATGCCAAAGTGCATGCTATGGTATAAGCGATTGATTTTACAAATAAATCGAGTAGTTGGTTGTAGCAAGTTTCTGGGGGAATGAAAAAGAGCTTATACTAAAGTTCCTTTTGACTTTTATTAGCACACTAAACACAATAAAAGCTAATTAAAAAATTATGATTTTTTTTGCTCTTGAGATTTATATTTCTGTCTCAAAAAAAAAGTATGTCTGGAGTTTTAAATTGCTCTATCCCAGATAGCTAAATCATGAATAAAGCATATTTTCTACATAAAGATTATACATACATCTACTAGTTGTACAATTTTGCATTTCAAAACTTCAGGATTGTTAATCAAATCTTAATTTACTTGTGATTAATATATATTATCTATTGAGTTAAAACACAAAATGTATTGATATATACTTACTAACAATTTAACTGTCCATATGTATTACATTAATCTGCATTGAAATGAGACACCTATAAGGTCTATTTACAAGTGTGACAATATTATGATGTCATAATATAAAAATAATGTAACCATAATTATAAGTAAATCTATCTAGATTAACCAGAGAAAAGAAGACTGTTATAGTTGAGAATCAACCTCACAAAATACTAAAGTGAAAGTAATCTAAATTAATTAATGATTATCAAATTTAAAAGCAATCCTTATAAATAAAATAAATATTAATGAGATAAGTAGTATTAACTTTAGCATATTTATGCTCATTATATAGTTGTTGTTGTTGTTCAGTCATTAAGTCAAGTCTGACTCTTTTTAACCCCATGAACTGCAGTGTTCCAAGATTCCCTATCCTTCACTATGCCCCAGAATTTGCTCAAAGTCATGTCCAACGAGTCAGTTATGCTATGTACTTCCTTCCAATGAATATTCAGGGTTGATTTCCTTTAGAACTGACTGTTTTTCTTCTTGCTGTTCAAGCTTGGTCATAGCTTTTCTTGCAAGGAGCAAGTGTCTTTTAATTTCATTGCTGTAGTCACCATGCACAGTGGTTTTGGAGCCCAAGAAAACAAAATCTGTTGCTGTTTCCACTTTTTCTCCTTATATTTGCCATGTAGTGGTGGGCAAGATGCCATGATCTTATTTTTTTTTTTAATATTGAGTTATAAGCTAGCTTTTTCACTCTTCCCTTTCACCTTCATCAAGAGAATCCTTAGTTCCTCTTCAATTTCTGCCATAAGAACGGTATCATCGGCATGTCTGAGATTGTTGATATTTCCCCTGGAAAAATTGAATCCTGCTTGTGATTCTTTCATCCCAAAATTTTGCATGACATACTCTGAACACAAGTTAAATAAGCAGGATGACAATATACAGGTTTGTCATTTTTTAATCTGTCCATTGTTCCATGTCCAGTCCTAAGACTTTTGACCCATACAAGGTTCTCAGGAGACAAGTAATGTCATCTGGTATTCCCATCTTTTTAAGAACTTTCCACAGTTTTTTCTTTTGTTTGTTTGTTTGTTTTTGTTTTTTTTTTTTTAATTTTCCACACAGTCAAAGGTTTTCAGCATAACCAATGAAACAGAAGCAGATGGTCTCTGAAATTTCTTTGTTCCTTCTATGGGCCAACAGATGTTGGCATTTTGATCTCTGGTTCCTCTGCCTCTTCTAAATCCAGTTTGTAAATCTGAAAGTTTTCAGTTTGTAATCTGCTGAAGCCTAACTTGCAGGCTTTTGAGCATTAACTTGCTAGCACGTGAAATGAGCACAGTTGTGTGGTAGATTGGTTATTCTTTGTCATTGACCTTCTTTAGGATTGGAATGAAACCTGAGATGGAATATATTTAGGATAGAAAGATACTTCCTACCACTGATTATTTTAAATCATATTATGCTTATGACTCAGTTCAAACCTGAGAAGAAAATATAGGATATGTTTTTGTTAAACCACTTGAATGATATATTTGGTGGTTTAACAAAAATAGAACTGAGGTTCTGCCTTCCAGTTCTAGTTGAAATATCATTGTTTATGTAACAGAAAAAGTGTCAAAGTATCTTTTTATTTCATGATGAAACTAATTTGTATTTTCAGAAAACAATAGCCTATTATAAATTAGATAATTTTGAAAAATGATTATAACAGTAGCTGGAGCTTTTAATTCTCCTTTGATTCCAAAATCTTCTATTTACTTCATCCTCATCATCAATTTTATAAAAGTTTATAGTATAATGAATTATAATGTCATCTGCTATTGCTCTGGTTTCTCTTTTCATTTGTCAACAGTATTTTGCTTACATTAGACTGAAAGATATAAGTTGAAAATATTAGGATGCTTTATTCACACTGAAGAGGTACATGGATTAGGATATAAAGATGTCTAATATGTTTTTGGTCTAATATGTTTTCATGGGTTAGGATGTAAAGATGTCTAATATGTTTTTGTTCCAGGTTGGATGAATTATAGAACTCTACTTTTGATTTTTATTTTCAGTAGCTATACACTGAATAAGATTTATTTATTCCATAAACTAAGTCATTCACCTCAAAATCATTTTCAGGAATGTATTACCTTACAACATTTCCCTGCAATAGTGTTTGAAAGGGAGAAAGAGAAAAAAGAGGAAGATACAATGTTCAACAGAACAAGATTTTGTATGAATTCATTTATATGGTAATTTAGTGCCATGAGGTGCATTTCCAACTTCTTTTATAAAAATAGTAAAAATATATATATATTTTAATAATAGTGAAAGCAATACAGAGGTGCATAATCTGAAAAGTTCATTTTTTAAACCCCTTCCAAACAATATAACTTCCTATAAGATAATACAATGAAAATTTAAAATATGTTTAGCTCCAGACATTTATGAAAGTAAATTGAAACCAAAGGACATAAATTTCAATATCATGAAATTGAAAAAAATGTGAAATTTGAGGAAAAGATCCTTTGAGATTACAAAGAACTAAACTTCCTAACATTGGACAACTTCTTGAAAAATAATAATACAAGGCAAGAGAATACTTAGGCATATAAGATACCTTTCCTGTTGTTGCTAAGTTGCTTCAGTCATGTCCAACTCTTTGCGACCCTGTGGACTGTAGCCCACCAGGCTCCTCTGTCCGTGGAATTCTCCAGGAAAGAATACTGGAGTGGGTTGCCATGCCTGTTCCAGGAAATCTTCCTGACCCAGGGATTGAACCTACATCTCCTGTGACTCCTGCTTTGCAGATGGATTCTTTACTCCTCAGCCACTGGGGAAGCCCCATTAGATACCTTGAAATACCAAATAGTATATATATACCAAAATATAAATAGTATCAAGATTTGTTCAAAAGGTCTGTCAATGCATCATTTTGAAAGGTTGTTGCTGAACCATGAAAAGATCTGGGGATTCTTGGCCTCCGGAGGAGAAGAATTCAATCTGGGGCCAGAGACGAGGCTTGATCACTCAGAGCTTTTGTGTAATAAGGTTTTGCTAAAGTATAAAGGAGATAGGGAAAGTTTCTGGCATAAGTATCAGAAGGGACCAGAAAGAGTACCTCCTTGCTAGTGTTAGCCATGGAGTTATATGCTCTCTAGTTATTACAGTGAATCAAAAGAATATCCAGAGGTTGTAAAGGCCTCACTAGACCTACTCCCATAATTCACACCTTAAGATAACAGGATTAGCCAGAAAGTTTTTTCCAGAGACTGTCCTCAAGCACGATACACTATTGTTATATAACCCTAAGGAATATAGAGGGAGAAAAAAGTTTGTCCTTTCTTCCTCCTTGAGAATTCCAGACCTCTCTCTCCTTGGGGATCCCTAGACTTCTTATCAACCTGCCTAGGAATTGACTCTCTCACTTCCCCCTTTTCTTTTAGGAGAATTATATTGCCAAGGGAAGAGGTATCATTTTTGTTCCATAACTTCTTCCTGCTGCTTAGGGGCATGGTCCCTAGGTTGTTGAGGCAACATATTCTCCTAACCCTCATATTGAGGGTCTCTGATCCAGGGGCCCCAAGTAATAGTTGGAGGAGGCTGTGGCATTCATAGGAGCTTGAATGAATGAAAGTAAAGTTGCTCAGTCATGTCCAACTCTTTGTGACCCCATGGACTATAGCCTACCAGGGTCCTCTGTCCATGGGATTTTCCAGGCAAGAGTACTGGAGTGTGTTGCCATTTCCTTCTCCAGGGGATCTTCCCTACACAGGGATTGAACCCAGTTCTCCCACATTGTAGGCAGACGCTTTGCCGTCTGAGCCACATAGGAGCTTAGACAATCATTTTTAACTTAAAAGCTTTTAGATGGTTAGAAAACCCTTTTATATGGTTACAGACATAAGGCAAAATAGTCATTAAACCAAGTTAAAATAAAAATGAAAAGTCATATTATGTCCATAGTTGCATCAGTCCATCTTAAGGTTGTTAGATGTCATCAGTTTAAGAAGAGGCATCATATGCGATTGTTGTTGAAGGTATTTGCAGACTTGGAGAAGGTTTATTCCTTGAAGTGGAGATGTCCACCACAGGAAGCCTTCCACTGATGAGAAGGAGAGTGCTCCACAGATCCAGCAATTAGACCGATTATTAAATGCAGCATAGGAGTGAGCCCAGGACAGGAAGGCATTGTCTTGAGGATCAAATGGCAGACTCAGGATTTTTGGAGTCAGCAGAAGTAGGCTTACATAGATTATCAGGCCCATCTGAAAAGTACAAAGTCAGAGCATAGAAAGTAAAGACATAAAATGAAGTCACTTTGTTCTGGTCAGGGTGCCACCTCTTACCCCAAGTGTGATGTACCCATGAATCAATTCCTGGCACTTTGACAGCTGAGAAGAAAGCACAACATGTTAAGGGCTTTCCCAGAGGGGCTTGAGGGATGGGACCCCAAACCCCAATGTTTTAATGAGGACCTCGGTTCCTTGTTCAAATAGAGGCTTGCTTGACTCAGAGGCTGGTTCAGGAGTCGTCTCCCAGAGTTCTGTTAATGCCTGCTGAAAAGCTGAGAGCTGAGTTACATAACTAGTTAATTCCAAGACTTCAGGGTCTATAACAGTGTATGTGCATAAGAAAGGCCTTCCATAAACACATTCAAAGGGGGACAGTCCCTCATTTTTGGGGGCAGTTTGAGCCCTCATTAAAGCCTCGGGTAGGACTTTAATCCAATTGTCCTGCGTCTCTTGAGTTAATTTGCGCAGATGTCTTTTGATAATGTCATTAGCTTTTTCAACCTTTCCTGAGGATTGGGGTCTCCAGGAACAGTGTAAGTGATATTCTATTCCTAAAACTTTAGACACCCCCTGAGTTACAGCAGCTTCAAATGCAGAGCCATTGTCACTCTGCAGGTTCCGTGGCAGCCCAAACCTGGGGATAATTTCATGGATTAAATTTTTTATAACCTCCTTAGCCTGTTCACTACTACAGGGAAAAGCCTCAATCCATCCAGTAAAAGTATCCACCCAAATTTGTAAGCAAGAATACCCATTAGTTTTTCACATATGAATAAAATCAATTTCCCAGTCCTCTCCAGGATACTTTCCACTTTGTTGTAAATCAGATTTTGCTAGGTTTTCAGTCTTTGGGTTATTTTTCTGACAAACCTCACACCTTTTGATAATGTTCTTTAAAGTTTTCATTACATTTTTACCTTCAAACAAACAAGAAGCCATCTGGTAAGTACTCTTTGCACCCAGATGAAAACTCTGGGGTAAACCCTTAAGAATTTTCCATTGAGCACTTTCAGGAATTATTAATCGTCCATCCTTGGACTGTAACCATCCTTTATCAATAATCTTTGTTCCTCTTTTCTCATATCCTTCTAATTCTTCCTCAGTATATTGTGGTTTTTCCTGCTCCACAGGACCTGTCCAGATCAAAGTTGTCTGTAGTGAAGCGGTTTCATAAAGTGCCGCTTTTCTGACTTGACAGTCAGCCAGCTGATAACCTTCAGCTACTTTACTCCCATCGCTGTTGTGTCTTTTGCAATGCATAACAGCTACTTTTTTAGGACAATAGGAAATGGAAACCCACTCCAATATTCTTGCCTGGAGAATCCCATGGACAGAGGAGCCTGGTGGGCTACAGTCCACGGGGTCGCAAAGAGTCAGACATAACTGAGCGACTTCACTTTCACTTTTCATAACAATTAAAAGTCTGTTGATCTCTCTGAAATGTCTAATAGGTTCTCCTGTTATTGTTTTAAGCTGTCTTTCTTTCCATATTGCAGCATGAGCATGTAAAGTCAAATAAGCATACTTAGAATCAGGGTAGATATTTACCTGCTGCCCTTTGCTTAACTTAACCCCGGGAGTTGGTGATGGACAGGGAGGCCTGGCGTGCTGCGATTCACGGGGTCACAAGAGTCGGACACGACTGAGCGACTGAACTGAACTGAACAGAGCTCAGGTCAGAGCCACAAGCTCCTCTAACTGAGCACTGGTTCCCTGGGGGAGAGATTTTGCTTCTAAAACCTCTTCAGCAGTCACCACGGTGTAACCTGCTTTACGCTTTCCATCCCGAACAAGAGAACTGCCATCTGTAAATATTTCCATGTCAGGAATGTCTAATGGGGTATCCATTAGATCTTCCCGAGCTGCATAGTTTAAAGTTAGAAATTGGGAACAATCGTGATCAGGTGTTTCATTTTCCTTCTCAGGAAGGAAAGTGGCAGGATTTAAATTTCCACAAACTTTAAGCTTATTCACTGGTCCTTCTAAAAACAATGACTGATATTTAAGAAGCCTACTGTCTGTAATCCAAATATTAACCTTAGAATTTAAGATTCCACTCACATCATGAGAAGTCAGTACAGTAAGGTTTCATCCATTAATTATTTTTAAAGATTCAGGTGCTAGTAAAGCCGCTGCCCCAATTACTCTTAGGCAGTGGGGCCACCCACGTGAAATTACATCTAATTCTCTGCTTAGATAAGCAATCGGTTGCTGGTGAGGCCCTTGGGGTTGTGTCAAAACTCCCAAGGCCACACCTTTCCTTTCAATGACAAATAAATTCTGACCCTGTGGACAAGTTCAGTGCGGGAGCTTGCAGGAGAGCAGTCTGAAGAATCTTAAAAGCCTTTTGAGTATCTGGAGACCAAACTAGTTTGTCGGTTTGGGCCTGCTGAGTTTCAGCTATAAGTTTATATAAAGGCCGGGCAAGTTCCCCATAGCCTGGAATCCAAATACGACAGTAGCCTGTGATTCCCCTAAATTCTCTCAATTGTCTTAAAGTCACAGGTAGGGGATGATTTAGTATAGGTTTAATTCACTCGGGGCCTACAGCCCTAGCGCCTTCTGATATGATTAGGCCCAGGTATCTAACAGATTGTTGACAAAGCTGAACCTTTTCTCTTGGTGCCTTGTAATAGCAGCCTGCCAGAAAGTTTAAGAAGTCTTCTGAGGCTCGTGAACAGGCTTCGTCTCAGCACTGAGCAAAATATCATCTACATATTGTAACATCACTGCTTTGGAGCTATTAAAGTTTTGTAGATCCCGTGACAAACTTTGTCCAAATAAGTGAAGACTGTCACGAAATCCCTGGGGCAAAATTGTCCAGGTTAACTAAGAAGCTGGCTGCATAGAGTCCTCAAAGGCAAATAGAAATTGACTTTCCTCCGCCAAAGGCACTGAATAGAAGGCATTTTTCAAATCAATTCCTAAGAAATAATTGGCTTGTTCAGGAATTTCAAACAATAGAGTATAAGGATTAGGAACCACGGGATGTAAAGAAACTACAGCCTCCTTTATTATTTGTAAATCTTGAACTAGTCTCCTTTACCATTTGATTTCTTTATACCCAAAATAGGAGTTTTGCATGGACTGTTACAGGGAATTAATAGTCCCCGCTCTTTTAAATTCTCAGTGATGAGTTTTAACCCTTCCTTAACCTCAGGTTTCAGTGGATACCTCTTCTTATGTGGAAATAAGTGTGGGTCTTTGAACTTGACAACTATAGGAATAGCATTTTGTGCTCGACCCACAGACTTTCCATCAGCCCATACTCTAAGATTTACATTTTGTTCAACTAAAGGGAGACAAAAAGAAGACTCCAAATTCATAAAAACAGAATTTTTTCAAGGCATGGACCTTGTTCAGTATATCCCTCGCCAAAAGGGGTGAGGGAGACTCTGGCACAAACAGAAACTCGTGTGAAAATAGCACGGAGTAAGTCACAACTTACAGAAGAACTGAAGTAATACCTTTTGACTCGTCCAGACAGTCCCATTATGGAAATGGATCGGGAAGAAAGTGGGCCAGGGGCTTCAGTAAGCATGGAGTAAATTGCCCCAGTATCTAACATGAAATCGATGGATCAGCCCCCCACAGTTATTAATACCCGGGGTTCCTCAGGTGTAATTAGGACGGGAGCTTGTGTGGGGACCCCCGGGCACCTTCAGCCCTGATTGTCTTGAGAGTCCGACCCCTGAAACCTACGCCTCTGGGGGCGGTCTCTCCTCCAGTGTGGTCCTTTGCAGATCGGATGTGGACCCGCGGGCAGCTTGGATGCCTGAGGGCAATCCCGATTGAGGTGCCCCTCCTTTCCACAGTAATCGCAAGCCATCCCTTTTCACCTGGGTCCCTCTGGGCATTTTTCTCAGGCTGTTTAAGAGCGGTTTTCATAGCCGTTGTGAGGACTTCGGCCTGTTTCTTTGTCTTTTTCTGCCTTTCTTTCTTTTCCTCATATTCCCTACCACAATAGACTGTCTGAGCCAGTTGTAACAATTATCTAAAGACTGATTTGGTCCATAAGCTCGTTTTAATAGCTTATGGAGCATATCTGGAGCCAACTGAGTGAGAAATCTTATCTTTTAAGATCACTGTTTCCTCTTCGCTTTTGGGATCAATCTCAGTGAATCTGCGAAGGGCTTCTCTCAGTCTATCTAGGAATTTACCAGGAGCTTCTTTCTCCTCCTGTTCTGTTTGCCAGTTTGCCATAGTTTAAAAGCTTAGCACGCGCCTGCCTGAGTCCTTCAAGAATACATCTGACAAAAATGACTCTGATCCCATCTTCCTTTAGCTGTGTTGTAGTCCCAGTCTGGTTCTGTAGTTGGGACCGCTTGATTCCCAGTGGGAAGGGTGGTTGTCTCGTCCTCCCTCTTCCCTACTGATTCATTACCAAGCCATTCATCGCCATAAGCAGCGGTTTTTCTCAAAACTTGACTTTGAGTCAGGAGTCAGCGTTTGTCCCAAGATGTACATCACATCCTTCCAAGTAAGGTCATAAAGCAGAGCAACACCTTTAAAAGCTCTAATAAATTTTTCTGGGTCCTCTAAATAGTCTTCCAGATCCTCCTTGATTTTTTTTTTTTTTTTTATAAGAAAAAGGCTTACTAACTCTCATAGACTGATTATTTCTCCTGGTGGGTGCTTCATGAAGAGGCAACAGCTTGTGTGACTGTTCCTCAGTCTCTCTGGCTGCTCTGCTCTATCCCAGGGATAGATTGGAGAAACCTGCTTTTCTTAATCTCTTTGTCTCCTGTCCTCCATCTCATCTAGCAAAGGAGGAGGACAGGAGGGAGCTGAAGGAGTCACACTCAAATCCATACCCTTAGGACATAAGTCTGGCATATTTCACAGACAGAAAAGGGGCAACACATATGCTACTTCTACCCATTTTCCTTGTTTTCTACAGAACCGGTCTAATTGTAAAACAGTATTATACTTAAGAGACCCTCCAACTGGCCACCGTTCGCCGTCCTCCAGTGGGTACCGCGGCCATGCAGTATCACATAGGAAGACCAGGTGTGTCTTCTTTAAGCCCTGAGGATCAAATCTATCCCAGTTTTTCGGGATACAGTTCAAAGGAGTGAGGCTGGAATTGTCAGCTCCCATCTGTAAGAGAGAAAAAAAGCGACCAGTGCCATTTTTCTACCAGAGGCGTCCCTCCCTGCTCTATATGGGAGTGTAGACAGACTACACCAAAGCTTTCCTTCCCTGGTTGGACTTAGTCTGTCCCTTACTGACGCAGGCGCTGTACTCGTCCCTCCCAGTTCTACCACCGAGATGGGGTGGGGATGCACCAGGGGTAGTCGTGATGGCATCCCTGAATGACATCCAGCTCCTCACCATTAAAACCTTGCTTGCCTCTGATGCCATCCGGGGTGCGATCAGAGTAACCTTCCAACATGCCTCCCAGGCTAAGACCGCTGGGGGAAACATTCATCACCTGAGTGCCTGTGCACGACCCTGAGTCTATTCCTGACCACAGTAAGACCGATATGAACAGAAAACTGAGATGTTCTTTCCAAGAGTCACCAAACCAGTATATAAGGGCCTCCTCTGGTCCACTAAGAGCCAGTGTTACCAAAGGGAAAAAAATCCATTGTAGTTCCAATCTGAGTAACCTTTAACCTCAGAGATGCTCTTGGAGCTAGAGCTCCGTCTAGCTTGCAGACTTTCCATGCCTAGAGAGGCTAGGTGATTCCTGACTACCAATCCAAGTTTGGGATCTAACAGTACACGGTAACAGCATAGATCACAAGTCCCTTGAAAGTCTATGATCCGACAGATTAGGTTAGTATTTCTAATTTCCAAGGAGTTATGAAATGGTCAAAGAGACAGAAAAGTTTGACTGAGAAAGGAGAGTTCTGTCCACATGCTTTGCCCATTTATGGTTGGTCCCCCAAAGGAGACATTGGGTGCCTCTTGGCATTGGCAGGTCGGTGTAAACCCCCAACAGGTTTCTGCCATAAGCTGTATGAGGTCACCGCGGAACTGCAGAGTAGGGCTCCTCAGTTGCTCCCTGCAGGGCATTTCATTCATTCACACAGGCACACCATAGAGTTAGTAAAGCACAGCGGAAAACCTGTTCGCTAGGAGAACAAAGAACTAGAGCTCCAAGCACACTTACTTTGTCCTAAAGAATCCTGGATGAGCCCCCAAGATGAAAGGTTGCTGTTGAACCATGAAAAGATGCTGGGATTCTTGGCCTCCAGAGGAGAAGAATTCAATCTGGGGCCAGAGACCAGGCTTGATCACTCAGAGCTTTTGTGTAATAAAGTTTTAGTAAAGTATAAAGGAGATAGGGAAGGTTTCTGACATAGGCATCACAAAAGGGCAGAAAGAGTACCCCCTTGCTAGTGTTAGCAACAGAGTTATATATTCTCTGATTAGTTATTACAGTAACTCAAAAGAATATCCGGAGGTTGTAAAGACCGCACTAGACCTACTCCCATAATTTACACCTTAAGATAACAGGATTAGCCAGAAGGTTTTTTCCAGAGACTGTCCTCAAGCAGAATACACTATTGTTATATAATCCTAAGGAATGTAGAGGGAGAAAAAAGTTTGTCCTTTCTTCCTCCTTGAGAATTCCAGACCCCTCTCTCCTTGGGAACCCCTAGACTTCTTGTCAACCTGCCTAGGAATTGACTCTCTCAATTTTGACTTAAACTTACTTTGTCCTTATCATGATAATCATGATTAAATCCTGATTATTTTTAAGGAAGCTTTTTGATGAATTTCTATTTTAATAAGTTTATACTACTGTGATTCTCAATCTTAAGAGAATTATGTTTACATATGTTGTGTCAGCTTGGACATGGAAATCAAATTTGAATTTTCTCACTAACCTTGTAATATTTAACTTAATGACAGAGCTGTCGTATATCTTGATGTAAATAATACTAGTATGACAGTTCTAATTTACTTGAGTCAAAAAAATTTGATGTTTACTTCCTTGCATTAATTTGAATGCAAGTCAACATTAATTTTGCATGCAGAAGATAGTTTAGTGCAAAAAACATAGCCTTTAGATTTATTCTTCACTGTTGACATCCTGTGTATCCAACCAGAAATGTGCTCTTCCTATCGGCACAAGAGAAGATGGATACTTTTTTTTTTTTAACAAAGGCAGTGTGTCCTCAAAATTCCTTTATGTGTATCTATGTATCCTGAATATTGAATTATTACTAAAGGCCAAATTGTCAAACAGACTAAGCGATTTATAGCTTCTTCTTAATGTGGCTACCAATTAAAGCATCAATATCAGGGAAGCCCCTTCATGGATCACAGCCTTTTCATGGTGAAAGGGCTTCAATAAAGCTATGAGCAATGCTATGCAGGGCCACCCAAGATGGATGGGTCAGAGTGAATAGTTCTGAAAAAAACAGTGAATGACTGGAGGAGGAAATGGCAACCCACTCCAGTATTCTTGCCTGGAGAATGCCACGTGTGCCTGCCACGTGGCTTCAGTTGAATCCAACTCTTTGTGACCACATGGACTGTAGTCCACCAGGTTACACTATCCATGGAGTTCTCCAGGCAAGAATACTGGAGGTTGCCATGCCCTCCTCCAGGGGATCTTCCCAACCCACAGATAGAATATGTGTCTCCTGTGGCTTCTGATTGAAGGCAGACGCTTTACAGCTGAGCCATCAGGGAAGCTCCAGAGAACTCCACAGACAGTATGAAAAGGCAAAATGACATGACAGTGGAAGATGAGACCCCCTCAGGTCAGAAACTGTCCAGCAGGTGCTATTGGAGAAGAGTGGAGGGCAATTACTAAAATCTTGGTGGTGTTAGTGATAAAGAACCCACCTGCCAACGCAGGAGACATAAGAGACTCAGGTTCAGTCCTTGGGTCTGGAAGATCCCCTGGAGGAGAGCATGGTAATCCACTCTAGTATTCTTGCCTGGAAATTCCCATTGACAAAGGAACCTGGTCAGCTACAGTCCATAAGGTTTCAAAGAGTCTGACATGACTAAAGTGACTTAACGCGCACGCGCGCACACACACACACACACACACACACACACACACACACCAGTAAGAATGAAGCAACTGGCAAACAATGCTCAGTAGTGGATGTGTTTTGTGGTAAAATTAAAGTCTAGTGGTGTAAAGAACAGCATTGCATAGGAACCTAAATGTTAGGTCTGTGTTCAAGGTAAACTGGACATGGTCAAGCAGATGGCAAGAGTGAACACTGACATCTTAGAAATCAGTGAACTAAAATTAACAGGAATGGCAGAGTTCAATACAGATAACTATTATATCAACTACTGTGGGTAAGAATCCCTTAGAAAAAATGGAGTAACCCTCATAGTCAAGAGAGTTTGAAATGCAGTGCTTGGGTGTAATCTCAAAAACAACAGAATGATCTCAGTTCATTTCCAAGGGAAACCATTCAACATCACAGTCATTCAAGTCTATGCCCCAACGACGAAGCTGAAGGTCACTGATTCTATGTAGACCTACAAGACCTTCTAGAACTAACACCAAAAAAGATGCCCTTTTCATCATAGGGGATTGGAATGCAAAAATAGGAAGTCAAGTGATAGTTGGAGTGACAGGCCAGTTTGGCCTTGGGGTACAAAATGAAGCAGAGTAAAAGCTAACAGTTTTGTCAAAAGAACAGGCTGGTTCTAGCAATCCAACAGCCCAAGAGACTCTACACATGGACATCACCAGACTGTCAATATTGAAATCAGATTGACCATCTTCTTTGCAGCTGGAGATGGAGAAGCTCTAAACAGTCAGCAACAACAAGATATGTCGCTAACTTTGGCTCAGATCATAAACTCCTTATTTCTAAATTCAGGCTTAAATTGAAGAAAGTAGGGAAAATCACTAGGCCATTCAGGTATGACCTAAATCAAATCCCTTATAACTATATAGTGGAAGTAATGAATATATTCAAGGGATTAGATCTGGTAGGCAGAGTTCCTGAAGAACCATGGGCAGAGGTTCCTAACACTGTATAGAAGACGATGATCAAAAACATCCCAAGGAAAAAGAAATGCAAGATGGCAAAGTGGTTCTCTGAGGAGGCTTTACAAATAGCTGAGAAAAGAAGAGAAGCAAAAAGCAAGCGAGAAAGGAGAGATATACCCAACTCAATGCAGTATTCTGGAAAACACCAAGGAGAGATAAGAAAGCCTTCTTAAGTGAACAAGGCAAAGAAATAAAGGGAAACAATAGAATGAGAAAGACTAGAAATCTTTCCAAGGAAATTGGAGATATCAAGGGACTATTTCATGAAATGATGGGCATAATAAAGGACAGAAGCAGAAAGAGTACAAGAGAAGCAGAAGAAATTAAGAAGAGGTGGCAAGCATACACAGAAGATCTATATAAAAAGGAAAAAAAAAAAAGATCTTAATGACCTGGATAACCATGATGGTGTGATCATACACCTACAGCAGGACATCTTGGAGTGTGAAGTCAACTGGTCCTTAGAAAAGGTTACTGCGAACAAAGCTACCAGAGGTGGTAGGATTCCCACTGAGCTATTTAAAATCCTAAAAGTTGATGCTGTTATACTGCTGTATTCAATATAGTACTAAACAAATATAGAAATATGTACTCAACAAATATACAAAACTCAGATGTGACCACAGGACTGGAAAAGTCAGTTTTCATTCTAATCCCAAAGAAGGGCAATGCCAAAGACTATTCAAGCTACTCTACAATTGCACTCATTTCATATGCTAAGAAAGTTATGCTCAAAATTCTTCAAGCTAGGCTTTAGCAGTATGCAAACTGAGAATTTCCAGATATACAAGTGGGGTTTAGAAACAGCAGAGGAATCAGAGATCAAATTGCCAATATTTGTTGGATCATAGAGAAAGAAAGGGAATTTCAGAAAGGCATCTACTTCTGATTCATTGACTATTCTAATGCCTTTGTGAGGCTCATAACAAACTTAAAAAATTCTTAAAGAGATGGGAATACCAAACCACCTTACCTGTCTCCTGAGAAACTATGTGCAGGTCAAGAAGCCATAATTAGAACTGGACATGAAACAATAGACTGGTTCAAAATTGAGAAAGGAGTACAATAAGCCTGTATATTGTCACTGTATTTAACTTGTATACAGTTTACATCAAGCAAAATGCTGGACTGGATGAATCACAAGCTGGGTTCAAGATTGCCAGGAGAAATATCAATAATCTCAAATATGCAGTTGATACCATTCTTATGGCAGAATGTGAAGAGAAATTGAGGAGTCTCTTGATAAGAGTGAAAAAAGAGGGTGAAAAAGCTGGCTTATAACTCAACATTCAAGAAACCAAGATCATGGCTTCTGGCCCCATAACTTTATGGCAAATATGAGGAAAAGTGAGAACAGTGACAGATTTTATTTTCTTGGGCTTTTAAGTCACTGCCTATGGTGACTGCAGTGAAATTCAAAAGTGCTTACCCCTTGAAAGAAAAAAAAAAAAAAAAAGACAAACCTAGATATATTAAAAAAACCAGAGACATCACTTTGCATACAAATGTCCATATGGTCCAATATATTGTTTTACCATAAAGAAAGTTGTGAACTGAAGATGCCAAAGCTGAAGCTATAATACTTTGGCCGCTTGATGCAAAGAGACAACACATTGGAAAAGACCCTGATGCTGGGAAAGATTAAAGGCAAAAGAAAAAAGGGTGTGGCAGAGGTTGAGAGGCTAAATGGCATCACTGACTCAATGGACGTGAGTTTGAGCATACTTAAGAAGATTGTGAAAGACAGAAAATCCTGGTGTGCTGCAGTCCTTAGGGTTGCAGAGACAGATATAACTTAATGACTGAGCAACAACAAACCTGACTTAACAGACTTCTTGCCTCAACTGGGCCAGGCAGACCAAGGCAGCCTCAATGATGACACCTATTCAGAAAAATGGGCTCAAATTTGCCTAATTAAAATTTGGTCAAGGAGAATTTTCAGCAATTGTTCTAAGGTCAAAGGTACTAGAGTAATAAAACTTACTTGGAAAATAGACCTTTATTTTTACTTCCAATGAGAGTCAAATTAGAGTGATCTCTTGACTATCCATCAGTAATTAAATGAATCAACAGTAAGCATTATAAAGAAATGCTGGGGGAAAAATGGGACAAGAACAAAAGGCAATCTATACAGCTGTCATTGAGAATACTGAATATCCATACTTATCAGAAAGTATCTGAGTGGTTTCTTTATAGAAAAAGAAATAGTGATAGATTTTTAAATGCAATATATTTTGTATTCATAAATCATGACCTATAATTTTCAAGGAACCTAAAGGACCTAAAATTTTCAAGGAACATGCAAGCTATGACCACAATAAAATATTTTAAGAGTGGAAGATTATAAAAAGTTGAACACTGTGTGCTTTGTAAAACTCTCAAAATTGAAAAATAAAAATGCATGCAATTAGTACCACAGGGATTTGATGTTAGTTTAAGCTAATGGTTCATGACTCACTTTGGGGGAAAAAAAAAAACGTGGTATTGTATTAGTGAAGAATAAAGGCAGCAAACATACTTGCTCACATATATCACTTGAAATATCAAAGGAAAGTTACAGAGAAATTATGATTTCACTATGCAATAAAAATGTATATGTCAATATTTTAATATTGTTTTGATGATTATTGAATAATATGTGGAGAGAGTTTCACTAAAAGCAAAATAGTAGTATTTTTAGGGTGTGAGGGATAATATAGTAGTGAAAATATGCATAAATTGTGACAGCATTTGTCTGAAAAATAATCTTTCAAAGTTAACTCAAAAGATGAAAATAATAATGTAAGTTATAAGATTTTGCACTGGAAATATTTTATGACAGAAATTTATTTCTAATTCTGTTATTCTTAATGAGTATTTGAAAGGCATCATATCTGGAGACCAATTTTACTGCCATTATGTATGGAATAAAAGATAACTGAGTCTTTGTAAAACCACAAAACTGTAATGTAGACATCTTTTTAATTTCTGGTGAATGAAATGAAGCACTTATTACACTGTACAAATTAATTGGCAACCATGATAATCCACAGACTTCCAGTGAAATCACAATGAACTTTGTGAAATTAACAGCTTCAGACCATCTTGTAATTACGTTAGCAGCTCTGTTTCTCATGTAAAAATGTCATAAGAAATAAATGAAGTTAATATTTACCTTATGAACAACAGTTTCATAGCTCACATGTTGAGTTAATGGCTAATCAAAAATAATATAAAAATAATGGCAATGGAATGAAACTCATCATTAGAAAAAAATTGCTGTAGGCTAGTCAAGTACAATCCAATGTGGAAAACAAGAGATCCCAAAGAAGTTATTCAAATGAAGAGATGCCATGCTTTCTTATCACATTATGTACAATAATCATATTTAGAGAGTTATACATGAGAAAAAAAAAGCAGTGTTACATCCAAGAACAGAGTTTGGAATATTAAATTCCATTTTCTAAATATAAGGTTGTATATATCTCTATCTTCAATTATAATTTTGGCTTTCCTAGGAGAAGTTTTTATTTCAATTATATAATGTATCCTTGTTATATTTTTATAAAATGTTGATAAGATTAAATATTTCTGAAGTATGTCCCTTTATTTAGAAGTTTTTAGCTTTTCATACATGTATGGTGGGATTCAGCATATATTTATCATAATCACAATATATCTAATAGTTCAAAGTACTTAGAATATAAACATTAATTTTCCAACATTATAGCTTTTAAACATGAATTGAGAAATTCCAAAATAGCATAAACACACACATAAACATTCATGACATAGATACATAAATGCAAACCTACCTACCTATATACACATATATACACATACACTTACATATCATTTATCTTCAGGGCATGTTTATATGGTTGGATGTAATTCATAATGGCAAGTAAATCTGACTTTCTTACTGGATGTTCTTAAGGTTGATGTGCTATATGTTCTTGGCAGAATATTCTTTGGTAAAACTTTAGTTTCATCAGAATTTTGTCTACATCAGCAAAAATGATGAAAAGTTTTTATCTTGAGGACCAATCAACACTGATTAATTAGTAGGATCTGCCTGGATTGTTATGTTGAGAAAGATCTAATATTATATTCAGGTTTAGCGAGAAAGATTCTTAACAATAGAGAAAAGAAGCCTATATGGAATTTTTTGTCTATTTCTCTACTCATTACTAACCCGAAGGGTCATCTCAGGAAACCAACAACGTTATTCATGGCCGTAGATATTATCACATCTTTTCATTATTTTAAAAGTCAATCTTTTCTATTAGAATTTGATCTTCTCTATGGCATTATTTCTACATAGTATATTCAATAAATGTTCATTTCATGACTAAAAAGATGAAAAGGTGGTGTCATTCAGAGGTTTGGACATTAATATTTTACTTGTGGAAGCAACCCAAAAGCAACTATTGATGATATAATTCAGTCCTAGGGCTAAATACATGATCCATGTGTTAAATCAAATTGTCATGATATATATTTCCTACCCTAATGGACTGTATAATTTAATTCATCAGAAAAGATCTCTTGTCTGCGGAAGGCAGCTCTTTCATTTAACCTTATCACGTGGTTTGGAAAGAACTTTCTTTGTTTCCTGAATGAGTTCAGCTTGATTTCTCCTGAACGCAGCCAAATCTGAGAGCATGACAAAGATGTAGAAAGGGAGAGAAGAATACAACCAAGATCTTCTACAGAATAATTATTACTTCAGAGAAGAGTTATTGAGTATTAGACACTATTGGAAAACAGCCTTGCAATGCCACTTAAAGTGAAAAATGACACAGTACCCTAAAATCAATATATTTCTTAGACTTAAAAAATACCAATTTTAACATGATATGCCAAGTATACTTCATCGACAGCCTTCAAAAGCAAAAGTTTATATATTTTTTCATCCACCTTCTCTTGTATTTGAACAACATATTATGATTTCTTTTTATGAGTCATCAACTCTTCAAGACACTGAGGATTCAAAGAAAAACAGTAGAGAAAATCTTCCATGAAGGTCATTGACTGACCTTGCTAGATTGTTATGGAGAGTGTGGCAATTATGGGTTTACACTGTTGAAGTGTAGCATCGGCTTCAAATAACAAAATTATGTGGCATCGCAGGAACTTGGAATCATCTGGGATACAGGTTCAAGCTCCAGCCATCTAAAGCTGATTTGGACCACCAAGCATCCTACCGGGGCACCTGTGAATGTCCCATTGGCGATCTTTTACCTTCAGAGAGCCCCCAAATCCACCCTCTGAACATGTAAGGCTGCCATTTTCTGAACATACGTCTCATGAAGAAGACTACCTTAGTTGCACCTGCGCAGAGGGATGTTACTTCATTTTTTTTCTCATCTCCAATTAACCTTCCCCACACTTTCCACACCTCAGGCAACTGTGTTTCTTTATCCCATAAATATCCCAAGTCCTTGGACTTCAGGGAGATGGATTTGGGACTTTTTCTCTTATCTCATTGCTTGACTGCTTTGTGGATAAATCTTTTCTGTGTTGCAAACACTGGCATCTCAGCAGTTGTTCTGCTGTATGTCAAACAAGCAAACCTGGGTCAGTATCAGTATCAGGTATGTATCTTATCCTTATGTTAAGTACATCTTGACCCAAACTAATCATGAAGTGCTCAGTAGCCGCCTTTGGCTAGTGGTTACTGCACTGGATAGAACAGCTCTAGAGCCCCAGTTTGTAATGTATTTTTATGTTTTATTTTTCCTATTAGAATTCCATGCTAGTCTTGCTAAACAGGGATCATATCTTAATAAAAGTGTTATTTATTTTAATTTTTTATTACCACACCATCTGACATGTGGGACCTTAGTTCTCCAACCAGGGATCAAACCTGCATCCCCTGCATTGGAAGCACAGAGTCTTAACTGCTGGACTGCCCGGAAAGTCCATAAATGTGTTGTTTGTATTTTAAACATTTATCACAGAAACTGGCAACTATTATTAAGCAGATAAAACTAGACTGAGGAAGAGGAGTCAATGTGAGGTTGCTGAGAGCTGATGGACCAATGGAAGGTGAGAAAGTAGTAAAAGCATTTGCAAGCTAATCTAGACTAGCTGTTGTTGCTGCTCAGTTGGGTCCAACACTTTGCGACCCCATGGACTGTAACTCCTCTGTCCATGCCAGGCATGTCCCATGCCAGGCTCCTCTGTCCATGTGATTTCCCAGGCAAGAATACTGGAGTTGGTTGCTATTTTCTTTTTGGAAGGATTTTCCCAACCCAGGGATCGAACCCACATCTCCTGTATTGGCAGGCGGATTCTTTATCACTGCGCCATCTGGGAAGTCCAGGCTAGCTGTTACTATAACAAAATTGTAATTATGGGTTTACCTTCCTTTTTGTATAGGATGCTTTTTTAGTTTCCTATCACTGTTGTAATATATTACCACAGTTTAGTGGCTTACGACAATAAAGATGTAAATCTTAAAGTTCTGGAGCTTGGAAATCTGAAATGAGCTTTAAGGGACCAAATGTATGTTGTTGGTCAGATCATGCTCTCTCTGGAAGCTTTAGAAAATAATTAGTTTCCTTGCCTTTTCTAGCTTCTAGAACTGTATTCCTTGCATTCTTTTCCTCTTGGTTCCATTTTCCTTCCTCAAAGTCAGCATCTTAGTATTTTCCAATTTTTTTTTTTTCTGTTTCCTTAATTATGTCAACCTCCAGTAATTCAGCTGGTAAAGGATCCACCTGCAATGCAGGAGACCCGGTTCAATTTCTGGTTTGGAAAGATCCCCTGGAGAAGGGATAGGCTACCTACTCCAGTATTCTGGACTCCCCTGGTGGCTCAGATGGTAAAGAATCCCCCTGCAATGTGAGAGGCCTGGGTTCGATTCGTGGGTTAGGAAGATACCTGGAGAAGGGAATGGCTACCCACTCTAGTATTCTTGCCTGGAGAATTTCATGGACAGAGGAGCCTGGCAGGCTACAGTCCACAGGGTTGCAAAGAATCAGACATGACTGAGCAACTTTCACTGTCTCCCTGAGCCTGCCTCCTCTTACAAGGATCTTTGCAATTTATCAGGTTCACCTGGATGACACCCTTAAAACAGTCATATATGCAAAGGCTCTTTTGTCATAAAAAGGACATTTACAGGGATTAGAACATGAACATCTTTTGGGGTCACTATTCAGCCAATCACAAATACCTATTGATTTAAACATTTATTTACTGAAAAGCATATATAAGGAATTTTTAAATATTATGTGTCCTTAGTCGCTCAGTCATGCCCGACTCTTTGCAACCCCGTGGACTGAGCCCACCAGGCTCCTCTGACCATGGGGATTATCCAGGCAAGAATACTGAAGTGGATTGCATGCCCTTCTCCAGGGGATCTAAAAATATAAATATTAATAAACCATTGATTCATGAATATTAGTATTAATATTCATTAGTGTTCATTAGTATTAAATTCATTAGCACTAAAAGTTCATAAGGATTATATGTAGTTTTCTTTTTTCTAGGTTATGCAGTTTTATTTTTTTCTAAATATTTTCCACGTATACATGTAAAATATACATATATTTTTAGTTAGCTAAATTGAGCAAAATTTCAAAGAAGGAAAAAATAACACACCCTTGGAATTGTATATATGAGAGACTGCTAGTCCTTTATATTAGCATTGAGTTAATGTGTTTATATCATAAGGCTTGATAGTATTTTAATTAAAACTATACAGATCATAAATTTTAGTCATTAGTGTAATTTAATTTAATACCAAAAGATATGTGAGTAGCATAAAAATTGTATTCCTGCTCTTTCTTTTTTCCAATTGCTATCTCAAGTAAGGTAAAAATTATCATATTATTTTTCCTACAAAGTCCTGCTTAATTTTTGCCACCCTCTTCTCACTCCTGCAGTAAGTGGAGATTTAAAAGGATAAAGCACAATGCCATGGTATTGTCAATAAATATTCTGCCTGTCATCAAGAATTTTATAAATCAGAAGTAGATAGTGGTTAATAAAAACTGATAAGATAGAAATGCTTCAAATAATTGTTTATTGTCATAACCCTGCTATGCATTTCTTCTGTGCTGTTTAATAAATCATCATGATCAAATTTACCCAGTAACATTTTTCAAAAGAACAGACTGGACTTGTCTGTATTTATACAAACACAGCACCTAGGATTTAAATGCTATTTCATTATTGAAAATTACTTTTTATGTTCTATTGATATGAATTATGAAACCAAGCAATTCTATAAATGCAATGAGTTGGGCTGTGAGTGGAAAAAGTACTTTACAATAATGTAACAACATCATCATTTTCACCTAAATCTTTTATAATAACATAACTACTGCTAAACAACTGAAATCGTTACTTTAAATGACTCCTCTTAAATCTACAATCAAGTATTAAAGAAATATTTTAAGATTTTAAGATTTAGGTATAAATAACAGTAAATAGATCTATATCATTCTTTATAGTATTGATTTACAGTTCATATTTATCTAGCTACAATTTACCTAAAACATAATGCCTAGAAAACGTCCTTTGGATAGCATCTACTATTAATTAATTTGGCTATTGTGACAAAATCCTAACTGTGCTTTCATCAGCTAGAAATTGTTGTAACAACATTTCATGAGACTACAGTTAAATCAATTCCCCTGATAATAATTTTACTTTTTATAAAAGTACAAACTAATATTATTATACTGGAGTTTCTTCAAATTTGCTAAGAGTAGAAAATTCTTCTTGCCAATAAGTTGAAAGAAACCATCATCATTTGAAAGAAAATATAGCACAATATTTAAGAGTTTCCCTGATAGTTCAGTTGGTAAAGAATCTGCCTGCAATGCAGGAGACCCCAGGTTGATTTCTGGATCGGGAAGATCCGCTGGAGAAGGGATAGGCTACCCACTCCAATATTCTTGGGCTTCCCTTGTGGCTCAGCTGGTAAAGAATCTGCTTGCAATGCAGGAGACCTGGGTTCAATCCCTGGGTTGGGAAGATCTCCCAGAGAAGGGAAAGGCTACCCACTCCAGTATTCTGGCCTGGAGAATTCCATGGACCCTATAGTCTATGGGGTCACAAAGAGTTGGACATGACTGAGTGACTTCTACTCACTTTCACTAGCTTGAAAACCTGGTTCCACTTATGTGACTTTGGACAGATTCACCAGTTTCCTCATATAAACTGAGAATAATAATAGTCCTTACCTGATAGTGTTTTTGTAAGGTACAAATGAATTCATAAATGTATAAGCCTTACATGGTTTCAGTGCGTATGTGCTCAGTTGTGTCCAACTCTTTGCGACACCATGGACTGTTGCCTGCCAGTCTCCTCTGACTATGAGATTCACCAGGCAAGAGTGCTGGAGTGGGTTACCATTTTCTTCTCCAGGGTTTCTTCCCAACCCAGGGATGGAACCCGGGTCTCCCTCACTGCAGGCAGATTCTTTACATCTGAGCCACCAGTGCTCAATAAATGTTAGTTGATGTTAGGTCTTCTGTATGAAAAGACAATGATAGTAATTATGATAAATCACTATATAACTGGTGAAAGAAAACAAAAAAAGAAGATAAATTTAATGGTCATATTTGAAGAAGCTTTGAAAGTGAAAGTGAAGTCGCTCAGTCCTCTCCGACTCTCCGCGACCCCATGGACAGCAGCCTACCTGGCTCCTCCGTCCATGGGATTTTCCAGGCAAGAGTACTGGAGTTGTTGCCATTTCTTTCTCCAGGGAAGAAACTTTGAATTATGCTATAATTCCAGAATTTGTACAAATGAAGCTTATAGATAATACCTACTATGTGCTAAATGCCCAATATACATAATAATTATTTCTATCATTAATGAAACTATTAATTGAATTTTCTGAGACTGATATAATCTTGATCTGAAACTGATAAAAGTGCAAATATGAAAGACACAGGTCAATTTGTCTAGGAAACTAAGCCAAATTTCTAATTAAACTACTAGCTAAAATGTTTCCAATGCTGTATTTAAATAATAAATCATTGTTAAAAAGTGTTTTCCCAGGAATAGTTTATCATCAGAAAAATCTATCCCTGTAAGATGCCACAAAGATAAATAAAAAAGAAAGTATTTTGATGCAAATATTTGATGTGTATTCAGTCATGTCTGACTCTTTGCAATCTTATGGATTGCAACCCTCCAGGCTCCTCTGTCCATTGAATTTTTCCAGCAAAAATACTGGAGTAGGTTACCATATCCTTCTCCAAGGTATTTCCTGACTCAGAGATTGAACCTGTGTCTCCTGGGTCTCCTGAATCACAGGTGGATTCTTTACTTCTGAGCCATCAGGGAAGGCAAACATTTGACACATCCAATAACTATTAATTGTGTAAGGTCTTAGGGAAAGAGGAATAGAAGCAACTTTTTAATCTAATAAGGATATCTATGTAAAACTTGTAAAATATTTATTTGTACATAATGGAAAAGCTTTGAACCATTCCACTTATAACTGGGAAAAGTTAACATTTACACTATAATATTTAGGGATAGCATTCAAAATATTCAAAAACTTATCCAGAATCAATACCAAACACTGAGATCTGATGTAGTCAAATCCCACTGGAATTCATCAGCAGATTTCCAGCTTTGCTACAAATAAAATATAAGTAAGGAAACAGCTATGGGATCCCCTAGTGGCCCAGTGGTAAAGAATTTGCCTGCCATTGCAAGAGAGGCAGGAGGCATGCATGTGTGGTCAGTAGTGTCCAGCTCTGTGACAATATGGACAGTAGTCCATCAGGTTCCTTTGTCCATAGAATTTTCCAGGCAAAAATACTGGAGTGGATTGTCATTTCCTACTCCAGGGGATCTTCCTGACCCAGGGATCGAACCTACATCTCTTGCATCTCCTTCATCAGCAGGCAGATTCTTTACAACTGTGCCACCTGGGAAGCCTGCTCTTTTAGTGGATAATTTAATTCTTAAAACAAGAAATAATTAGGAATGAAAAAAGTAAAAAGAAATGTAGTTAACTAGAAAACATGTCATATACTACACACTGTCAAATTTGATACATTTCATCCAACAGGCATGGGAAACTTAATTGTTATATTAATACATGTGCCATAAAGTTTGCATGAAATTGGTATCTTTCTTTTCTTTTTTAAAATTTTAATTGGAGGCTAATTACTCTACAATATTGTGGTGGTTTTTGCCATACATTCACATGAATCAGCCATGGGTGTACATGTGTTCCCAGTCCTAACCCTCCTTCCCACCTCCCTCCCCATCCCATCCCTCAGGGTCATCCCAGTGCATTAGCCCTGAGCACCCTGCCTCATGCATTGAAGCTGGACTGGTGATTATGAAATTAGTATCTTTAAAATAAGGTTATTGGGTATTAAAAAATAAATGAATAAATAAATAAACAAAAATATATTTTTGTTTCTTTCTTGTCATTCTCTCAAAATTGTAAGAACCTATATTATACACAGAAGAGTATATTTTCTATTAAAATTGGCTAAACTTTCATATATACAGTTAAGCCATGGCTTTACAAAAAGATAGGTATGTAATCTGTAGTCTAGGAACAAACATATATATATTGTGTATATATATATATATAATTGTCATAGAACCATAGGTTTTTCCCCTCGAAACTGATGAAGTACTGGCCTCAAATTTTAAAAATAGGATATTCCATATTCGAGGGATGAGAACATGAAAGAGTCATTACTCCACAGGCCGTGGGAAAGCTCAGTAGGTGGCTTAGACAGCTGATGATTTTCAAGGGAACAAAGAGAATATGTGAGTTTTTTCAGAAAGCTGGATCTGAGTCATGAAGTGCTGTAATTATTGGTTTAAAAATCAATTCTCTTCATCTTAGGAAGCCAGTATGATCTATCCAAAATTAGATTTACATGAAATGGTATCTGTGAGCTAGTTACCTTTTTTTTTCTTTTTGCTGAATTTCCCTTTAGTAGCTGAATGTGTACTGAATGCAGGCCAGTTGGTAGCAACTGAAATAGTTAATGTTTGATGGCAATATTCAGTAATAAATGCAAACATTTGAGATTCAGTGATAACAGTTTCATGAGATACCAGAATATGAAACCCAACCATCATTTAACCTTGTTCACCTATATTTTAAGTTTCTTGAATGCCCTGAATTAGATACTATACTTCTGGTACATCTAAATCTTTCAGTCTATATATTTTATTAATCTGTATTATTAAAATATACTAAAAGCATTAAAATTAGCACCAGGGATATACTTGAATGGCTATAGTTAAAAGCTAAAATATGACTAAAAATGTGAGTGAGCATTTATTTTAATCCACATACACAAGTGAAAAGGAAGAAAATGAATTGCTTTTAGATTTTGTGTCTTAAGTATTTGAAAACTTTGACATATTTTACAACTGCTTGTAAAATGGAGAAACATTACAAAATAAAACTATCTCTCACTTAGGAGAATGCATTTCACAGCACAGACTGAAAAGAAATTTCTTCTTTCTGTATACCTCTGGATAGTACTGTCTGGATCTCTCTCCTGGATTGATATCAAGTCAACAATAATTATTATTCTAAAACAAACTCAGAGCAGCAAGCCTGGCTCAGGCAGCTTGTTCAGTTCAGTCACTCAGTCATATCCAGCTCTTTACGACCACATGGACTACAGCATGCCAGGCTTCCCTGTCCATCACCAACTCCCAGAGCCTGCTCAAACTCATGTCCATGGAATCAGTGATGCCATCCAACCATCTCATCCTCTGTTGTCCTCGTCTCCTCTCGCCTTCAATCATGCCCAGCATCAGGATCTTTTCCAGTGAGTCAGTTCTTCCCATTAGGTGGACAAAGTATTGGAGTTTCAGCTTCAGCATCAGTGCTTTTAATGAGCATTCAGGACTGATTTCATTTAGATTGGTTCATTGGATCTCCTTGCAGTCCAAGGGACTCTCAAGAGTCTTCTCCAACACCACAGTTCAAAAACATTAATTCTTCAGCACTCAGCTTTCTTTATACCCCCACTCTCACATCCATACATGACTACTGGAAAAAACATAGCTTTGACTAGATGGACCTTTGTTGGCCAAGTAATGCCTCTGCTTTTGAATATGCTGTCTATATTGGTCATAACTTTTCTTCCAAGGAACAAGGGTCTTTTAATTTCATGGCTGCAGTCAATATCTGCAGTGATTTTGGAGCCCCCAAAAATAAAGTTTGTCACTGTTTCCATTGTTTCCCCATCTATTTGCTGTGAAGTGATGAGACCAGATGCCATGATCTTAGTTTTCTGAATGTTGAGCTTTAAGCCAACTTTTTCACTCTCCTCTTTCACTTTCAACAAGAGACTCTCTAGTTCTTCTTTGCTTTCTTCCATAAGGGTGGTGTCATCTGTGTATCTGAGGTTATTGATATTTCTCCCGACAATCTTGATTCCAGCTTACACTTCATTCAATCTGGCATTTCACATGAAGTACTCTGCATATAAGTTAAATAAGCAGGGTGACAATATGCAGCCTTGATGTGCTCCTTTCCTGATTTGGAACCAGTCTGTTGTTCCATGTCCAGTTCTAACTGTTGCTTCTTAACCTGCATACAGATTTCTCAGGAGGCAGGTCAGGTGGTCTGGTATTCCCTTCTCTTTCAGAATTTTCCACAGTTTCCTGTGAGCCAGACAGTCAAAGACTTTGATGTAGTCAATCAAGTTGAAGTTTTTCTGGAACTCTCTTGCTTTCTCAATAATCCAATATTGGATTTGCTATTGGCAATTTGATCTCTGGTTCCTCTGCCTTTTCTAAATCCAGCTTGAACACCTGGAAGCTCACAGTTCACACACTGTTGAATCCTGGCTTGGAGAATTTTGAACATTACCTTGATGGCTCCTAGCATCCCTTAGTTTGTAGCAACGCACATTCAGTCTCTACCTCCCTCTTCTCAGGGCTTTCTTCACTGTGTATTTTTTGCTTCTTGTAAGAACATTGTCACTGGACTTAAGTTCCACTCTAATCCAGTGTAATTTTAAAATATTTGGCTATGTCCACAAATAGGAAGATCTGCAATAATTTCTAAGTAAAGTCATATTTTGCATGTCCAAGATTTGGTTGGGACACTATTCCAAAGGTAGTCAACAAAGGCATGATATTAGGCAAGATCTCCTAGTAAGTCGCTGGAACTCAGTGGCAAATTCTGGAAACTCATGGAGAACTGGAGTCTCAGAGTAGCAGTCCACACCCTGAAAGGGAGGAAATTGACAATAACTCTGTCAATAGTTGGATGAGGCTCTAGGGGGTGAGGAGAGGAGTTTACTAAAGATAGAGGGGAAGAGCAGGCAGGTTTCGCTGACATTATTCAATGTGGAGTGGGTTCCCCCCACCAAAATAAGCTCCTGAGGAAAGATGTGCAGACATTAGCAGCTGGAAGTCTTCTGGTGAGTAGTACTATGAAGCAATAGAGAGAGGGCACCAACAGTTTTTTTGCAGACAGTTGATTACACAAGTATACATTTCATCCATCAAAACTTTTTCTTTCAGGGGAAAATATTTCAGCAAATTTCAGTAAATATATTGACTAATTAAATTATTTAATTAATTAATTAGTTAAAATTAAATAATTAACTAATTCATTTAATGTACATATATCTTCTAGTAGCTCAGTTGGCAAAGTATCTGCTGCAGTGCAGGAGACCTGGGTTTAATCCCTGGGTTGGAAAGATCCCCTGGAGAAGGAAATGGCAGCACACTCCAGTGTTCTTGGAATACTGAATATTTTCCTGGAAAATTCCATGGACAGAGGAGATTGGCTGTCTACAGTCCATGGGGTTGCAAGAGTTGAACACAACATAGTGACTAAACCACCATAAATAATCTTTATAAAATTATAGATAATAGAAAAAAATTCAACTTATTTATTTTATTCATTTGCAAAAATATCCATATGTAAGAATGGGTGATAGAAAGAGTGAAGCTAAGGAGATTTCTACACAAAATACTGAAGGTGTGATCTGGGTCCTCCTGATTGCATATAGTAAAGTGAGAAATAAGAGTCATGAATTGAAGAAGGAATAGCTAGTAAAATGACACCAGAACTTGAAGATTTGGAAAATTCGCAGCCTATCCACACTGCAAGAAAAAAACAACAACAGAGAGAGAAAGCTTGTTGTTAAGAGAATACTAGGGTGTTGCTCCACAATCATCTGAGAAGGAAACTGGTATGGATATGAAGGACAAATTTAATCAGCCACCATGCACCAGGTTCCAGAAGAGAAATAAGACTGTAGCAACAGAAACAGTGTCAGAGACACAATGAAAATGAGAAATGAGGTGGAATGGAAGAAGGCTGCTGACAGGAGTTACCCTTCAAGGAAAGGGAAGAATAACCCCTAAGACAATTCACAGATCATGAGGGTTGCCGCTCCCTGCACAGGCCAAGGGAATAAGGGTGCTTGCTTTCCCCTTGGTTTCAGAGGGCAGACCCTCACAGAAAACTGAAGAAGCCCCACTCCGCTGAGCTGAAGAGACAGCTGCCTGCAGAACCATGGAGAGACGCTACCACCACAGCCAGCCTGGAGGACAGAACCTCAGGCCACAGAGAGTTATTCTTGAGTCTTAAGATCTAATGGAATTTGCCTTGCCAGGCTTTAGGCTTGCTTCAGACCTGTCATCCCTTATTTGTTTTCCCATAGTTCTTCCTTTTGGAATGGGAATGGCTATCCTCTGCCTGTCTATCATCGCATTTTAAAAGCACATAACTTGTCTGGTTTCACGGACTCACAGCTGGAGAAGAATTTTGCCTCAGGATAAATTGCATATCAAGTTTCACCCAATCTGATAAAACGATATCTATGTGAGACTTTGGACCTAGACTTTATGGCTGATGCTGGAATTTGTTAAGACTTTAGGAGTGTTAGGACTGGATGAATGTACTTGTGTGTGAGAAAGACGTAAATCTGAAGAGCTCAGTGGCAGAGTGTTATGGACTGAAAGTTTGTGCCCCGCTCCCAAACTCATACATTGAAGCCTCCACTCAGACTGTATTTGGAAATACAGCCTAGGAGGTGATAAATAAGGGTTTATCATAAGGGTTCTCCCCTATTTAAATAAACCCTTATCTGAAGAGAAAGAGATACCAGAGCACTCTCTCTTCACCATGTGAGGACAAAGGGAATGCAGCAGTCTGAAAGCAAGAAGAGAGCTCTTAGCAGAACTTGACACGCTGGCCCTTGACCTAGGACTTCCAGTCTCTAGAATGGTGAGGAAATAAATTTCTCTTTAAGCCATTCAGTCTAAGGTATTTTGTCACAGTAGCCTGTGCAGATTAAGACAGTAGACTTCATGTCACCACTTACAGTCTAGCAAGGAAGCGCCAGCATGAAGAAAAATAGAACTGAAATATATTAACACTGGAGGAACCAAATTCACCTGAAAGTATACGAGTCTCTGAGTCAGATCAAGCCTGAGGGACTGTTGGGTTATATGACCAATACAATTTACATATGTATGTATCACATGAACAAAATTCAACTTTGAGTTTAATTTTCTAGAATTTGAAAACAAAAGCTAACTGGAGGTTTAAAAATTAGTTCTCTTTCGTAAATGTGAATATGCCAGTACTCTCTGAATTTCTAAAGATCAAATCGTTCTAATGAAGAGTATGCACTAGTACCTCTTTTCTTAAAGTCTCAGACTAATATTAAATCAAATTTTTTCTGTGGAGATTCTATTAACTGACTGAAGTTTAAACAACTGATTTGAAAGTAGAAAAGTGATGTATAACTATTGTTATTGTCTTAGGATTGCTATAGCAAAAGAACTGTAGACTGAGGTGAGGAGGGTACTTTTTAAAAAACATTTATTTCTCAAAGTTCTGGAGGTTGGGAAATCCAAGACCAAGATGCCAGTAGATTCAATGTCTGATCTGACCCTTCTTCACGGTTTGCAGATGGTCACCTTCTTGCTCTATCCTCACTTGGTTGAGACAGAGATCATCTCTCAGGTGTCTCTCCTTATTAGAACATGGGTCTCACTTAGAAGGGCTGTGCTCTCATGATCTAATAATTATCTCCCGATGTCCTCACTCCACATACAGTCAAATTGGGAAATGAGCCTTCAACATATGAATTTTGGGGGAGAAAAACATCATTCCTTAACAATCTCCATATGCTTTAAAGGCTAAAATATTTAGCCGCTTTTTCATGATAAATTATTATATATTTCGATATCTCTATGTTTCTATGAGCTTCCCTTTTAGCTCAGTTGGTAAAGAATCTGCCTGACCCCTGGGTTGGGAAGATGCCCTGGAGAAGGAAATGGCAACCCACTCCAGTATCCTTGCCTGGAAAATCCCATGGACAGAGGAGCCTGGTGGGCCGCAGTCTATGGGGTCGCAAAGAGTTGGGCACGACTGTGAGACTAACATTTACTATCCTTCTATCCTTATGTCTTTGTCTGTAAATAGCCATAGAACACTTCACTCTATTTATAACTATCTTTTTTCCTATAAAAGTGAACATATACAAGTAAGCCTTACAACTGAAATCCCAGACTTCCCTGAGAAAAATATATAAATCAGAATGCTTTTAATTAATTTTTTCTTTATTTTTTTCCCCCTATATATTGCCTGGAACATTTCCTGTGTCACTGTTGTTTTGCTTTCCTGAATACACCTATTTCTTGTTATGCTAAGGAACTCTAATCACATGTGGAGCTTCTCTTCACATGATTGCACATATTATAAATAATAGTATGTTATTCTTTGTGGAAAGTCTTTAAGATCTGACAGGTTAAAACTTTAATGCATATCTTTGGGTCTACTGGTACTATTTCATGGAATAGTTTGTATGTAAATACATTTTTCTAACCCTGGAGAAGGAAATGGCAAACCACTCCTGTGTTCTTGCCTGTGAAATCCCATGAACAGAGGAGCCTGGCTGGCTAATGTCCATGGGGTTGCAAAGAGTCAGTCATGACTTAGCAACTAAAAAACAACATTTTTCTATTACAGTTTCACAAATTACATCAGGTCTTATTAAAGAATCTTTAATCTCAAATCTAGCTAAAACTCAAATCTAGCTAAAACTCTTTCTTCCAGTAGCAAGAGGTGGGCTTTCTTATGTGTTCCTGGGAGAAAGACAATTGATTGGACAATTTGTCCTACACTTAATAGCATGCCAAAGAGTATTTGTGCCTTTCTTCTCTTTTAAAGGATAGCCCTACTTTCTATTTTCTGTTTGCTGGTTAAACTACAGAAAAGTCATGAACAAGGCAAAAATTATGGATTTTCATCAAATTCCTGATAAATATAATATGCCAGTCATTCAAGAGTTAATTATTTTAGGGAGCATTGAAATGTGGCTTAGAATCCCAAAGGAATTTGAACTATATCCCCTCTTTAAGCAGCTGTCACAGTTTTGCAAAATGCTCATATAACCTCCCCTTAGGCTGCATCTGTTTCCTCAGAAAGGTCCTTGGAGCATTTCTTTAACTACCAAGAAGTGGGATTATCGTGTTCAATGCACTTGCTTTTGAATTTATTTTATGTATGTTTAGGACAAAGGTCAGTGTAAATAGATCATGTGAGGTCAGCCACCTACTCTGGCCCTGACTAAATTACATAAATTCTTCCTTGAGCCATTTTATTAAACAGTATTATTATATTTATTTAAAAGTAAAATTAGAAAAATCTATAGCCCAGCCCTCCTTTCTAACCCCAGTGCCCCAGTGTAAATCTCTATATCAGCACGTTTCTAGGTTTTATTATCTACAGAAAGAAGGGATTAAATCCTACAAATACCATGATCATTGTTTCCGACAAATCTGATATTATTCTATTGCTCTCTTCAAAATGCTGAAAAGATACACTGTTTCACACTGTCCATGTTGCTTCCTAACTATTAGTTCTGCCTCATTAATTTCTCAACTAGGTTAATTAATTAAAGACAGAGAGAATGAGAAATCAACCCTGAATATTCATTGGAAGAACTGATGCTGAAGCTGAAGCTCCATTACTTTGGCCACCTGATGCAAACGGTTGGCTCGCTGGAAAAGACTTTGATGCTAGGAAAGATTGAGGCTAGGAAGAGAAGAAGGTGACAGAGGATTAGATATTTGGATGGCATCACCGATTCAGTGGACATGAACTAAGGCAAACTCCAGGAGATGGTGAAGGACAGAGAAGCCTGACTGCTGAAGTCCGTGGGGTATTGTGAAGAGTTCGACATGACTTGGCAACTAAACAGCAACGAGAAAGAGAGAATAGTAAAGTGAACCCCTGTACCAGCTTGCTAGGGTTGCCATAACAAAATATTATAGACTGGGTGGCATAAACAACAAACATTTATATTCTCACACTTCTGGAGGCCATAAGTCCAAGATTAAGGTGCAGTAGGGCTGATTTCTTCTGAGGCCTCTCTTCTGGGCTTGTAGATGGCTGTAGATGTGTTTCACATGGTCTTTCCTTGGGGCAGGCACATCCATGTTGTCTATGGGTGTCCAAAGTTATTCTTATAAGAACAAAAGTCATATGGGATAATTATAATATCCTCATTTTTAATGACTCATCTCTTTTTAAAGCTACCAGCTCCAAACACTCTAATGTACTGAACTTAGGGCTTCAACATACAAATTTTGGGGTAACATGCCTCAGCCTTAAAAACATGTACATTATTATATGTCAAGATGCTTTTGTAGATAAAAGGGAAAACTATTAACAATTACACAGCAACAATATTGATTAAGCAAAACTGTCCATGGCTAAGAGTCTAATCATTCTTGCATGTGGAGACTCTATGAAATGTCTTCACAATCCAGAATTCAAGTTATTCAGTATACCTTCCTATTGCCTCCATTGCAACTAAACAATTTTGTTGATTTAAGTAGCAATCAGGTAGTGAAGAATCCACTTGGTCAGAGAGGCCCAGAATCTCAGAGTTCCTGCTTTTTCCATCATTTCGGGTTGATAGTAGGATGCATATCACTTCTCAAAGATTGATCCTAAGGCCTTTATTGCTTTTTTTCTTATTCTATACTAAAGTATTCAATGTCTTCCTAAGTCATTAGTAAAGGAAGCTGTACTACATTTAATGACAACTTCATTTGCAAACTGCTGTTGTGTGTTTTCTGTGGAGCTATTTACTATCAAACTTTTGAAAGGGAAAATGTCCGAAATATTTACTTCTGTTTTTTAAGCTGCCACAAGTCCAGATGGGCTTTGAAATATATGGCTTTCCAAATTTTAAAAAGATAAAAGCATATGTATATCATATTTTATGTAGCACCACCAATACAGTCTTAGAGTTACTCTATAATAAAAATATGTTAACTTTTATGAAGCAACATATACATTCACCTTGGGTAAGAAATTAAAAAGAAATTCTGAATGCACACATAGACGTGTATACATATATTTGTGAATGTGTATGAATTCAGTCACTCAGGCATGTGGTACTCCTTGTGACCCCATGGACTTGAGCCTGCCCAGCTCCTCTGTACATGGAATTTTCCAGACAAGAATACTGGAGCCAGCTGCTATTTCTACTCCAGGGGAATCTTCCCAGAGATTGAACTGATGTATCTTGTATCTCCTGCATGTGCAGGCGGATTCTTTACCACTGCGCCACCTGGGAAACCCCATATATATAGCATATAGCACACACACACAGAGGTGAATACATGTAGGTCAGTTCAGGTCACTTTGCTGCCAGACCAATTTGACACAAGCACAGACTCGGTATTACTTGACTGTCCCTCAGAACTCTGTAAGTTTCTCTCTTTAAGGAAGGTCCCAAGTGAAGCAGGACTTGGTTTCTCAAATCTGTGTTTTCCCCTCCTTTTTCTTTGCTCACCAAATTCTTCAAAGAAGCTTTCCACACTAGATACCCGCTCCTCTTTATTTCATTCATTCACTTTTAGTTTCTTCTGTCTACGCTCTCCTTTGCCCAGTCTCTATGGAAAAGCAGGATGTCAGCATCCTGTGGGTGATGATGAAGATGACTTGAGGATGGGAAACCTACTGCTCAGATTCAAAATATCAGGGCTTATTATTTATGTAATTATTGGTTAAAGGCATATATTAGACTGAATATCCTGTGAGGTCTGAGATTCTGTTTCTCTTACAATACTAAGTCCCTGTCATCTTGTATAATGATTAGTACATAATAATGTTGATATGAAACCAACTGACTGCCAGATGTTTATCCAGCAAAGATGGGATGAGCAGAATGTTGCACTTTGGGGTGTGCAACCATGGAGAGCAAAGTGGAAATTTCCAGCGGACGAAGGAAGGAGAACACTTTTGTAGAGGGGAAAGGAAGTCTGGGGGGCTGTAGTAAAGAAACAGTCCATGGCTTTTCATGCTGAATCCTTGGCAGGAAGAGGAGAAGTCTTTCTGCTTCTTCTTGGGCTCTGCTATTATGGCAGGATATGAGAGCTCTGCTTCAGGTCTCCCAAGTCTATTTAGTGGAGTTTTCCATTCACTAATTTTTTTTTAATATTACTAAGCAAAAATTAAAAAAAGAAAACTTGTAAAAGGAAGCAAATAGAGATAGATAAAAGAAGTGATGAAATAATAGAGGAGCCAAATATCTCTAAAATTTTAAACCTTGTGACTTAACAGACAGAAAAATAATGAAATGTTCATGGGAAGCTGCTCTATAGCCCAAGGAGTTCAGTTCAGTGTTCTAAGATGACCGAAAGGTGTGGGATGGGTGGGGGTGGGAAGGAGGTCCAAGAGAGAAGGGATATGTGTCTATACATGGATGATTTACTTCATTGTACAGCGTCAGATTCTGACACAACATTGTAAGGCAACTCTACCCCAATTTAAAAAAAAAAAAGTGTGCAAGAAAGAATGATAAGTGCATTTATATATATTACATTTGAAATTGTGGCAGAAAATGTAAAAAGACAAATGTATTCATTTCCTAGGGCTGACGTAACAAATTACCACAAACTTGATGACTTAAAATAACAGAAAGTAATTTTCTCATGCTTCTGGAGACCAGAAGTCCTAAGTCAAGTTGTTGGTGGGTTTGTGCTTTCTCCACGGGTTTTAAGGGAGAATCGCTTCACCTTTTTGTATGGCTTCTGGTGGCTCAGGCATTCCTTAGCTTGTGGCTGCTCAATGTCGATATCTGCCCACATCTTTTCATTCCATTTCATTTTCATTCCACACCTTCTCTTCCATTTGTCTCTCTTCTGCTTGTCTCTCAAAAGGAAACTTGTCACTGGGTTTAGGGTCAGACCTGATAATCCAAGGCGTTTGTCAATTCTACATCTTTAGTCGCATCTACAAAAACACTTTTTTCAAGTAAGGTCATATTTATAAATTCTGGGTTTTAGGATGTGGATATAACTTTGGTGGGGGAGTGGGGTGAGGTCATTATTCAGTCCAGTATAATTTGTCCAATGGGAATTTAGATCTAAAATTTAAGTAATAGTTCAGGAACTGGACTATCAATTTTGGGTTTATGTATATATGATATTATTTTTTCTCCTCTAAATACTAAAATGCAGAATTAGCATTTATTTCTAAAGTCCTCTATAGTAGAACCAAATGATGACCAAAGACAAGTATGTATCCAGATTTAGTCCATACATTTAGTGCAAGTCTTACTTTATTGGATTACTTAGAGCACGGTATCATGGGTTCTAGACCTAACCTAGTACCCTGATGGTCTGAACATTTGAGGCAGTCACTTGGGAAAATAAAATCTAGGGATTGTTAGGAATTTGTCACCAATAGATTTGGAAAACTCCTTTAGCAACCAACTGAGTAAAAAAATCATGGTGTATCATTACAGCAAAAGATATGGTGGGTATAAACATGAATTTTCAGGCAAATAAGCCTGGGTTTGAATCCAGGCTCCAAGGTTTATCACCTTTCATATCTCAACAAGTCATTAAATACACTGAGTTCCCTCATATCAAACTGTAATACTCATATCTCATGAAATTGTTATGAAGTTTAAATGATTAAGATACCTTAACATACACTTTTGCATCTTGTATATATTCAGTTTTCCATGAGAATTCTAATATATATATAAAATGGACATAAACACAGTTAACAAAATATGTAAATGCAACCTAGAAGAGAAAAATATACAGTAAGTAAATGTGATTTTTAAGTCTTCAGCAAAGTTGTGAAGGAAGTGAAATGGGCTTTTGATGCCCTAATTAAAAAATCCCACCTTACATCACATTTCTTCTGCTCTCAGGCTTTCTCTAGACCAGTCTACCAAATCAAACCCCAACTAGCTATCATAAATCCAGGTTAAGGTATACTAGTACAATTTGTAAAAAATTAACAAAGAGATTTAGAAAGAGTAATTCTGAAATTTAAAAAAATGCAAATTAGATGAAATAAATTTAATTACTAATAAGGACATGTGGGTTTAATCATTTCAAAGATAGTGACATTTTACATAACCTATTAACTGCCCCACTTTTAGGTATAACATAAATGTCCATAAAAACTTCTTGGTCACTGGCAGAACCTAAAATTTTGCCAGTTGAAGAGAATGACAGAAAAAAATTAATTTATCAAAGAATATTTGAGAGCTCACTAAACCTCTGCAGGATACAGAGTCAAATACAACACTTACACAGCCAGGATCAGTGTTCAAAGCATACCTGAATGGCTATGGCTAAGTTACCTGTAATCGTGTTCCTTAATATGGACACTATGCATCTCCCTACACTCTCAGACCACCAACACCATTGTGTCTGAAAGTTTAGAGTCTCCCAGAATTTCTAGAAGAAAATTTCTCTACATCATTTCCTTCTTACAATGTTCTTCTGAAAAACAGGCTAGTGTGGATGTATGAGGGCCTAAGTCACATGTCTATACATGGTCACAAGAAAAACTGAGACAACAGAACTCATAAATAGTGGGTTGGTGAAAGGCTCATTTATGGAAAAATCCAAATGAATCTTTAGGCCAACACAATATAAATGAATGCAATTAAAATGCGAGTTGTTCTAGGTTTGCTATCTCCAAATATAGGCAGATTTTGCTCAGTAAAAGCTGAAAAGGGTCTGAATTGTCAAAAAATTTACTTTTCTATCATTAGTATTAACTAAAAACAGGAAGCAAAAATATATTATGATTAAGTTAAAAAACAAAAGAACTTTATTACCTCTAACAATATTATCTATCTTTTAAGAATTTCTTTGTAACAAAAAGACAGTTTTCTAGATTCTATATTTTACCCTTAATTTAAAAAAATGTGTATTTAAGTAATAAAATCAAAATGAACTTAGGGATATATTTTACCCTAAAGCTTCTGTGTAAGTTATCAACTGCCAATAGTGGCCTGCTCAAATAAACATATACATCAGAAAAATCAATGATCTGATGCTGAAAAAAAAAGTCTGTTTATATTACCTACTAACTTTACCATACCTCATAGTTACTTATTACAATTTTGATTATTTACTTGTCAGTGGAAGAGTTGTTATCTATTGAGATCACTATTAACAGTTTCAGAGCTTCTATTAAGAGCACTTAAATGGAGTATCCATTATACATTAGTGGAAATAATTTATCTAACAGGGATCATCCAAGTGTCTTTTAGGGTAAATTTCTTCCAGATTAATTTAAACTCACTTTTAAAACTCTCTTTAATTTTTTTTTTTCTGAATTGAGTTACAATCTGATTTCTATCATGTTCCCTTCCTAATAATATATATAATAATTGACACCGTCCTGTATCAGAACTGGAACTATTCCCCCACAAAATTTCTTGGAAGTCTCTAAAAACTGAATAATATCCTCCAGCAGCATAGTTGTAGAACATGCATTTATTTTTTAAAAAAAATAACATAAAATGGCAAAAACGGCAATTAATAGAGTATACTAAGACTTGACAAAGCTTATAATAAATGAATATTCAGACTTATAGTTTAATATGCTAAAATAAAGTCATAGATACTTATGATGACAGTTTCAAAAGTTTTCAAATTAAATGCAATGTCTCTCTACACAAATAATTAGGAGAAAAATATATGCACATAGTTTGGTGAAAGTTTATATTCTTTGGACATTTTCCAGGCACAGTTTTCCATTTGTACTAATAATCTGCCTGACATTAACATACACTTTGAGCAGCAAATTTTTACAAGCCATTGGTAATTAAACAGGAATCATTCTTTGTGATATGGGACTCTGAATGTGTTTAAGATGCAAGGGAAAGCCGTTAATTAACTCCTTATAAATTTATGATGTGACAAGATATTGTCTGTTTCATTTTCGCAGGAGACCTCCCAGAGCCATGAGAGGCTCAGCTCAAGCTATCAGTTACCTTTCAGGGGTAGCAGAGCTACCGGAGAGTTGAATGGAATCCGCAGTATCATGCTGCCCATAAGAACAACGGCATAAAATATTAATCACTCCAGCTCCACATGTGAAATGTTACAAAAGAGAAAGTCAAAGAGTAAAAGGGAAAAAATCACGGCAGGGTGCCATATATTAGCATCAACAAACCACTAGTAATGGCTAAAGCAAAATGTGGTGGCCCGAGTCCCACATGCTAATAATTTTCAAACTTTTGTCATGGTTAAATAATGACCTAGCCACAGTGGGATATCCTGCTATAAAAGGAAGGGGCTCTGTCCTAATGAAAACAGCCCCGGTGCCGATGTGACAGTTGAAACGACTTATCAGAAATGAAGTGAAATGCTAAGCTGAGAACAGTGACTTCTTAAAGCTGATATGGAAGAGAGCACTTTTCTCTGACTGTAATAAAAATGCTAGCTATTATCATTTTTAACCAATTTATCTCACGTAATCCACTTAACAAGCCAACAAGGTTGGTATTAGTATCCCCAATTTTCAGTTGAATAAACTTGCCAGTTTGTAAATGAATATTCTAGGATTCAAAACCAGGTTTATCCAATTTTAACCCATAAGACTTTAGCCACTTAATAGAAGATTTAGCTCCCCCTCCCTTTTCTCTTCAAGGAAGTTTAATATCATTTTGGCATTATGAAAGTAATGACTGCTTTATTTAAATGCAATGCATAGACTGAATATTATTACAAAGGGCCCACAAGCCATTCTGAAGGGATGAGTAGTTATCTTCCAACACTCTTACACAATAACAATGTACAGAAGTAAAAGAAAAAGACTATAGGTTTTTAATAAAATTTAAACTTGGTTTAAAAGTCAATTTGTTAGCATCACATATTTGTATATATAAGTATATATATTTAAATATATGTTATCTATTTAAAATATACATATATTTAGGTTCCAAAATATTTATATGTAAAACTTCCTAATGTGAGACAATGACCTTAAAATGAGAGAAAAACATTTAAGTCAATAACCAGTCTACAGAATATATTAAAAATATATACCTGTTCAGAGCTGCCATCCTAACCTTTGCATGAAGTTGCAAAGAGTAAATAGATTGCTAACTACATCGCCTATATGAAGATGCCTTAATAGGTACATGAATGGAAAGAAAAGTGAACTGAAGTTGGAAAGATAAGAGGGTATGGGGAGGTAAAGAGAAGGAATGTTACTGGGAGTGTTTAAGAATCAGGCTAGTGCCTGACAGAGGATGGGCTTATTTTAGCAAGGCTTAATGGAATAAGGAAAAAGAGTTCCTTCAGGTCACAAACCTATCAAACCTGAAACTCCCTTACTGAAGTTTAAGCATCTGAGAATACAAGGCTGCTAGATTGTTGACTCAATCTACTTAGATCCCCCAGAAAAAAAGATCTTTAACTAAAAGCTTTCTTTATCAAGTCAAAGGTTATGTTTGGATGAATTGAAACAAATATTGCTTGACTTAATAGGAGTTAAGAAAAGAGATCAAGAGTTCTACGAATCAATCAAATAGTATTTGCTATTTGGAAAGCACTGTTCTAAGAGCTTTACCTGAATTAGTTAGTTAATTTAAATATTAGCATAATTTTTATAGGGTTAAATAATCTGCCTAAGGTCAAAATGTCAATGTAGAGAAATAACCAGCATTCAAGTTCAGGCAGTCAAAATTTCATTGTACTTAGGCCGTGTTTTAATCACTGTTCTCTACAGTCTTCCTTAGCAACGATCTTTTATAATTAGGAGTATTTTCTTTTTGCAAGCTACTTTACCATCTGTAAAGAAGGCAGAATGATAACCCATAAGTATATCCAGGTATCTTAAAAATAAAATAATTATAATATCTTGATATTGTCAGAAGCAAGAATGGGTTCGGAGAAATAGTATTTGTAAATAAGAAAACAATTAGGGTAGAGTCTGAGGTTGTTGGCCTGAAATCATGACTGAGTGAAACAAAGAGAAAATTCTATGTGTATGAAAAGGAATGCATTCCTTTGTAATTGTTGGATATTAATTCAAATTTGCTGAGAGGGAATCAAGGAAAGGGAAGGGTTTCTATAATGAGACAAAAGTGTCTATCATTATAGTGACATATATGTGAGTTATCATTGAAGGAAAATTACATTTTGACTCAGTGAGACACTGTTTATGAAGTTAGGAAAAATTATGGCTCTAAGAGGAAAACTAAGGTTCAATGAACACGTTTTTTATATAGTGATTTTTGAATCAGAAGTCATAGTAAGCTGTTTCAAGGAAAAAAAAAATCCTATGTTAAGAGTTCTGGAATTTAAAGTGTTGAACTCCCAGTTGGTATTTGTTTGTATTCTACAATATGAAAAGTTGAATTTGAAATTGAGTTTGTGCTTTCCATATTAATATCAAAACATACTTTATATAAACTCAAGAATAAGATTGAACCATATGAAACTGCCTATGTTCAAATAATTTGGTCTACAAAAAGTGGGAATTCCCTATATTTCAATTTAATATGTCTCACAATGTGATTGTCACACCTTGTAATAGAAGAACATTTGAACATGAATTAGATTGAACATGAATAAGAATGTGTATGACTTGGTTTCCCTGACTTCATGATTATAAGATAATTAAAAAAAAAAGACTAATAGTTAAACTATCAGGTTATAGACTCACCATGTTAGAATTATTTTAGCTTTTGGCACCAATAAGCCCTGTGTTTATTGGTTTAACCATAATGGAACTTTACTTCTTGATACAGAGCATGCAGGGAGTTGTCCTTGGTTTATGGGTAGTTTTCTGTCACTTAATATTCATAGATTCAGACAACTTCATCTTTGATTCTGCTACCACCCTGACCTCATTATCACTGGGGCACCTCTCACCAGAAGAGTACAAAGATTATAGTATAAAACACTTTTCAGAAACACTGTTTTGGACATGATCCGCATCATAGTGCTCATATTCTATTCATGAGAACTCAGCACAAACTTTGGTTTGATCCCTGGGGTGGGAAGGGAGGTCCTGATGGAGGAAATGGCAATCCATTCCAATATTCATGCCTGGAAAATCTCATGGATAGAGGAGCCTGGTGGGCCACAGTCCATGGGGTCTCAAAGAGTTGGGCACAAGTGAGCGCACATGCAGACCCTGAGCCACATTTAAATGCCAAGGAAACTGGGATATGCAATCCAACTGAGCACCTTGGAAGAGAAATTAGACCTTTGAGAGGCTAACAGGACCAACCACATGTCAATGTAGAAGCATGTTTAACTTATGTGCAAAGTACATCATGTAAAATTCTGGGTTGGATGAAGCACAAGCTGGAAACAAGATGGCCAAGAGACATGCCAATAACCTCAGATATGCAGATGACCACCCTAATGGCAGAAAGGGAAGAGGAACTAAAGAGCCTGTTGATGAAAGTGAAAGAGGAGAGTGAAAAACCTGGCTTAAAACTCAACATTCAAAAAACGAAGATCATGTCACCAAGTCCCATCACTTCAGGGAAACAATGGAAATAGTGACAGACTATTTTGGGGGGCTCCAAAATCACTGCAGATAGTGACTGCGGCCATGAAATTAAAAGATGCTTGCTCCTTGGTAGGAAAGCTATGATCAACCTAGACAGCATTTTAAAAAGCAGAGACATTAATTTGCTGACAAACGTCTGTTTAGTCAAAGCTATGGTTTTTCCAGTAGTCATGTATGGATGTGAGAGTTGGACCATAAAGAAAGCTGAGCACCGAAAAATTGATGCTTTTGAACTGTGGTGTTGGAGAAGACTGTTCAGAATCCCTTGGACTGCAAGATTAAACCAGTCAGTCCTAAAGGAAACCAGCCCTAAATGCTCACTGAAAGGACAGATGCTGAAGCTGAAACTCCAATACTTTGGCCACCCGATGTGATGAACTGACTCATTTGAAAAGACCCTGAGGCTGGGAAAGATTGAATGCAGGAGAAGGGAATGACAGAGGAAGAGATGGTTGGATGGCATCACCAACTCGATGGATGTGAACTTGAGCAAGCTCCAGGTGTTGGTGATGGACAGGGAAGCCTGGCGTGCTGCAGTCCATGGGGTCCCAAAGAGTTGGACATGACTGAGCGACAGAACTGAACTGAACAGGACCTGTCCATCACAATGTAGAAGCATTAAATATTTTATCTCTAACTTGGAAGATCTTTCTTAAAGCATTTCTAAAAGCTATAAAATGTTTTTTACTGAGAATTATTTAATGTTTCTGGTTCACTCTGTGGTTTTATCTAACTCTTAATTCACTAATGGAGCTAGTTATCTTTTCAACAGCGCATGTGATGGAGAATTATTGCCACTACCTTTCTCTCTGAATTTCATTGGCCAAATTGTGGTTTATAAACATTTTTAAAATCCGATATGCAAAATATGAAGTCCATACCTTTCCATTCTATAAAGAAAGTGAATTTGAGAACATATATCCAAGCCAGTACTTTTGAAATATTGTTGTTAGTCATTTTAAATCATCATTTAATAATAAGTAGATTCAGATTCTTAATAAAATATGTAACATATAGTAGTCTACTTAATTTAGAAATAAAATAGAAATAAAAATAGAAAATTATAAGAATTGAATGATAGAATGCCATTCAACAGAAAAGAACGCATATGTGTAGCCACTATCTGTAAATCAAAAATTCATTTTAGCTCTCACTCTGTCTTCTTATTCTACTTTGAAGTGTGAAAACTTCATCCTTATTTAGTACACTAACAATTCTGAATTTTTGTTTCTTAATTTCCATTTTTCATCTGCCCAGCTCTTCAAATTAGTCTAAATGTTCTAATCTCCATGTTAGGGAAAACGTTGACTGAAACCACCCACCCTGGCCAGGCACCATAGTAACCATCTGCATGAGTTATTTTACAACAGGAGGTCATTGTAGGCAGCATGGAACTAACAAGTTACCACCAACCAGAAGAATTCAGAAAAAATCAAAAGGAGACACCACATGTCCTACCAACCTTCCAGAATCCTCCTGGCTGGAATCCACCTTGACTGACCAATGTATATGCCACCCGAAAAGGACCCTAAGTCAGAATGACAGGCTAGAGACAACCCAGGAACCAGCTCAATCACCACAAAGCCCGAGAATCTGAACCATATGGCAGAGGAGTTCTGCTCTTTCCCTTACTCTCCAGTTCTTGGCCCAGGTTCCTCTTCTCAGAAGTCTCTTGCTTTGTCAACACATGCATTTCCTCTAGCAATTCACTGCTGAGCCCACACTCAGGACCAAGAAAGAGTCCCCCTTCCTGCAACATTCAGACAACACTTATAAAACAAGTTACCCATTCATTTTTTTTGAATTTAACAAAGAAATTGTTTTGTTACTTATTTTCTAAATTATATATATTTACATATTATGTATTACATATCTATTCATCTTTACATATTCATATGTATATTCTTTTGTTTAGGTCAATTCCTTTTCCTCTGTCCAATACATTTGTTGTTGTTGTTGTTTTTGCTATTTTTTATTTTTATTTTTGTTTTCTTTTGATTTCTGCTAAAGTCATTTACTTTAACCTCTTGTGGTTAGGTTTTTTCTCCTCTGCTCACCTACCCTCTGTTTTCAACTTTTAATGGGGAAGAACAGATACACAGCAGATAACATTACTATTTACACATAGCATCTGATACACCTTAAGTGTTACATTTTCTGGTACATCAACACTTATCTTACCCTCTTTGGTCTTCCTGGAGAAAAATTAGCAATCAGGAAAGTAGGTAGCTAAAGGAAGAGCAAAGAAATGTATGGAACTCCAAAAAGTCATTGGTAATCCATAAATCCTATTCCATACTGTGGGTGTTTTGGAGGTAGAGGCAAAATCTTAGTTTTTTCCTGTGAATGCAGAGTATTGATTACTACTTAGTAAGCAGCATAATAAATATACATTGGAGAAGGAAATGAACAACTTGACTCTGGATAATTAATATTTAACTGATAACAGAATACTAGAAAGGAACTCCTGTAGAAATACTTTATCTGACTTAAATCTCTTGTCAGAGATAACAAAATATAATGTATAAAGATATATTTATTTTTTTACCTTTAAAAGCTGTTGTGATAAACATTTTAGATGCTCTAAGAGGCTAGATATTTGATTTAATTAATTTTGTAAATATAACAGCTAGAATATACAGGTATGATTTTGCTAGAAGGTACTAACTTTGCATATTTACATAAAAATACTTTCTTAATCCAATAGCACTTTTCCATAAATGTATAAATTAAGCCAGCCATTGTTCACATTTTGAGGAAAAGGAAAAGATATATTTTTCAGAGTTTTAATAATTATAGTTAAAGTCTATTGCCAATTAGAATTTAGGCACACAAAATAGTCACCCAAGACATCAAATATTGATCTTTATAAAAAGGAACATAACTAGGTCATAGTTATGGAAGTGTGTGTATGTGTGTGTGTGTGTTTTATTTGATTTCTATATTTAAGACTTTAATTTATTCATTCTCTCATTATGATATTGGTTCTCCTACATACTAACTATGCCTCTAATTTTCTTCAGACGTGTTTAGCACTCTGTCACACTGAGAACTCTCCATAAATAAATGAAAATATAAGAAAGATTTTCCTGAATAGAGTTACATGAATTAAATAGTCTCATTAAGAACTCTTATCATTAGTAAGACACTTTCTCCTGTTTCCTGTCACTTGAAAGAATTTCTTTCTCTTTGATGATCTTCATCAATCTCTAATCAATAGCAGAATTGAAGGTTACTTTCTCCATAAATGATAACTATACTGTGAGGAAATAATTAGTATTCAGTCAAAATATAAAATAAATTAAGGAAAGAATATTCACATGCATTATTATAGTATAATGCCTAGGCATAAATGCATATATACAAGAGAATGTACATTTTAAATACTTTCAACATTAACTTCTTATTCCTTCTTCACCTCCAAATCAATCTTTTTTAATTCTTTTAAATGTTCTAGTGTTCAGATCCCATGTTCTTTGAATTAGTTTAAAATATCTCACCCATAGATAATACTCACCACATGAAAACAAGTTGTTTTGTGGGATATATAAATCACTTTGTTAAGATGCATTCCTTCTCTTCTCTCCTTGTGATTTTTTGTGTTTGTTTAGTTTTGCTATTCAACTTAACAAAGAACAGTCTGCTAGTTGAAAAGAATCTTGCAATTTTTGTAGAAATTAATTTCACAACTGGACATAAGTCTTTTTTCACTGCAAGCAGGTGAATGGCTAGAATTTTTTTTCAGTGGATGAATGAACTATATCAGATGCGCAATGAATTTATTCCTGCCTCAGCACACTGGGATTTTTCTTTCTTTTCTATTTCTGTGTATGAAACGTAGATAAGGATGGCTATAATAGGGCCTGGTCAAAAATTCAACGTGGTTGCCAAAAAAACACGTCTGTCCAACACACAAGGGAAATGATAGCTTTTATCTTTAAGCTCCAAAAATTGCCAATGCTTTATTAAAATCTTATTTCATCCTTATTCAATTATAGCTGCATATTTTTTAAAATAATGAACTACATACCCACTGCCCAGCAATTACTCTTATTTCACAGGGTTCTCAGCCCTAATTTGATCTAGCCAAAGGATGGTTGTAAGGTTTTATTTGATTTGGCTCTGGCTTGTATTCTTTTGTAAAAGAGATTAAACAATACACTCCCAAAGCTTGATTTAATTATTTGTGAAACATAATTTCTCCAGCTAATGATATTCTTGGAAGAAGATTTACAGTTTGGGGCCAGGTTATACATATTTTTTCCTCCACAATTCTTTGAGGAAGATGCTTCCAGTTCTGGACTGTAGATACTTGAAATTGAAATGGAACAATTTTTGCCACAGGATTTTCAGCCAAAGGCAAAAATCTAGAAGCTAAATTAGAAAGAAAGAGAAGAGAAAAAAAAACCTCACTACTTATATAATGTGGGTAGATAATTCATATTCATTATGAATAATTATGCAAAATTAAAGTATAAATGTAGGCATGCTGCAATTAAATTTGCAAAATAACCAAAAGAAGACTAACATTTAAGCTATTAAGTATAAATAATAATAATAAAATAAAACTTTTAAACAGTTACTATGGGATAGGCACTGTCCTCCTTTGTGTTTAATCGATCAGTCATATCCAACTCTTTGTGATTCTTTTAGACTGTAGCCCACGAGGCTACCCTGTCCATGGGATTTTTCAGACAAGAATAATGGAGTGAGTTGCCATTTCCTCCTCTAGGGGTTCTTTCTGACCCAGAGATTGAACACGTGTCTCCACTGTCTCCTGCATTGCAGGCAGATTCTTTACCTGTTGAGCCAATGGGGAAGCCCTTATTTTTTTTTTTTTTTTTCTTTCTTAAATCAAGGAAGCAGTGTGACTGGAGAAACTTTTGAGCAATACGTCCTCTATCCATATTTAATTCATTTACTCTCAAAAGCAACTTTATGAAGTAGATACAGTGATTATATTCATGAGAGTTTAAATAACATGGATAAGGTCTTGGCTTTTCATGAACTTAAACTAGGTAGTTTGAGTTAATTTAACTTTTAGCCACATTTAAGATGTTCCCACACTGAATCTAATGTAAGTAAACTTGTTTAAATTGTAATTAGCTAACAATCAATGCAGACAATTGTAGGAGATGTCAATTTGATCTAGTAAACTTCTAGAGGTGTAAGGGCTTTCTTTGTGGCCACAGAGTCTGTCTCTTTCAGCTAAACATATATCTTTGGGGAGAAGACAAAGTCACTAATACTAAGAACAGAACCGGTCCATTCACAGGAGGTCTGTGGATACACCTACCACATTTCAACTTTCTTTTCTAGTGATACTAGCCTAGGTACAGGTGTCTATGGAAACAGTGGTTATTGATATACACATAACAGTAGAAATATTTGCTAACAACCATAATTCAGTTCAGTTCATTTCAGTTGCTCAGTCATGTCCGACTCTTTGTGATCCCATGAACCACAGCACACCAGGCCTCCCAGTTCATCACCAACTCCTGGAGTCCACCCAAACTCATGTCCATTGACTTGGTGATGCCATACAACCATCTCATCCTCTGTCATCCCCTTCTACTCCTGCCCTCAAAAATTCCCAGCATCAGGGTCTTTTCCCAGCATCAGGTCCAAAGGATTGGAGTTTCAGCTTCAACATCAGTCCTTCCAATGAACACCCAGGACTGACCTTCGTTAGAATGGACTGGTTGGATCTCCTTGCAGTTCAAAGGACTCTCAAGAGTATTCTCCAAAACCACAGTTCAAAAGCATAAATTCTTCTGTGCTAAGCTTTCTTTATAGTCCAACTCTCACATCCATACATGACCACTGAAAAAACCATAGTCTTGACTAGATAGAACTTTGTGGGCAAAGTAATGTCTCTGCTTTTTAATATGCTATCTAGGTTGGTCATAACTTTCCTTCCAAGGAGTAAGCGTCTTTAAATTTCATGGCTGTGAACACCATCTGCAGTGATTTTAGAGTCCCAAAAAATAAAGTCAGCAACTGTTTCCCCATCAATTTGTCTTGAAGTGATGAGATCGGATGTCATGATCTTAGTTTTCTGAATGTTAAACTTTAAGCCAACTTTTTCACTCTCCTCTTTCACTTTCATCAAGAGGCTTTTTAGTTCCTCTTCACTTTCTGCCATAAGGATGATGTCATCTGCATATCTGAGGTTATTGATATTTCTCCTGGCAATCTTGATTCCAGCTTGTGCTTCTTCCAGCCCAGCAGTTCTCGTGATGTATTCTGCATATAAGTTAAATAAGCAGGGTGACAATATACAATTTTGACATACTCCTTTTCCTATTTGGAACCAGTCTGTTGTTTCATGTCCAGTTCTAACTGTTGCTTCCTGACCTGCATACAGGTTTCTCAAGAGGCAATTCAGGTGGTCTGGTATGTCCATCTCTTTTGTAATTTTCCACAGTTTATTGTGACCCACACAATCAAAGACTATGGCATAGTCAATAAAGCAGAAATAGATGTTTTTTTCTGGAACTCTCTTGCTTTTTTGATGATCCAGCGGATGTTGGCAATTTGATCTCTGGTTCCTCTGCCTTTTCCCAAACCAGCTTGAAATCTAGAAGCTCACGGTTCATGTATTGCTGAAGACTGGCTTGGAAAATTTTGAGCTTTGCTTTACTAGCATGTGAAATGAGTTCAATTGTGCAGTAGTTTGAGCATTCTTTGGCATTGCCTTTCTTGGGATTGGGATGAAAACTGACCTTTTCCAGTCCTGTGGCCACTGCTGAGTATTCCAAATTTACTGACATATTGATTGCAGCACTTTCACAACATCATCTTTCAGGATTTGAAATAGCTCTACTGGAATTCGATCATCTTCACTAGCTTTGTTCATAGGTATGATTCCAAAGGCCCACTTGACTTCACCTTCCAGGATGCCTGGCTCTAGGTGAGTGTGAGTGATCACACCATCATGATTATCTGGGTCGTGAAGATCTTTTTTGTACAGTTCTTCTGTATATTCTTGCCACTTCTTTTTGATATATTCTGCTTCTGTTAGGTCCATACTATTTATATCCTTTATTGAGCCCATCTTTGCATGAAATATTCCCTTGGTATCTCTAATTTTCTTGAAGAGATCTATAGTCTTTCCTATCCTGTTGTTTTCTTCTATTTCTTTGCATTGATCACTGAGGAAGGCTTTCTTATTTCTCCTTGCTATTCTTTGGAACTCTGCATTCAAATGGGTATGTCTTTCCTTTTCTCCTTTGCTTTTCACTTATCTTCTTTCCACAGCTATCTGTAAGGCCTCCTCAGACAGCCATTTTTCCTTTTGGCATTTCTTTTTCTTGGGGATGGTCTTGATTCCTGTCTCCTGTACAATGTCACAAAGCTACCATATCGTGAACTCCCCAGGTCAGTAGGTGCCCAATATGCTACTGGAGAATAGTGGAGAAATAACTCCAGAAAGAATGAAGGAATGGAGCCAAAGCAAAAACAACACCCAGTTGTGGATGTGACTGGTGAGAGAAGCAAGGTCTGATGCTGTAAAGAGCAATATTGCATAGGAAACTCGAATGTTAGGTTCATGAATCAAGGCAAATTGGAAGTGGTCAAACAGGTGACAGCAAGAGTGAACATTGACATTCTAGGAATCAGCAAACTAAGATGGACTGGAATGCATGAATTTAACTCAGATGACCATTATATCTACTACTGTGGGCAAGAATCCCTTAGAAGAATGGAGTAGCCATCATAGTCAACGAAAGAGTCCAAAATGCAGTACTTGCATGCAATCTCAAAAACAACACAACGATCTCTGTTCGTTTTCAAGGCAAACCATTCGATATCATGCTAATCCAAGTCTATGCCCCGACCAGGAGCACTGAAGAAGCTGAAGTTGAATGGTTCTATGAAGACCTACAAGGCCTTCTAGAATTAACACCCCAAAAAGATGTCCTTTTCATTATAGGGGACTGGAATGTAAAAGTAGGAAGTCAAGAAACACCTGGAGTAACAGACAAATTTGGCCTTGGAGTACAGAATGAAACAGGTTAAAGGCTAATAGAGCTCTACCAAGAGAATACACTGGTCATAGGAAACACTCTCTTCCAACAGCACAAGGGAAGACTCTACACATGGACATCACCAGATGGTCAACACTGAAATCATATTGATATATTCTTTGCAGCCAAAGATGGAGAAGCTCTATACAGTCAGCAGAAACAAGACTAGGAGCTGGCTGTGGCTCAGATCATGAACTCCTTATTGCCAAATTCAGACTTAAATTGAAGAAAGTGGGGAAAACCACCAGACCATTCAGGTATGACCTAAATCAAATCCTTTATGACTATACAGTGGAAGTGAGAAATAGATTTAAGGGACTAAATCTGATAGACAGAGTAACCATAGATGGCATTTTATTTCAGTGATAGGAAATTTTCCAGATATTGTTTTATCAGAAACTTATGTGAAAAATGTAGATTGCCAATTTGCCGTGCATGATAGTATATGTTAGGCTTCTACCAGGATCCTATAAAACTTATAAGGCCACTTCAATGACTCCTAAAATCTCCTAAGAGAGGAAGCTGATTTGTGCCCCCTCAAGTCTTCAGAATTGGTGAAGAAACATAAAGAATGGGGAGACAAGGTAATAGCAATTAAAATCATCTCTGTGTATTGGCTAGGTCCCTATATGTAAGAATAACTATTTCATAGAGCTCCCAAAACAAACTGGCAGGAATGTGAGGCTTTCCTACATGTATATCTTAATTGTATTATAAACTATTGTCACTGTATATCCTACCTTATAGGTAATATGCAGACATTGGAAAACAAATACCAGTTGGAATGCCTATCATAGCCAGAGCTTTTAGGGCACTAGCCTCATTTTGAAATGAAGCCTTTGCATATGATAGATGATGAGCAAAGTTTATAACTCTATATGTAAGCCTTCTATAGCCTTTTCTCTGGTCTCTGTTCTAATTTCAGAATGTCCTTTCTATCTATACAGTGTAATTTTAAAACTTACAGATAAGCAGTGAGTTTTAGCTGTTCATCCCTCATTCAGTATCAAATTGTTCAATCCAATATCAAATGTGTGCCTGTGCTTCTCAAGAACTAAGTAATCCTGTGCCTCTGCAAGAAAGCTTCAGAGAATCTGTCTGTTCAAACTATTTCCATAACAGATTACAGTGCTATTTGCCTTTTCTGTCATGTTAATACTTGCACTAAAGGGGGTTAAAGAGTGAACATTTTAACAGGAATCAAGGCAGCACCACCAAATTATACTGTCATTCAATCTTCACCAAAACAAAATTCGAGTTCCACTTTAAAAGGTCCTTGATGAAGCAGTAGAAATTAGTTAAACATTGATTCTTGAGTAGGTATCTTTTTAATATTCTGTTTGATAAAACGAGAAACACACATATAGCATTTCTGATGCATACCAAAGTAAAACGATTGTCTCGAGGAAAACAATTTGGGAAATTGCTTGAAATATGAGCTAAACTAGCACCCTACTCCACCACCATGGAGTACCATTTTGCTTGGAGAACATCTGTAAAACAATGGGTATTTGGACTTGACAGCTACTTTCTCAAAGGACTGAGTGAATCCATCTATCACTTTAAAGAAAAAAATTCAACACATTTATGTCATGCTTTTGGAATTTGGGGAATTTTCTCTTGACATCAAGTTTTCCATTATTTAAAGGCTAACTATGAGGTTGGTGAAATAACTAATGTTATTCTATTTGATATTTTATAATTAAATCTACCAACACTATAATTCGATTAATCATTATTTTCCAAATGGCCAGTACATTGTGTCATTATAATATGATACATGGATATAACACCCATTCAACAAACAAAATATAGAAGTGGATTTTATTGGAACAGAATATGAAAAGTTCATCGATGTGTTTTCAAATTCCACATTGAAGCAAACTTTTAAGAAATTGCTGTTTGTACAGTTTTGATGTAATTGATGTAGTTTATTGCTGTCAATAGACAGCAAAATATCTTAAAAATTCATAGTTATCTGAAAATGATTATGAAAATATTATTCATCTTTCCAATTGCATATCTACATGAGGCCATATTTTCTTCAAATGCTTCAATTGAAACAGCACATTGAAATATATTGGTTGTGGAAAGTAATTTGAGAACCCGAATAGGATCTACTTAAACTGAAATTAAGGAAATTTGTCATAAAGAATTTTTTTTTGGTTTTGGAAAATACAGTAATGATTTATGTTAAAATATTATGTATTTTGCTGTTCTTTTAAATGAATTAATACTTTAGAATATTAATTTTAATTCTTAATGCAATTTGATATAGATATAAAACACAAATAGACATATAGATATAAATATAGGTACAGATATAGACATAGATGAGCTTCCCAAGTGGTAAAGAACCCGCCTTCAATGCAGCAGACATAAAAGATGCAGGTTCAATCCCTGGGTTGGGAAGATCCCCTAGAGAAGGTCAAGGCAATCCACTCCAGTATTCTTGCCTGGAGCATTCTGTGGACAGAGAAGCCTGGTGGTACAGAGGAACCCTACAGTTCATAGGGTCGCAAAGAGTCGAACACGACTGAAATGACTTAGCAAGCACATACATAAACATGGACATAGGCATAGGCTAGAAATAGATATGGTTTACACATAAGCTCTTTGGGATCCTCGATAATTTTGAGAGAGTAAAGGAGCCCTAAGATCAATTTGTTTGAGAAATGTGTGTTTGTTCTTCCATATATCCTGCCATAGCTCCCTCCCATAGCAGATTTACCTTTCTGTTCAAAATTAATTTACTGAGAGGCTTTCTAACTTAATGACATCACCACATTTGGCCTATTTTTTTTTTTTTTTTCCAGTGGGTTTTGTCATACATTGACACGAATCAGCCATAGAGTTACATGTATTCCCCATCCCGATCCCCGCTCCCACCTCCCTCTCCACCCGATTCCTCTGGGTCTTCCCAGCCCACCAGGCCCGAGCACTTGACTCATGCATCCCACCTGGGCTGGTGATCTGTTTCACCATAGATAATATACATGCTCTTCTTTCGAAACATCCCACCCTCACCTTCTCCCACAGAGTTCAAAAGTCTGTTCTGTACTTCTGTGTCTCTTTTTCTATTTTGCATAGAGGGTTACCGTTACCCTCTTTCTAAATTCCGTATATATGTGTTAGTATGCTGTACTGTTCTTTATCTTTCTGGCTTACTTCACTCTGTATAATGGGCTCCAGTTTCATCCATCTCATTAGAACGGATTCAAACGAATTCTTTTTAACGGCTGAGTATATTCCATGGTGTATATGTACCACAGCTTCCTTATCCATTCATCTGCTGATGGGCATCTAGGTTGCTTCCATGTCCTGGCTATTATAAACAGAGCTGCAATGAACACTGGGGTGCACGTGTCTCTTTCAGATCTGGTTTCCTCGGTGTGTATGCCCAGAAGTGGTATTGCACCTATTTTATTGCTCAGCATTGTATTTACACTATGCAGTATTTTATATTTGCCTTTAAACTTGTTTATTTTCTGTATCTCCCACTGGAATGTGAACTCCATTGGGTGAGAACTTCATTGGTTCACAATTGTATCTGCAGTGTCCAAACCAGAGCTCAGTAAATACCTGTCACATAAATGAATGAATAAAAATTAACAAAATGGCAACATTCTTTCAAATCTCTTGTCTTCCTATACCCAGCATATTTTTCCCATTTATATATTTATAACATTCAAAAGTGCAAAATATTTCATTACTTTCCTGTCAGTCAAATTCCTTAGCAAGACATTCAAAGCATTCCATGGCCCATATGAATCAATTCCTGTCTTCAATTTATATCTCTATCTTCACTGCCTCATAATATATGATTTAATCACTTTGAAATATATATATATATATGGTTATTGGCTATGTTTTCTAATGTTTATACAGTTTATTTGTTGTTCTTGTTGTTGTTTTTGTTTAGTCCCTAAGTAATGTCAGATATTTTTGTGATCCCACAGACTGTAGCCCACCTGGCTCCTCTCTCCAAAGGATTTACTAACCAAAAATATTGTAGTGGCTTGCCATTTCCATCTCCAGAGGATCTTCCTGATCTAGGAATTGGACCTGTGTCTCCCACAATGGGAGCAGATTTTTTATCATTGCATCACCTGTGAAGCCCTTTCTTCAGTATAAATAGCTACATTATACAGAGTAATGCAGTTACACTTTTTTTTTTCATTCAGCCCTTCAACTTTTTAATATGTAAATAGTACCATGTCTTTCTCCTGCTAAAATTTCTCCAGTGGTTTACAATTGTGCTTAGAATAGAAATAAAATTCTTTCCCAAAGTCTGCATCCAACTACATCATCTTGCCCTGACCTGACACTTTGACCTTAATTCATACTATGCTCCTCCAGGCTCATTGGCTCGAGCCATCCTGAACCTCTTCAGTTGTGGGGGTACGCAAAGCCTTTTACCACATCAATGACTTTGCTTTATTTTCCTTAACTCTTGAAATATTTGTTCCTAATACTGTACAGGAATTAGTGATCAAAACCAGCCCAAAGAAAAAGAGATGCAAGAAGGCAAAGTGGTTGTCTGAGGAGGCTTCACAAATAGCTGAGGAAAGAAAAGAAGTAAAAAGCAAGGGAGAAAGGGAAAGATATAGCCAACTGAATACAGACTTCCAGGGACTAGCAAGGAAAGATAAGAAGGCCTTCTTAAACAAACAATGCAAATATAGAGGGAAACAATAGAATGGGAAAGACTAGAGATCTCTTCAGGAAAATGGAGGTATCAAAGGAATATTTTATGCAAGGATGGGCACAATAAACAACAGAAGTTGTATGGATCTAACAGAAGCAGAAGAGATTAAGATAAGGTGGCAAGAATACATGGAATAACTGTACAAGAAAAATCTTAATGACTGGATAACCATGGTGGCGTGGTCACTTACCTAGAGACAGGCATCCTGGAATGTCAAGTCATGTGAGCCTTAGGAAGCATTACTGTAAACAAAGCTAGTGGAGGGGATGGAATTCCAACTGAGCTATTTAAAATTCTAAAAGATGATGCTGTTAAAGTGTTGCACTCAAAATATCATCAAATTTGGAAAACTCAGCAATGGCCACAGAAATGGAAAATGTCAGTTTTGATTCCAGGCCCAAAGAAGGGCAATGCAAAAGAACATTTTCAACATACAGTACAATTTCACTCATTTCACATGCTAGCATGGTAATGCTCAAAATCTTTCAAGCTAGGCTTCAGTGTACATGAACTGAGAATGTCCAGATATATAAACTGGGTTTAGAAAATGCAGACGACCCAGCAATCAAATTGCCAACATTTACAGGGTCATAGTGAATGCTAAGGAATTCCAGAAAAACATCTGTTTCTGCTTCCTTGACTATGCTCAAGCATTTAACTGTATGGATCATGAAAAATGGTGGAAAATTCTTAAAGAGAAAGGAATACCAGATCACATAACCTGGATCCTGAGAAATGTGTATGCAGGTCAAGAAGTAACAATTAAAACTGGACATGGAGCAACTGATTAGTTTCAGATTGGGAAAGGAGTACATCAAGGCTGTATATTGTCACCCTGTTTGTTCAACTTATATGCAGAGTACATCATATGAAATGTTGAGCTGGATGAATCACAAACTGGAACCAAGGTTGCTGGGAGAAACATCAACAAACTAATATATGCAGATGATACCACTGTAATGGTAGAAAGTGAAGAGGAACTACAGAACCTCTTGATGAGGGTGAAAGAGGAGAGTGGAAATGTTGGCTTAAAACTCCACTTTCAAAAAAATAAAATCATGATATCCGGTCCCATCACTTCATGCAAATAGAAGGGGAAAAATGGAAGCAGTGACAGATTCTATTTTCTTGGGCTCCAAAATCACTGAAGACAGTGACTGCAGTCATGAGATTAAAAGATGCTTGCTCCTAGGAAGGAAAACTATGCCAAATCTAGACAGCATTTTAAAAAGCAGAGACATCATTTGCCGACAAGAGTTCATAAAGTCAAAGCTATGGTTATTCCAACGGTCATGTACAGATATAAGAGTTGAACCATAAAGAAGGCTAAGCATCAAAAGAATTTATGCTTTTGAATTGTGGTACTGGAAAAGACTGTTGACAGTTTCCTGGACTGCAAGGAGATCAAACCAGTCAGTCCTAAAGAAAACAAGCCTGAATATTCATTGGAAGGACTGATGCTGAAGCTGAAGTTCCAAGAATTTTGCTACCTGCTGCAAAGAGCTAATTATAGAAAAGACCCTGATGCTGGGAAAGACTGAAGGTGAAAGAAGAAGCAGGTGACAGAGGATGAGATAGATAGCATCACTGACTCAATGGACATGAATTTGAGCAAACCCTGTAAAATAATGGATGACAGAGCAGCTTGGCAAGCTTCAGTCCATGGGGTTGCAAAGGGTCAGATATGACTTAGTGACTGAACAACAACAATATTCCTTTAAGATAAAAGAGATTCACAGATAACCCTGTTAAATTTTTTCTGAAAATATCCCCAATCAGGTGTTCAATCTCTCGCTTTCTAGAGTCGCTCAGTCATATCCGACTCTTGCAACCCCGTGGACTGTAGCCTGCCAGGCTCCTCTGTCCATGGTATTCTCTAGGCAAGAATACTGGAGTGGTGTGCCATTTCCTTCTCCAGGGAGTCTTCCCAACCCAGGAATTGAACCCAGGTCTCCTACATTGCAGGCAGATTCTTTACTAACTGAGCTATGAGGGAAGTCCCAATACATACTGCTAATTTTTATATATGTGAAAATATTATATATGTGAAAATATTATATATATTATAGCTGTGAATCACATATATATGAAAACATGCAAGAGAAAGAGGATAAAGTTGCTTACAAGTTAAACAATTTAGATAAATTTTATTCTGCTTTTCCAGTGATATATGCTATACTTACTTTTAAGGTGTATATGATATAGTTTTTAGAATAATTTTTATAGTTTTAAACCTACCAATACTTATGTTTAAGGACTCTAGTAGTGTTCTCCAAACTCATAAGATTTAAACAAGAAATATATGTGCATTCATATGTAAAGAAGCATTCCTGGTCTCCATGGTGCCAAACTTTTTCTCTCACCAACCACTGATGCTCACTATTATATATTTGAACCAAATGTATCTTTCAGGAACACATCGAAAAGGTCACATGTGCTAAGTACTCCCTGATAAGAACCTCAAGGTCCCTTTCGATCTGCTGTCATTTTCCACCTCTCACACTTTAGACTGGACTCAGGGACACTTTAGCACATCATCCTTAAGTGAAGGTTTTCTGTGGCACATGCCTGCCTATTGTTGTACCCTGAGAAGTCAGACTGTTGGTCACAACTGCTCTGGATTTTTTTACTGGTGAATTTTCTCTCTCACTTCCCCACCCTTAATGCAGGGAGAATTCAGATACTTATTTTCTTTATGTTAGGGAAATGTTCCCATTAGATATTCCATCCTTCCTTTTGACTTTGTCCCTTATAGTCTTTGAGGAGGGAAAATTCTACTTAAATCTCTATATAACTTTCTTTGTTTCATTGGGAAAACTATTTGATTCAACAATGTTCTAACTTTTATTTAAAATTAAATTTTCAGAATCAAGCTTAGATAGTCTTTCAAGAGTCTGTATCTAACACCTTCATTTCAAAATAGTGTCTTGCCACAATCTTAGAAACAAACAAGAAATCTTTCACAGAAAATCATGAAACAATGCTATTTTTTGTTCTATTTGGATCCATTTTCTTGGTAAAAGAATAAAGGCCAATGGTTCAGTGGGTGGAATGTCTTAATCAACTAGGAATAAGAATTACTGAGGATAAAATATATTGATCACTATATGAAAATAAAAGCATGCATTCACCAAGGAAAGCTTTAAATCTATAATTACAATATATAAAAATATGGCAATTTTAGAAAGAGCATCTTTTAATATTTGAAAATAATACAGAGATACAGAAAGAAAAATATTGAAAGTAATGTAAATTTTCACCAAATTAGAAATCTCTCATCTAAACAAAATAATAAAATGTTGTAGAAGTTTATATTATGTGAATATTTTTAAAATCTTAGACTTTTTATATTAAAAAATATGATGATTGTAATAAACCTCCAGTGAAAGTGATAGGAATCCATGTTTTGGAATTTCCTTTTTGTTGAAAGCAGAAAATCTCAAGCTTAATAATTTAATACAATTTTAAATATACACAGTTCCTTTTATAAATAAAAATACAAGGAAAGAAAAATATATGAATAAAAATAATAATCAGCAGTATAGCTTCTTATAATGCCATAAAGTGTGATGAATCTTTTTATCATCAAAATTTTATATATCGCTAACTGCTTTATAGCTAGTAAGAGATCACCATTATGAACAGTTATAAAACTTGTCACTTTTTAATGCAGACAGTTCATTTTTACAGAATCATCCATCAGATTTCTAGTTCTTCATAAAACTTATTCCTTGCCTTATGAATATTTCAGTTTTTGTGAACACTTATATGCCAATTATAAATGCAAATGTTTTAGACATTGAATGTTATATAAAATGGCACCCTATTAAAAAGTCATATTTCTTTAAGAGGTCTTGATATGCAATAGCAATAGCACAAATTGTTTATAAATTCAGTCACTAGTATGTCATCTATCATTTATTTGTATATGTGGCCATAGATTCTGTATATTTTCTCAGTCATGTACTATATATAGAATTATTTATTTGGAAATGTGAGTTTTTTGGCAAAAATTACTGTAAGCTGTAATTACTTTTACACATGCATATACTAATGTATCACTTAAATAGCCCCCAGAATAAAATAGAAAAAGCTCAATCTGTTTTCAAGTCTTATTTTAAAGACAATCTATCTGGTCCTCGTGGCCTGGAGTAGAATTTCTCAAAGAAGATTTTATCACCAAAATTACCTGGATTGTTTGTTAAAAACAATCAATTTTTTGTGTTATCTTAGACCTACTAAACAAAAATCTCAAATGGAAAAAATCAGAATCTAAGAATATACATTTTATAGTGATTTTACTTATTCTTATATAGAACAAAATTAAGTACTATTACTCTAGAGGATAATATAACATAGTCCTTGGTATAGTAAACAAATCTTTTTATTCAGTCTCCAGCCTACTTTCATCAAATCAATTTCATATCTCAATGTACCAACTACACAATTTTACACAAGTTATAATATTCCATAACTGTCACCATTCAACAAATGTTCATGTTTTGCCCAAACTGCTCATGTTTCTTTGGAAAGTGACTAAACAATGTTCTCGGCAGCAAAGTGAAGATGAGTATCTTTGCCTCTTAATTGCATGCTTTGTAATATGTCTACTTTCTAAGTAATTAAAAATATAAAAATGATATATGGAGCATTGGATGATATTCAGAGAAAGCCTCTATCCATACTTTTGAGAAATTTTGTTTCAGACCTAATTAAAAACTGGAAAGCTTTCATTTAATGCATTTAAGAAGAGCGTGCTGAAATACATTAAAACTAGATGTCAGTTGTACCTGTGAACATGTTATTTCTCTGCATTTTAAACCATAACACAACATTAATTTATAAATCTTTACTTTATTCTGACTTTATAATTTTACATTGATCTATATGAACTAACCCTGGAATAAGATCCTTTAATTTTCAAATACATTCAAGAATATTTGGTTGAATAGACTCAATAAAATTTTCAAAAGTTACAGATTGTAAATGAAAATTTCATTAAATAAAATTAAAGTGTTATTAATTAATTATATAAACAGGAATTAAAATAGGATTAATTTTAATGGAATCATTGACATTAAGAGTATTTGAATATTTTTTCAAAGATTTTGGTTATAATCTTTCACTGTTAAGCAAAATACTGTCTTGTCAAAAAATACTTTTTCAATAGTTTCTACATTTATTTTAAGGTAAATTTTATGTGACCGTAAGTGATTGACTGCATGCATGGGAAGTTTTCACACTCACAAAGACAATTCCACGAACCCAACGAATCTTCTTTGCTAGAATACTCTTCAATATGCAATTTCACATCAGGAATTTGTCATTTTGGTCAAAATAATGTCAGAGCCTGGTGGACAATTTCAAAAATTCACTAATATGTGTGGACAAAAATATCATTATTAAGTTTTTACTTATGAAGTTGGACAAAAGAATCTGAAGGAAGCATTTGGGGCCACGAAGTAGAGGATTGGTAATTTGAATAATGATGAAAGTGATCAGGCCATGAAAAGTAAAGGCACTTGCAGCTCTTTGGGGACAGAGGAAATCTGGGGATAGAGAAAGCACCAAAAAAGTACTTCAAAATATTTTTTGCTTAGTGTTAGCCTAGATTGTGGACATGGATACTTATCTGCCATATTATGGAACCATTTTTACATTCAAATGAATAGAAAACCATTGACAGTTTTTAAGCAAATGGATAATCCTACTGGATTTGTATTTTAAAGTCACCAATCGGATTTCAGTGAGAAAAACTTTTTGACTATGTTTTAGAGTGTGTGTGGTTAACCCATTTAGGGAAATACAGAACTGGTTCTGATCAGTTCAGTTCAGTTCAGTCACTCAGTTGTGTTTGACTCTTTGCGACCTCGTGGACAGCAGCACACCAGTCTTCCCTATCCATCATCAACTCCCGGAGCCTACTCAAGCTCACGTCCACTGAGTTGGTGATGCCATTCAACCATCTCATCCTCTGTCGTCCCCTTCTCCTCCCACCTTCAGTCCTTCCCAGCATCAGGGTCTTATCTAATGAGTCAGTTCTTCGCATCAGGTGGCCAAAGTATTGAAGTTTCAGCTTCAACATCAGTCCTTCAAATGAATATTGAGGACTGATTTCCTTTCGGATATACTGGTTTGATCTCCTTGCAGTCCAAGGGACTCTCAAGAGTTTTCTCCAACACCACAGTTCAAAAATATCAATATCTTTCTTTATAATCTAACTCTTACACCCATACATGACTGCTGGAAAAACCATAGCTTTGACTAGATGGACCTTTGTTGACAAAGTAATGTCTCTGCTTTTTAATATGCTGTCTAGGTTGATCACAGCTTTTCTTCCAAGGTAGAATGAATAATGATGATGAGTACTAGACAAAGAGGAGTCATAATATACAAGACTTCATTGTATCTCTGAAGTGGAACAAAGAGGATTCAATAGGCTATCAAGAGTGCTTATTTTTACTAGAAAAAATTACTTGAAAAATTCATATAAAAGCAATATATCTTCTAATGGTACACTATGTATTTTTGAAAAAGTTATTTTCCAGGAATGAAATTACCACATTGATTTTTCTTCTGGATATCTTAAGCCTACTGAATCATTAAGCCATTCTAAACTAATTGAATGTCAAAGTATGACAAGCTATCTGGAAAGATATTTTTTAAAAATACAAAAATACACTAAAAACCAATGGCACAATCAAGTCAACGCTATTTACTTCCTGGTAGTAGTCTATCCATTTAAAAAGAAGTTTTGACCAAACCTCTCAAAGTTTATTTTTCCCAGTGATTATTAAGTGCAGCCAAGGCTGTCATCCACTGCCTTATAAAATAAAACACATTTAATTAAAAAGAAAACATAGCCTACAAACTATATGTCTATATTACGTAGATATTTGCTGTTGTTTAGTGACTAAGTCATGTCTGACTCTTTGTGACCCCATGGACTGTAGCATGCCAGACTCCTCTGTCCTTCACTATCTCCCAGAGTTTCAAAGAGTCTGATAGAGTAGGGCATAAAAAAGGAATTAAGAAAAAACACAGATTCCAATGTAATGTGCATCCTTATTTCTTTGCAGATTCACACTTACTGGAAGGGATGGATAATGTCTTTAATATGAATACAGAAATGTACTGGAACAGATGAAAGACACTTAGATTTCTAAATTATTTAAGTTTTTAAACATCACCAGGGAAATCAAATGTGCAAAAAGTCCTAAGAATTCAACATGATAGGAAATTTTTATGGCTAGTAAAACCATTTGTTTTTTAAAATCTTCATAACAAATTTTCTGTGAGCTTAAAAATTCTCTGTGAGTGTAAAAGTCCATAACATATAGGACTTATCAGTAAAGTGGGTAATTTGCTTTAATTTCTACCCGAAATTTTGACTTGCAATATGGTTATAATTTTGAGTAATCTTTATTCATCTGTTATGAGTTGAATAGTATCCTCCAAGAAACATGTTGAAGTCTTAATCTGCAGTACCTCAGAATCTGACTTTATTTGGAAATAGGATCTTTACAAAGGTAATCAAGTTTAGATAACTAGGGTGAACTCTAAGCCAACATGACAGATGTCCTTATGAAAAAGGAAATTTGGACACAAAGATAGACCCGAACAAAGGGAAGACTATGTGGAGAGATACAGGGGAAGTATTATGTGAAAATGAAGGCGGAGACTGGAGAAGCAAATCTATAAAACAAGGAAAGCCAAAGATTGCTGCAAACCACAAGGCTAGGAGAGAAGCAAGCAATAGATATCTGGTTTGGGATTTTTAATTTCTTTATTTTTAATTGGAGGATAATTGCTTTATAATACTGTGTTGGTTTCTACCATATACCAGCGTGAATCAGCCAGAGGTATACACATCTCCCCTCTCTCTTGAACCTCCCTCCCATTTCTTACTCCATCCCACTCCTCTAGGTTGTCACAGAGCACTAGGTTTTTAAGACACACACTTATTGGTATTTTATCATAGCAAACCTAGGAAATTAACACATGCTACTCAGATAAACAGATTTTCTTCAGAATAGTGAGTAAATATATTTTTTCTGAATATTGACAGACTAAAGAAACAATTCCCTTCCCTAATATCCTAGTAATATTTCATACTAACTGAACCTCATTGTTTAAAATATTATTAACTATATAAATTATTAACAAAATATAGCCATCCTGGCCACCATTCAAAGTCTTAAGCATAAAAGTACTTAGCATAGCAGAAAAAGTAAAATATAATACTCTCAATTTACTTAGTACTAGAAAATTATGTTAAAATCAAGCTTGTTCAAGCTAGCATACATATTTTTAATCCTTTGAATTTAAGATCTCTATCTAAGTCATTTTCGAATCTTTGTCTCAAACTAGCACTACATCTCATATAATATTTAACAAATAGTTGTTACATATATCAAAGAAGAAATACAAAGAAGGATAAACACATGTTGTCATTAAGTTTTGAAAAGTAGACTAAGATACAGTTTAAATCTCTCTTTTTTATTGAAGTATGACTGATTTGCAATGTTGTGTTGGCTTCTGGTGTACAACAAAGTGATTCAGTTACATGTATGTATACATATTATTTTTCATGTTCTTTTCCATCATAGTTTAGCACAGAATATTGAATATAGCTCCCTGTGTTTAATGTTTTATATATTTATCTATTTTATAGATAGTAGTTGCATCTGCTAATCCCAAACTCCAAACTTATCCATCATCCATCACTCTATTTTTAATTATAAAAGAAACAGATACATAAAGCAAATGTGTAAGTTACTGTTTCTGTAGAAGTGGTAGTAATCCCCTTGAAATAAGTATTTTCAAGTATGCCCCTTGAAAATAAGTCAGAAGATTCCTTTACAAATAACCAGTGTATTCTTTAGAATCTGCTCCCCAACTTCTCTTGCAGCTCCTATGCTTATATAATATATATATATATATATATATATATATATACATACACATGCACATATATATATATTGCACATAGGATCAAGTAATAAAAACTCTTAGCCAAAGATTTGGGTCACCTAATGAAAAAATAAAGGAATTATATCTTAAAGAAACTTGAAGACCCAGCCAGAAAAATCAGAAAGAGCATGGAGGGTAAGCATGGGATTAGTTTCTGAGGGTTATTTGATCAAAGGAAGGAATTCAAAAGCAAAATATAATAAAGAAAAAATTTCAAGAGCTCTATCTCTTGATACAGGATATAAAACTCTGTCAAGAACTCCAGGAGGTGATGTAAACTTGCTTCTAGTGTGTCTCTTAGGAGTGAGGAAGCATGATGATCCCATGCTAAATAGAAGTTCAAGAATTGTCATGATGGAAAGAAGAACCTGTTAAAAGGATCAGAAGAGTAGGAAGACTAGAGTTGATATACTCTGTCAGCCTGGAAAGCCATGAAGTGATACTGTCTCACAGATGGTCTGGAGGACTATCACCAACATCATAAACATCACTGAGAGGCATGGTGTTTGTTCTCTGCACACCAGGGATGATGGTAGGAGAGATGGTTACACAATTTATCTGCTGATAGCACTGGGGATAGACATTAGGACCCCAGAAAAATGAGACCAAATGGCAGCAGTTAGAAACCAGCTGAATAAAACTCTAATGAAGTCTGAGGGGTGGTCAAGAGGCTTTATAATGAAGAGTTATGGAGCTGTTGACCAGAAACATGTCCAGATGTACAAAATAGCTTGGCATCCAGTAAAAGGGAATGGGCAACAGACTGACAGGATTTGCCCTGGTAAAAAGCTACAGTCTCTTCCCTAGTTTTCAGATCTGGGCAGGTTTTTGACCTGGAACCCCATGTCTGGGGAAGAGGCCAAGTCCGTAAGAGGATGGACATCAGAGTAGATGTGTGTGTACATGGAAACAATTATTCTAAATATACCCAAAGTGAAATTCCACCATTTACTCAAGGAATTATATACTTTATATGTAAAAGGAATAGCCAGACATTTTGAGGTTGATTGTCCTGACTGACACTGATATTCAGAGACCACAAAGGATAATGACAGCAACCTGTTTAAAGCTGCCAGCATTGATTCTGACAGAGATAAACACATTCATCAGATACAGGTCAGGTTTTTCCACTCACAGTCCATAACCAGCGTCAGTACCAAAGGGCTTATGGAGTATTTGATCTTTCAGCATGAGATTCCAAACAGTATCATCTCAGAGAAAAGGACTCACTTTAAGCAGGGTGCATGACCCAGGCATTCACTCCTTCTTGGGAAGGGTAAAGTTACTGAATTCTAACAATCTGTTGTGTTTGCTGATAAACTCTAAAATTTCACAAGGAATTTAGGAAATATCTTGTTGTACATAAATATGAAAGTAGGACTTCACTGGTAGCTCAGAAATAAATAATCTGCCTGCAGTGCAGGAGACCTGGTTCAATTCTAGCTTGGGAATGTCCCTTGGAGAAGGAAATGACAACTTGCTCCATTTTTCTTGCCTGGAAAGTTCCATGGCACAGGACCCTGGTGGGCTACAGTCCATGGGGTCGCAAAAGAGTTGGGCATGACTTAGCAACCTAACAACAACAACAATAGAATTCATATCATATTTCACTAAGCACCATAGAATGACTTGTACGTTTTGAGTAAGACTGAAAATGGACTCCAGCACACACTTTGAAATGAGCTGCTTAATGTTTTTCAAGCTATGGGTGAGCCTGTTGGTTTTGCTTGATTCTACGTATTTGTATGTATTTCCTGCTTAGACTTGTATGTTCTCACTTTCTGTGTCCCCCGATTCCATGTTATGAACAGCATTGAGTTGAGCTTACTCACACATAACATGAGGTCAGGTTGGACCCAACTGTCCATATAGACAGCCATTCATGGCCTCCCCAACACTCCTCCACTTGGTTTCACCACTTGACAATAAAACTTAAACTGAAAAAATTCTGTTGAATCACAAGAAATGGTACAAAAGTTTAAGAGATGCTGAAAATTAATTCAGAATATTTATATCTATCTCATAGGAGAGTTTCCCAGGTGGCACCGTGGTAAAGAATCTGCTTGCCAATACAGGAGATGCAAGAGACCCAGGTTTGATCCCTGGGTCAGGAAGATACCCTGGAAGATGAAATGGCAACCCATTTCAGTATTCTTACCTGAAAAATTCCATGACAGAGGAGCCTGGCAGGCTACAGTCCATGGGGCTGCAAAGAACTGGACACAACTGAGCGTGTGTGTGTGCACGCACGCACGCACACACACACACACACACACACATCTAATAGGAATTTCAAAGAAAGAGAAAAAAATAATAGAAGAAAATTTCCCAAGGATGGATAAAAGCTGAGAAGATTATTATTAGAGTAAGATGGTTGCCTAGATTCAGTCCTACAAGATTTCACAATAATAAAAAGCAAAGGAAAAAAAGCCCCTGTTTACCCACCTCTTAAGACCTCCTAGAGACAAGAAATAAGAAAAAAAGAAAGGACATTAATTACTCGGCCATGAATATGGAAAAAAAAAAAAAACCACATGATCATATGTTCAGTTCAGTTCAGTCGCTCAGTCATGTCCGACTCTTTGCGACCCCATGAATCGCAGCATGCCAGGCCTCTCTGTCCATCACCAACTCCCAGAGTTTACTCAAACTCATATCCATTGAGTGAGTGATGCCATCCAGCCATCTCATCCGCTGTCATCCCCTTCTCCTCCTGCCCCCAATCCCTTCCAGCATCAGGGTCTTTTCCAATGAGTCAACTCTTCTCATGAGGTGATCGTATATGGTATGTGCCAAATGTTTATCAGTTCTAAATCCTAGGAGTTGATAGAACAATGTCTTTAAATTATTAGCAAAATAATTTTGAGTCTATAATTTAACGGCAAAATGAATATTTTTGGGCGGAAGCAGATTATAGATACATAGAATTTTAAAGTATTTTTAAAAAATCACTTGATAGTAAGTACCGGAAAATGTAAACAGACAAAAGTAAAAAGGAAATGTGAGATAGGAAACAATGAAAGTAATCCAAGAGTGAAGAAAAAAAGAGAGAAAAAGCCCAGGGTGAAAACTGTGGTGTGGTCTTAAAAATCAACCAAATGCAGAATAGGAAGTCAAAGGAGCCTAAGAACCTCTTGAACAATAATGTGGATTTTATTATTCAAATTGTATGATTAATAAGGAAATGGCAGTACTTAGTGAATGGAGAGGAAAGCAATTGAGAAAAAAAAAAGCTAAACGCAATAAGTCATGATTCAAATACAAAATAAAATATGAAGTGTTTTTGAGTAACTAGAGGAGTAAATCAAAGAAAAAAGAATTGATTTTTTAATACTCTTCAGTTACCCTACATTTACTGGCATTTTTCTTTCAATAAGTCTGTTCACAGCTCTTGACAGCACAGAATCAAAGGTATGGTTCACTGTTGTTGCTTGTAACAGATTACCACAAATTAAAGCTTACTTGTAATTCATTATAAGCAACTACAGGAAATTAATACATTTTCCTGTGCCTTAAACAACAGATTTAAAGCAACGGGCATGTAATTTAAAACAACAGATATATACTCCATCACAGTTATAGAGGCCAGACAGAGGTCTTGAACCAAGATGTTGAGAGGGTCACACTCCCTCTAAAGGCTCCAGGGTAGAATCCTTCCTCACTTCCTCCAGTTTCTTGTGGTCACTGGCATTCCTTGACTTATAGCTGCCTCACTAGGATCCTTGCTTCTGTCTTCACCATAGTCTTCCCTCTGTGTGTGTCTATATAACTTATTGATAAATCCTTCTGCCTCTCTTTAATAAGGATACTTATAGCTGTATTTGGGCTTCCCGGGTGAAGCTATTGGTGAAGAACGCTCCTGCCAATGCAGAAGACATAAGAGATGCAGGTTCAGTCTCTGGATCAGGAAGATCCCCTGGAGGAGGCCATGACAAGCCACTCCAGTATTCTTGCCTGGGTAATCCCAAGGACAGAGGAGCCTGGTGGGCTACAGTCCATAGTGTCACAAAGGGTTGGACACAACTGAAGCCACTCAGCATGCATACACATATAGTTGTATTTAGACCCACCCAGATAAATCAGCATAAACTCCTCTGATCATACAAAGTAATACTCACAGGTTTTAGGGATTAGGATGTTAACACACCTTTGAAGAACTTGTTCCTGGTGACCTCACTCAACTCACACAAAAACAATGGTGAATTGGTGATGAATTGATGGTGAATGAGTTAAGAAATTCCACATTTCACTTTGCTCAACCCTCAATAGAGTTTCTGTTTAAGGTTGTTGGATCAATAAATGGTGGTTTAATTATATTCAAAGTCCTAAAACTCAGTATTGGAAGAGTAAAATTTGGAAGAAGGACATGATGAGTAGGCCTGAATAATAAAAGAGACTAAATGCTCAGTATTTGATAAAGTACAGCCCATTGTTTAGTATTTATCTAGATGATCTAAATGCCCATTATTTGAAGTTATGAAATAACTACAGATAGTATGAAAATAGAAACAGTGTAAAGCCACTTTGGTGGATATGGCTGGAAACAGGTGGAAATTTGGCTGGGTAGAACAACAATGTTTATTTTACATTTTATATGGTTTATATTGCCATTTTGAATCATTCACATTATATCATGATTATTATAAACTTATGGAAAACAAATATGTTCGTATTAATGTTCAAAGTAATTTTATTCTTAATAGAAAGAGGAGAGAGAGAAAAAAGAGAAATACCTTCTTTACATTTTTTCCCATGGCCATTGCTCATTTGGCCACCAGCTTCTGCTCATAATTTTAAATGCAAAAGCTGTTTTCCTTTGCATGGAAAAAAATAAACCTACTCAGAATCCAATGTTCCTTTTTTTATCCCAGGGAAACTATATAAGAAAGAGATGAAACATGTATTCACTACACCATCTTTCTGCTGATGGAGTTTCTTTACCTATGACTAGTATTTGAATCCCACTGGAAATCATATGTTTTTGTCTATTAGAGGAATGTGGACTTCTCAACGTAGAACTCTAACAGAATTGTTCTAATTCATAACAGCTATGCCTGTACATACCTGTTAGCAATCATTTTGCCTGATAAATTAAACATGACTACTAATCAATGACTGACAATTTCAGCCCTGAGATATCAGTAACAATGACACTGTTCTCATATTCATTATTAAGAAAATACACTTAGAATCTTTGCCTTTCTAAAATTTATCATACAAGGGGGAATGAAATGGCACATTATTTGTTCTCGTGAGTTTAAATGGCTCATCTCAGTAGTGGGCTGTGAGAGAGAAGCTCAGTGACTAATCCCAGAAGCTTTGCAAAATAGAATACTCAAATTTTATTTACTGGTTTATGCAGTTATTACAGTTGATCAACATCTTACTTGAACTTAAGTTTGTCCACTGTCTTTGGCTTATTTTTGACAGCTCTAGCTTGACAAAATTTTCCATGGCTGAAATGCTATGCTTTAACTGGTCCAACTTACAAAAACCTGGAAAATACTGCAGATTTCTAGGATTGTAGATCATTATAGTAGAATTAATAAATATGGAGTATTATGTTCAGTTCTTCATTGAGAAGCAAGTGATTGCATAGTGTTCAGCAGAAAGGTTCATGGCAGCAGTGTGTATGTGGGTGTGTGTGTGTGTGTGTGTGTGTATCTTAAATGGGTAAGCAAATGATGAAGAAGTATCACTAGAAGAACACTGAGGGATTTACTAGAATCAGAATAAACTGAATACCATAAAATGCTGACGAGCAGCAAAAATTCTCTCAGATCTGATATTTACAGTTGGAAACTGAAATTTTTGTAACTGCAAATTCTTTAAAGATAGAGTATCAGTTTTGTCACTTGACCATTACAAAAATGGAATAAAGGCACAATGAAACTATATTTTTAACAATATAAAATATGTATTTTTACATATGTTATAAAAATAATAAAATGCTGTGTGCTTGCTGATAGACAGTAGGTCTAATAAACTTCTCCTTCTCTAATTGTTAGGACTCTGTGTTCTCCTCCAGGCCTAATGTTTAGTATACATGGAAAATTTAACATACATAATAGTTACAGAATCCTTGATTCTGTGAGTTGACATTACGATTCAATAAATGTCTATTTTTACAAGATTTCTTGCAACTAGGCTTCTCTCAAACCTTAACATACCTATGAGACTAAGTCTGTAGGAATATCAGTTTGGGGAGAAAATGTGATGAAATTGATAATTTCTAAGATTATTGCTCTACAATGCTTATAGAAATGGAGCAGGAGCTTGGAAGAAGGATTGACGCGCTTAGACTTGACTGTTATTGACTCTACAGACTCCACTCAGGAATGAATGACCAAAGGCGCCTATGTAAAGAAGAGGATAAGAGTTCATATGTGGGAAGATATTTGCATTCAGAATGTAAGCAGAGAAAATAGAACCACAGTTAGTGACCACAGAGGCAGGGAGGCAAACAACATAAGTTCTATGAGGTAAACTAGAAGCCAAGGGAAGAAAATGTCCAAGATGAATTGGACAATGCAAACAAAATGATGAAAACTGTGAAGGAGGAAGCCCTTAAAAAGGCCACTGCATCCACTGACATGACGGTTATTAGTTACTCACCTTGAAAGTATATTCAATGAAGTAGTAAGAGAAATACTCAAGTTCTAAGGTGTTCAGAGTATCTCACTGATGGACAAGAAGTAGAGATAAACACTGTACATTTAAAAATGTTATTGACTAGAGAGTAGTACCATGATAGGTCAAGAAATAAGGTACTACAGACAGATACGGGTGTGTTTACTGTTGAAAAAAGTAGTTCCTAGAGAGTGAGAATTTTTTAAATGAAATTGCAAAAGTTGGTTTATGTGGCATATGTATTGATGGAATACTAGGCATGAATCATCAAATTAGGAAATAGTAAACAATGCAGCAACTGTTGTTATTTTTCAGTTAATACATGGTTCAAAAGTCAATGGCTAATTAGGTTACTTAGATAAACCATCAACACAGGTTTAATCTTTAGAAAAATCCCATTTGCAATAGTAAGTCTATTCAGTTATACACATTTGACTCTAAGAAGAGCCATAGAATGACGATGATCTTGCCTGAAAAGTCCCATAGACAGAGGAGTCTGGCTGGCTACAGTCCAAGGGTCACAAAGAGTCAGACATGACTGAGCTACTAAACAATATTTGCTTATTTGCTTCATAGGCTATTTGTGATTCTTTGTCCATTCAATATTTGAATCCTCTTACTATGAAGATTTCCCCCCAGAGGCACATCCAGAATATATTGGATGCTTACCATCCCAATTGATTATAGTTAAAGAACAAACACCTGAAGTTCTGCCAGTTGCACATTGATTCTGAAACAGAAGCTAGTGACCTGAAGAAGAATGGGAGCAACTAAGTGTGTTCTGACGACAGGTGTCTGGAGTGACAGCAGCTAAATTCAGAGGCCAGTCTTGACAGAGGTTGTGTCACTAGAGGCAGTTTGTTTCTGTGACGCTGCCTCATGAAGCATCATCTAGTTTCCAGAGATAAGGCCAGTTATGTCCTCAGTTAACCAGATCTGCATGATGCTTTGGAAATTGTTTATAGCCACATGGCCTTCAAACCTGGTTCTGTGGATCTCTGGAGATCCTATGGACTGTCCAACATCTTTCCAATGAACTCATTGTCTAGAATAATTTATCCAGAGTCAGCTGTTCTTTTTTGGCTGCGATGAATTCTTGCAATCAGCTCTACCTGAGTCATCAATTGGGACCTTAGTTTTTATATTATTTATAAATTAGTTTATTCATTTGTAATATAAATATCTGTTATCTGGACACCTATTCAAACTGAAATGAATTATTGATTTGGCTTATTTTGTGTGACTTCCCCATTCACTAATTTTTATTCCATAACACTCCATAGTTGGGGGAAGAGAAAACAGCTATGATTGCATGATGCCTTTTCATTCTCTTTTGCTGTATTCACTCTACTGGCATCGTTTGCTACCCTAATTCTCGTCCTGTGTTGGTTAGTCATCACTATTGACTCAGAACAGTGCTGTGCTGTGTAATATATCTCTGCTGCAAAAATCATTCTTCTTCGTTAAATCCTCTTCACTCGCAGCTGCTTGCTGAGTTTCACTCTTCCCCTAGCTGTACACGCTGCATTTTCTCTGATTGTATTTGTGGCACATTCATGAATGCTTCTTGAGTAAAAAATCATTCCAAACCAATAAATCAAATCAATAAATAAGTCAATAAATCTCTTTTGCTTTGCAAACATCATCAATCTTTAGCAGAATGAATCAGTAGTGTTTGTCCCTACCTTTTGGACCCTTTGAAACTATTTCATCTAATACTAGAAGCTCTTTTAGTCCTATGTTAATGCTTACATTAAATAACACACTTGACCTTATACAAGATCCAAAGACTTTTGACCCTACAAGCCAATTTCAATGAACTCTGTTTTTACTAAGTAACTTCCCACTGAGAACAGAATATGTTGAAGAAACAAAGTCATATATAGGTATGCGTGTATGTGTGTACATATGTATATTTATATATAATATAATTTAATTCTTGGTGTATTGTATTCTCAATGTCATATCTGAGAATTTAATTGGGATGTTATATATATTTAATTCTCAGAATACCAATTTCTTAAGAATTAAATTTCATATTTTATGTCTATAATAAAATATATGGTTAAGCCTATCCTTTTTGAAATTTTATTAAATTAATACAAGAAGTGGAAGTTTCAGTATACAGCTTTCATTCCTAAATATTAACCAAAAAGTTTATCGACTCAACCACTTAATGATTCCAATATCCAGTTGGACTGGATACCTTTATACCTACCTCTTATCTGCTACTCCACCCACATACATATTCTCATTCCTTAAAACCTATGCCCTGCTTATCCGTTAAAGAGACTGATTCCTGCACATTACATCACCCAGGCTCTCTTGCCCTCTGGCTTCCAGTTGGATTTGGTGAGGGGGAGGCTCAGAATAAAAGATTTGAGGGTTTGACCCTGTTCAGGATATTTCATCCCTATTTCCTCCCTGTTTGTCCCAACAGTGGTTAAGCTCTCTAGGTTAGGCAAAAGCTTCTGTGAAATCATTTCATCTCAATGGTCTGACTTTGAACTAGCTCTGACAATATAATTTTCTCTCGTCCCTTCAGGAGTATGGGTGGCTTTCTGCTGCTGCTAGTTCCTGGAGGTTTATTGATGTGTGTGTGTGTGTGCATGTGTATGTACATGTGTGTTACACACACACACACACACACACACACACACACACACACACTTCTTGTAAGCTTCTCTTCAAAATTCCAGTTTGGTTTCTGCGTCCTGCCAGGACTTTCACTGATGCAGACTGTACTTATTTTAAGAATGAGATCAGGGCAGACCTTAAGAATCAGAAACAAGGATTAAAAGAATTGTCACTGATTTAAAATTTGGTCACGCTTTTAAGGTCTCAGTGACCATTAATTCAGCTCCCCGTGATTTCTGACTAGCTGAATAATTCACCTCTTCCACTAGGACCTTGTGTAATCAGCTAATTATTTCTGAGAATCCCCTCAGTCTTCTGCACTTAATTTTAGTGTCTGTGGTTTTCCTTTCCTGCTCTGTGACCTGCTTCTGATTTCCCAGATGTCTATGAATGGCAAGTGAACTCAAAATTTCTTTGCTCTAAGAGGTATTGATTGACTCCAGCTTCACAGGTTGTAATTTCTCCAGCAAGCAGCATTTTCCATCTTTCCTAGTAAAGTCCAAAAGCACTACCAAGTTATGAGTTTTCCTGTTCTATAACTTTTAGCTTTCTCAGCTGGGTCACAAGAATTTTAAATTTTCTACCTTATCATGTCTTATCATCATAAAGTCTATCTGCCTCAAATGTTGCTACAGTTCTAGAATAATCCTTGACAATGCAAGTTTCTGTAGCTATATGACCAAAGAAGGGCTTCCCAGGTGGTGCTGGTGGTAAAGAACCCACCTGCCAACGCAGGAGACATAAGATATGTGGGTTAGAAACCTGGATTGGGAAGATCTCCTGGAGGAGGGCATGACAATCCACTCCAGGATTCTTGCCTGGAGAATTCCATGGATAGAGGAGCCTGGCAGGCTACAGTCCATAGGGTTGCACAGAATCAGACATGATTGAAGGGATTTTGCACTATTCAAAGATAGTTTAACAGAAAATGGAGTCTTGTAGCTTGAACTCAAAAGGCAGGATGTGACTAGAGTGGTATTCTTGATACCAACAAAGATCTGCTTATATACATAGGAGACATAGTTTTTAAATTGTCCAATCAAGAAATTGAGACCTACAGAGGCAATTCATTTTGCCACTCAGGTAGACAGAAGATTGAGACTAGATTTCATGTCTCCCACGTTCTTCTTCTACAAAACAGTGTAAGAAATACATACTTTTATGTATTTCTTATTTCAGTGGCATGTACACACTGATATATTAAAATGGATAACCATCAGGTTCCTGCTGTCTAGCATAGGGAACTCTGCCCAATATTACATGGCAGGCTGGCTGGGAGGCGAGTTTGAGGGAGAATGGATATATGTCCATACATTGCTAAGTCACTCTGCTGTGTACCTCAGATTATCACATTGTTAATTGGGGCTATACTCCAATAAAATGAAAAGTAAAAAAAAGAAAGAAATACATATTTTAATAGTAAATTAATAAATCTGAATTAATCAAAATTAATAAACACGTAAGACTTACAAATGTATTTTTCTCATTGAGGTTTTTCTAAATGTTTTTGAGTATTTTATAATCTAACATGAGCAAAGTTCATGAATTTCTCCATAAAGTAGGAACTACTGCATGTACAAAAATAATTTCACTGCAATCATATAACTAGTTGTTCAATCATGTCCAACTCTTTGAGATCCCATGGTTGTAGCCCATCAGGCTAGTCTGTCCATGGAATTCTCCAGGCAAGAATATTGGAATGCGTAGCCATTCCCATCTTCAGGAATGGATTGGAAAGATTTCCAACCCAAGGATTGAAGCTGGGTCTCTGGCACTGCAGATTTTTTACCATCTGAGCCACCAAGGAAACCCTACATACATATTTTAAATATATAAAATGTTATGTATTTAAGAACTAGTGGGCTTCCTTGAATTATACTTACTATTTCATATTGCATGTTTTAATTTTGTAATATACAAATGGGCCCAATGCCCAGAACAGACATATTTATTAAATTTAGTTAATAGCATGACTATTCACTTCATATCCTTGTAATTTTATCCACTGCTGTATGAACAAATGATATTTAAAACAGCAATAAATGAAGAGATGCAAATTAATATCTTTAATTTTTCATTTTTAGAGTGTGAAAGGTTAAAGGAAATTTCAGAAATCATAAAGAACAGGAGACTTGTTCTCTATTTTCTGGTGTTACAGTACTGGGATAGTTAAAATCCTTGGGCAGCTCTGCTTGTGCAAACATTAACATAGTTTTTATTCTGGTATTGCTTCTGTGGGTTTATCAAGTATTCATGATGTTCACAGATATGGTGGATTGACACTGTGTCCAGGGACTGAGCAGAAACCTGTGTGCATAACTAGAAGTTAACACTGAACGATTTTGTTATATGTTTAATTTTAGTACTCTCTCACTTTCTCTCCAATGTCTTAGCTACTTTTACAGATGAGATGTCCTGAGGAAATCATGCTTTAATTATTCTTTTTTTTCTTTTGGTAACATATTCTGATACTTTTTGAACGAAACTTGTAAAGAAATCCACTAGTAAAGAAAAAATAGAGATTTAGAAATGATGTTCACTATCAAACACTATATCAAGAAAATGTTTCCTTTGAATGACATTTAGAATCTGGGACTCATGCCAGGAAGTAAAAGCATTTTGGCTGTGTGGTTTCAAGATCAAAAGATCAAATGTTTTTCATAATCTATCATGCAAAAGTTATTTGTTTGATTTATAGTCTGTTTCCTTCATTCTCAGAGGGGGAAAATAAATGATATAAAGCCACAAAATATATTAAGGAAATGACTTGGCTGCATCATATGAGTATCAGGATTTGGTGCTCGTTTGGTTAGCCTGATACCTCTGAATGTTTGAAGTATATATGGTACTTTGTCTTTAATCTGTACTCTTAACAATGCATATAATTATAATATGTAGGCAAGGTAAGCAAAAACTATTCTGTTATATTCTAAATATATTTGAGTGTATTTTGCATTCTTTAAAATTAACACAGAGCTGGTATTAAGTATTTTTGTATGTATTTTTAATGCTAAAGCATAAAAAAAGAACATTATTTTTAATGTTCAATAGTTTAAAAAAAATTCATTTCAAGATTATAAGGAAAATCATCACAACAGCAAATAAAAATTACCCAAAGAAACCATTGGATTTTGCTACTGTTTATACCCAGACCTCTACCATTTCCACAACTTATTCATTAATAAAAATCTTTTAAAAAATCTCTCACTTTAACTCTGGCATATGGATAAATACTTGGTTTTCTATGAAAAATTATATATTTATTATCATAATATAAATAGTGAAGAGTTCTTCTACTTTTATATGTTTTACTCACAAGACACATTTTTACTTTGATGATTCAGTAACTGAAAAAATTCAATATGGAAGTAAGAAAATCTGTCAAGTCCTTTACTGATATAACTGTGTAACTTGTCAGATTCTAAAACTGTCTATATTCAGAATAACTATAATTTGCCCAGAGTATAGATGTCCACTGACATCATCTATAATAATATTTTCTCTCGTCAACTACAGTCCCTCTTTACCAGAATAGATTATGTTTTGACCATGCAGCTATATTTTTCCAATAACTATCATTTGGTAAATACTGAATGGATGTAACGAAATATGGTCCAACACAGTTAAACCAGTATGAAAAAAATTATTTAATTTTATTTGTAATTAAAAGTGAAATTTTACTAGCAATTTTTTTAGAAGTTATTGACTTGAGAATTATAAATGGGATTCAGTGTTTGATAACAAACTGTATGGGAGATTAGAACCCTACCTTGAATTTAGCTAAGTAGAATTAAGTTTATTAAATAATTTAATTGCCACGATTAAAAGTTTAAAATAATAGATATTATTAGTGTATTAATGCAGTCACATTATTGCTTTTAACTATTTCAAGTGTTAAGGAAACTGTCCCCAAAGTTTTGCTAGAGGAACTTAGGACAAATACTTACGCTGTTAAAATACTTTATATCCTTTAATTCATTTAGCTGTCATGACAACTCTGTTAGGTTGATCCTATTATTGCATCTCTTTTACAGGTGGGAAAATTGAGACAAGAAGATTGTTAAGGTCATACACCTAGTGAGTACCTGTGTGCCAAGTCACTTCAGTCATGCCCAGCTTTTTGCGACCATATGGACTGCAATCCGCCAAGCTCCGTTGTCCATGGGATTCTCCAGAAAAGAATACTGGAGTGGGTGGCTATGCCCTCCTCCAGAGATCTTCCTGACCCAGGGATCGAAACAGCATCTCTTATGTCTCCTGCATTGGCAGGTGCGTTCTTCCCATTAGTACCACCTGTAAAGCCCCACACACTGAATAACCATTCTTAAAAGAATTATTTGTAACAAGGAACTTTGCAAAGTTTAGAATGTTGTAAAAAGAGTTTTAGAGAAGTTACTATGTAACGCATGGACCACAGCCTGGCACTCTGAAGACCTAGAAAGGTGGGATAAGCAGAGGGGAGGGAGGTAATATATGTGTAAATATGGCTGATTTGCATTGTTTTATAGCAGAAACCAACAAAAAGTATAAAGCAATTTTCTTCCAATTAAAAAAACAGAAGAGTTTCATAAGCAAAGCTCTGTTGGCAGTGCCATCCTTGAATCTGTGCCCTTTACTACATGGCTATTAAAACTTCTATGGCTTAACTCATAAATTATTTACTTGGCTAGAGCACCTATGTCCTTGTTCAGTTGTTGTCATATCCAACTCTTTGTGACCCCGTGGACTGCAGCACACCAGGCTTCCTGGTCATTTACTCTCTACAGAGTTTGCTTCAACTCATGTTCATTGAATCAGTGATGCCATCCAAGCATCTCATCCTCTGTTGCCCTCTCTCTTGCCCTCAGTCTTTCCCAGCATCAGGGCCTCTTCCGGTGAGTTGGCTGTTTGCAGCAGGTGGTCAAAGTATTGGAGCTTCAGTTTCATCATCAGTCCTTCCAATGAATAGTCAAGTTTGATTCCCTTTAGGGTGGACTGGTTGGATCTCCTTGCAGTCCAAGGACTCTCAAGAGTCTTCTCCAACCCCATAGTTCAAAAGCATGAATTCTTTGGCACTCAGCCTTCATTATGATCCAACCCTCACATCCATACATGACTACGGGGGAAAATCATAGCTTTGACTATAAAGAGCAGCTTTAGCTGCCCACAAATAGCATTAATCCCAACACAAGAAGGATGATGAGTTTTAAGGAGGTAATCAGTGTCTCACAGAACACAATAGCAAGAAGGTAGCTCAATTTCATAGACTAAACCCAAGATGTGAAAATCATAGGGACCCCGACCCCAGAAAGATGATTCTCTCTCTTATTTTTTCCTCTTTCTGTGAGTCTGCTTCCTTTTTGTATCTCTAGGTGTATAGTGTCCTCTGTTCTCAGAAACAGCTACAAACAGTGGCAGGATATCAATGTCTGACATGTGTTTACAGGGAGCCCCATGGATTTATTCTCCAGTGAAACAGCCACAACTGGTGAAAATTATAAAAACAGCCACCTTTAAGCCACACTTAAAGTCTCTGGAAGGTATCATGAGGGCATACAGCAAATGAGGAAACATTTGTTTGAGAAAATCTACTGAACCTCAGTAAGAACAGCAGAATCTTACTGAAACATGACCCATCCCCTCCTTTTTCCTACCCCGGCTTCTCAGGAGTTCCACACTGAGTCAGTGTTGCCAAGACGGCTCTTCTTCAAAGAAGAATAAGTCCACACTCAAATACATCACATTACAAATGCTGAAATCCCAAAACCAAACAACAGACAAAAAGCTCCAAACTTTTGAAAACAGCAAGAGAAAAATGATTCATCACTTAAAAGGATTCCAAAAAGAAAAGGAACAGCTCTATCTTATCAGAAGCAATAGAGACCAGAAGTCAAAGAGATGTCCTGACAAGTAAAAGCTGGATGATTTTGCTCCCAGAAGATCCACTTTTACAAGAAGTACCAAAGGAATGTGTTTATAAAAGAGAGCAAAATATGTGTTTTTCCTTTCTTTCCTGAAGTGATTTTACAAATAGTTGTATAAGCAATATGCATATACTTGCAATAAATATTAAGTCTGAAATATACATAAATGTAGTATATTTGACAACAAAAATGCAACACAATTATATGTGATCAAAACTATATTGGGAAAAGGAAATGACATCAGGTGGTGATTTGAATCTATAGTAAAAATAAAAAGAACAGTATATGATAAATAAGAAGGTTAATACAGCAAACTTTATAAATGTATATTTGTTCTTCCCCCTTCAAAACACTAAAAAACAGAAAACATAGTAGCCCAAATCTCCTGAGTTTATAGGTTAGAGGTACAGGCCAGAAATATCAACAAACAAATAACAAAAGAATTACTGTGTTGTTTTATTGGGGGGGGGGAGGGGGTGGAGTATGACCATTCCCCATTCAGGAAAAAGAGGTTTATTGACTTGGTTATTTCCAGCTTCAATCCCACCTCTTCTACCAGCTAAGCAAGACTGACTCTGGAGGTCAGCTCATGTTTTCCATAGGGGATTTGATTGAAGCAAAAGCCACTGAAATCAGGGAAGAAGCATCTTACCCAGGGAAAGGGCTGTTCTGAGTAACTAAGGTGCTTGTCCACCTGCTGCAAATAACTTGTCAGGAAATCTCAGAAATATGAAGACAGTCTTGAACCTTATGAATATTGTACGACTTCTTCTGGCAAACTGTTTTCACATCTCAAACCCCAGTGGATGCTTCTGTGCCCATAGAGCATGGGCAACTAACTCTATCTGGGTGAGGGCTGGCAGGCTTCCCAGACAAGATGACACATGAGTCAAGTGTTGAAGGATGCACAAGAGCCAAGCAGGATGGAGACAGTTTTTCTAGGAATGGGGAGCCGAATGGGCAAAGCATCAGAGGCATGAACAAATATGTGTAAAAGGCAGGATATGGGATTGGCAGACTAGCTGATTTTTGTATATTTCTCAAATTAGACTATCAAGACCAACTCAATGATACTTTAAGCTAGAGACTGACATTAACAGATTCAAATTGTAGAAGATCATCCAAGCAGCATTCTAGGGTACAAAATGAAAAATAACAGAGGAAACCATTCCAGGGGCTGTGACAGTGATTCCACCGACTTGATATTATGCTCCCAAATCACCATATTATGTGCAGGAAGGAGCCTGCGAGCGTTTACTAAGAGCCCAATGCCTATAGTAACCAGGAACAATGCTGGGCCGAACCACTTGGGAAATGCAAATAGACATTCATTCCATTAATTTTGTGTATCCTATGTCATATGAGTTATATACTATATATTACTCTTGCTGAATGTTTAGTACTACAAGAAAAATTAAATATAATTCTATATTTTAATTACTGCCTGGTTGTTAATTGAGTTCAACATTTTTAATATTTAAGCTAGACCTATTAAGAAGAAATATGGGAGGCTAGGTAGAAAAATACACTTACTGCAATTAATGCAAGAACAAATATTTATCCTGAAGAATAATTTTACTAATCTATGCAGAAAATAGCTTCAGGTCTACCAGAAAATTTTTACATATTTGAGTTATGTGACTCACTTTCTAGCTTAGCTACTGGCAAGAATTGTTTTCACAACTGATTAAGTGATTTCACCCAAAATAGATACAGAAATATAATGGCCTTATAATTTTCTCTTATCTTCTATAAAGAAAACAAGAATGACAGCTTCAAATAAAGAAATATTCAAATTAAAAAAATATTTGTAGTACTAAGCAGAAATTCATTTCATATAAAGCTGGAAATATAATTCTTACATATAACAATCAGTAAGGGCAATTGTTGCACTAGAGGGTTATGTTTCACAACATTTAAAGGACTTCTGCTTGATGTCTATTTCCAGTTTGAATGTTTGTTGTAATACAAATATTTTGAGAAAGAACACGCTTCATAACTCGTTTATATTCTTTAATTTTGAGACAGTAATGTACTCATTGTAAAATATGTCACAACTAAAGATAAAGACATTTTAAGGTTTGTAATTTCCAAGGAAAACTCTTGGGATTTATTCTATCAAGAGTTTACTATTTTGTTTCAATAAAATACGTTTACATACAGATGTTGAGATATCACTAAAATGTTAATATATGTCTAGATGTTAGAGTCCACATTAAATCCATTGTTGAATCTTGCTATGAAAACGCATTAATTTAGGGTCCAACTATTATACAGTGGGTTATAAAATAGAGTAGGTTATAAAATTTGAATGTGAGCATGAAGAAGAGAGCTGTACAAATCACAGTTAGAAAGCAAGGTTCAATTTATCTATTGCAGAAAATAATGGAATAATAACTCAGACTGTGTAGGTTTCCACTCCAAAGAAATAAAAAGAATTAGTTTCAACTGAAAGTAAAATGTGTAGATTTTGAAACATATTCTTCAGAAAATATTGCAGATGATGGCTCAACTATTAATAATTTAGTTAGCATTTTTTTAGTTCAGTTCAGTTGCTCAGTTGTGTCTGACTCTTTGCAACCCCGTGGACTGCAATACACCAAACTTTCCTGTCCATTACCAACTTTTTATGAAATATACAAGGACTATTTTTGATCAAAGAAATTTATCTATGTAACACTTAAGGAACACTGGATTAAATACATTAACTGTGTGTGCTAAACTGGATTGACCGGCCCTTGATAATCCTTTCCCAAATCATATTCTCAAACAAATATAAGATTTTATTTTCCTTCAATATGTATTCAGAAAGGTTTATTGATTAAATAGAAGAAAAAAAATTATACAATGTGTCTTTAGTGAATTACATCGACAGAACATTTGACTTAGGCCCAAGGTATGGCCTGAAGTAACTCATTAAATCTAGTATACTCACTATGATGCACCAGTATAACTATTATTAAGACTGCTTTGGGAAATGACATCACTGAAATCAATAGTAGTCGTGAAGGCAAAGCCTTATTCTCGTGGTATGATTTATTATAGATCCAATTATATTTACTCAGAGATTTGCTAGGGGCTAGTTGTATGTACTCCCAAATTGTAATTTGCTCAGGAAAGAAAGAGGCTGTGTTAACCATGACACATTTAAACAGGTATGGTCACATTTTTTGTTTCATTCAGTACAAGGTTCTATTTACTGATTGTCTATCCTTAAAAAAAGGGAGGGAGATGGAAAGGTGGACTGCAAATTTCTGTTTTAATTAGTAAACTTCCATTTCTTGACAATAACTGGTATTTTAAAATTGATGCATTATATTAGAAACATAATTAAGAAATAGTTGAGAAAACCTGAACTCATCATATAGAATGAATTTTAAACAGTCCTACACAGTTATCATAAATCTGTGTATAGACAGACATAGGAATTGCTAATTTACTCCTCTGTTGGAGGAGAAGGGGATGACAGAGGACAAAATGGTTGGATGGCATCACTGACTCAATGGACATGAGTTTAGGCAAGCTCCAGGAGATGGTGAAGGAGAGGGAGACCTGGCGTGCTGCAGTCCATGGGGTTGCAAAGAGTCAGACATGACTGAGTGACTGAACAAGAACAATTTATTCCAATGTATAACTGATTAAAGCAACATTTACTAATATTACTGTATTTTTAGATTAGTTTTCTCTAGCACATTTTTTTCATTGTTTTCCAGAGGTAAGGAAACAATAAGCTTCCATTCCAATGAACCAAAATGTTGAAGTACTTACTTTCACATGACCTGTGAATTGTATTCTACATATATTGTTCATTTACAAACTCAAGCTTTTTAAGTAGAAAAGGATGCTGCAACAGCATCTGCAGACTTCACCTCATTTCTGAAAAGCTGAGATAAATGATTTATATTTTTGTACACTTATTTTCAGTCTCTACTCTGACTCTACTGATTATGCTTTCTCAGCTTAGAGTGGCTGGACGCTGACTTTGTCCTAAGTCTGATCAGAATTTTTCCTTTCATTCCTCTGGCTCTCCTCTGTTTTCTTCTCTAATTTATGCTGTCCACTCCACAGCACACCAGATTTACTATGTTCTTAAGATGGTTTCAATGCAGTGATTGCAAAGGGTATCCTATATGCATGTTATACAACAGACATTGGGCCTACCAGACACTCACCCTATATAGGTAACATCTAGGTAGAAAAAATTGGGTGACCTGTCTCTGAGTTTCCATGACAACCCACACTTAATGCCATCTAAACCCACATCACAGTGTCTAGTGACTGTAACCATGTGTATTTGTTGCATCCTTAATGGCAGGATTGTGTATTTTATCATTATATGGCTAGTGACTTGCATAGTATATGGACTGGAGCTGATTTGAGCAAATGTTTGTGAATGATTTTATGAATAAAGTGAAATAACAGTATCTCTAATCTCAAATTGTTTAGATTCCAGAGTTGACAGACAAGAAAATCAATGACAGTATTGAACACTAACGGAAAAATGCACAGGAAGGAGTGAAAAGATTTGGCACCTATCTCATTCTGAATTACAAACAGAAAGCTTCCCAGAGGAGAAGAGACACGAACTGAATCTTGAAGAATGAATACGAGCTATTCAGGCTGAGAAAATAGAAAACGGTTTCCAGGTAGAAGAAGCAATACTGCAAAGACATGGAAGCTAAGAGATCACACAGAATGGGCAAATCTGAGACACTGAAATATGCTTTTTTGCCCTATATTAAAGAGTTTGAATGCGACTTCCCTGGTAGCTCAGCTGTTAAAAGAATCTGCCTGCAATGTGGGAGACCTGAGTTAGATCCCTGGGTTGGGAAGATCCCCTGGAGGAGGGCATGGAAACCAATTCCCCTATTCTTGCCCAGAGAATTCTCATGGACAGAGGAGCTCACGGGGTCACAAAGAGTCAAACATGACTGAGTGACTAAGCACACAAAAGTTTGAATATAGCCCTTCAATGAGGGGAAAATCATACTATTTTTAGATATAAAATATTATTGTCAGATTTTTTCCTAAATTCATTTTAATCAAATATATTTAGCATCAAGGTAGAAGCCTGGGTTGGAAGAAGGATGAGATGAGGATGGGGAGATCATATTCTAACCAGGTGCCATAGGCCAGGTGGAAAATAATCAGGATTCTATAGTAAAATGATAGTATTGGGAATTGATAATATTAAAGTGGAATCAAATGGTGGCTTTGGGAAACAAGACATTAAAATGGAAGAATTTATGTTAGTCTGTAGATAGATATACAGTAACTACAAGTCCAAAGATCTACCTACCCCTGATATTTTTGGAGTCTGGGTCAAAAATACTAAGAGAGGGTTATATATTCCATGTCTAAATATTTAGAAGCTTTAAGTTAAGGTACAAAATCATAATGTACAATATATCCATCCTTCTGTTTTGGAAATGTACCTTCATAATGACCTGAACGACCAGATTAAAGACTGAAATTCTAACAGTCTTTGGAGTTCCATGTTGGAACCTGACAAGTCAAAGAGATCTCATCCTACATTTGACTCCATCCTGCATGATAAAAGGTCTCAAGAATTTACATGTGGAATTTCAAGTTCTATTCAATCCTCTCTTTCCTGAAAAAGATCTCTCTGGGCCCTCTCCTAGGCCTCAGAGGTCTACCCTCTGGAGAACTACCCTGGAAAGGAGGCCGCACAGGCCTGAGAGGCAGACTCAGGGTCAGCTGGGATCCCAGGAACTCAGAACACAGTCGACAGGAGGGCCCATTCTCTAGGGGGTCATGTGGTTTGATCCTGCAGATCTTTTGCCCTGACCTTATAAGCTATGTGTACTGTGGGGTGGTCTTAGATCTGGTCCAAGGGAGTATTTTAATGTAGAGAGCTTCTTGGTTGTGTATGTGTGTGTGCGTGTGCGCGTGCTCAGCTGTGTCCAGCTCTTTGTGACTCCATGGATTGTAGCCTGCCACGCTCCTCTGTCCATGGGATTCTCCAGGGAAAGAATATTGGAGTGGGTTGCCAGGCCCTTCTCCAAGGGAGCTTCCCAACCCAGGAATGGAACCTGTATCTCTTGTGTCTCCTGCGTTGGCAGGTGGAATCTTTACCACTGAAACACCTGGGAAGCCCAGAGAGCTTCTTAATCATATTAAATAGATTTCAGTGTCTACTTTTTTTTTTCATATTTAGTTTTTGTTTCTCTTTCTGGCTGTTTATTGTCCTGTTTTCTATTCTGTTAAATGCTGGATGTGAAGCTGCCTAAGTGTTCCCTTTGAATGTGAGTGTTTTCTGATAACACTTTCTGCAAATTCCCTTAAACAAAAAGACTGCATCTCCTGAGACTGTGTGCTTCTGCTGCAATGAAAAAAGTGAAAAGCTGGTCTGTTTTAAGCAGGTAAATATGATGTTGCAGCCTGTTTATGTCATTTTAATTCATTCCTGAGCATCATTATCAAATGCCACAGCTGATGAATGGGGGTTAAGAGCTCTGGAATTTCTTTCTCATAGTGCTTTTCCTGTTTAACTATCATTTAGCCAATCATATGAATGTTACATTAGTCCAAAGATCTTTGTTTTTATTCTAATCTCCACTATTAACCATTAGGATGACCTTGGACAAATTGCTTGATTACTCTGTCTTTACTTTGTTCTCTTATCTGCTTAGCCATGCCAAATAGTTGCCATATTAGGAGAAAGTGAGGTAGAAAACCTTACTTTTAGATGTGTTGTGTGTACAAATGCTGTGAAAATTATAAAACACTGTAGCAAAATATTTTTTAAGTGTCATATTTCTATTTTGTGAAAAATGTTTCTATGCTAGATTTTATTTTTGTCTTATTTACTGAGATGAGTGGAGATTCATATGCACTATGGAATTAAATCATATTATCGTATCCTGGCCTTGTTAACACAAGTGTCTATAATGAGTTAGTATATTACTTCAAACCAAATAATGATTGTCATTGTCAATAATATAAACATGACAATTAGCTATTTTATGAAAATTAAAGTAACTTAAAAGTTCTTAGGTTTCACATGAGTTTTCTTGTATTTAAACAGATAAAAGTATATTTCATTAAAATGATTTTAAAAGATTCATAATTATGCTTAATTAATTAAAAATTCTAAAAATAGAAACATTTAAAAACTTCCAGAGACTGTAAAATCAAAATTAATGCTCCATATTTTATGTAAGCTTTAATAATATATTCTAGGGAGCTTTATATATCAACTATTTCATCAATTCAAGTTATCAAAGAGCTAAATACTCACAAACAAAGGTAACTATAATTATCCCCATCTCTCTAAAACTGTAAAATCTTCACAGGTACAGAAAAATATGATGTCATTTAAATTTTGCTCATGCTCCCCTATTTTCTTTATAGTTTCTGAAATGCTTACTGTCAGAGATTCCAGATTCAGTTTGAAATTAAAGTGAAGTCATGAAATGGATATAGGTCAACTTGTTTGATAGAAGGGGCTCAGAGGTGAAGCAGTAGGTCCAAAGTGTAATTCTCAAACATTTCAGAGTCAAGATCACACTTTGTTAAGGAAAAGAAATGTTTGCACTTCTATGACTCAGGAGAGTACTTGTACTTTTAATATATATTGACTAAAACAAAACAAAAAACAAAAAAATTTTATGGCATCTAAATTTAACACATGATTAGAGGTACCAACATTGAATGAAAGAATAAAATAATTAAAGAAAAATTCTTTCACCTACAATTAATCTCATCTCTGATTTTACCCATAAATGTCCCTAGTGGAGTATAAAAAGGTGAAAAAACTTATTTTTACTTTTTTTTATTAGGATGCATGCTCAGTGTTTCATGATGTTTCTTTCAAATGAACTTCTTATTAATTTTTCCTTTGTGGCATTTTGGTATAGTGAGAAGTTTATGCAAAATCATTGTGAGGTGTAATCTCTGGTCTACATGTTGTCACATGTTGTCTCCTCTGGATAGTTAGTGGTGAGGGAAGCTCAAGTCGTCTTTTCTGAGCATTGATCTCTGTCCTGTAAGCATCCACAGAAGTGTCTGCAGCTGGTGTGGCTGATTGTTCTCTTGGAAGGACAAACACATCACGACAACTCACTGCAAGCTCAGCCATCACCCCTTGCTGACACTGCTATTTAACAAGCATACACACAGAACTTACCACGCCCCGGGCACTATTCAAGTGTGTTACAGTTATACCCGATTTAGTTTAATAACAGCCCTAAAGGGAAGGTTCTATTAATACTCTCAAATAAACAATGGAATGGAGATCTAGTGAGGTCAGGTAACTTGCTAGCACAGCTAGTAAGAGGTATGGCTGGATTTAAACCCAAGCAGTCCCTCCTTTGAGTCTACACAGTTGACACTGTCCTATGATATCCCCCTACTCCTTTTCACAACCCTCTGGTGGTGCTAAACTCGAAGAATCCACAGTGTTCTTCTTGTAACTGTGGCTTACAACTGCCCCAGCATGCGGCTCTGTTCAGGACCCTCTTCTCAGCCTTCAGCTGAACCCTAGACACAACCATCACTCAATCCTCAGCTACTTAAAAGCCACACAAGGATCCAAGTCTTTATTCAGTTTCACATGCAGTCTATTTGGAAACTGAACTCTTATCTTGCACATTCTTTCTATGTAAACATTTCTTGCTAACACCTCTGTTTTAATGCAGCTACTTTCATAAGCTCCACAAAGTAAATGGGACAAAATCTCTCCACTTGATGCTTCCTCTTCAACCTAGATGGAGGGATGGATGTAGTTGATGAATGCTAGGACCCTGCTCAGAGACTCTGGCAGAACTGTGACATGGTATCATCAGGAAATATAAGGACTTCCCACTCCTTCCTATGGGGGAGAACATTCCTTGTATTTATACTCTTCAAATAATGACATATAGCAGGCCTTGTTGCTGAAGATTTTTAAGAAAAAAATCTCTCTACAGGTAGCCTATTTTGGGAATCTGTTATTTCTCAGTTGACTCAAAAAATCAAGTGAAAATCAAAGATGAGCTGTTCTGTTTTTATAGTTCTAGCTAACTCCTTCAACCCACTGGCATACACTCAATGGCCTGAGACAAGGTAAGATTATGGTAGGAAAAATGTCTTGACTTTATATCTCAAATATCTGTATAGCACTATTGTATTATCACCTTTAAATATATTTGTATATTATGTTTCACAAAAGCATCTTCATATAATTATGAAGGTTTGATACTAAATGAATGAGACAACATTCCTTATTATCAAAAATTGATGGACACAGATATTTGAAAGCTCTTTATAATAACTCATGATAAACCTCTGTTCAGAGAGCCTGATGCACATGATGGAAAACTGGTAGTTCATGGACCTCAGTGGTACAAGGCAGCTTCACACTCTGGGGAATTTGGACTTCTGTAAAAACAAAGAATGAAATGAGAGAAACTGATGGCATCCTTAAAGAAAAGGTAGAAGGTTAATGGACTCGAGTTCACTTTAATCCACATTTAGGAGGCTATAATATGGATCAGCTATTCTAAATCTAGCCAAGGCATTTTTAGAAAACTAATTGATTTGGTTAAGAAAGAATGTAGAAATCCTAGTTTCATATTGTCAGAAAGATCCTGGTACATGACAGCAGGGACAATAGCAGCAGCAATTTGATGGCAGTTCTCCAAAGATCTTGTTTTCCTGTTTAGAGCTCTCAAAAGGTTCCAAATGGTGTGACTGCTTTAATAACATTTAGACCTCACGAGGTGGCTTCTTTTCCGTGGGTAAAAACAGCAACCACAACAACAACAAAGGCACTCGGGGAATTCCAGCTTCACTCACATCTGTAGCTTCTGCTTTTGTTTAAATTTGATTTTTTTGACAATGCACCCTTCAGGAAAAAGCTTCAACAGCTTGTGTAATTATTAATACAAGTGCTGCAAACCTTTTGTACTGTACTTAAGAGTTGCCAACCTTCACTGTCAGGGAAATCATGGAAAATTAAATTAGGACAATAGATGAAATAATGGATGTGTGGGAGTGAAATCCCTAAGTGCTCTGGTCATGCTGCTAATGAAGAAAGACTTCTCCCCCAGCTACATTTCCTCTCAGTTGTGAGTGTCAGATCTCAGCCATAAAAATATACCTTATACATATTTTCTTTTCTATATAAGCTGCTAATGATTGCTTGAGTGGTTTCTTTAAAATGAACTCTTCTAATACAGTGTTTCAAAACCACTGTTGCTTTAACAGACTGTTTTAAAATAGGCCAACTTTCAGATAAATAATAAAGAGAGATGCAGAAATAGAGAAAGAGATGGAAAGAAAGTTATCAGATCAGGTCTATCTTTATGATATGTGTCTAAAAGCATTTATATATGGCCCTCTATTAAAAATTACATAAAGTGACCCAAACATAGCAATGGTCTTCCAATCACCTACCTCATGACATGATATATTACGCATTCAGTCAGGTATAAAAACAAAGCTTCCCACAGAAACAATGAAGGAAATAATTCATGTAATATTAAACATGATGACTGGGGATTGATATATTTTCTAGAGTTGCTTTATTTTTCTAATATTATGTGAGCCTTTATATCAATTTATCAGTTTTTAATTAATTGTGAAATATTAGTATAAACGGAAGGGGACACTTTTGTCATTTCTCAGTAAATATGAACCATCAGTGAAAGACAAATGCATTTAGTTGGTGGTTGAGATTAATTTAAAAAAAATACCTAGAGGCATAATTGGAGAGTTCAAAAAAAGAGAATATGGATAAATGATTGAGGTAGTGGTGGTTTAGTTGGTAAGTCATGTCTAACTCTTGCAGCCTCATGGACTGTATCCCACCAGGCTCCTCTCTCATGGAATTTTTCAGGCAAGAATATTGCAGTAGGGTGTCATTTCCTTCTGCAGGGGATCTACCCGACCCAGCAGTCGAACATGGTCTCCTATATTGCAGGCAGATTGTTTACCAAGTGAGTCACTAGAGAAGACGTGAGAAGAGGGATAACATACATGTTTGAGAAAAACAGACGCATCCTGTCCATTACCAACATGAACTGAGTTAACGTAACATATTGCTGTTTTTGATACCCCTTCCAGAGGCCTTAGAAATATTGGGTTGGCCAAGTTTCATTTGGGTTTCCATAATGTGTTATGGAAAACCCAAACAAAATTTTTGGTAAACTCAATACAAGTCTAGCTGCCATTCAACAATATGCCCCTTTGGTGGGTGGCACCTGGCAGGTGATCCAGGAGGATGGTGGCAGAGGTGATGGTATTGCTTCCTCAAAGGCATGCAAAGTCTAGGAAAATAGTTCTCAGGTATCTCAGGAAAAAAAAAACAAAACTTCCTTTTAATGACAAACATTTTATAACACCTTACTTACTGTACAAGCATATTTTAAAAACACACTAAATTTAATATAAAGATGAGAAAAGACAATGTAATTTATAACACAATTTCTTGTTATTTTTTTGCTTAGTCGCTAAGTCATGTCCAACTCTTTGCAACCCCAGGGACTGCAGCATGCCAGGCCTCCCTGTCCCTCACTATCTCCCAGAGTTTGCCCAAGGTCATGTCCATTGAATCCAGGTTGTCATCCAACCATTTCATCTTCTGTCACCTTCTTCTCCTGCCCTCAATCTTTCCCAGCATCCCTGTCTTTTCCAGAGAGTCAGCTGTTCATATCAGGTGATCAAAGTATTGGAACTTCAACATCAGTCCTTCCAATGAATATTCAGAATTGATTTCCTTTGAGATTAACTGGTTTATTCTACTTGCTGTCCAAAAGATTCTTAAGTGTATTCTCCAACACCACAATCCGAAAGCATCAATTCTTCAGTGCTCAGCCTTCCTTATGGTCCAACACTTATATTTGTATGCAACTACTGGAAAGATCATAGCTTTGACTATACAGACCTTTGTCAGCAAAGTGATGTCTTTGCTTTTTAATACACTGTCTAGGCTTGTCATAGTTTTCTTCCCAAGAAGCAAGTATCTTCTAATTTCATGGCTGCAGTCACCATCCACAATAATTTTAGAGCCCAAGAAAAGAAAATCTGTCACTGTCTGCTCTTGTTTCCCACCTATTTGCCATGAAGTGATGGGACCAGATGAAATGATCTTAGTTTTTTTAATACTGAGTTTTAACCCAGCTTTTTTCACTTTCCTCTTATAAATGAAACAAAGTAGTTTCATTTGTAAATTCTCAAGTCTGACTACAATAAAAAAATCCCATGAATGAGGCACAGACACTCACACAGACACACACACACACATTTATAGGCATCATAAAACCCAGCTACAAATGCATCATGGCATAAGAATGTTACATGGAGAACTCAAACACCTTTATAATTACAGCTAATGTCAAAGATGCAGGTTCTTGAAGTGAAAACTAATTCTTAGTAATTCTGAAAAATAACAAAATAACATGGTCCCCTCTCAATGTATTTCGTAGTAAGCTATTCTTGAAATTTTGGTATGCAGTAAAAACTGAACAAATACATTTGACTATAAAGCATGCTGTGTATCAGATAAGATTTAAATAGGCTTTTCCTAGAACTGATTATCTAGAGGAGGGTTTTTAAATTTTGTGAAATTCAGAGAGACTTTTCATTATCAAGAATTGTCCCAGACAGTTCAGTGAGTCTAAGAGACCTGGCCTCTGTCCATTAAAAGATTTTAACACCAAATACCTATCTACCACCACATTTTGGTAGGGAAAACAGTGCCCCAAAATGTCCAAAACTTTCTTTAGAGGGTGATACCTTCACTGTTGAGAAGCAATGCTCTAGGAAAATGTGCAAAATACCTTTCAGTTATATATTTCAAACCATATGAAATCTATAGTGAGCAGAGGTTCTGGGACTGTTAGGCAGCTTCTCTTGGTAGAAGATGACTGCCCTCTGCACTCTGACTACACTTAATGAATGGATGTTCAGTGCATGCCTGCCTGACATCCTCAAAATCTGCAGGAAGACATGATTTCTGCCTGCTGTTTACAGCATCACATCTGGAAATTCTTGTCTTTGATGTTATTGTGTCCCATTCTTATATTGTACAACAAATGAGAATCTTTGACCTTGTTCTTTAGCTCTAGATGAGCTACTGGGCTAATACACAGTGAAATATCCTTCAATTAAGGGAAACAATCATTCCTACCTAGCAGCTTGCTCACGCTCTTCCCTCCTTCCACTCCCTGGTTCCTGGGAATCAATGAAGTGAATGCTGTCTAAACTCAGAAACATGTCAGATGTGACATCACAGATGCAGCTCTCTTTACTTCCCAGCTTCTATTATACACACCAAAACATAAATGAGAATCATGAACAATATACCCCAGGGTATCTGTGAGGTAGCAAATTCTAAACTGAAAATAGTTACAGTTGTTTCCTTGAGGCTGAACACATAACACATGTAAACCATTATTTCTGACAACATGGGCAAATTTCTCTGTAAATTTCAGGGTCATCATAAGTACACAAGAATAATTGTAACCTTATTTAGGTTATCTGAAGCAGAAGATATTTTCTATAGCATAAACAAGAACCACTATATGTGGTTTCAACATTTATCAGGGATCAGTGAAGTGTGTTTTGGGGATGGGGCAGGAGAAATGCTGTTTTTTACATGTTCTGTATTTTCCATACCTGGATTTGCATCCTTTTCCAACACTTAGAAAAATTTCCCTAGGAAGATGCAGTTCACCATCCTTTCCACATCAATATCAAAATACAGAATGCTCTTACTAAGAAGCTCCATTACTCCAAGGTTAAGACTTAGATTTCAATGCCTCACTGTTGTTTTCAAAACTGACCGGCCCTCTAAGGCTATTTTTCTCTTACAAGGGCAGTAATTGCTTTCCTCATTTTATTTCTTTCTGAAAATCTTGATTTTCAGATAGGTTCAGCTTGTTCCTCCCTTGATAATATTATTTATATCAATAGGGAAATTAATGAATTATAAGTCAGACTGACCCAAGGGGTAATGACATTTTTAATTTCAGCACATTTCCACTGCAAAGTTGTTACTTCAAATTTTACATCACCCTTGTGCTTCTCAGTGTCTGAAATATCCCTTTCTTGTTATATTTCACTTCATTCAATAAAAATTCAAATTCCTCTTCCCTTGGCTATGATCTGAGCTCTCCACAATTATACTAATTGCTAGTATCCATAGGACATTATCATTTATCTCATCACTTGCCAAAGGCCATCTGCAATTTGGGTAATGACTGCTTAGGACATCTTTGGGCTTCCCAGATGGCGCTGCTGGTAAAGAACCCACCTGCCAATGCAGGAGACCTAAGAAATGTGGGTTCAATCCCTGGAATTTGAAAATCCCCTGGAGGAGGGCATAGCAGCCCACTCCAGTATTCTTTTTTGAAGAATTTCATGGACAAAAGAGACTGGTGGGCTACAGCCCACAGGGTCACACAGAGTGGAATACAACTAAAGCGACTAAAACACAGGCACACAGGGCATCTTATCATCTCTTCTCTTTCGTTCAGCTGTCTACCTTCTACTTATGCGGCTTCCCTGGTTGCTCAATCGGTAAAGAATCTGCCTTAAAGGCAGGAGACCTGGGTTGAGAAGGAAATGGCAATGCACTCCAGCATTCTTGCCTGGGAAATCCTATTTCCCAGAGGAGCCTGGTGAACTACAGTCCATGGGGTTGCTAGAGTAGGACATGACTTAACAACTAAAACATTACCACCTATCTTCTACCTATACAACTATTTAGCCACCTACCACATTCTGGAACCCACAGTATTGGCATATCTATTATTCCTTATCAGCCATCATAGCACATTACTTTCCTTAGAATGCCATCTGTGAAGCTTTGTCAATGCAAATAATCAATAAAGAATCTATAATAGGATTAGAAAAGAATTTTATTCAAGTTAAGTTGAGCACTATAGTCTGGGGGACACAGATTCAAGAAGCACTTGAGTTTGTTTTACTGGACTACAAAATAAGGAAGGCTCATAGGGGCAGAAATCACAAAGTTACATAAATTGCTTAAGTATAACATAACTCCATTCAACATTTGCTTACCTTCATTCAACAAGTTCTAAAATGTCATTGTTTCAATGCTACCTATTGCTAAGAAATTTGACTTTTTATTTATGATTACTGTTTTTATTTTATAGAAGTATTTTGTTATTTTTCTTTTTATTTATTTATTAACTTTTGCAACTTAATTGCATTATGGTCATTAACTAGGTTATGCAAAGCACTTATTCTTTGATATATATTGAGATTATGTTAAATAAATCCAACTAACCAAAGATCACCAAAATACATTTACATTCACGTGAAATCAGAATTTTCAATTTGATATAACAAAGGCGAACACACATAGTTCTATATTTTTGTAGATATACTTTTTTGGGGAAAATGTGATTGCTTATTGCAGAAATTAAACCAATATATAAATCTAGAAGATATAAATCTTAGAAAATTAACCCCATTATTGCACTCATAAAATCTTGGGTTCACAGACTTTTCACATGGTAATAAAGTGGGGGAGTACAGGGAGATCTGTTTTAAAACTAAAATTCACTTTATCAAGATGTTGTTCTCCTTTCCAAGAATACTATAGAAACTCTCTTTTGGATAAGTCAAAACTGTACAGACACTGTAAAACATGCCAAATGTTCTGAATGTCTCATTTTTCTTATCTTGTATCCTAGTAACAAAGGCCATTAATTAAACTCATAGATAAACCTTTCCCTCCATTCCTCAGTTGCAGTTTTGCCAAGAAACATACTTATAAGAAAACATACATAAATAGAAGTTTCTGTTTCTTTTAGCTAAAATGGGACAATTAATTTTTCATTTGCCTATAAGTCACAAGACATTAGAAACTATTTTGAGCTAAATGATAATGTCACACAACTTTTCAGAAGTTGTGAGGTGTAGTGAAAGCAGAGCTTAGAGAAAAATGTGTAGCTTTGAATGTACCTACAAGAAACAAAGGAAGACATCTTTTAGCTTCCAACTTGAAAAAAAGGCAAATTGAAGCAACATTAGTAGAATAAAAATGTCAATAATGGGAAATGCAATAAGTTATACAGAATAAAGGAAGAAATAAGAGGAAAGCAAAAAACTAAAAAAAAAAAATTGATTCTGTGATAAGTTTAATAAAATTAATAAGCCTAAAGAAACTCTGATTCAGATAAATAACACAAATTGCCTATACCAAGAAAATTGCTACAGATCTAGCAGATAGTGAAAGGAAAATAATATATTAGCAATAATTTTCTTTCAATAAATTCAACAATTTTAATCAATTGAAAATTACAATCTACCAAAACTAAAACAAATTACTGAAACCAGAAGAAATAAATGAACTGAGCATTTGTTCAGTTCACTTCAGTCGCTCAGTCGTGTCTGACTCTTTGCGACACCATGGACTGCAGCATTCCAGGCCTCCCTGTCCAAAACTTTCCCGGCATTTACCCAAACTCCTGTCCATTGAGTCGGTGATGCCATTCAACCATCTCATCCTCTGTCGTTCCCTTCTCCTCCCGCCTTCGATCTTTCCCAGCATCTGGGTCTTTTCCAATGAGTCATCTATTTGACCTAAACATACCTTAATCTAATTCCTAGTTTAAAACATTCCCACACAAAAAATCCAAAGTTCAGAGATTTACCTGTAGAATTCCTCAAACATTAAGAAGGAAATGATACCAATTTGAGAAAAATAACTTTTAGACAATATGGAAGGAAGTTATCAAGTTCAGCCTATCTCTGATGTCACAGAACGATGAAAGAGAAGTAAGATATTAAGAAAGATAGGGAGGGAGAAGGAGAAAGAGAAAGAGAGAAAGTGAGAGCAAGTTACTCATAATCAATTGGGCTTTATCCAAAAAGTTCAAGATTGCGTTATTCTTTGAAAATTAATCAATGAAATTTAGCATGTTAAGAGAATAAAGGACAAATAATGCAGGAAATGTCATTGACAAAATTAAGCACTGCCGCTGCTGCTGCTAAGTCGCGTCAGTCGTGTCCACCTCCGTGTGACCCCATAGACGGCAGCCCACCAGGCTCCCCCGTCCATGGGATATTCGTACTGGAGTGGGTTGTCATTGCCTTCTCTGAAATTAAGCACTCTTCCATCATAAAAACTGTCAGCAATATAGGAATATGAGAACTCCCTTAATTAGTTAAAAAGCATCTACTTGCTAGCCAAGAATACTGGAGTAAGTTGCCATTCCCTCCTCCCTGAGACCTTCCCAACCCAGGGATTGAACCCATAACCTGTATGTCTTCAGCATTGGCAGGTGAGTTCTTTACCACTAGCACCACCTGGGAAGTCCAATTAATGGTCCATATTATCAGAAAGTGAGGGTGCTTGCTCACACTAATTATATGCAACTTTGCACTAAAGATACTTACTAGCTGATGCAATAATGCATAAGAAAAGTTAATTACATAAAGATTGAGAAAAAAAATCAATCTGAAACTACCACAACATTGTTAATTAGGTATACCCAATGCAAAGTAAAAAGTTTAAAGTTTGCAAAAAAAATGTCTCTAGTGACAGATGGAATGATTATCTACTTATCAAAGCCTAAAGAATCGACCAATAAAGCTACCATAATAAGCTAATTTAGTAAGATTACAAAGACAATTTATGATTTTATTTGTAATGAAAATGCTAACCTAGACTATTTACTCAAGACCTATTGCTTATATTCATTTTACTTGACAGTTCAGAAATAGACTCATGATAATCTACATGTTTTTTATCTTAGTTTCTGCATTCTAGTTGCTTAATCCTTCGTTACTGAGTCCCAAGTCTGCGGTAGTGGAAGTGTGGATTCTTTTTTTTTTTTTTTTCCATTTATTTTTATTAGTTGGAGGCTAATTACTTTACAATATTGTAGTGCTTTTTGCCATACATTGACATGAATCAGCCATGGATTTACATGTATCCCCATCCCAATCCCCTCTCCCACCTCCCTCTCCACCCGATCCCTCTGGGTCTTCTCAGTGCACCAGGCCCGAGCATTTGTCTCTTGCATCCCACCTGGGCTGGTGATCTGTTTCACCCTTGATAATATACATGTTTCGATGCTGTTCTCTTGAAACATCCCATACTCACCTTCTCCCACAGAGTCCAAAAGTCTGTTCTGTACATCTGTATCTCTTTTTCTGTTTTGCATATAGGGTTATCGTTACCATCTTTATAAATTCCATATATATGCATTGGTATACTGTATTGGTCTTTATCTTTCTGGCTTACCTCACTCTGTATAATGGGCTCCAGTTTCGTCCATCTCATTAGAACTGATTCAAATGAATTCTTTTTAACGGCTGAGTAATATTCCATGGTATATATGTACCACAGCTTCCTTATCCATTCGTCTGCTGATGGGCATCTAGGTTGGAAAGTGTGGATTCTTAACCTCTGTACCACCAGAGAAGTCCACCAACACTTTCAAATAACTCAAATGTCAAAGAACAGGGAATGAAAACAAATCACGTTTTATTCATATCAACTAAGCAGTAAATAAATTAGAGACATATACAGTGACATGAATTAATCTCAAAGATATTAGGCTAAACCAAAGAAGACATACATTAAGAATACATTCTAAATGATTCTATTTCTATGAAGTCAAAGTTAGGCAAAATTAATTGATAGTAATAGAAATCAGAAACTAGATTCCCCAGATACTAGGATGGTGGTAGAAACTGGGGGGAGAGAAGATGAGATGATAGAAATGTAAGTGATGGTTACAAAGAATATAACATTTATATAAAGTATATAAAGTTATCAAAACTTATTGAACACTTAATAGTTGTACATTTTATGGAAGGAAAATATGACTCATTAAAAAAAAAAAAGAATAAATCTGAGTTAGAGAGACTTTGAATGACTCATCCAGCGCCAGAACTATCATCCATCATTCTATTTCTATTTTCTAGAAGAGTTTGAACAAACTGCAAATTTATTATGTTCATTACTTTGATATTTAAACATGAAATATTAGCATATGTGTTAAATGGCAATATCATACTTCAAAAGATGTCAAGTGCTGTACCTAATGACCTGATTACTTTTCAGAAAAGAGGATAAGTGCTATGATTTCAGAACAGGGAGAAACCACTGTAGGATGAAAAAATCTGGAAGGTCTTCATGTTGAAACAAAATTTTAAGTCAAATTTTGAAAGTTGTGCATACATTTGAGTTGTTATCCAATATTTTAATTATTGTTACTGGTATACATTTTTTACTTGTTATAAGCAGTGCTATAAGCATTAAAGTTGACCAAAAATAAGCAAGTTGGATTAATCCTAGATCAAGAAGAGTTTATATGATAGAAATTGAGAATAATGATAGATAGTTTTGGGAAAGACTTGAAATAAGAATCTTAGTTTTCAACATCTGACATTATTTGCAAGTGGTGTCAAAACAGTGTTTATTAACATCAGTGAAAGTAACCATGCTTAAAAATGTAGAACAAACCTTTATGCACCCAGAAATAACTTGACTTTGTCCACGGCTAAATAAAGAAAATATAAAAAGCAAGCAAAACACAAAACATGAACACCTTCAGTTTTTTCACTAAAACACAGAATGAGATTTCAGTACTTCTGTTTTCCTGACATCTGAACGTTATTACAGTATTAAATTTAACAACTGACTAAACACAACACTCACAAGCTGATGGATGATAGGTAGTAATTGTTGAAGCAAAGCTTCAGAACATGTTTTACAGGGTACAGTATCCAATTTCCTGAAGTGACAGTTTTCAGTATCTTAATAGCGAATGGATAGTAAATTGTTCACTTCATGAGCATTTTTGGCACAAATTTTTAGAAGCAATTTTCAAGGGAGTCATCTAGGATGAATGATATGGTACTTAGTGCAGCATGGGAGTACAACATTAAACAATCACCGTGTGCAGGATATGACTTCATATGACCCGAATTGCAACTTGTGTGCAAGGAGAGCAAGAGATGCTTATGTTACATGGAATAAGTTTTATCCCTGTGACAAGAGAAAAGAACTTCCAGCCACTGGATTCTTCTAAATAATAAGACTGATATTTACTTGAAAGTTTAACTTCCTGTGATGAGCATTTTAGGTTACTTTTTTTATCACTAACCAAGCAAAGCTGTGTATCATGGAAAAGTATAGTTGCATTATGTTGCTATTGAGATGAGTCTTTATCCCTACATAGCCCTTAAACTTACCCATTGGTGGGTGGGTCTGCAGTGCTGAAGGAGTCATTTCTTGTATTCTCGCTAGGAAATTCATCCCTCTAACAGTTTCAGCCTCCAAGGAAAATCTGTTTCAAAGAGTGTAAATTGGGACACATAAATATATTAGCTAGTAAGAAATATAATTCAGAGTGAAGGGGCTTAATGATTTCTTGGAGTTAAAAAAGATAGTATACTAATGTTTGGCCATAGACTAATTCCCTTTTTGTGCTTAACTTCCCATTTAACTCTTACAAAAAAAAAAGTAACTATCTTTCAACATTACTTTCTTTTTTAAATTAATTTTAATTTTTATTTAATATTTGGTCACATTGGATCTTCAATGCTGCACAGGCTTTCTTTAGTTGCAACAAGGGAGGCTGCTCTTCATTGTGATGTTTGGGCTTTTATTGCAGTGACTTCTCTTGTTGGGGAGCATGGGCTCTAAGGCATGCAGGCTTCAGTAGTTGTAGCTCATGGTCTTCAGTGGCCGTGGCTCCCAAGTTCTAGAGCACAGGCTCTTTTGCTGTGGTGCACATATTTACTTACCCTGCGACATGTGGAATCTTCCCAGACCAGGGATCAAACCTGTGCTCCCTGCATTGGTAGGAGAATTCTTATCCACTGTACCACCAGCGAAGTCCTCAACATTGCTTTCTATGTAACATGACATACTTTGAGAGATGTAGGTATTAGGTAATCTTTAGAAAAATATAATGCGGGTGGAGAAAGAACTTGCAACCCACTATAGTACTCTTGCCTGGAGAATCCCATGGACAGAAGAGCCGGGTGGGCTACAGTTCATGGGGTCAAAAAGAGTCGGACTCGACTGAGCGACTACCACTTTCACTTTTCCTTAAGAATTAGGGATCCAGAGTCATTTATCTAACATTTAATCCTATATCTGCCATATCACTTTCACTGCCATATTAATGCCTGTGATTTTCAGCAAGCTTGCTTTAAATTTTATGTGTCATTTCCTCATTTGAAAAATTAAAATAGTATTAGTATATGTGTCATAAACTACTAAGAATATTGGATATCTTAGAATATGTAAAGCACTTTCAAATAAGATTATCACACAGGAAGAAGTCAAGGTTTGCTCTTATTGGAAAATATTTGGATCTTTTTCTCATGTGTCATGTATTAGATGGGTTGTTTTGGTGAGAGAACATTAAGAAATACTGTGGATAATGATAGCTAATCTTATTCAAATTGAAAAAATTTAAGCTGAAATGTCATCAATAACTGATTCTAAAGTTCTAAATTAAGTTTCAAATTAAGACATAAAAAACCAGATAAGTAAGAGGGACTAGAAATCAGAATGTATTTCTTGTCACTTGGAACCGCTCACTCATCTAAAAATGTCACAAGAATCTGTGTCGATTTCTTGAAGAAAGGCTAATGCTTTTGATGGCCTTACAGAAAGAAGGGAAGGTACAAGTAGAAGAAATTCCAAGGAAACCCCCTTGGACAGCTCATATGAGTCCAGTTAGAATTACCAGAGCATCCTGGATGGATATGTAAGAAATGTCTAAAGAAACTCAAAATACAAGGATGTGGCTATCGGCCTAAGACAGCTGGGCAGAGAGAGAACAGAAACTAACATTTAGCACATAGTTGCTTTTCCAAAAATGGCAGTGTAAAACATATAAGAGTGTGGCTCTCATGTGTGGACCAACCATGGAAGTCAACCTTTGTTACCTTTGCTTTTTTTTCATTTGTTGTTTGACTTAGCAAACTTAGCAAACATTTGTCTTAGCAATGCCCGACTCTTTTGCAACTCATGAACTGTGGCCCGCTGAGCTCCTCTGTCCATTGGTATTTCCCAGGCAAGAAAACTAGAGTGGGCTGCCATTTCCTCCTCCAGGGGATCTTTCCAACCCAGGGATCAAACCCACATCTCCCCCAATGGCAGGTGGATTCCTTACCACTGAGCCACCTGGAAAGTCAACCTAGACTCATTTAAAATAGAATTTAACCCAAGAGAAATTGTCAAAGAATATGAGGAAAACCCTTGAGAATAAGAAGCTAAAGAAGACTGGAGAGGTGTCTAAAGGGGAGAATCTCCACTCCTCTGGTATGTATATAGTCAGAGAAATCCAGCAAGAGACTTCAGGATATTTCATGACATCACCAAAGAGCTAAGTAAACCTCAAATATCTGTCGTTTCCAAACAGCAAAAGCTATCTTAAGACAGGTTCAAGTCAGGGTTAGTACACTGTCTTGCCTCTTTCCAGGTATTTCTTAACCTAGAGGGATTAGTCACTGCACCAAGTGAATATATGGATATGGAACAAGGAAGGCCAATCATTTTTCCTTCTAAAAATCAAGCAGCACGCCAGCAATCAGCATCTCTCTGAAAAAAGGATACTGGGAAAGGCTCACTCCTGAATAAATGTCAAAATGATAAATACACTGTATCCAACATTCTACTTTAGGAATCAGGGCTTCGTTTTATGAACAAAGTAATGCCGGGATTCCCTATTACCTGAAAATTATACACATATACACACACAAAAAGTCATGAGGCTTGACAGAGTTGTTATTTACTGGCTGAAGGAAAATATCTCCCCAACTGAGGGGAAGTGGGAGACAAAATTATAGTTGTATTTGCATTACATCACACTTACACTTGTTCTGTCTACAGTCCCACTAGTGTTAATAAAATTGTTTGTCATGGGCAAGTGTTCCTTGGCTTTCATTTTTCCTTTATTCCCTCTCACATTAGCCTGGGATTTTTGTGTTTGGGAAATTTGCCCCCCTCCCAGTCTTATTTGTGTTATTACTGTGAAAATTATTCTATTCTCAGCTCTAAGAGTGGTCTTCTCAGGTGGTTCAGTGGTTAAAAAAAAATCACCTGGAATGAAGAAGACTCAAGTTCGATCCCTGGGTTGGGAAGATCCTGGAGGAGGAAACGGCACACCACTCCAGTATTCTTGTGTGAGAGATCCTATGGACAGAGGAGCCTGGAGGACTCAAAAAAGTCAGACGTGACTTAGCAACTGAACAACAACAACAAAGGCTCTAAGAACATGCCGTGATTGACTGAGGCCAGTGAACATATCACATTCCTCTGGTCATTTGAGTAACAGGGAACGTTTGTGATTGTAGATTCCAGGAGCTGCATCTAAGCCATGTTGCAGTTAGAGAGACCAGCTCTTTCCTCCAGCTAACTAAACATGGGAGAATGTGGGGTATGAGGTGGCTGCAATCCTTAGCTTACACAGTGGAAAGCCCTGACCTGGGTAACGTGGGGTGTGGGGATGGAGCTGACCCAGGAAGGTACACATTGTTTGATCTGCTATGTAGAAGTGAAGGAAACTAGACTCTTGACTCTTGAGAAGATTAAAGCAGTAAACTTTACTTCTTGTTTGTTGATGAAACATATAGAAAATGTATGTGGATGAAATACATCTAAAATATCATTGAGATCTGAAGGGGGGATTTATTTTAATTTTACCCCCATAAGTCTATATATTATACAATTGTTTGATTTGTCACATTCAGTTCCTAGTTGCTATTTCTTCCTCATTACAAATTAACATAATTGCTAAATGTTTCTCAATTTTTGATATATTTGTTGATATTTCAAGTTATTTTCTTAGTCATAATATCCAGCAAATGAATCTTAATTATCAGAAATAATACTGAATATCATTTGAACTCCTTTGCAGCCCTATTCCTGATCCTCAGGTCTCACTGCTTCAGAAAAATAGCACATTTTCTACTTGCCTTGATATTTGTTTTGTTTTGTTCTTCTTTCTGGATCAAATATTAGGCTGTAGCTTATCGTTCTTGAGGGATAACTTCTTCCAATTTCATGTCTGAATAAATAAGGCTGTATAGAGATTTTTTTATTTTTAAAGATTAATTTTATATAAACTATATTTCAGTGCAAAGATATCAAGAATAGAGAAAACTTGATATCTACTAGTTTAATGAATCCATAAAAATGGCAATATTCTTTTTCTTAGGCTAGCAAGATGTAAATAACAGCATTTGAAAGAGCATGTTCTTAGGTTATTTACAAGGAGTCTTATTTATCAGGAAACTGAAACTCATTTGGACTTGTAAACCAGAATGACCTATACATACTAATATTATTAGCCTAGAAAATAGTATAGTGAGTTATTTCCCTGTCAGAGCCCAAGAGCTAGAGAAAGATGAGGTGCAGAAAAGTCTGATTAGGAGGTTACTAGAGAAAAATACTTGTGAAATGGCCTTTGTATAAAACAAGATAGCTACTTGAGTAGAAATTTTAAAAATATACTGTTTCAATTTTCAACCCTTGAAATATTTCAAAATTTAGACGTGAATATAAATCTAACACAACTAAATTAAATGTTAGGGAACTCTTTGATCTCCCTTCTTGAAATCAAATTTACCAATTTTTGGCTACAATGATTAAAGTATAGGATGGTGGAAGGCAGAATTTTGCCTAGCTTGATATTTGGGAGGTGATAAATGATCCTATAGGTACTGATATTGATATGACTTTCAGGGCCACTAGATATTGGACTGTTTCTGAGAGAGACACTCTTCCTGCAATTATTTTGTGATCTATGAATACACCTGGATTATACAGTTGATGCCATACATCAGAATCTTTCAATCAACTGTCACATTCCATGACAGTCATAAAAGTGAATAGATCTTATCAAATAATTGGCTATAACATTTTTATTAATCAAGTCACACTTCCCATTTCTTCTATTATAGAATAAAACACTGTTACTGAGAAAACAGTTAAATTATTAAAAGTAAATTAAATTTAATGTGCTTAATGTTTATCCACATAGTAGCATGTGACAGAATTTCCTTCTTTATTAAGAACAAACAATATTCATACCTAAAACTGCTGAACTGTACACTTAAAAATGGCTAAACTATACACTTAAGATGGTAAAATATTAAATTCTATGTGATGTATCTCATCGCAATAAAAACAAAAAATAACTAACTATAAAAATAAGAAAGAAAGTACTTGATAGTAAAATGGCAAAAGATATAAATAGAAATTACTTTTTCATAAAGAAAATATATAAAAGATAAATGCATCATCAAATATTAAAACTCATAGATAGCAATATTTTCTTAAAGAAGTACTACAGTGATACGAGATCATATATGCAAGTCCTTGGAACAGTGTCTGTCCTATTAAAACTGTTCATCAAGTTGGATAGTATTATCACAAATAGGTTTTAAAACTGGAATAGGGATTGAAGAAGAGTGGGAAAATATATATATACATAAAGAGAGAGCGCATCATGCTCAAGTAAGTAAAGATTGAAAAATTCCTGGTGCTCAGTGTAGAAAAGTATTATCCTAAACATTACTGGAAAGATGTAAATCTATATAACCTTAGAAACTGATTTGATAATGTGTTCTCAAAACCTAAAGAGTTCTTTATCCTATACCCAGTAATTCCATTGCAAAGATTCAGTTTAAAAGAAATAATGATAAGTTGAAAAAATATTCATTGTTATTATATTTTAAAAGTTTTACAAAACAAAATTATATTCCATGGAGAATAAGAATCTTTTGTTTTATTTCCATACATTTATCATAATCTAGCTGTCTGTCCAAAAAAAAAAAAGGTAAGTTAATGATGTTGGTTACTTAGTGTATTTAATACTATATTCCTTAATATGTCAAAACAACTGATTAACATTTTATTGAGTATAATTCAAGATAAAGTAATGAGAAAATGAGTAAATGAAATACAATAACTATTAAATGTGGGTGACAGAACTATGGAAGATTTATTTTCTAAATGGTTATAAATCTTTAACATTTTAACAAGGAACATGAATTAGCCACTTTGCATTAAAAAGACAAATAATTGCACAAAAGTACATGGGATATTTCTAATTAATTAATTAGCCTCTTACAAACTCCAAAGCTTAAAAGCTTAGGGCTATTAGAGAACTGTCTCATTTTAATCTAATTATTTAATGAAATTTTGATTCTCTTAAATTTGATTATTTAAAGGGTAAGTACTTTACTGTGCAATTTCTAAAGGGAAATTTTTTTACAAACTCTATGACTCACTGATTTTGTTTCTTCCTTATAAAGTCATCATTTTTTCACCTTATATTGCTGGTTTCTAGAATAGTTGAACACATTTATATTCATTCAATTAATATTTATTGAATATCTTTGTACTGGAAGTTCCTCAAGGTAAAGATGATGAGTTAAGACCTCAGTTGACTCAAGAAAATTCATAAATAAATTGATAAATATATTGGAAGTGTTATAACATAGGCATAAATTACTTTGGGAATCCAGAGTAGTTATTATTTAACCCACATTGAGTGAGAGGGGTTGAAAGTTTTTAAGAGAACCTGGTAGAATATGAGGCATGTGTTAAAATATTTCCTGAACATTTTAAGAAAAGTAAATTTACAGAACAATCCAGAAATAGGCAAGAACATGAAATTATATACATTTTAACATGATATGTATATTAATTATATATGTTCATATGTATATAGGACAATGAAATACTATTTCTGATGAATATTATAAATGCATAGAGTAAATTCTAATGCTATTTCTGATGAATGCGGGGCCATTGTGACTAAAACATAAAGCATGCATTTGGAAAAAATGACAGACAGATGTGAAGGATGGATTTAGGACAAGTAGTTGAAAAATAGAAAATATTTATTTGCACGATATGCTTTGAAGTCTATATATTATCCTCATGCAAACATTACTCAGCAAATCAGCATATGATTTGATTGAAGAAGAAGAATTAGAAAATTTTATTGATGGTGAAAAATTGGAGACTGATGTGGAGATGAGAAGTAACTAGATATCATTTAAGAGATAGCTATGATAGCTATAATAAAAACATATAATATCTTGAACCAAGTTTTGTTGGCAGACACACAATGAAGAAAGTCTCTCTAAGGTATATGAGGTTCATTCTCTGACTTTATATAGGTGGTAAGGGAGATAGAAAAAATAGGAATGGTTTGGAGGGTATCTGAACCTATCACAGGCAATTGCATGGATGATTATGTCTTCAATTCAGAAATGAAATATTAGATTTCACTGAGGTATTATAATGAGGAACAATTATACAAAAATATATAAAAATGCTCATCCAGATAGTCTTCCAGCAATATTTGAGACCATCTGCCAAGATCATGAGACTGGGACAGAAATGAAGACATCAGTGGAGGAAAATGGGTTTCTTACTTAGCTCCAGGTTTTCTGCTTGTTTGTTTGTTGCAAGGTATAGAATGTATACTTCTTAAAATATTAGAATACTTATAGGGCCAAAAGAAGTGTAGTTAAACAAAAAGTGACCAGTTTAGTGGAAATTAATAGACTAAAATGTACCAATAGGAAACAATTTGAATTATATGTTCAATATTAATGAAACATTTAAATGAAAGATATGTATAAACAACTCAGCCTTAATTTTTCTAATTATTTATAATATCTTAAACTATGTAGCAAAGTAGAGTTGCCAATAGATTGACTAAAATTATATTTATGAACAGCTATTGTGTTTAATTAGCAAATAATTAAAATAATTCTAAAACTTCTAAAAATATTTGAAAAATATTTTCTATTATGATTCAAATATCTCCATCACCCACAAAATTATCTTACTCAGATTCTCAATTTACTTTGCACACCTTTTCTTAATATGCAAAAGAAAGTAACAACCTTTCAACTCTTATCAAAATTAGTTAAAATCATATTACAGCTCAAATATATGTTATCCTAGTATCTTAGCATAGTTACTAATGAAATGCAGAGAAAAGGTGAACTTACAGTAAGATTTGTTTATTCAGGGAAAACTTCTGTATGGCGTAAATTTAGATCAGGTTTTTAAGGAGATTGCAGTGGTAAATAAATATGGCTGCCAAGGTCTGGGGGGCGATGTGAAAATGAAAGAAATCAAAGAATAATAAAGTTTTGAGCATCTCATACCCCTCTTGACTCTGTTACAACAATTGACTCTATTACAAATGTCACACCCCTTGCTTTGAGATTTCTTGGAATCCATGCTAAAAATGAGACAGTATTTATTTACTTTAATTTCAGCTAGTATGCTCAGCTTCCCTGTAAAAGAGGGAAAATAATTACCAAATGACAGATCTAAAGATAGATGTAAAATACTGAGAAATATTAGACTCACGAGGTAGATACTGAAAAAGATGAAGCAAGAAAATGGCCATTCCGTGCACACCTACTATGTGCCAGGCACCAGGCAGGTGCTTTGTGTATTTTGTGGTATTTACTCCTTGAAGCAACCTGGCAGGTTTGCATGGTTTCATTGCACAGAATACACTCAAGTTTAAAGGTTAAATACCCTACCCAAAATGACCCAGAATAGTAAAAATGGAATCTCTATATGGGTTTGCTTTCTAGAGTGTGTTGTTCTCCATTACTTACTGCAAATATTACATTTTACATGTTGCCTTTCTTTGCTTAATGTCACTATCACTTTCTACATGAAAAAAGATTAGCTATTAACTGTATATTGATATCATTGATGTGTAGTGATTTATGGCATACTATACATATGTTTTATTAAAAATCTTTCTTGGGGATTCTATTTAAAATTACAAGAATCTTTTAGCTCACAAAATTCTGAGGACAGAATGGTCATAAATAGGGAGAAACTAGATACATTATTAACAAGAATCATTATTTGTCATCCATCTCCCACATTTTAGTTCACATATCTTGAAATATTCTTTACCCCCAATTACTTCACAATGAACAATTATTCATTAGCTTTGACAACATCAAAGAAATAAAGGATTGACCCAGATCTGTAACTTAGAACTGGGTCCCTGATCAGTTAGGGAAGGTCAAAGGGGCTAATGCATTCAGGAAACATAGGAAAGGGCATACTAAATGGGATATATTTAATCCTCAGAGCCAAATAATCACTAGCATGGTGATGGATAAAGTTAAATATGCAATAACTACAGAGTCATTACTACATTTATTCAGATTCATACATGAAAATAAGGAGTGATAATCAGGCTCCGAGGTGGTTACTTGAATAAAGGATAAAATGTCTAAGTCCATAAACTCTGAAAATAATCATGAAATCATACACTGCCTTTCTACTATATAATTCTGATTTTAGTATTTTAACATTATTTATTGACAACTCATGTGAAGCAAATGTAGATAAAATATTTCACCTAGGAATTATATACTTTGATTCAACAAATACTCTTTGTCTTCATTCTATACACTTGAGAAGTTTCAAATAACACTTGTACTATATTAACTTTAGACAATTCAATCTATTGCATGCAAATCTAGTTTCAATATTTCTTATCACAATGTACAAATTCAACACCCGTAAGTCTATATAATATGCTGATCTTTTAAAACTATGCCATCACTATTGCAATTTAAAGTTGTTTGTAAACTACAATTAAAATTAGCATTGTGATAAATTCTCTTTGAAACTCCGTAAAAGACAGCATACATTTTTTTGTTCTTTTTTAATATCAAAAATTAAATATTTTTAATATATTATTCAATGACACACTTCTAAATAAATTGTATTTTAGGCTGCCATTGCATAGTAAAATAGTAACAAATACAGTTTCTTCTATTTCAAAAATATATACCCATTTCACATAAAAGACAAAAAAAAAAGAACAATGTGTATGCTATTGTATAATTCAATTATCTCTAGTTTGAATTATATAAATGGCCAGTAAATCTTCCCCTTTAGACAATGCATTAATATTTAATAACATAAAGGTGGTCAATAATTTAAATTCAATGAGATTTGTGCATTGATTTTCCAGATAAAATGCTATTAAGCCAAAGGATTTCCCACAGGTTCAGTTTTCTCTATGACCCTATGTGTTATACATTCAGATATTATATTTACAATAACCAAGGAAGCATTCTTGCTCAGCAAGTGAACCAAATTAACTGAATATTATAGATTATTTCTAGTGCAACACTGATGGGTACATACTTGCTGCTGCTGCTGCCAGGTCGCTTCAGTCGTGTCCGACTCTGTGCGACCCCACAGACGGCAGCCCACCAGGCTCCCCTGTCCCTGGGATTCTCCAGGCAAGAACACTGGAGTGGGTTGCCGTTTCCTTCTCCAGTGCATGAAAATGAAAAGTGAAAGTGAAGTCGCTTAGTCAGTCATGTCCGACTCTTAGCGACCCCATGGACTGCAGCCCACCAGGCTCCTCCGTCCACGGGATTTTCCAGGCGAGAGTGCTGGAGTGGGGTGCCAGTGCCTTCTCCGATACTTGCTGCTGCTGCTGCTAAGTCAGGTCAGTTGTGTCCAACTCTGTGCGACCCCATATCTGCTACCTGAGGTCAAATCCTGCCTTAGGCAAAAATCATGAAACAAGCTCAGGTGATCAGTATTCCTCTTCCACGCTCCTGACCTCCTCAATGACCCTTGTTTTCAGTCCCTCTAGGTAGGATAGCTCTTCCTGGCTACACTTCAGGGGTGCAGTGGTTAATCAGAGGAAACTTCTTAGGACAATGTTTCATGCTTCATGCTTACTGCTCTCCGCCGGGTCAAAATACACTGTGTTAGATATTGGTTATCAGCTGGAATACAAGTCGTTACCTAGATACAAATAAAGCCATGAAATGGTACAAAATGATTGCCTCCTCTGAAGGTATTTATAGTCCAACTGACAACACTTTTTAGGATGAAAGAAATGACTCTTAAGCAGTGAAATATCAAGTGACAGTCTGAAAATATTTTCAGAAAAGTGAGTCTTTTCCTATGCCTCTAAGCCATAGAAATCTATGCCCCAGCCCATTCAAAATTATCTCAATTCTATTCTCCAAAGTTTTGTATTATGTTTAATCCCTAGTGGTCTTCACAGTGAAACAATGAAACTATAAAATGAGATTCAGAAATTTTGTCATCAAATATGTATTTATGGGTGAGTGACAGTGGCTCAGTTATGTCCAGCTCTGTGACCCTATGGACTGTAGTCTGCCAGGCTCCTTTGTCCATGGAATTCTCCAGGCAACGATACTGAAGTAGGTTGTCATTTCCTATTCATATACTTTCATACATCCTTAAAATCTGATTTTCAAATTAGGAATAAGATAGAATTCTCAGTTGCTAATTATTTTTTAAAGATTTTTCAGCTTTTAAAGATATAACTGCATACAATATTGTATTAGCATAGTATATACAACATAATGATTTGATATATACAGTGAAATTATTACAACAATAAATTTAGTTAACATCTTTTGCTGAAATAGTTACAATATTTTTTATGTTGAGAAATTTTAAGGTCTATTCCCTTAGCAACTTTCAAATATGCAATGCAGTACTGTTAACTATAGTTATCATGTTGTGCATTATATCTCTGGAATTTATTTAATTTTTTAATTGGGCCTTGGTTACTTTTAATCATTTTTTCAAGTCGTTGGCATTAATACAATGAATAATACAAGGGGCTCACACTGGTTTTATAAACTAAATTGCAATATAATGGAACTTGAAATTTATATTTCTTAAAAACTATATTGTTAAAATGATATTTTATATTATTTGACAATATATTCTTTTTATTTAATTTTTAATTTAATTTCTAGTAAATTCCTTATGTAATTTCTAGTAAAATAGGTTGAAATTTGAGAAATATAATTTATTGGGGCCAATGTTATTATAAATTCTTTATATCTTCTTATACCTGATGTTAGGGAATTGCATGCTTAAGTTTCTCATAATAATCATAATTATATCCCATGTTTCTTATTATTCTTGATAAGTAGATAAAATTGAGACCAAACTAGATTGTTTTTTCAACCAATAAAATGGGAGTTTTTGTTGCCTTTAGGAAAACAGACCAATAAATATGTATATTTTATATACCATTAATTTGAAAATTAGAAATGGTTGCCTTAAATAGACCCTTTGTAATCCTGGTCTTAAAAACTTAGTAACTAAGGTGTTAAATATTTCTCCTTTGCTGTTGAAACAGTACACTATTCCATAGTATATGCCCTCAATCTTCACTTGTCAAGATAAGGATAATCAATCTCAATTCCCCATAAAATGTAATTTCCATTAGAGACAAGCAATAAACACTATCAATTTCTTGGAAGCATTGGACTTCTACAAAATAATCCCTTTTAAAAAAGACAAGGGGAAAAATACTTTATTTTACCACTGAGATCTGGTATGTGGAAGCAGAAAAGTCAATTCATCTTCTTATCTTCCCGAGATACCTACAATTAATGTTTCTTTAGTTTTCCTTTTTTCTTTTTTTAAGGCTAAAATAGAATTCAGTGAAACTGAACATTGCAAAGGAAGGGAGCAACAGCATTTACAGAGAGACATATTAAAACTGCATTCCATATAATCTGGCATGCATTCTAACATCCCTAAACAAGGGGACTGTCAATAAACTCAAAACCTGGTCATTAATATTTTCTTTTGTGAAATACTCTGTGTGAATAAAAGTTATGGCCTCCATCTCCAGGACGCTTATATTTTACTAGAGTGTAGAAAATGAAATTCAAGGCAATATATTTTTCTTTTTTCCAAAACATCCAACAAGGAAGATGTATTTACAACAAAAAATTCAATTGCTGCTAACATAGACAGATTGACATACATGAATGCTCACTGTGGATATTGCTGACAACTTTTCTAGAACTTAAATCTTGATATCATGTCCTAGGTGCAATCTTTCAGAGGTTCTGCATTGTTTTCAGCATAAAAGTCAAAGGATCATAAAATAATCATCATTTTAACATTCATTTAATTTGAACACAATTCTATTTCCAGTGTCCTCTTTTCCTTTATTCTATATCTGAAGATATATTACTCTCTCTTATTGCTCTCTCTCCTCTTCCCAGCAGTGTGGAAAGTTACCTATTAACTTGCATGTATCTTGCAGAATTCATTTTAATGCCTCCTCCCCCTACAAAGTGCTCTGACTCTTCCTTAAGCCTCCACCCAGGACTGATTTGTCTCTTCCAAAATTCCTCCACTATATATTTTATGGGTTTACCTGGGAACTCAGATAGTAAAGAATTCTTCTGCAACATTGTGCCATTTACTATTGAAGTAGCTTTCTGTTGGCCATCTTTTCTTGAAGCTGTGCTTCTTGGGAGTGTGGAGTTTTAACCACTCTTCTGCCAGGGAAGTCCCTTCTTCATAGTTTAAAATGTAAAATTCTCTTAAAAAATTAAAAATTCTTCCATCTTCTGAAGTTCTTCTAGTTTAGGATTTTTGAGATATTTTAGTAAGGTAAGAATTCTACATATCTATAAGAATATTCTAATTAAAAAATAACAGGAAATAAAAAGAGTAAAAAATAAAAATACTTCCTGTCTTATTTCTGCAGTCTGAAATGCATGACTAGTTTATTTCCTACATTAAAATGTGCACTTCCTACTTTATTTAAGAGGGGAGTACACATTTCTTACATACTCCTGCCAAATTTCCAGGAAGAAAGCTCTTAATATCATGGCATATGATCTTTGGCTTTTCCTTTGGGGAAGCTTATTCTCAGAGGACCAAAAAAACCTGTCTTAAAGATAACTTTATGTATTAGAGCTAATATTTCATCAAAGAGTCATAAGGCTTAGAAGATGATGAAAAAATGAAGACCTTCTTTTGAAGACATTCTTCAGTATATGTGCAAAGTGGTTTGAGTGTATTTTGGTAATCATTAAATGTCAATAAGGCTTTTCCAAGGCAGTTCATTTATTTCTTACCAAATTATCACTATAATTTGGTGTATTTCTCTCTTCTATATAATCAAGTAATTACTAATATTGTAAAACTCCACAAGACAAATTTTTGGTTCATTTAAAGGGTGCTAAACCAAAAGTAAAATGTTGTCTAAGGGAATTAGTTAAATCAATTTAGCAATTGTTCTTTATATCATTGACTATTTTGCTTATGGGTTTTCCTGGTCGTTCAGACAGTAAAGACCTGAATCTCCATTTTTCAGTTTCAGAGTCTTTCCCTCATTCCCTTCCTCCCTTTATTCATCACTTGGATGGAATTTTTTTTTCAATATAGTTCATATGTCAATGTGGAATTTATCCCCCATAATAATATTTAATTGTTTGAATTCAAAACTTACTCACCACAGTAATTCTGAAATTGACCTCAGGCATGGCTTCTACTTGTAATACTATAATCTCACATTGAGGAAAATATGATATTTTCTAAGGAAAGCATGCTAGTATGTATTGAATATCTTTAAACCAGACTTTATCATCTTCATTATTGTCATCTTTAGCATCATCATCAATCAAGCAATCTTGTTTCAGCACCTCCCATGGTTCAAGCTCTGTGGTACTTCATAAAAGATATAAATGCTACTTTATTTAATTCACAAAACGATTCTAAAAAATGAGTAATATGACTTGAAATCTGCTCATGGAGAAAATGAGTATCAAACAAATTAACTAATCTAATTAATTAATCATCAGGTTAAGTGGTGAGTTAATATTTGAATATGTATTCATATGTCTTCAAAATTCAGATTTCCCACCATTTCATTCTGAAACAAGACATTTGGAAAGTCCTTTTAAACAACAAGGAATTACCATATAGCACAGGGAACTACACTCAATATCTTATAATAACCTAAATGTAAAAGAATTTGAAAAACTAATGTGTGTGTGTGTGTGTGTGTGTGTACTGAATCACTTTGCTGTACACCTAAGACTAGTACAGCATTGCAAATTAAAGAAGAAAAGTACAAGCTAAAAAAATTAAAATATATATTTTAAATGTTTTCCTCATTTATATCTATGAACTGAAACATACTTCTGCCCATGGCTAATTTATAACCCAAATACACCATGACACTTCAAGAGGAAAAAGAAAAGAACTTTTCCTTTCTCTGATTCCCATAGCAATATCATCCATACATGTGTTTTAAAATTTGATAAATATCAACTTCTAATGTTTTCTAGTATCCTGAATGACTCAGTAAGACTAGACCATCCGAAGATGTAAATGTGACCCAGCAGGAAATTACCTACTGTTAGTAGGTAAACCCTTGAGTGCTAGAATGACCCTTTCCCTACAGAAGGCAGCGCTAACTCTGGGCCCCTCCTAACTTTCTCAGCTGACCTGTGTGTTTCTAACTCCCTTTGGTCAAATCACTGTAGAGAAGTTGAATAGCACTGGAAAGCCACAAATAGCTATTTAGTTGTATGTTTCTGTATTTGCCTGGCTCAGGCATAGATAACTGACTAGATTTTAAATATTTCAGAGCATGGACCAGATAGTTTTCATCTTAGTTTTTTTTCCTTCTTCCTTCCTTCCTTCTCTCTTCTTTTTTTCTAACTTTCTTTTCTCTGTGTATTCTCTTTATCTAGCCTATCTGTCCTCCCCTCTAGTCAAGTTCAATACATACATTAAGACAAAATCTAGCACAGGTTTATTTCTTAACAGACTAATTCAATTCAACCTAAATAGCAATAGAGCTGAGCTAAAGTTTATATTTTGTCCATCTTACAAGGAACCATTTTGATATGTGTTATCAATAAGCCAGAGTATGCCTGGTGGCCCAGCAATAAAGAATATGCCTGCCAATGCAGAAGATAAGGATTCAATCCCTGGGTCAGGAAGATTCCCTGGAAAAGGAAATGATAGCCCACTCCATTATTCTTGCCTGGGAAATTCCATGGACAGAGGAAACAGGCAGACTACAATCCATGGGGTCGCCAAGAGTTGGATATAACTTAGTGACTGAACAACAACCACTATCAATGAACCAAATTTGTTTTCAAATGAGGTGTCCAAATTTAGCCCATTCATAAACTTAAATCATGACACATAGCATGGCCTAAAAGTTAGTTATTAAAAGTGGAGAAATAAATGAAGAAATAAATGTTTTGAACTTTGCTCATTTAACAATATACTTAGTTTTCACTGTACATGCAACATATATAAGCACAATACTGGTTTTGAAAGTAAAAATCTAGTCCGTATTACAGCCATCGATATTAATATTTTGTTTCAGTGACTGTTGAGCCAGAAAAGGGAACATGAACATATTTACCTAGAAAAGAGATTAGGAAGAAATCACTGAAGCATAATAGAAAATAAGCAAAATATGAAAGAAATCATAAGCATTTGAGCAAATAAATTTAAAATATCCAATAAGTATTAAGAGTGGGTCTACCATTTGAGATATTTCTATTTTGACTGTAACTGATTAAATATTCTTTAGTAGGAGAATAACATAAAGTAGATAATTTCTGCAATAAAAAGTTCTCTAAATAAAAACAAGAAGAGTGGAAATGAGAAAAGACTGAAAACAATGTTATCAGTCAGTAATTTAAGGGAATTCATCCACCGATGATGAGATTCTGACACAGAACTGACTATATATAATGAAAGATATGAGTGAACCCATAGCTAGTTTGACAGCATTGTCAGATTTAATTTGTTTTTTGCTGAATTTTTTCCTATTTTCCCTTTTTCTTATCTTCACCAACATAAGAACCTTTGTTTCTGTATAGTTGCATTTCAAGAAAGATATATTATTTCTCATAGCCCATATACAGACAAAACTTGCTGTTGATCGGTCGCTAAGTCCTGTCCACTCTTTGTGACCCCATGGACTATAGCGTGCCAGGTTTCCCTGTCCTTTGCACTTTCCTGGAGTTTGTTCAAACTCATGTCCATTAAGTTGGTGATGCCATCCAACTATCTTGTTCTCTGTCATCCCCTTCTATTTCTGCCCTCAATCTTTCCCAACATCAGGGTCTTTTCCAATGAATCGACACTTCTCATCAGGTCACCAAATAATTGGAACTTCAGCTTCAGCACAATCCTTCTAATTAATATCCAGGGTTGATGTTCTTTAGGATTGACTGGTTTGATCTCCTTGCTGACCAAAGGACTCTCAAGAGTCTTCTCCAGCACAATGGTTGGAAAGTGTCGATTCTTTGGCACTCAGCCTTCCTTATGGCCCAACTCTCACATCCATACATGACTACTGGAAAAACCAAAGCTTTGGCTATACGGACCTTTGTCAGCAAAGTGATATCTCTGCTTTTTAGTATACTGTCTAGGTTTGTCATAGCTTTTCATAGAAGTAACACGTGTCTTTTAATTTCATGACTTCAGTCACCATTCACAGCGATTTGGAGCCCAAGAAAATAAGTCTATCACTCTTCCATTTTTTCCATCCATTTGCCATGAAGTGATGGGACCAGATGCCATAATCTGGTTTTTTGAATATTGAGATGTAAGCCAACTTTTTCCATTCTCCTCTTTCACCCTCATCTAGAGGTTCTTTAGTTCCTCTTTGCTTTCGCCATTAGTGTGGTATAATCTGTACTTGCATTTTATTTTTCTTTCATCAATTATTTAGACAATAAGAAATTTATGTAATTGCATGGGGCTTCCCAGGTGGCTCAGATGGTAAGGAGTCAACCTGCAATTCAGGAGTCCTCTGTTCGATCCCTGGGTCAGGAAGATCCCCTGGAGAAGGGAATGACAACCCACTCCAGTATTCTTGCCTGGAGAATTCCATTGGCATAGGCACTTGGTGGGCTATGTTCATTACATAAATATATATAATTCCATTAAGACAGTGGAAATGTTTAAGAAAGATGAAATCAATATTCTCTATCTATATTTCAATTAACTATAGCTCACTTAACTTTGCATTCCAGGAGGTCTGGCTATATGTGAGTGATCAGATCACTGTGGTTATTGGGGTCATTCAGATCTCTTTTGTATAGTCCTTCTGTGTATTCTTGCCACCTCTTCTTAGAATCTTCAGCTTTCTGTCCTTTATTGTGCCCATCTTTGCATGAAATATTCCCTTGGTATCTCTAATATTCTTGAAGAGATCTCTAGTCTTTTCAATTCTATTGTTTTCCCCTATTTCTTTGCATTGTTCACTTAGGATGGCTTTCTTATCTTTCCTTGCTATTCTTTGGAATTTTGCATTTAGGTGGATGTATATTTCATTTTCTCTTTGGCCTTTTGCTTCTCTTCTTTTCTCAGCTATGTGTAAGGCCTCCTCAGACAACCCTTTTGCCTTTTTGCATTTCTTCTTGGGGATGGTTCTGATCACCAACTCCTATACAATGTTATGAGCCTCCATCCACAGTTCTTCAGGCACTCTATCTGTCAGATATAATCCCTTTAATCTATTTGCCACTTTCATTGTATCATCGTAAGGGATATGATTTAGGTCATACCTGAATAGCCTAATAGTTTTCCCCACTTTCTTCTATTTAAGTCTGAATTTTGCAATAAGGAGTTCATGATCTGATCTTGTTTTTGCTGACTGTAGAGAGTCCTCCATTTTGGCTGCAAAGACTATAATCAGTTTGTTTTCAGTATTGATCATCTGGTGATGTCCATGTGCAGAGTTGTCTTTTATGTTGCTGGAGGAGTGTGTTTGCTGTGACCAATACATTCTCTTGGCAAAGCTCCGTTAGCCTCTGCCTTGCTTCATTTTGTATTCTAAGGTCAAACGTTTGCACATGCTTCCTAGGTTTGCATTTCAGTCCCCTATAATGAAAAGAACATTTTTTTTTTTTTTGGTGTTCTAGAAAAAGGTGAAGAAATTATAGCTGAGATATTTCAAATCCTAAAAGTGATGCTGTTAAAGTGCTGCACTCAATGTGCCAGCAAATTTGGAAATCTCAGCAGTGGCCACAGGACTGGCAAAGATCAATTTTCATTCCAATTAGAAAGAAAGGCAGGGTCAAAGAATGTTCAAACTACTGTAAAATTATACTCATCTTACACACTAGCAACGTAATTCCCCAAATTCTCCAAGCTAGTCTTTAACAGTACGTGAGCCAAGAACTTTCAGATGTTCAAGCTGGATTTAGAAAAGGCAGAGGAACCAGAGCTTAAATTGCAAACATCAATGTGATCATAGAAAAAGCAAGAGAATTACAGAAAAGCATCTACTTCTGCTTTATTGACTGTGCTAAAGCCTTTGACTGTGTGGATCACAACAAACTGTGGAAAATTCTTAAAGACATGGAAATACCAAACCACCATACCTGCCCCCAGAGGAACCTGTATGCAGATCAAGAAGCAACAATAAGAACCAGACATGGAAAAACAGACTGGTTCCAAATTGGGAAAGGAGTACATCAAAACTGTATACTGTCACCCTGCTATTTAACTTATATGCAGAATACATCATGTGAAATGTTGGGTTGGATGAAGAACATCTGGAATCAAGATTACCGGGAGAAATATTAATAACCTCAGACATGCAAATGACACCACCCTTATGGCAGAAAGCAAAGAGGAACTAGAGAATCTCTTGATGAAGGTGAAATATGGGAGTGAAAAAGCTGGCTTAAAATCAACATTTAAAAAATGAAGATCATGACCTCTGGTCCCATCACTTCATGGCAAATAGATGGGGAAGCAATGGAAACAGTGACAAGCTTTATATTCTTGGGCTCCCAAATCATTTCAGGTGATGACTGCAGTCATGATATTAAAAGAGGCTTGCTCCTTGGAAGGAAAGCTATGACCAACCTAGACAGCATATTAAAAAGCAGAGACACAACTGTGCCAACAAAGGTCCATCTAGTCAAAGCTATTGTTTTTCCAGTAGTCATGTATGGATCTGAGAGTTGGACCATAAAAAGCTAAGCCCCCAAGAATTGATGCTTTTGAACTGTGGTGTTGAAGAAGATTCTTTATTGCTTCTTGGACAGCCAGTGGATCAAACCAGCCAATCCTAAAGGAAACCAGTCCTGAATATTCATTGGAAGGACTGATGCTGAAGCTGAAGCACAAACACTTTGGCCACCTGCTATGAAGAGCCCACTCATTAGAAAAGACCCTGATGCTGGGAAAGATTGAAGGCAGGAGGAGATGGGCACAACAGAGGACAAGATGGTTGGAAGGCATAACTGACTCAATTGACATAAGTTTGAGCAAACTCCACGTAATGATAGACAGAGAAGCCTGACATGCTGCAGTCCATGGGGTCACAAGCAGTCAGACATGGCTGATGACTGAAAAACAACTATAAAGGTTCTATCTTCTTTACTTTCTAAGGGTTTTGCTCACATGATGAATCAATAAAGCTATCTATAGAAATTCCTATCAATATAACATGCTTGTGATGAAAACTCCCATTGCTGAAAATATGGCAACAAAATTGTCAATGGGTTAATGGTACAAAAATTATAGTTTTGGCAAAGATTAGCATAAAAAGATTGATATAATAATGAAATTATAAACTTACATTCAGCCTCAGGGTATACCAATTTGTGAAGAACACTGCACATCATACCAAAATGAACACTGTTTTTTTAAGAGCATCATTAGTATCTACAAATGAGAAAAATCTTATTTCTGAAATGTCAAAGGCTTACAGAATAGGCTGAAATGGAATAGTGTGTGGACTGGACTGCCATCACGTCTCCTTCCTTGTTTTCTAGAATGCCTTTCTTATATTGCTGTGCTAGACCACGTTCAGTTGCAAAATCACTCCAGATTGTGACTGCAACCATGAAACTAAAACATGCTTGCTCTTTGGAAGAAAGGCTATGACCAATCTACACAGCATATTAAAAAGCAGTCCATCCAGTCAAAGCTATGGTTTTTCCAGTAGTCATGTATGGATGTGAGAGTTGGTCCAATAAGAAAGTTGAGTGCTGAAGAATTGATGCTCTTGAACTGTGGTGTTGGAGAAGACTCTTTAGAGTCCCTTGGACTGCAAGGAGGTCCAACCAGTCCATCCTAAAGGAGATCAGTCCTGGGTGTTTATTGGAAGGACTGACGCTGAAGCTGAAAGTCCAATACTTCGGTCACTTCATGCGAAGAGTTGACTCATTGGAAAAGACCCTGATGCTGGGAGGGATTGGGGGCAGGAGAAGAAGGGGACGACAGAGGATGAGATGGCTGGATGGCATCACCGACTCAATGGACATGAGCTTGAGCAAGTTCTATGAGTTGATGATGGACATGGAAGCCTGGTGTGTCTATGGGGTCACACAGAGTTGGAGATGACTGAGTGACTGGACTGAACTGAGACCACGTTCCTTGGCAGACCTGGTGGCTCAGCGGTAAAGAATCCTCCTGCCAATGCAGGAGACGCAAGGGATGCAGATTGGATCCCTGGGTCAGGAAGATCCCCTGGAAGAGAAAAATGGCAACACCCTCCAGTATTCTTGCCTGGAAAATCTCATGGACAGAGGAGCCTGGCAACAGTCCATAGGGTACCATACAGTGGGACGTGACTGAACACATACCCCCCCCCCGCCCCCAAGAAAAAGTTAGTTCTAAAAAACATTGTATTTCACTTAAGCAGAGGATTAAACTCTTCGTCCACATGGGTGATTTCCAAAATTGCATATAAATAAAAGTTGATATGTAAGAGGCTCTTCTCTGAGAATAGAAATGAATCAGAAGAGCAAACATTTATATTTACTTAAACCACAGTTTTCTAGACTCTAACACTGCCTTACCTTGGTAAACAATAGAGCACACAACAAAAAATCTAATATTTGATCTTAGGAATAAATATATAGAAGCATAGTGTGGAGAAAAGGCCAGAAATATCTGCGTAACTGTGTGGTGTGAGGGCAGAGCAAAGTCTCATTTCCAGTGGTATATGCCCCACTGGCTTGCCTCACTGTCATCTTCCTTTCCTGTTAACTCTATGCTGCCACCTTTTTATCTCCCCCTACCTCACAGATAGGTAGGCAGATAAGTAGATAGGTAGACAGATAGATGATAGATAGGCAGATAAAACAAAGGTAGACATCATTCTTGCAGAGGAATCCCTGGATATGATGATGAAGGAGCAGAGGCAAGTTTCCTTCTCTCTGTTTTAACAAAGAAGCAGAAAAAGGAATCAATTTGACTCATTCTCCTTTAAAAGCCAGAGGGATTTTATTGCTCAGAGCTTACAAAACATCTTTATTGAAGCAAAGGAAATGGAATCTTCAGATTTGGTGAAAGAGGAATAATCATAGGCTGGGAGAAGATAAGGAGAAAGATGGCTACATTTTAAAATTCTAATTCATGATTTTTGCATTTAACAAACTTGCCTGCTTAGGGACTTCCCTGGAGGTCCAGTTGTTAAGACCCTGCCTTCTAACTGCTGCTGCTGCTGCTGCTGCTGCTGCTAAGTCACTTCAGTCGTGTCCGACCCTGTGCGACCCCATAGACGGCAGCCCACCAGACTCCTCTGTCCCTGGGATTCTCCAGGCAGGAACACTGGGGTGGGTTGCCATTTCCTTCTCCAGTGCATGAAAGGGAAAAGTGAACGTGAAGTCGCTTCGTGTCCAACTCTTAGCGACCCCATGGACTGCAACCTACCAGCTCCTCTGTCCATGGGATTTTCCAGGCAAGAGTATTGGAGTGGGGTGCCATTGCCTTCTCCATGCCTTGTAGCACAGGGGTGCAATTCTACCCCTGACTGAGAAACTATGATCCCATACCTCTCAGGGTAAAAAAAAAAAAAAAAAAACATAACACAGAATTAATATTGTAACAATTCAATAAATACTTTAAAAACTTTTCACATCAAAAAACCTTTAAAAAACACAGCTTGCCTGCTTAGATGATAACTAAACTGGCACAACATAGATGGCACAGGCTCTCATAAGTAATTAACTTTGGATTTTGATAGAAAGGCAAGTCAGATTTATGTCACCATAAGCCTTATTTTAAGGTGAATCCATGTATCTTCCCTCGAAACTCAGGTAAAGAAATCTGCCTGCAAACAAGTAGACCCAGGTTTGATTCCTGGGTCAGTAAGATCCCCTGGAGAAGGAAATACAACCCACTCTAATATTCTTGCCTGGAGCGTTCCATGGACAGAGGCGCCTGGGAGGCTTAGAGTCCATGTGGTTGCAAGGGTCGGATATGCTTAGTGACTAAACAACCACTAACACATGTGACTCACGGAGGGCCCTATAAGTTTCACATTGAATGTTGGCTCCATTGAGTGATTTTTCCTGGTCCATAGATTATATTATTTCTCCCACTTTTATATATTATTTTATTACATTCCTGTAATACTATGTATATTTCCATATTGTAATAATACCATAAGTTTATAGTTACTTATTTAATGCATATGTTTAATAATAAAGTCTAAAAACTCTTAGAACAAAGACATTTCTTTTTACTTCCCTGTAGTGTTCCAGCACATTAGTAAAAATCCTGATACATAGTAGGTGCTCAACCAATAGTTAAAAATACAATGCAATGATCCAACTCAACTCATCCTTAACAGAAAATAAATGTTGGTTATCACTTGGAAACAAGAAGCCTAGCTACTAAACATTTTCTTTTTCCCCAACAGCTATTACAGGGCTTCCCTGGTGGCTCAGTGGTAAAGAATCTGTCTGCCAATGCAGGAGACATGGGTTCAATCCCTAGGTCAGGAAGATTCCCTGGAGAAGGAATTGACAACCCACTACCGGATTCTTATCTGGGAAATCCCATGGACAGCAAGCCTGGTAGGCTACAGTCCATGGGGTCACAAAAGAGCCAGACACGACTTAGCAAATAAACAACAACAACAGTAATACCTATTACAATGCTTTTGATCCACTATTTTCCTAAAAATAATTAATGATGTCTCTATTGCTTCAACTCTTTGTCATTTATTATCTCCACAAATATTTATCAATGTAGGATTGCTTCTGATTCAAATCTAGAGACATTTGTTTATATTTAATTAGTTGATAGACTTTCAAAGTCTCTTGAAGTTAATTCTATAGACCCATTTTTACAAAGCATTTTTATGACACTTTTATTTAGCCTATTGTTGGTATTCCTGTTTTCTGTATGATCAAGTCCAATTATCAGTGATGGGATTTGGGAGAGTTGTTTCATCAGTGTATAATATTAGTAGAGAATATAAGAATTTCCAATCGTTCTATAATAAAAATTCATAAGCCTCGAAATCATGCAATTATAGTTTGCAAGTCACTTCTTTGGCTAAATGACCTTGAGTAAGTTTCAACCCTTCTGAGCCACTTTTCTCATATATAAAGTGAAGGTCAATAAAGTTGGACATAAAGCGCTGTGTATAAATGCCTGGCACATTGTAGGAATTCAGATTGTGTATGTGTGTGCACTCAAACATATACATGTGTATCAAAGCATGCAGGTATACATAAACTGAAGCCAACACACAGCTTGAAATCCTTTTCAAATATTGAATACTTGAAATCAATTTATAAGCTAACACCTAGTTCACTATTTTATTAATTCTTGTATTTATTCATTCATTCACTTATTTATACATTTATTCCACAAGCACATGTTGATTGCCTGCTAATTTCCTTAGTTATTATACATGCAGCAATAAATAAGCCCCTTTTTTGCATTGAGAAGCTCACAGTTTTGGATGTAATCATTCATGTAAGTAAATAATTACAATATCATGGTATTATATTAGAATAGAAATAAAATGAAGTACTATAAGAGTGTTTCCCTGGAAGAACTAGCATTGTGTCAACTCAAATGATGAATATGGGGCATAACATTTGGAGGTGAGTCACAGAGAGTTACAGAGAGGCTTCCCTGTTGGCTCAGATGGTAAAGTGTCGTCTGCAATGTGGGAGACCTAGGTTCAACCCCTGGGTCGGGAAGATCCCCTGGATAAGGAAATGGCAACCCACTCCAGTACTCTTGCCTGGAAAATCTCATGGACAGAGGAGCCTGGTAGGCTATAGTCCACGGGGTTGCAAAGAGTCGGACATGCCTGAGTGGCTTTTCTTTCTTTTTTCTTTCACAGAGTTAATCAAACCAGCAGCACCAAGCAAATATTTACTGAAAATAATGGTTGTATAATTGCACATGTTTTCCTAGTTCATAAGCTGTGTCTTAGCTGTAGGCAAACAGTTAAGTGATATTAACTTGGGTCTTTTTGCAAGAATAAATGATTTGCGTGTGTGTGTGTGTGTGTGTGTGTGTGAACATATGGGAGTATATGCTGCTATACAACACTGGCTCCTATCTATATCAGAAGAAAAAATATCAATGATGATAGTTACGGGAGCTTATTTTCAAAACAAGCCTGTTTAAATTTAAAAGGTCCTTTATGAAACAAATGTGTGTGTGTGTGTGTGTGTGTGTGTGTGTGTGTGTGCACGCGCGCACACACGTGTATGTCTGTGTGTCTATCAGTAGTATGAAGAGCTTGGGCTGTCCTCAGACACCTTCAAACATGTGGACATTACCTGGATCTTGAGTCATGTGCCTGATTTCCCACCCACCATCAGTAGCTGCAGTACAGAATGATCATGTAGTCTCAACCTCCTTGAAGTTCAATCGTGTATCTGAGTCGTGCTGGAGATGTTATTTCCAGAATCCAGGTTTTCTGCCTTAAGCACGTCTTCAAGCAAACATTTTATTCAATAATTATGCTAAGAAACAAGATGCTTAATAGAGTGCTAAGCAGCTATTATGAAACAAAGAAATGTAAAAAAAAAAAAAAACATGATTTCTGGTACTTGAAAGTTTCATTCAAAAGAAACTTTAATATAAAATCATCATTCTCTCTTTCAGCCTCTGTGTAATGTCAGTGAATATCATTAGAACTCCAGAAGCACATAAATAGGAGAAAGCATTTCTCTATGATTATTTTCACAATATTTTCTGTGATTTTTTTCCTCAATTATACATCTACATAGGGAGAGCAGAACTGGGTTACAGTCAGCACATATTTATGAAAAGAAAGTACTCAAGACTCAAATCTTAAACATAATTTTATATCATCTTACCAAGTGAATAATCAAGTCCTGTCATTATGCTGACTGCTGGATGTAAAACGAATGAAGAAATTTACAGTTGCATTGAGGATGTTGACAATTAAACACTCAATGAAAATACAAAAGGCAGGAAAATTTTTGAGAGTTTTTAAGCAATTAATATGTTCAGATTTGAGTATTAGATAGCTCTAGCAGAAGGGTAAGAAAGTGAAGTAATACTAAAATAAAATGAAAAGTAGAAACTCAAGGGTAGGAAGATAACCCTCACCAATGAAAGGAAAACACAAGAGTTGCTTAAAGCAGAACATAGGGTGAACGACTCAGTCAAGGTCCTGGCCTGAGGCAGCCACGGACACCAGGAACTATTCCCCAATGACTCAGCAGTAAAGAATCCACCTATGAATGCAGGAGATGTGGGTTCAATCCCTGGGTCAGGAAGATCTCCTGGAGAAGGAAAGGGCAACCCACTCCCATATTCTTGCCTGAGAAATTCCATGGACAGAGAAACCTGGCGGGCTACATTCCATGGTGTCTCAAAAAGTCAGACATGACTGAGCAACTGAGCACTGAGCATTCAACAACAAATGAATGCAGCTACTGGGGCTTACTTTCTATTCATTTAATATGAATCATTTAATGCGGTCAGGGGAAAAGAGGATATAAGGCAGGGAGACTAGCAAAAAACAAACAAACAGAAAATAGGCTATTTATCAGAACCTTAAATATTTACCAGATTATGAAACACTGCTTCTCTCCTCTTAGCATTCACATCTTCACCACTTCCTTTTTAAACCTCAGTTTACTATTTGTCAAGACAAGCACTGGAGCATAAAAACAACACTTGTCAAATCTTTCTGCTCCTGAGGAATAAAAAGGGACTTTCCTGGCAGTCCAATGCTTGAGACTTCAAACTTCCAGGGCAAGGGGTGCAGATTTGATCTCTGGTTGGGGAACTAAGACACCATATGTCACATAGTGGTGTCAATTTTTTTTAATTAAAAAAAAATAAGAGAATAAAGCTTCCACCTATGAAAAAGTGGTACTATTTGAAGAACATAAAGAAAAGAAAGAAGTTAGGAAAGGGGTTCTTTAAGTAAACAGATTAGACCCAAAATGGAATCACTCAAGTGAAAAACAAAACTGAGTTTCCTTGTCCCATTCTCCCAGCAAAGGCCAGAGTCAACCCACTGGCATTTGTCAGCTCAGCGCAGGTTACCTCCCTCAGCACCAATATATAGCTGAAATATAAGGAAAGCAAAAAAGCTAGAGAGTTCCAGAAAATATTTACTTTTGCTTTATTGACTACACCAAAGCCTTTGACTGTGTGGATCACAACAAACTCCTGAAAATTCTTAAAGAGACAGGAATACCAGACCACCTGACCTGCCTCCTGAGAAATCTGTATGCAGGTCAGAAAGCAGCAGCTAGAACTGGATATGGAATAACAAACTAGTTCCAAATAGGGAAAGGAGTACATCAAGGCTGTGTATATTGTCACCCTGCTTATTTAATTTATATGCATAGTACATCATGAGAAACGCTGGGCTGGATGAAGCACAAGCTAGAATTAAGATTGCCAGGAAAAATACCAATAATCTCAGATATGCAGATGACACCACCTTTATGGTAGAAAGTGAAGAGGAACTAAAATTTCTCTTCATAAAAGTGAAAGAGGAGAGTGAAAAAGTTGGCTTAAAGCTCAACATTCAGAAAACTAAGATCATGGTATCCAGCCCCATCACTTCATGGCAAATAGATGGGGAAACAATGGAAACAGTGACAGACTATTTTCTTGGACTCCAAAATCACTGTGGATGATAATTGCAGCCATGAAATTAAAAGCCATTTTTATTTGATCTTTAAAAAAATCAGTATCAAAATAAAGAAGAAAATACTCTTTATTTTAAGCAATACATTTATCAGTCTTAAATGAAACCACGTATGATCCCCATTAAATTCTAGCCTACTCTGAGAGAATACTGACAAAATTATTTTCATAGTACCATTTTTTTTTTTTAACTTACTATTGCAACTACTTCCATAACTTGCTCCTTGGAAGAAAAGCTATGACAAATCTGGACAGCATATTAAAAAGCAGAGACATTACCTTGTCAACAAAGGTCCCTCTAGTCAAAGCTATGGTTATTCCAGTAGTCATCTATGGATGTGAGATTTCGACTATAAAGAAATCTGAAAGTCAAACAACTGATGCTTTTGAACTGTTGTGTTGGAGAAGACTCTTGTGAGTCCCTTGAACTGCAAGGAGATCCAACCAGTCAATCCTAAAGGCAAACAGTCCTGAATATTGATTGGAAGGACTGATGCTGTAGCTGAAACTCCAATACTTTGGCCATCTGATGTGAAGAACTGACTCATTGGAAAAAACCCTGATGCTGGGAAAGATTGAAGGCATGAGGAGAAGGGGAAGACAGAATATGAGATGGTTGGATGGCATCACCAATGTGATCGACATGAGTGTAAGTAAGCTCCAGTAATTGGTAATAGGCAGGGAGGCCTGACATACTGCAGTCATGGGGTCCAAAGGAGTTTGACAGGACTGAGCCACTGATCTAAACTGAACTGAACTGAACTCTGCTCCAACCAAGCAGCAAACACCCTACTCAATTTTTTGTATAAAATTCTGTCCTTGTATTCAGTTCAGTTCAGTTCAGTCACTCAGTCGTGTCTGACTCTTTGCCACCCCATAAACCGCACCATGCCAGGCCTCCCTGTCCATCACCAACTGCCAAAGTCTACCCACACCCATGTCCATTGAGTTGGTGATGTCATCCAACCATTGCATTCTCTGTTATCCCCTTCTCTTCCCATTCTCAATCTTTCCCAGCATCAAGGTCTTTTCAAATGAGTCAGAGTTCGCATCAGGTGGCCAAACTATTGGAGTTTCAGCTTCAACATCAGTCCTTACAATGAACACTCAGCACTGATCTCCTTTATGATGGACTGGTTGGATCTCCTTGCAGACCAAGGGACTCTCAAGAGTCTTCTTCAACACAACAGTTCAAAAGAATAAATTCTTTGGTGCTCAGCTGTCCTTATAGTCCAACTCTCACATCCATACATGACTACTGGAAAAAAACAAAGCCTTGACTAGACAGACCTTTGTTGGCAAAGTAATGTCTCTGCTTTTTAATATGCTATCTAGGTTGGTCATAACTTTCCCTTCAAGGAGTAAGTGTCTTTTAATTTCATGGCTGCAATCACCAACTGCAGTGATTTTGAAGCCCCAAAAAATAGTCAGTCACTGTTTCCACTGTTTCCCCATCTATTTGCCATGAGGTGATGGGACCAGGTGCCATGATCTTAGTTTTCTGAATGTTGAGCTTTAAGCCAATGTTTTCACCCTCCTCTTTCATTTTCATCAAAAGGCTCTTTAGTTCTTCTTCACTTTCTTCCATAAGGGTGGTGTCATCTGCATATCTGAGGTTATTGACATTTCTCCTGGGAATCTTGATTCCAGCTTGTGCTTCCTCCAGCCCAACATTTCTCAAGATGTACTCTGCATATAAGTTAAATAAACAGGGTGACAATATACAGCCTTGACATTCTATTTTTCCTCTTTGGAACCAGTCTGGAGTTCCATATCCAGTTCTAAGGGTTGCTTCCTGACCTGCATATAGATTTCTCAAGAGGCAAGTCAGGTGGTCTGGTATTTCCATCTCCTTCAGAATTTACCACAGCTTATTGTAACCCACACAGTCAAAAGCTATGGCATTGTTAATAAAGCAGAAATAGATGTTTTTCTGGAACTCTCTTGCTTTTTTGATGATCCAGCTGGTGTTGGTAATTTGATCTCTGGTTCCTCTGCCTTTTCCAAAACCAGCTTGAAATATGGAAGCTCACGGTTCACGTATTGCTGAAGCCTGGCTTGGAAAATTTTGAGCTTTACTTTATTAGCATGTGAGATGAGTACAATTGTGCAGTAATTTGAGCATTCTTTGGCATTGTCTTTCTTTGGGATTGGAAGGAAAACTGACCTTTTCCAGGCCTGTGGCCACTGCTGACATATTGGGTGCAACAGTTTCACAGCATCATTTTTTAGGATTTGAAATAGCTCACCTGGAATTCCATCACTTCCAATGGCTTTGTTCATAGTGATGCTTCCTAAGGCTCACTTGACTTCACATTCCAGGATGTCTCGCTCTAGGTGAGTGTGAGTGATCACACCATTGTGATTATCTGGGTCGTGACGATCCTTTTCGTACCGTTCTGTGCATTCTTGCCACCTCTTCTTAATATCTTCTGCTTCCGTTAGGTCCATACTATTTCTTTCCTTTATTGAGCCCATCTTTGCATGAAATGTTCCCTGAGTATCTCTAATTTTCTTGAAGAGATCTCTAGTCTTTCCCATTCTATTGTTTTCCTCTATTTCTTTGCATTGATCACTGAGGAAGGTTTTCTTATCTCTCCTTGCTATTCTTTGGAACTCTGCATTCAAATGGGGATATCTTTCCTTTTCTCCTTTGCTTTTTGCTTCTCTTCTTTTCACAGCTATTTGTAAGGCCTCCTCAGACAGCCATTTTGCTTTTTTGCATTTCTTTTTCTTGGGGATGGTCTTGATTCCTGTCTCCTGTACAGTGTCATGAACCTCCATTCATAGTTCATCAGGCTCTCTGTCTATAAGATCTAGCCCCTTAAATCTATTTCTCACTTCCACTGTATAGTCATAAGGGATTTGATTTAGGCCATACCTGAATGGTCTAGTGGTCTTCCCCACTTTCTTCAATTTAAGTCTGAATTTGGCAATAAGGAGTTCATGATCTGAGTCACAGTCAGCTCCCAGTTTTGTTTTTGCTGACTGTATACAGCTTCTCCATCTTTGACTGCAAAGAATATAATCAATCTGATTTTGGTGTTGACCATCTGGTGATGTCCATGAGCAGAGTCTTCTCTTCTGTTATTGGAAGAGGTTGTTTGCTATGACCAGTGTGTTCTCTTCACAGAACTCTATTAGCCTTTGCCCTGCTTCATTCTGTACTCCAAGGCCAAATTTGCCTGTTACTCCGGGTTTTTCTTGACTTCCTACTTTTTCATTCCAGTCCCCTATAATGAGAAGGACATCTTTTTGTGGAGTTAGTTCTAGAAGGTCTTGTAGGTCTCATAGAACCGTTCGACTTCAGCTTCTTCAGTGTTACTGGTCAGGGCATAGACTTGGATTACCGTCATTTTGAACAGTTTGCCTTGGAAATGAACAGAGTTCATTCTGTTGTTTTTGAGATTGCATCCAAGTGCTGCATTTCAGACTCTTTTGTTGACTATGATGACTGCTCCATTTCTTCTAAGGAATTCCTGCCTACAATAGTAGATATAATGGTCATCTGAGTTAAATTTACCCATTCCAATTCATCTTATTTCACTGATTCCTGTAATGTCAATGTTCACTCTTACCATCTCCTGTTCAACCACTTCCAATTCACCTTGATTCATGGACCTAATATTCCAGGTTCCTATGCAATATTGCTCTTATGGCTCTTCCTAAAAGTAGTGGAAATGAAAGTCCCTCAGTCCTGTCTGACTCTGCGACCCCATGGACTGTAGCCTGCCAGTCTCCTCTGTCCATAGAATTCTCCAGGCCACTATACTGGAGTGGGTAGCCATTCCTTTCTCTCGGGGACCTTCTAATCCAAGGACTGAATCCAGGTCTCCCCTATTGCAGTCAAATTTTTTATCGTCTGACTCTATTTTCTAGGCTAGATTGCCCTTGATTCATGGATCACCAAGTAAACACGAACTCCTTCTCCTCCTGAAGTTGCTTCAGTCATGTCCAACTCTTTGTGACCCCATGGGCTATAGCCCACCAGGCTAAACCCCAACTAGATCAATAAAATGTCCATAGAAAATTTTCATTTAGCCAATCCTAGCAGCAACAAAGACAGTCATCAAAACTGAATTTTTGCCTTTAAGAATAAAGCATAGGTACTTTGGCCACCAAATGAGACAAACTGACTCACTGGAAAAACCCTGATGCTGGGAAAGATTGAAAGTAGGAGGAGAAGGGGATAACAGGGGATAAGATGGTTGGATGTCATCACCAACTCATTGGCCACGAGTTTGAGCAAGCTCTGGGAGTTGGTGATGATCAGGAAGCCTGGTATGATGCAGCTCTTGGGGTTGCAAAGAGTTGGACATGACTGAGCAACTGAACTGAACTGAATAAGCTGGAAAGAAATGCTAGCGATCTGCATAAGCGTTAGTCTTTTTAGTCCTATCTCGTACTGTGTCAGAGTGTCTATACCCAGGCATGCTTACCACAGGAGCAACTAAGGCTGCTATAATCCTCAACAAAAGGCCCTGTCCGCATCTATCCATCTTTGGGATTCAGTTGCTGGTAAGGTGTTTCTTCCCTGATTCCTTCTGAAGCAGAGTGAGAATGGTCCCAAGAAATGGATTGTTTTTCTTTCCCCTAATTGCTTTCAAACCATGGTGCTAAAGAAGACTCTTGAAAGTCCCTTTGGACAGCCAGGAGGTCAAACACGTCAATCCTAAAGGAAATCAACCCTGAATATTCACTGGAAGGACTGATGCTGAAGCCCCAATACTTTGGCCAACTGATGTAAAGAGATAACTTATTGGAAAAGACCCTGATTTTGGGAAAGATTGAAGGCGGGAGGAGAAGGGGGTGACAGAGGATGAGGTGGTTGGATGGCACCATCGACTTTATGGACATGAGTTTGAGTAAATTCTGGAAGTTGGTGATGGACAGGGAGGCCTGGCATGCTGCAGTCCATGGGGCTGTGAAGAGTCAGACAAAACCGAGCAACTGAACTGAACTAGTGACTAAACAACAACAATCTAGAAACATCCTTTTGTAAATAGTCCTTTATTTATATTGTCTTCAAATGATCCAAAACCTTGTGCCAGAAATCTAATAGAAATATGTGGCAAATGTTTCCAGGACATTCACCCAAGTTTTAATTTAAAAAATTCCATTCTTATCTGTTTTCCATCTTGGGTTGATGAGGAGTACTATAACTAATTTTAATTGAGTAGTATGCTCTTTGACACTTGTCTGTCAGCACAGGTTAACTCCTAAATATTTGCTCTATATCAAATATATAGTTAGCAGTCACACATATAAAATTTAATACTGTCTTTAATGTACATACCTGTGAGTATAGTTTCCCTATCTTGTGAGTTAATCAAGGCTAGGTATCAACTTTCACTCATAGTTGGTATAATAGAGCTCAAATATTTGTTCCACGAATGTATAAAAGAAAGAATGAATCAATGAATATATTGCCTAAAAGTTAATGTTTCCAAGCAAATGATTTACATTTTTTTTAAGACAAAAGAATTGATTTTTATGGTAAACAAAATGTAAAAGATTTTGCTAATTTTTCATTTTCATTAAAATTTGGAGTTAGCATGAGCTTCCTGTTTAAACAAGATCTCTGTATCTCAACATCTAGGGGAAACCATTAATTTCTCTTGCTTTGCCTTTTGTTTTTCCCTACCTTACTTATTAAACCAACACCACTTCTAGGTGAGATAAGAAGGATCAACCTATTTTGGAATCAGAATTTGCATTGACTATTTTTAATGAATATCCTGGTCAAGTTCAAAATTAAGGTCTAAGCAAGGGCACCATAATGAGGCTTCTCTATTCCATTGCTAGATTGCATTGTTATTGATGTCCCTTATATAACATGAAACATCAACTCTGATTAAGGAATATTTTAATCAGAATAGAATTTCATTAAAAAGGAAAAATAAAAATACCTTACCAACTTTAGGGATGAAGTAAATTATGTTGTATTCATGGACAAAACTCTCCTTAATTGATTTTATTTTAAAAAGTGTTTCCTGGTATATCAAGCATTATAGAGAAAGACAGAAATTTTCTTCTTTGTGTAGCTCTCCTAATGCACTTTATTTTACTACAGAAATTATTTTAGAGTTTTTGTATAGACTTCTTTAGTAGTTTGTTTCTAAAATGAAATGTATTTCAATAAGTGGTGTAATTTTCTCAGTGTAGCTGGACCTATGTTGTAAAATAGAAAAAATGTTTATAATCATCAAAAAAAAAGTGTTCTTTAATTTTACTTTTCTTTCTTTATTAAATTACATTTGAATGGATTTTACAAAATTCAAATCCTACTTTTCCTAGACTATTAGTCCCTTTTGGGGGTGGGGGGTGACAAATGATTATATAACCAACAAAGCATCATGAAGAGGTTTAACCTAAGAAAAAAGTTCTTGACTTTAGATAAACAATGCATTGTCTTTACGAGTCCAAAGAAATTGAGAAAAGCTATTGCATTTGTTTACACAGTATAATGCAATTTTTAACATTTCTTTCAAAAGATGCTGTTACAAACCAATAAATTGATCTCACACATGAACAAACAGTTGTGGGCATGATCTGAAAAGCACAGATTCGCCAGAGCTAACATTTCCTAAAACCACACAATATGCCTGACACCATCCTAACATTCACATCCATTCCTCTCTTTGCATGCTCACAGCCACCTTGTGAGTTAGATTATCTCCCTGATTTTATAGATGAGAAAACTCAGGCTTAAGCAAATTACCGCCTAAGGTCACACAAGATTGAAGCACCTGAGCCGGGATTTGAACCAAAAACAGAGAGTCCAAAGCCCAAGCACCCCTGACTTCAGCTGCAAGAATTCAGAACTTCCTTTATGTCCATATTAGATGTGTGTCTTCACCGTAAAGGTTTATGCAAACACTTTCTGATAACATTTACGTAATTTCTTGGATTGGCGTCATCAGCCTCTGGGCACACAGATGAGTGATCTCTGGGGTTCACTCTGCTTTGCTAGTGTAATCAAAAGGCTCAAGTTATCATTTTTTTTTTTTTTTTTCTTGAGGGAGAGAGTGGGGCAATGGAGTCTTTAGTTTAGGAGAGTAGACTTCTTGTAGTTTAGTTGTTAAGTCGTGTCCAACTCTTTTGTGACCCCATGGACTGTAGCCCATGTTTACACGGTATAATGCAATTATAATGCATTATAATTACATTCCTCTCTGTCCATGAAATTTCCCAGGCAAGAATATTGGAGTGGGTTGCCATTTCCTACTCCAGGGGATCTTTGCAACTCAGGGATGGAATCCAAGTCTCCTCCACTGGCAGACAGGTTCTTGACCACTGGGTCACCAGGAAAGACTCTAGATTTGTTAGTGGTTTATTTTTGTTTCATGGTGAATCCTTCACCTTCTATTAGGTGATTCTCAGGCAGAGATGTGTTTAAAACATAAGGGTGGTACAAAAGTAATTGCAGTTTGGATTTTTGAATTTTGAATTTTGATTTGAAATTTGAATTTTAAATCATTATAACTAAGCTCAAACATATTTTTATTAACCAAAATAGGAACCATTACAATTGATACATGTTTGCAGAGAAATAAGTTGTTTTATATCTGTAGTGTAAAAATCAGAGCTTCAGGATTCCACAAACTCTTGGAAAGCATTTTCTGCATCCTGCTGGTTGTAGAAACCTTTTTCCGGGAAAAAGTTGCTGAGATGGTTGAAGAAGTGGCAGTCCATTGTTGAGAGTTCAAGTGAATATGATAGATGAAACAAAACTTTGTAGCCCAATTCTTTCAACTTCTGAAGCATTGGTTGTACTATGTGCATTCAAGCATTGTCTTGGAGAAGAACTGGGCCCTTTCTGTTGACCAGTGCCAGCTGCAGACATTGCAGTTTTGGTGCATCTTATTGATTTACTGAGCATATTTCTCAGATGTAATGGTTTTGCCAGGATTCAGAAAGCTATAGTAGTTCAGAAGGAAAACAGACCAGCAAACAGTGACCATGACTTGTGTGTGTATGTGTGTGTGTGTAAGTTTGTCTTTAGGAAGTGAGAGAAAATGATTCCCATCGGGTTGAAGTCTATCTTGAGCACATTTCTGCACATTTCTGCTCTCCACTTTTGTTTCCTCTCAGAGATAGTGGTTGCAGGAAACTCAGACACAGGTAAGTGAAGAATCAATGCTATAATAAGCTCTTTGATTGGGGGTGTTGGAGACACAAAAATAGGAGAACTGTGAACAATAAATGAAGCTAGAGGGATGTGACTAAATGCTGCAGCCCCATAGCAAAGCATATGTCTCTGGATCACTTACTATAAAACATATTTACCAAAACTGCAAATATAATTGGAATTTGGAACAAGTTGGTTATAATGCTATAACGATAATGGTACTAAATGATGATATTTGGTGCTTTAAAGTAATTTTATGATCAGTTAGCTAATATTTATTATGAGATATCAGATATAATTTTCTTTAATTAAAGAAAAGGTTCTGTGCATTTCTTTCATCTAATACCTAATTAAGCAAAGGAGTTGGCTTAAGCTATGAGTTTAATTTGTGCCTATTATTCTTTTTCAAATTTTTTTCCCATGTAGGTTAGTTTGCTCCTATTAAATGCCTTACTTTGATTTTAGAATGCTTTTAAAGTCTCATTATGTACTAAATGGTAAAAATCTTCTTCGAAGTTTTATCTCTTCAATTTAAGCCACTAAGGTGGTAGTAATTTCATAGTTATAAAGGTATGTGCTGAGTCAAATGAAATAATTCATTTTTTTATATAATGACTAAAATGTTTACTAAAATATAACTGTTTTATAATATTTGAAGAATATAATCAAGAAACATTTTATATGGTCAATATATTGCATTTTGGAAGAAAAGATTATGATATAGTAGATATACAATATTAAAAATTAATATATGAATTTTCAGACATAGTAAGGAGGGCTAGTTCAAAAATATCTTAAAATTTCCTTTCAAACTGTCTTAATCAACATGTTGCTCTTTGCTACATACAAAATATGAAAATTCCTCATCCTGGAGGATAATTAAAGAAATCTTGAATTAAAAATGGTAAAAAAATAATAATAATAATTGCAGAAGTTTCATGATGACAACATGACTGTTAGTGGTATAAGTCTTAAATTTGCTAACGTGTTTTAAGGGAATTTATGTTCTTTTGTTATTGTGATCTCTGTAGTATTTTTTCTTTCCTTTACATGACTTCATTATTCCTCCAACATATAATCATAACGGACTTTCTTTTGCTAAGCTCCTGAGTGGCTGCAAGGCAATAACGTGTCTAAAGCAAATGCAATGAAGCCTCCTCATAGACATCTGAGCCCTCACTCTAAGCAGCGCTGGAATGCAAGCTTGCCTCCTCTGAGCCTTCCGGCCACAAATAACTCATTTGGAACTAAAAAGGTGCTACTCTTTCCTTTTGAAAATAAGATTCATATTACAACTCTAAGCTGCACAAAATAACTTGAAAAATATTGTTTCTGAACAAACATTTTAGATATACTGCTGGGATTGGATCCACCAAGATTCATGGCCAGGAGCAATGTTTAGCGTCTGATCTAGAAAAGCCCTTCTCAGAGTACAGATCTCAGAGTCCAAGGATAATTCAGTATCAGCAATCACAAAAATGAGAAGGATCCAAAGATGATGTTTATTTATTAATGCTATCTCTTTCTCCTCCCAAATAAAGGCCATTAAAAAACTGTCATTTATTTCCCTCATTTTTTTCAAATGAAAAGAAAATATAAGCATATAAACTTAGAGAGAAAATAATCTTAATTATACTTATTAGGATAGATTGAGTTTATGAAAACTTGCTTAAATTTTATGTTTAAAATCTTATTAAAGAAAAATCTTCATCTTAAAACTGGCTGGTGTCAGTCAGGACTAGAAGACTAGGGAAAACACTTGGGCCTTTCTGAGATTGCAGAGAGCCTCATGTTCCTGTTGCAAGTTCCTGAAATGTTAAATGGTCCATTGATAGAACAACCAGAGAGAACTACCTTAGGGGACTGAGTACCTCTGTATATAACTGTATATAACAGAGATATAACTGTTTTTGTAATATCTGAACAATAGCATTGACAGGTATTCATTTAATTTCTATTTACAAAAAAAAATAAAAACAGAAAATAAAATTTTAAAATAACTATTAAAAATTAAAAATAAATGAGTGCTTTATAATAAATAAAAGTTTTATAAATTAAAAAATAAATTAACAATGCTGGACGCATCTAGGCAGTTGGTGGAGAAAGTCCTACCATCATAATTAGACTAAGAGAACAGGTAAGTGCAGGATGGTTTGGTGAAGTCTGCTGATAGACCAAGTGCAATGGATTTATCACAGGAGCCTACATGCTACAGAGCTTACTTGATTCCAATCATAGAAATACTTTCTTGTAAGTTCAAAAGGAAGAATTGGTGTTGGCTTTCAATCAAAATAGAAGGTAGAAGTAATTCCAAAATGAAGGGACATGAGCAAAGCTCTGAAGCTATAAAAGAGTTTGGTAAACTTGAGGAAAATAAATGCAGTGTTTCATGATCTCACTTAGAAATTAAATATTTTTACACCTTGAACTTGTCAGATTATATCACAAGCCTGAAACTTTAGGTTGTGTACTCAAGTCAAGGGCAGGGCAGACCAGCATCGACGTACTTGATTATCTATGCAGATTTTTTTTTCCTTTCTCCCCCTTTGGTTTCCTTTGTATGTTTTATCCCCATCATAACAAACTGTGAGAAGAATAATTAAAGTAAATTAATTATTTTTAATTATGATGTTAAAAAAAACTAGTGAGCTTTAATAGATAATAGAAATAGCTTGCACGAACCCAGGGGTACTTTTTCGATTCAAGCACTCTCATAAGCCAGATCCTTATCTATTAACTGTGCTCAATTCTGGATTCCAGAATGAAAATGAATACTGAAAGCACAGACGAAGAAATAATCAATAATTTATTAATAACCAGAAGCATATCTTTCTGAGGAAAGACCTTAAAATTGAGAACTTTTTTGCAAATATTTCTTCCTCTATTACTTCCCAAAGATTATATTTCCTCTCAGTTGACAACACCTAAAAGCAGAGTAAGATATCATTGAGATGCTTGACCACAGCAAAAACGAGGATTTGTATTCTCCTTGGGACACCTTCTACCTGATGACATTTTGCATAGATGACAGCACACCCTAACCTTCTTGGCCTCTGTAGATTTGTCTGTAGATTACAGGATGCCCTTTCATGAGAAAGCAGGAAGTGAGTAAAGGTCAATGTGAGGTTACTTACTACTTGAGAATAACATAGAATAAATAAAAATGACATTGATATAAATTATATAAATTCTATGAAAGGATTAGATCAGCTATCTCCATCAGTGACAGGAAAAATAATAGGCAAGCTGCAAGCATTCTCTTCAATTCATAAATTTTTTGCATCTTGAAAATGTAAATGTAAAAGAAGTAAATATTTTCAAACATTTACATCAAAATATTTGAAAACCTTTTTAAAGAACATTTGAATATATTATTCTTATTATATAGGATATTTTTAATACCAAGTAGGGCTTCCCAGACAACTCAGTGGTAAATAATCTGCCTTCCAATGCAGGAGACACAATAGATGCGGATTTGATCCCTGGGTCAGTAAGATCCCCTGGTTTAAGAAATGACAAGCCATTCCAATATTCTTGCCTGGAAAATTCCATGGACAGAAAAGCCTGGAGGGCTATAGTCCATGGGGTCGCAAAGAGTACAACATGACTGAGCATGCATGCATGCACCCTTAAGAACTGTTATGAGTTTATGAATATGTGTATTTACCTATTAACTATTTAACTATATAAAAAATCCTGTCACATTTATAGATTCATGTTACAAAAAAATTCCTTTTATATTGAATGCTAAATAGACTCTTGTATATCTCTCTCTTCTTTTCATTGATTCATTTTATGGCTAAATCCTCAAAAGGGCAATGAATGACAACCAAATTGATTTTTAGTTTCAAATCTGTTAAATAAAACATCTGGCAACATGTGCAGTTACCAGTGTTTTGGGAAATTTCTACTGTTTTAGAGGTCATTGTAAGTACCAAGTACCAAACCTATGGATAATTTTTAAGTAGATTATGTTTTCCTCAGAATTTGTTTTTTAATATAGCCTGAGCTTTTCCTTTGACTAATTAGAGGGACTCAACAAATAATAACAGCATCAAAGACCATGATTAAAATATGGAAGAAGACGAAACAATTGCTGACTTGCATTGTACCTTGCAACTCATTATATGAGACTATTAAAACTTAGTAACAGAATTCATACCATCAATATCTTTAGTCACATCATATCTGTAACAGTATATGATGTCACATAACTGATAATGTATTCATAATGATTTCAAGTCATCAAAAAAGCATTAAGTTATATTGTTTCTTCTACTGAATAAAGTAGGGTAGCATAGAGTACAAGTTATACATAGATACATACGTATATATATATGTGTGTATGTGTATTTTTAAGTCTAGTATTTTAGTACTTAATTCTGTGTCATGGAACTGTACATATTTTCTAAGTATTGTGGATTGCTAAGACTATATTTTTAAATCTTCATACTTAAAAATACTTAAATGTTTATTTATTAAAGCATTGTGGCTTTATTGGTTAAACTTTGTGATTGATAGTAGTTTGAAAAGTATTGTCAATTTCTGTGAAATTTATATAATTGCCAGTGGAATTACTGACATATCAGAGTTTTTAAAATATGAATAACCCCCTAGCTTAAACCTTGAAAATGTTCTCATTGCATAAAATAGCAAGTAAAACTGGATTTGCTCCTCAGGTAGCACGAGTGATAAAGTATCCACCTGCTGATGCAGGAGACTTAAAAGATCTGGGTTCGATCCTTGGGTTGGGAAGATTCCCTGAAAGGGGACATGCAACCCACTCCAGTATTCTTGCCTGGAGAATCCCCATGGACAGAGGAGCCTGGTAGGCTATAGTCCACAGGGTCGTAAAGAGTCTGACACAACTGAAGTGACTTTTTCTGTATGCGTTTTCAGTCAGTAAGTATTTATTGAGCAACTTCTACTTTCCAGAAACTTAAAATATATATATATATATATGTGTATATATATATATGTATATATATATATATATAGGGTTTAAATATGATTGAGTTACAGACTGTGTCTTATATGAATAATACCCATGTTCCTGGAGTGGTAAGGTGGAGAGTGTTAGCAAGAAATGAACAGTTGCTCCGTCATGTCCAAATCTTTGCAACCCCATGGATTGTGTAGACTGCTGAGCTTCTCTGTCCATGGAATTCTTCAGGCAAGAATTCTGGAGTGGGTTGCCATGCCCTCCTCCAGGGCATCTTCTCCAGGTGGTGATCGAATCTGAGTCTCCCACGTTGCAGGCAGATTCCTCCAGTCTGAGCCACCAGGAAAGCCCCTGGTGGTAGCAGGAAAAGAACATATAAAATAGAGTGTGAATTTACGAAGATACATGGGCATACATGAAAATTGTAGGCTATTAAGTTCCCATGTCACTTCAAAATATTTTGTTGATGAATTGATCTCGATTGAAAAGAAATTAGATAACCTTCAGAACAGTAAACATTTCTGCACTTTTTCTCTCTTGTGGGATTTCCTACTGACTTGTTCAGAGGTACCAAGAATAATATTGAAAACTACTATATACCTCTAAAGCTAAAATATATGTCATTTTCTAATATTTCATGTATACTTGGCAATAACATTATACTTAAAAACATTTATCATATAAATTTTAGGGCTGCAAAGTCAATGAGATGCCCGCAAAATACATTTAAAAGTTTTTCATTTGTTAAATTATTTTGTCACTTCTAAATGTTTTTCTGTATTAAAAGCGACAGTCATTATGGCACAACATGCATCAGACACTTTCCCAATTACAATAAAGCAAATATGTGAGTTAGAAATCTTTCAGTACTTAAAAAATCAGGATTAATTTAGATGGCATTTTCATATAGAACTTTTTCTGGTTTTAATTTACATGTAATGATATTCATAACTGTGCTGTATTTCCAGTATTTCATTTAAATGTATTCTTTAGAATATTTACTATTGAAAATATATTTGGTGGTATTTCTTTTGGAGATATTTTTATGGAAATAATACTTAAAAAAACTGTTTTACATAAATACATATAAGAACACATTGAAACTTCATCATAGGTCGGATAACTTTCCTTTTAATTGCTAATTAAGACTTGGAATGGGAGCTAAAAAAGCTTCATTCTGTGTCACTTTCTAATAATTGCCATTAATGTGATTATATTCTTTTTTAAAGCCTATCTAAAGTAGCTCATTAGCCAGCATGGTTACTTACAAACCTCAAAGAATGAAAAAAAAAAAATCAGTTTCATCACATTTTTATATTGATCTCAGAGACCATAGCAAGTATATTCATTACCATCTGTGTCCATAGCCCTGGACAGTATGGCATGCGTGTCACACCAATTACTATGCAAATCCCTAAGTCATCTCTGCATTAATTCCCCAGTGACACTGAAATCTTGTCTGGCTTAAATAATCACAAAGAAAAAGTTTCTTCTTGAAATTAATAACGCAGATTTTCCTCGAGTTGAAATTCACAGGCCGCTAATCATCTCCCTTTTTAGATAGATGTCATAAATTACACCATAGATAAATATATTCTCAAAAGTAAGCAATATGAAAATATAGAAAACGAGCTGGTGACCCAATATATTAAATATGCAAAAAAATATTAAGTTATGGAGGTAGCTGCAACATTAAGTTAAAAAAATGGTACTATGAAAATAATTTTGTAAGTATTCTCTCAAAGTAGGCTAGAATTTAATGGGGAACATATTTGGTTTTATTTAAGACTGATAAATGTCTTACTTAAAATAAAGAGGAATTTCTTCTTTATTTTGATAATCTTTCTTCTTAGAATATCAAATAAAAATGATTTTCCTACTTAATTTCATCTGTTCTTTTGATCTCATGCTCTTTGCTTTTTTACTTCTTTCATTCAGTACATTTCCCAGTATTCATGAACTATAACATTTTTATTCTCCCTATTACATTCTCAGGCTATTGTGTCCTTATCACAGAATTGTTTTTCTTATGAGTTTAAAAATTATTTTAAGCTGATTTATAGTATTTTCCTATTAGTTCTAATTTTTCTTTACATTATCTATGGTAGGTGCTTTTTACATGTATAAGAAAGATGAAATTCCAACCAAGCCCTCATGACTAATTTTGTAGTGCAAATAAACAATTGTTCCATTATATTGCTACTAAGTCACTTCAGTCGTGTCCGACTGTGTGTGACCCATCCCTGGGATTCTCCAGGCAAGAACACTGGAGTGGGTTGCCATTTCCTTCTCCAGTGCATAAAATTGGAAAGTGAAAGTGAAGTCGCTCAGTCATGTCCGACTCTTCGCGACCCCATGGACTGCAGCCTACCAGGCTCCTCCGTCCATGGGATTTTCCAGGCAAGAGTACTGGAGTGGGGTGCCAGTGCCTTCTCTGTCCATTATATTAGGCTTTTCATTTTATCTGTAACATTTCTTTCATCATCACACCAACATTGCTCTTCCATTGTGATTTATTAACGCAGTCATTCAACAGTTAATCAGCACCAGTCTAGCCATTTAGAATATGATGCTAAAGAAGAGAGGCAAAATCCCTTCCTTCCGTGAGTCTACATTCTAATGGCAAAGCTAATAGAGCTGGACAATAAAAAACAAACACAGATCTTCCTCAGCTTACAAGAGTTATGTCTAGACAAACATATTGTAGCTTGAAAATATCTTAAACAGGAAATGCCTCAAATATACCTAATTTACCAAACATCGCAGTTTAACCCAGCTTACCAGAACACTCATGTTAGCCTACCATTGGGCAAAATCATCTGACAGAAAAGCTGTTTCAAAGTATTAAATATCTCATGTAATTCATTAAATACTATACTAAAAGGGAAACACAGAAAGATTGTCTGGGTACAGAATTGTTGTATGAGGGGAGGTGATTTAATCACTAAGTCATTTCTGACTCTTGCAAGTCCAGGGACTGGCTCCTCTGTCCTTGGGATTTCCCAGGCAAGAAATCCTTGAGTGAGTTGCCATCTCCTTCTCCAGGGTATCTTCCCCACCCAGGGATGGAATCCATGCTGCCTGCACGGCAGGCAGATTCTTTACCACTGAGCCACTAGTTGTAAGTGGGCTGTGCTGGGCTTGGAAGCTCAGTCAAGTCTGATTCTTACAGATCTCTGGGCTGTAGCCCAGCAGGGTTTTCTGTCCATGGGGATTCTTTAGGCAAGAATACTGGAATGGGTTGCCATACCCTCCTCCAGGGATCTTCTTAACCCAGGTTTCTAACCCAGGTCTCCCATATCGCAGTTGGATTCTTTACCATCTAAGCCACCAGGAAAGCTCAAGAATACTAGAGTGAGAAGCCTATCCATTCTTCAGGGTAACTTCTGACCCAGGAATCAAACTGGGGTCTCTGCATTGCAGGCAGATTATTTAGCAGCTGAGCTACTTGGGAAGCCCGGTTGTAAGTGTATTGGTTATTTATCCTGTGACCTGGTGGTTGACTGGGAGCTGAGGCTGCCTCTGTCCATTATCACAAGAAAGTATCTAACCCATGAACAGATCAACATTATAGTTTCTACAGAATATGTATTACTTTTGAACCATGGTAAAGGCAAAAAAAAAAAAAATCATAAGATAGAACCATCATAAGTTTGTGGGGATCACTTGTATATAGAATCCAGAATGGGCTTTCAGGAGAGGTAAAAGTGCCAGGAAGAAAAGTTAAGTGGGATAAGTGTTTCTTTACCACGGAACCATCAGGGAAGCCTAGATAAAGCCTCAATTACCTCATGCAAATGTCTGATTAAACTAACAGATGGCAATATTATGTACCACTATTTTTTCTTCTTGCAGGTCAGGAAGCAACAGGTAGAACCAGACATGGAACAAGAGACTAGTTCCAAATCGGGAAAGGAGTATATCAAGACTGTATATTGTCCCCCTGCTTATTTAAAATATATGCAGAGTACATCATGTGAAATGCCTAGGTGGATGAAGCACAAGCTGGAATCAAAATTGCAGGGGGAGATATCAATAACCTCAGATATGCAAATAACACCATCCTTATGGCAGAAAACAAAGAGGAAGCAAAGAGTTTCTTGATGAAAGTGAAAGAGGAGAGTGAAAAAGCTGGCTTAAAACTCACCCATTCCAAAAATGAAGACCATAGCATCTGGCCCCAATGTTTCATGACAAATAGATGGGGAAACAATGGAAACAGTGATATTCTTTATTTTCTTGGGTTCCAAAATCACTGCAGATGGTGACTGCAGCCACAAAAGTAAAAGACATTGCTCCTCGGAAGAAAAGCTATGACAAACCTAGACACCGTGTTAAAAAGCAGAGACATCACTTTGCCGACAATGATCCATATCAGTTCAGTTCAGTTCAGTTGCTCAGTCGTGTCTGACTCTTTGCGACCACATGGACTGCAGTAGACCATGCCTCCGTATCCCTCACCAACTCCCTGAACTTGCTCAAATTCATATCCATCGAGTCGATGATGCCATCCAAACATCTCATCCTCTGCCATCCTCTTCACCTTTTGTCTTCAATCTTTCCCACCATCAGGGTGTTTTCCAATGAGTTGGCTCTTTGCATCAGGTGGCCAAAGTATTGGACTTCAGCTTCAGCTTCAATTCTTCTAAAGTATATTCAGGACTTATTTCCTTTAAGATTGACTGGTTTGATCTCCTTGCAATCCAAGAGACTCTCAAGAGTCTTCTCCAGCACCACAGTTCAAAAACATCAATTCTTCAGCACTCAACTTTCTTTATGTTCCAACTCTCACATCCCTACATGACTACTGGAAAAACCATAGCTTTGACTAGATGGACCTTTGTCAGCAAAGTAATGTCTCTGCTTTTTAATATGCTGTCTAGGTTGGTCATAGCTCTGTTCCAAGGAGCAAGTGTCTTTCTGTATTCTCAAAGCTATAGTTTTTCCAGTAGTCATGTATGGATATGAAAGTTGGACCATAAAGAATGTTGAGAATCACAGAATTAATGGTTTTGAACTGTGGTGTTGGAGAAGACTCTTGAGAGTGTCTTAAACTGTAAGGATATCAAACCAGTCAATCCCAAAGGAAATCAATCCTGAATATTATTTGGAAGGACTGATGCTGAAGCTGAAGCTCCCATACTTTGGCCACCTGATGTAAAGAACCAGCTCATGAGATAAGACCCTGATGTTGGGAAAGATTGAAGTCAGGAGGAGAAGGAGAAGGGGACAACAGAGGATGAGATGGTTGGATGTCATCAACAATACAATGGACATGAGTTTGAGCAAGCTCCAGGGAATGAAGGATAGGCAAGCCTGACATACTGCAATCCATGGTGTCACAAAGAGTTGGAAACAACTGAACAACTGAACAACAACAAATTATTCTTTCTTTGCCTCCTGAATTTTATTATTAAGAAATCAGAATTTTTTAAATCAATTACCTGTTCTTCAGATTTTTCTCTTCAATTCTCCACATTTCTAAATAAAGCATGCTCAATTTAAACCATCAAACAACAGATTTTGGAATAAATTCCAAAACTTTTACCAAAAGGAATCCAGCATTCAACATGTTTTCCAACCTCCTCAATCCCTATTTCCTTCCATCACATACACATGCTCATCTGTATCAATTCCTTGACATTCACACAGAGACACCTCATGTGCCAAGCCTTTTTTCTCAGGATTTTTTCATTTGCTATTTTTTTTCTTGTCCGGGTGCCTTTTTCCAAATATTCATATGTCTCTCTTCTAATACTCCCATTTTCTCCAGTTCTTTCTGACTTCCATGACTACATATTTAAAGCATCAGTCCTGTCAAGCTCCTTGCTCATGTACTGTCGTGAATATATTTTTCACAACATTTATAGCTACCTGATAATTCATATTCTATTATTACCTGCTCCATTAAAATACACCCTCTCCCAATCCAGAAACATACTCTTCTTTTGTTTTCCTGACCTATCACGTACTGGGCATGCAGTAAATATTTGCTTAATAAAGGAATTAATGAATACATATTAAATTACTTTTGTAACCACTGTGATTATTTCTTCTGTCTTCTGCTGTGGTCTTAAGTATCCATCTTATATCTCCCTGTGTGAATGTCAAATCAGGCTATCAGAACAAATTATCATGCATAACATGGTTTAAATGACAGAAATTTATTTTTCTGTTCTGTTCTGGAGGTAGGAGGTCTGAGATAGTTAGTTCTGGTGAAAGCTCTCCTCTTGACTTAAAGACTACCACCTTACAATGCCCTCACCTGTTGAACAGAGTGGGGTATCTGGCATCTCTTCAATTTCAAGGACACTAATTTTTCAAAAGCCCTATTTTTATGACTTTAATAATATACACCGTCTCGAAATACAGTCATATTAGGGGTTAGAATGCCAACGTTTGGATTTGAGGGGAGGACAAAGTCAGTCCATAGCACCCTTCATATTTAAAATTTCTTAGATTGAAAAAAATCTATTATAATTCTTAATAATCAAAACAAGTTTCCTAGAAAATTACAACACTGATGCACCTCAGCAGAGCAAGTTACAGAATCATTTCAGTGACACCAATGATATATATTTTTTAAAGAACTGAGAATTTGTTACGTTTTTGGCCACCAAAAGCAATGGTGAAAAAAGATTTCCTTCCAAATGGTAATTTAAAGCCAATTTTTTTTAAATCAAAACAACAATTTTTTTATATTATTACCATTTAGTAACAAATTTAACAGAATCTTACCTAAGTAAATTCACAAATTTTTACAGGAAAAAAAAAAAGCAAACAAGAAAAGATTTTTTTTTTTTTTCACAAATACAAGATAAAAAAAATTCAGGTAACTTTTCTTTAGTAAATTGTAGATTTTGTACATTTTCAACCATACAATAATATTTTTATTAAAATTATGGGTAGGGGAAATTCATTCTTTGTAAATCAAATTTTCAGTAGAATAAATATATGGAAATAATTTCTCTAAAATAAAATATAATAAAAGGAAAATATTTTGCATATTTTATTTTGAAATATATCTAAAATTAAGACAAACAGAATAGTTAACTAATATTATTTAACCAACAATAGGTTTGCAATAATATTGAAATAAGGCAAGCTATTTGGAAATGCCTGATTCACAATAGTCTATTTAATGCTGATCCAGTGTAAAAAATCAGCATATTTATTTTCAGCAAAATCCATAAGTAATAGTGTTGAAATGAAAATAGATGTAGCAAATTACAATATATTACAAAAACATTATTACCTTGTGTCTGAGTTGGAAGGCTTTTTCCCCTAATTTAATTGATCTTTTTTCCTATTAAAAAAAGATTCAATTCTGTTAAATTGTTAATCATTTATAGTGGTGAATGTTATGCATACATATTCCTTCAAGTTCAGGTAATAGAAACCTGTATATTTAGTCTGTGTAATTTAACCTTACATAAACTCAAAAATGTCATACCCTTGACACTTAATCATATCAAAATAGTGAGATGTATGTCATGTCTTTTGTGTGGCAAAGGTTTCTACAGGAATACCATGGAGCCATTGTGACATTTTTCTAATCATTAGTCATTTCATTTCTGGGTAGGTAAAGAACACTTGTTAAACATGAACTTTCAAATCATTTTTGGTATTTCAGATTGATTAGGCAACTAGAAAAATGTCTGTAAAGCATCTTTATGTTTATTTCCTACTAATCTCTAAGTTTCTTGTTCATTATATCTTCATTTGGTGTTATTAAAGATTGTGTATATATTGGGGCTTCCCTGATAGCTCAGTTGGTAAAGAATCCGCCTGCAATGCAGGAGACCCCAGTTAGATTCCTGGGTCAGGAAGATCTCCTGGAGAAGGGATAGGCTACCCACTCCAGTGTTCATGTATATGTTGGAAATTAAACTGTAAGTTCTGTGAGTACAGGGAATTTTGGCTACCTGTTCAAATTTTTATCTCCAGGGCAGACACACAACAGGTGCTTATTGAATATTATTGAACAAGTATATAAATGGATATAACCAATCCCATCTCTATCTTTAAACTTTTATGTGTATTTCATAGTATGAGTTTTTTAAGGCATATTCTCTTTACCATTTTATTTCAATAGAACTTAAATTTAAATATCAACATTAATTTTGGGAAACAAGTGGCAGAATTCTATGTCAAGGTTAACTGAGTCAGTAGGATTGTAGTTGGAGAAGATTTGGAAGAGATGATAAATAGTTTTATCTGTACTATGTATTTACTTATACTATGGGGGAAGAAAAGCATAGTTTGCTTATTGACATGTATCAGGTTAGAAAATTTTGCTTTCAAATAACAGAAACTCTATCCAAACAGGCTGGAATAGTTAAGGAAAAAAATTAGCACAGGCATCTGAATAGGTTAAACAAGGCATAATTTGGATGTGCAGTTTACCTGATTCTGTTTATGTTTTGCTTCCAAGATACATAAGTTATCATATTGACAGAATGACTGCCAACAGCTTCAAAGGGCTGCATTCTTCCTTGTTCACTTTTAGGAGAAATTTATGTTTTTCATGCAAAAGAATAAAGGATTTTTCTTACTCAGAAGCCCCCACCCAGTATCTCCTGGGATGGATGTACTTTTGTGTGCCCCGCCATCTACAAACCATGCGCAGGTTCATGGGAAGAAGGTATTGATTGCTTTAAAGCCCATACCTGTAGTTGTAAGGAATGGAGCGAGTCCCAAACTTGGAGTGACCCACAGTTTGAAAAAACAGGATTCTGTGGCTGAAGGAAAGGGATAATGAATGTGAACGACCAAAAGCAGAAGGTGCCAACCAATGCAGCTTGAGTGATATTCATGTCACTTGAGCATTATAAAAATGCAAGCCAGGAATCAAATGACCCTAGCTCCAACAAAGAATTACCAATTTTGCAGTGTGCAATGTCTTTTTTATCTCACGTTTTGCATCTGAAAATGAGGATAATGATAAGATAATAAAATATGTAACAATGTTTTAGTGTGCATTTTAACTTAGTTAATAAATGCAAACTGATTGGTAAATTGCCTGACAAAACAAATGCATAATCGATGTACATAGTGATAGAATAATAATAATAACAGCAATTGTTATCATTGGGTATATGTTCTACAATGGGTATATATTATCTTTATATTTAGCAAAACAAACATAATACCTATCTCTAGAGTATTATTGTCAGGACTGACTACAGTAATAATCAATGTGCTTTTTCCATTATAGAGGTTGTTTTATAGGGTTGTACTCATTTGTTTAGTTGACACTAGACACTTTATTAAAGTTCTTTGAAGACAATGTGTGTGCTGAGTCACTTCGGTCATGTCTGACTCTTTGCTGTCCCATGGATTGTAGCCCACTAGGCTCCTCTTTCCTTGGGATTCTTCAGACAAAAATACTCGACTGGGCTACCATTTCCTTCTCCAGGGGATCTTCCCAACCCAGGGATTGAACCTGTGTCTCCTGCATCTCCCACATTGCAGGCAAATTCTTTACCCACTGAGCCACTAATATCTCTATTGTATTTATCTTTATAACTCCAATTTATAACTACAATGTTTGTTAATAGCAGACCCTGGGCAAATATTAGTTGAAAATGTTGACTTAAAACAAATAGACCATCAGTTATTTCTCCAGCAAAAAATGGGCTTATTTGAGATCAGCAGAGAATTGCAGTTTGGGTCTGCAACAAGGGTGAGCTATCTCAACCACAAATTGGCACTTGCTATGGGTGCTTGCCATCTACCTCTACATGGATTAAATCATGTGCAGCTATAGCTGCTGACTTCCAATATCCCCTGAAGGAGTTCAGGGTAGAGAGTAGAAATGAGGCACTCTGTGCTCCAGGCAACTGGAAGGACAGATTTTCAGATAGTTAGATATTCTCAGAAGCTAATTCTCTCAGTCCAATTCTTTTATCTCCTCATATCTAGAAAAGCACTAAAATATTTCATGGTGACAATTGTTTCTCATGACTTGCAGAAGCTTCATGAGACCAGCAGAAACTTTCTACCAAAAAAAAAAAAAAAGTATTTGATTGCTTGTAATCCCCCTTTACCAGGATCATACATATACTGTCTTTTCCCTTTACCTCTTTGGAACAGTTTATCAGACTTACCTGAGTTGCTGTCTCCCATACCGCAGTCCTCATATTGCCTGAAATAAAACTTATCTCAAAAATCTCACATTGTGCATCTGTTTTTAGTCAATAGCCACATGCTAGTCCCCAGCAAATATGAAGAGGAGAACTCAAAGAGGGGAAGAAGCTGAGAGGGCTAGCTAGTAAACAAAGAGTTCATGGCTCTTCAATGGATGACTTGTGACTGCCTCTCAAATGAGCTTTTTTCTGGGCAAGAAGAGAAGTCTTTCTGCTTCTCACTGAGCTCAGCTATCTATTAGAGCATTAGAGCTCACCCTTCTGGCCTCTCAACTCTATTTTAATTGAAATTTTTGTTTACTAATTTTCACAAAAACAAGAGAAGACAAGAGAAATAAAAGGCAGAGGGGATGAGAGAGAAAGGGTGTTGAAAGAGAGAGATGGGTAAAAGAATTAAAGATCAAGATGATTAGCACAAGGGAGCCGACTCAAAAGTCATGAGAGGTGTCTGTATACATTTTCTGTGCTGTCACACAATGGTGTGTATTTATGTACTCAAGAGGCAAAACTTATAAGAGGCTGAGCAGAAATTTCAGGAAGGCAGGGTGTTAACATGAAAATAACAAACAAACAAAAAAACACCAGCTGCCACAAAAAGCAAAGTAACAAAAAAAGGGCTATCCAACTGTAGAACAGGCAGGTTGTTGCCACACATTGACAGGTCTGGTGAGTGCTTGGGAAAAAAAACATTTATAAAGGAGCTTCATTTATTAGAAAATCCTTGTTTTGCTGACAACTAAGGTGTTCTTTGACTCTGAGATGTGAGACCTTTAACTTGTCATATTTGGAAATGAAATATTGAACACTACTAATCTTTAAGTGCAATACACTACTAATCTCTAAGTGCACTACACTCTCTTTAGCACCAGGACTTTATTTCTGATGCTTATACTCGTATTCACTACTCATCCTGCCGTCACAGCTCAAGTAAAGAGAATTTAAGGCAGGTTTATGAATGTCAACACTGCATATCTGAATGTAATAAAATCACACTTTTAATTTTTATTTAATTAAGATCTTTTTTGAGTAAGAAAAAAATTAAATATAATATTTAAAAACTAAATTGATTTTTTTCATGATGAATCATAATTAGAATTTTTTTAGTAAATACTAGAAGGAATGTATCACAAAATAAACTGCAAAAATGTAGGATACCTCCCGTCTTATTTTTTTTTCTTTTTGAATAAAGGATAGATAATCCAATAGTTCTGCACCCTCTCTCTGTATTTGAGGAACAAAGACTACATTTCACATTTGCTCTACATGAGGCAATGAATAAAAGATCATAGATAAAAGAAAACCAGTAAATCATCATTTGCATTGTATTGATGTTTATTGAGGTATAAAATCCCCTCGAATTTAGATGTGCTACCACATTGTTATGAAGAAGGTGCTTTCTGCAAATAACATGGGATTCAAAACACACACTTATACGTGAGGATTGATCTGAGATGACTGCTATCAGAAATGCACAAGAAAGAAAAAAAAATCTTTGTGTTATATTATACTGTAAGAGATGTAGAATTTTCTCCATTTTAAGCTTTCTAAAAACATTTTATTGTTAAAAATATATATATACTGACAAATAATGGCTAATTTCTAAGAACACTTTTAAACAGTAAAATGTGATACTAAAGTAGGTTAAATTTCTTGATTTATTAAGAAATTAACATATGAATTTAATTTTTTTATTTTTATGAATTGCAATTTATAGAAATAAGTTACTCCCCAATCTATTTTCCAGATGCTGATGTTGAAACTTCAAAAGGAAAAGATAAAAAATTAAATCAGAGTCAGTGAATACAACAGTCATTTAAACATGTACTTAACTAACATATACCAATTTATAAGATTAATATCTGCTAATGCTTTTATTCCAATCCAGTGTAGAAAAGCAGCTTACAATTGATGCATGGCATTGCTACTTTGGTATGTTTAACACTTAAACTATAAAACTTTATTGGGGAAAAAAGAGAGCGACATTGTTAAGCTGAAGTTGAGAGTGAGGTAATGGAAATTTTGAAGGCATTGCTGTGAGTCAAATTATTCGTTGAAGGTTTAGGGAATTGCCAGGCATGAGAATAATTTGTACTGAGTGACAAACAGATGAAGCAAGGAACAGTATAGAGACGTAGACAGGAAAAATAATAATAGAAAAATAATTAAGGATTTCATAAGATCATCGAATGTTAGATTTGGAAGAGGTAATAGAGAAATGTTCTACATTATTTTTATTATTATTAATCACTTTATTGAAGTATCATTTGCTAAAAGTCACATAAGGGTGAAGCTTGATGAACTTTTATAAATGTATGCAACTGTGTTAATTGTCACTAGGATTAAGACAGAGAAATCACATCTCAGAATCCTTCCTACACCCCTTTCAGTCACTAACTTCCCTTAAATGTAACTATTAGTCAAATTCTATTCACCTTAGAATATTTTATCCTGTTTTTAAATTTCATGGTTATATATTACTCAGTAGAATCTTTGAAACTTATTCATGTTTCATATCGTATAATTCATTTATTTTCATTGCTCTATAATAATCTATTTGGGGGCATTTTTCACTGTATGCACATTTTAGAGTATTGAAATTTCAAGCTGCCATATCTAGTACTGATATAAAGATTCTTGTGAATGATACTTCTGGACCTAACATCTTATCTATCTTTGGTATACACCTGTGTGTGCATACGAAATCGCTTGTCATGTCCAACTCTTTGTGACCCTGTGGAAGATAGCCCACCAGGTTCCTCTGTCCATGGGATTCTCCAGGTAAGAATATTGGAATTGGTTGTCATGCCCTCATCCAGGGAATCTTACCAACCCAGGAATTGAGCCCCCATCTCTTATGTCTCCTGAATTGGCAGGCAGGCTGTTTATCACAAGTGCCACCTAAGAAACCCAGCGTAAAACCAGGAGTGGAATTTACCAATCTGAGAAGAGGCAGAGAAATGAATTTTAATTCAAATTAGAACTTATAAACTGTGAGCGCTAATCACATTCTTTATGAAGCAACTGGGTTAACAAAATAAAATATTTCCAGTTAAATGTAAATTTATATTGGTTATCTTTAATTTCTTTATACTTTCATTGAGAGTAAACCAAAGTGGATTTACGCTTTCAGGTGTTAATTATTAAATAAAACTAAGTATCATTATTTTAAGAATATCACTTTGCTTTCTGATCTTATGAAATTAACTGTTTCATCAGGTTTCTCGATCTAAAAGTAAACAACTTATTTAAGGGAAATAGAATTGGTAGATTTAAATAACATGCCTATGTTTGTGGGATTTTCTTCAGTGCTCTTAGTGGAGTATTATGAAATGTTAAAGGCTTCCCCGGTGGCTCAGCAGTAAAAGAATCTGCCTGCAACACAGAACCTGGAGGAGATGTGGATCTGATCCCTGGGATAGGAACATCCCTTGGAGGAGGGCGCGGCAAACCACACCAGTATTCTTGCCAGAAAAATCCCACGGATAGAAGAGCCTGGTAGTATACAGTCCACTGGGTTGCATAGAGTCCAACACAACTGAAGCGATTGAGTATGCATAAAATGCAAAAGTAAAGCTATGTTTAATTTGGCATTAATTATTGAATGCTTATTTAATTTCCATGAATATGTACTTTATCTGAGGACCAATTAAATATGAACACAGAGAGGATAGTTAACCATCAATATTTATCAATTGTTTATGCTACCAGCAGGTTAGCAGTTCCTTTGGTTATGCTATAAACTACTAAGCAAAACTGTTTCCTTAATTTCTGAAGTGTGATTATAAAATGGATTGTAATTGGATTACATTTTAAAGCTAACAATTCATAATATAAAACAAACATCGTTTGTTAGTCACAAGTTATCAGAATGGTATTATATAGCAGATATTAAAGTTTGTCACCAATGTCCTTAAACTCAGAAATTAGAGTAGAACATAATTACTACTTACTGCAATAACTCAGAAAAAAATATGGTATAATGAAGATATCTTGATATCGATCAAAAGAAAATAACACTTAACATTCATTAGTATGGCTATTATAAAAACATACAGAAAATAGCAAGTGTTGGTGAGGATGTGGAGAAAATTGTTTTTCTATTGCTAGTGGGAATATTAAATGGTGCAGCCATAGTGGCAAATAATTTAGTGATTTCTAAAATAATTAATCATGGAATTAACATATGATCCAGCAATTTCACTTCTGGATGTATACTCTCCCCTCCAAATTTAAAGCAACTCCTCAAATAAGTATTTGTATACCCATGTTCATAGCAATATATAATTTACCATATCCAAAAGATGGATGTAAGCCAAGTGTTCATGAATGAATTAATAGATAAAATGGGATATATATATATATATAATTGAATATTATTGTCTTACTAAGAAAAGAAAAACTTCTACAAAATAAATCTTGAAAATATTTAACTAAAAGTAGTAAGTCACAAAAGGACAAATATTGTTTGATTCCACTTATTTAAGGTTACTAGAGTAGTCATATTCATTGAGACAGAAAGTAGAATTATGGTTGGAAAGGGGCTGGAAGAGGGAAAAATAGGGAGTTAGTGTTTAATTGGTACAAAGTGTTATCTGGGGAAGATGAAAGCATTCCAGAGCTGGAATGTAATGATAGCTGTACAACAATGTAAATGTACTTAGTGCCACAGAACTGTACACTTAAAAATGGTTAAAGTGGTAAATTTATGTTATATATATTTTACTACACATTTTACAAAAAGGAAAATAAGTTGAACTTAACTGAAAATAAAGTAATTTGCATTTTATTATAATTAGGGAAGGAAATACTTTAATTTTAAAGGTTTTTGATGTTGCTTAACTAAAATTTGGCCTAATTAATCATATTAAATGCAAGTTGCTTGTGTTAAATGCAAGAAGTAAAATTTATGTACTAGAAAAAATATGATTGTAATAAGTACTACAATAAAGACTGTTTAGCAGTGTATGTAGTTGAACAATTAGGTATTACTTTTTATGTTCAATTCTCAAGGTAGTTATATTTTAATACAAATTATTTTTCCCTTCCCTTTGATGGGAAAGATGTCCATCAAAGTCTTCTTCCACTAAGAAAACGTCCCTATACCTGTCAGGCAGATGCCATTTCAAGCTCTTGCTTATGAAATTATCTTGCCATTCTGGACTGCAGGAATCATATGTCTTTTACAACACGCTTCCATGTACATCAAGTTGTTTAGAAAGGTTGGGATTATTTGCTTGCTTAGTTGGTTGATTTGGTTTTTGTTTTTTTGATCAGTTATATCTTTTCTCACGTCAAGCCTTGGTCTCACACTTCTTTGTAATCTTTTATGTATATGACACAGTTGAAATTTAAAGGAATTGATTGATATATGAATACTTGAATGGCTAAACATTTATCACTAGTGCCACTTGGGAAGCCCTGGAGCTTTTTTGGAAATACCTCTTTATCACACTGAGGAAGATAGCTTTTACGCTTTAGTTTGTTGACAGTTTGTTTCAGCAATGGATTCTAGATGTTGCCAAATGCCTTTTCTGCATCTATTTGAATAATCATGTGATTTTTGAAAATTTGTTAATATCATGAATTACAGTGATTTTTTTTTATTCTGGGATAAATATGCTGGGATAAACTCCTAGTTATTGCACATACTATAATGAGCAAAAAGATTTCCTTGTGAGTGAAATAAAGAGAGAACTGGTAGAAACTCTACAAGAAAATCACTCATTTATTTGGTGACTGATAGATATTTTAGTATCTTAACATGTTATATTCTGAATACAAAACATTTCTGGAGCAGAGGTCAAAATCACTATCACAGGTCTAACCGTAACGGCTGCCCGCCTCCACCTTTCCCGTTTAATAGGTGGTGCTTTAAGAGTCAAGTGGACCCCACATGTGCACAAAAGGGCATGATGCCCAAAGGAAGAGAAACCAAGAGATAAAATCTGACCTCTTATATACATATTTTCCCCCTGTTAAGAGAGAAAAAGAAACTCTCCTTAATGGAAATAAACTCTCTCCAGGAAGAGAAAAGAGAAGTCCCCTAAATTCTATCTCTCTGAAATATAAATACATGACTTTAGGGGGGAAGTAGGTGGAGAGATAAAATCAGTGTCTCCAGATTTACAACTCCTAAAAATATCTTCATGATGCCAGGTTCCAATCCATTCTGATATGTAGAAATACAGCTCTGGGAAGTTCAGTCTGTCCACAGCTGTCATTATCAGTTTAGTCATCTTTTACATTCCAAGCTTATTTGTTAGCCCAAGTTCCCATAAACTCAGAAAACTAGTTATGCAGAAGCATGAGTATTTTCCTTACAGTTCCACAGTGAAGTGAAAGTGAAAGTCACACAGTCATGTCCAACTCTTTGTGACCCCATGGACTATACAGTCCATGGAATTCTCCAGGTCAGAATACTGGAGTGGGTAGCCTTTCCCTTCTCCAGGGGATCTTCCCAACCCAGAGATCAAACCCAGGTCTCCTGCATTGCAGGCAGATTCTTTACCAGCCGAGCCACAAGGGAAGCCCAAGAATACCGGAGTAGGTAGCCTATCCCTTCTCCAGCAGATCTTCCCCACCCAGGAATCAAACCCGGGTCTCCTGCATTGTAGGTGGATTCTTTACCAACTGAACTATCAGGGAAGCCCATGTACTCTTTTGCCAGTCACTAATTCTATTATTGAAAGCACAATATGTTTCCAATAATTTATAAACCAACAACCTTTATAATTTGATTAAATATTGCAAACTTTAAGTTGAACTCCCCTCCCTTTATCACAAAACTTGTTTAGACAGCATAATTCCTTACTATTATTATGTATTTATTTTCAAACACTTGTATATGACACATTTGGTTGAATGGCATAACTCCGTGGCATCTTTGTTCAACTACTTCATGAATATTTGTTGTGTAAGAAAACAAGACATAAAGGTCTTGCTTATCATATCACTGGACAAAATGAAAGTAATTGCCAAGATCATTTTAGTGTAGTATTCCATTTACGTTGAGTGAAATTAATGTTGTTATCTGTAATATATTGCCAAAACAAATTGCAGTTCATATTTACTTTGAAAATTTAGAATGAGGGAGACATATTTTAAGGGTATTTTGTGGGAAATAACTTGCTGGAAAATATATTTTATTGAGTTTATTTAAATTAAAGCACTGCAAACTAACATCTATTCATGCATTAAACATTTTTAGCTTCCAAGTATGTGTCTCACTGTGGTTGTGAGATAGTATAGGAAACCGAACCACCAGTAGTCATATATAATTAGAAAATTCTTCAGATCTGGAGCCTGAAGGCATCTTCATGATTATCTTATGAAACACACCTATTTTACTGATGTGAAACTGAGTTCTCAGAGAAAGTAAGCGATTCAGGTTAAGAAATGATCTTATAGTAATATTTTGAGATTACTTATTAAAACAAGCCAGCATTTCCCCCAGAACTGCTTAAGTGATTTTGATTCATTAATGTGTCTTTAATAGTTTGACTTATATGCATGCAGTAGTTGTATAAAGCAAAAAGCTGTTTTATATCTAAAAGGTTTTCTTTTTTTTTTCTCAACCTTCCAATATTTCTATAGAAATGAAAAGGTGCTTGCTCCTTGGAAGAAAAGCTATGACAAAACTAGACAGCCTGCTAAAAGCAGAGACATGACTTTATCAACATCAGTCCATATAGTCAAAGCTATATTTTTTCCCAGTAGTCATGTATGGATGGGAAAATTGGACTGTAAAGAAGGCTGAGCACCGCAAGAATGGATGCCTTCAAAATGTGGTGTTGGAGAAGACTCTTGAGAGTTCCTTGGACTGTAAGGAGATCAAACCAGTTGATTACAAAGGAAATCAACCCTTACTATTCATTGGAGGGACTGATGCTGAAACTGAAGCTCAATATTTTGGCCACCTGATGCAAAGCACCAACTCATTAGAAAAGATCCTGATGCTGGGAAAGATTGAAGGAAGGAGGACAAGTGGATGACAGGACGAGATGGCTGGATGGCATCACTGACTCAATGGATGTGAATTTGGGCAAACTCTGGGAGATGGTGAAGGACAGGGAAGCTTGATGTGCTGCAGTCCATAGGGTCAAAAAGAGTCAGACACAACTGAGCAACTGAACAACAACAATTTTTATAGAAGCATTTCAGCAGAATTACGCTGGTTTAATGTTTGGTTTGCCAACAATGGGTAGTATTTACATAGGCCACATTTCTCTCCATCCTCACTCCAGAATATTCCTTTTAAGAACCAACATGGTCAGATTTAGAAGTTCCAAGCCAGGCCTCAGGAGAGCCTTGCACTTCTAGACAGTACCTCAATTCATTTCTCACTAGTCTTTAGGGCACCTCCAGCCTCATCATCCCCTGTATGACGTCAGGAAGCAGATTTTTCCTAAAGCACAAACTTTCCGATATTGTTTTCAGTTGTGTGTGTTTCTTTCTGGCTTCTGAAAGAAAGTCCCCATTTCCTGATTAACTTCATCGCAGGATTCAGTTAAGAAATTTATGACAATCAGCGCATACTCTCTCAACGTCAATCAATGTTTTGTGTGTCTTGCATTAGCAGAATCAATGCAGTCTCCCTGTGAGACTACTCAGCTCGCCATCTCTCCAATTCCCAGCTGATGACCAAGTAATTTGATTTTCTGCCAGGAAAGAGTAGCCTAGAACTTAGGCTAAATTTAAACCTTTGTGCTGCTATAATATGAAAAGCCAACTTGTAAAAGGCTTCAGAATATAAAACTACTTTCATTATATTACAAAGCTCATTATTCCTACCTGCTGCCTCTATCTCATGGTTTGCTTTGGGCAATAGCCAAGCTGTCATTTCTTGCCCTTCAGTGGCTGGACAAAGACCCATTTCCTCTGATAAGCTTTTCCCACCAACTTATTTCTTCCTCTCTTAAGGTTCTTCTTTCTGTTTAATTCTTTTTCACTCATAAATCTGTTGATTCATGATTAAATTCTGTTTAATATATTGCCCACAAATCCCTTTTAACTCATGATGAATTTTCTCTCCTGTGCAGTCTCCCTAACTTTCTCTACCTACCTCCTATTCACTGAAATATTCATTCATTCATCAGGAATAATATGCTATGATTATACCCAAAAAATGAATTAAATGAAAGAAAATAAGTGGAGAAATAAACTGGGACACAAAGAGATGAGAAAAGTAAATAGAAGAATAAAATTAAGGCAAAAGTCAATTCAGAAATAACTGTCCAGGATAACCTATACATTTGTTTTTAATGATCTGACTCCTCTTTGAGAATATAAGTAGTTATGTTATTCATGGTCCCTATAAGATAAAAATACTATGACTCAGAAGCTGAATTCTCTCAGTTAGAAATCTGAAAAATAATATATTTTCTATTTGTGCTCACAAAAAGAATAGTTCAGCAAACCACATTTCTACAACATATATTGGGTTATGTATGTAATGTACACAATATACCATGTAAGAATAATTTTAGATACATTTCTATTAATGCAGAAAAATATAACATCACTGAAATTCAGGAAAAAAAATCTAAGAAAGAACCAGAACAAAACATTTCAGTCAAGAAACTCCCAAAACTAAGTCTAATGCAGAAGAAGACGATCAGATCCAGGTGTGGGATGGAAAATACTAGCCATCTACATCCCTTACTGACATCATCTCCATTGTTGATGGTACGCCTCTTTAACTGATTGTTAAATCCTGTCGCCTGGGTTCATAAGTGACCCCAGGGGACCACTTCATAATCAACTGAGCTTGGAATTTGAAAAAAGCCTGGATGCTATTAATTTACACAAGCCATAGATGCTCTGTGTATTCTTCAGGCAATATTTCATAAATACCATTTTTCTTTACTGACCTTGTATATGTAATGAGAGGAAGTGACAAATATCTACAGTGACGCTATTCTAAACTACATTTTCATAAGGATTCAGTCTTATCATTCTTCTCTGTGAATGGAAATAAATTTCTTTTTAAAATGTGGCAGCTTAAATGACAAGACATATGTCTTAGTATAAAGCCACTTCAACACTGCTCTCAGGTGTAATAAAAAAGTACTTCAATTAAATATCTTAAAATCTTAAAAATTTTATTTCTTTCTTTTTTGGTGGGAGAAGTGGGAGGCATTGACTGACAAATTATGAAAGATATATGTAAATACAAAATGCAAAAAGCAATCAAGAATAGCCAAGGGAAATTTAAAGAACAAAAAAAAGAAAGTTGGAAGAATCACATTCTCTACATGAAGACCAATGATAAAGCTATATTAATTAGGTCAGTATAATATTGATAAAAGAATTTAAAAATTGATCAACTGCATAGCATGAAGACTCCAGTACTCACATGTCAGTGATTAATATATGATAAAGATGATGCTGAAGAATAATGAGAAAAGATAATATTTTCAAGAAATGGTGCTAGGTCAATTGACTGTTCACATAGAAAAAATTTAATCTTGACCTCCACCTCAAAATTAAAACAAAAATAATTTCCAGATAAAGTGTGAATCTAAATTAGAAAGTTAAAATATAAAGTTCCTAGTAAAAAAAAATATAAGATAATATCTACCACAACTTGGAGTAGACAAATATCTTTAAAACTGAAGACTAGGCAAAGAAGGGAAAAAATGATAAAATTGACTGCATTCATATTAAGATGTACTCTATTCATTAAAAATATTCTTTAAATTAAGAACTACTTAAAATTCATCATCAAAGAAGTGAAAGGTAAGTTAAAACAGAGAAAATATTTGTTATACATTTCTCTGACAAAAAATACATTCAGAATACTATGTATAAAGGATTCACTCAATTTAATAAGGAAAAGAGAAAATTAAGCTTAAAAATATAAAAGAGTTGAATATACATCTCTCAAAATAGGATACTTAAATAAGCAATAAATATTTTATTCATTAAGAAACTTCATTATTCAGTAAGAAAATGAAAGACCAGTAACAGGCTGTGGACTAGGACACCTAATTTAGGGAAGCACTCACTTTCAGAGTCAAGCAAATGTCAAGTAACAGTTCAGCTCAGTCCCTCAGTCATGGCCAACTGCGAACCCACTGACTGCACCATGCCAGGCTTCCCTGTTAATCACCAACTCCCGGAGCTTGCTCAAACTCATGTCCATCAAATCGGTGACGCCATCCAACCATCTCATCCTCTGTCGTCCCTTTCTCCTCGAGGCTTCAATCTTTCCCAGCATCAGGGTCTTTTCTAATGAGTCATTTCTTCACATCAGGTGACCAAAATATTGGAGCATCAGCTTCAAAATCAGTAATTCCAATGAACATTCAGGACTGATTTCCTTTAGGATTGAATGGTTTGATTTCTTGCAGTCCAAGGGACTCTCAAGAATATTCTTCAACACCACAGTTCAAAAGCATCAATTCTTCAGCAATCAGCTTTCTTCATTGTCCAAATCTCACATCCACGCATGACTAGTGGAAAAACCATAGCTTTGACTAGATGGAATTTTGTGGGTAAAGTAATGTCTCTGCTTTTTAATATGCTGTCTAGGTTGGTCATAGCTTTTCTTCCAAGGAGCAAGTGTCTTTTAATTTTATGGTTGCAATTACTATTTGCAGTGATTTTGGAGCCCAAGAAAATAATTTCTGTCATGGTTTCCATTGTTTCCTCATCTATTTGCCATGAGTGACGGGACTGGATGCCATGAGCTTCGTTTTCTGAAAGCTGAGTTTTAAGCCAGATTTTCACTCTCCTCTTTGACTTTCATCAAAAAGCTCTCTAGTTCCTCTTAGCTTTCTGCCGTAAGGGTGGTGTCATCTGCATATCTGAGGTTAATGATATTTCTCCCGGCAATCTTGATTCCAGTTGTGCTTCATCCAGCCCAGCATTTTGCATGATGAGCTCTGCATATAAGTTAAATAAGGAGGGTAACAATACAAAAAATAATAGTTTCAATTTTGAAACATTTTTTTCTAATCTACTCATGCATATCCTTTGAATCAGCAAGTCTTTGATACATATCCAACAAAAATAAGATTACTATATTCACAAAAGACAAGTGCATGAATATTTATAAGAGCATTATTTGCAAAGTCAGGACACTCAAAATTGTTATCAACATAAAAATGAATAAAAAATTATGATATAGTAATGAAATGGAATACTGTACAATAGTGAGAATTTTGAACTACAACCGCACACAGGAAACATGAAACAAAAGACAGACACAAAGAAATATGTACTGAATTATATATGTGTCAACAAAAGGTGAAGCTAATCTGTAGCCAGGATATTGGTCAACCTTAAAAGGGGATGTTGTTGGAAGGGGCCAGTGTGGTTTCTGAGATGCTGCTAATATTTTGCTTATTAAAAGAGTGCTGATTACATAGATGAGTTCACAGTGTGGGTATTCATTGATTTACACATTTACCTTTAACATACTTTTGCTCACTTGCTCCCTCGTGTCCAACTCTGCAACCACATGAATTGTAGCTCACCAGTCTCCTCTGTCTATGGAATTCTCCAGGCAAGAATATTGGAGTGGGTTGCCATTTCCTCCTCCAAAGATCTTCCTGACCAAGGATCAAACATACTACCTCTTGTATCTTCTGCATTGGCAGGGGGATTCTTTACCACTAGTACCAACTGGGAAACCCATAATGTACTTTATAATTGCATATTCAATTTAAAGAGTATACCAAATAAGTAAGCAAACAAACAATTCATATTAGAAGTGCTTGAAAAGAAACTAAACTAAGAGAATCTCTGAAAGCCTGAGTGTAGTATCTACACAAAAAACCTTAACCAGTAAGTTTTAATATGACTGGAGGCATTCACATGTCATCAAATTGTCTCACATTTTGCACACTTTGACAAGCTTTCATCTACACACTTCTTTTACAGGCATCTCATCATTAAATTTTTAAACTTAGTCCTTCAAACTCTCTAAATATGCTAAGTTGATGATAGACAATCAAGCAGATTAGTAACATAATAAATATCAGTACTGCTCATTCATAGTCATTTTGCTTTTTTCCTAATTACCTACTTTGGTGTCAAAGTTTCCACTTTAAAAATCACAGTCAGATGTTCAGAATGACAAGGAGTAACATCATGCAGGTCAAATTCACTCTAAAATACATGAAGGACAGTTTTACAAAATATGAGAACTGGGGACTTCCCTGGTGCACAGTCCTCAGTGCAGGACACGTGGGTTAGGTCTCTGACAATTTCACATGCTGAGGAGCAACTAAGCCCATGCACCACAAGTACTGAACCTATGCTCTAGAGCCTGAGAGCCACAACCACTTAGTCCGTGTGCTGCAAGTACTGAAGCCCGTGCACCTAGAGCCTGTGCTCCACGACAGGGGAAGCCACTGCAGTGAGAAGCCCATGTGCCATGCAACAAAGAGTGGCCCCTGCTCATCACAACAAGGGAAAGCTTGAGTAAAGCAACCCAGTCCCAGGGGAATAAAAAATAATTTTTAAAAATACAAGAACTGAATAAAATAGACATGTCAGTATAAAATTAGCTGTTTTCTATACAACAGCATGGGACTTAAGCATCCCAAAGAAAGGCAATCCCAAAGAATGCTCAAACTACCGCACAATTGCACTCATCTCACAAGCTAGTAAAGTAAGGCTCAAAATTCTCCAAGCCAGGCTTCAGCAATACATGAACCCTGAACTTCCAGGTGTTCAAGCAGGTTTTAGAAAAAGCAGAAGAACCAGATATCAAGTTGCCAATATCCACTGGATCATCAAAAAAGCAAGAGAGTTTCAGAAAAACATCTATTTCTGCTTTATTGACTATGCCAAAGCCTTTGACTTTGTGGATCACAATAAACTGTGGAAAATTCTGAAAGAGATGGGAATACCAGACCACCTGACCTGCCTCCTGAGAAATCTGCAGGCAGGTCAAGAAGCCACATTTAGAACTGGACATGGAAAAACAGACTGGTTCCAAATCAGGAAAGAAGTATGTCAAGGTTATCTATTGTCACCTTGCTTATTTAACTCATATGCAGAGTACATCACAAGAAATGCTGGGCTGGATGAAGCACAAACTGGAATCAAGATTGCTGGGAGAAATATCAATAACCTCAGATATGCAGATGACACCACCCTTATGGCAAAACCTAAAGAAGAACTAAAGAGCCTCTTGATGAAAGTGAAAAAGGAGAGTGAAAAAGTTGGCTTAAAGCTCAACATTCAGAAAACTAAGAACATGGCATCTGGTCCCATCACTTCATGGCAAATAGATGGGAAAACAGTGGAAACAGTGATAGACTTTATTTTTCTGGGCTCCAAAATCACTGCAGATAGTGATTGCAGCCATGAAACTAAAAGAAGCTTACTCTTTGGAAGAAAAGTTATGACCAACCTAGATAGCATATTAAAAAACAGAGACATTACTTTGCCAACAAAGTCCGTCTAGTCAAGGGTATGACTTTTCCAGTCGTCATGTATGGATGTGAGAGTTGGACTATAAAGAAAGCCGAATGCCGAAAAATTGATGCTTTTGAACTGTGGTGTTGGAGAAGACTCTTGAGAGTCCCTTGGGCTGCAAGGAGATCCAACCAGTCCGTCCTAAAGGAGATCAGTCCTGAGTGTTCATTGGAAGGACTGATGTTGAAGCTGAAACTCCAATATTTTGGCCACCTGATGGGAAAAACTGACTCATTTGAAAAGACCCTGATGCTGGGAAAGATTGAGGGAAGGAGGATAAGGGGACGACTGAGAATGAGTTGGTTGGATGACATCACCAACTCAATGGGCATGAGTTTGGGTAGACTCTGGGAGTCGGTGATGCACAGGGAGGCCTGGTGTGCTGCAGTCCATGGGGTCACAAAGAGTTGAACCCAACTGAGTGAATGAACTGAACTTAACTGAATTGACTCATACTTTGCATAGTATTCAACACAGAAGCATCCTATTGTTTACACATATTTAGATAAAATCCATTTAGAATTAGGGTTATTATCAGGGAGAATTGGCCTTGAAACAGACAAGGTAAACTAGGATCCCAAAATACCATCCTTATTATTGACAAAATAAGTTAAAGGAGATAAATTTTTAAAATGCGAGTATAGGGAAAAGGAGGTACTAAGGCAATGACTACCCTACTCCAGTGTTCTTGCCTGAAGAATTCCATGGACAGTGGAGCCTGGTGGGCTACACTCCATGGGGTCACAAGGAGTCAGACGCAACTGCGTGACTAGCAAGAGGGTTTTTAGAGGTAAAAAATAAAACCAACAGAGTTAGGAAGTCAAAATAAAGGCTCATCCAATCAGGAAACAAAGAATGGAAGAGGTTGATGTTTTATATAAATTACATAAATCAAAGTATGTGTGTTTGGGAAAATCAAGTCCTGTCCCCCTTAACCTAGTTTCCTGGGACATTAATAATCTGTAAATAAGCAGTGTCATGAAGCTTAAGTTATTTTATCTCTTCTACATATTGGAATTGCTTTGATTGATCCAAAGAAGGAAACACGGATTTGTTCAGTTCCTTAGCAATGCTCCTGAGTAGAATTGGGATGCCAATGTTGTAACCCCCTATCACTATCAGAGAAGATTCTCCCTCTTTTTTATGGCAACTAAGAAGATCGAGTCCATTAGGTATAAGGGTAAAGAAAGACTTTGTCAAGATAGACGACAGAGTCTGTGTAAATTAAACAAACCATAAAGTTTTGACCTTGGAGCAAGACTCCAATGAGATAGATTACCTGAACAAAATCAACACTTTAACAGTAGCTCTTCATCACTAGAGAATTATCATGTGACCCAGATTTATCCACTGGTAAATATTCCCACAGTATTTAATGATGTTAAGTGAAACTGTTAGTCACTCAGTCATGCCCAACTCTTCGCAACCCCACGGACTGTAGCCTGCCAGGCTCCTCTGCCCATGGACTTCTTAAGCAAGAATAATGTAGTGGGTTGCCATTTCCTTCTCCAGGGGATTTTTCTGACCTAGGAATCAAAACCAGGTCTCCCGCATTGCAGGCAGATTCTTTACTGTCTAAGTTACCAGGGAAGTTCTCATCCAAATATATTTTCTCATTTGTTTTCTAATAGTTTATACTACATTATAATCAGCTATATATCTAGAAGTTTTGATGGCTAGGATTACTTGTGCCTGTTGTATTCTCTTTATATAACCTATTAAGTGGCACTAGTAGGTGTTAAATAAATATTCATTTAATTGACATTGTGGAATGTTTAAAAATCTTTTATTTGAATAATTTACTATATTCAAATATTGAAAATTTCAAAACAAATCCATTTTCTTGTTAGTTGCCATTTTTTCCCTTTGTATAGGCTATAGTGAAAGAAATAGCCAGTGTTTGTGATAAAATTGCCTATGTTGGAAAGATAAAATTTATTAGGTTTTTATTTTATTCCAGAAAGGGAAGATAAATTTCTATTTACATATTACTTAATGAGTTTGAACTGCTTTCCATTTGACTAACCACATTGACATATATATATATATTTAGTAGAAAATTGTATAGATATTTTAATGTTTATATATGAATATTTATATGCATCACACATATATGTATGCCTTGATGCAGTTGAGTTTCAAATGAAGTGTTTTAATCAATATGTGTGTGCCCAGTCACTTTCAATTCTTTGGGACCCCCAAGGACTATAGCCTGCCACTCTCCTATGTCCATGGCATTCCCCAGGCAAGAATACTGGAATGGGCTACCATTCCCTTCTCTAGGGGATGTGCTTGACCCAGGGATGGAAGCCATGTCTCTGTGTCCTGCGTTGTCAGGCAGATTCTTTATCACTGCACCACGTGGGAAGCCCTTTAACAACAATGCCAGTAACTAAAGTTTCCCTACAACAAAATGACATACCTCAGATCAGGGCCCCCAACTGCTTTGACTTCAATAGCTACTGCTTGCCATTGGGCAGATTACCCGAAGCGGTAAGTAGAGCTAGAAAGAACTGTTTCTGCAATTCATGTGATTTGTGTCATTGCTGAGAGAGGTGTGCTTATCCTTACATTTCTATAGCTAGCTCTGTTCGGCTTGAATTCTCTCCAGTTCTTTGTAAGCAATGTAGCTTTTTCTAGTTCCCTCTGAGAACAGTCTGAAGGGCTTTTTCCTTCCTCGATATGCTAGCCATAGTTGTGGAAAAGCTGCAAAACCATGGCATTCTTAGTACTGATGAGACACATCTCATCTACAATTTTCTGCCTGATAAATTCTCAACATTTCCTATGGGCAAAAACCATAGAAAACTGTGTAAGGGGGAAAATGATTTCACTGTTATTTTATTTTCATCTAGATGGAAAAGTCTTCTCTACCAGCCCATTGATATTCAGACCATTTCAGACCAGAACTCCTTGAGCTAATTATTTTGTTCCTAAGTGAACAATAGATATTATATATATATAGTATGCAGTGAATGGACTGTCCCACAGTTACAGAATATATACTTAACCTATGCTTAATTGTTTTAAATATGTGCTTTATTGCTCAAGAGATTAAGTGTGGTAGGGGGAAGCGTGAAGTTATCCTTAGAGAACCGTGACAATTCTGGCTTAACTCATTGTTCTGTCCATCCAGAGATCAAAGTGCAAGACAGATAAAGTGAATATTTTAAGAGGGAAAATGTTCTGTGATTGGGCATGCCAGCCAGGTAAGCAAACCTCAGATTCTACCTGGTTATATGAAGGAATGGTGATTACATGAACCTCAGGGGTTTTGTTTGTATTCTGATAACACAAGCAGACAGGAGCCGTAGCCTTCTCAATGAGACTCAGTGAATCTCCCAGAGTTGTATGCTAAGAACAACTCTGAGAAGAACATGATATCATATCATTAGCACAAATTCATAATTCCACAAAACCCCATGTTATGCATCTTCCTTTATTGTGGGTCACAAGTAACCTCTTTTGTCTGTGTACACAGCATTTTTTTTAGTTACATAATTCACAGCAGGGAAAGAAGTAACACAATTTACCTGAAAAAGTTAATGGCTTTCTTGGACACCTAATTTAAACCATTCATCTTTCTGGTGGAAACTATGCCTGTAAAGAGTTAGTATAAAAGCTAAAGTTATAGCTCAGAAGTTCAATATGCTTCCAAGAGCACTTAATGCTCAAACCGACTAAAAGTGTTTTTATGGAGATCAATGGGCAATTCACTCCTTTCTTGCATTTTATTTTTCCTATGAAGTGGAGTGGTGGTGCAGTTCCCCATAATATTTAAGACGCATAAAAATCTTGGTTAAAATCTATATACTGATGAAATCTTTCAACAAAATGCATACACTGGGTATAGGTTGATATAGGAGGTTATAAAGGCAGTTGGACATTCGGTGTCTTTTATAGGCCCAAAGCCAAGGAAAATGAATTTTAACTCATTACTGCAAATTCAAAAAGACATATTTAAGAGAGAAGGGAGGGTGACTTTCCTGAAGGGCCCTCACTTGCCAGGAATTCTATTCCTAAGGCACAGCACTCAGATTTTTAGGCTCAGGAATGTGATTGTCGAGGCAACCTGAGTCCCTCAGTCCCCAGAGCATTAAGTCAGACTTGCCACACTCACAAGAGTCTAATTTACAAGACAACCAAGTGAGACCTAATTATTATTAAATAAAACATATAGCTATCAAGAGGAATGAATACTTCTATTTACTGATCAGCATATTCTTTCCCTGTAGGCAAGTTAAATTATAATTATATGATTTCACAGTCAACATGGGAATAAAGCAAGAGCAGTTAATTGGATATTTTATTGCCTAATGTCATCAAGTCCTGAGAGCGTGAAGAATTCGTCTCAACACAGATGCAGCAACAATGGTCAGTCGCTCCTGGATGGAAGCTAGGATTCAGATGGAAAGTCCCTAGCAACATTCCAAAGGAATAGAAATATGAATAAATTGATAGTGTTTAGCATGCTGCATTAGATATGAATATGCATCTATTTAACAAGGTGGGCTACTGTCCATGGGGTCTCAAAGAGTCAGACAAGACTGGACTGACTTATCAAAACACAAAGCCATTTAACTAAAATTGCCAACTGAGAAAGCCAAAGAGGTCAGAAATCTACAGGGACAAAGAAGGAAGAAATCCCTGAGTATACACCAAAAGCGTACAAATTGGGAAGAAATCATATGACAATAAGAAAAATCTAAGAGAAAGACTGTTAGATCAAGAGAAATTGTTTGAGCTGTGAAGATTCAGGGGAGAAGGGAATCCATTCAAATTTTCAACAAGTTTTTAACAAATGCATATTAGGACTGAGTGCTATGTTTACATTCTGGGGTTCATCACTATGACATCCATGTTAGTTGATACTGGTTTAGCTTAGTATCTGTTTCTCAATCCTAGCTTAAAACAAAAACAACAATAATAATATGTATTTTACCCCAAAGCTACTTTTCTCTGTCTGTATGAAACTATCATCAGATGTCCTATCTGCTTCACATTCTATTATTTATTTATTGCCTTTCTTAATAATCCTGTTTTCTGAGTGGATGCACGCTCAGTCACTCAGTTCTGTCCAATTCTTTATGACCCCACGGACTTTAACCTGCCAGCCTGGAATTTTTCAAGAAAGAATACTAAAGCACGTTGCAATTCCTACACCAGGGGATCTTTTCTTATCCAGGAATCGAAAACACATCCCTTGTGTCTCTTGCATTGGCAGGAGGATTCTTTACTGAGGCACCACCCGGGAAGCCCATCTTAGCTTATTACTAATCCTCAACGTGCCATTTTCCTACTGACAACCGATTAAGAACCTAGAGACTGAACTTTCTCTGGAGAACTATCTATGGACCCCACCACTTGGCTTCAAGTCCAGCCTCTCCTTGTCCATTCTAAGTAATGGGGTAATATTCAGCAGCCCCAAGATGTGCTCCAGATGGGCGAGTATGGCATTAGCACAGTAATTCATTGAGGAAACTTTTTTTTTTTCCTGTATGAATGGACAGACAGAGCCATTTGCAACACTCCATCTAGAGTAACTTGGCTTTAAATTTTCTATTATATTACCTTAGGGTCCATCAAAGCTCTAAGGTAATATAATAGCAAAATGATAAAAAGAACAATAATTCTTCTGAGGTCACTGGGACCTCAGAGGTTGCTGTGCGTGCTGCAATATTTGTGCTTCCTACATTTAAAGTCCCTTTGGTAATATTCTCTAGTGAGCTAAGACCTACTGTTTCCTATTTACTAACACCACAGTTGTCTCGTCAAAATAATGTGTATCATTTTACTCACAAAACCAAATTAGCATTAATTCATCATCAGGAGAGTTTCTGATTGATACATAGAGAAATGTAAGGGTTGATTTTTTTTCATTTGTAATTCGTGCAAATTCATCATGTTCAAACTCTTGCTTCACTGGGTAATATGAAATAACATTAAGAACCAAGGGTCTATAACAAAATTTTCCAGACACTCTACATTTAAGGTTGTTTATATTGAATGGTAGGGATTTCTGCCATATTTTAAAATTAAATTACTATTCTTATGCTTGAAGTCATTTGGCAGTAGACACAAGGTATATGTTTTCTATTATAGATTTTCTTTCCTAAGTTACTGTGTAGGTAGAAACATTTCATAGAGAGATTTTATCTATATTACATAAGAGTAAAGTTACTTTAAATTGATTAGGTAGGCTGTATAACATCTCATCAACTCTACCAACTAACAGAATTTATTTAGTGCCGATTTCCTTAGACTGTTTGAACATTTTGTTCAGATTTTGAATGTTTCAATAGTTTTCAGTGCTGAGTTGCAGAAATGTTTCTGAGTGTGTAGTTGACTTTTGCTGTTTCTGGCCTCCAGACTTCCATGACCCATTCATGGCAACACCTAATTTCCTTCTTGAACATCATCTTTTCCATACCATGAACACTATAGTAGTGGAAACATAAAGCAAGATGTTGTTTTCTTTCATTGTGGAAGGGAATGAAATGCCTGGAAGCTGCTGACATCTGATTCCTTCTGTAAATATCAACCTCCAGTTGAATTTCAAGCATCCCAGTGGTGGCTCTTGGGTGACTAGCTTTCTGCATGATGATCTTCTGTCTGTTCCAGGCCTGGTTCTCAATTTTTATTTTCAGTGGTGGTTGTTAACCTTTTATGCAATCTTATCCTTCCACTTTTTTGTTTGTCAGTTAGGGTCATTCTGCAAGGTCATACTTGCAACTAGAGTACCCTGAATCATGTAGTGGAAAGTTCAAGAGCAGAGTTTGATATTGCAATTTTTATTTATTACATATTTTGAGTCTAGTTTAGAGATAAAGAACATAGTTAGATGCTAAGGTGTCTGAACTCCATCCCAAAATGTTTAACTTTTTTCCTTCCCTTCTTAGTGTTTCAACAGACTCAAAGTTGAAAACAGTAATTCCCAAGCACATAAAGGAAGATGCTAGATCATCAATGCAGTCAATGTCAAATCACTGTGGTAGAAATTCTTGCATTACACAGTATGTACCTCCAAGCTATTCATAGGAGTTGACAAACTTGGAGAGTGGGGACTATTTTGGAGAGAATTGTCAGTGTATTGTGAATTAAACACACATATACACACACAATGGGTGGTAATTTTTTCCTCTATTGCCTCAGGCAAAGTAAAACATTAGATTCATTTCTTGTAGAGCTTAATAAATGCTATCTGAAGTTTGGGGGAGGAAAAGACCCTAAATATAAATTTAAAATGTATATATATTGGAAATTCAAAAGTGGGTAATTAACTTTTATACATTCATTTCAGAGAATACTGTTTAGTTATTTAAGAGATGCCACATAATCATTTATACTGAAATCTCCATAAAATATTTGTAAATAAAAATCAACTATCAACTATTTTGCTGGATATTCATAATGCATGTATACAAATCATTTTTTAGCAAAATCATAGAAGATAATAAACAAAGATGATAGTGCAAGTTGTCTCAATGTTTTTCTCAATTAATTTATACTTGTTTTAATTTTGTTTAGCCAAAGTTTTAGCTTTTCTATATAAAAGATTTTATCTGTGAAAATACATATGCTTATTTTTAAGGCATTTGACAGTTTAAAAAATATGTAAAATTTTAAAATAGTCAATATGCTTATAGCAGCAGCCCCAAAGTATAACAGAAAAAGCAGAGAAATGATTGACGTTTTCTTAATCTCAATCTGAAACACAGGTTCTGAGAAATAAAATCACAATTACTGTGTTTGTGAAACTTTGGTGTTTAAGCAGCCTAGGTTTGGTTTATGCTTCTTTTTCTAACAGTATTTCCCTATCACAGTCTCTCTGGGTCCCAGATTCCTTATGTGTAAAATGGACATATTAAGGATGACTGCCTTATAGACCTGCTGTGGGCATTGACCAATGAACATAAAGAGTTAGCCCAGTGCCCATGACAAGATCATCCAAAAATATGATGATAGTGATGACTCTGCTTTGATGACAATGCTCACTAACTTTGCTTTATGAAAACATGGTAATATAGATCCCCAGATCAATTCCAAGATGTAATCTGGTCTTCTCTCTCCAGGATTCAAAATATCTTCTATTACAATCATTTGAACCAGAGGTACTTCATGACAATCCCCCCTAGAATCACTTTAAAGTACTTACAGTGAAGGGTGAATAGATTGATCTAAGAGTTGGATCAGTTTTATAGTTTTTCATGTTGTTTTTATTAACCAGAAATATGTTACTTGTATTAGGAAAAAGACCTCTATGAATGAATATGTTTGGGCAAACTCCTTGGTGTTTTATTTTTCTTTTTCATTACAAGGCTCCTGAATGTTATTAATAATTTAATGTAAGGCTAATGTGAGGCACTAAATCACAAAATCACTACAAATGGTGATTGCAGTCATGAAATTAAAAGACACTTACTCTTGGAAGGAAAGTTATGACCAACCTAGATAGCATATTGAAAAGCAGAGACATTACTCTGCCAACAAAGGTCCGTCTAGTCAAGGCTATTGTTTTGCCAGTGGTCATGTATGGATGTGACAGTTGGACTATAAAGAAAGCTGAGCACCAAACAATTGATGCTTTTGAACTGTGGTGTTGGAGAAGACCCTTGAGAGTCCCTTGGACTGCAAGGAGATCCATCCCATCCATCCTAAAGATCAGTCCTGGGTGTTCATTGGAAGGACTGATGCTGAAGCTGAAACTCCAATACTTTGGCCACTTCATGCAAAGAGTTCACTCACTGGAAAAGACCCTGATGCTGGGAGGGATTGAGAGCAGGAGGAGAAGGGGACGACAGAGGATGAGATGGTTGGATGGCATCACTGACTCCGTGGACATGAGTTTGGGTAAATTCCGGGAGTTGGTGATGGACAGGGAGGCCACGACTGAGCCACTGAACTGAACTGAATATAAGGCACATGTGTCCATGAGGAGAAATTAATTCTTCAGCTTTTCCCAAACTTAGTTTTTTAGAAACCATCTGAAAGGAGTATGGAATGCACTAGCCTAAAGTTTCACTTAAGTGTTTTACAAATTTTAGTTTTAACAGTAATAAATCTCATCCCTCAATAACTACTTGGGACTTCTAAGAATGCATTTCCACAATATAATCCTAAGTGATTAAAATATTTGGTAGCTTTGAAATATATTTGCAGATATACCAGGTCCAGGTCCTTTCTATCCTCAGAAGAGAAAAAAATGAAAAGAATGGACATATAGTTTATACTGAATTAATGTCTAAAAATGGCTAAAATGAATTCTGCAATAAACTCCTAAAAATCAGGCAATTTATTCCATTAAAATATTTGTCAAAAAATTTTTTAAAGAAATTGTTGATCTTAATGAATTAGTTACTCACTACCTATTTTGAAAAGAATCATGTGACCCTGGCTAGAATTAAATAGGTCATAATCCACTTTATGCCTTTTGATTTTCTGAACTGGAAACTCTATATCACTGAATGAAAACCCCTAAAAAGTTAAAGCTATTAAAATATCACATTTAACTTCTTTCACTTTCTAAAGTATATTGATTTGTATCATGTTTCCTTAGAGATACAGATCATCTTGTTAATATTTTCTGTTTATTCTTGAAGATTGTTTGACATGTATCCAGTTTGCTGCTTTTCCCTAGATACAAACAGCAAGAGTACCAGTTAGGCTGGTGTTTCTTGAGAGGCAGGCAATGCTTCATGACGAACTGGAATAAAATGAGCTGAGCTCACCAGGATACATCACTGGATCTGGCCTCTGCTACATTCAAAATTAAACTGAAGCACAATAACCACAGCTTCCCTGGTGGTTTAGAGGTAAAAAATCTATCTGCCAATGCCTGCCAATGGAGGAGACATGGGTTTGATCCCTGGGTGGGGAAGATACCCTAGAGGAGGAAATGGTAACCCACCCCAGTATTCTTGCCTGGGAAATCCCATGGACAGAAGAACCTGTCAGGCTACAGTCCATGGGGTGGCAAAGAGTTGGAAATGACTGTGCAACTGACATGGATTCACAGCAGTGATAACACAGGTCAAGTCTCAGATCCCATGTGGCTCCATCATGTTTTATCCAGGGAGACGGATAATAAACAAATGAAATGTAATCATGTATCAATTACTGGTGAGTCCTGTGCCAAAAGTCATAGTGGAATAAAGGACTGGAGTTTGAAAGAAGATTTTTTTCAGGAGAATTAATTCCTATTTGTCTACTTTTCCAGATTCTGATTTGAGACTCTTGGTAACTACAGACAAATCATAAGTACTTCACACTTCCAAAGTCTTTTACAGAAACTGTCAGTTGGTCCCCTCTTTTCTTATGAAAAATACGTAATCAAGATATGAGCTGTGGGGCAGAGTTCCCAGTGCTACACAGCTGATTCTTATTAGTTATCCACTTTATATATATATATATGTCAATCACAATCTCCCCATTTATTCCCCACTCATCCTCCCCTGATAACTGGAAGTTTCTCTCCTACACCCATGACTCCACTTCTGGTTTTTAAATAAGTTAATTTGTACCCTTTTTTAAAAAGATTGCCCATAGAAGAGATATCATATGATACTTGCCTTTCAAAATACTCTGTAATGGCATATAAGGGTAAAGAATTAAAGAAAAAAAAGGATATATATATATATATATATATTTTTTTTTTTTAAGTGTTCTAGAGTTTCCTTTCAGCGTGTTTACTTCTTTGCCTATAAAAATATTTTATATCATTTTTAAGGGCAAACTATAAGAAATATTTATGTTCAGAAAAGAAATTCACCTATAGGAATTCAGGTTTAATTTTAAAAACAGGTTAACAATCACATAAGGAAAACCAGTGATTTCTCCAGGTATCTTTTGAAAATTAACGAAGACAAATCAGCTCTGGAAAAAAAAAAGACATAAGCTCTGGTAATCCTTTTAAAAAATAAATCTATTTTTAGAATAGCTTTAAGTTCAGAGGGTAAAATCTCTGCCTGCAATGCTGGAGACCCAGGTTTGATCCCTGGGTCGGGAAGATCCCCTGGAGAAGGCAACCCTCTCCAGTATTCTTGCCTGGAAAATCCCATGGACCGAGGAGCCTGGTAGGCTATAGTCCATGGGATGGCAAATAGTTGGACATGACTGAGAGACTTCACTTTCACTTTCACTTTTAGGTTCACAGCAAAACTGAACAGAAAGTACCAAGAATTACCATATATCTCCTGCTCCCACTCTTGCACAAACTCCCCATTAGCATCTTTTACCAGAATGGTGCAATTTGTTATAACTGATGAATTTGTATTGACATACAATTATCACTCAGAGTCCATAGTTTACACAGGGTTCCCTCTTGGTGTTATACATTCTATGGTTGTTGACAAATATATGACATTCATTCACCATTATACTATCATACAGAATAGTTTTGCTGCCCTAAAAATGCTCTATACTCAGTCTATTCATCCTTCATTTCCCCCAGCCCTTCGAAACCACTGATCTTTTTACCGTCTACATAGCTTCACCTTTTAAGAATGTTATGTAGCTGAAATCATACACTATGAAGTCTTTTCAGATTGGTATCTTTCACTTAAAAATATGCACTTAAATTTCCTTGAGATCTTGTCATAGGTATATAGCTCTTTTCTTTTTAGCACTCAATACTATTTCATTGTCTGAATGTAACAAAATTTATTCATTCACCTACTGAAGGACATCTTTATTGCTTCCAAGTTTTGGAATTATGAATAAAGCTACTGTAAATATCTGTGTGCAGGTTTTTCTGTGGATATAAATTTTCAACTTCTTTGGGTGAATATCAAGGAGTGCATTTGCTGGATTGTATAATAAGAGTATGGTTAGTTTTATAAAAACTGTCAAAAAAAAAAAACTGTCAAAATGTCTTCCTCAGTGACTGTACCACTTCTTAAGTGGCATACTATTCATTCTCTTCAGCAAAGAATGAGGCTTCTTATGTATCCCATGATCACCAGCTTTGATACTGTCAGTGTTTGGGGGTTTGCCATCCTGATAGCATGCATTAACAGTAAGTATCCCACTGTTTTTTAACCTTGGTGATTATCTAATGACATATAAGACTGAACAGCCTTTCATATATTTATCTATTGTCTGTATATCCTCCCTGGTGATATGTTTGTTTAGATCATTTGCCAAATTTTTTTTTCATTGTAGTTTGTTTTCTTACTGTTGAGTTTGAAGAGTGCTTTATACATTTTGGATACCAGTTCTTTATCAGATGTGTCTTTTAAAATGTTTTCCCCCATCTGAGGTTTACCTTCTAATTCTCTTGACAGTACCTTTCACAGACTAGTTTGTTATTGTTGTCATTTGTTTGTTTTGTTTGTTTTAGTAATGTCTGGCTTGTCAAATAATTCTTCATTAATCATGCATTTGGCGTTTTATTTAAGAAGTCATTCCCTATGCCCAAAGCTGTCTAGATTTCACCCTGTGTTATCTTTTATAGCATTGCATTTTACATTTAGGCCTATGATCTAGTCCTGAGCGAAATTTTGTAAAGGATATAAGGTCTATGTTGAGATTTGGTCTCAGCTTTTTTGCATGTAAATGTCCAGTTGGTCTAGAACAACTGTTGAAAAAACTATCATTTCTATATAAGTATTTTTTACCAAAGACTGTTGGCTATATTTGTGTGGGTCTATTTCTAGGCTTTCTATTCTGTTTCATTGATCTATTTTCTATTCTGTTGTTAGTATTACACTGTCTTGATTACTGTAGCTTCCTAGTAAATCCTGAAGTCATGTAAAGATTTTTCTTAATTGAATGATCAGTTGAATCTGTCTTGAGAGGTGACCTTTGAAAAAATGAAAAAGGCAAACCATGTAAATATTTTAAGGACAAATATTTCAGGCAAAGGAAAATGCATGTGCAAATATTCTGAAGAGAATCATCTTTGATTTCTTCAAAGAAAGGTAAGGTTACCTGGGAATCTGGAAAAGTGATCCTTAGGAAGAGTGAAAAGGAGCTAACAGGAATAGCTGCAAGCGTTAGTCAAGTAGGACAATATAAGCCCTGTTAAGGGCCCTAGACTTTATTTTAAAGATAACAGAACCCAGTAGAGGATTTGAGTATGCAGTGAGTGATATGATCCCATTTATATTTTTAAATAATTATCTGACTGCTTATGGAGAACAAATATTTTGCTTTGTGTGGGACCAAAATTAAAGTAGAGACAGCATTTACGGTACCCTTGCTATAGTCTAGCACCAAAATAACAGGACCACAGATCAGAATGGCAGCCATGGATGTTTGAGGAAGTGATTACATTCTAGGTGTATTCTGAATAGAATAAAGAAGAGTTGAATGTCAGAAGATGAGATATGAAAAGCAAGACACTGATAATTTTCATCTGAACACTTGATGAATGTAGATGCCATTGAATTAAATGGGACATATTTATGGAAGAGCAAGTTTGGTTTAATAAAAAAAATGAGGTCTTATTTTGCCCATGTTAAGTTTAATAGCTTATGAGAAATCCAAGTGGAAATGTCAAGTAAGCATAGATATCGAGGGTATTATGAAGACACACATTATAGAGTCATCAGTGCATGGGCAATATTTAAAGCAGATAAGAGTCTGGCTCTACCAATCCACAATTTGAAAGAAATAAGCAGTTAATCCCACCAATATTTCTTCAACTTAAAAAATCAGCAATTCAGTAGACTAACAGCTTATTATCAATCCATTACAAATGCTGTGGGGTAGTTACATATCCCACATCAGAACTCAGATTCCTAGTTAAACATTTGCTGTCCTGTGAACATAGCCTTCATTCTTCGAAATGCAACCTAACATTCCATCACACACTTAATACCTGTGATTTTATGTTTATCTTTGTTTTATCAGTTTTGTGACCCTTAAGAAAGATCAGTGGCTCAGTGGTAAAGAATCTTCCTACAGTGCAGGAGACGTGGACTTGATTCATGGGTTGAGAAGATGCCCTGAAGGAAGGCATGGCAACCCACTCCAGTAATCTTGCCAGGAAAAGTCCATGGACACAAAAGCCTGGCGGGCTACAGTCCATGAAGTCACAAAAGAGTTGAACACAACTGAAGTGATTGAGCACATGCGAAAGATAAGGAGCAGAGCGGTCATGTGAAGAAACAACATGGACCCCAAGTTGGAATTAATACTGCAGGTGGAAATGAGGGCATGAATTCAAGAAATGTTATAAAGGCAAAACTAAAAACACAGTTTATTTTAGCTTCCTAAGACTACTAGAGGGAGAAGGAAATGGCAACCCACTCCAGTATTCTTGCCTAGAGAATCCCGTGAACAGAGGAGCCTGGTGGGCTGCTGTCCGTAGGGTCGCACAGAGTCAGACACGACTGAAGCGACTTAGCATGCATGCATGCATTGGAGAAGGAAGTGGCAACCCACTCCAGTGTTCTTGCCTGGAGAATCCCAGGGGCAGAGGAGCCTGGTGGGCTGCCATCTGTGGGGTCGCACAGAGGCGGACACGACTGAAGCGACTTAGCAGCAGCAGCAGCATGACTGCTAGACCAAATCACCGTGAACTCACTGGCATAAAGTACAAATTTATTCTCACACGTTTCTAGAGGCAAGAAGTCTGAAATCAAGATGCCAACAGGACCACCCTATCATCAAAAGTTCAAAGGAAAATTCTTCATTTTTTTCTTGCTAGATTGCAGTGATTCCTGGCAATCATACGCTGAAAATGTCCTATCCTTGCTTCCTTCACATGGCCTTCATCTTTGTATGTGTGCCTTCTGCATCTCTGGATCTTTCTCTCCCTTAAGGCAATAAATCATTGAAGTTAGGTCCACTGTCATCCATTATGACCTCCTCTTAACTTGATTACATCTGTAAAGACACTATTTTCAAATAAAATCACATTTACAAATACTAGAGATTCAAATTTCAAAACATCTTTTGGAGGGGAGAAGGTTTAAGGCAGCTGAATGTGGGAGGTGAAGCAGAAAAGACAGGGGACAAGTGGGGAGGAGACATGTATTATTCCCAGGGTTCTATCTAAGGAGAGGCTAGTTGGTGTCAGACAAGAAGCCTTGGAAGGGTGAGAGATAATCCCAAACGTGTGTGCTTGTAAGAAGTTCAAGCTCACATATCTGTAAGTGCCAGCTATATATATCTGAAGCTTGGTAGACTGCAAGACAATGAATAGCATCATTAACATATTGGTAGTAGTGGAAACCATGTGATTAATAAATAACTGAGACAAATTAATCATAACTAATGTGCATTAAGCACTTACTATATGCCAACCACTGTACCAAGTGCTTAGTGTATATTAACTAATACAACCCTCCACAACCTTATAATTTGGTACAATTACCCCCAATTCACAGATTTGGAAACTGAGTCACAGAATGATTAAATAAACTAGTAATTTAAGGAGGCAGGATCCAATTCCAAGCTGTTTGAGTCCACATGAACAAAAACTTCTTTAGAAGTCTCTTGACTTGTCAAAAGATAGCAAACAGAAGCAGAGATAAACACAACCCCATACATAAAGTCATTGACAAAATGATAGATTTTAGGCTGAAATGAGATTCTTCTACACTGAAGAATTTTTTCTCATTTTCATAATTTTAAAGGACAGAAGTATAGCCAATTGGTGGTGATTACATAAGTCTAACAAAATTCAGTTCAGTTCAGTCGCTCAGTCGTGTATGACTTTTCGCGATACCATGAATTGCAGCACGCCAGGCCTCCCTGTCCATCACCAACACCCAGAGTTTACTCAAACTCATGTCCATCGAGTCGGTGATGCCATCCAGCCATCTCATCTTCTGTTGTCCCCTTCTCCTCCTGCCCCCAAACCCTCCCAGCATCAGGGTCTTTTCCAGTGAGTGAACTCTTTGCATGAAGTGGCCAAAGTACTGGAGTTTCAGATTCAGCATCAGTCCTTCCAATGAACACCCAGGACTGATCTCCTTTAGGATGGATTGGCTGGATCTCCTTGCAGTCCAAGGGGCTCTCAAGAGTCTTTTCCAACATCACAGTTCAAAAGCATCAATTCTTCAGTGCTCAGCTTTCTTCACAGTTCAACTCTCACATCCATACATGACCACTGGAAAAACCATAGCCTTGACCAGATGGACCTTTGTTGGCAAAATAATATCTCTGCTTTTTAATATGCTATCTAGTTTGGTCATAGCTTTCCTTCCAAGGAGTAAGTGTCTTTTAATTTCATGACTGCAATCATCATCTGCAGTGATTTTGGAGCCCCCCAAAAATAAAGTCTGACACTGTTTCCACTCTTTCCCTATTTCCCATGATGTGATGGGATCAGATGCCATGATCTTAGTTTTTGAATGTTGAGCTTTAAGCCAACTTTTTCATTCTCCTCTTTCACTTTCATCAAGAGGCTTTTTAGTTCATCTTCACTTTCTGCCATAAGGGTGGTGTCATCTGCATATATGAGGTTACTGATATTTCTCCTGGCAATCTTGATTCCAGCCTGTGCTTCCTCCAGCCCAGCATTTCTCATGATGTACTCTGCATATAAGTTAAATAAGCAGGGTGACAATATACAACCTTGACTTGCTCCTTTCCCTATTTGGAACCAATCTGTTGGTCCATGTCCAGTTCTAACTGTTGCTTCCTGACCTGCATAAAGGTTTCTCAAGAGGCAAGTCAGGTGGTCTGGTATTCCCATCTCTTTCAGAATTTTCCACAGTTTATCATGATCCACACAGTCAAAGGCTTTGGCATAGTCAATAAAGCAGAAATAGATGTTTCTCTGGAACTCTCTTGCTTTTTTGATGATCCAGTGGATGTTGGCAAATGAAATATCATGTCAACAACAAAATCATCCCTTTACCCTTAAGACACTGAACACTCAGGGTATTTTTAAGGGATATTATAATGTTGAAATTATGCTGGGAAGATTTTTGAAGATTGCTATAAAAAAATATAAAAGTACACGATCATTAAGATGCATTCCAACTATGAAATTCCATAAGATATTACATCTTGTTTAGTTGGTTGTTTTTTGTTTTGTTTTGTTTAAAATCTTATGGCTGTGCCATTTGACATCTGTAATCTGAGTTCCCCACTCAGAGATCAAATCCAAGCCCCCTCCAGGAGAAGTGTCAATCTTATACACTGGATCTCCAGGGAAAAAATCCTGATATTAAGATTTTTTGTTCCTTTTAAGAGTGACAACATGAATAATTACTGAATGAATAAATATGAAAGTACAATATGACATACTATACAATAAACCTGTTATTTTAAATATAACTATATCCCTGAAGAAGGCAAAGGCTACCCACTCCAGTATCCTGGTCTAGAGAATTCCATGGACCATGTAGTCCATGGGGTCACAAAGAGTCAGACACAACTGAGAGACTTTCACTTTTCATGCACACAAAAATGATCATATAAAAATGCAAACAGATTATCTCTGAGTTATGGTATTATATTTGATTGAAAATATTGTTTTTCACTTTTCAGTAGTTATCCAAATTAACTAGTTTTGAAGACAGATTTTAAGAAGATGTGATCTTAAACAGAAATACTTATTGCTAAGAATACAAGGCTCAAAAAGTTGTTGCAATATAAGAATAAAAAATTTTGTATTGACACAATTGTATTCAAAAAGCTTCCTGATACTGTTTACAGAGGATAAATTAAGGCCACAGTATTTTTTAGGCCTAGAACTATTATCTGTTTGCATATCCAGTTCTGCAACTGATGAATGTGTGAGAAATATTTAAGGAGAATTTTTCCCCAGATATACTATTATTGCTGAGTGGGAAGCAGTGACTTGTCTTTAAAAAATACATTGTGTGGTGGAAATTGCTTATTCAAACTTATATATTTCATTGAAAACTTGATGTTAGATTTGGGAATTCCAGACTACAGAATATCATTAACAAATAAACAAAAAGACTGGAAAATTTTTTCTGAAGCCTTGATGTGTGTGCAAAAACCACTGTGAACTATGGAATTGAATATAATCAGCTTTACTAGGAGAAATAAGATCCAAAATTTGTAATAAAAGATTTTATCTGGTCAAGGAGGCTTATTTTATGAAGAGTGCCTTTAATAACATTAGTTTTATTTAACTATCAAATCTAACTCTAAATTAGATGATGCCTGGTGGTTATCATATTAGCTATTAGTAATAAATAACACTGAATCACAGATGAAAGTACTTCAATTTGTAAACAGTTTCTTTTTTTTTTTTTTAACAGTGAACAAGGGATTTGTATGTGTGTGTGTGTGTGTAATGAAGTTAAGAGAGAGATTGGTGACCTGAACTTTGTATAGATCAGGAAGATTTATCTTCTCTTTCAAATCTATCTTATAGAAAACTAAATGAAAACAAGCTCAGCTTTTAAACCCACTGATCAGAGACATCCTATAAGCAAGCATTATAAATTATTATGTGCATACCATACATTTCCACAGTTTATATAGTCTTACTCAAGCAAAATACCAGATCTGATTATATATGTTATATGGAATCATAAATCAATGTTAAATAGAATCAACATTACTGGTTATCTCAGCTACGTTTATATAAATTCTAGTAGTATCTGTAGTTACACATTGTTTCTGATCCACTTAATTTGAGAATCTGTATTTGAAAATATGCAGTTGACAGTATGAAAGATAATGGAAGATAGCGATTATATTTCATTAGACTGTACAATAGAAATGGAAATTTAGTCTTATGAAGTAAATAGACCATTATCATTAAAATTATATCTTTTTTTATGAAACAGTTGTATTAAAGTAGATAACCAAGCTACACAGGTTCCTTGTTTAAAATTTCCGGTGGTCTGTATTTTGGCTAATTTCATTATAATTCTCATTCTGCATTATTATTCCAAGGCAGTAAGACTGGATAATTAAGTTAACTGTGACTTTGCAAGTGATTTTCAGATTTTTTGAGAACATGTGCTTCTCTCCATCCTCTAATTTATTCAAACTTTGACCTGGCAAGTTTTCCCCCCACCCAATTAACCTAAGGATCAATTTCACAGAATAATAACATTTTAATAAAACTGAATAGCATAGTATGGATTATCATAAATGAATTCCAACATTCTTTTGATTATAAATATTACTGAACACCTGGAGATGCAGATTTGAAATAGCAGGACACCAGCCAAATCCTGCTCATCTTTTTCAACAGTCAATTTACAATTAGGTCTTGTCAGTCATTTGAGGAGTCCAATTTTTGTTCATCAAGGCACAGCTTTTCCTTAACACCACCAAGACAACTGGATCCTTTTCCAATGAGAGATCATTTTTGTCTGTCTGCAACAGATACTTGTCTATTTCAGTTTAATCACATAAGAGTCAGTTTTCCCACATAGCAAGAGGGTCCAGAGATGATAATAAAGTGGCTTCTTTTATCCATGGGATCCAGGCTCTTTCTAGATCTCTACGCAAACATCCTTAACCCAAGACTTTCATCCAGCTATTCAAAAGTTGACTTCTTTACATCCAGATAGAGCATCCATGTTCCAGGTAGTTAAAAGGGCGAAAGGCAAAGGACAAAAGGATAAGGGCAAGATGAGTTGTCAGTTTTCTTTTAAAAACACACACACAAAAGCAAAATCAATACAAAGAAACCTTTTGAGGAAAGCTCACCTTGATACTTCCAATTACCTCTCAATGGCACCCTGAGCTGTGAGACAGGCTTGACTGTGAGTGCATACAACTGGGAACACTGACCCTCAAAACAAATCACAGCTCTCTTAGAAAGGGCAAATGGGAAAATAAATATTAGGCAGCTGAGAGAGTCTGTTATAGAGCCCAGGGCTGATTGATTCAAGAATTCCTCAACTTAAATTCTGCCTGAGAGTGGCATGAATTTTTCTACCTTTAACCTACCTTCCGAATATCAGTTACTTTGTTGCTGTTGTTCAGTTGCCTAGTCATGTCCAACTCCTTGCAACCCCATGGACTGCAGATTGCCAGGCTTCCCAGTCCCTCACCATCTCCCAGAGTTTGCCCAAGTTCATGTCTATTAAATTGGTGAGGCCATCCAACCATCTCACCTTCTGATGCTATCTTCTTCTTGTGCCTTCAGCCAGTCAGTTCAGTCATTCAGTCATGTCCAGCTCTTTGCGACCCCATGGACTGCAGTACACCAGGCCTCCCTGTCCATCACCAACTCCTGGAGTTTACTCAAACTCATGTGCATTGAGTCGGTGATGCCATCCACCCACCTCATCTGCTGCTGTCCCCTTCTTTTTCCACCTTCAATCTTTCCCAGCATCAGGGTCTTTTCTGACAGTGAGTCAGTTCTTCTTACCAGGTGGCCAGAGTATTGGAATTTCAGCTTCAGCATCAGACCTTCCAATGAACACCCAAGACTGATCTCCTTTAGGATGGACTGGTTGGATCTCCTTGCAGTCCAAGCAACTCTCAAGAGTCTTCTCCAACACCACAGTTCAAAAGCAATCACTGCTAATCCAAAATGTGTAGACTTCCCAGGTGGCTCAGTGGTAAAGAAAGAATCTGACAGCAATGCAGGAGATGTGGATTAGATCCCTGGATCAAGAAGACCCCTTTTCCCTGGAGAAAGAAATGGCAACCCACTCCAGTATTCTTGCCTGGGAAATCTCATAGACAGAGGAGCCTGGTGGGCTACAGTTCACGGGATCGCAAAAAGTCAGACATGACAATCCAAAGTGGTGCTTTGAAAGTAGGCCTGGAAATTATGTCTCCTCTTTATTCCACTGACCTGCCAATTGCCCGGTTCCAGTGATTTCAGCACACACTAAAGCTAAGCTCTTCCCAGCATGGCTATATCTGCTGCTTTAGAAAATCAATTCACTTCCAAAATGTTGATCTGTAACCCGTCTCAGATTACTGTCTCCTGTCCTTTCACACTCCAATTCCCTAATTCTCACTGGACACAATCTCTGCCTTCTTCATGATTTGTTGACTTTCACACAATTCCCAAGTTTGGTGAACAACAGTTTCCTTCCATTTGCTGAGTTTCTTCTGCTGTTCTCATATCCCCATGTCACTGACCTGGCAATCCAGTTTTATCACTGCACTTGCTTATTTTCCAAGTCTCTCTCCCATGGACTTTCTACAGAATGAGTCCATATATATTTTGCTCTATCCCAAGCTAGCAGAGGTGATGGAATTCCAGTTGAGCTATTTCAAATCCTAAAAGATGATGCTGTGAAAGTGCTGCACTCAATATGCCAAAATTTGGAAAACTCAGCAGTGGCCACAGGACTGGAAAAGTAAGTTTTAATTCCTATCACAATGAAAGGCAATGCCAAAGAATGTTCAGACTACCACACAATTGCACTCATCTCACATGCTAGCAAAGAATTGCTCAAAATTCTCCAAGACAGACTTCAAAAGTATGTGAACTGAGAACTGCCAGATGTTCAAGCAGGATTTAGAAAAAGCAGAGGAACCAGAGATCAAATTGTCAACATCTGCCGGACGATAGAAAAAGCTTCTGCTTCATTGACTAAGCCAAAGACTTTGAATATGTGGATCACAACAAACTGTGGAAAATACTTAAAGAGATGGACATGCCAGACCACCTGATCTGCCTCCTGAGAAACCTGTATGCAGGTCAAGAAGCAACAGCTAGAACTGGACATGGAACAACAGACTGGTTCCTAATTGGGAAAGGAGTATGTCAAGGCTGTATATTTCACTCCACTAATTTAACTTATATGCAGAGAACATCATTGGAAATGTTGGGCTGGATGAAGCACAAGCTGGCATCAAGATTGCCAGGAGAAATACCAACAACCTCAGATATGCAGATGATACCACTCTTATGGCAGAAAGCGAAGAGGAACTAGAAAGCTTCTTGATGAAAGTCAAAGAAGAGCATGAAAAACTGGCTTAAATCTCAACTTTCAAAAAAAGAAGCTCATAGAATCTGGTCCCATCACTTCATGACAAATAGACGAGGAAACAATGGAAACTGTGACAGAATTTGTTTTCTTGGGCTCCAAAATCACTGCAGATGGTGACTGCAGTCATGAAATTAAAAGATGCTTGCTCCTTGGAAGAAAAGCTGTGACAAACCTAGACAGCATATTAAAAAGCAGAGACATTACTTTGCCAACAGAGGTCCATCTAGTCAAAGCTATGATTTTTCCAGTAGTCATGTATGGATGTGAGCGTTGGACTATAATGAAAGCTGAGTGCTGAAGAATTGATGCTTTTGAACTGTGGTGTTGGAGATGACTTTTGACAGTACCTTGGATTGCAAGGAGATCAGACCAGTCAATCCTAAAGGAAATCAATCCTGAATATTAACTGGAAGGACTGATGCTGAAGCTGAAGCTCCAATACTTTGGCCACCTCATGTGAAGAACTGACTCATTTGAAGACTCTGATGCTGGGAAAGATTGAGGGCAGGAAAAGAAGGGGATGACAGAGGATGAGATGGGTGGATGGCATCACTGACTCAATGGACATGAGTTTAAGGAAGCTCCAGGAGTTGGTGATGGACAAGGGAGTCTGGTGTGCTGCAGTCCATGGTGTCACAAAGAGTCAGACACGACTGCGTGACTGAACTGAGAGTTGATTTAAAATCTTGTGTTAATTCCAGATGTACAACAACGTGATTCAGTTGTATGTATATGCATGTGCTCAGTCACTCTGTCCTTTCTGGCTCTTTACAGCCCAATGAAATGTAGCCTGCGAGTCTTGCCTTTTCATGGCTTTCTCCAGACCAGAATACTGATGTGTGTTACCATTTCCTTCTCCAGGAGTTCTTCACCCAGGCATAGAACTTTGGTGTCCTGTGTATCACATTGGCAGGCAGAGTCTACTAAGGAAACATTTTTTAAATGCTGAAAATTAGGTAGTTTACTCATTTCTCACAGGTAAAAAGTGATCGATTTCTCAACAAAATCATAAGCAAAGAACTCAGAATGAAAAATAAACCTTTTGGCAAATAAGCATGACTAGGACTCTAGAAGATGAAAACCTTGATACAGTTACTCGGTGCTAGGGAATTTATACTCACTAGATCTGCCCTGTTAATATAGGCTGCCAGCCAGCATTTCCATGAACTTTTTGTTACGGTGAACTTTTTATTGCAGTGGTACATGCAGGAGGGATTTGACCTGTATTTGTCCCAAGAATTCTTTTCCAGAATATAACTCACTTTGACAAGGCAGTTAGATACACAGGTATATTTTAAATATATACCTCCAGGCTTCATGATCCTATGCCATGCAAAATTACAACCACTGATAGGAATATTTGTTTGGCTTCTAAACTAAATAAGTTTAGAAATGTTCTTAGTAACTGTATCAAAATAATTAATAATTAGTATTCATAATAGATAGTGCTTATTGGATCTGATACCAAAAATCTGAATTCAAGATTTCCCTCTTGGTACAAATGTCATTTGAAAAAAATGAGTGCGTGTGTGTCTGTGTGTGTGTGTGTTATAAATTCTGAGTATTTACTTTTTATGATGCTTGTGAAGTAAGACCACAAGGCTATTTAATTTTATTATCTTTCAGTGATAAATTTGGACATAACAAGAAAAAGAGTTTTCAAATATAATTCCTGTAATATTGTGTTTAAGATTCTAGTAAAGTTTGACACTGTGTGAAAGTGTTAGTCTGACAGTCTTGCCCAAATCTTTGCCACCCTGTGGCCTGTCCATGGAATTCTCTAGGTGACAATACTAGAGTGAGTTGCCATTTCCTTCTCCAGGAGAACTTCTCGACCCAGAGATTGAACCGGGATCTCCTGCACTGCAGACAGATTCCTTACAGTCTGAACTACCATTAAGTAATATGAAATCTGAATAGATTATATTCTCAATAAGAGAGATAAGTTTTTAGTTAAGCACTTACTGATTACCACCAATTATGTACAAGGTGCTCTTCTAGATGCTCTTTTTGCTTGGGCCTGATGAGATGTTAAAGACATGTATGTATGTGTAGATGTACATATATAGACTTCACACTTGTCATGCCTTAAGTTTGTGCTTATGTTACTCAAGTATGTGTTGGATCTGTCTTGAAACTGGCAATGGACTTTTCATCTCAGTTAAAACTTCTGAGTTTTAAAACTTCAGCAGCATTTCACACAAGAAATTGATTCTCCTTGTCCTCCCCATTTCCTATCCCTCCTCCACCCTCTACACAACATTCTTTTTGCCAATGTGAGAAATGGTGAAAGACCACTATATTCCGATCCTTATGCCCTTTGAAAAGAATCTGGTATCATAACAATCACTAGTAATTTAGCCAGATACTCTCTACTTTGCTCTTTCAGATACATGTTAGGTTGCCTTCCTTCCCTTGGGCTCTTCTTAACCTTGGAGTTAAGTTTAACCTTGTAACTGATTTTGGCCAATCAAATGTGAGAAGTCCTATTAGTTACCATAGAAAGTTTTTAAAGCTAACATGTTTTCTTCATTCTCTTTCTCTGGCAACAGTGAGGAACTGGCATGTCCTCAGTCTGGGTTGTTTACGGACCACAATGAGAAGGGTCTCCTGCCAATCGGCATAGACATAGGGCATAAATGAGAAATCAACCTTAATCATTTTAAACCATCAGGACTTTCAGATGCTAATACTGCATCATACTTTTAACCTATCCTGACCAATACATGTGGGAAAGTAGACTTCTGAGATTAAACTGCCATCTAAAACCCAGATAAATAATCACAGTGAATTATTACTTTAAGATCTGGATTCTTTGTATTTATTCCTCCATTCAGGAAACATTGGAGTGTCCTGATGATATTGATCACTTTGCTAGACCTTGGGGTACAGTGATGAATGAGGTGTGGTCTTTGACCTCAAGGGTCTTGCATTCCAGAACACATTTCTGACATGTAATTGGATAAATCACAGGAAATCAGTCCCATGCACTTGAATTGGCTGTGTAGTTGGTCAGTCACTTTATGGGAACCTTGACTATAATAGTAGTATCCTAAGCTGAGAAAAAGATGTGTGCAAAAAGAGAAGTTATAAGAAATTATTTAGGTTATGTTTAAAAGCTCACTATAGCTGAGAAACATGTCAAAATATTAACAAAATCATATGTACACAGAGAAAACAAGAATTGAAATTATTTTTGTGTATATATATATATATATATATATATATATATATATATATATATATATATATATATAATTTTTCCCCCTTACTTTGAGACAGTGAAACAGCAAAATATTTGGAGGTTGCACTAAGCTCCGTTGGGATCATTCAGAGTTATGGCTTACATTGAGGCAGTATTTCTGCAAAACAAATTTGAAAACATCTTTTTTCTGATTCTATTTAATTTATTTCAGAGAAATCTGGATCCATATGGTTGAACAACTTTACAGTTCGTTAAATTTAATAATTTTGAATGTATGATATGTGGTCATTTATTTTCCATTCAGTTGTGAAATATAATGAAGTTGCACAATGCTTTCATCATAAAATTATTTATTATCCTATATTTCCACTAACAAAATCCATATAGGAATTGTTTTTGATACCAGGTAGCTATTGGTTGGGGAAATGAATTTTCTTAAAAAAGGTTTCAAGAAAAGTTCTAATATATTCATTAGCTAGCTCTATTAGATTTAAAGTTTTACTTCTTTTCTATCTAACCTGTATTTTTAGCAAGTAAATAAAAATGCAGTAAGTATATTTTCACTTCTTTCACATACAGAACCCTCAGTCATGTCATCTGAAATTTCTGTTGTTGTTATTACTCTTTTAGAAAATCTTAATTTGTTGGTTTCTTAAATTCTTGCCGCTTCTAACAGACAATTAAACTATACAACCAGAAGAGTGTGTTAAGACTAATTTCTGGCATCTGTCCAATTTTGCTTTTCCTATGTTAGAAAATTTAAGCTTTGTTATTTTATTTTAGAAATACAGTAGGAAATAGGACACTGTAGCACAGTGTATAAAATTGCACATTATATAAAAATTGTGGTGGAGGCACACATTGAATCAAGTCTAGAAAAAGCTGTGGTCAACTTCCCTTTCCTCTGCAATCTTGGCAATATGTTATAAACTTCTCACGGGTGATATTAAACCTTGTGCTCTGGGTGTCTTTGTGATTGCCACTTCTCTTTATATCTGAGAAGATATTCTGGTTCCTAGTTATTAGTTTCATTTGAAATTATGAACTTGGTCCATATGCTGAATTTTATGCCATTGTCATCGTTGACATGAAACTCTGTATAGTCTTGATTTTCTTTATATATAGGTCACTAGCTCTTACCAGTCAGCCTTTCTTAAAAACATTTCATTTCTCCTACCTACTTATTCTATATTCATTTGGCCCGTTTGTTCCACCTCAAGTATTTTTTAATACTCTTCATTTCCAAGAACATTTTACAATTGACCTCACTTTGGGAGACCTGGATTGGATCCCTGGGTTGGGAAGATCCCTGGAGAAGGGAAGGGCTACCCACTTGAATATTCCGGCCTGGAGAATTCCATAGACTATAGTCCATGGGGTTGAAAAGAGTCGGGCATGACTGAGCAACTTTCACTTACTTGGATATAAAGATAATAGACTCTTAGTACTGGCTTAAAAGAAAAATCTCTTGGTGTTAATCTAGTGTTTCCCAAACTTCAATGTACATACAAACCAATGTGAGTTTTGTTAAAATGCAGATTCTACAAACCTAACAAGCTCTCTGGTGATGCCTCTGCTGTTGTTCTAAGACCACGTCTTTGAGTAGCAAGGTGTGAATCCATTGATATCTGACATCATCTGGGAAAAATATAATCAATTATTCAAACTCTTTACTGAATATAAACTATAACAGAAACATCAAGCATTTCTCTATGCCAGACTCAGGTGATAAACTGGAAAGCAGAAAAAAAAATCTAGGTTTTCACATTCATGGGATTTAAAATCTGGTGGAGAAAATAGAAAATAAGTGAATGACAATATAAATATTAAAAAAATTTTGATAAGAACAATAAGGAAAATAAACATGAAGCATTCTGTGGAGTAAATGCGGAATACTGGTCATATGGGATGTTCAGGGAAGAACTGTGGAAGTGGCAATTAAACAGTGAGTGGAAAAAGTGAAGAAACCAGTTTTCTGAAGTGTAAGAAAACAGCCTCCAGAGCAATCATTCAGTTCAACGTCTTTTAGAGAGTTTGAGATGTTAGAAAGGCAACCCATACAGTTAAAGTCAAGTAAGTATTTGGAGGAGAACTAGGCTGGAGACAGACTCTGCAGTATCCTTTAGATTTTGGAGATTTTTTTCTTAATTCTAAAATCAATAAAAATTCACTAAAGGAGCATTTGTTTATTTAAATTAGAAATGGACACAAGAACTTCTCTGATGATCCAGTGGCTAAGACTCTGTGCTCCCAATGCCTGGGTTCAATCCCTCTCAGATAACTAGATTCCACATGCCTCAACTAAAGGATTCCACATGCTGCAACAAAGATGGAAGATCCTTCACACCATAACTTCATGCCAGGGCAGCCAAATAAATGAGCAAATAAAATAAATATTTAAATATATATATATATGTATATGTATAATTGACATTTCAAATCTTTTAAATTCTTTATAAAAGAATGGACGCATCTTCGTTATTTGGAGAACACGAGGGTAAGAGCAAAGGTGGGGGTGAGGACCTCATTGAGAAAGGAGATTCAGGTAGCTATGCATTGGTAGTAGCAGTAGTAGCAGCAGCGGGGTAATTGAGATAAAAAATGGTGTAATCAGGGATCTGACACTGAGCCCAGGGAGAACAAGAGTTGGAGGTATATTTCTGAGATAGGACAAACTTCTGATGAAAAGGGCAATAGAGAAGTGACCCACATGTTGGCTTGAGGAATAAATTGTCTAACAACATGTTTTATTGATGTGTGGAACCTAGGACTAAAACAGGCTTACAGAGTAAAGGTATCATTTCAGTTGTGGACGTGTTGACGTGTGATGATAGTAGCCATCCAGGTATACAAGTCTGGAGCTCAGGGATGGTTCTGAGCTGTTGATAGAAACATAGAAATCAGTAACCATGGGGGCATTGTGTCTCAGGGAGAAGGCATAGAAGAGAGACAGAATATCCAGCCCTAAAGTACTCAAAATTTAAATGTTCAGACACATCTTAGATATCTCTTGTAAACACAGGAGAAAACTGATTTTGTTCTTTGATAGAACAGACGCAGAACTTCTTTTTTAATAAAAGGAAAAACAAAGAATAAGGGGCATAAGTACAGGTGGGTGTGCTGGTTTAACGGAGGATGTCAGCTCTCTGGTGGTATCTATCTGTAAGATACCAAAGCACTTTTACAAGCCAGATTCATTTAGCTGAGTAAAAAGGAGCAGGGAGCTGTAAGGATAACAGATGAGTGGCTAAGGGAATGGGATAGCTGTGTTCTACCCCATGGACTGTAGCCTAACAGGCTCCTCCATCCATGGGATTTTCCAGGCAAGAATACTGGAGTGGGTTGCCATTTCCTTCTCCAGGGAATCTTCCCGACCCAGGGATTGAACCTGGGTCTCCCTGGTGGCTCAGAGATTAAAGCATCTGCCGGCAATGCGGGAGACCCAGGTTCGATCCCTGTGTCGGGAAGATTCCCTGGAGAAGGAAATGGCAACCCACTCCAGTATTCTTGCCTGGAGAATCCCACAGACAGAGGAGCCTGGTGGGCTACAGTTCACGGGGTCGCAAAGAGTGGGACACTACTGAGCGACTTAACTAATTAACTAACTCCTGCATTGTAGGCAGGCACTTTACACTTCCCAAGCCACCACGGAAGATCGATGCTGGTAAATATGCAGGTAAATAATTTTTTTCTTAAAAGGAGTATCATTTACATTTAGATCTGCAAATTGTCTGGAGTTAATTGCTTCTTGTTTGATTTCAAATCGGAGCCAATTTGTATTATTTTGCATATAGAAATCCAGGTATAATAACTCCACATCATTTGTTCCAATTACCACCCTTTACCCACTAAACTGTAGTGTCATTTTGTCAATTAGCTGTTAATTTTATATATGTGGGCCTGTTTCTGGATCCTCTATTCTATTGGTCAGTTGAGAGCCTTTGATTTCTTCAGCAAGGTTTTCATTCTACATAATGAAGACTCAAGTAAAAGCTGTTGGTAAACTCTTAAAACTACCAGGACTTCTATTGAGGTTGAATGTCAATATTTACATATGAAATTGGATTCTCACCCATGATGTTCTCCATATTGAATGTGAAGTAAATAGATACAACTAAAGTGGTATGATAAAACACGTCCATGTAAACAAACCTTTTAAGCTAAAAAGCAATATGTGAAAATCATCAATTACAGAAATAACAAGTATGGTTACTAATCCTTTAAATATCCCATTGCAAATGCACAAACAGAAATAGCAGAAATAAGACTTTTTCAAACAAAGGGATCACCAAAGTAAATATCTATTAACTCACCAAAATGTTGAGTTTAAAGCAGCAACTTATGATACATATTTTATATAAACTTTCTAATACAAAAAACCAGCAAGTCCTTGTTTGTTTTTAAGTTATGCAACAAGGATAATCCTTTATTATTCTCTTACATCTGGAAACATGTCAAATGTTACTTAAGTAATTCTAGCTGTAATACAAAGGCATTTGTATTGACATAGTGCCCTGAGGTGCTCTGATGATTTCATGTATGATTTGTTCTTTGAAATGTTGACTGTTTCCCTTCATGCTTAAATTTTATTTCGATTCATTTTTATCTTCATAACTTTTTTCTGCAGAGTATATTGCATTAAAGATCTGGCATGAACACTAAGAGATAAAGTCCTATAAAATCAAATGAAGACTATCCTGGACATTTTTGCTTTGGTTTCATTTGTTTTAAAAGGGGGTGGGTAGAGAATCACAGTACAGCTACAACAAACATTTAGTTCAAAAACATGATTGAATTAAATGGAACATTTATATGAGATGGAGAGATCAAATCCCTTGACAAGATGAAGTAGAGTTGTTTTCTGTTTAGTCTACTTTGCTAGAGAGTAGATTTAAAGGGCAATAGAACTTTATGACAATTCATCTCCTCAAAGATTCTGGCCCTAAAGCAAATGCAGTTTCTCATATAGTCTCTATTTCTATTACTCCACTTCCCATTTCAGTGTTGTATTAGAAAATTACACTCAAATCACTGGTCTCAAAATGTTAACTGTGTTTTTTAAGCCTCATTTTAATTTCACTTTGGGCAAGAACTTTTCTTCAGCTTTATTTTTAAAATAAAATTAACCCTGACAGTAAACCCTGTTAACATAAGTTCCAATGCCCAGTATACAGTGAGGCCAAACAAATGAAAATGTCAGAATTTGGAGCAGACAAAAGTTTACTGCAGAGTCATGCAAGGACACGAGTGGCTCATACCCTAAAAAGTCCAGAACTCCCCAAAGGGTTTCTACGAAGCACTTTTAAAAGCCAGGACTTAGGAGCATTGAAGGGTGAGTTCCCAGGATCTGTGATCAGCCTGTGCCTGATTCTGACTGGCTGATGGTGAGGTAGCAGCAGTGTCACGGGGGTTAACATCATCAGTTCTTAGGTTCCAGGAGGCCTGGGGCTATGTGTTTGTGGTCATCAAGAAGTTAGCATCTTCTATTTGTTGGAAAAGGGAAGGATTTTACATCTGCAAAACCACTTTTTTATTATCTAGGTACTTCAGAGAGGAGCTAAAGCAGAGAAGAAGATGGAAGGCTTGTCCTCAGCCCCCTTACCCCAAGTTTCCATGGGACCCTGCCGGGTTACATTACAAACCAAGGGTAAAACTCACAGCTTTTATATTTGGCCTCCCCATTCTCTAAATGGGGCTTCACAGGTGACTCAGTGGCAAAGAATCCACCTGCAATGCAGGAGACATATTCTATCCCTGGCTCAGGAAGATCCCCTGGGGGAAGAAATAGCAACCTGCTCCAGTATTCTTGGAAAAGACCCTGATGCTGGGAAAGGTTGAAGGCAGGAGGAGAAGGGGGAAACAGAGGATGAGATGGTTGGATGGTATCACTGACTCGATGGACATGAGTTTGAGTCAACTCGGGGAGATAGTAAAAGACAGGGAAGCCTAGTGCAATGCAGTCCATGGGGTTGCAAAGAGTTGGACACAACTAAGCAACTGAGCAACAAAAAAGCTAGTGTTCTTTCTGGGATAATCCCAAGAACAGAGGAGCCTGGTGGGCTACAGTCCACAGGGTCACAAAAGAGGTGGACATGACTGGGCAACAAACCAATAGCAACAACTTTCTAAGCACCAAATTTCTTTCTTCTTGAATCAGAGACTACATACTGAATATGTTTAAAACACAGCCGAGTGCCATATTTCTCTACAAGAAAATATTTTAGCAATAAATTTGAAATGTGTGCAATCCAATGAAGAAGGATAAAGAAAAAGAACAGATAATGATGTTCTATTTCATATTAACATAAGCTTGCATATGTTAAAGGCATGAACCCTCAAGTCACTTCAATCAGACATTCTGAACAGGAGTATTATTCAAAAACATTAAAAAGGAGAATGTATTAGCAGTGTTTGTGACCCACAGATGTCACTTGATGTTTTGTCTCATAAATGGGGACCTGGGAGCTGGGCATCGTACTGACCACACCCAGTCCCCAGGGTGACCCTTTCATTCACTTCGATAGAAACTGAAATCATCACAAACCCTGAGTTTGTAGCTTCCTAGATAGCTAAGAAAGCTTATTTTTGATGGTATGAAGAGAGCAAAACTCCAACATTTCTCCTTTATTTCAGAAAGAAGAAATGCATTTAAATTTGAGCCTCCAGACAAAATACCACTCTGATGGTTTAATTTTATGTCAGATTGTCTAGTCTGTGGTGCACAGTTCTTTGTCAAACACCAGTCTGGATGTTGCTCTGAGGCATTGTTGATATAATTAACATTTAAATCAGTTGATTTTGACTAAAGCAGATTAACTTCCATAAATTAATCTCATTCAATCAGATCAGTTGAAGGCCTTAAGAGCAAAAAGTGAGGTTTCTAGAAGATATCCTCCTCAATATTGCAGCATTAACTCTTATCTGAGTTTCTAGCCCATGGCTTGCCCTACAAACTTCATAACTGCCAGTACCCATGATCCTGTGTGACAATAAATCTCTAAAATCATTCTAGATATGACTTCTGCAATTGGCAAAAATACTGTGTGTATGAATCTCAGCTTAACTACAGGAATTCACAGAATAAATGTTTTTGAAAAAAATATGTGCAACAATAGCAAAGTGGCAGTTATGCAACTTTTTAGTCTTTTATTTGACTTGCTTTTTCCTGCCAGGCCCCTAACCAGCCAGCCAGGCAATTTTCAACTTTCTGTGTTTGTATTGTTGCTATGCAGTCGCTCAGTGCTGTCCAACTCTTTGCAACCCCATGGGCTGCAGCTCGCCAGGCTTCCCTGTCCTTCACTCTCTCCCAGAGTTTGCTCAAGCTCATGTCCATTGAGTTAGTATTGTCATCCAACCATCTCATCCTCTGTTGCCCTTTCTCTTGACTTCAGTCTTTCCCAGCATAAGCTTATAAGTTTATACATATTCTAAACTCAAGCCATTTCTCCTTCCACATAGAGTAGATAGCCAGGTGGGCCACTTGAAACTCTTGAGGTTTTGCTCTTATGTTGTCTGTTAAGGCTATTTTTGAGTGGGGATGCACTGCAGCTGACAGCCCTTTTTTGGATTGCTTCCTCATATTGAACTTACCCACCCATGAACTAATGTATGCATTTTTTTTTTCATTTTATGCCATGTATCCAGAAACCTCCAGAGATCAATGTGTGTTAGCAGAGGGAGGGATGCTGATAAAACCATGGTGTTTTCCTGGGAATCTGGAATAACTGCACATGTAGCTTGTTTGTGCAGTCTAATCAGGATCTTATGCTTGATCTCATATCTATCACTTTCAACTTACGATGGATGACCACTGTGCCCACTTCACTTATGTCTTCTTAGACCAGAACAACCCAGCATGTTATTACATTTCCAGGTACGTGATCACTCAGCACCCTATGTTCAAGCATTTTGTCTCTATAAGAGCTCAGTTAAACCCCGTAAGCCATCTTTCAAAGGCATGTATTTCTCTGCTGCAGATAGAATGGCCTTGCTCCAGTGACTCAAGAGTACCTGTTGCATTTTTTCTGGTTGCACCTACTCTCAATTGTATACCATACCTTTCTTCATCCCTGACCCCAGATATTACAAGATTTGCAGACTGTATGGTCCACATGGTGGAACTGTGTGTTTTGCATCCTGGGTTTCCTCCTTACTGCTTAGGCCCAGCTCAAAGCTAGGAGTCTTCTACATCATGCATAAAGACAAGAACAGTATCCCAAGTTATGGAATATATTATTTTCAGACCTCAAAAATGTCTACCAGGCTTTGAGTTTTCCTATTTGTGTAGAGAATACAAGTGACATCAATCCTATTTGTGTAGAGAATACAAGTGACATCAATTTCTGCTTTACTTTAGAGAAGATGTTCTGGCATGTCCTGGGTACCCACACTCCTAACACTTCACTGAAATGGCAGATACTGCATCTTTATAAGATTTGTTTCCCACCTTTAGACTTGAACCTCCAAGATACTGGCTGCTCCTTGTTCCTGCCTGATTGGCATGATGCCATTGGTATAATGGATCTATAGATTTTTCTGTAGAATATCCAGATGGTTGGGATATCCAGATGGTCAAGATCTCTTTGCATTACAACATGGCAGAGGATGGGAGGGTTAACTTAGCTCTGGGGGAAAATAAAAATGTATGTTTTTGTGAATGTGAATTTTTTTATGATTTTCTTTCCTGATTGGAATATAAAAGAATGCATTTATTTATTCAACAATCACACATCATACACCTGAGGCCATATTAACCTGCTCAAGCTAAGGTGCCACATCTGTTACAGCAGCTGTGATCAAGGCTCCTAGAAGTTTTAGGTTTCAGTAACCCTCAGTCATTCTCCAGGATCCTTAATGCCTCTAAGGCCAGAATGAGGTTTTAAAAGAAAATATCATAGGGGCCATAATCCTTGCATCTTTAAAAAAAAATGGGGGATAGGAATTGTTATCTATCATTCCCCCTCTTCCAATGTAATATTGCTTTTATTTATTATCTTGTCAAGAGACTAGTTCAGAGATTCCCACTGCTTTTCCCCATGATGATGCAATGTGGGAATTACTCCAGTTGACAAGTGTGTCCATTCCAGTTATATTCAGGGGTCAGTGAAATAATCACCAGGAAAATCTACAGAGACACTGAAAATGAGACAAGCCAGGAGTCCACTTATTTCTGGTCTCTATATACACTCTAAGTGAGGAGACATGATGATGTTTTGGGTCCCCAGGTTTCAATGTCTACCCAACAGTAAATTGGATGGGAATTCTTTTCTCATTGTAAAACTGCTTAAGGTAATGCCATGGATCTTCTGGGGGAAGAACAAGGAAACACTTTACAGTGTATATACTTGTCCTAACCTTATCCAATCCTTTTCAATTGGACTGTTTTATTCAGTGGGTTTAGTGTGAGAAAACTGAATCAGTTCCAGAAACTAGTCAAAAGATTCTGTGCAGCTGCCCACAATTTCCTGTCCATTCAACATTTTTCTCTTTTAAATAACAATGTTAAGCAGTGCCCTTGTTTACTACTCATCTATTTTTGTCCCTAGGAGCATCATTGCAGCCATGAAATTAAAAGACACTTGCTCCTTGGAAGAAAAGCTATAACAAACCTAGACAGCATATAAAAAGCAAAGACATTACTTTGCCAACAAAGGTCCATCTAGTCAAACCTATGGTTTTTCCAGCAGTCATATATGGTTGTGAGAGCTGGACTGTAAAGAAGGCTGAACACTGAAAAATTGATGCTTTTGAACTGTGGTGTTGGAAAGACTTTTGAGAGTCCTGTGGACTGCAAGAAGTCAAACCAGTCAATACTAAAGGAAATCAACTCTGAATATTGATTGGAAGGACTGAGGCTGAAGCTGAAGCTTCAATACTTTGACCACCTGATGCAAAGAACTGACTCATGAAGAAAAGACCCTGATGCTGGGAAAGACTGAAGGCAGGAGGAGAAGGACAATAGAGGACAAGAGGGTTGCATGGCATCACTGACTCAATGAACATGAGTTTGAGCAACCTCCAGGAGATGCTGAAGGACAGGGAAGCCTGGCGTGCTGCAGTACATGGGGTCACAAATAGTCAGACACGACTGAGTGACTGAACAACAATAAGGAGCATCGTGCTTAGCCATCACCATAATTTTCGATGTGCCAGTTGGCAGATGTCTGCCAATCTGAATTCTCAAACATTGTACTAATTATTGGGCATGCCTGACTTCGAGTGTCTAAACACTGGTATCTGGCTTCCACTCTTTCAGAGTCCCTAAAATATCCATTATCAGTAAGTTCAGTTATGTCCAGAGGAGCACCATCACTGAACATCTTAATGATGCTAGTATCTTTCCATTAGCACATTTCTTTGGGTCTTACCAAGTGTTATAATTCTGCATTTTCCCATAGAAAGTAATTCTCCTATGGAACTTCATATCTATCATAATATGTACATCCCAGTTTACCAATTTATGTGAGATTCTAACCCCTTATTCTTTCTCACTCAGGTATTTCCACCTTGCTCAGTGTGAGCTATCTCTTTTTTGAGGTTTCTAGGAGTCACCCTAACTTTGAGTTTATATTTACACAAATTCAAGATCCATCCTCTTGGGTCTAAATCAAGGAGTGCAATCAATTTATCCCCAAGATGTTTTCACAAGTCAGTAATCTCTCCCGAGGTGGATTTTCTTTTCTGGTCTCCTTATTTGAGCACCTTCAGTATCAATACAGTCACACGGATAGTTCCAGGCCCTACCAGCATATGCAGGGTAGATTCATTTATTTGGGATTATACTCCCTTACCTCCCTCAGTTGACCTAACACATCTCTGGAGGGATGACTTACAAGTGAAGTTGCTCAGTCGTGTCCAACTCTTTGTGACCTCATGGACTATAACCCACCAGGCTCCTCTATCCTTGGAATTTTCTAGGCAAGAGTACTGGAGTGGATTGCCATTTCTTTCTCCAGGGGATCTTCCTGATCCCGGGATCGAACCTGGGTCTCCCACATTGCAGGCAGAAGCTTTATTCTCTAAGCAACCAGGGAATCCCCTGGAGGAATTATATGTGCCTTAATCTGATGATCAACCTGGCAGCCAGGGGAGAATGTAGGGACAGCTGAAGACTAGAGTATCTAATTATTTGTGGATAAAGAATTGCAAGCATGTATCTTCCAGCTTGGCAGATGAATAAAATTACCTCATTAGCAAAAGACACATTTACCACTCTCATCACTTAGGAAGTTTCTGGGGTTTAAAAAACTGTGCCAGAAATGAGTGTGAAGACCAAATATATGCATCTTCTTATAATAAGTCACAATATAAGAAACATATTTTAAGAAATGAGCCAATAGATAAACAGCCAAGCCCTGAGACTTGGCTCTTAACTTCAACTTACACATGATTTTTAAAATCTTAACACTCTAAAAGCATAGTTCATCATTGTTGATAAAGAATGATGAACAGATGCATTAATGAAGCAGCTTTTTACATTTGTTAAAAGAAATTGAATTGGGATTGGCAAAGGAATAAGAGTTTCCATGAGTCTCCCAGATAGGGTAACAAATTCAAATATCTAAATTTAGTATTGTGGCAGATATAAAAATTAGTAAACAAAACTTCAATTAAATAGATGGGAGACCAGGATGGTGAGTGCTCCTGCCTTGAGATGATAGCAAAACTCAACAGGAAGAAGAAAGACTCATCATTTTTCTGCTACAGACTCAGTCAATGAAAAACCAGGGACTTTTTGCTTACTACAGTCCTCTCCACTTCCTTTTCCTTTCCATAAAACTGTCTTCCCTTGTCTTATGGGAACTTGCTTACAGCTTGCCATGGTTTCAGACCCCAAGTTGCAATTCTATGTTGGTCCCAAATAAACCTAACTTTGCTAGAGATATATCTGGAAGGCTATTTATTTCAGGCCAACATACAGGAAATTCTGAAATGATTAAAAGCAGACATGATTTTATAAGGTGTTATTTTAAAACACATTTAGAAAGAACATATATTGATTATAGGAATGTAGCAATACTGATTACCATTCACTTCTGTCAACTTAAATAAAGAGGTAAACTTAGGAAGTTTGAATTACCAGAAAAATGAATTTGATGAGGAATATCAGTGGAATTGCAATTCAGGAAACACCAACTTTAACAAGCTGAAGACCAGATCATTGATCAATTGGGGGTGGCTGTCAGTTCAGTTCAGTTCAGTCACTCAGTCGTATCCAGCTCTTTGCAATCCCATGAATCGCAGCACGCCAGGCCTCCCTGTCCATCACCAACTCCCGGAGTCCACTCAAACCCATGTCCATTGAGTCAGTGATGCCATCAAGCCATCTCACCCTCTGTCATCCCCTTCTCCTGCCCCCAATCCCTCCCAGCATCAGGATCTTTTCCAATGAGTCAACTCTTCGCATGAGGTGGCCAAAATACTGGAGTTTCAGCTTCAGCATCAGTCCTTCCAATGAACACCCAGGACTGGTCTCCTTTAGGATGGACTGGTTGGATCTCCTTGCAGGCCAAGGGACTCTCAAGAATCTTCTCCAACACCACAATTCAAAAGCATCAATTCTTCCGCACTCAGCTTTTCTCACAGTCCAACTCTCACATCCATACATGACCACTGGAAAAATCATAGCCTTGACTAGACGGATCTTTGTTTGCAAAGTAATGTCACTGCTTTTTAACATGCTATCTAGGTTGGTCATAACATTCCTTCCAAGGAGTAAGCGTCTTTTAATTTCATGGCTGCAACCACCAGCTGCAGTGATTTTGGAGCCCCCCCAAAAAAGTCTGACACTGTTTCCACTGTTTCCCCACCTATTTCCCATGAAATGATGGGACCAGATGCCATGATCTTAGTTTTCTGAATGCTGAGCTTGAAGTCAACTTTTTCACTCTCCTTTTTCACTTTCATCAAGAGTCTCTTTAGTTCTTCTTCATTTTCTTTCATAAGGGTGGTGTCATCTGCATATCTGAGGTTACTGATACTTCCCCTGGCAATCTTGATTCCAGCTTGTGCTTCCTCCAGCCCAGCGTTTTCTGTGATTATGGTTTCAGTGTTTGTGCCCTCTGATGCCCTCTCACAACACCTACCATCTTACTTGGGTTTCTCTTACCTTGGCTGTATTCATGGACAAAGAATGTATGTAAAAAAGATATTATTTAGATGGCAAAGAAATGAGTAATAAATATGATAATTCACTTTTAAACTATTTGATACAAAATTATTTTAAGTTATAAAAAGTTATATTGAGTTTGAGTCAATTTATCTATTTTCTTTGAGTATACCTGAGACTTATCAGATGACTAGACATCTAACAAGATGCATAAATAATTAAGATATAGTTAATTTTTAAAGAAATTTTATCCCTCCAGAAATCAAGGTATTTTATGATGTTTAATTCTCTTATAATATGTTTCAATAGGTGTATATTAGAGCTTCTGTATTGCCAAGGTCATTAAATCCTTAAACTTCCTAAGAATAAAAGACTACTGCATAATTTAGAGGTGCCTGAGGGTAATTCATTTATACATCATGTCTGTACTTACCCAATGCTGAGAATGACCTATTTGTCTGTTGGTTATTTGTTTTTCAGAAAGCTTCATTTCTTTTTTTTTTTTTAAAGATTGATAGTTAAAATTATATGATGTTATGTAAATTAGCTTCATAATAAACCAGGAAAATATGTATTACTTTTTAATACAGTACAGATTTAATTCTAAATATTAGCATACTTCTTTAGATTTAAGCCCAGAAAACTAATCCTAAACTGGAAAAAAAATGTCACAAGTTAAGTTAGTAGTCCCAGGAAATTCAATACCTTCCTCATTAAGTTGACTTCAACATGTTATATAATAAATTGAAATCAGTGACATCATTTAAATCTTCACTAATATGAGAATGATTTTCATTCCCCAAAACACACTACTTTAGTAATTCTTGAGTAAAATATTATTTAGTATTTTAACAAAAGCATAACAGCCACTATGTGTCATATGTCTTATTCTATAATTATATATGTTAGAAAAATTTTAATCGCTTTTTGTGGATTTTGCCTAAGCCTTTAACTTAATGTGAAAAAGTATATAGTTGGCATAAGTTCTGCACTTTGTTATATGGTTGCTCAAGGCATGTATGTTGGACCACTATTGAAAAGTTAAATTATGCTGCCCTGGGGTTCTGTGAATAGTTCCACATAGGTGAAGACTATCGTAATACTTTCTTACTGTATATCATGAATATATATTTTTAAAAGCCTTAGGTGAGATGACACATTGAAATAACACAGCACATGATTTTATTTCAATGTTTTCATATGTGAAACATCACACATTTAGAAAGAATATTCCTTCATTTCCAATATGCATGTGTCACTAAATATAAACCTTTTTAAATGCAAACATAATAATCATTGCCTGTAAAACATTGTTTCTAGAAATATATATGTGTAATATTTTGGTGAGAATGAGTTGCAAATTTTCCAAAATGTTATTGAAATTTTCCAACATGTTAGTCAAATTTTCCAACATGTTATTGTCACTGAATTGTATGTTAGAGACTGAAGCAGAATTTATCCAAAATCTCGATAAACTCAGGGCATAATATACTCATTTTAGGGGAAAAAAAGTCCTTTTTTTTTTCTATCAGAAACTAATATAGTGTCATCTCATTAATTAGAACCAGAGAATAAGAATGAAGGAAACTTATTAATATAATTATCTGTTATAATTCCTTTCCGCCAGGTGAGAACACATCCAAACAGAACCAAGAGAACAGCTTTCTTTAGAAATGAATAGGAAAACAGACTAAATCCTTACAAAAATAAGTGTGTATTTTCAAGGACTTCCTATAATATCTTGCCTATATCTTTTTTTCTGTTTATATATGATATTATTTTACTGGACTTCATGAAAAGCAGAAAGTCCTATATTGTGTTTAGTCACTCAGTCATGTCTGACTCTTTGCGACTCCAGGGAATGCAGCCATCCAGGCTCCTCTGTCCAGGGGATTCGCCAGGCAAGAATACTGGAGTATGTTGCCAAGCCCTCCTCCAAAGGATCTTCCTGATGAACCCACGTCTCCTGTATTGCAGGAGATTCTTTACTGCAGAGCAGTTGGGGAAGCCTACTCCAGAGTTTGCTCAAGTCCATGGCCACTGAGTCAGTGATGCTATCTAACTATTGCATCCTCTGCTGATCCCTTCTCCTTTCTCTTCAATACTTCCCAGCATCAATGTCTTTTCCATTTGGCTCCTCACATCAGGTGACCAAAGAATTGGCGCTTCAGCTTCAGCAACGATCCTTCCAATGAATAGGCAGGGTTGATTTCCTTTAGGATTGACTAGTTTGATCTCCTTGTCATCCAACAGACTCTCAAGAGTCTTCTCCAGCACCACAATTCAAATGCTGAATTCTTCAGCTATCAGTCTTCTTTATGGTCCATTACTATGAAAACAACTAGTGGAGGAGGTGAAGTTCCATCTGAGCTATTAATATTTAAAATCCTTAAGATGATGCTGTTAAAGTGCTGCACTAATTATGTCAGCAAATTTGGAAAACTCAGCAGCAGCCACAAGATTGAAAAATGTCAGCTTTCACTCAAATCTCAAAGAAGGGCAATGCTAAAGAATGTTCAAACTACCATACAGTTGATTTCCTACGACCTTTAAAATAGCGACCAGAACTTTAGCATGATCTTTAAGATGCCCTGGGGGCTCAAACGGTAAAGAACCTGTCTGCAATGCAGGAGACCAATGGGTTCAATCCCTGTGTCAGGAAGATCCACTGGAGAAGGGAATGGCTATTTACTCCAGTATTCTTTCCTGGAGAATTCCATGGACAGAGGAGGTTGGCAGGCTACAGTTCATGCGGTGGCAGAGTTGGATATGACTGAGTGATTAACACTTTCAATTTAAGGTGTTTAATGAGTTCAATCTTTCAAAATATTGATATCTTCAGTTTCATCTCTCCCTATTCTGTTTTATTTGCTGGCTTCAGCTTTATAAGTATTAGTTCAGTTTAGCAGTGGTCACAGTTCCCTTCACTACTCTGTTACTACATATATTTTCTTGTTGCTTGGAATGCTCCTTTCCTTTTCACTGAGTTACATTCTTATTCATTCCAAAATCAATTCAAATTTCCTCATAAATATATTTTAATCCCTGATAGTAGTTAGATCATTATGACCTCTATTTCCTGAGTAATCCAGACATAATTTTTGTATTCTGCATCATAGTTCCTGTGGCTGAAATTATCATGACACCTCCACCAGGATGTAAGCTCCACAGAGGTGAAGTGGCAAATGTATTTCTGGTGCATCAAACCATGGCTTGAGCCTGGCAGATACTCAATAATACTGAATATTAATGTTTCTTCCACTCTGGATAAACACATGAGTGAACTTCTGATCAAAGGAATGTCTATAGCACAGTTGAATGTCAAGGAAACAAGTTTTCAGATTGACTTGCAGCTGGGGTTGTTTCAAGCACTGCAGAAATTATCAAATTGTTGAGATAGTCTCAAGTACACCCAGAGCAGTGATAATAAACTCCTTGGCATCTGGTTTATTAAAGATCAGCCTGGTCCTTCTAATCTAGTGGGGAAACTATTAAAGAGAAAGAGCTTCCAAGTGCCAACTACAGATGAATTGCAAACCTCTATGGATTGCTGGATGAAATGTTACACTTATGCTAAACAAATGATGGTGCCTAAGGAGGAATACCCAGTTATTCCAGAGATCAAGGCACAATTACTTTTCAAAAAGCAATTGCCTAGCCTGGAGTACCATTCTCTGCTGCTGCTAAGTCACTTCAGTCGTGTCCGACTCTGTGAGACCCCCATAGATGGCAGCCCACCAGGCTCCCCCATCCCTGGGATTCTCCAGGCAAGAACACTGGAGTGGGTTGCCATTTCCTTCTCCAATGCATGAAAGTGAAAAGTGAAAGCGAAGTCGCTCAGTTGTGTCTAACTCTTAGCGGTCCTATGGACCGCAGCCTACCAGGCTCCTCCATCCATGGGGTTTTTCATGCAAGAGCACTGGAGTGGGGTGCCATTGCCTTCTCTGGGAATACCATTCTCAGAATTCTTAAATCTCTGTTATCAATTCATTGCTCTACAGAATTGTGAAAATGTATAGGTTAATCAAATAATTAGGAATAAGTGGTCAGGAGAGTGCTCTTTTCTGTCGTACCAATTTTTCATTAAACATATAATAAACACCAATTACACAATATTCTGTATATGGAATTACAGAAAATTCTAGCTTCTAGACAGCAGCATTCCTGAAGTCAGACCTACCAATTTGCTCTCCACTGGTACTAGATGTATAAGCTTAACAATATATTTGTGTGTGTATTTATATATTAAAATATATGGACCAGATATATATTTAAATTATATATTATTTACGTGTGCACGTGCTAAGTCGCTTCAGCTCTGTCCACCTCTTTGCAACCGACTGGACTATAACCCACCAGGCTCCTCTGTCTGTGGGATTCTTCAGGCAAGAATACCAGAGTGGGTTGCCACGCCCTCCTCCAGGAGATCCTCCTGACCCAGGGATCAAAGCTGGGCCTCTTGCGTCTCCTGCATTGGCAGGCAGGTTCTTTATCACTAGTGTCATCTGGGAAGCCCACTATTTACATATATCATTTCATATTTATGTAATGCATATTATCTATACATATATAAGTTTATATTTCATAGATATCATTATATAATATAGATAAATATAATTTACAACTATATACATATATACACATATACTTATTTTCTCAAATGCACTTACACCCATATTTAACAAGATCCAAAGAAAAAGATCACACTATCAAGGCTGAAGAAACAGACAATATCTATTTAATAAAGTATAAGTCCCTGAAAATTGATAACACACTTATACATCTAGGGAACTTCCCATGTGGGGCAGTGGTGAAGAATGCGCCTGCCTGTGCAGGAGATGCAAGAGATCCTTGGATCAGGAATATCCCCTGGAGGAGGTCATGGCAACCCACTCCAGTATTCTCACCTGGAGAATCCCATGGACAGAGGAATCTGGTGGGCTACACTCCAGGGGGTCACAAAGACTTGAACACAGCTGAGTGACTGAGCTTACACATAGAGCACGCATATCCACCTAGTAAGTTAATTTTATTTGATTCTCACAGTAGCCCTAGGACATGGATTTCACCAGTGAAGATTCATAAAGTAGAGAGCTCATGTAACTTGCCCAGTTATTAACAAAACTTGAACTAGTTTATTTGAATTGCAATACCTTTTTCACCCACCATACCAATTTAGTGTTTCTGTGTCTCTAACACATTTCAAAATACTTTATAATGAGTCATATATATTAGTATCATGAAAGGAACACAGTGCAATATTACTTCAATGAATTTTAAAACATTTCAGATTACAAATTGGCTGTTAAACTGGTAAGAGAGGCAGTGCGAGAGTGTATCTATACATGCATGTGAGAAAATAATTGGAAATAAAGGAAAAAATTTGAGAACATCAGCACCAGTCTCTTTCATTTCACAGATGGGAAATTTAAACAGTTGCTTCAAGTTATGTACTATCTTGCACTGTGTACATAGTTTAGCCTATTACTGTTATTGTAGGCTTGATGAAATTGTATTGTGAGTCTCCAAGAAGTTCCTAAAAGTTAATTCTCCGATATTGTCGATTGTGAAAAAGCCGAAGACATTCTGTAGAAACAGAAGAAATGTTGAAAGAGTCTATCATTAATTGGTCCTCTTTTCTCTGGTTAGTCAATGAACAAATATCAAAGGAAAATTATCAGGTCAGGAAAGAGGAGTGTATTTACTAGAAACTTTGGTATATAGTTACAAAAATACTTTGAGGGCTATCACATAAAACCCAAGAATGGAGATCCTGTGGGATTTTAAAATAAAGTGTAATTAGGCCCTTAAATCTTTTCTAACACATAACTATTCCCTACTAAAAATAAATAGGTAACTAAGTGCATGTAAAGAAGAAAATGGTAACCCATTCCAGTATTCTTGCCTAGAAAATCCCATGCAGAGAGGAGCCTGGAGGACTATAGTCCATGGGGTGCAAGGAGTTTGATATGACTTAGCTACTAAACAACAACAAAATTGTGACTCAGTTTCCTTGCAACAGATCTTGTTGCTTCTTTCTCTTTCTCCTTTGTTCCAAAATTTCCTTCCTATCAAGAGGGTTCTAATCCTATTGATTATATATATATATATATATATATATATATATATAAACATATCGTGGATGTTTCTTAGGTCCTTTTTTGGGTACTTTCAGGCACCTATTCTTCACAAAACAATAGAGCTTTCTAATCAGTTTCAAGAGAAAGGATTGTATATTTGAAAATAAATGAAAATAAATGAAAAACATATAGATATATATGTTCATATATGTTACAAAGAAGTTAGTGGGGCAATCTGATGAAGTCATGTCTTTCATAGTAGGAAATAGATCCAACATAAGTTAGGTAGTTCACAAGATTTTTCCACATAGAATGAGTGAGTGATGGGATTGTGGGAAAAGGAACATATGAGATCTTATTTCCCAAACCAGGGATCGAACCCATGTCCCCTCCATTGGGGTCATGGAGTCCTAAAAACTAGACCACCATGGAAGTTCCTATATATGAATGAGGGATAGTCACTCAGTTGGGTCCAACTCTTTGTGACCCCATGGACTTTAGCCACCAGGCTCCTTTGTCTATGGAACTCTCCAGGCAAGAATACTGGAGTAGGTTGCCATTTCCTTCTCCAGGGGGTCTTCCTGACCCAGAGATCAAACCCGGGTCTCCTGCATTGCAGGCAGATTCTTTACCATCTGAGCCACCAGGGAAGCTCCTATATTACAAAGAACTTAGTGGAGCAATCTGATGAAATCATGTTCTTCCATAATAGGAAATAGATCAAACATAAATTAGGTAGTTCACAAGATTTTTCCACATAGTGAGAGAGAGGGCTGGGGAGAAAGCAGTTAGACAGAGTATTATTAGGGCTTCCTAGGTGGCTCAGATAGTAAAGAATCTGCCTGCAATGCAGGAGACCTGAGTTCGATCGCTGGGTGGGAAAGATCCCCTGGAGAAGAGAATGGCAATCCACTCCAATATTCTTGCCTGGAAAATCCCATAGAGAACCCTGGAGGACTACAGTCTGTGGGGTTGAAAAGAATCAGACAGGACTGAGTGACAATCACTCATTATTAGGTGACTAGAAAACTGCAGAGAAGAAGACCTACTCACAGCCACAGAGCTATAGAGGATGCCCTGGTCAACATATGGCAGAATTATGTGTAGATGGGTGTCTGGGTATTTGTGACTCCTAAACCAACCTGTGTCAAGACTCTAGGTTACAAAAATACCATGTATTCTTGTTACTGCCCTGTTGTACTTTCTTGTCTGTGTGCTTATTTTGTTTTTATATTTTCATAACAAAGTGATCTATAAAAATTAAATAAATTATGGGAACTGGGTGATTTTTCCATTTTGAAACTAGAATACACAGAAGAAAAAAAGTACCCCTTAGCAGCAGGCAAAGTGAAGGGTATTATCCTGTTTGAGAATGTGGGGAAATAATGACCCCACTAGCTTTCAAAGTAGGTTAAAACCTTGAGAGAAGATACTTAGGCAGTAGTAGTAACTATAGATTTAATCCTACTCACAGTGTTACCATATACAGGATGCTGCATAGTCAAACATACTCTGAGAGTGAAATTAGTCTATGTAGTTAAAGTTCCATTTTGCATTAGTAAACTTCCAAGGATTAGGATTGAAGATATGTATATCCTCTAAGACACTAAAGAATGGAGAAATAAGCAAGCATATTAGAGTAAGCAAATATGTTTATTCATTCAATCGCATGTGCTAATATTACATTGGTGCCCAAAGCAGGAGTACCAATATATGTAGAGCCTGGGACTACCATGGTGGTATAGTATATTAAAATCCACTTGCCAATGCAGGAGACATGGGTTCAATCCCGGGCCCGGGAAGATTTCACATGCCATGGAGCAACTAAACCTGTGCACCACAATTATTGAATCCACATGTGCAACTACTTAAGCCAGTGTGGACTAGAACATGCTGCAACAAGAGAGGCCACAGGAACGAGAAGCCCATGCACTGCAATGAAGAGCCGCCTTCACTTGCTGAAACTAGAGAAAGCCTGCACGTAGCTATGAACACCCGTGCAGCCAAAAATTAAAAAAAAAAAAAAAAAAACTTAAAAAATAAAAATTAGACCAATGAGGAGGGAAAAAATTAGTGTCCCAAAAGGTAGTTGGAAAAATCAATAGTTAGAAACATCCTAGAAAGTTTAATAGATAAGCTTAAAAGCAAGAGTGGGACACGACTGAGCAGACACACATAAAAGAAAGAAAAAGAGCATAGTAATATTCTGTACCTCAAAACCCAATATGACAAATTTATCATTAACATTTCCACACTTCCTTCAAGCAGCTAGGGAAATCATATTCTTCTCCAGATGGTAGTACACTTCATATTTAGACTCATTCAGTCTTATTGTTGATAATGACAAAATATTGATTCATCCTTTTAGAGGAAGGAGAGTGTCCTTCACTTCTTTCTTACTCCCTGGAAGACCAGGTACATAACCTGTATTTAATAAATCCTTTCTGACTGATAGGTGTAGAAGGCTCTATCAGGAAGCGACTATAGATTATAAGGCAGACTACACAGACATCTGAGAATACTGTCAGGAGAGGTTGAAAAATCAATAGGAAAACTGGCAATTCCATTAGGAAATAAACAAATAAAAATCACTGCTGAGCTCTTTCAGAATTGAGGTCCAGAGATCTAATATCCTGGGAAATTATTTTTTGGTTTGTTTACCAAAGATATTATGTTTTTGAGAATGCTGTCAAGATGTGGTTTGCTTGGTCTTGTTTATTTTGCTTCTCCTTCAAGGCCAGTGGATAAAGCATGTACTCTATCTCAGGATAACTGGAAGGAAAAAAGAAAAACAGAGGAGAAGTTTCCCATATCTTGGTCATAATTAAGGAGAAACCTTGAAATGACTTTGGCTTGAGACCTGTGGCTCTTGAATTTTCTACACACAGCTGGAAGGAAGAAAGAAGACAAAGGGCAAAGATCTGATGTTCTAACTGAGTTGACCTTGGCATCCATTCCTCACATTTGTGCTGGCTTATGCCAGCACAAAAACTCTTTAAACATTCAAAAAATATCTAATGACTGGGAGACTTATGTAAACTGCTACCATGTTACCCTCCAAGTCTCCTTTGAAGTCAACAAGCACCCAGTGTAGTAGCTCCCTTGCACTATTTTCATTTGCTGTATTTGTCAGCCCACAGGACTTTATCCCTACTTGGACACCCCACATTCTTCCCGGTGAGTATAACATAGGCCTAATACAACCTGCAGTCTACCTGCTGACACTGAAGTGTCTCCCAGGAAATGGTGGCCCCTCATTTGATTCCTGAGGAAAAATCTTCTTGCTCAGCTAATTGGACTTCCCAGGTGGCTCAGTGGTAAAGAACCTGCCTGCCAAGCAGGAGACTTGAGTTGGACCCCTGGGTCAGGAAGATCCCCTGGAGAAGGAAATGGTAACCCACTCCATTATTTTTGCCTGGGAAATCCCATGGACAGAGGAACCTGGCAGGTTACAGTTCATGGGGTCCCAGAAGTGTTGAGTACAACTTAGCAATTAAACAACAACAAATCAGCTAATTAAAAACCCAGATATTGGCTAGTTTTATTAATCTCCTCCAACAGCAAGCAGTGTTTATACAGTTGGATCTCTTGTCAGCCATAAACACTGGCCCACATCCCAGATCAGACCCTGGGTGTCTTCTCTTCTGTGCCCCATATTGGTGAAGGCTGGATTTATCATATCTGAACCATCACTTTTTTCTCCCAAGATACTGCCATCAGCTGCGCTTTTTTCCCAATGAAATAATTCTTAGAAGTAGTCATTTTAATCATTTGCATGTTGTTGCTGTTCAATTGTTAAGTCTTCTCTGATTCTTTGTGACCCCATGAACTGCAGTACACCAGGTCTCCCTATCCGTTACCATCTTCCAGAGTTCACCTAAATTCATGTCCATTGAATTAGTCTTGCTATGTGTATTGTGTTTTCATTCAAATCTTCCTGTTGCCTAAATATTTAATATCAAAGAATTAAAAAAACAATCATTTCCTCATATATAGTCTACAAAGATCTCTTCCAAAGATACACAGATTTTTTTCAATCTAACCCCATTCTTATCCCTAATCCTAATCTTCATCCACCGATAAGGATAGTAGAATGACTGGAAGTCTCCTTTACTTGAATATGTAAAAACTTTATTGTCATTCAACTAATGTTAAAAGTCTTCTCCATATTATAAATTGGAGTTACAGGATGTACGCCACATAAAAAGCTTTTCTCATCATAGAACATGGTAATTTATAAAGGATTAGTGATGTTATGAAAAAACTTGAAAACCCTACCGCTTATTTCTGATCATCTTTTAAACAATACTTCCTACATCCTAAGTAGTATAAGAACTCTTTACAATTTTTTGATGTTGTCTTACTTTGTAGCTATTGTGATGAAAAATTTATGAGCATGTGAAAAATGTATGCAATGCTCTAATTCAAAATATAGGCAGATTTTTATAATTGAAGAATGCTCAAAAGCAAATAAAATTAATTTTTATTTATTAGTTTAGTATAGAAATTTTCAATAATTATAGCCAAAAAATAATGGGAAGACTAATGCATAAAATATTTGCTATTAATTTTACTCTACTCTTGCACACAACTTTGTCATAATAATTGCAAACAAGAGAAGGATCTTTAAAGTGATAAATTGATGAATAATAATTAAATGGCTAAATGGCAAAATAATACAGATAGTAAGAAGAGTTACAGATCTGATATGCAAATTGGATATACAAATTCTGGATAATAAAGAATTGACTATAATTAAGATGGAGTTTAGATATATGCAAAATGCACTTAGTAATTCTATTATGAAATGTAATTTTCAAATTATAGATCTATCAGTTCAAGGTCATGGCCTATTTAATTACAGCAACCCTTGTTTTAAGTGCTATTTCAATAAATAAAAGTGTGTAAAACTGGAAAGTATTGCTGTCAAAATATGATTAAATTGAAAACTGTAAAATAATGTAACTGAAAATAATAACCATTTCTCTCATTTAACTAAGATGATTTGACAGAGCCTGAATGACTTATCCATGGTCAGAGGAAAAGTTAGAATTATGACTTCATAAGATGTAGCATCAGCGTTCTCCTTTGCCTCATCTCATTTAGCTGACAGAAGACTGAATGTAAATTCAAACTCACATTAGATCCTACTCAGAGCTCTAGTAATAGTCTGGTAGACAGAGTATCCCGGTCATTTTACTCAGAAAATTTTACTGAAAGCTGAAGTTAAATTTGATTAAAAGCTAAACAAATGTATTTCCTTTGGGATTTCTTGTTATGTTATTCTTCAAAATCTGTATCTTGCATCCTTCCCTGTGGTGTTTCCCTCAACTCAAAGTATTAGAATTTCAGTGATTTATTATAGTTCTTGGACTTCCCCTGTGGCTTAACCATAAAGAATCCACCTTCAATGCAGGAGACTTGGGTTCTATCTCTGGATCAGAAAGATCCCCTGGGGACAGAATGGCAACACACTCCAATATTCTTACCTGGAGAACCCCCATAGACAGAGAAGACCGGTGGCCTACAGTCCATAGGGTTAGAAAGAGTCTGACACCACTGAAGTGACTTAGCATGCAAACAAGTCTAGTTCTTACATTCTAGTAACAGTAGCTTGCTCCTATCGGGGGAAGGGAAGTTAGAAAAATAAGCAGGATGCTCCATTCCTCTAAATTCATAGGGATTTGTGTTGTTGTTCAATCCCTAAGTGTCTGACTCTTTGATATCCCATGGACTACAACATGTCAGGCTTCACTGTGCCTCACCATCTCCCAGAATTTGCCCTAGATCATGTTCATTGAATCAGTGATACTATCCAACCATCTCATCCTCTACCACCACTTTCTCCTTTTGCCTTCACTCTTTCACAGCACCAAGGTCTTTTCCAATGAGTCAGCTCTTCCTATCAGGTGGCCAAAGTATTTGAGCTTCAGCCTCAGTCCTTCCAATCAATACTCAGAGTTGATTTCCTTTATGATTGACTGATTTAATCTCCTTACAGTCCAAGGGACTCTCTAGAGTCTTCTCCAGAACTACAATTTGAAAGCATCAATTCTTCGGCACTTAGCCTTCTTCATAGTCCAACTTTCACATCCGTACATGACTACTGAAAAAACATAACTTTGACTAGGTGGACCTTTGTCAGCAAAGTGAATTTCTCTATTTTTTAATACCCTAAGTTTTGTCATAACTTTTCTTCCAAGGAGCAACTGTCTTTTAATTTCATGGCTGCAGTCACCATGAATGGTGATTTTGGAGCCCAAGAATTTAAAATCTGCCACTGTTTCCACTTTTTCCCTATCTGTTGACTGTGAAGTGATAGGACTTGATGCCATGATCTTAGTTTTTTGAATGTTGAGTTTTAAGCCAAATTTTTACTCTCCTCTTTCACTTTCATCAGAGGCTCTTTAGTCCCTCTTCACTTTCTGCCATTTGAGTGGTATCATTTGCATATCTGAGATTATTGCTATTTCTCCTGGCAATCTTAATTCCAGTTTGTGCTTCATCCAGCCCAGCATTTCACATGATTTACTCAGCATATAAGTTACATAAGCAGAATGACTATATACAGCTTTGACATACTCCTTTCCCAATTTGGAACCAGTCTGCTGTTCCATGTCCAGTTCTAACTGTTGCTTCTTGACCTGCATACAGGATTCTCAGGAGACAAGTAAGGTGGCCTCATATTCCCATTTCTTTAAGAATTTTCCACAGTTTGTTGTGATCCACACAGTCAAAGGCTTTAGCTTAGTCAATGAAGAAGAAGTAGATGGTTTTCTGAAATTCCTTTACTTTTTCTATAATATTGATAGATTAAAATATCTGACATATTTTACATCCTTCCTTTTGCATTTTCCTCAACTCAAAATATTGGAATTTCATTAAGTATAGTTCTTACAGATTGCTATAATGGCAGCTTGTTCCTTTGTGTGTGTGTGTGGGGGGGGGGGTGGTGAGAAAAGTAAGCAGAATGCTCCATTCCTCTGCATTCCTGGAGCTCCTTCCACCTCGACCTTTGCTACCTTATGCAAGTCCTATAATTCTCTTCAAATGTTTCCATCCTTATGGAAGGCTCTCTCTTGCTTACTTTTGCCCTCCTGACCTTCTCTTTTTTGTTTGCAGGTTCTTTGGCATGTCATCACTTCATTTACCTCTGAGATTTGGATTCATTCACAGCCCTTCGCTGCCATAACATGTTCAAAGACTTCTAGTCTCCACTAACTGCCCTCCACTTTACACATAAAGCCTCCCAGGCTGCCTTAGAGGTCTATAATATTGTCTTTCTCACATACTAAATTGTAAATCTACGGTCACTGTGCTTAATGTATGAATTAACACATTAAATGAATTTTCCTAAAGCGTGTATCTTAACTTAGAGGTGTTTGGTCTGAAATCAATGAGATTGTACTTGACTTTACAAAATAAGGAGAGAAGTCATATATTTATTAAGAAAGTAAGATTAACTTGGGGATTGTGAAATCTGATTGCTGGCCAGTTGAAATGAATCTGTTTTCCTTTGAGTATTTTCTGTCCAGTCTAGAATTATCGTTAGTTAAGAGTTATCACCGCCATACTTTCTTGGAATCAACATTTTCCTTTACCTTCTAGGTCCTATCCCTCATTTTAGAAAAACACACTGATTATAACCTTTGTCTTGGCCCAATTCCCAGACTCATGTGTCCTCTCAACATTGTTGCAGTTAATTACTTACTTATGTTTTTTATTTGATGCTTATCTTTGCCAACTTCATTACTTATTACTTACTCTGAAGTGCTATGATGTAAAGCACACATGTCCCTTTCCCCAAGGTCACAGGCAGTATTGGATTCTTTGGGTCAAGTATTCTAACTAGTAATAATGACGATTTAATAAATGAACAGTGCTTCATGCTATTGAGATTTAACCTGAATGTTTTGTCATTCAAGTTCTTCTGCCTCTTTTAAGTATACCATTATGTTATATAACTATTTAATTAAGAATTTTGAACTTTTGAAATGTATCAAATTAAGAACAAAACAAAATAATGCTCGCCCTAAGAATCATAGTCATAAGGATTTCCCTGGTGGTCTAGTGGTTAAGATTCCACACTCCCAATGCCTAGGGCACAGCTTCATTCCCTTGTCAGGCAACTAAGATCTTACAAGCCACATGGCAGAGCCAAAAACTAACAGAATCATTGTTGCAATTTTTCTGATACTTTTGCTAATGGTGTTTGTTGCATATGTTCTTTTTTTCTTTTAATGAATTACATTTCTTTATCACGATTCCAGTGTTATATTTTATACACTTTTGGTTTTCTTTAACTTTTCATTTTAGGCTCCAATGGTCTGAGTATGGAGTTTTCCCCCAGAACAAGCTGATTAAGTTTTAAGTTTATATACACACTGTCATATAATGTTAGCTAGTTATGCTATTCTGGTTGATCCATAGTCAAGATTAGATATCCTAGGGACCAGAATAGGCTTTACACCTACATCGTCCTCATCCAATTCATCTACACACACATTTTTTAAACCATTTGAACCTTAAATTGCAGAGAGTCAAATTAATCTACTTGTAAACTATAATTTACTCCACCTCTAAGATTCTAGGTAATATGTGGAGAAACTGCAATAAAGTTTTAAAAGAAATGCATTTTAAATTGAAAACTTATTTTAAACAATGTTTAATATAATGCATATTTAGAGTATTCTAGGTATCCTTTATATGCATATACACATATGTGTAAAGTATATATATGCATATATATATATATATATATGCTTTACATATAAGTACTCAGGTAATTATGCATTTTAAACAATACAGATTTTTTTCCCCTTTGGCTTGTCTTCTTTTTGCCTTAACTTTCCCTTTTATTAAGCTCACATAAACTTTTAAAACTACCTCTGAGGTATATTTCTAAATTTTTTTTTCTGAGTCCATATAATTTTACACAAATATAGACATACATTTACATACTATATGTACACACCATGTTTATATCTATGTGTCTATTATATGGATACAGAAGATCTTATATATAAAACTCTTGGCATTCTTACCTTTAAAACAGGAGCATGCATGTACAAATTCCATTGTAAGTAGGTTTTTTCTTCTCCACAATATCTTATCAATGTCTTTCATTACATGAAGGTTTCAAAATGATTATTTTTAACAGCTACATAATATGCCAGTTTCACAACTTTATCAAAATTTTTTCAATTACTCATGTGCTTTGCACTTGCCAATGTTTGTAGTTTCCTGCTAGTAAAAATTTGCAGTAAACATCCTTGCCCAGGTGGCTCAGGAAAGATTCCCTAGAGGAGGAAATGGCAACAAACTCTTCCAGTATTCTTGCCAGGAAAATTCCATGGATAGAGGAACCTGTGGAATACAGTCCATGGGATAGCAGAGAGTCAGATACAATTGAGGACACACAAATATCCTTGCATCTATTTTCTCTCCTATGGGTGCTTACTTTTCTAGGAATGATAGATTCCCTGGAAATGGGTTTGTTTTGTTGAAGAATATTTATCATTTTAATTTAATTTATAGATAATAATAGACTATTTTCCAGAAACTAACAACTGTCCTTAGCACCTTAGTATGTGAGTGTTGTTTTTCCTAAGCTCTGGCAGAAATATGGTATATTGGGTCTTCTTTTGTTTTTTAGGAGAAGATATGACTTTTATAATGAAGTCATTTATAGTCTTACATGTATTTATTGTGTTTTGATTTAATTTTCTACAAAATCTTCTTCATAAACATTGACCATTTTTTTCTACTAAGTTGGTGAGCTTTTCTTTATCAATTGGCCATGGTTCATAGACAGTATTAGCTTCCTCTGACAATGTCTATGTAGAATGTTAAAATTAAATACACATATAGCTATAGTACTATATTGATTAATAAAACCTGAAACATTTTAATTCAATCAAATAAACATAGCACATTTTCTGACAACTGCTGTCAACCTAATTAGATCTTAGTGTGGGTAAGTGAAATTTAAGAAAATCATGTAGTGTGTTTATTTTTGTCCTTGTAATAAGTATATCAAAGTACCAGATAAACTGAGCCACCACTGATCATTAACACATGAGTCTTCCTCCCTGTCCCAATTTTACTCTCCAAAAAGAGAAAAAAGAACAAGAATATTCCATTTTAGGCAATATATCAAATTAATGTTTCTGAAACTCTCTTATTGTAAAGCCTCTAAAAATGTTTGCTAAAGACTTTAAAGAAAACATTTAAAATTTATTGCTGAGCTGGCAGGAAAGAATGGAAATTCTCAGAGAGTGAATACAGTAAGAAAGCCAGAGCCCAGAGCAATGAGTGCTCAAGCAGGCAGCTGTCAATTCCTTGTAAACTAAGTTTTAAATTTAATGGATCACTGTTGGAGAACAAAACGAAGGCTAAATATCACAAAATTTGGAAACTTATCTTAGAGACCCAAGTAAACACCAAACTTCAAATTTGCCATAAACAGTTTAAAATAGGAAAAAAACAAACAAATAAACAAACACAAAATCTGTATGAGAGAGGAGAAATATTGCTTAACTAGATCTCAACTCTGCACAGTGGGAGAAAACATCTCCAGTGAGAGTTTCCACCCAAAAGACTGTCACCATGTAGAAAAGTAAAAAACTGCATTAGAGGTCAGAATATTTAATATTAAGTCATATGATTGTTCAGTGTGGTCTTAAACTGGGTTTAAAATATCCACGTGCCTCAGTTATTCATCTCTTACATAATAAAAATTCCATTTTTCTCACTGAAAATTTTCAAGATATAAACAAGAGATTAATAGATGCAAACCCTAAATCTGGAACAAACTATTGGAATCTAAAATTATATGTGCATTTTTACATACACCTTTATTTCCAGCCAACAAGCATTTCTGTGTGTGATTCTTGGCAGTTATGTCAGTTTTTGTACCTTTTATTTTTATATAATTTCCAACTTAGAGGAAATTTGCAAAACACACACAAAAAAAGGTATATATTAACTAGGATTCTCCACTTATTTTTTATCCTTTTACCTTGTATTTCACCATAATTAGATTTGTGTTCAATTTTGGAAGAAAAACCACAGAATTGTTGTTGCCTTCCTCTGCACTTCACATTAGGAGGTATATAACTTCAACGTGTTCCAATATTGCTCATGTTACCTTAATCACTAGGACAAAGTAGGGTCTGCTAGTTTTCTCCACATGAAAATGTGTTTCCTCTTCGTAATGAATGAATAATTTGTGGGGAAATACTTTGAGACCATGAAAATATCCTGTATCTCATCATAGTTTCACCCATTGGTATTAGCATCTGTTACTTAGTCTTGCCAGAACCAATTAGTACTGAGATTAAAATAATAGACGATTTTCTAATTCCATCATTTGACTTAAATTTATTGTCATGTTTCTGTAATGTAAAGCTTTCCCCATGCCCCCATTTATTTATGTATTCATTTCTTTGCTTATGTCAGTATAGACTGATAGATTATTTTATTCAGTGGGGGTTACAATCTTTACTATCATTGTTTAATTGTTCAAATTAATCCACATTTACCTACTGAGAGCCCATATAAGCTCATTACTCTTTCCTTTGAAATACTTTAGCAGTTTTTTTGAGTGCTTTTTACTTTCTGATCTAATTTCTAGCATATGATATTTGAGGCTTATTTTATGTTTTTCCTATTCTAGTCCAGGGATAAGTCTACTTCTCCAAGAAATCTTCATTATCTTAAATGACTATTAGGGGGATTCAGGGAGACTGCTATGTCATTGATTTTAGACCTTATTAGTGAAGAGAGCTTGAAAATTATTCTCATACGCATACTTACAACCACTTGTTAACATTTGCACACACAGCACACAGGTATATGGGTATCGGATGGACACAAATAGTATATAGATACAGATAAGTGTGCTTGTCTGTGTCTGCATCAGTCCCTCAGTCATGTCCGACTCTTTGTGACCCCACGGACTGTAGCCCACCAGGTTCTTTTGTCCATGGAATTCTCTTGGCTTGAATAATGGAGTGGGTACCCATTTTCTACCTCATGGGATCTTCCCAACCCAGGAACTGAACTCTGGTCTCCTACACTGTAAGCAGATTCTTTACTGTCTCAGCCACCAGGGAAGCCCATGAGTTCCTAAGAGCATCTTAATACCTCTCATTCCAATCCAAAATTCATTCTAGTCTTCATTCTCTATAATACTCTTCCTCACTAGAGAGAATGTGGCTTCCATTATTTCCAACATATTTTTAGTTATGTATTGAGCTGTAGACTACAAAGAAAACATGAGAATTAATATCCCATGACTACAAATTTTTTTTAAATGTCTTCAAGATTTATTTAGAATAGCTCTGTTTTGTCCCCATCAATATGGTGATGACTCATTGGAAATAGTTATATTACTGCTTGGAAAATATTTGATTTTTAAACTCATAGTTATTGGTTTTATTTATTTGTTGGTTTGATTTCTTGAATAGAAATTTTTTTAGGGCTCCTATATGTTAAAGCCACTAACTTTTACCTGTACCATATATTTTTTTCTGCCAATATCTTTGTTTCTTTCATTTAATTTGTTGGACTTTGCTTCAAGTGTTTTTTTGTCATGCTAAATCTCTTATTATTATCATTAATATTATTAGACAGTTATAAATATCAATCCTTACTTTTATTGTACCTGAATTTTGAATCATAGTGAGAATACTTTTCCAATATACAAATTATAAAGCAACTTGGCCATTTTTATTTTAGTACTCATACAGTACTATTTTTCACATTTAGATTCCTGATTATCTTGAGGTTTGTTCTTAGGTTTGATATTTAATATCCTAAAGGAAATGAACCTTGAATATTCATTGGAATGACTAACATTGAGACTGAACCTCCAATACTTTGGCCACCTATGCAAAGAACCAACTCATTGGAAAAGACCCTGAAACTGTGAAAGATTGAAGGCAAAAGAAGAGGCCTGTAGAGGATGAGATAGTTAGCATCACTGACTCAATGGACATGAATTTGAGCAAATTCTGAGAAATAGTGAATAGGGAAACCTGGTGTGCTGCAGTTCATAGGGTTGCAAAGAGTTAGATAGGACTTAGTGACTGGACAACAAAAACAATAAATGAGTCTAATATTGTTTCTTAAATGGCCATTCAGTTGTCCCAGAATCATTTCTTAAAATATTCATTTTTGCTCTAGTTGTTGAAATGTCACTTTTTCTGACAAGCAAGAATACTGGAGTGGATTGCCATTCCCTTCTCCAAGGGGTCATCCAGATCTAGGGACCTAACCCAGGTCTCCTGCCATCCTTTACCAAGCTGGTTTTGCATGTGGCCAAGCTCCTCCAACAATTCTCAGGTTTGGCTCAGCACTGGTACCCTAACTTCTTCAGGACCGAAAACTTCTTCTTCACTGTGTAAGCCGGGCACCAAGACATCGCTCTGCATGACAAATGAGAGGCTGTTCTTCTGTATGTATCTTATGTCACTCTTGATTCAGGCAGAATTCCTTCATCTACAGAATTCTATGCAATATCACACAGCATAGGGGCTGGGGATGAGGAGGAACTATCACTCAGATTCAGCTCAGAGATGTTATACACAACTATGGAAAGACACGTGCACATATGGCTTTAAAGAGGCGGGTCCTGTTGTTTTGTTTTGCATATTTGCCTGTATCTGGATACAAACAAACCTTACTCAAAACTTCATGAAGCAGGCAGTCTCATTTAGTGATGACAAAATGGGCAGGAAGGCAGAAAACTTTTACAGGATGAAGAATAGGGAAGCAGGAAGAGAAAAATAGAAAATGTATAAAGAACAAAGAAATAGTGTGGAGCCTAGAATAGGCTTGGTGTTTGGGGATTGGCTGATTGGATGTACAGCAGTTTTGGTTAAGTGGAGCAGTTGTAGAGACATGAAAGTTGTCTAATTTGGGGGTTCCTGACATAGCACCCCAGGCAAGAGCAGATCCATTTTAAGACTAGAAATGTATTTTAACCATGTATATGTATTACATGCACTTTTATATACACATATCCATGTTACATATACATATGTGTGTACCTTCCATTACAGATTGCAAGTACTTCTCTCATATCTAAACACTCTATGCTTTGTAAACTGCTTGGCCAAAGAACCAGTATATTTTAATAAATATACATTGAAAAATTAACTAGCAAAATCTTTGGCATAAAAAATATATAAAACAGATCTACTAGAGATTCAAAGAGAAGTATGCAAAATGTCAATCATAGTGGGAAAAGATGACACAGAAATACTTATCTGATAGCACATGGATCAAATTTGGCCCACAATTATATTTGCTCTAGCTGCCTTATGTTAGCCTTCATCTGTTTTGATTTATTTTAAATTTGATTAGATGCCAATATTTTAAAATCTAAGGCAAGATTCCAGTGAACAACAATGAAAATTATTGTGGAAACTAATAACCTCAAATATGTAGTGGATTCAAACCACAAAGTTTATTTCTTCCTCAGGTCAGTTATCCAATGAGGGTTGGAAAGATCTTCTCCTCACTGTAGTCATTCAAGAATCTGAGCTGAAAAAATTCTATCTCTTTTCATTCTTCCAAGATTATCACATTCAAAGGAAACATAGAAATTGAGTTTCAGCAGTTAAAATTTTCAACCAAGAAGGAGTGATGCATGTCACTTTCCTTAATATTTTGTTATTCAAAGTAACGACTTGAGCCAGTCTAATTTCAAAGCAATCTCAACTCATGCCCTAAATAAGGAGAGTCCAATGACTGCCATGCTTTTCTGTCAGAATGCAAAATAATCTATTGAAAAGAATGTAAATAAGGATACAGTGTTGGAATAAAACAACACAGAAACTAACTAGATTTATAGATAAATTTGCACACAAAAATAGAAAATACATGTATTTATGGAAAGTATATGTATTATACTTTTACAAAATGTAAGGTAATTTACCACAAAGAAAATTCAAGCAATTTTAATAAAAATATTACAAGCCATATTCTCTGATCAACTCACACAAATGTAAGAAATAAGTAGCCAAAGGAAGACCAACTTTAGCATCTTAGACATTCAAAAGCAAGATAATACTCTTGTAAACAATCTTTTGAGTCACAGAAGAAATCAAAAGCCAATTTTAACAAAACTAAATGCAAAAAATTCTAACTAAAAAAAATATAAATATAATAATTAAAGTCAAGGTCATATATGATTGATAGATGCAATCTAAATAATTTCTGATTTAAACAGAAAACTGATCTATATACAAAAGATTTAGATATTAATGACAATGGTTACACTATTGCTAATATTTATTGGAATTTATAAACATCACAGGGAAAAATTCATAACATTAAACCTGTTTGTATTTAAAAGGAGTTAAAAAAAAAAAAGAAAGCATTGTGTTCAAGAAGCTATAATAAGAATCCTAAGTTGAAAGAACTTGTAAAGACATTAATTGGATATAGGGGTTAGAATTAATTCATTAAGGAGAAAAGAGAAAATAAAAGAAGGTAGAGCTTATGAATTTACATAAGAACTAGTTGAACTGACCAGTGCCATAGTTAGACTTCTGGCTATTGCAATCAAGAGGAATAGGAAAAAAAAATGCGGATAGCAATAATATGCATGATATTGTCCTTAATAAAATAAGACTAGCAAAAATTTAGCTGATACCTTGAATTAGTCAATATATTAATCAAATAAATATATAAGAAATAAATATATAATAAATTGAAATAACTGGTAACTTTTAAGGCCAATTTCCTATCTTACAGCATATACCAAAACACAGTCAGGTGAAGTAAATATTTAAGCATATATTATGCAAAAATAGCAATATATAATTTTTATGAAGCCAAAATAGTTATAAATAAATATTTGCATAGCATACTGATTAGGAAGTAGCTAATAGAACTATCAGTGTCAGAAATCGTAAAGAATAATGCTTTGTAAGCTGGAATACATACACTTTTTAAACTTCTAAATCCCAGATCGACTACTTACCAGAAAGACAAATGTCTCCATATACTGACGCTTAATGGTAAAATGAGTCAACTCTTCGCATGAGGTAGCCAAAGTATTGGAGTTTCAACTTCAGCATTGGACACTACTGAGCGACTGAACTGAACTGAACTGAACTGAACTGAATGGTAAAATAATGCAAATTGAGTCAGCAATGAATCACTAAAAGTAACACTTCAGATTGTTCAACAAAGGCCACTACTTCTCCTTGGGCAAAGTGAATGTTCTTTCCATCACTTTTTCTTTCTCCAGCCACTTTTATGTTCACATGACTTGTACTCAGTAAGATATTGGCAAAAATAACAGTATTTCTGTCAGTTCAGAGCCAAAGTTGGAGGCACCAGATACCCATCTTAGTCCACGTGCAGTCTGTGATCATGAGAAAAACATGCCCCAGTAACAAAGACCAAGAAGAATGAAGAGGCACGTGAAGTAGACCTGGGCCAGAGAGAAGCTTGAACCCACTCTGAAGCCTGCATCCAGCCCCACCAACCCACAGTGTGGATCAATGTTGTGGGCAAATAAACGAAGGACAGTTGTTAAAATTCACTGACTTTTGAGGTATTTGGTTACTTAGCTATTATTGTGGCAGAGTTGACTATTACAGCTGGTTTCATACTTGAATAATACTATGCAGTGATGTCAAAGAGAAGGGAGTAAAAAAACTTACACTACAAATAAAAATTCTCCGGGACAATTTATGCAACAAAAATCTTAAAAAGGTCCCAAGATTCTGTTCTAGATATGTTTTGTAAAGAAATCACTGTATAAACAAAGACATAGCTACAATGATATACACTGAAACTTCATCATATTTAACAATTGACTAACTAAATTATTCTGAACCCATCCAATGGCATATTATGCCACCACTGAGAAAGACTGTAAGAGAACATTGCCTCATGTGGAAATATGATTAAATATTTTCAATTTTTAAAAACATGGAACAAAATTTAATGTCCAGTATAAAGTGATGGGAGAATTCAGAATTGGTTAAGGCCAAATGTGAAAAGTTGTTATCTGAAGTTTCTATGTTTTTTTCCAAAATAAACTTGTCTTTCACTTGAAAAATATTTAGTACAAAGTTCTACAATCATTCCTAATTATAATAGCAAAATAAATAATCTGAAAGATTATATGTTTCTAAAAAGGTACAAAGAGGTTAATTCTTTTTCATCTTACATTAAAAAAGTATGGTGATAGCTGAAATAGAGTCTCAACATCACGTAAATACTTGACATTTCAAATGCATACAATAAATTTGTTTCTCTCACTAAGTATGGAATATAACATTTTTTGGAATATAACTTTTTAAAATTTTTAGATCTAAATTTTACACGTAGTTATGCTTTGCTGTTTATACCATCATAGCTCTAAGCCAAAATTGTATTTAAAGAAAAATTTTATTTGAACATTAATGTAATGCTTCTAAGTATAATGAATAGTGTTGTAGATGTTTACTTTAAATGAGAAGTTTTGCAAAATGAATCTAGATAGAGAACATTTATTCAAATTTATCATTTTAAGGTGTTTGTTTTTTTTAAGGTGTTTACTTTAAAGCTATGTTTAAAAATAACTTCTGACTCTTCTCTTTATGCAAGTCACACCTAGTTAAGACTTGAGTTTAAAGTGTTTGGACATGGCTTACAATTCAATTCAACCTTGGACTTAAACATCAATAAAAATGCCACTTATATAGGACAGTCTGTTTTCACCTTCTGACTTTGCATTAAACACTATTAAATAATGAATGCAGTATAAATAAATTTGTGAAAGAAATAGCCACTGCATGTTAATGTTCAATGCTATTCAATAATACATTGGACAGCAACATGCTAATTTCTGACTCCACTTTTACTATACTATTAAAAGGATTACTCCAAAATTGGTCAACCACTTTTTCCAGTTTCCTCGACCTTTTGAAGTAACTAGTACTAGCAATGTTCTTCTCTGAAGTGTTTCCTGTTTCATCTTCTGATATATTGCAATCCTATCCCCCTGGGATCTTTCCTATCTCTCTGAAAGTTTTTTTTGTAACTGTTTCCTGGGTCCTCTTTTTTCCTGCTCCCTAAAGAAGGGTGTTAGCTAAAACATAGATCAATGATCCAATAAAGTTGTTAGACTTATCTAACAAAAAGAAATCTCGCCTTCATGGAACATTCTTGACATTTCGTGAAATTTTATAAACTCACCTACTTCTATTCAATAAATAATAGTAGTTCACCTGTTCAAAAAGCAGAACAGATGACTGTATTTTGGAAAAGGATAATAGCAATTTTTTACTCTTTTAGTTGCTCCACCAGAAAAGCAGACAACATAGAAAGTCTTAAGTAAATAACAAAAGAAAAATAAGCAAAAAGAATCATAGATAATGCCTACAACACCACGAGACCAAAGTCCCCAATCTCACTGAGAGTGAGATGTGCCTGGCACATTTAGCAATTAGAAATAAGGCTGATACGGGCAGTGAGGTGGTAAGAGAGTGATAAGTGATGAGGACTATGAATTAGACGGCCGGGGATGTGTTAGTCATATATGAACCAATAAGGCATAGAAAGGAGTTTGACTTTTACTATGAGACTTCAGAAGCACTAGGAAAGTTTTGCCCAGGAAAGCAATGTAAGTTTAGAGCTGGAAGAGGAGTGAAGAGGAACTGAGGCAAGAAACCAGTTAATATTTGCAAAACACAAATTCTATAGACCCTACAGAAACCTCTGACCTAATTACTGCATAGGAATGAGGTCTGGAAACATAGGAAACCATATATAATTGTTTTTTCACATTACATTACAGTACATGTTCTATTCAATGTGATTTCTCACTGAGTAAACCTATGCTTTTAGCATATCCCCCCATGGTGATTTAATATGTAAATAATAAAATGATAATTATTATTAATATAAATTTTTCTGTGGTTTCCAGTTATACAGCCCACATTGTTATAATCTTCTTGATTGTACCGTGATTTTGTGTTTCATTTGTTTTAGTATCTAATTTGTAAACCAAACCAAATGAGATATAAAACTGAAAAACCCTTGAAGTTAAAAATGAAGCAAAGGAACTTGGATGGATAGATAGGCAGATAGATAAAAGATAGATGTTACATTTATATCATAATCTTTCATTTGAAGTATATATTAATATACATGCATTTATTTTTCTCTTTCTTAATAAAAGCATTTCCTAACACATTTTAATGTACAGTGAAAAGGGCTAGAAAAAATTAAAATATTAAGTAGTAATGAGAATTTCTAACACTTAGGTACCTACATTGTGGACTCTAATAAATAAAATTCCCACCAAAACAAATCAGAACTCCATGAAAAAAAATAAATTTTCATTCCAGAAGACAAAGCTATCAAGTACTACTGAAGATTAGTTAAAGGACACAAAAGTCAACACATAATAGCTCTTTGTTTCCAAAGATGCAAAAGTTTGAGCATCAAAAAAAAAAAAAAATGTGTATTAAATTTAAATATATTAACAACTATATTTTTAAAGCTTGTTGAGTTAGTATGTTAAAAATATATCATTGTTTAACTTTGAAAATTGTTTTCACCTGACTTTAATCTGAGATGTAGCAAATTAAAGTGAAAGAATAAAACTGTATCCTGCTCCTCCTGTTTTTATCTGTATTTTGCTATATCCAAATAGTTGATGAGAGGAAATCTATCTTTAGAGAATTCCCAATAATAAATGTGGAAGAAATAGTAGAGCTAAACTGAAACATAACAAACAAACACAAGAAGCTACTGTGAAATAGTGGATCTAGGCAACATCATCAAGGAAAAATAAAACTATTAGGTGAAGATTAATGGAAGATTTTTATCATGAATGAAACTGGCAGATGAAAACTGGATCCACTGATCAATTTCACATCAAGTGACACAAAACATACAAATATAAAAACAAAACATCTAGAAATTAAATAACTCAATGCGAAAGAAGGTAAAACATAAAGGTCATCTACAAAGTATTCTTGTAGAATAAAGACAAGATGGAGGAGGCAGAAGAGAAGGACGGCTTGAATCGAATCATTCTTCTAGATCTAACTACCTTATAGAGAAAACCGAGGTTTAGAAACAAGAATGATGATTTACTACATGAATGTAATTTACCAAACTCAGAATATAGGAAATTCTCTAAAACAAATGACACTGGACTGAAAAAATAAACAAACAGATAAGGAGCAGCAAAGAAGGGGAAAAAATGCCTTCTGTTTGTTTCACTGGCCTTTGAAGTATAACAGTCTATTGCCCCATTTCTACCTGCAAACTACCCTATCTCTTTTTTGGAGGAGGTTCTCTGTACTGTTTTATGTAAGTCTAGAGTTGAATACAAGAAATTCATTTTGAATGGATTGCAGATATAACTTGAATAACCAGAAAACAAAACATTTAAATTTCTAGTGTTGTAATAGGCAAAAATTTCCAAGCATGATAGAAAAGCACTAACCATTAAGCAAAAAATTGATAAACTGGACTGCATTTGATTTAGAACTTCTGATCATCAAAAGGCCTTATTAACAGAGCAAAAAAAAGTAAGAAGTGGGAAGTCATGATATATGCAATACAGCATCCAACAGCGGACTCATTATAGGCTAAGGATTACAAAGCCATAGCAGGGCTGTCTCTGGTGTATTTCCAGAAACAAAGAGAATAAAAAGAGAGAGATGATTTATACATCAATACATGGAAATATATGAATAAATATTTTATAATGTTATAAGTGGGAATTATTGATTTGAAACACACAGGGAATTTTTTTTTTTCCCTTTGGAGCTGCATTTGTTGGGGCCTATATTAAGGTGAAAATTTCTCATATCTGAGCATTTAAATGGGTTCCTTATGTATAGCTATTGTCAAGTCCCAGATGAAAATCGCCATTATAGAAAGCCTCTTGAATTTATTTCTTGTTTTATGCCCCTTTTGCTTATTATCTTTTCAAGTCACTTTATGGAAAAGAAGCATTCTTAAGTGTATATCTAGTTTTTTCAAATAAATAAGACTAACTTGCTAGTACATTCTGTGTATACACTATAAACGATATTGACATTAATCAGATTCCTTGGAATCTAACCTCCAGTTGGGTACCAGAATAATAAAACTTTTTGAATATGCACAAAAAGTATGCATAGTTATTTATAAATTATAAGCAGGTACTATAATATTAGGGGCTTCCGTGGTGGCTCAGATAGAAAAGAATTAATATGTTATTTATATTATAAAAGATACATAAACATTAAACTTTTAAGGAGGAGATTAAAATGTTATAAATAATATTGTAAAAATATTTTGCCAGTCACTATGAGTTCATACCAGTATTAGATATAAGAATGAATATTAGTACTAGGTTGAAATTCACAATTGGCCATAAGGTATGTAATTTTGGCTTCTCCGGTGGCTCAGATAGTAGAGCATCTGCTTGCGATGCAGGAGACCCAGGTTCAATCCCTGGGTTGGGAAGATCCCCTGGAGAAGGAAATGGCAACCCACTCCAGTTCCCTTGCCTGAAAAAAATCCCAAGGACAGAGGAGCCTGTTAGGCTACAGTCCATGTGGTTGCAAAGAGTCGGACACGATTGAGCCACTTCACTTTCAGGTAATTTTATTTCAAATTGTCCTCGTAAAATTTTCATTTTCCCAAATTATTTGCCAGTATCTTTGAACATTTTAAGATTTATTTTTACCTTTCTCAGGTGAGGAGTGACCCACACTAGCATTATCAACCTTGTCATTGTTGTTTGTCTGTGCTACTGTAGTTGGTATCAACCTGTATTTTCTATGCAGATTTTTTAAGCTAAATGTCTATTCCTAGTTTTAAGTTATTTAAAACCAGATAATATAATGTAAAACAGTTAAAGTATTATACGAAAAATGCAACATGTTGCACTCACTATGCTGAAAGTGGATGATTGAATCAGGAAGATACTATCAATTCTCACCATTCTGGAGTTCACTCACTTTCCTTAAAATGAATCCTCTAGCATAGAAAACACATGGATACTTACCATGGAAACAAAGTGGAGATGCCAATGTCAACCCACTTATTATATTAAAATTTTTTACCTTCATTTTATCCAGTAAAATATAATTATGTTACTCAAGCTATAGGATGTATTCAAACAACTGTTTCTGGCAGCATTGATCTGGATGGTGTTATTATTAAGATTAACAAAGAAAGTTGCAACACAACTTAAGTAAAAGACTTATGTGGTATTCTCAGATATATTCAGAACTGTCTCACTTTTTTTAACAAATTATTTGTTGAGTGTGTGACTTTGGGTGAAATCATTTAAATGGTCAGATCTCTCTGCATCACAGGTCCTGATGGGGAAACACAGACTGACCCATTCTTTTTGTTCTTTTCTTTATTGTTTAATTCACATTTCCATGATAAGTTTGCTTCTTTTCATCTTCCATATTAGCAAAACTGAATAAATACAATGTACCTCTGGAGGCTTTTTTGAAACAGAATCAATAGAAATACCTTCCTATAGCAAGATTCATTAAAAAAGAAGAGGTCACAGTATTTTCAAAAATTGTTTCCAAAATGGAATAGCAAGTGATTATGCCTCTGCTGCTCTATTTCTCCATTAGAGACAAAACCAGTAACCTTTTCTTAGAAGTTCTGAAATATAAATTTGAGCCAGGACAGGAAAAAGGGAGATTTTTTAAAAATTCATATGACCACAGTGTGCGATGATGAGTTAGAGATGATCAAAAATTTTGAATTTTCTGGACTCTCTGCCCATTGTCTGTAATCTCTGTATATTAATTTTATCCTTTGTCCCTGCAGACTGGTACTTTTCATAAGACCAGATTGGCACACTTTGGAACTTCTGGGCTTACAGGTTCTAGCTTTTTCTCAGAAGCATCCCTTCCCTTGGCTCTGGATGTTAAACTGTAATGGGATGGTTTAGTTCATATGCTTGCCTCTTAACCAGTCAGTTTGGTTAGGCACCTGAATATATTTAAGAAGAGGGTAACACTATTTGGAAATGTTCAGCTACTACAGTGAACACATGAGGAATTGTTCCCTGACAAATATGTATACTATTTCTATGATAAGGAATAGATACTGGGAGGAAAAGCAATTACTGCCAAGGCTATGTTGTCAGGGGAGTGTGTTTCTGCAATGTTTGTCATCCCTGAAAATAAACTCTGTTAGTTAGTACCATGCCTCAACATCACAGTCTCAAGATGGATGAGGAGGCTCATATACATCATGTTTAAATTAACTAGTTATTTGGACTAAATTGTGTTTTCCAAAAATTCATAGGCAGAAATCCTAAGCATTTGGAGATACTGTCCCTATGGAGGTAATTAAGCTAAAGTAGGGTCATTAGGGTGGACGTTAATCCAATAGGATTAGTGTCTTTGTAAGAAGAGATTATGACACAGACAAACACAGAAAGGGGAATATGTGAAGACTTAGGAAGATAACGGCCATATGCAAGCCAAGGAGTTGTTCAGTCACCAAGTCATGTCCGACTCTTTGTGACACCATGGACTGCAGCACACCAGCCTTCCGATCTTTCGTCACCTCCTGGAGTTTGCTCAAACTCATCTCCATTGAGTCAGTGATGCTATCCAACCATCTCATCCTCTGCTGTTCCCTTTTCCTCCTGTCTTCTATCTTTCCCAGCATCAGGGTCTTTTCCAATGAGTCAGTTCTTCACGTCGGTCGACCAAAGAATTGGAGCTTCAGCTTCATCATCAGTCTTTCCAATGAATATTCAGGGTTGATTTCCTTTAGGATTGACTGATTTGATCTTCTTGTTTTCCGAGGGACTCTCAAGAGTCTTCTCTAAGACCTTAATTTGAAAGCATCAGTTCTTTGGCACTCAGCGTTCTTTATGGTCCAACCCTCACATCGATACATGTTTACTGGAAAAACCATAGGTTTGACTATACAGGTATTTTTCAGCAAACTGATGTCTCTGCTTTTTAATAGCTGTCTAGGTTTGTTATACCTTTACTTCCTAGGTGCAAGCATCTTTTAATTTCATAGCTGCATTCACCATCTGCAGTGATTTTGGAGCCCAAGAAGAAAATTTTTCACTGTTTCCATTTTTTTCCCCATCTATTTGCCATGAAGTGATGGGAACAGTGAAAAAGTTAGCTTAAAACTCAACATGCAGAAAACTATGATCATGGCATCCAGTCCCATCACTTCATGGCAAATAGGTGGGAAAACAATGCCAACAGTTAAAAATTTTATTTTTTTAGGCTCCAAAATCACTGCAGATGGTGACGGCAACCATGAAATTAAAAGACGTTTGCTCCTTGGAAGAAAGACTGTGACCAACCTAGACAGCATATTAAAAAGCAGAGACGTTACTTTGCCAACAAAGGTCTGTCTAGTCAAAGCTATGGTTTTTCCAGTAGTCATGTATGGATGTGAGAGTTGGACTATAAATAAAGGCTGAGCGCAGAAAACTTGATGCTTCTGGACTGTGGTGCTGGAGAAGACCCTTGAGAGTCCCTTGGACTGCAAGGAGATCCAACCAATCCATCCTAAAGGAAATCAGTCCTGAATATTCATTGAAAGGACTGATGCTGAATCTGAAACTCAAATACTTTGGCTACCGGATGTGAAGAACTAGCTCATTAGAAAAGACTCTGATGCTGAGAAAGATTGAAGGCAGGAGGAGAAGGGGATAACAGAGGATGAGATGGTTGGATGGCATCACTGTCTCTATGGACATGAGTTTGAGTAAGCTCCGAGAGTTGGTGATGCACAGGGTAGCCTGGGGTGCTGCAGTTCATGGGGGTCGCAAAGAGTTGGACATGATTAAGCAACTGAACTGATGGGGCCAAATGTCATGATTACAGTTTTTCGAATGTTGAGTTTCAAGTGAGCTTTTTCACTCTTCTCTTATACTCTCATTAAGAAGCTGTTTAGTTCCTCTTCACTTTCTGCCATTAGAGTGGTATCACCTGCATATCTGAGGTTGTTGAGCCAAGAAGACAGACCTCAAAAATTCTGTGGATATCCTAATCTCTGACTTCTAAACTAGAATTTATTTTCAATAAAAAATAACTTGTTCGTTAAGTCACCCAGTCTGTTGTACTTTGTTATGGCAGCCCTAGCAAGCTAATACAGTACTTCACCCACATTTGCTCTTTATTATTCTGTATTAATATTAGACAACTCTTATAATTGTTTTAAATTATGACATACCTTTTGCCTTGCTCATATTCGGTGTTTTCATGTTGGTTGAATATTTTTTTATGAGGTCAAAATTCAAAGAATTGTTTTTTTCTTGTGTCTCCATTTCTCTGAAGTCAGTGACTTTGTTATTCATTTCTTTAAATAAGCTTATGTTAGCAATAAAATCAAGAAGTAGAACTCTAAATTGTCATGTAATGCCCCTAGGAATATCTAAATCAGTTGTGAAACAATCAAATTTCTTTTCTTTGCAATATTGAGAATAAGATTTGTGTTCTTTCTAATGGAGCCACAAGTAATGTCGGAAAGAAACAATTTTATTTTGCATTAGGGTTCTTTGCTTTAGAGCAGAACTCTTATTTTTTTTAAGATAATTCATTTAATCATTGTGGCAAAGGCAATATATCACAGAGTTTTCAACATTACATTAAACAGATAATCAATAGTTTGAGACAATAAAATAAAATGTTTTCAGCTTTATTAAACTTCGGGGACATGTGGAGAGCAACTGGGAAGTAAAATAGCATTAAAAGTCAGTTAACATAGCTATTATTGCAAAGTATGTCTGAGTCGCTGCTTAGCATGTGGCTTCTGCAGTTATTCAGGTGAAATCAGATTGAAAAGCAACCACACACAAAATAAAGAAGATAGAGCTAGCTAAAATATTTAATTCATCAAGTTTCAGAGAATAAGCAATAATTTAATTTTGTATCAATGTACCATGTTTCATATTTTAATGTTTCTTCATTTTATTTAGTGCACTTATCTTTCTTAGAATTGATTTTTTAAATACTGTATATGCTGCTGCTGTTAAGTCGCCTCAGTCGTGTCCGACTCTGTGCGACCCCATAGACGGCAGCCCACCAGGCTCCTCCATCCCTGGGGTTCTCCAGGCAAGAACACTGGAGTGGGTTGCCATTTCCCTCTCCAATGCACGAAAGTGAAAACTGAAAGTGAAGACGCTTAGTCGTATCCGACTCTTAGCGACCCCATGGGCCACAGCCCATCAGGCTCCCCCGTCCCTGGGATTCTCCAGGCAAGAGTACTGGAGTGGGGTGCCATTGCCTGCTCCATATACGTTACTAGAGTACAGCAAATATCACTGTAAAAGCAATTGAAATTTGGGTTGAAATATAGACAATTAAAAATCTTTTATATATAAGATAGCATATTTAGTACATTTAACTCGTGAATTTATTTGGTTCTCCTAGCAATACTGCTAGGGTTATTTGACAATCAAGGAAAATGAAGCCTAAGTGCATGCCTAAGCCAAGTTCGGAGAAGGCAATGGCACCCCACTCCAGTGCTCTTGCCTGGAGAATCCCATGGACGGAGGAGCCTGGAGGGCTGCAGTCCGTCGGGTCGCTGGGAGTCGGACACTACTGAGCGGTTTCACTTTCACTTTTCACCTTCATGCATTGGAGAAGGAAATGGCAATCCACTCCGATGTTCTTGCCTGGAGAATCCCAGGGACGGGGGAGCCTGGTGGGCTGCCGTCTATGGGGTCGCACAGAGTCGGACACGACTGAAGCGACTTAGCAGCAGCGGCAGCAGCAGCAACCCAAGTTCAGCTGGCAAATGAGAGTCAGGCTGGGACTGGTGCCAATAAAAAATAATCATTCTAATAAGACAGATGATTCTAGAATCTCTGTCATCATTTAGTCAAAATTGAATAGACAAACTTTCTTGGTCACTAGCTTCAATAGAAGAACATTCAAATAAATATTTTTAAAGCAACTTGAAGTTAGTTTTATAATGCAAACTTTGATGGCCAGTCATCAATCATTCCCACCCAAATTATATGTCCCTTGGTGCCTTGCTCATCATCAGAAACTGTTCTATCAGGGAGGGGGAAAAATCAATGAAAATCATGTCACATAATTTCAGCTTTTTTTTCTCACTCCCCTCCCTTAACTAAAACTCCTTTAGGTCATAAGCCATAGACATAGGGTATACTCCCTGGATTCCTAGGGCATAAATCCTCCTTGGTCTTTTACCCCACTGTTCAATACTGGACCTGACATATATTAATTACCAGATATTTAAACAAGTTAATAGTAAATATTTGCAATCATTGACAAAAATTTCTAACAGCAAGATAAATTCTGGAGATAACAAAAGGTTGCTGTCGTTCAGTCTCAGAGTCATGTCCAACTCTTTGCAACCCCCTGAACTGTAACACACCAGGCTCCTCTGTCCTCCACTCTCTCCCGGAGTTTGCTCAGATTCATGTCCATTGAGTCAGTGATACTTTCTAATCATATCTCATCCTCTGCTGCCTTTTGCCTTCAATCTTTCCCAGCATCAGGGTCTTTTTCAATGAGGACAGATAATCCCATATTTGAATCCTAGCTCAGACACCCAGTAGCTATGAGAATCTCAGTTTATTTATCTGCAATGTAGGCTTATAAAATTTCCTAGTTCATAAAATATAAAAATTAAAGTATGCAATGCCAATAAGTTATGTGATAAAAAAAATTGTAGCTATTTGGTTGTCCTCTACCATATTCCAAAATTAATTGAGGCAATGTAGATACTATTTTCTTTATTACTACTGATTCTTATCTTTGTCTTTAGGCAGCAGCAGTGAAGATTACTTAGGTGACAGTACTGGAAGCATTACATAAAAACAAATAAAATCTTTTATAGATGTGATCCAATATACATCTCTAACTAGAAAGCTCAGAGAAAATCTCATTGATTATTGCATTAGAATTCTATGTGATGATGTCTACACTTAGTCCACACTTAATTGAATAAATGTTTTTGAAAATTTTTGTTTGTTTTGGTCAATGTTGACCATCATAGGCATGAACGTTATGAAAGTTTTCACATTATCTGTCTTTGTCATTCTGGGAACATTTTCTAAAATTTCTGACTGGCCTTTACGCTAAGGTCACAAAACAGAGTAACCACATAACCCTGGTCTTATTAGCATCAAGGTTAGTAGAAGTAAATTAACTGTCCCTGAGTCATCTTACTTATGTAAAATATTAATCTAAAACTGTAAATATTTTTTATAGAACTTTGTTTACTTGTGTTTCGGTTGTGCTGGGTCTTCGCTGCTGCACAGGCTTTCTCTAGCGGTGGTGTGCGGGCCTGTCATAGCGGTGGCCCGCCTGTTGTGAAACATGGGGCTGGGGTGTGTGGGTTTTAGTAGCTGCCACGCGTGGGTTCAGTAGTTGTGGCTCTTGGGCTCTAGAGCACAGGCACAGCAGTTGTGGTACACAGGCTTAGTTGCCCTGCGGCATGTGGGATCTTCCCAGACCAGGAATCTAGTCCATGTCCCCTGCATCGGCAAGAGGATTCTTCACAAAGGAGCCATCAGGGAAGCCCTAAAACTATATTTCTTTAGGACTAACTATTTCTGATCAACAATCATGTTTAACACAAATTGACATCAAATGATGCCTCTGCTGGAGGCACAACTGGCTTCAAAATATGCCTCTGCAGGAGCTGCTGCTAAGTCACTTCAGTCATGTCCAACTCTGTGCGACCCCATAGACGGCAGCCCACCAGGCTCCGCCGTCCCTGGGATTCTCCAGGCAAGAGCATTGGAGTGGGTTGCCATTTCCTTCTCCAATGCATGAAAGTGAAAACTGAAAGTGAAGTCGCTCAGTCACATCTGACTCTCCGCGACCCCATGAACTGCAACCTACCAGGCTCCTCCATCCATGGGATTTTCCAGGCAAGAGTACTGGAGTGGGCTGCCATTGCCTTCTCCAAATTATGCCTCTACCACACAGTATATCTTTTACTACACTGTCTCTTATGTTTTCTACCCAACATCAAGTCTTTCTTTCATTTAATTCATTCTTACATTAGTGTCAAATGAATCTTTCTAAAACAGTATTTTTATCTTCAAGACAAAACTCAGATGTCACCTCACCTGGAGGCCTTATTGTAATTCCTTTGGTTTAGTTGTGCATATTTATATGTATCTTTTATTATATCTCAGGGTTTACTGCAATAATTTATTTTAACATTGACTACTGGACTTGTGCATGAAATGTTTAAAAGTAATTTGTATAAATCTTCCAAATAGTCAATATCTCCCACCTCTTAGAGTGTAAAATCTATGATTTGTTACTGCCTTGCAAATCAATAAAATTCTGACCCAATTTATCCTATTCAATCTAGACTCATCTCTGCCTCCAGTTTTCCCATAGCCATCTGGTAAAAAAAAAAAAAAAAAAAAAAAAATTGGTCTTTGCCATAGATTGTTGAGGTTTATTAATATTATTCAAGCTTTCCAGGTGGCTCAGTGGTAGAGAATCTGGCTGCCAATGCAGGAGACACAGGAAATGAGGGTTTGAGGTCTGGGTCAGGATGATCTCCTGAATTAAGAAATGGCAACATCCTCCAGTATTCTTGCTTGGAAAATTCCATGGACAGAGGACACTTCTGGGCTACAATCCATGGAGTTGCAAAGAGTTGGACATGACTGGGGGCAAATGTACACACACACACACACACACACACACACACAGAGTTCAGTTCAGTCACTTACTTGGGTCTGAATCTTTTGCGACCCCATGGACTGCAGCACACCAAGCTTCCCTGTCCGTCACCAACTCCCAAAGTTTACTCAAGCTCATGTCCATAGAGTCGGTGATGCCATCCAACTATCTCATCCTTTGTCGTCCACTTCTTCTCCTCCCTCGATCTTTCCGAGCATCAGGGTCTTTTCAAATGAGTCAATCCTTCCCATAAGGTGGCCAAAGCTTTGGAGTTTCAGCTTCAAAATCAATCCTTCCAATGAATATTCAGGGCTGATCTTCTTTAGGATGGACGGGTTGGATCTCCTTGCAGCCCAAGGGACTCTCAAGAGTCTTCTCCAACACCACAGTTCAAAAGCATCATTTCTTCAGCACTCAGCTTTCCTTATGCTCCAACTCTCACATGCATATGTGACTACTGGAAAAACCATAGCCTTGACTGGACAGACTTTTGTTGGCAAAGTAATGTCTCTGCTTTTTAATATGCTGTCTATGTTCATCATAACTTTTCTTCCAAGGAGTAAGTGTCTTTTACTTTCATGGCTGCAGTCACCATCTGCAGTGATTTTGGAGCACAAGAAAATAAAGTCTCTCACTCTTTCCCTTGCTTCCCCATTTATTTGCCATGAAATGAAAGGAACAGATGCAATGATATTCATTTTTTGAATGTTGAGTTTTAAGCCAACATTTTCACTCAACTCTTTCACTTTCATCAAGAGGCTCTTTAGTTCATCTTTGCTTTCTGCCATAAGGGTAGTGTCATCTGCATATCTGAGGTTCTTGATAATTCTCCCAGCAATCTTAATTCTAGCTTGTGCTTCATCCAGCCTAGCATTTCACATGATGTACTCTGCATATAAGTTAAATAAGCAGGGTGACAATACACAGCCTTGACGTACTCCTTTTCCTATTTGGAACCAGTCTGTTGCTCCATGTCCAGTTCTAACTGTTGCTTCCTGACCTGCACACAGATTTTTCAAGAGGCAGGTCAGGTGGTCTGGTAGTTACATCTCTTTAAAAATTTTCCACAGCTTGTGGTGATCCAAACAAATACTTTGGTGTAGTCAATAAAGCAGAAGTATATGTTTTCCTAGAGTTCTCTTGCTTTTTTGATAATCCAATGGATGTGGGAAATTTGATTTATGGTTCCTCTGCCTTTTCTAAATCCAGCTTGAACATCTGGAAATTCACAGTTCACATATTTTTGAAGTCTAGCTTGGAGAATTTTAAGCATTACTTTACTAGTATGTGAGATGAGTGCAATTGTGTGGTAGTTTGACCATTCTTTGGCATGGCCTTTCCTTGGGATTGGAATGAAAACTGACCTTTTCCAGTTTTGTGGCCACTGCTGAGTTTTCCAAATTTGCTGACATATTGTGTGCAACACTTTCACAGCATCATCTTTTAGCTCAACTGGAATTCCATCACCTCCACTAACTTTGTTCAGAGTGATGCTTCCTAAGGCCCACTTGACTTCACATTCCAGGATGTCTGGCTCTAGGTGAGTGATCATACCATTGTGATTATCTGGGTTGTGAAGATATTTTTTGTATAGTTTTTCTGTGTATTCTTGCCACCTCTTCTTAATATCTTCTGCTTCTGTTAGGTCCATACTATTTCTGTCTTTTATTGAGCCCATTTTTGCATGAAATGTTCCCTTGGTATCTCTAACTTTCTTGGGGAGATCTCTAGCCTTTCCCATTCTATTGTTTTCCTCTATTCCTTTGCACTGATCACTGAAGAAGGTTTTCTTATCTCTCCTTGCTATTCTTTGGAACTCTGCATTCAAATGAGCATATCTTTCCTTTTCTCCATTGCTTTTCACTTCTCTTCTTTTCACAGCTATTTGTAAGGCCTCTTCAGACAGTCATTTTGTTTTTTTGCATTTATTTTTCTTGGGGATGGTCTTGATCCCTGTCTCCTGTAAAATGTCCTGAATGTCCATTCATAGTTCATCAGGCCCTCTGTCTATCAGATCTATTCCTTTGAATCTATTTCTCACTTCCACTGTATAATTGTAAGGGATTTGATTTAGGCCATACCTGATCACCACTATTCAAATTCACATTCTTCTTTGAAACCTAGATCAAGGTTCACATATTGCATGAAAATTTTCCTGACCACCTAACATATACTGATGTCTCTTCTTATACTTTTACAGCTGTGGCTCAGTGTATGAAAGTTTAGATGCTCTGGAAAGGCTCTCATTTCATGAGTTATCAGGGCAATCCTTAGTTCAGTTCAGCTCTGTTGCTCAGTCGTGTCCAACTCTTGTGACCCCGTGGACTGCAGCACACCAGGCTTCCCTGTCCATCACCAATTCACAGACCTTGCTCAAACTCATGTCCATCCAGTCAATAATATCATCCAACAATTTCATGTTCTGCCATTTCTTTTTCCTCCTGCCCTCAAACTATCCCAGCATCAGGGTCTTTTTGAATGAGTCAGTTCTTTGCATCAGGTGGCCAAAGTACTGGAGTTTCAACTACAACATCAGCCCTTCCGATGAACATTCAGGGCTGATCTCCTTTTAGGATTGACTGGTTTGATCTCCTTGCAGTCCACAGGACTCTCAAGAGTTTTCTCCAATACCACACATCAAAAGCATTAATTCTTTGGCACTCAGCTTTCTTTATAGTCTTACTCTCACATCCATATGTGACCACTGGAAAAACCATAGCCTTGACTAGACAGACCTTTGTTGGCAAAGTAATGTCTCTGCTTTTTAATATGTTGTCTAGGTTGGTCATAACTTTTCTTCGAAGGAGCAAGTATCTTTTCATTTCATGGCTGCAGTCACCATCTGCAGTGATTTTGGAGCCCAAGAAAATAAAGTCTCTCACTGTTTCCGTTATTTCCCTATATATTTGCCATGAAGTCATGGGACCAGATGCCATGATCTTAGTTTTCTGAATGTTGAGTTTTAAGACAACTTTTTCATTCTCCTCTTTCACTCTCATCAAGAAGCCCTTTAGGGCTGCCATAAGGGTGGTGCATATCTGAGGTTGCTGATATTTGTCCTGGCAATATTGATTTAAGTTTGTGCTTCATCCAGACCAGCATTTCTCATGATGTACTCTGCATATAAGTTAAATAAGTGGAGTGACAATACACAGCCTTGAGGTACTCCTTTCCTGATTTGGAACTAGTCTGTTTTTCCATGTCCTGTTCTAACTGTTACTTCCTTATTTTCATACATATTTCTCAGGAGACAGGTCAGGTGGTCTGGTATTCCCATCTCTAAGAATTTTCCACAGTTTGTTGTGATCAATACAGTCAAAGTCTTTGGCATAGTCAATAAAGCAGAAGTAGATGTTTTCCTGGAACTCTCTTGCTTTTTTGATGATCCAATGGGTACTGGCAATTTAATCTCTGGTTCCTGTGCCTTTTCTAAATCCAACTTGAACATCTGGAAGTTCACGGTACACATACTGTTGAAGCCTGGCTTGGAGAATTTTGAGTATTACTTTTCTGGTGTGTGAGATGAGTGCAGTTGTGTGGTAGTTTGAGCATTCCTTGGCATGGCCTTTCTTTGGAATTGGGATGAAAACTGACCTTTTCCAGTCCTGTGGCCACTGTTGAGTTTTCTAAATTTTCTGGCATGTTGAGTGCAGCACTTTCACAGCATCATCTTTTAGGAGTTGAAATAGCTCACATAAATTCTGTTGCCTCCACTAGCTTTGTTCAGACTGATGCTTCCTAAGGCCCACTTGACTTCACATTCCAGGATGTCTGGCTCTAGGTGAGTGATCACACCTTTGTGGTTATCTGGGTCATGAAGCTCTTTTTTGTATATCTTCTGTGTATTCTTGCCACTTCTTAATATCTTATATCCTTTAGGTTCATACCATTTCTGTCCTTTATTGAGCCCACCTTTGCATGAAATGTCCCCTTGGTATCTCTAATTTTCAAGGCCAAATGCATGTCTAAGGAGGCCTTACACATAACTGAGAAAAGAAGAGAAGCTAAAGGCAAAGGAGAAAAGGAAAGATATACCCATTGAATGCAGAGTTCCAAAGAATAGCAAGGAGAGATAAGAAAGCCTTCCTCAGTGATCAATGCAAAGAAATAGAGGAAAACAATAGAATGGGAAAGACTAGAGATCTTTTCAAAAATTAGAGACACCAAGGGAGCAATTCATGCAAAGATGGGCACAATAAAGGACAGAAATTGTAAGGTAAGCTTAAGAGTTTATTTTAATTCAGTTACCATCCATGTAGTCAGAAATCAGAAGAGTGTCTACATTATAGGGTTGTTGTGATAAAGAAGGTAAAGCAGTCAGTAAAATTTAACTGTTGTCATTGCACAGAGTATATAGACAGAGTTTAAAATATAAATATTTTCTCATTATAGTCTAATGAATGTGCTTATTATTTTCTTAGTAACTTTGTGAGCATTCCAAGGACATATATTTACACTTTCTTTGTATACTTTACAATATGAAAAATTCATTCCACTTATCACAGTTTTTCTGCTGCCAGTGAATTAAAATGTTTCATAAGGTAACTTTTAATATTATGAAAATGATTTGCAAAGTCATTATTTTACTCATTCACCATGTATCTACCAAGAGCTCAAGACTTTACTAGATAGGCTCTTCAAAGTTTTTAATTTGTGGTCTAAGACTGTTTGTGGTAGCATTTGTAGGCATAAAGTCACTTGCTTCCAATGGATACATATCTTCTAACTGCATTAGTCACTGAAATTTCAGCAGACATAGTATTCTATGTCTGCTGAAACAGCCAAACCCATATTCCTTTCTTTTTATTTTTTTGAGCAATAATCACAGGGAGATCCAGTAAAACATTTTTTAATTAATTTCTATATAATATCTGCTAGTAAGCTTCAAGGTATCAACATAAAAAATGTAGGTGCTTTGTAGGATTTTAGTAATATGTACAAAGTGAGAAAATTAAAATAAGAAAAAGGATTTATTAAAAAACTCTTTTTTCATGACCAGCTTAGATGATTTTCTATATTACAATGGCATTATTAGTATTCAGAAGAAAAAAAAAAGAAAAACAAAAAAAAATCAATCAAATTGAATATTAAAGAGAATTCTTAACTGTTACATGTCTATGTGATGAATATTAAAGGGAATTTTTTTATTCAATGTTACAGTTAAAAGGAATCTTTAAAATGTAAAAATATATATCTATGTGTGTATATGTTCTTCTTTTACTATGCCCAACAAGTTTATTTTTTTATATATTTTTTTATCTACAGACATGTTATTTCAGAGGTTTATTTTGCCATTATTTGGTTTGCATTGTTACAAATCTTACCTCAGTTGAAATTTCATAAAAACCCTAAACTGGAATTCATATCCAAGCTTAGAGATTTTCAATTGAAATTCTAAGCACAATCAAGGTCATTAAATATACTGCTTTGGAAGAAATCCAGAAAAGCATTTGTCCTTTAGATCTCCTAGAAAATACCAATTGTTACCAAAGAGGTAGTGCAAATAGCTTTAGAATTATAGAAAAAATATAATTTAATTTGTATATCCAGCTCATTGACATTTTCAGAAATAAATTTTTAACACCTAAGATAAACTTAATAGTGATATTTTCATTATTTGTAGGAATGATTCTTTTCTTTGTGCAAAACAAAGGCATGCTACATCTACACGTGAATTATCTGGTATTTTTCATTAATATAAGTCTATAATGAAGAGGCTTATCAGCTTTTAATATCATTGTCCTTAACATTCATTTTGAAATTTCCTGAAAATGTATGGGTGAGTTCAGAGCTATTATTTTCTATTATAGCTTGCATTCCTTATTTTAACCAGAACTATAAAGAATTTAGTGAGTATTCATATTGGGGTTAGTTTATATAGTCCACCATTAGTGGAAACTAGTAACTCTTCTTAATAATAAATGCTTTGATCATCATTCCTGAGTGTGAACTCTGCAGTTATTACATTTTCATCATTAAGCTGCAGAATAAATATGCCCATATCCTTTATGGATAAATACTTAATCAAATTCCAGTGATGTGTGAATTGTGGAAAAAGCCCTATAAACCAGGTTGAAGAGAACTTGGGCAGTGAAGAGGCAATGAATAGAAGAATGTTAATACATCAAACAAGATAACCAGAAAGAATGAGAAAATTGAGAATGAGGGCAAAGTAGAATGTAGACAACTATTATGAAACTTTGGATCATATAGAAGTAAAATATAAATGCAGATAGAACTTATAAGTTGTGTAGAAAGAAAAGTCAGAAGTCTGAGACAAGAAGACTTTACAACTAAAAGAGAGCTTCTGGGAAGACCCAGGGGAATCGGGTGGAGAGGGAGGTGGGAGGAGGGATTGGGATGGGGAATACGTGTAACTCTATGGCTGATTCATATCAATGTATGACAAAACCCACTGAAATGTTGTGAAGTAATTTGCCTCCAACTAATAAAAAAAATTTTTTAAAAAAACATCATGTTTATTATATTTCTCTTATATGAACACTGCAGTGCATTTATTGTTACCTAGAACACATTCATATTCCAAAATTACTAAGACAAATGTCATCTTCCAGGAGCTAAAACAATATGTCATTTGCATGAGCCTGCTCTTTGGAAGCCTGGGACAGTTAATTCCATCTCATCTGATTTGACTCTAGATCCTACAGTCTTCTGCAGAATAAACTGTGGCAGAAATTTTTGTCACCCACAGGGACAAATCACAGTATGAACTTATAGGCTTAATGAATTAGTGGTAGGCTAACAATTCTTGCTTGTTGCTTAGAAATCTCAGAATTCTAAAGGGATATTGTACTGTCTTTCTTGCTCCTGTGTTCTGCCAGAAAAATAACCTGAGGCTTTTTAACATAGAGACACAAGGTATTTCTTAGTCATGATATTCAGATGAAATCATTGAGGTTAAACTGCACCCTTTTTAGAGTTTCTTTGCATTAGTAATTTTGCATGGAACATAGCCCCTTCCATTCATGTATTTTCTTTTCTTCTTTGTCCTTATTTATTTCTAATCATTTTATGTAAATTTAAAAAATATATGAGTCAGCAACATGAGAAAGCAGGTTTAAAGGTAACTCAAACTCTAAAAAAGAATCTTAGTAACTTTTTTTAAGTTCAGGTAAGTCTACAAAGTTGTTTAAAGGTTCTTGAATTTTATTTCCCATTCTGGCACCAGGTAATCTTACTGGCTCTAAAGTCAGCTCCTAGGACAAAATGACAGCTTCACATCCATAATCACTGTTTCTGGTAACTCAGTGGAGCCCCAGGCCAAAATTCTCTCCCAGGAGAGCAATGGACCTAGACCCAAATACAGTACCAATCAATTGTAATAAAGTTGCTATTTCTTTTTCAGAACTATTCAGTCTTAAATAAGGAAATGTTTGAACTAAAACCCATAATCTGCAACATATATAACTCCCTAACTTTCCCCAATCTTTTCTAATAGTATAGGATGAGAAAGATTTCAAGTTGTGAAATTTCAAAGAATGATTTAATAAATATCTGTAAAGTAAATGGATGAATGAGTGAGTGAATGGAATACTTACATGAGGATGACCACCAAATGCAATTATTCAAACTGAATTCAGGTGAAAAGTCAAATATATCTTTAACAGCCTATATACTTCATTAGAAGGCTCTTCAATAGAAAACTCAAAACCAGTACAATTGTATTCCTATTAGTTTGCCTAGGGTTACCCAGGTGGCTCAGTGGTAAAGAATCTGCCTGACAATGCAGGGTACATGGTTTGATCCCCAGGTCTGGAAGATTCCCCAGAACAGAAAATGGCAATACACTCCAGTATTCTTGCCTGGGAAATCCCATGGACAGAGGAGCCTGGTGGGCTACAGTCCATGGGGTCACAAGTCAGGCATGACTTGGTGACTAAATAATCACAGAATTAATTTCCCTGCTTATCAACCAAATGAGAAAACATATTTATCTTCTACTAAAGCAGAGTTTCATCTGTATAAAACTCTGTGCACCTCTCTTTATCATTAAAACTGAGCAAATATACTCTACCATATCAGGATGGGATTATAAAATATGACAGTGTTAGCATTAGTGGAATTTAATTTTGTAATGTTTCTTTTTATGCAGTGCATTCTGATAACTAGGATTATTTAGAAACTCAAAGTAACTGAAAAATAGGACACCTATGTCCATCCTCATCATTTGAAACTCTATTCTATCATATAGAAGCAAATTGAAAAATGTCTTCAGCTACCATGGGTGACTGGAACTAGATGATATAGGAATTAGGGCAGGAGCAAAAGATAAGTAGTCACTTAAGAAGGATTTTATTTATACCAATTAAATTATAATCATTTTTTCTGTGAGTATTTTTATACTAAAGTCTTGTTTAGTACTCTACTCAGATCCAAAAGCATAACACTTATCTAGGGATAAATTGGATCTCTTTTCTGAAGCAATTCTATGATATACTTCCTTTCCATTACCATGGATATTTGTGGATATCCAATCACCATGGTTGGATATTGAAATATCCTGACTATCAGTGACCATGACTCTAGTAGATTGTGTGCTAGATAGTTAATGGTTTTACACACACGGGAAAAATACACAATACACACACAAACACACTCCATCTGGAAGATAAGGACCCATCCCAATGCAGAGACTTTAGTTCACATTGTCCAGGGGCGCTGGGGCAAGGTCCATGGGCCATGGCACTGAATTCCATGACATCTCACCCACGTATTCATGGTAATACATATGTGGACATATCTTGCTTATTTCACAACATGCCAGAGATTCCCCTTAGTGCTATTATGCTTATTAAAGTCATTTGTTCAATACACATCATTGAATGCCTATTATGTGTCAAACAAGGTCTTAGAGATGCCAATATAAAATATTATTTCAGTCCTATCTTTTAAAGAGATTTTGAATTTCCATGGGCTGATCTCACTCATAAGCCTCTCAATGAATAACTTCTCTTAATTCTTAGTCCTGATGATGATTTCTACTCCCTCGTCTCATAATTTTTTGTGCATGGGCTACTAACTTCCATGATGAGCTCAACATTTTAATGAATCAGAGTATAATTTTACAAAATAAACACACTGACTTCTAGAAGCTTGAAAAAAATTCCTGAGCCTAGAATATTAAGACTGCCAATTTTTTAAGCTCCATTTCATTGATTACTTTCCATCCCATAATTACTTTAAAAAAAAACAACTTTTAAACAATAGAAGCTTAATCCTGGAAGACGAAAGACTTTTATGTTTCCATTTTCTTTCTTGTCAATCTAACTACAAAATTCCTCAAGCTTGTATTAATTCATTTACTGAGAAAAAATGAAGAAGACTCGAGTTTTAAAAAAACTATGAAGACTTATTATATTCATTTGAATTTTCATATCTGGTAATTGGAACTTGCAATCACATTCTTAGCAATGAATAATAGAATGCACATGGTCTCCCAGCTGGGCAGAGTAGAACTTTGAAAGGAGGAAGGATCACAATCCTGAGAAGTTTGATCTTTCTAATAATATGAAAAAGCTAATAATCAGGAGATTAATGAAACCTCGATAATAGTCTGACCTGGAGTTTTATACATTTTAGTCAATCAAGTCAAGTGAGAAGTAACTTTTTTATCTAATGTAACATGAGAAGACTTTTGAAAGAATCACTACGGTTATCCTTCTTAAAAAAAAAAAAAAAGAAGTCTAGGGCATCCGAACAGAGTAGTAAAAGTCCTGGCAGAAAGAGAATTTTTTCATGGCACTGTGACCCACCATGGTGCGTCAGAGAACTAGCAGGATGGGGACAACGTCTGCAAAGTGGGGACAGGACATCAGAAGTCAGGAAGAATTGTTATATATAAGGAGACTGAGTTCTCTCTCTTTATACATATATTTACCCATAGAGAAACACACAAAAATGTACATACTTTGGTGTATGCATTATGTGATAATAGGAGCCATGATTCTGAATAAAATTCTGATTTTAGGATCGGGGCAGTAATGCTGTTAAGATCAAATTAACACATTTTATTGTACCCAAAGCAAGGAAATACTTATGATGGATGAATGATGGAAATACATCTGTATGTATTCACATTTACCCTGTAATTATTTGCATACTTCCAAACTACCTATCAACAAAATCCTGTTAATTAAAGAGAGAAAGAGTAACTTTACAAGTGAGAAGCTAATCAGGCATCATCTTAATTAGTGATCAAAGCTAATACCATTAGTAAAGGAACAAGTCAAAAGCATGTACCATCTGATCAGCTCAATCCCTCAGTCATGTCTGACTCTTTGCAACCCTACTGACTGCAGCACGCCAGGCTTCCCTGTCCATCACCAACTCGGGGAGCTTACTCAAATTCATGTCCATCCAGTCAGTGATGCCATCCAACCATCTCATCCTCTGTTGTCCCCTTCTCCTCCTGCCTTCAATCTTTCCCAGCATCAGGGGCTTTTCCAACAAGTCAGTCCTTCCGATAAGGTGGCCAAAGAATTGGAGCTTCAGCTTCAGCATCAGTTCTTCCAATGAATATTCAGGACTGATTTCCTTTAGGATTGACTGGTTGGATCTGCTTGCAGTCCAAGGGACTCTCAAGAGTCTACTCCAACACCACGGTTCAAACACATCAGCTCTTTTGTGCTCAGCTATCTTTACAGTCCAACTCTCATAAACATACGTGATGCTGAAAAAACCATAGCTTTGACTAGACGGACCTTTGTTGGCAAAGTAATGTCTCTGCTTTTTAATATTTCGTCTAGGTTGGCCATAACTTTTCTTCCAAGGAGCAAGTGTCTTTTAATTTCATGGCTGCAGTGATTTTGAAGTAAAAAAAATAAATAAATAAAGTCTCTCACTGTTTCCATTGTTTCCTCATCTATTTGCCATGAAGTGATGGGACTGGATGCCATGATCTTAGTTTTCTGAATGTTGAATTTTAAGCAAACTTTTCACTCTCCTCTTTCACTTTCATCAAGAGGTTCTTTAGTTCTTCTTTGCTTTCTCTCATAACAGTGGTATCATCTGCATATCTGAGGTTACTGATATTTCTCCCAGCAATCTTGATTCCAGCTTGTCCTTCATTCAGCCTGGCAGTCCACATGATGTACTCTGCATATAAGTTAAATAGCAGGGTCACAATATATAGTCAAGATGTAATCTTTTCCTGATTTTGAACCAGTCTATTGCTCCATGTCCAGTTCTAACTGTTTCTTCTAGGCCGGCATACAGATTTCTTAGAAGGCAGGTCAGGTGGTCTGATATTCCCATCTCTTGAAGAATTTTCCAGTTTGTTGTGAGACACACAGTCAGAGGCTTTGGCATAGTCAATAAAGCAGAAGTAGATGTTTTTCTGGAACTCTCTCGCTTTTTCTATGATCCAACAGATGTTGACAGCTTGACCTCTGGTTCTTATATCTTTTCTAAATCCAGCTTGAACATCTGGACTTTCTTGGTGCACATACTGTTGAAGCCTGGCTTGGAGAATTTTGAGCATTACTTTGCTAACGTGTGGCAAAAGTGCAATTATGCAGTAGTTTGAACAGAATTTTAGCTCACTGATCCCTAAAATGTCAAACTAAGAGATTTACTGAGCATGGCCCCCTCCATCAGAACAAGACCCAATTCTCCCCACAATCAGTCTCTCCCATCAGGAAGGAAAGAAAGTGAAGTCTCTCAGTCGTGTCTGACTCTTCGTGACCCCATGGACTATAGCCTACCAGGCTCTTCCCTCTATGGGATTTTCCAGGCAAGAATACTGGAGTGGGTTGCCATTTCCTTCTCCAGGAGATCTTCCCAACCCAGGGATTGAACCCGTGTCTCCCACATTGTAGGCTTTGCCATCTGAGCCACCAGGGAAGTCTCTAAAGGTGTACACACAGAACTCCTCGGAGAAGAACCTCAGCAGTGTGCGAAGCGCACGGAACTTGTAGAGGTGCTGGGGATTGAACCACGGACCTCCTGCATGCTAGGCATGTGCTTGACCATTGAGCTACATAAACTTCTTATCCTCATCCATCAGAGGGCAGATAGAATGAAAACCACAATCACAGAAAACTAATCAAACTGATCACATGGATCACAACCTTGTCTAACTCAGTAAAGCTGTGAGCCATGACATGTAGGGCCACCCAAGATGGACAGTTCATGGTGGAGAGTTCTGACAAAGTGTGGTCAACTGAAGGAGGGAATGGCAAAGCACTTCAGCATTCTTTCCTTGAGAATCCCACGAGCAATATGAAGAAGCAACAAGATAGTACACTGAAAGATGAACTCCCCAGGTCGGTAGGTGCACAATATTCTGGAGAAGAGTGGAGAAATAACTCTAAAAAGAATGAAAAGACAGAGCCAAAGCAAAAACAAGGCCCAACTGTGGATGTGATTGGTAATGGAAGTAAAGTCAGATGTTGTAAAGAACAATATTGCATAGGAAACTGTGGGAAAGACCCTGATGCTGGGAAAGATTGAGGCAGGAGGAGAAGGGGACGACAGGATGAGATGGTTGGATGGCATCACCGACTCAATGGACATGGGTTTGGGTGGACTCTGGGAGTTGGTGATGGACAGGGAGGCCTGGCATGCTGCGGTTCATGGGGTCACAAAGAGTCAGACACGACTGAGTGACTGAGCTGAACTGAACTGAACTGAACATAGTCAACAAAAGAGTCCAAAATCAGTGTACTTGGGTGCAATCTCAAAAACGACAGAATGAGCTCTGTTCATTTCCAAGTCAAACCATTCAATATCACGGTAATCCAAGTCCATGCCCCAACTGCTAATGCTGAAGAAGCTGAATTTGAATGGTTCTATGAAGACCTGCAAGAACTTCTAGAACTAACATCCAAGAAAGTAGGATACCTGGAGATACCTGGAGTATTAGGCAAATTTGGCCTTGGAGTACAAAAGGAAGCAAGGCAAAGTCTAACAGAGTTTTGCCAAGAGAACATACATCTGATAGTTATTCTCAAAAGTTTTAGAGATGGGTAACATCTGCATTATTCACTTACAAATTTCTCTGCAGATTGAAAGCTTTTCAAAATGAAAGTTTTAAAAAAGACAAATATTGAGCCAACAAGAAAGTAAAATTAATTCTACATTTGGAGAATGTAAAGTTGAAAGACAACAGATCAGATTCTGCAGAAGTTAAACTGAACATTTCCAGGAAACTTCCCAAGGTACTGAATGATACTTCCCTAACCTCACGTTGACCATTATGTTTACAAAATACTCAGAATATTGTACTGTATGCTTGCATGCATGCTCAGTCACTTCAGTCATGTCGGATTCCTTGCAACTCTTTGGCCTGTAGCCTACCAGCCTCCTCTGTCCATGGGATTCTCCAGGCAAGACTACTGGAGTGGATTGCCATGCCCTCCTCCAGAGGATTTTCTCAACCTAGTGACCGAACTCACATCTCCTACATCTTCTGCATTGCAGGCAGATTCTGTACTACTGAGCCACCAAGGATGCTATTGAACTGTATATTGCACTGTATATATGTACATATACATACATGTATATACTATTCATATATGGTCTACTTAAAACTAATTGGAAAAGTGAGTGAAGATTATAAATACCCAAAGATAACCACTTTCCATGAAAATAGTAGAACCAGCCTACTATGTTCATGGTACTTTTTTTTTCTCTGCAGGGATAGCCTCTTTGGTTTCTCAGGCTTTAATATATTAACTTATATGCTGTCTATTTGTTTCTTATATGTTTCAAATGTGTTTCATATATCAGAAAATATTATTTATTGATGTTATCATCAATAATAATTATAATATCATGCTAATAATAATCTCGAAGAAAAGTTCTAATTTAATTATGAATAAATATAAAAATACAAAGCAATATTTAGATAAGATATAAGAAAAAGAATAATCAAAAGTAAATATCATATATCCACTTACCATCTTGAGAGTGTATCACCAGTTATTGATTCCATCCTCAAACTCATCTTCTTCCCTAATTTCTCGCCTTACCCCAAATTTTATCATGGATTTTGTTTTTACCATTGCTTTGGTTTTTTTTTAAATAAGCTGTTTATCATTTCTATCTGTATATATGGAAAATACTTATTTTAACACATTTTGAGCATTGCATATAGAATTTTAATATATATGTATGTTTGTATTCAGATTGCCTTGCTTCATTCATTTTAAAAATGTATCCTTGTTAATGCAAAAATCTCTAACTTATCCATTTACACTTCGGTAGAATATTCCATTGAATGCATAGAAACAAAAATAATTTATTCACTTATGTATTCTTATCTAAATGCTTATTAGGATGACTTGCAGGTTTTTTTCTACTATAAGAAATAAGTACTGCTAGAGGCATTTTTGTACATTTCTCTAGTTTCACATGTGCTAGAGTATCTTTAGAGTGTATAATTAGCATTGATGAGTAGTGGGGTTTGTTTATCTTCAACTTCTCTATAAAATTCAGATTTTTCCTCAAATGTTTTAGCTTCCATCAAAAGCATAGAAGTCTTTCCATTGCTCTTAATACTTTGCAGCATTTAGTTTTGTCAGATTATTAAATTTTTGTCTATCTGGATGTGAAATGATATATCATTATGTTTTTAATTTACATTTAATTTGCATTTCTCTGGGGAACTGTCAAGCAGGAGCTGCAAATTTGGAGGAAGCAAGAGACACAGCTGCGGTGAGAGAAGGCCCCAAAGTAGAAAGAGGTGTGCCTGAAATCCCATGGCTTTTCCTCCCCTCACACTCAGCTTTCCATAAATGACCCCAATTGAAAATAACCTCCCTGGAAATTTGAGATTAAGGAAGCCTGGTGGATGTAATTACCTGATGTACAGACCAGAGCAGAGAAGGGCAGAAAATGCTTTTGAAATCAAATATGAAAACGGCTATCACAGCTGTACAACTTTTAACTTGTTCTTGAAGGTCTCTTCCACTAGAAGGGAAACTCAATGACGGAATGTTTCTGTGTTCATTTCGTTCGCTCTGCTAGAAGAGGTCCTTCCACATAAGAAGTACTCGGTAAATATTGCATGAATGAATACCAGTCAAGACCCACACAAGTCATAGCTTTTCACATACTGAAATAATATTATTTGAGAAATGAATTATTAAATTGTTTTAATTTAACATGTAGAACTTTATAACGAGCAGTTTTAGGCTCATAGAAAAACTGAGAAGAATACACGATTTCCCATATACTTTTTGCCCCAACACAGGCATCATCTCCTGCATTATCAACACCCACAGAGTGGTATATTTGTCACAATCAGTGAGCCGACAGTGACTCATCATAATCACCAAAGTTCAGAGTTTACATTAGGGTTCACTATTGCTCATGTACATTCTTATGGGTTCTGACAAACACAAGGGCATGTGTCACTCATTGTAGTATCATACAGAACAGTTTCCTTACTTAAAAAATGGTCTGTGCTCTGGCTTCCTTCTCTCAGCCCCTAGTCACTATTGATCTCATTACTGTCTCTATAGTTATGTCTTTTCCAGGATGTCATAGAAATGGAATCATACAGTATGTAGCTTTCTTATATTGACTTCTTTCACTTAGTAATATGCATCTTTGAACATTCCTCCATGTCTTTTCGTGGCTTGATAGCTCATGCCTTCTTAATGCTGATTAATATTCCCTTCTCTGGATGTACCACAGTTTTTCTACCCATTTACCTACTGAAGGATACCCTTATTGTTTCAAGTTATAACAATTATGAATAAAGTTGCTAACAACATTTATATGCAGGTTTTTGTGTGGATAATGAATATGAGACATAGGAGGAAATCATTTTCAAAAGCCCCTGTACTTTTATGATAACTTTCTGAGATTTAATAATATTCTGAAATGCATTCTCCTCTAACTCCAGCATAGATAGCAGGAATCCTTCACTCATATTTTACCTCCATGTTTATTTCTGCCACTGATGAAATAGCAAGCGCCTATAGGTGGCGCTAGACGGATAGAACCCTCCTGCCAATGCCGGAGATAGAAGCGTTACTGGTTCCATTCCCGTGCAAGGAAGGTCTCCTGGCAACCCACTCCAGCATTCTTGCCTGGAGAATCCCATGGACAGAGGAGCCTGAAATGCTGCATTCCATAGGGTCACACAGAGTCCAACATGACAGAAGAGATTTAGCGTGAACACGTCTATCCACTGCAGGGCTCTCTTCCCCACCCATTCTTGCAGCTCCATTTCCGAGCCCCCTCCTCTAACCTTCTTACTGCTACGTTTCTCACTGAGTTCGCTAGAGCCACTTTTTAGGATCCCGGTACCTGAACTGTGTTTATTCTAGCTCTACCTATGACTGACTTACTTTTTATGTGTAAGATATTCAACTAATATCAACATTGGGAGCTGACTGTGGCTCAGATCATGAACTCCTTATTGCCAAATTCAGACGTAAATTGAACAATGTATGAAAAACCACTAGACCATTCAGATATGACCTAAATCAAATCCCTTAACGATTATACAGTAGAAGTGATTAACGGGTTCGAGGGATTAGATCTGATGGACAGTGTGCCTGAAAAACTATGGATGGAGGTCCATGGCATTGTACAGTGACCAAGACCATTCCAAGAAAAAGAAATGCACAAAGGCAAAATGGTTGACTGAAGAGGCCTTATTAATAGCAGAGAAAAGAAGAGAAGTGAAAGGCAAAGGAGAAAAGGAAAGATATACCTATTTGAATGCAGGGTTACAAAGAATAGCAAGGAGAGATAAGAAAGCCTTACTCAGTGATCAGTGCAAAGGAATAGAGGAAAACAATAGAATGGGAAAGACTAGAGATGTCTTCAAGAATATTAGAGATACCGAGGGAACAATTCATGCAAAGATAGGAACAATAAAGGACAGGAATGGAATGGACTTAACAGAAGCGGAAGATATTAAGAAGAGGTGGCAAGAATACACAGAATGATACAAAAAAGATCTTCATGACCCAGATAATCATGACGGTGTGATCACTCACCTAGAGCCAGACATCCTGGAATGTGAAGTCAAGTGGGCCTTAGGAAGCATCACTCTGAACAAAGCTAGTGGAGGTGATGGAATTCCAGTTGAGCTAAAAGATGATACTGTGAAAGTGCTGCACTCAATATGCCAGAAAATCTGGAAAACTCAGGAGTGGCCACAGGACTGGAAAAGGTCAGTTTTCATTCCAATCGCAAGGAAATGCCATGCTAAAGAATGGTCAAACTACCACACAATTGCACTCATCTCACATACTACCAAAGTAATGCTTAAAATTTTCCAAGCCAGGCTTCAACAGTACATGAACTGTAAACTTCCAGATGTTCAAACTGGTTTTAGAAAAGGCAGAGGAACCAAAGATCAAATTGCCAACATTCGTTGGATCATCAGAAAAGCAAGAGAGTTCCAGAAAAGCATCTACTGCTTTATTGACTACACCAAAGTTTTTGACTGCATGGATCGCAACAAACTGTGGAAAGTTCTTAAAGAGACAGGAACACCAGACTACCTGACCTGCCTCCTGAGAAAACTGTATGCAGGTCAAGAAGTAACAGTTAGAACTGGACATGGAACAACAGATTGGTTCCATATCAGGAAAGGAGTATGTCAAGGTTGTATATTGTCACCCTGCTTATTTAACTTATATGCAGAGTACATCATGTGAAATGCTGGGCTGCATGAAGCACAAACTGGAATCAAGATTGCTGGAAGAAATATCAGTAACCTGAGATATGCAGATGCCACCACCCTTATGGCAGAAAGTGAAGAAGAGCTAAAGAACCTCTTGATGGAAGTGAAAAGGAGAGTGAAAAGTTTGGCTTAAAACTCAACATTCAAAAACTGAGACCATGGCATCCAGTCCCATCACTTCATGACAAATAGATGAAGAACCAAGAGAAACAGTGAGAAACTTTATTTTTTTGGACTCCAAAATCACTGCAGTCATGAAATTAAAAGATACTTGTTCCTTGGAAGAAAAGCTATGACCAAGCTAGATAGCATATTAAAAAGCAGAGACAATACTTTGCCAACAAAGGTCCTTACTGTCAAAGTTTTTTTTTTTTTTTTTTTCCAATATTCATGTATTATTTGAGAGTTGGACAATAAAGAAAGTTGAGCATGGAAGAACTGATGCTTTTGAACTGTGGTGTTGGAGAAGATGCTTGAAAGTCCCCTGGACTGCAAGGAGATCCAACCAATCCATCCTAAAGGAAACCAGTCCTGAATATTCATTGGAAGCACTGATTCTGAAGCTGAAGCTCCAATACTTCGGCCACCTGATGCAAAGAAGTAACTCATGGGAAAAGACCCTGATGTAGAGAAAGTTTGAAGGCGGGAGGAGAGGGAGATGACAGGATGAAATGGTTAGATGGCATCACTGACTCGATGGACATGAGTTTGAGTAAGCTCCGGGAGTTAGTGATGATGAGGGAAGCCTGCGGTGCTGCAGTCCATGGTGTCGCAGAGTCAGACAGGACTGAGCAACTGAACTGAACTGTAGTGATTCAGCTGTCATCTCCTCAAAGATTCTTTCTCTTCTCACCCTGTGTATTCTGATATTTTTCTTTTGCTTATTTGTCTTTGTGTTTTTCATATCAATTGCCATGTTCCGTAGTTACTCTGAATACTATTTGTCTTCCTATGTATTTATTCCATCTCATGGGGGAAGAAAATCAGTAGGTTTATTTCTATCTATATCTACAGAGACTAACTTAATACTTGCTAGCAACATACATTTATGAATCTTCCAGAAGCATCATTTTTTGTCAGATAAATAAGTTAGTTTAAAAATTACAGACAGACATGATTTTCACTAATATGTAATGGTCATATCATACTGATTTCGTTTGTACTTAATAATGTTGCTCAAGTGCCTACCTTCATTTTAAGGGGACAGAGAAATTTTGACCTTGCCTTATCATGCAGCTCTACAGGTACAACATATTTTTCCAGGATATTGATCATAGAAAACAAAAGAACTTGTTGGATACCAAAAATTGTCTTCATCTACTTTTGTACTATAATCATCCCTAATTTCTTCAATATTGCAAGCATATTACGTTATATTGGCTTTCCTTGCCCTCCAAGTCATTCTTCTTTGGAAATAGCCCAGGTTATTATATTCTTATTAAAGTGCCAAGTCTGGAAATTGATAGTGCAGATGCCAGCCAGAGCATAGACCCTATCACTCCGCTATTTTTGAAAAATAGAAATCCCTAAACTTGATGGGAAATTAACATTCCTTCCTTCATGTTTCCAGTATCGAACAGGAAAAAAATACAGACATTGTTCTTAATCATTTCAAAATCTGAGCATTTTTTAAGATTTTAAAAATGAAAATGTTAGAAATATCTTTACAGAAATTGCTTAATATTCATTACTAATTACAATGTACTTATTCATTAAATAATGCCTATTATCTAATGAGTTAATTTAACTTATTGGACAAATGAGGAATGTTTCAAGTTTATTGACTAACTTTTCAGAATTAAAGAAATTATTGTAAAAGTAAAATTAAATAAACAATTATAAACAGTCTCACAATATTTGAAACCTAGGCCATTATTATTTTGAATCAGATTTTGAGTTGAATAATGTTCTTAAACTCTATGCAACCAAATATGTGATAGTTCAGTAAACTTAGACTCACAAAATTAAATCACTTACCCAAGATCTGACTGCAGCAGAACCAGTGTGAGGTTTCCAGACTTCTGACTTCCGTCTGTTTCTTCATCAGTTATACCTTGTTTCATATCTAAGGATAATCCCACAAACTGCAAATGAAATGATTACTGCCTATTTTATTATGAGAGATCAAATGATATCATTACACTGGTAAAGATAAGTGTTTATAGCCTAATGACATAATATCAGCATCCTATTCTCATATTGACTGTGTGATACTGAGCAAGTCATTTAATTTTGTTGAGCTTCAGTTTCCTTAAGGGATGATAATAAAGATCACATAGGAGAATATTAGATACATTTTTAAAGACTTAAAATATTATTTCACGTTTAGCAGCACAGTACTACTTTACTTCATATATAATGTCAAGTAAATCCTTTCATATTTCTGTATAAAATCCCTCAAAACAAAAACTATTGTCAGGTTATTTAGACAAAATTTTTTATTTGTCCAGCATATCTAGGGACTTAAGTTATTATAGAAGATAACTTTTTACAGTGTTCATCAAATACATATATTTCCCCCTTTTAAATAAGACTGAATACACTAGGATAAACCAAAATATACAATGTTGTTAATGAGGTGATTCTGAAGACATCTTCTAATATATGTATTAATATCATCACATCATTTTTATGATTATCAGGTTCATGGGTCAAATGTGTAGAGAAAATGACTTTTTATGCTAAAAAATTTTCAGTTGTTTGAATACTAGATAAGTTACAGCTTTATTTTGATTGTAAGATATCTTGAAAGAATGATCAAAGGGACTAACCTTTATTGAATTTTAGGTTTGCTAGTAGATGACATACATCACTAAGATTCTTATATTGCAAAATGACATCTATTCAGTAATCATAAATTTGATTCTCTCTTTCATAAAGAATCTTAATTCACAAAAATTAATACAGTACATTATATGGATATAAGGACAAGGACAAAAGCCACTAAAGTAGTACATTGAAGAAGTCCATTTTCAAGGTCCCTGTTCAGTGTTCTATCAGTGTTTCCTTAAAAGAGAAAAATACAAAAAATGGAAGCCAAAGAATTATATGCATTAGAGACTCTTTGTACTGGGAGGGTAGGAGCTATTAGATCATAATGCCCATAATTTTGTGAATATAGAATTGTTTATTATAACATTACCCACTTCTTTGTCTGGTCTCCATAAATGGCTCGAGCAAACGGGCTTTTTACAGTGTTCCTTAGGAAGCAATTCCTCAGCCTAATAGACCTAACAACGTTGCCTTTACTGTGATAGTCACTCAAAAATTTCCTGTACTCAATTTTATCCCATTACTTCTGGTTATTTTCTCTCGACTAACCTAAAATTTGCTCCTTCTCCCCCCCCCTTTTTTTTCCTTTACAGGTACTTTCAAGTAATTGAATTACCCATTAGTCTTTTCACCAAATTAAATGAATACTGTCTTTTAATCTCTGCCCATTAATTATTTCATCTAGACCCTTAATCATTTTCATTGTTCTTTCTTGAAATTTCATTTGTTCCCATTTTTCTCACAGTGAGAAATCTATATTACTTCTCTGTATTATGGTCAACTTTAAAATAAATTTAACTGGTTTTATTTCTACTTCGCCTAAGCTGACCTCCCAGAGATGATTCTTTTCTGTTGTTCCTCAATAACATTTACATCTAGGTTGCAGTTTACAAACCATACTAGTAATTATGCATCCTGTATTTTGGGGTTTTGGGGGAGTATGCTTGACAATGCAATTTCATAAGCATCTTAATAGGGTATTTTGTTTCTTCTCTTTTTTGTGGTCCTTATTGTTCACTGAAGTGCTATGTATAGATCATTTTCGAAAGCAAACAGCCAGGAACTGTGAGTACGTAAGCCCCCAAAGGAGTAGCATACACCATACTTTAGAACCATAGGGACTTCCCTGGTGGCCCAGTGGTTAAGACTTTGCCTTCCAATGTAGTCGGTGTGGGTTTGATCACTGGTCAGGGAGCTACAATCCCACGTGCCTCATGGCCCAAAATCCAAAACATAAAACAGAAACTAGGCTGTAACAAGTTCAAATAAAGACTTAAAAAAAAATAATGGACTCTTGGAGTAGCTTTATCTATCTAAATCCCTGTAGCAATGACCTTCTTCTTAACTAATAAATACTCCCAGGCTTTCCAACCTAGAGCAATTTCAAGGGAAATTAAAGCATACTTAACCATAGAATCTAGTATTTCACAGCCTATCAAGAATTATTGCTTAAAATTAGAGGACCATTGCATCTGGTGATTTCCAGATAAAAAGGCAGATCTTTGAAGCAGACAGAAAACATGAGATGTTTATCAAGTGAAATATTTTAATCTCAATGGAAAGATCCCAGCTCATATTGAGAATAAAAGTACAGTGGGTTATTTGTTAGGTTGAGAAGAGACCGATCCAGAGGGTTCCTTTTCCATGTTGGGAAAGACAGTAACCAAGTTTCAATTATTCCGTTAAGGGACTCTGCACAGTCATGGATGGGGCAGGCTTGGAGAGACTGAAGGGCATAAATGTGCTGTAAATGTAGAGAAAAAAGTTATATCTATTTCAAGACATCCTTTTGCCTTAGCTTTCTAAATGTCTTCATTTTCAAGAAGCTCAAAGAATTATGAACAAGAATAGATTCCAAAGAAAGAATCCAGGTTGAAATATCATGAGTCCCTTTTTTATTTTTCTCTGGCACATAGTCTGTAGGCCAGCCATCCAATAATGATATTGTCTTGAATATGATCTATGGTAATGCTGACCATGTTGGGAACTCAACCTGGAGTAGAATGTGGTATGAACCACATCCTTCCTCAATAATATAAGAAGATAGCGCTATGATTTTTTCTGTGCTGTTTTAACAGCACTTTGCAAATAGAATTGTCTCGAAGTAAAAACACGTAGTGGATTCAGAAGATATAAATAATAGTGGGATTTCAAGGTAATAGTGGGATTTCAATTTGGATCATGGACTCAGTGATTTCAGAATGTCTTATAACTTGAACAAGTAATAATATAATTTAGCATATGAGATTTAAAATATTATAGCTGAATTATTACTAAAAGCCTAATACTATTTATTCTCTGAAAAATTAGCTCTCAAAATTTATTGAGGGATTCTTCTACACTGTTGCTCCTGATGATGATAATATCAAAATCAAAGTGATTTTTTTTCCCCATTTTACATACCTTTCTCTAACTACTATTAAAATACATATGCCCAGTCAAAAAGTAAGTCATTTAAATTTTGCAAGCTTAGGCAATGTGTTGTTTATGTTCTATATCAGTTCATAAATCATTAACAAACATCATCACTAAAATGGAGTTTGCTGTAGATTTCTGCAGCACCCTCTTAAACACTATATTTTTATGAACCACATGATCACATGGCTTTCTATAACTTTTGTTTTACTTATCAATTATCAAACATGCTTTCACAGTAATGCCTATCTATACTTTTGTAGATGAGTTATTTATTTAGGCAAGTCTACTAAGCATTGTGTTTTAAATTTTGTAATATAATCAAAGTAAATAGTGGTCATATTTTGTTGAGGTTTGTTATTCATGAACTACACCTATTTCTAGCACTTGTCTCCATTATATTCTAGGTGCTCTAAAATGTGTTTTTAGTCTTTTATACTACCTCCATCATTTTCTTCTGTTTGGAACAGCTTGGATTTAATGACCTTTTTTTGTAGTGGAACATTAATCAATCTATAATTCCATAACTTGATAATTGGACTTCATATAAATTTTTAATCTGAAAGGAGGTTCATTTTATTCTTAGCATATTCTTAGCATCAATAACTCCATTTTTTGTGACTGATTATTTTAAAGAAACATTCACTATATGTATAAAAGTATTTGTGGGAATTTCTTATTGTGTCTAAAAGGAAAATATAATGGGTCTCAGATTTCCAGAAATATAAAATCAATTGAATATGCTTCTATATACTTTGGGCTTCCCTGTGGTTCAGTTGGTAAAGAATTCACCTGCAATGGGGAGACCTGGGTTCCATCTCTGGGTTGGGAAGATCCTCTGGAAAAGGGAACAGCTACCTACTCCAGTATTCTGGCCTGGAGAATTCCATGGACAGAGGAGCCTGGCAGGCTACAGTCCATAGAGTTAAAAGAGTCAGACATGACTGAGCGACTTTCACGTCACTTCACTTCTCTTCAATTCTATCTCCTCTACTTTCTACTCTCTGTATGGGAAAAATAAATGTTTTGAAAATGCAAACCCAAGATGAGCCCCGATTAGACAGCATGATCATCAAGGCCCCTTAAGTTAGTGTTTCTATAGCAGATATTCTTCTAAATTAAGGCTCTGAATGGAAATTTCAAATACTTCAAATTTTGAAATGACTTAAAAGGAGAATTAAGACTATTCTTGATTTGGAGCTGTCGTCTTTACAACTACGCAAGATGTAGTTATGGGGACAGTTTATCTCAACTCTTTTCAAAAGTGGTTATAGTTACTAGTGTTGTAGTTTCTACTTACTATATGACCATATACATAAAATAGCTCATAGAATCTAATTTCTCAAATACTCTGTAATAGCCTAAGAAGAAAGAGTGAATATAATTACTGATTCACTTTGCTGTATAACAGAAACTAATACAGCAATGTAAATCAGCTATACTCCAATAAAGTTTTTTTTTTTAAAAGAAGCAGTTACCAAGAATAGAATATATTTTCTAGTTACTACCTGGCTGTATACAGAAAGAAGTTGATAGAATCCAATTTCTTCAATTCCATACTGTATTAGGATGTCCCAGACTATGCCGCAGTGACCAATGCTTCCCAAGTCTCTGTGCTTACCATAATAAAGGTTTATTTTTTACTCATACAATATGCCTATTATGAGTCATCTGTGGCTTTGTTCCCAACCCAGGTAAACCAAGAAGCCTCTATTGAAAACACAACCCATCATCTGGTAATGGGAAAAGACATTAATGCAGGAGACCTGGGTTCGATCCCTGGATTGGGAAGATCCCCTGGAGAAGGGCATGGCAACCACTCCAGTATTCTTGCCTGGAGAATCCCATGGACAGAGGAGCCTGGTGGGCTGCAGTCCATGGGGTCCCAAAGAGTCAGACACGACTTAGCGACTAAGCACACAGGAGGTAAGCCTCCTTAGAGTTTACAGAAATTCATCATAACTCAGGCCCTCACCCTAACCCTATGACCAAAGAATATGCTTAATGTATTTCATCCGTTTGCATAGTTAAATGTTTCCTAATCAGTTTTTCAGGTTGTTGGATTTCAGGTCCTATACCTCAAATCTGCATTTGATGAAGACTCACTGATAATGTTAAACCTCACAGGATCAAGTCCACAGGTTTGTGGCAGGACATCTGAAACCCCTTCAGGTTGATACTGATGAATCAACACAGTATGTACCAATGTTTCATTAGCTACACGTTCACCTAAACATGCTTTCATCCTACCAGTTTCTGTCTACCTTGTGAACAATGAAATTATGAAACCCCCCATCAAATGTTTAGCTGGAATCAAGACAAACTGCTTCTAAGACATTCTCATGATCTAAAAGCTGCTTAACGTAGCAAAAATAGAAAGAGTGTTTTGCTGTACATGATTTCTTCTCAATAAAACAATGCCCTTTCTCTGTGCCCTAAAATACCTAAATTGTTTACAGGTTCTTTTAGAAAGCTTATTCTTGAAATTTCCCTGGCATTGCATTTTTTTATTTACTCACTATTTTTGATACTTGATGTTTTTTATATCTCCCTATAAAGTGTTAAACAAGCATTAAAGAGATTTTTAGTGATCATGTTTGTAATTTACAAGAATGGATATACAATTTTTCTAGTACCATTAATAAATAGTTGCATACAATTAAAATAGCTAGTTTTTTACATATTGATTAACATTACCTTTAAAATACGGACTCTGAAAAATCTCATCACACATTTTATTCTTACTATAAAAAGATTTCACTTCCATGTTAATGATCTGAGGTTCAGAAGGTCAGTGACCTTCCTAAGATAATAGGAAATAAAACTGAAATATGCATTTGATTTAAAATTCATGCTTGATTTTTTACCTATTTCTTAGCAGCAGAATTAATATATGTGCTTTATGGAATGTTAAGCAAAAACAGAAAAAGAAAAAAAGTCACCCATAATTATAATTTGCTTATATCAGTGATTTTTAATATGTTTGAAAGTGAATAGTGAAAATGAAGGTCACTCAGTCATGTCCTGCTTTTTGCAACTATACAGTCCATGGGATTCTCCAGGCCAGAATACTGGAGTGGGTAAGCCTTTCTCTTCTCCAGGGAATCTTCCCAACCCAGGGATTAAAGACCAGGTCTCCCGTATTGCAGGTGGATTCTTTACCAGCTGAGCCACAAGTTCAATATCTTCTTAGTCATGAGTATTGTATCTCTTTAAATTAGGAATTACTGTGCCACAATGAATAGAATAAAAGAAAATTTAGGATTTAAGTAGGTTCCAATTTTTACGTGGCTGTTAACTTTGTGCTGTTTTTCTCAGGAGTAGAGTATTGCTACTCTATTTCGCTTCTCCAAGCCTTACTTCTAGAGGTTAGCCTTTCTAAACCTACTCTTTCAGCCTGAACTTCGTTTTAAAATGTGTTAATCTTATTCTATTTCTAACTTTTGATATTAATTTGCTTGCCTGTCAGAATTGAAATATTAGTTTCTCCAGCCCTTTAAAACTCATATTCCATTTTTAGAGGTCTATGTTTAAAACAAACATTGTATAAATATTCGGAAGTTTTTAAATACTATACTTAATGTAGTTATATTACCAAAATGTCACAACCATTTTCCATCACCAATTCCAGAGCCTAAATCTCCTCTTAATCTACTTTTTTTTCACTTATTACTGTATTACTACTTACTCTTCATCTCTCCCTCTCTCTCCACCAACCTATGTAATCTAGAGCAACTAAGCAACTATTATTTAACAAGTGGGTCACACAATTAAAGAATAAGTTGTATCTACTACATGAAAAAAAGAAACCAAACAATGAAAAAATGGATTTGTTGGGTGAAATTATTGTACTGATACTTAGACTAAAAATCATAAAAATTTGATTCTTTGCTCTAAACATAGCACAAACTTGTTATCTACACTTGAACTTTGCTTAAGAAAAATGCTTCTTTCTGAGAAATATGATAGGGGAAGTTATTTTAACACCTGTGAAGAAAGGAACAGAACCGTATTTGCAAGTACACTTTCTGTTATCAGGCTTCCCTGATAGCTCTGTTGGTAAAGAATCTGCCTTCAATGCAGGACACCCTGTTTTGATTCCTGGGTCGGGAAGACCCCCTGGAGAAGGGATAGACTACCCACTCCAGTATTCTTGGGCTTCCCTTGTGGCTCAGCTGGTAAAGAATCTGCCTGCCAAGTGGAAGACCTGGGTTTGATCCCTGGGTTAGGAAGACCCCCTGGAGAAGGGAAAGACTACCCACTCCAGTATTCCTGGAGAATTCCATGGACTGTATAGCAACTTTCACTTCTCTTTCTGTTATTAACCTCTCAGCATAGAAAATGCAGACTAACACATTTGCAATTATTTAAAATTAAAATGTATTTTTCAATCATTTCCTTCTTAGAGGATAATGTAATTGTATTCATTTCGCTTTCCTTTTAAGTAAAAATGTTTGTTCTTAATTTCTTTTTTGTGTGCCCAACATAATTCCATATGAAAGTAGACTTGGTATTCACTAATGAGCAAGCAACTCAACTTTAATATTAGCTTTTGTACAAGCAGAGGTTTTTCTAGGACAAAAGCAAACAGTATTACAATTTAATTGAGTGTAACTACCTAAGAACTATAATGTATAAATAAGAACATAGTTTAAAATTGTTTTATTATGCTTTATAAGCAACTCCTAAATGAGTCCTTGAAACAGACTGAATGGCTTTTAAATATGTTAGAATTCGATTAGTACAGAGTTCTCTCTAGATTGTTTTGAAGGGCAAACCACATCTGCCCATTAGCCTTGTTATAACAGGCATACAGGAGATTGACTTTAAGTAGAAGTGCTGTTTTATGGGGCTTCCTGGGTGGTGCTAGTGGTAAAGAACCTGCCTACCAATTCAGGAAACAGAGACACGGGTTCAATACTCTGATCTGGAAGATCCCCTGGCAAAGGGCATGGCATCCCACTCTAGTATTTTTGCCTGGAAGATCCCATGATCAGAGCAGCCTGTTGGGCTACAGTCCATGGGTTTGCAAAGAGTCCAAGAGGAATGCCACGAGTTAGCAGTAGCAGCAGTGGTTTAGAGTCTATGTCCATATCCATTTGTTTCTTTGCTGTAACTAAAAATTACCTGATATTTTATAAGGATTTTGGGTGAATTTACATTTTTGTCTGTTTTCAAAAAAAATATTTGAAGCTTTTATTCACAGATTTTGTAGGATAATACATAGCAATATGCTTAAGAATTCAGTACTTAAACAAAAATGATGTTTATTAACATTTTCTCTAATCTCAAGGTACTATAACAGACTCTTACCCAATTTTACTCTTATTTTGTTGTTTGTCCTTTCATCGTTTGCCAAAGTATTTCACTTCAACATTTTCATGGTCAAAATTTATCTTACTTACTTTATAATTCTGTTTGATATAAACTATCCTCCTCCATGTCTCTTTATCTTGCCAAATTTTATTAGGATTCTACATATTATGAACATTCCACTCATGATGATGGTCTTACCAACATTACTGTACCATGAAGTTCTCATCTCTTCTACTTAGTATCAAACTTAGTTCATCTTTTCAAAGTTTAATATTTCTCCTCAAGTTTACTATCTTATGCAATTTTATTTTTAACTTCTGAGTTGTATCTTCTTTACCTGATTTAGTCATTAATCCAAAATAATTTATAAGCTGTGTATTTAAATGTAACCTCTTGCAACTTTCTACCTTATTTATAGCACTTTTTGGCATATTATTTAGTGTATCATAGTATCATAATTAGCAATTAGTATATATATATATTGCTGTTTACTACTGATTTACATCTGAAAAAAAATGCCCTTTTAACCGCATTCTTACTTTTATATTTCTATTTTCACAGTATAATTTATATGTCTACTAATTTTCCTTTTCATCTGTCAAAAATCAAACATGAATTAATGTCCTATTTAAAATAGACAAATGAATTATTATCTATGGCTTTGGAGTAGTTTAACCTATACACATTTCAAAATTATTAAAGACACAAAGAATTTTTTTAAAATGGCTTGACTAGTAGCTAAATGTCATTAGGGCTCATTAAATTTTACCAAATGTTATCCTATTACATGTTTACATGAGTAAGCTGATTATAGTAATGGCATACAGGAGTAAGCCAGGTGTGTTTTGCTTTCCAACTTTTGCAGATATTTACATTAGCCACTATAAGGCATTGTCATCATGATCCAAGGGCGTAATGGAAATCAGTTTCTCATGGAGCATACATTGCCCTTGAAAACTGTACCGACAAAATGAGGGGCCCAACGATGCTTCGTCTAGTAAAGAATGGATCAAAGATATCCCTACAGATCTGAGAATGATGAAAACTACTGTAGCTTCAATCTTATTGTTTAAAATAATTATTACCATAGTATATAATAAGAAGGTAAAATATTTTCAATATTTATAAATATATATTACTTGCAATCTATGCTATGTATCTCATAACATATGAGGATAACACCAGTAACTCATTGATGAGATGTAGAACTGTTTTTTTTCCTGAAAAACTAATAAACTGGTAAGTTGAATTTATGATTCTGGTTCGCTTGCTGTATATTTGCCTCAGGCTTTTTTGTAGAAAGTGAGAATTGATCAAACAATTGTTATGTTAAACATGTTAATAGACTGGCTTCTATTTATTTATTTTTTTGTGCACTATCTGTCCACGATTCAACATCTATATTAAATTAGTGGTCACAGATATTTCATATATATATGTGTGGTGGAAGCTTTGGAAATACACCTAAGAATGTTGGATTTTCTAACCCCCAATGGAAACTGTCTTCCTTGACACCTAAAGCAAATTACAGTCATAGATAAATTGCATTAATTCTGTGTAAACTTTGCCTGAATAAAACACATCTTTTCTCAATTCTAAAAAGATATTCATTAAATGCAGAACTTTCAATTTGCACTAAGTCTGCAAATGATTATTTTTTTCAAGTCCACTTGCAGGAAGTTGAAAGATCAATAATACCCTTGTTTTAAAAAAGAACCGAATTATCAATCAACTCCACTCAACTTTGCATGGTCAAAATACTTTCTTACTAGACCAAATAATAGCCTTTTTTTCTTTTACAGATAATGAGTCCCTTAAACTCTTATATTGAATATAGTAATATCTTGATATTTTTATGTTAATTCTATTGTAAACCGAAAATGTCTTAAGCTGCCCTAGAGTGACTGTAATAATTCTGTGTACAAAGTCTTTCCAAAAGACTGTTCCAGAGATACAAGAGTAATAGGGTAATGCAGCAAATTGACTCTGATGTAATGCCAATTGATCACATCTGTTCACTCTGAATTAGTGGTCACAGATATTTCAAATATCTGTTTGATGGAAAATTTGGAAATACACCTAAGAATGTTGGATTTTCTAACTCCCAATGGAAACTGTCCTCCTTGACATCTTAGTACTGGAAGATTTAATTCTGGGTCCTACAAGGATATAATCTATAAGTTAGATCTGGAAAGCAGCAAAGGCAACCTGGACTTGAGGTAACACTTCTGCTCTCCAGGGTTACTAATGAGGGAAGGGAAGAGGCTGCAAAGCAAAGGAGTTACGGAAATGAAGAAGGATTGTAGCACACACTATGTAAGTAAATTCAAATGCTATAGGTGTGTTTGGAATAAGATCTCAATTGTTTTATTTTTGCATCTTGTGTTTTCATTTATTTAGTTTACACATGGCTGGTGAATTATGAGTTGGCTGCTGCTGCTGACCTTATCCAGTATATCAGTTTCTACCAGCAGTGAGCTGTAAATTATAGACACAATATTAATAATTATAGACATAATAATTTTGTAATTAAATTTGCATTACCATTTACATCTAAAACCCATTAAAATTATGTTATTTGCATTACCATTTACATCTAAAACCCATTAAAATTATGTTATTTCCTAAATTATAATATCAGAGAACATCTTAGGTGGAACTTGGTGGAGGGTCTGTGTCATTTCAGTTTACCTGAGGATTTCTTTCTTTCCAAAAAATTAAAGGTAAGAGCAAAGCATGATTAAGGGCTTTAAATTCATATATATTAAGATTCAGCTATTAATACTCTAATTTTAAACATAGCTACCTTTAATGATGATATACTGGCATGGTTTTTGCACCACGTTACAGAATTTCAAATTGCTAGTCACCACAGGCCTGCCTCACTTTAAATCTCCTTGTGCCAATTTGCATCACTAATGGGCTCACGAAGAGAGAAACTGTAAAAAGAAAATGTGGCAATTAATAGTGAATGCTTGACATATTGTGACATTATCAATATCTTTATGTTGATTTATATTTGGGGGTCAATACTCATAAAATATTTCTGAATTTCTTAATTTACAAAATTAAAAAAAAAAAAAGATGCCCATGGCATTATCATGGATGCCATTTTTTTTTTTTTCAGGAACATTAAAAAAAAAATAGATCCCAAATATCTTAACATTCACTATTTTAGCTTCTGCCATTTTAACCTGTATAAGTTATTTAGAGTAGCCATGCAACTGTCAAGAATAAAACTAGATGCTATTTTATTTAAGTGAAAGGCAGAAGTATCTGACTATATAAATATTTCCGAGATTTACATCCGAATAAGGCATGACAGGAAAAAAGGGGGAAAGAAAAAGAGGATTTTCCTGCCAAATGCATCTGTGTGAATTTTCCTCAGAAAGGGTTCTTTTAAAAAGCCTTTGTATGTTCAAAGCCACTCCACACAGGCAATTAAAGGCAAATATGAAATGATAGATCACAAGACATGAGTTTAAATGTGAGGGTTTTTTTTCCCCCTCTCCGTTAAACATCGCAGCAGGCGTTACAATACCAGAGGTAACGAATCAATTAAATCCATTTTCCCCTGCGCGCCTCGGAAGCTGCGTGTCTTTGAGAGACGGAGCAGTAGGACCCAGGGGCCTCCGCAGCCACCAATAGAAGCGCGCACTTGCTCCTATTTGCATGCGATGCCCTCTGCTCTGCGCATTAATAGTAATACGGATAAAGCGGTTGAAAGAATTCTCTACTGAAGAAGGATTGGATTTTTCCAGAGTACTGCTACCGAGAAGAAACCCGACTTCAGTCACTCCCTATTTCCCACTCTTAACATTTGTAAGTCACAGACAGCTTTCGCTTCGTTAATAAAGTCGGGGAGGTCTCCGAGACCAGCAAAGTTGGGAGGACTGCGCCTGCACCACGGAGCCGCTAGACCGCGGAGAACAGTCTTATCAAAGGGTAAGTCTCCCGAACGATGGCAAGGGAAGTGACAGCCGGCTTTCGAATTGTCAAGAGGCACACGCTCCGTTTTACAGCGGTGGTGGAGGGAGGGCAGAATGGGTGCGTGAAGGACCCTGCACTTTGTCCAGAAATTGTGACGGATGCACCCGGGTCTTTGCGGGGAGAATCAAAAACCTTCAGGCTACATCGGAAATTGCAGCCTTACGCTCGGGCGGGATTCAACAAGTTTCCCCGCAGGGATGCGATGTGTATTTATTTCCATGCAAGTTTTGCGGAGTGTCCGTTCAGTGTGGGCTTGAGCCGGCTTCACAAAGAAGTTTCCGCGATTTGTGTCTGTTGTAGGTGGTTGGATGAATCCTTGTTTGGGAGGTTCTCTCGCGCATCTGGGCTTCCTGGGGACACACCGGCGAACTGCTTCGAAGGATGTTCCTAGCATCAGCGGCCTGCTGGGTTGATGCTGGGCAACTTTGCGGCGTAATCTCGGTGTCTCTGACCGCACCGCGGTTCGTGATGCGCACAGGGGTGCAGAAACCTCCGGGTCCAGGGCCATTTGGGCTCCCAAACTTTGAAAGCATTCTCCAAGAAAGGGGATGCAAAGGGGGGCTTTGAAAATCAGCATTACTGGGTGAATTGCGGTAAACTCTTCGGGGTATGTAGTGGTGTCTTTCAAGATCTGCGTTTTCAACCTGCAGTTTTGGCCTGGAAATGGAGTGTTGATGTGGAGAAGGTGGTGGTTTAAAGCTGAGGCGGGGAGGAGGGGACTTTTTCTGTAGGCGACCGGAGGAAGAAGCGCAGATAGATGAATGAACAAGGTGCGTCCCATCTTTCACATACAAAAACCACACGCGTGGGACGTGCCAGGAAGCGCTCCTGTTGGTCGCGTTTAACTGGGAAACGTATTGCAGGGGTCGGGGTGGGGGGTCCAGGCGCCTCTGTATTATTGATGAAGCGCTGTGGCCTTCTGGGGTCCCTTCTGGCTCCTTCTCCCTGCCCTCTCTTCACTCCCGGGCTGCTCCTGCCTAGAGCTCCGGGGTTGGCGCGGGTGCCGCGGGCGCACTGCTCAGCCCCGCGGCGCTGCGGACACAATGGGGAGAGGCGGGCAGAGCCCTGCGGGCGGGCGGGCGAAGCAGGGACGTGGTGAGGCAAGCCCGCTGCTGCAGCCCGGGCGGCCGTTCCACCCGGGGGCTCCGGCGCTGCGGAGGCCGCTTGCACCCTGCAGCCGCGTGCGGCGATGTCCCCGAGGGGCCGGCGCAGGACGCGCACACCTGGCCGCAGAGGTCCCGCGTTATCCTTCCAGGGGTCACTGTGCCGCAGGCAGACAGGTGGGATAGGCAGACGGGATGCTAAAACATCTCGACCCAGCTCTGGGTCTGAGCTGCAGGCGCTAACCGAACATCCCTAGGGTGACTGACCCCCGAGTCCCAGCGGGACCTGCACTCTAAGGGTAAAGAGGACGAAGCGGAAAGAAGGGAAGCGCTAATGAGGCTGCGAGAAGAGAAAGGCAGCAAGTGATTTGGACCAACCCTGGTCATGGGCCAGGCTTTCCTTGGCTCTTTTAACTGGGCTTGCTTTAGATGCGGCTTTGAAATGCGCTTCCTAACCTTTCTGCGGCATGGAGGGGCAGGCTTCCAGACGCTCACTGGAGACTCCTCCTAGAGATGAAGGGAGGAGGTGGCCGGGCAGGGGGACTTCTTTTGGCAGTGTCATTTAACCCTGACCTCGGCACCTCCCACCTTTTCTCGCCCCCACTGGGAGTTGCCTGACCTTGTGTATTCCTCTGGGTCACCGGCTCTGTTTCTTTTTTAAGTGATTTTTACCAGGCTCTGTGTTACAAAGGGCTGTGAAGAGACAGTGTGTGTATTTCCAAGTAGTGGTGAGAGATTGTTTAATTCGAAGGTGGATTGCCAACCCCCTGAGCACTTGGAGGAAGGGGCAGAAATTCAGGACCTATGGAATGGTTCACATGGGGATGTTGGTTGCTTGAAGGGGATCTTTCAGAGGAAATAACACTTCTCTGAGCACGTGGGATAAGACAATAATATCATTGCATTACATTTCATTGTGGTTGTTTGGCAACTAGGATGTAATATTAAACATAATATTTTGGGAATCCACCTTTATATAAGGCAGACAACTAGAAACCTGGCAGCTAGGCTTTAAAACCCAAATTGGATGCTCTTAGGACCGAGTATTTTGAGAGGCTTAGTTTTCCAGCCATATCCTGGTATCTCCTCTATATCTTGAGGAGGTACATGTAGCTCTTTAGAAAGAATTCAGGAAGGCATACAACATGTTGATTTTATTAAAGGGGCTTATTAAAGGATCTGCTGGTGTTCCAGCAACCCCTTCTCTTTCTCTCCAAAACCAGAAAAAATACCAAAATCATCAACAGCAACAACCCAGAACAGATACCTAGGGAGTAGGAGGACTTTGTTTCCTAGGCATCTGGCTTCTTCCCAAAAGAGAGGGAAAAAATAAAGCTGAAGAATAAGAAGGGAGTGAGGACGTATGTTGTCATGGATTTTGGACTTGCTTTAACCTCTCTTTGGACTTCCTTTAACCTTTCTCCATGTATCTTTTGCTTTATGCATCTTCTTGTATAATCTGAAGAATTGAAGCACAATGACAGAGCTGCAGATCCCTGACAGAGGCTTGCTCTAGAAAACAGCTGTTAATCACATTTGCTATAATTTCCCACTTACTTCCTTTTACTTCCCTTCCTTTACCCTGTCCTTGAACCAGTGTTATCATCTTCTAGGCTGTTTCTGGCAAAAGGTTAGTGATTTCCAGTGGTAGACCACCTGTGCTGAGTGTGGATTGGGGGAGAAACTCTGAGCTGCCCAGAGTCTTATAGGTTTAAAGCTGGCTTTCTCTTGCCCTATATGGTATACAGTAAAGAAAAATATTCTAATATCTCTAGAGAATTATGTTGATTTGTATAGATCTTTTATTTTAAGTTTTAAGATTTAATTCAAATAAAAATAACATTGATCAGAAATGAAAGGGAAGCTATACACTTGCATGTTGTATTTGGAAACTAACATTAGACTCAGCTGAGTGATCACACCTTTTGGCATTGTCTAAACTTGATACATTAGGAGTTATTTTTATTTAAGCAAGATTTAATATGTTACTTACATTATGAGACTAAGCAATTCAAGACACTGCAAAGATGTGAATTTTAACAGAAAAAAGCAAGACAGCAAAGCTAACCCTTGGCAGCTTGATAAATGAGCAGGTGCAATGCACCATTTGAAATGTAACTTGAGGTGAGGTTCCATCCAATACACTAGAGAATGAACCCTTCCTTGTCACCCAGAAAATTCAACTGATTTTTCTCTTTCTCTGAGATCTGTGAGTTCAGAAAGAAAACCGTAATAGCATTTAGTAGGCTAGAATTATGACCTGGTCACCTTATCACTTATCTCTATAAATTTGCTATTGAATTGAGTGAGCAATAAAATTATTGATACATTCATGTTTATACCTAAAACATAGTTCTGTATGGACCAGCCAATTATCCTAATCCTATAGGAAATAAAGGTCCTAGAAAAGTAACTGGGAAGACTGTAGACACAGTGTTAGACACTCTCATTGCCATAGATATTGGATTCAATCCTTACAGTACCCTTTTGAAGTAGACTTTATTAGATTTATTTAAATTATGAAGAGATTGAATCTCAGAGAGGTTAAACAAAATATACATAACCATTCAGCAAATAAAAGGCAGATTCACTATTAGAAACAAGCTCTTTTTTTTATAACATAGTACATGCTTTTCCTGCATGCCATAGACCTACTTTTTGCCCTCATATTAAAAAGAAAAACATTTTTAAAATTGTGTTTCAGCAGTTATAATTTCTGAATCTCTTAAATATTTTTTCCATGTCCAAACCATTCTTTGCATTTCCCCCAGATCAATCATCTATTAACAGTATTAGCAACTTTCCAAGGATGTCACAGCCATAGCTTCTTTAGTACGAAAGCTCCACCTCTAATCCCCACCCCAACCACACCGTCATCTTTCGAAATCAGAAAACAGGGGTGAAGCGGGGCCTTCATCATTTGCTTTGATAGGTGGATAAGTGTAGCCAAACTGTCTGGGAAGAAACCATCCAGTAATTTTCAGATTGAACATTGTGAAGCTCCACCTTCACATATCTGCACATGTGGCTTCTCTGATCTGGAAGAGTCTACCCTTCTCTTGGCTAAACTCTATTCACTCATCTAGAAGATCTATTCCAACCCTCATAGTTTTTAAACACCTCTGAAATTCCCAATCAATTCTGTCTGCCATCTAATTTGGTTTTCATTTGTATTATATATTTTACATAAGTTATTTGTCAACTATAGTTTTTCTATTTTCCAATTATTTTACTAAATTTAGCCCTTATTGTCTTCTCATTCTCTTCAGTCACCCTAGATAGTGTGATGAATATCTAGAGTTTCAATAATGAAATCAAAATTTTACATCTTTAACCCATATATTTTTCCTGAATGTCATGTCTATATTGTCAAGGAATTACTTGACATCTTCATGTGGAGACAAATTACAAATATTTTAAAGGAAAATATAATAGAAGAAACCATTTGAAGCCACATACATTACCTCTCTTGCCAAACTGCTCTTTCACTCGGATTTCCGGTCATAAGTAGCACATAATGCATCCAGCCATCTTTGTTATATTCCTCTGGCTTCCCTGGTGGCTCAGATGGTAAAGAATTCACCTGCAATGCAGGAGACCCAGATTCAACCCCCGTGTCCAGAGGCTCCTCTGGAGAAGGGAATGGCTACACACTCCAGTATTCTTGCCTGGAAAATTCCATGGACAGATTTCCATGGCAGGTTATAGTCCGTGGCGTCACAGAGAGTTGGACATGACTGAGCAACTAACACTTCACTGTCTTATCAGCTACATTCAAACAGTGAGAAGGAAAAAAAAAAGATGTACTGATTACTTTCTTTCTTAAACCTAATCTCTTCTTCCCAGAGTCAGATCTGCCCTCGTTCCTACTCATGCTTCCTAGGATCCCCCTTCTAAGCCATCACCTCACTTCCATTCTTGCCCCACTTGAATTCATGTACATTATGTCTGCAAAGTCTTCTTTCTAGAGCACAAACGATGAAATCCAAACCCCTTATCGTATTATTTAAGGTACTCTATCATCTGGACCCAGAATTCATCTCTTTAGTCTTCAACTTTCCCTCATAGCTCAGTTGGTAAAAAATCTGCCTGAAATGCAAAAGATCCTGGTTCGATTCCTGGATTGGGAAGATCCCCTGGAGAAGGGATAAGCTACCCATTCCAATATTCTTGGTAAAGAATCCACCTGCAGTGTGAGAGACCTGGGTTCGATCCCTGGGTTGTGAAGATCCCCTGGAGAAGGGAAAGGCTACCCACTCCAGTATTCTGATCTGGAGAATTCTGTGGACTATATAGTCCATGGAGTCGCAAAGAACTGGACACAACTAAGAAACTTTCACTTTGCCAATCACTGTGAAAATCAACTTTCATTTTCTCAAATAGTCAGGATATGTCATAACTTTCTACTTCTGTTTATGCTAGAACTTCTGCCCCGACTAGTTCTCACTTTCTTGATTCTTGGGTGACCTCTGAAAATATGAATCAGTCATCACTTCTTTTTTGAAGAGTTTCCTGTTCAGCAAATAGATTTAAATTTAAATCTATTTATCCTCTAAATAATATCTCCAAAATTCCATTGCATTTGTTTATTCAATTCCAACATGAGACTGAATTCCTTGAAGCAGCACTTCTCAAACTTTGTCCATTGAACCAAGAAGACTTCCAAATTAACAAGAATGACACTTAAAATACTACTCCCTAGACTTCTTACCTCCACTAGGTTTAATACCTTAGAACATATGGGTTGGGATTCTGGAATCTACATTTTAGCAAGCATTTCAGGTGTAAATAGGCACTTAAGACTTTATCACAATGATTATTCCTCTGCCTAGCCAGGTCAACATGGAGATTAATTTAGCAGTTGGGGGAGGAATCATCAACATAGCTTCTTATGTCTTATTGAGAGCTATGAGCATAGTTTCCTAGATTACTGTGTTTCAGAGAAAGATTTGATAGACAGTATAGTCCATTAAATTATATGATTCATTCTTACCGAAATGAAAGAGGCCTGCATCAGAAAGGCACCCTTCTCAAGAACAGCGTTTCAAAAGTAATCTAAGATGGCCTTTAGAACTGAACTGCTGCTGTTCACAGTACTTGGAACTTTTAATGACTCTGACGTTTTATTATTATGTCATGTTCACTTGGCAAAGACAGAGAAAATACTGAAACAAATGTCTGTGAGTTACCACCCAGATTAATTATGTATTAAACACAAAATTGAAGCCCTCAGTATACTTTTTCAGACTACATCTCCCTCCAAGGGGTAACCCGTGTTGTAAATTTGCTATTATGATTCCCATACCATTCCTCGTGAATTTACTGTGTGTCTTTTCCCCCTTCAATCATACGGAATTGTATTAAATAAGTAAAATATCTATAAAAATTGCAGCATACTCTATACCTCCTTGGAAATATAATTTCATGTCATTTATTCAAGTTGGTATAGAATAATCGACTTCATTAATTTTTATTACTGTATAGTACTCCATTTTATAAACCTACTACAATTTACTTTTCCCTGTCTCATTAGTGGGCTTCCCTGGTAGCTCAGTTGGTAAAGAATCTGCCTGCAATGCAGGAGACCCTGGTTTGATTCCTGGGTTGGAAAGATCTGCTGGAGAAGGGATAGGCTGCCCACTCCAGTATTCTTGGCCTCATTAGTAGGCATTTCTAATTTCCCACTGTAATAAACACCAAATAAATAATCATTCTGAATTATTACATTTATCACTATGAAGATATTCAATATTTTTAAGGCATATGCTTATGAATGAAATTGATTGATAATGTGGAATTTACATCTCTCCTTTTTTCAGATATTGCCCAAAACCCATGCAGGCTTTCAGCATTTGCAGTTTGCAAGTACATTCATGAGAACTACCATTCTATCTATTCTTGTCAACATTTAATATTGTTACTTTTTAAGTGAGTGAGTGAAAGTCGCTCAGTCATGTCTGACTCTGCAACCTCAAGGTCTGTAGCCCACCAGCCTCTCCTCTGTCCATGGGATTCTCCAGGCTAGAATATTGGAGTGGGTTGCCATTCCCTTCTCCAGGGGATCTTCCCAATCTAGGGATCGAACCCAGCTCTCCTATTTTATCTTCTTTTAGTTTTGCTTCTTTTTGGTCTTTACCCTTCTGGGGTCTTTGGGAACTGTGCATATGTGTACCAGCATCTTCCATACCTCTTCATTTTGGCTTAGGCTGGATTTGAAGAGCCAAAACAGGAAAACACTTAAGGAGACCTGAGACTCTCACAGAGAAATAAATTAGAGCTGCTGTTTCTTTCAGCTTTCCTTTCCTGTTCTTTATTAGTTTTTTAAATGTAATCTATCCTTTTTCAATCTTCATGATTTCATACTGTAAGGAAGTGAAATCACTAAAGGCAAATAACCTTATGAATCTGCTGAGTGTGTGAAATTACTTTTTAAAATTTATCAGTTGCGTGGTTTTAATTTGTCTTTTCTGATTATATGTGCAGTGAGCATCTTTCCATTGAAAATTCATGTTTCCTCTACTGTGAATTGCTTAGCCATATATTTTACAGGTACTGAGGCCTTTATCTTTCTCTTATAGATTTATTAGATATCTCTTTATTCTGTATTCTAGTTCATTTTTGATATGTGCATTGTCAATATTTTTCCCTCAGCTCTATCTTATATTTTTCTTTTTTTAACCTAGTGTCTTTTACTAAATATATATTACATATATATACACCTATATACATATGCATGTATATATTTATTGTTTCATTAAAAGTAATACAAATGTTTCATTATGGCTTCTCCTTATTACATCTTGTTTTAGAAATTATTCCTTATTATGAAATCTTAAAATAGTCTCATATGTTTTATCACAAATTTTTTAAAAATTTTGGTTTTTACAATCAGGTATAAGATCTATCTGGAACTGGTTTTAGTTTCCATATGCTAAAAAAATGAGTCTGTCATATACAAATGTTCCATGTGTGGATGAAGTACTTTTTTTACTTGTAAGACTACCTAGCATCTGTCCTCATTTGAGACATTTTTCTGGTCATTTCTGCCAGGTTGGTATGTGGATCATCTTCTTACTGAATCATCACAATGTTAACAAACCAGAATTAAAAGCGTTAAGATTTCAACCAAAATAGGTATATATTCAGCCAGAATTAAAGAATTGCCTTTTATGACAAACTGTGTAATCTTTTTAAATAGTATGGGAAATTGCTCATGTGTAATAAGCTATGCCTATAAACATTCATTTTAGTTTTAATTCTTTATAGAGCATATTAATTAATACCCAAAGAAGTACTCTTTTTTTTCATAGGACTCTAGCAAAGGTAGATCTTAGAAATATACTTCAGTAGATCAAAGTAGAAATCATGACTCACTCTAAGATGAAGCATGATTGACCATTTGCCAGGTGAATTATAACCCAGAGGCAGAGCATTTTAGCACAACAGCCAAGAGTTTCTGATCAATGTGTAGTTGAATAAGCACTCTAAAATATTAACCCAGTCACAAAAATTTAGAACGGAAAGTCTTGTAGCGCTCTGCAGCATAGTATATTAGTGTACCGCGTACATAGTATATTAAGCTTTACTCTGGAATGAGAATCTAGGAGGATTGTAAAACAACTCCTCCAGCTTCTATACCCTCATAGGCTGTTTCTGTAATAATTTGCTTTTTATTCTGCAGTGAACAACAGAATAACAAACAAACATGGTTTGTGCTAAGCAAGTCTTAGATTATTTAAGTATTGGTTGGTTATTTAAGAGGGATTACGAATGACCTATTTTAGTCAATAAGAGAATCTTTTACTTATAAGTTCCCCTGAAGAAAGGTAAAATTAAAAACAACAACAACAACAACAAAAACTCTACATCAGATACAAATTACAACCAAGCCATTAATTTCAAGTCCTTTTAATTAGAGCTCTTTATGATAATGCTGATGGAGGAAAGGAATTGTTTTAGGAAATGAGCAAACTCATGATACACTCTTGCTTATTCATTCTTTATACATGTTTCAAGTCTGAATTACTTAGTGTATTCCTTTTCACACTCACGTTCTGGATTACTCTTCTAACTTTTTTCCATTTCTCTCACTTCTACCTAGGTGTAGCATGTCTTTTAATATACCCCGTACTTCACTATCCTTCAACACACCATTTTGGTTCCAACTCATTGCCTTTGCCTTTCTCTCTACTTAGAATATCCTTTTTTCTTCTCTGTCTAATGAAAAGAGTCCTCATCCTTAATCATCCAAATCATATGGGTGATTCATATAATTCATATATTATGATGATTCATTATATAACTTAATATCACTTAACTTCAAAATATAACTTAATTATTACCTCTTTTTGAAAGCATTTCCTAACTTCCCCCCAGGACGCTAGTCTCTCATTTGTGTTTCAGTAGGTCTTAGCTCTTATATGTATTACCCTTTATTACAAGAAATATTTATGTATTTTAAAGATCAGATTTTGATAAAATAGGAGAAAGATGATAAACAATTTCGCAGTGTATCCAGCTAAACCTTTACTGTATAACACTCTAACCACTAGCTCTTTGTCTCTAGTGCGAACTTAGAATGTAACGATTGTGACAGAGGAACTGAATATTTAATTATATTAATTCAGTTTTAATTATTTTAAATTTCAGTTGAAATAGTAACATTTTACATAGTCAGTCGTCACATATATCTAGTGGCTAACATATTCGATATGACAGATATAAAATACTTCTGTCATTGTAGACACATGTACAGTAGAATTTGGGACAAATGAATGAATGGATGAATGAATTCTACAGGATAGGCTAGTAACATTTGCTTTGCAATGGACAGATGCCATTGTGTTGGACTGTATCTATGATTGTGTTTTGAGGATCATTTCACAGCTTTATGGAGTGAAACATAATTTCAAGTTGACCAAGAAGGTAATAACAATATAAAACACCAAAGAAACCAAAAGGAGTATTCAAGTTTATCTTTGGTGAATTCCTTAGATATTCACCCAAGACATGCTTACCTGAGATGGTGGTATAGCAAACATCATCTTTTAAGACAAAGGCATACAAGAAATAGGATTGAGCCAGAGGTAATAATTCTACCCCTTAAGACTGAGATTTCTTCAGATAAGGAGGTAAATCACTCTTTTTCAAACTTAATTTTATATTAATACATAAATATAAATTTAATTTTATGCTAACTCACCTGATACATTAGGTGACTATTATCCAAAAGAATGAAAGAAAGAAAACAAACAAAAAACAACTGTTGGTAAGGATGTGAAAACACTAGAACTGCTGTGCATTAATGATGGGAATGTAAAAGGATGCAGTCATTATGAAAAATAGAATGGTGGCCCCTCAAAAATCTAAGCTGAATTACCATAGGATCTAGCAACCCCACTTCTAGGTATATACCCAAAAGATTGAAAACAGGGAATGCAATAGATATTTTTACTGCCATGTTCATATTGACATTATTCACAATTCCCAAAAAGTAAGAACTCAAATATCTTTCAACATATAAAGGGATAATCAAAATGTGTTATATACCTACAAGTGAATATTATTCAGCCTTAAAAGGAATCAGTTTCTGATACATGGTACAATATAGATGAATCTTGAAAACATTGTCTTAATTGACATTGTAGGACATAAAAGAATAAATACTGTTGGACTCCACTTACATGATGTACTTAAAATAGTCAGAGCCATAGAGATTGTAAGTAGAGTAGTGGTTATAGGGGCTGAGGCAGGAAGGAATGGGAGTTACTGTTTAATGAGTATAGCCTTTCAGTTTAAGATGATGAGAAAGTTCTGAAAGTGAATAGGAGTGATGGTTCCTCAACGATGTGAATGTATTTAATGCCACTTAGTTGTATACTTTAAAAGGTGAAAATGTTAAACTTTGTGATATGTATGTTTTACCACAAGAAAAATTACTTTGATAAATATTTATTAAGGTAATGTGTGGTTGGATACCTTCATCTCTTAGAAAAATATTCATCCTTCCAGTGTGGCCTCTCAATGCCCTTTAGAATGTTAAACACAACCCCGTAGAATAGTCTCTCTGCTTATTAATATTGAGAAAGGTGATCAGCCAAAAGAAATTTTATAGACAATGAACATACATGCAATGCCTCTGGTCTGTGGGATGTACTCTATTTAACAAGCACATTTAATAGAGGGGGGGAAGAAACCCATAACAGTGAGCATTGTGCTTCTGGATACGACAGCTGCTGAGGTGTGATGGAGGTTTTGGAATGAAATCACTGCCTAACTGGATGCAGTGAAGTAGATGTGAAGCCCCAGGAGGACTTTGTGTTGGGGTTGATACAAAGTGGCCAGTAAGGCAATGCCTTAGCCACCTGCACATGCAAACTGCTAGATCAAAGACCAAATGATCAAATGGGATTACTCCGGTGACACAAATGTATGCGGTTATCGTGAATTGCAGATTATGGAGCATCTGCTCCTTCGCTGACTCCTTGGGGGGCAGGATGTGTACAAGGAAAGGTCTTATTGTAGTGATGGGAAGAACACTGATTGCTCTCAACGCTGGGGAAAAAAGCAAGAGTCATATCCTCCCCTTTTATGTTTTCTTTCCTTAGTATGATGATTTACCTTTTTATATAATATTGTTTCAGTCCGCCCTCCTAGTCTATACCATTAAATTCTCTAGGCAGGTACAACTTGGCATCTAATGGATAACTCTTCTTCATAGATGCGATCTATCATACATAAAAAATATCCTGATCACACTACTATATTTAAAATGGACAACCGATGAGGACCTACTATATAGCAAAGGAACACTGCACAATGTTCTGTAATAACTTAAATGGGAAGATAATTTGAAAAAAAGTAGATACATGTATATGTATAAGTGAATCGCTTTGTTGTACACTTGAAAAACTAACATGGCACTGCTAGTCAGTTATGCTCCAATATGAAATAAAAATTTATAAAAAGAACATCCTGAAATTTACTTTGCTTGGTACATTACTCAGAGACAAAGATATTCATATGCCATGCAAAGACCTTGAGCTGTGTAAATTATTTTTCTAGGAGGGTAGTACATTGGATTGACTCGGTTTTGCTCTTTTGCCAACTGCTGTTGATTGCACGTGTTTTTCCACAGAATTGAATTCAGATTAGTGACTGCAAGAGTATAGAAAGAAGAGTCCAGTTTTATTAGTTTATTAGAATAATATTCTGACTAGACAGATTAATCAATCTTTTTCATTCTGAGCACAGTAAGATAATTTGGGAGTATATAGAAAACTATTTTTAAAGTGGTATCCTGGAATGAGAGCTTGAGCAGAGGTCAGGGAATATACAGAAAATAATTTGTATATTTTTCTAGAACTGTAGTTATACCTAATATAATAGTGAACATATTATTTATTTTACTTTAGTTGCTACTGCCAGAGAAGCAAATAAATGTTTTGTCATAAAACCATACAGCTTTGCCTATCCTCCTACACTTCACCTACTTTATGGGTTTTTAATTGAGACACAGAAGGTATATAACATTGCACAATTTTAAGGTAATAAAATGTTGAGTTGATACACTTATATAGTGCAAAATGATTACCACCATAGCATTAATTAACACCTTCATTATGTGACATGATTATTATTTTTTCATTATGATGAGAATATTTAGGGTTCACTCGCAAGTGTCATGTATATAGTACCATATTTTTTTTTTTTTTTGACGGCAGGATGTGCTTTATTTTTTTTTTTTAATTTTTTTTTTTAATATTATTTTATTAGTTGGAGGCCAATCACTTCACAACATTTCAGTGGGTTTTGTCATACATTGACATGAATCAGCCATAGAGTTACACGTATTCCCCATCCCGATCCCCCCTCCCACCTCCCTCTCCACCCGATCCCTCTGGGTCCTCCCAGTGCACCAGGCCCGAGCACTTGTCTCATGCATCCCACCTGGGCTGGCGATCTGTTTCACCATAGATAATATACATGCTGTTCTTTCAAAACATCCCACCCTCACCTTCTCCCCCAGAGTTCAAAAGTCTGTTCTGTACTTCTGTGTCTCTTTTTCTGTTTTGCATATTGGGTTATCGTTACCATCTTTCTAAATTCCATATATATGTGTTAGTATGCTGTAATGTTCTTTATCTTTCTGGCTTACTTCACTCTGTATAATGGGCTCCAGTTTCATCCATCTCATTAGAACTGATTCAAATGAATTCTTTTTAACGGCTGAGTAATATTCCATGGTGTATATGTACCACAGCTTCCTTATCCATTCGTCTGCTGATGGGCATCTAGGTTGCTTCCATGTCCTGGCTATTATAAACAGTGCTGTGATGAACATTGGGGTGCACGTGTCTCTTTCAGATCTGGTTTCCTCGGTGTGTATGCCCAGAAGTGGTATTGCTGGGTCATATGGCAGTTCTATTTCCAGTTTTTTAAGAAATCTCCACACTGTTTTCCATAGTGGCTGTGTAGTACCATATTTTTAACTATAAACACCATTATGTACATTAGATCACCACCTTGCAATTTCTTTCAACTTTCTTTCATTTTCATTCTTTCTCCAGTAAGATCCTCCACTCTTTCTGAAAGGAGAAGAAATTCAAAAGAGAAATTATCATACTAAGTGAAGTAAGTTAGACAGAGAAAGACAAATATCATATATTACTTTTATGTAGAATCTAAAAAAATGATACAAATGAACTTATTTACAAAACAGAAACAGATTGAGACTTCAAAAACAAAGTTATAGTTACCAAAAGGGAAAGGTGCGAGGGGAGGGATAAATTAAGAGGGTGGGATTAACATATAAACAGTACTATATATAAAATAGATAGTCAGCAAGGATCTACTATATAGCACAGGAAGCTCTACTTAATATTCAGTAATAAGCCTCAATGGGAAAAGAATCTGAAAAAGAGTGGATATATATGCCTGTATGACTGGATCACTTTGCAATACACCTGAAACTAACATAATGATATGAATCAACTATACTGTAATATAAAATAAAGTTTGTATCAAAAAGGAAAAAAAATAAAAGACATGACATAAAAATACACCAGGAAATAAAAGAGATGACATAGAGAATACAGGAAATTTCCCATTGGATCTTTGTTTTACATTGAAATTCTTGTCCTCCATTACTTACTTTCCCAGAATAAGCATGAACAAGTCATAGTTCACTTCATCAAACATATATTAAATGCCAATCTCTGCAATGTGTAGTACTGGATATTAAATGGTGTGGAAGTGAATGAAAGTGATCTCCACCCTCTGAAAATTCAAGTTCTAGCATGGAGTAGCTCCCGCCCAACAGTATCAGTAGGGTTTTCTCTCTTCTTTCCTTTCCACTTCTCTAATTATGTGTAACACCTGTTCACACACTCTTGTCTCAGAAAAATCTATTTTTCTTCTCTTCTAAGACAGTCATTTTCATTGGAGTAAGAAGTTGTCCATTTTCCCCTTTCCTGTATTTTCAACCTTTTCATTCACTGACTCCTTTACTTATTTTTATAATTATTTGCACTCAAGGAAAACAAAAGTCCTTCCAAAAAATTTCCCTTAAAAATTTGTTGTTAAATCCCCTATATCTAAGGAAAACTGCCTCTGTGGGGGGTTGGGGGGTGCGGGAATGTTCAGTCGCTAAGTCACGCCCAACTCTTTGCAACCCAATGGCCTGAAGCTTAAGTTCCTCTGTCTTCCCCTGCCTCCCAGAGTTTGCTCAAACTCATGTCCACTGATTAGCTAATGCTATTTAACCATCTCATCCTCTGCCATCCTATTCTCCTTTTGTCTTCAATCTTTCCCAGCATCAGGGTCTTTTCCAGTGAGTTGGTTCTTCACATCAGGTGGCCAAAGTATTGGAGTTTCAGCTTCAGCATCAGTCCTTCCATGAATGTTCAAGACTGATTGCCTTTAGGATTGACTGGTTTGATCTTCAGTCCACGGTACTATTAAGAGTCTTCTTCAGCACCACAGTTCAAAAGCTTCAATTCTTTGGCACTCAGTCTTCTATATGGTCCAGTTCTCACATCCATACATGACTACTGTGAAAACCACAGCTTTGACCATATGGACCTTCACTGGAACAGTGATGTCTCTGCTTTTTAATATGCTGTCTAGATTTGTCATATCTTTCTTTCCAAGGAGTGACTGTCTTTTAATTTCATGGCTACAGTCACCATCCACAGAGATTTTGGAACCCAGGAAAATAAAATCTGGCACTTCTTCCACTTTTTCCACATCTATTTGTCATGAAGTGATGGAACCAGATGCCATGATATTAGTTTTTTGAATGTCGAGTTTTAAGCCAGCTTTTTCACTCTCCTCTTTTACCCTCCTCAAGGGACTCTCTAGTTCATTTTGGTTTCTGCCATTAGAGTGGTATCATCAGGTTATCTGAGGTTACTGATATTTCTTCCATCAGTCTTGATTCCAGCATGTGCTTCATCCAGCCCGGCATTTCACCTGATATACTCTGTATATAAGTTAAATAAGCCTTGTAATACTCCTTTCCCAATTTTGAACATCTGTTGGCCCATGTCTGGTTCTAACTGTTGCTTCTTGACCTGCCTACAGGTTTCTTAGACAACAGGTAAGGTGTCTGTCTTCTTTAAGAGTGTTCTACAATTTGTTGTGATCTACACAGTCAAAACCTTTATCAAAGTTAGTGAAGCAGAATTAAATGTATTTCTAGAACTCCCTTGTTTTCTCCATGATCCAATGAATGTCGGCAACATGATCTCTGGTTCCTCTGCCTCTTTGAAATTCAGTTTGTACACCGTGGAGTTCTCAATTCACATATTGCTAAAGCCCAGCTTGAAGGATTTTGAGCTACAAAGATCATAATCAGTCTGATTTCAGTATTGAACATCTGATGATGTCCACATTATGTATATCAGATTTGTTCTTGTTTTGCAGGAAAAAGGAGCTTGCTCTGACCAGTGTGTTCTATTGACAAAACTCTGTTAGTGTTTCCCTTTTATTTTTTACTACCAGACCAAACTTGCCTGTTTTTCCATATTTCTTTGACTTCCTACTTTTGCATGCCAATTCTGGATGATGAAAAGGACATATTTTTTTGGTGGTGGTCACTCACCTAGAGTTGGTCATCTTGGAGTCTTACGTCATGTGGGCCTTAGGAAGCATTACTACAAGCACAGATAGTGGAGGTGATGGGATTCCAGCTGAGCTATTTAAAATCCTAAAAGGTGATGCTGTTAAAGTGATGCATTCATACGTCAGAAAATTTGGGAAAGTCAGCAGTAGCCACAGGACTGGAAAATGTCAGTTTTCATTCCAATCCCAAAGAAGGGCAACACCAGAGAATGTTCACATGAAAGAAAGGTTATGCTCAAAATCCTTCAACCTTTATATAATGGAGAATAAGATGATGTGGTATTGATAATAATTAATAATGATGCTTGTACATGATGATATTTATGGGTGCTCATTCAGCATTGCTTTTTTGGCACGTAATCCTATAAACCAGTGAGTAGGCAATATCACCACTGTCTTCCAGAAAAGAAACGTGATTTTCACATGCACAGTTTCATAGATAACTAACAGAGCTTTGATTCAAATACTGTTCTGTTTGACTCCAGAATCCAGTTAAAATTCTTAACTTTAAAATACCTCATGCAAATTCGTCCCTCCATGGCAAAGTTTCTTAACTTTGCAGTACATTAAAATCACCTAGAATGTTTGTTTTCTTTTTTTTTTCTTTTTTTGTAATCCCATTGTCTAACCTGTACTCCAAATCACTTGTATCAGAATCCCTTAGGATGTGAAGCAGTAGTCAATTTTTTTTAAAAAAAAAGTCTTAGGTGATTCTAATGAACAGAAAAGATAATCATTGTTCTATAGTAAACATCTTGATGATACTCAAGTCTTTATCTCTGGCATGGAGCTCTCTCCCCAGCATTAAACTTACATTGTCCAGGGTTTACTGCATCACTTCATTTGTCTGTTCTTACTGACACTTTGGGATTTCTCCTCTTCCAAAATAAACTCACCCATCACCACCCAAATAGTTGCCTTCTAGAATGTGTGTTATTTAATTTTTCCCACCCCCTACTGCTCTAGGTCTCATAAGTAAAATCTGTTCAATAGTCTCTCAAATTGTGACTTTCCTAACACCTTATGTTTGGGAATTGATGAATTTTTTTTATTATATTAGTATCTCAGAAATATTTTTCTCATTTTTCTTCCCTCTTTTCTTCATCACCTCTGTAGGTAAACTTTCTCAGGCTTTCCTTGTCTCTCACATGGAATTTGTGTGGCAGACTCCCCGACTCAAGGAGTCTCTCTGATTCATTTAGCCTCTCTTTGATTCATTTTCTTATTTAATGCTGTCAGTGTTACCTTTCTAATATCCCATCAGTTGTGTCACTCTTTATTAAAAATTCTGTCCATTGACTGCAAAATACAGTCCAAACAACTTAACATATATTAGCAAACTTTATGAGACGTTATACCATCTGGACACACTTCTTTCCCTCACCAATTTCCTTTTCCTTGACCAAAATGCCCTACCTTCTAAAGCCCCTTCTGTATTCTGCTTTCCCTTTAAAAAAAAAAAAAAAAAGACATCACAATTATCCATTGTCAGTCTTTTCCATGGTTTGTCAACACACCACGGGGGAAGGATAGGCATCCGTATTTAAGTATTTTCACTGTTGTTAGCTGAGTGCTTTTCAGAAAGAAATTATTAAAAAAAAGATATGTGTTGAATACATAAGTGAAGGGGTGTGAGCAGGAACTTTTCATAACTCTGTCATTTCACACGTTTTCCTCTGTGAATAGAATGATCAAATACTTTCTTTCTCCCTGGTAAACTCATACGTTTAATGTGGCATACACATTTGAAATGCTTCTGGAGTTGACCAGACAGAAATAATGTAGTAGGATTTTCCTCTTTGATTCCACAATGCATTGTTCTTGTAACTATAATAGGAGTTCTATCAAATAGCAATGTGCAGGCTTGTGTCCCTTCTAAACTAAGAATGCTGAAGAATTGAAGGCATAAATTGTTTCTGTTTGTTTCGTCTACACATATGATGATGATGCTTGGAATACAGTTGATTCTTCAGTCATCACCTTTGTTGAATGGATGTCTGATTTCATGTATTATTGAGGGGGTTCAAAGACACTGCCTAGCTTATTCCAGCTTCTATATGTAATGGTAAGATTGCACACCTTCTGGGAAAAAATAAAAATAAGATAATGTCTACTACTTTGTCACCATTCATTAATGGTCTTATGAGTAAGGAAGGTTGTTGAATTGATTTTCTGAATAATCAATTTGTCACTGCTTTGTAAGCCCTTGACTTTATTATTGTAGACATAACTTATAAGATAACTGAAATATGACGGCTATCCTTAAATATTTTTTAAAAAATGATTAAAAAAGACCTTGACTTTTTGAGTGAGAGAAGAGTGGTCTTTATTCTTCACTTACACCTTTAATGGGCTTCCCCGGTAGCTCAGCTGGTAAAGAATCTGCCTGCAATGTGGGAGACCTGAGTTCAATCCCTGGGTTGGGAAGATCCCCTGGAGGAGGGCATGGCAACCCACTCCAGTATTCTTACCTGGAGAATCCCCATGGACAGAGGAGCCTGGTGGGCTACAGTCCATGGGGTCACAAAGAGTCAGACATGACTGAGCAACAAGCACTTACTTACTTTGTGTAGTAATGCAATAATATAAAAAACAATTCACATTTGAGAATGCAAGGCAACATAAATATTGAATGTTCTATAAAATTTGTACTTAATTACAGAGAATTAAAGGCCAACTCAGTTTCCATTTGTGTACTGAAGTATAGTACTACAAAAATTCAAGGAAAATATTAAAGTATTAAAATTTAACAGTAAGAGTTTTTCATATGATGCACAAAATTATAAAACTAGCACACTACTTGAGTTCAAGCATATTTTTGTTTGCTTGTTTTTTGTTTTTTTTTTTTTTCTTAGCTGCACAGCAAGTCATGTGGAATCCTAGTTCCCTGACCAGGGTTTGAACTTGTGTTCCCTGCATTGGGAGTTCAGAGCTTTAACCACAGGGCCACCAGGAGGTTCCTCAAACAAATTTTATTTACTCCTCCTCTTGTGCATGAAGAATAAAACCATTCCCACACCTGTGTTCTCTACCCTCACTGTCAGCCAGTGTTTCTAAATAGAAAGAATAATATAACCCAAGCTACTGCTCAACATTCTTAGACTATATTTCTACCTGGGAAAACTCATTAAATAAAAACATTCTTCTGGTGCATGCTAGAACAACTAAGTATATTATAAAATGAATTGTTGAAGTCATATAATTTTTGATATACTATACACAAATTGTTTCATAATACCTACATATCACAATCACTTTACTATCTACAAATGCAGATAATTTAAGAAAAGAGAAAAAACCTGAAAAGAAATGTAGACTTTGGTGTTTGGTAACATGTCTGTTATTTCAAATGAAAACTTTGGAATAAAACCAATTGCATTTAAACAACATAATTTAAACATGCACGCAGATCCATTCTAATACTATAATTCCATATGTAAAGACTACAGATGCCTTATAATTGATCTCTCCCATCTGTCAGAAAGATAATAAAATTGTGCTTTTTATGATATTATTGAGATTTATTTTTTAAAATATTTGTAACAATATATCACACATTTCCATTTTGTTCACTACTGCTTCATAACCTCTGCATCTGAATACTCCTAACAGCATTTCACTAAGCATATAACTCACCATCAGACAAGTTTCATGAATTCATTTTCCTGTAATCTGTTGATCTGTTTAAAATTTTACCCCAATATATTATTTGAAATAGTCTTATATGTACATATATATGTACAACTAATTAACATTTTTTTCAAAATGGAAAGTATCAATACTTGAATCTAATAAAATCTGCAGTAGTATAGTTTTAATGGTTATTAAACAACTATGCTTTTTATGAGCAAAAATCCAAGTAATAAAGTAATGAAAATATGATGACAGTTTTTCCAACCGGATTATCAAGAATTTTACAGTATACAATACATATACACACATACAGAATTTCATTATTTCTATTTCCAAACTCCTTGTAAGAAGTTCCAGTATCCTATATAAGTTCAGATAAACATATTTCCAAAATAAATTAAAATAAAGGACTGAATGCTTTAAAATGCATTGAGGACATTGTGTTTCTAGTTCATATTCTCTTTAATCAAACACTGAAATTGTGAAATATGTCTACAACTGAAATATACTTGTATCTTAAAAAAAAATCCAATTGTAAAATAAAAATGAGTTTATACTCCTGGCTTAGGACTATATGATTTATGAGCTGAATGCTCCTTTGTATAAAGAAAATAACATTGAATACATAACTTAGAAATTAAATTAAAAGTTCAGCTTTTTTATTTAGGAGATTATGATGATGGCCTGAAGTATTACTTTGTATAAAAAAATAATATTGAAGTAATGGATAGATTAGGCATTAATTTATGCTGGGAATCTAATTATCAACCAAATCTTATGTAAATATAAACTCTTACTGAAATGAATATGTATGTATGAAAATTATTAGTTTTGACTATCTCTAACTTTTAAAAACTATGCTTTATTGTAGGCTAAGTAATGGTTTTGAAGAGTTTTAGTGATATAAAACATTCAAATTAAGCAAAAATATTAGGTATGAAATTCCAGAACATTTGAGGTGGAAGAGGATCTGGAGTGGTATTCCTGATCCTCTTATTGAGAAGCTAGAGACCCAGAAATGAAAAGTGGCATCAACGGAGGAAAACTTAAGTAGAAATTGAGCTATTATAAACTTAAATTAATTAAAGACTCCTAATTAAAGAGTCTGCCTGCAGTATGGGAGACCTGGGTTTGATCCCTGGGTCAGGAAGACCTTCTGGAGAAGGATATGGCAACCCACTCCAGTATTCTTGCCTGGAGAATTCCATGGACAGAGGAGTCTGGTGGGCTACAGTCCATTGGGTCACAAAGATTTGGATACGACTGAGAGACTAACTTTCTTTTTCAAACTTAAATGTGTATTATAAATTGATGATTGAAATGATATTTATTTTGAAAATAACTTCTATGAACATATTTTAGGAGATGTTAGAAGAATTCCAAATTAGGAGGTATATTGTAATAATTTATGGTAAAGTATTAAAGCAGTAAAGTGGGCAGAATTGATGACTAGAAAGCTTATATCACAAATTATTTCTATTTTTCAGTAAGTCATCTTAAATAGTTTCCCAGGTGGCTCACTGGTAAAGAATCTGCTTGTCAATGCAGAAGATGCAGAGACATGGGTTTGATCCCTGGGTCGGGAAGATCCCCTGGACTAAGAATTGGCAACCCGCTCCAGTATTCTTGCCTGGAAAATTCCATGGACAGAGGAGCCTGACAGGCTACAGTCCACGGGGTCACATAGAGTTGGACACAGCTGAGTGACTGAGCATGCACACACACATGTATCTTATATAGTAACCTATTTCTTTCTTCCTAAAAATTAATTTAGATTTTCGAAATCTTTTATCTCCAAAATGTCAGTATTTGAAGTATTCAAAAGAATGTCTTAATCCCATCTACAGTTTATAAACTGCACTGTTTCATTTCTGGATGGGTGGGTTGGATGGATGGAAAGGGTAGATTTGAATAGTTTTTTTCCATAGTCTATAATGAACTCAAAAAATGATGAATCTATCCAAATGTCCCACTTTCTTTAGAAAGAGGGGACATTATAAGGATTGACTCAAAGGTTTACTTTCCTTTTTACACTTTACTGTTTATAAAAACAACAACAAAAAAAGAAGCAGCAGCATGATTTTGTATTCTGTTGCCAGTGTATCCATAAACTAGCACAAAAGCAAAGCTGAAGCAATTTACAGGATTGTATCATTATATGAACTACAGTTATGCAAAGAAGAACATCTAATTATATGAAGAAAAACATGGATTCATACCAGGAGCATTTTTAAAGGGAGAAAACAAAGCCATCCATGAAGACAAAAAAAAAAAAAAAAAGAATAAATGACTTTATCCTTAAGCTTATACATATAAGTTCTGTTGGTCCTTAATGCCCTAATTAATTTCCTTAAAATGTTAATGATATTCAAATTAACTATACTTAAAGTATTAAGTTCCAAAAGGAGAAAGCATGTGGCATTTGTTGAATCTTTGCTACCTGTTTTGGTCAAGGGTTTTTACATAGTTATGTTGTAAAAAAATTCTATCATTTTGATATTATTACACTCATTTTGAAATACAAAGAAACAAAAGCTTAAAGATAAAACATGTAAGAAGCAGAGGTATGCTTTTGCTGCTACCTCTGCAATTTCTCTAAGCCTTAGTACCTTTGTATTGCTTCCTTTGAATGTCAAGTAGGCTCCTTATAGACTGCTCTGATACATTTGGCAGTCAGCGATAATTGTTACAAGAACTGAAGAATTACATTAATTTATTTGACATTTTTTTATAAAGCAGGAAGTAGATTGTATTTTTTTTTTCAGAGCTGGTAACTGATGATAATGTACAGGAAACAATTAGCAAGATTCTTCTTAAAAAAATTTTTTTAAATTAAAAAAAAAACAGAAAAAAACCCTAGTAAGTAGTATTGTATTTAGGTGTTATATCTCATAGATACCAGTGCTGTGATTAAGAATTTGATCTCAGCTAGAATATTCCAGGACAAAGCAATGACAATGTGGCAGTAAGCACCTTCTCTGTGACTGACTGGGTCGGATAATGGATGTACGCTGTACTTAAAGCAAAAATACTCTGAGTGCTTGCGGGGCTACCTTTTATCCTTCCAAACCATAAGGACACTTAACAAGCATTCTTCTGACTGAAATAGAAGGTTTAAATAGGAGTAATCATTGGATCCAATTTTTATCCTGGATTGTAGAAATGTGGCCATTTGAGACATTCATCTCCGAGAGGAGGAAATATATATATATGTATATATGTATGATACACATGAATAATATATATTTTTCCTTGTTCATCATATCAAAAGCTACTAGGAGTTTTAAAATGTAGGCACTGTATTAATTTTTAATAAAGGGCCCCTTGTTAATATTTATTTTTTCCACATGTAACACATTTTATCCTGGAAACAGAGAGGGTAAGTTTTCCTTGAGGATAGAATTTCTTTCTTATTAGTCTTTAAATATGCAGTATCTCACACAGGTACTTGCTTCTAAATAAGTATTTTGTATATCATTTTTTAAACAAATATGTGGGTATATGGATGGCATCAATAAACAAAATTCTACCTCAGGAAGAGAAAGTTGCATTTTGGCAAGATGTTGCTGAAAATATGAAAGGACTGTAGACACAAGAGATTTTTTAGTTTTGGGGACAGCCTTCTTGGCTCAGCTTGACCCTAAAAAATATTGTCTTATTATCGTCACTTGGTCCCAGTAAGCACTTATCCTCAAACTCAACAATGTAGTTTTTTTTTTTTTCCTATCATTAATGCTTAAAGGTAGAGAGAATTTAATCAAGCACATTTGCTTATGAAGGAAGTTTCTGTATGAACAATTCCAAATGTTGCGATAATAATTAGAGAAGGAAATAGCAAGGGAATCATAGCAATAGCTGTTGAATTCTGCCACAAGCATAGAGAACTTTTTGTTTACTGGCTGATGTTTGAATTAGCAAGGGAACAAAAGCTGAGCTCCAATAATAGAAAGTAATCAGTCTGGTTTGGGACAGAAGCTTAAAATAATTCTGATTAAAGACACAGAATTAAATGGACTTAATCATTAGAATTAGATAGAAGAATACCTGGATAGAGAAATACCAGGAGAAACACATCTCCACCACAATGCTCTACCACATGTTGTACTGGTACCACAGTGAATTGGCGTGGTGGGAAGAATGTACTCATTGGAAAAGCCCCTGATGCTGAGAGAGATTGAAAATGTTAGTCACCAGGCTCCTCTGTCCATGGGATTTCCCAGGCAAGAAAACTGGAGTGGGTCACCATTTCCTTCTCCAGAGAAAGATTGAAGGCAGGAGGAGGAGGAGACAACAGAGGATGAGATGGTTGGATGGCATCACGGACTCAATAGACGTGAGTTTGAGCAAGTTCTGGGAGTTGATGATGGACAGGGAAGCCTGGCATGCTGCCGTCCATGGGATCATAGTCGGACACAGTGGAGTGACTGAACTGAACTGAAAGCGAAGTGGGTCTGATATTTACCATCAGAACTACTAAATGGCTGATGGTCGGCTGGAGATGGACGTGGAGGACATGACTAAATTGAGATGGGTTGTCCGTGTCGCAAAGGATCTCTCAGCCTCAGCAAATCCCTGGAGCTCTTCAAAAGGTGGCTTCAGGGTTGCAAAAAGAGGGAGACCCGAAGCAATCCATCCCTGGTGTTCTTTGAGTTTGTTCATGTTTTCTTGACCAAACCGGGTCACATGGCAACCCGGATTCAAATCTGGGCAAACAGACCACTTCTTGACTAGAGAATGTACACTGTCTTCCTGGAGAGATTTGGGCTTAGGGAAGGGAGTAATCTGCAACTGTTTTTTTTTTAATCTACCATAGACTCTTTACAAATATACCTAGTAGTTATTTTTATAATTTTTTATGGATGTTAATATAGCCAATCCTGGTGTGGCACACAAAAAATTGGCTCTGGTAGAAGGAACTAAATTTACCTTTTGTGCATAAAAAATAAATGCTCTCCACTCAAACTATTGAACACTATGGTTTTCTGTAAGAGTTAAAAATTAAAACTTAAGAGATGAAATGCACTGACATTTTTTAAGGGATTCTTATTTTCAGTACTACTTATTTATAGGCCTATTTATATGCATCAGGGTATGCAATGTGATAGATAATTCATTGAATTCATCAGGGTATGCAATTGAATGTAGGTGCTTCTTATATAACAGAGGATGTGGTAAACTTAAGAGGATATAGTAGGACCTCCTGAAGTGCATTCAATTTTAGAATTGGTACAATTTGCTATTTTATATCAGAGCTAATGATTAGAAGTTTTGTACATTTTAGAAATACTTTGTCATAAATCACAGAAGTAAATTAAATTATATGAGATTGTCAGCATGAAACAGGTCTTAGTGTTGTTGACGCTGCCATTCTGAACTGGATCACTTTTTCCTCTAATACGTGAAGATAATCTACATCTCAAGGAGTAATCTGGAAACTTGAAATCATTAAAATCGAGTGGGTATCATAATATTATTTTAAAAGTAATAAGTATAGAATGATCTAAGTTTACCAATTTAAATATTTTATTTTGAATTTTGTGGCAACTTGTTATATTAGCATCATTCACATATTGTTTCTTTTGACTTGATGATAATTTCTTTGTGTTCCCCCAAATTTGTGTGTGTTGGCTGCTCAATCATGTCCGACTCTTTGCAACCCCATGGACTGTAGCCATCCAGGTTCCTCTGTCTATGGACTCCTCCAGGCAAGAATACTGGAGTGGGTTGCCATTCCCTACTTCAGGGGATCTTCCCAACCCAGGGATCGAACCCAGGTCTCCTGCATTGCAGGAAGATTCTCTACCATCACAATTACAGTCCTTCTTAAGAACTTAAGTCCTGGGAACTCCCTGGCAGTCCAGCGGTTATGACTTGGCACTTTCACTCCCAACCTTCACTGCTGAATCCCTGGTTGGGAAATGAAGTTTCCACAAGCCACACGTGTGATCAAAAATCAAAGCAAAACAAGCAAACAAACAAATGTTTATTGATTTAGAAAATGTCAATACATTTCTAAAAACAAACAAAACTTCAACTCCCAAACCCAGACCATATAAAGGAAAATGTTGATATGAGGACAGTATTTGCAGAATTAACTCCAGAACCACTGTTTAAAAAACATATCTTTATTTTCTTCTATCTTCTCCATCAAACAATGAACCTTTTCCAGTGATTTTTCTTAATAGCTATCCAACTTTGGGCTCACTACTAATTGACTACAGTATCTTAACAGCTCTTGTCTTTATTTATTTTGTGTGTGTGTCATTTTTTATTTATTAAAAAATTTTTTTTCATTTATTTTGATTAGTTGGAGGCTAATTACAATACGGTATACTAATACATATATATGGAATTTTAAAAGATGGTCATGATAACCCTATATGAAAAACAGAAAAAGAGACACAGATGTACAGAACAGAATTTTGGACTCTGTGGGAGAAGGCGAGGGTGGGATGTTCTGAGAGAATAGCATTGAAACATGTATACTATCAAGGGTGAAACAGATCACCAGCCCAGGTTGGATGCATGAGACAAGTGTTCAGGGCTGGTGCACTGGGAAGACCCAGAGGGATGGGATGGGGAGGGAGGTGGGAGGGGGGGTCTGGATGGGGAACACATGTAAATCCATGGCTGATTCATGTCAGTGTATGGCAAAAACAACTCTTGTCTTTAAAGTCTCTTGATCATCACACAGATGTGCCAGAGATAAATACAAATGACTGTAGACTTCAGGCAACCTCTGCTCCTTCGTGTAAAACCTTATATCCCCTGTCTCAATTCTATAAAATATCATAAACTAGCATATTCTGTGAGCAAATATAAGTATACCTCTATGCATTTATTTTCCCAACCCCTGAGTAATTGTGAGAAAATCAGACTCTGTGTTTCCCATTTCAGCAGCATATGGTTTCCTATGCACTTGCAAAGACAACACAGGTAAACCAGCACAAAATTAATTGCTTTTTTGCATAGTGTTCCAGCAACAGTGGGCTCCTGTTTATAACATGTGTGGCATTGTATTATCAGCCTTATCTATTTGGGGAGTCTATCTCTTCTGGTGGATTATGAGTAACTTGTAGGCAGGGAACCAATTACTCAGGCTGTGTTGGGCCTGGGAGTACTTACAGGAGAATGAATGATAAGCATGAAAAACCTCAATGACATGGAATACACGGTGTAATAGCCCTAGTATTTTATTACAAAATTCTGTGGCAAAATATCACATTTCCTTAAATATTTCTCCCCATTTTTACTCAAAACAGCATTAATACAATGAGACAAATTTGTGCATAGATATCCTTTAAGACATGCACTGTTTGTTGCTTATAACCCTGCAGAAAATTATTGCCGTTCTCACGTATAACTTTTCCCTCTGAGTGTAAATACACCTGCATACCCTTTATGATTTTCTAACTGGAGGGCTAGTGAATAAGCTCTACGTGGTTGAACTGAAAATGCTGGAGGATAACTGCATCTGCAGGCTAAGGTGGTCAGGATGTTAAAACTTTTATGTGTGAGATTTATTTGTACCACCTACATTATATTTGAGGAAATTCAGATTTATTCTGGCATTTCCGTTCTGAATTTTAAGCCCGTAGTTAATTTTCAATGCCTTTCTGGAGAGTATCTTATCTTGTATTGCCTTTAAATCTCAGTAAAATGATTCTTTTCTTAGTGGGAACATTCATTTCTTGTAGGAGCTGGAATTCCAAAATAGCACACCATTGAATAGCAAGGAAAAAACAGCCCATCATTTTATTTGGTGTTAAACCTACTCACTTATTCAAGAGACGCTGCTTAAAACATGAAATGGGTCCTATGAACTGTTGAGCATTCTCCAGGTTGAATGGTCCCCCTCTGGCTCACTTGAAGAAATAAGATGTCACTCCTCAAAGGGATCCGGGGTCAATCTTTGACCAAGCAGTTGCCTAAGAGGCTGGTTTCCAGTGCAGGTATGGAAGTTGAAACCACTACAATATTGTAAAGTAATTAGCCTCCAACTAATAAAAATAAATGGAAAAAAATTCAAAAAATAAAATAAAAAGAAAAGAAAAAGAAAAGATGTGGAAATAGATGGCAAAAGGAAAAACTAATTCAAGTCAAACAAAGGAAAAAAAAAAAAAAAAGACAAGAATCATCCTTGGACTGGTAGAAAGACTCCAGGGAGAAATAATTAAAGCAGGCTCGTTCCTATGACATTCATCATTGGGTGAGCTGAAAAATCCTGACAGCTTCGTCTTACGTGCTTCATGTGCTTAACTCTGTCAGGTGATTTTATGAATCACTTACTCTCTGACAACCTCTTCAAAAAACCGTAAGGCGTCCCACAGGTGGGATTTGTTGATAGAACAAAGAACATCTGTTATATTTTTACACTTCTGACTTTAAACAATGAACTGGGGTGGGGCGGTGGGAAGTGGCTTGTTTGCCCACTGGCTGGTTCGTGTGTCCCAAGATCTAGGAAAGTTAAGCTCGAGGGAATTTTTCTCAAGCTCACGTTTGTGTTTCCAGTTATTAGTGTCCAATGTATGGTAGGCACTCCATAATATGTGCTGATTAATTAACATATGTATTAATTAATCTCTGTCGCTCCTCCAGCTTCAACACAGGCTTCGGTTAGGTTATCAGCTATCTGACTCGCTGAGGGTTTCTGTATACACATTTAGAAAATACTGATGGATGAAACTGGAGCCCATTATACAGAGTGAAGTAAGCCAGAAAGATAAAGACCAATACAGTATACTAACACATATATATGGAATTTAAAAAGATGGTAACAATAACCGTATATGCAAAACAGAAAAAGAGACACAGATGTACAGAACAGAATTTTGGACTCTGTGGAGAGGGTGAGGGTGGGATGTTCTGAGAGAATAGCATTGAAACAAGTATACTATCAAGGGTGAAACAGATCACCAGCCCAGGTTGGATGCATGAGACAAGTGCTCAGGGCTGGTGCACTGGGAAGACCCAGAGGGATGGGATGGAGAGGGAGGCAGGAGGGGGGATCGGGATGGGGAACACATGTAAATCCATGGCTGATTCATGTCAATGTGTGGCAAAAACCACTACAATATTGTAAAGTAATTAGCCTCCAACTAATAAAAATAAATGGAAAAAAAATAAAAAGCAGAGACATTACTTTGTCAACAAAGGTCAAAAATATATATATAGAAAATACTGATGGTGCCATAGTCTTTATCAAATCTGGGCATTGTTTTCTTTCATGTTCCTCCACTCCATTTGTCCTACTTAACATTTAGTTCATAATTAGAACCCTCCTTTTTATAGGAAGGCTTTCCTAATCATCTTTATATCATGGAGAGTACCCCTTATGGCACTCTATTGGGATTATCTGTGTTTTGGACACATTCTGTTAGTAAACGATATTATCTATGAAGATGCCCATGGATGTTAGCTTTGACACTGAATTTCCCCCAGTATTTAGTTTGGTACCTAGCTATAAATGCAAAGTAAGAAATAGTTTTGAATGAATGAAAAATACACATACTATTCTTAACCCTAAACTTCCTTTTGGAGACTAGAGCAGAGAAAAGAAACAGTTGAAATATATTCAGCCAACAATTACACTGAACAAAGGCTGCTTATTACAATTCTCCAAGTTCCTTGGGAATGAAGTTAATAATAATTCAGGGACATTTCTGTTCACTAAATGGTTGCTGAGGCACAGAGATGGAACTATGCATTTAGGGACACTTTGGAGTTCAGTTATAAATCACCTGCTGATTATTAGTATATAAATGTTTTGAAGCTTGGCTTTATGGTCATTTCTCATAACTAGATCATTGGGTGGGAACTTGAACGACCCTAAGAGCAGTCTGATATGGAACGTTACTAACACTGACCTGTTAGTTGGAGGCACTGCCCACTTGGAGGAGGTGCACACAGCAAGCACAGAATGAATGGCAGGCATTGATAGTTAGGACTTCTTTTTTTTTTTTGTCTAAGCTATCATCATCTCTCACTTGTATCGCTACAAGGAATAACCTCATCACTGGCCCCAGTGTTTGCATTTTAGTCCCTCCTCACTCTGTAGTCACATCTCCTCACAGCAGCCGGAACAATCTCTTGATAATGAAAACAAGATCATATCTTAATTGAAATTTCCCATGTCTCCCCTTCTCAATTAGGATAAAATGCAAACTCCTTGCCCTTTTTTCTCACAGACCTCAGTAATATGGGTCTTCCCTAACCCTCCAGTTTCAGTCTCAGTATGCGTGAGTGCTAAGCTGCTTTAGTAGTGTCTGACTCTTTGTGACCCCGTGGACCCATGGCCCGCCAGGCTCCTCTGTCCATGGGATTCTCCAGGCAAGAATACTGGACTGGGTTGCCCTGCCCTCCTCCAGGGAATCCTCCTGACCCAGAGATGGGCCCCACATCTCTTACATTTCCTGCATTGCCAGGTGGATTCTTTACCCCTAGTGCCTCCTGAGAAGCCCCTTTCTCAGTATGTGCCTCTCATTTGCTACATGGCAGCCTCAGAAACCTGCTCTCTGTCTCTGGGACACACCAAACCCTTTTTTTTTTTTTTTTTTTTTAATTAGTTGGAGGCTAATTACTGTACAATATTGTAGTGGATTTTGCCATACATTGACATGAATCAGCCATGGATTTACATGTGTTCCCCATCCCGATCCCCCCTCCCACCTCCCTCCCCATCCCATCCCTCTGGGTCTTCCCCGTGCACCAGCCCTGAGCACTTGTCTCATGCATCCAACCTGGGAATAGCATTGAAATAAGTATCCTATCAAGGGTGAAACAAACTCTTTTTTGCTTTAATCTTTGTGGTTGCTCAGATCTCTGCCTGAGCGACTTCTCCCTAGATTTTCAGAGGTGATTTTTTTTCCCCTTATCATTTAAGTCTCAAAAATGAAAACAACAGATTTCCCTTCATGAAGGAGTCTCACATTCTCCTAAGTCTTCTCTATCACATGTTCTTATTTTATGCTACGCAAAGCAAAATCTTTATTTCTTTTTTAATTTCTCTTTCCTTCATTATTAAATGCTCAGTAGATAATTGTTGGGTAAATAAATACCTGAATGAATCTATGGGCCTTTGAAGTGTCAAGCATTTATACGAAAAAGTTCATTTAACCTCACAATAATGATATCCCCAAGATATCTCTTCACTTCACAGTGAAGGAAAATATTGTAGAGGAGCTGGATGACTGTCTCCGAATAACAGAATCGAACAATAATGTGAACTGCCAGTCTGTCTGACTTGAACATTTCTGCACTTTCAGTTCTACCATGCTGCCCCCAGACTGTCTATTTCAGTAGGAATTAGCAGGCAGTGTCGTAAGGAAAAGGGATAATTTCTGAAGATATATTTAGACACATTCTAGATGAAATTAGTACAGAAATTCCTTGTTGGGCTAATGAAGTTATTACCTTCTATTACCTTCTTGATAATTTAAATGCCTATCCAAATACTTCCAGCTGTAAAGAGGAATAAGTCCTGGTGATATAATGTACAGCATGGTGACTAGAATTAATAATGCACTGTATATTTGAAAGTTGCTAGGAGAGTGGATCATAAAAGTGGAACATAAGATGTTCTTACCAGAAGAAAAAATTTGTAACTGTGTGAAATAATGTTAACTAAAATTTATGTTGTAATCATTTCACAATAGATACATAATACCAAACCATTATGTTATACACCTAAAACTAGCATGTTCCATGTCAACTGTACATCATTGAAAAATTGCCTAAATAAATAAGTGCCTATTTAAATTAATGAAGTGCCTCAGTTCTGAACTTCTCGAATATAAGGTGCACCCAAATCACCCAAGCATCTTGATCAAAATACAAATCCTTCCAGGTGACCCAGATGATATGAATCCATCCACCTATACTTTTTGAGAAGCAGGGGCTGAACAAGCATTAGTTTACACTCATATTCGCATGTTTTGTTCCTCAGTAATTAGGAAAATGATTTTCATGGAAGAAGAGATTGTTATGACTTAGATCAATTGTTCTTGAACTTTGTTTCATATTTGAAGCAACTGGGGGGCATTGAAAACTCCCAGAAATCAGCTCACACCCAGACCAATGAAATCAATCCCTCGGGGTGCCCAGGGAGTGGTATTTTTAAAATTCCACAGTTACTACACTCTATTGAAGAGAGTACACTTCCCCAGTGGCTCAGTGGTAAAGAATCTGCCTGCAATGCAGGAGACCTGGGCTCAATCCATGGGTCAGGAAGATCTCTTGGAGAAGGAAATGGCAACCCACTCTAGTATTCTTGCCTGGAGAATCCCACGGACGGAGGAGCCCAGTGGGCTATCGTCCATTGGGTCATGAAAGATTTGGACACAACTGAGTGACTGAACAACAACAAAAAAACTGCAGATAGTACTTGCTGCTCCACACATGGATGGAAGACCAGCAGTTTTGGCATGGGGATTTGAAAAGTGAAGGCGCAGGCCCCAGCCAAGACCTGCTGAAGTTCTGACTGCATTTCAAAAAGACCACGGGTGATTTTTTCATATACTTTTAAATTTGAGAAGTACTGGTTCAGAGCAAGGAGTTCTTTGTTTACTAAGCTCTCGATTTTCGGGTATGCGCAGGAATACTGGAATTCAGTGGACCTTTTGTTGTCATGTCCGACTCTTTGTGACCACATGGACTGTAGCCCACCAGGCTTCTCTGTCCATGGGGTTTTTCAGGCAAGAACATTAGAATGGGTTGCCATTTTTCTTCTCCAGGGGATCATCGCAACCCAGGGATTGAACCTACATCTCCTGCATTGCAAGTGGAGATTTTTAGCACTGTTTAAGAATGAAGTTTATGGATAAATATAAATTCTCACTTACTAAACACTAAATGGATGATAGAGGATGAGATGGTTGGATGGTTTCACCGACTCAATTGACATGAGTTTGAGTAAACTCCGGGAATTGGTGATGGACAGGAAGGTCTGATGTGCTGCAGTCCTTGGTGTTGCAACGAGTTGGACACGACAGAGCGACTGAACTGAACTGAACTGAAATACTAAATATAAATGCTCTCTTCATTTGGCAGTGGTAATCTGTGAATTTTGCAGACTGTTTTAGTTTTGGAATAAAGGTGGTAGTGAAGTTATAGTCAGTGAAATATTTAGTCTGCTGCTGCTGCTGCTGCTAAGCCACTTCAGTCGTGTCCGACTCTATGCGACCCCATAGACGGCAGCCCACCAGGCTCCCCCGTCCCTGGGATTCTCCAGGCAAGAACACTGGAGTGGGCTGCCATTTCCTTCTCCAATGCATGAAAATGGAAGGTGAAAGTGAAGTCGTTCAGTCGTGTCCGACTCTTAGCGACCCCATGGACCGCAGCCTACCAGGCCCCTCCGTCCATGGGATTCTCCAGGCGAGAGTGCTGGACTGGGGTGCCATCTCCTTCTCCGATATTCAGTCTGAGATAAATGCAAATCTAGAGATAGCCAATGCCATTCAAATTTTCATGAAGTTTTTTAGCAGGTTAGTGGTATAGAGGGGGTTGTATGTTTTTTGTATTGTTTGTATGTTTTTAATGAGATGTATGTATATGTGTGTGTGTGTGTGTGTATAAACTAAGAAGAAGGAATAACAGGAAAGTGACTAAAATGGGATTAAGTGTCGGTGAGAATAGTGGATCTTCTCACAAGGTAATTAGGCAGAAGCGTGCTGAGCAGGGATGTAGAACATAAGAATTGGGCACAGGTGAGGACAGTAAAGCCATGCTGTCTATTTTTAAGGGGAAAAACACAATAATGGAAAATACAAGAAAACAGGTAAGCACAAAGCAGAATGATAAGGAATATAAGAGGGGAAGAACAGAGGCTAAGGTAGTACAAAAAGCATACACAATCCTACACCATATCTGGGACTGGTCAAGAAGGGGGTCTGGGAAGAACTAATCTCTAAGCCTACACCTGAAATGAGGAGGATGACGGGAAGGGGGCTCCTGCTAGAGGAAAACAAAGGGAAAAGGCATGGGGCTTATAGGCGGGTGCCTATAAGGATGGGAATCCAGTTCAGCCCAAGGTTAGTACTGAGACTGCTGTAGGTAAATAAGGGGAGAGAGGGGCAGAAAAGAGAAAGGAAGTGGGTGTGGGGAAAGACTAAAGATGCGAGTTTATGGAGAGTCCCCTCCTCCTGAGGGAAAAATGTATTATGCTTCTCCTTTGACTAAAACATTTCAATATTAACAGAAATATAGTTATATTTGCATTTAAGAAAGCTCTTCTAATGTAAGGTTAATGGGAAATACAGAAGGTAAAAAGATAATTGGGCTTTTGCAGTAACTTGGAAAAAATAATGGTAGCCTAAACTAGGTGGTGATGGGAAAATGGCGAATTAAATCTAGATGTTAAGAAGTAAAAACTGTAGTTCTTGCAGATTGAATGAATTGGGGATGGGGAAGATTTGAGGGTCATGCTCAGGTGTTTGAATCAGGGACATTTCCTGGAAGATGCTATCCTTGGAATAGGGCACACAAATCTTTTTGTTGGTTGGTTATTTTGGGGGCTGCTTCCCTGGTGGCTCAGATGGTAAAGAATCCACCTGCAATGCAGGAGACCTGGGTTTGATCCATGGGTTTGAAGATCACTTGGAGGAGGCCATGGCAGCCTACTCCAGTATTCTCACCTAGAGAATCCCCATGGACACAGGTGCCTGGCGGGCTGCATTCCATGGGGTCGCAAAGAGTCGGACATGACTGAGCTACTAAGCACAAGGTGGTTAGATGATCTAGGTTATAGATGATGAGCGGTTTTTGGAAATAATGGCATTCAGTGGATAGTAGTGTGTATGGGTTTGAAGATATCACCATGAAGATACAGGAAAGAGAAGCCGATTGTGAGTCTCCAGCATAGATATAGTAACTTTAAACCATGAAAAGGGAAGCACTAGGAATATACCATACAAACTGAAAACAAAAACAGGGGCTCGGGGAAGGAACCTAGGACAAGATCTTTAGGATTATCAACTTTTAAGGCATGATTCGAGTTTTAAATTGAGTGGAGAAAAGTAGAGAGAAAATATAGATATGTGTGACAGAAGTCAAAGGAAGACTTTATCAGCAATTTTTGAAATGTGAAAAATGAGCAAAAGTGGCTATTGTATTTCAAATAAAGGAAGTTCTTGACTTTAATATAGATTTTCACAGAGTGACAAAGACACATAGATTGTATGGATTCAAATTTGTGACTTGTAGACCACAAAATTTAGAAATTTTTTTCAACATGATTAGCTAAGAATGGGGAGAGTGAGCTAAGGTTTAGAAGAGTCTATACAGTTATAGCAGAATATTCCTGCATTTTTATGTCTTCCCAAGAAACTGCTCTGGCCCCTTTTTTGTGAATAAATAAGGAATTTCTGTTCTGTTTCCTTGTCATAAAATAACCATTTATTTTAAAATAATCATTTTTAATAAGGAATTCTAACATCTTTAGGTTAGTGTAATTTAATGTAATTTTAAAATAAAACATATATTTATATTTGAATAGCTGATTTAGTCTCAAATTTTAAATATTTTTATTTCACCCCCTACGCCTAGGAATTTCATAAGATTTAAAATATTTCATCCACATATTTGCTTTCAAAACGGCTGAACAGATATAGATTCTTAAGCCTGAATTTTATTAACAACATACACATTCAAACCCTTTAGGCAGAGGTTATAATTCTTGTGTCATTTGGATGTGCTAGAGGCTCCATCTATATTATATTTTTGTTTAACAATTTGGAAAACTTATATATCAATAAAACCTGTAATATAGGTCTGGTTAATATTTATGCCCACTTGATATGTACTGTTTTTTATTGGTTTTTATTAGCTTTGTGTTTTGAACATGATACAGATTACAGAGATCAGAGACTTCACTGTGTCTGGCATGCTTCAAGATGGAAAGTGTCAGATAGTCTTATTTGCTTCATTGCTCCCTTACTTTAATATACTAGCTTTTCATCAGGGGTCAGCATCCAAATCACCTAGTTGGACTTTTAAAAACTTAAATAACGAGACCATATCCAAGCCTTAAAGAATCTGAGTTGGTTGAAAGAGTCTAGGGACATATTTCAGATACTTTGCTAATAATTCTGATGTATGCACAAAGGTGGTTTTTTTTTTTTGGCAAAAGATCCCCTAAAAATACAATTTAATTAATTGCTTTGTAGTGGAAGAACAAAAAAAAAGTAAAACATTTAAGCATTGCTCACTGTTCGTTCCATACACACTTTTAAAAATATTACTTTCTTTCATTTTTATCTGATATCACAATTTCATCTCACAAAAGATAAAGATGCATTAAAGGGGGGAAATTATATGAAAGGGACATCATGGTTATTTTAAAAGTCACCAGAATAGCATGTTTTCTGACTGTCAGATGTGGAGGAGGAAATGACCTAACTTTGAATATAGGAAACAGACATTTTCACAGTGATTACAAGTCATAATTTCAACTGCCAGTCTTTGGAAGAACAGAACTTCTGATACATGTTTCTGCCAGATGTTAGAGATGTGATAATGTATATTCACTCTAAGGAAATTAAGTATGCTTTGAAGAAAGCATTCTCAAATATATCTACCTATTAGCTCTTTTTGTACCAATCTTTTCATTCCAGGTTAAATTTCCCTGTTGTTCACCACTTCGGTGGAGGAGGTGGGGAGTAAAATTACTTTGTAGATATCTCAAAATGAACAAAGTGGATACCTAATTAAAATATAATTTATGAGTAATTACTATTTATGATTACATACATCACCATTTTTTTGCATTATGGTGCGCAATCAGTGGATGACTGTAGGCAGACACTTTACCATCTAAGCCACCAGGGAAGTCCTAAGAGTTACATAGAAAGAACATATCTGTGATTTTAGCAAAGAGGGTGTCTTCTATTGTTGATTCTTGGTCACCATTTCTAATAGATAAAAACTGCAAAGAAAATTCAGAAGAAGATATTCCCTAAATCATATTTTCTCTCCCCTCATTTAGGTACTATGATTATTTTTTTTTAAAAAGTGTGTATATATACAACCTGAATGAAGTAGAAATTTCTTGGATTAGAGTATATATGATAATGTATAGATATATACATTTTATAATGTATATATGATGTATAGATAGACCGGTATAAACAATATATATTAAAAAGACTTTCCAGAACCATGATAGTTAGGGAAGGATCCTTGACAGCTATTAGATGATGGAATAAAAATGTTAATTTTGGATCAACTAGAGAATCATCAGTCGATAATACATAGGTGGATGCTTGTTAATTTGCTAGGTAATTGTCTCTATAATGAACTTAGCAAAATATAACATATGTAAGGACAATGGTTAGTAAGCTCTTTCAGAGAGAAATCATGGGTCACAAAATATGTTTCTGCGATGTACTGCCACTTTATTAATTTCAATCACACTATAATTAAATCTACATATGCAGCAGTAAAATCTACCAAATCATCAACTGATGCGTACTTAGCCTCCGGACTCAGTGACATTTAATTAGTTAGCACACAGCCAAATGCCAACCTTTCTCTTGCAGTGGCAGACGGCTTCTTCTTCACAGTCCCCCTCTCCTTATTTAATAAAGCTTGACATAATTTTCACAGTGATGCAACACAAAATGAAAAGCAAGTTATGAGTAATCTTTGGACAATTGAAAATAAAATAAATACAGAGATTATATGTGGATATAAATATAAAATGGCCTTCTGATTTTGTTCTAATTTACTGAAACATTGTTCTTCCAGGTACTGAAAGTGGTCAATATGAAGCTAATAAGGCATTTTTTTCTAAGCAAGATTGTTTTTCTCAAAGAGACATGTACTAACAGGTCTTGACTTTAGCCTTTTGCCTCATTTGGGAATTTTAATTGGCTTTATAGGAATTTCCATGTACTCTAATTCAGAAGCTCATTTCAGCCAAGAAAATTGCGTGTCAGAGTCTTTGATGCAGGTCTCTTTTCAAAACTCTAACCTCCCCTCAGCTACAAGTTAACTTAATCTCTGAGAACGAGGTCATGCAGCATTAGAGTCACACAGTGAATGGGAAGCGCAGTCTGTTTCTCCGACAAAAGTTAGTGTAAAAAGCAAAATTAGTGATGTATCCTGAGAACTTTTTATAAAGAACATTAATTCAGAAAGAAAATGGACATAATAAAAACACCCTAAGAACAATACATGATTTATTCTTTAAGAATTAAATTTAAACAACTTTCAAATAAAATGGACCATATGTAATAACTGTAATGGAAATTAGAAATAAAAATAAAATATGCATATTTTATTTTTCATGTGATCATCATTTGATATATTTCTTTTATACTTTAGCATTTTGCCCAATTATGTGTGATTTCCTAACTAAAAATAATGGATGACACTATTTCATGTTACTCTTTTATATCATCCATGAAGTTTTTCAGTCAGAAATAAAGAAAATCATGCCAAATTGCAGTGATTTACAGGAAGAGAACTTGCTATATAATGATTTTCATCAAATGGCTTAATATAGAACTTGAAAAGAAAATCAGTAAAATCCTGGGTTTGGGCCAGAAACAACTTCAAATGACTGAAATTACATTTTTAAAGGCGTATGCTATTAAAATATGATACGATAAATGATTATTGAAAAATATCTAGACAGTTTGTGTAGACATTTTTTATACCAAATGGGAAATGCAGTTATATTTTAGAGATAATATAACTTTGATATAGGTAATTGTCAATATTAAAATTTGTTGTTTTAAATGGGTTTGCCATAGCTAGTATAAATATTTCACCTTTTTAATTATAATTTTTCACATTTCTAATCCCCTCAGTTAACAATAAAGGTTCGTTTTAAGATCAAAGGTGATATAATGAGATAAATATAGATGAAATATGAATAAAGATGAAAAAATTTACAGTTTTCTGAGATGTGACATTAGCTGTCTACCTATTACTTGTTAAGTGACCACCTAGTATTGCCATATTATCTGCTTCCTGACATAGCTGAGTCTTCACCTATATAAGTGTGATAGGCACTTAAAATATAATGATTGTTTTTAATATGAAGCCACTAAAATATTTTGAGGAACACCAGCCTAGCAATGTGTCAGAAATTAAAAATGATATTTAAATCTAAAAACAGGATACAATATATGGAGCTTGATCTATAGAAAAGCATATTACTAAATTTTGGGTGGCAATATATGTCATCTCTAAAATCTGTCTTGAAAAATGTGTTTATGTTTATTATCTTTATAATAGGATGTATTACCTGCTACACATGTTAATAGGAAGAATTATGGCCAATAGTTTATATCTCTACTGAGATGTGGAAAAGGGGTGGAAAGGATTAATTCATTCCCAATATGAAGGATTAAAATATATATAATGTGCATATTTTTATGAAAAATGTTTTTATATGTGAGCTTTGATGAGTAATATTTATATATTAGCTGAATTTGAATCTTAGTTATCTAAAGTGATTCCTGGCTAAAGGTGAAACATTTGGGAAAACCCAATTTAAAAACCATGTCTCTAAATTATGATTTCAATATTATTACCTTTTGTATGAAAATGATACAAAACTATAATTCTACCTGTATATCTGTGGCCCATTCATATCGATGTATAACAAAAACTATCACAATACTGTAATAATCCTCCAATTAAAATAAGTAAATTAATTTAAAGGAAAACTAATTATATTATCTACGTGGATATAATTAAAAATTCAAAACTAGTATTCTACATCTTTTAGGTAAAAATATATCAGAATATAGTGGGCAATTAATGTGCCTGCAGTTCCCAGCTTTTCTACCTGCTTTATTGATTGGCTTCAATTAATGTTTGCCAGCGAGTAAATTAACATAGCACCTGAGGCATAATTCTCTAGTGGCTCATGGACAGTGAGTTTCCCCCATCCTTGCTGGTTTAACTCCTCCTGAGCACATTGCTAGTAGGTACATTTTAATTCAGTCTAGACAGCGACATTACCCGTGACTTTAATGACAGGTCATTTACAGCAAACTCATGTTTCACTGCAGAGATGTCTCTTTAAGTGACATCTTATCAATAGCAATTCAATTAGTCAACCCCAAGACTATGAGATGGAGCTCAAACTGTGTCACAAAGCACTCCTTGAATTTGCATTTGAAATGTCCTTATTACCCTGCTCTTCCACCCTGCAGATAAACAGAGCCCTGAAGTTTAATTTCAGATGTACGCTATATGGCTCTGATTCCCTTTTATATACCTTATTCTCGTAGGATTAGATATCAATTGAAAACAATCTTCCCTTTGCAAGAAATATTAATTCAAATATATCTGGCTTAATTAAAACCACCAGTAAAAGCTTGATGTTGGTAAATAGAATAGCATACTGTGAAAGACCTTTCTTTTCAGATATAATATCAATAAAATAATTAAAAAGTAAAATACTTGTGAACAAAAAGATACTGAATTAATATATAACAAAATCAATTTATCATTCTTTATTTAGCAGAAGTTTGTTTACTGGACTGTGCCATTGTCATAATGGACTAACATACAAGCTGCCCCTTTTTGATCTTTCAACATGGAGCATTCATTAAAATCCTAATACATATCTGGCATTCTGCTATGGATTTGAATCCCTACATGGTGTCATCACAAAAAGATAATTCTGGAAAAGATGACTGGATGAAATAATTTTATATAAAGTCTGATCCTGAGAACAGAGGGATCAAGAATATTTCAATGCTACAGGTTTTGTTGGAGAAAAATTAAAAACTGGAATAAAGGGTGGAGGGAGCCAGTGTAGCTGAGCAAGTATGGGATTAACAACCAGAACATCCTTTCACGGCTGTGTCCCAAGAGTGACTGAAGTCCAAATGCCTGAAGGCACCTCTTGTCTGTAACGAATTAACTTCTCTGCTAGATTGGCAATAGCGAAATACCTTTGTGCTATCCTCTGCAGAACTGATAAAATTGTCATTCACATTACATCTTGTGCTCTGCAATTCAGATGAGGAGACCAATTTGAGAAAATCTGCTAAACTCTTGTTGAGTTTTGTTGACCATTTCCGATTTATTTGCATGAGATATCTTCAGATTGCAGAGGGGCAAGTTGTGGTGAGATCAAATAAGTGCCAGATATAATTTTGGGGCTTGAAGGGAAAACTTCAAAGCAGGTAGATGATTGTGAGCATGATTGTATTATGTGATTAATGCTGTGTAAAGATGGCTCTTATACTCTGTCCTGGAATGTGAACAGAAAGCTCTGCATATAATTAGCATCAGTTGACAGTCATACTTTCTAGCAAGTATATCAGTAAGGATGCTGTTAACTACAGGTTACAAAAGACCCATGTAAAATTAGCTTAATTGTGCCACATTAAAAAAAATAAAAAAAGGTGGGGGGGAGGCAAGGTGATTCCAGAGTCATTAATTTAGTGGCATCATATCAAATCATATTGTGTCATATCACATCATAGGCATAACATGACTTATCAGGCATAATGTTCGTCATTTTTTACTGCCACTCTTAAAATGACAATGGCCATCTTTGTGGTTGCACTATTTGTGCAGATTATTGCATAATCTGCAAATATCAATAAGAAGAGAGGTGATTCTTCCTACTCGCCTTTTTTTATTGCCTTGGCTGACCAGTCCTGTGAGTTCTCTAGTTAACTGACACCCAGATCTCATTGGTGAGGATGGAACCATATACCGGCAACTTGTTAACGTCAAGGAAAAACTATCTCCAGTGATTGTTCTGGTTTATACTGACGAAACCCTAGAATACTGGGAAAGGAATCATCTCCCTAGAGTTTATGAGGTAATGATAACCGAAGAAAAAATGCAGTCTGGGTTGGCAAGTGAGAAGGATGAAGACTGACAATGAAGGAATCTACTACTTCAGAGTGGGATTATAGGAACCCTCTAGATTTTTTGAAAAGTGGCAGGGAATCCCAAGGTAAATAAAGTCTAAGGAAGTGTATTATTTATCTATCGATAGTTAACCAATGACCCTCAAAACTTAGTGGCTTAAGCACAGTTGGCTCAGACTCTCTGGGGATCACAGATTCAAGCATGCCTTATGGTCTTTTGGTTCTTGGTTTCTCATGAGACTGCAATCAAGGTGTCTCCTGGAACTGGGGTCTCATCTGAAACCTCAGCTAACATGCATAGTTGAGTTAACTTGTATAGTTGAGAGGGCTATTGGACTAAGAGCTTCAGTTTCTTGTTGGCTGCTGGCCAGAGGCTACACTAAGGTATGGGCCTTTCTAACATGGGGCTTTGCCATTTGGGGCTTTCTAACAAGGCTGACTGTCTCACCAAGCATACAAGCCAACAGGGGTAAATAGAGTCTGTTGACAAGATGTTTATCTCAATATTGTGTAGCCTAGTTGTGGACATACCCTTTCCTCTATATTGCCATAATCAGTTGATTGGAAGCAGAATGTTTGAGGGGAGGAAATTATACAAGACTGCACCAGGAGGCAGTGGTCACCAGGGATCATTTTAGATGCTGCTTCCTCTAGGTAGAAAAGATAATCACATAGAAATACAAAGACCTAATAAATATACTTAAGGTAAAATGAGTTTTAGGACTCTAAGTCTCTTCTGTTGTGTCTGACTCTGTGCGATCCTATGGACTGTAGCCCTCCAGACTCCTCTGACCATGGGGATTCTCCAGGCAAGAATACTGGAGTGGGTTGCCAAGCCCTCCTCCAGGGGATCTTCCCAACCCAGGGATCAAACCGTGCGTCTCCCATCTTCTGCATTGACAGGCAGGCTCTTTACCACTAGCACACCTGGGCCCTGTAGGTCTCTGATTGCTTATAATTTAGTTCATTAGCCATGAGAAAATGAAGCGTTTAAAAGGATATTTAATAGTTCTAATGTTTGTTCTTTGCCTTAACTAGAGTTGAGATGAAATAAAAGAGGAATTTTAAATACTGATATAATAAGCACAGGTGTCCAAAATTAAGTTTTAGAAGTAGTATTAAATGTTAAATGACATGTTTTAAAAATGTGAAATGGAATACTCTAAGAGATACACATAGATCTAGGACAATTATATTTTAAATTAAGATCCTGTATTATAATTATTTAGAATAATATAGGCATCACTAGAGAGGTCTTTAAAAAACACTTATTATGCTTTAATCTATAAAAGTTAAATGCTTTTTTCCCTCTATTTTTAATGTTAGAGTAACTTAAATAATAGTTCTAATATAATAATTTAGTTCCTAATTGAATATGGCTAATAACACAAAAAGTTAAACTTAGTATGTGTCATGAAAAATAAATATTATAGAAAAAATTCTTAAAATTACTCTTTAAGTTTTAAATATCATACTACTGAGCAAAGGTTTCTGTTACTTCTGTATAAAAAAATGAAATAATTATTCATGCGATTGTTGATGCCTTGTGATTGCAGAGATGCCAAAGGATCAAAATATTTAAAGCACTGAAGTTCAGCATGACTAATATATTATTAAATGTGAACTACACAAAGCACTGAAGCATGTGAAGCACAGTATGTCCAATGCTCTTAAGAGTGGCAACATCCTATTTTTAGGAGGGATGAGGCTAATTGCATTCACTGTAAACTTATCTTAAGGATCTGTTAAGTATTATTCAGTGCATCTTCCCTCCTATTGCCTATAAAATACTGTCACTTTATTTTGTTAGTCTAGGATTCATTTTCTTATTGAAATGAATCTGATTAAAGCACCATCTCAAGGGAACATCAACTCACATTTCAAAACCATCATATAATTCAGCAGAAATGTGGCAGAGTTGATAGACTCTGCCTCAGGACAGAGTTAGCATGGAAAATAACTTCACCTTTGATCCCAAGGGAAAGAAGGATGCCTTTAGGTCATAAATAAGGGCATTCCCATAGCACACTCCATCTGTTTAAACCCCTGAACATTTCAGCATTGCCAGGGGGATGGTGGGGATTGTGGTATTATTGGTGTAGAATGGCCTTTCTTGTGAAAAGGAAAATTTATAATACTAATGATATTTTATCCAAAATAACTATTGTTGGTGGTTAAAAGTATAAACATTGCCTACTAAGTACACTGGGCAACATATCACTGTTTTTCTAAAATGCATTACCTACGTGTCAAATGCAGTATTGTGAGTAGTAACCATGATTATATACAGAGCAGCTGGCACTTTTTCGCTAGACTCAGGGCGTAGGTGACTTCTCCACATGGCATTGATGGTAATCTGGATCATTCAGTATGCTGGATATTGTTATTCACATCTAGATGATAGTTTTTTCAAGCGCTGTTGTTACTAAGTAAGCCATCAGAACCCTGCTGTGACAAAGACAGTGAAAATGAAATGATAAAGTGATGGGTAGAGAGAAAAAGAGACTACACAAATGCAATGATAAAAAGTCAGCTACTGATTTAATAACTTTTGTTTGTTAATCATGCTTCTTAAAACTAAGGGAGATTAAGTCTGACCAAAGAAAGAGTCTGCGTTTTCACTATGCAACAGGAGCTTGTTCTGAGGATGGTGAAAATTAACTTGATAACCAGCCTCTCAAGGATAAACAACATGTTAGCTAAAAGCAAAAGTTGGCAGTTGAATCAGGACATCTTCATGAATACCTGTGAGCCTCGAAGAAACCACTAGCAACATTTATTTTGTTCACTCTTTTTGTATACAAGGCGTCATTGCTTTTATTGAGGTCAAGTGGAAATGAAACATTTAATAAAATGTTTGTAGTTCAGAAACTTGAAAATTGGGGGAAAATAGAAAATGAATTGAATTTTTTGACAGAAAAATTATATTTTTAGAAAGGCATGAGAGATCAGTTTATTTTGTAGTTTTTCCTTAGATACTGAGCTTCTGATACATACTTACAGGTGAGCTGAATCTTCCATCTATAATTTTTAACATTTTGAATTAATTTCCTGAAGATGTCATATTTTCTTGGTTCCTTGAAATCCTCTCTGGTATTTTTTTTTCTGTTGTCTAATATTCTAATGAATAGCAGTAAAAAAAATAAGTTTCTTGTCTTATCTGGTGATCTAACTTGATACTGAAATAAACTTCTGCAAAGATTATGAATTTGAAGGTGTTTCAACTAGCAGGCTGTAGATGAATTTATAGGTATTTTGCTCATTGGCAAAATTTGCTTATCTTAAACTTGCCTTAGCTGAACTTTTGGAGGAAGATGCCTTCAATTCCTATACTTTAAAAAGCTTTTTATTTTGGATTAGGGTATAGTTGATTGCAAACAATGTTGTGATAGTTTCAGGTGAGCAGTGAAGGGACTCAGCCATACACATTCACGTTTCCATTTTCCTCCCAAATTTCCTCCCATCCAGGCTGCCAGATAACATTGAGCAGAGTTCCGTGTGCTATACAGTAGGACCTTGTTGGTTATCCATATTAAATATAACAGTGTGTACATGTCCATCCCAAACTCCCTAGCTATACCCTCCCCACAGCCTTCTCCCTGGCATCATAAGTTTGTTCTCCAAGTCTGCCAGTCTGGCTTTGTTCTGTACAGAAGTTCATTTGTATCATTTTCTTTTCAGATTCCACATACTAGGAATGTCATATGATATTTCTCTTTCTCTGTCTGACTTACTTCACTCAGTATGACATTCTCTGGGTCCATCTATGTTGCTGCAAGTGGCACATAATTTCATTTTTTTTAATATCACATCTACTTTATCCATCCTCTGTCGATGGACATTTAGGTTGCTTCCATAGCTTGGCTGTTGTAAACAGTGCTGCAATGAACACTGGGCTGCCTGTATCCTTTCAGATCATATTTTCTCCAGACATATGCCCAGGAGTGGATTGCAGGGTCATAGAGTAGCTCCACTTTTAGTTTTTTTAAGAAAGCTCCATACTCTTCTCCATCATGGGTGTACCAGTTTACATCCCCACCAACAGAGTAGGAGGGTTCTCTTCTCTCCACATCCTCTCCAGAATTTATTTTCTGGATTTTTTGATGATAGCCATTCTGGCTGGTGTGAGGTGATATCTCATTGTAATTTTGAATTGCATTTCTCTAATAAGTAGTGAGGGCTTCCCAGATGGTACACTGGTAAAGAATCTGCCTGCCAATGCAGGAGACACAAGAGATGTGGGTTCTATCCCAGGGCTGGAAAGATTCCCTGGAGGAGGAAATGGCAACTCACTCCAGTACCCTTGTCTGGAAAATTCCATGGACACAAGAGTCTGGTGGGTTAAAAACCATAGGGTCATAAAGAGTCAGGCACAACTGAACATTCATGCAATAATTAATGATGTTGAACATCTTTTCATGTGCCTCTTGGCCATCTGTATGTCTTCTTTGGATAAATGTATATTTAGGTCTTCTGCCCATTTTTTTTTCATTTATTTTTATTATTTGGAGGCTAATTACTTTACAGTATTGAAGTGGGTTTTGTCATACATTGACATGAATCAACCATGGAGTTACATGTATTCCCCATCCCGATCCCTCCTCCCACTGCCCATTTTTTAAGTGGGTTGTTTGTTTTGATACTATGAAATGTCATAAGCTGTTTGTAAATGTTGGAAATTAATCCCTTTTTAGTCACATTATTTGCAAATGTTTTCTCCCAACCTGTGGGTTGTCTGCTTTGTTTATTATTTCCCTTGCTGTGCAAAAGCTTTTGAGTTTAAGGAGGTTCCATTTGTTTATTTTTCTTTTATTTCTATTATTCTGGGAGGTAGTTCAAAAAAGATATTGCTGAGATTTATGTCCGAGATTGTTCTGCCTAGGATTTCCTCTAGGAGTTTCATAATATCCAGTCTCACATTTAGACTAATTTATGTTGCACTTATTTTTGTGTATGATGTTGAAGAATGATCTAATTTCATTTTTAACATGTATCTGGTCTGTTTTCCCAGCACCATTTGTTGAAGAGACTGTCTTTCCAACACTGTGTAGTTTTGTCTCTTTTGTCATAGATTAATTGACCAAAGGTGTATCAGTTTACTTCTGGGTTTTCTATCCTTTTCCATTGATCTATATTTATAGTTTTGTGCCATTACCATGCTGTTTTGATGAATGAATCAGGCTCTCTGACTTCAGACTATCCTACAAAGTTACAGTTATTTTCCTATTTTTGACCAATAGGAATTCTATGAAAGGTTTTACACCTTACCTTTCCAATGCACATGGAAAATATTGATGGTTCATGTTATTTTTCACTGGGACTCTGATCTAGCCTTTAAATCATTCTCATAAGATTCTAGGTTGAGTCAGCAGTCACGATTAACTATAAGTAATCTTGCATCTAGAATTCATAGGGGGGAAAGTATGAAACATGGAGGATAGTAATGAAGATGCTGTATCATTTAATATTTTCAAAGATATAGTTCAGTAAAATTTGAAATTGAGCCTAGAAAAACTAAGCATAAACATATTCTGCTGCTGCTGCTGCTAAGTCGCCTCAGTCGTGTCCGACTCTGTGTGACCCCATAGACAGCAGCCCACCAGGCTCCCCCGTCCCTGGGATTCTCCAGGCAAGAGCACTGGAGTGGATTGCTATTTCCTTCTCCAATGCATGAAAGTGAAAAGGGAAAGTGAAGTCGCTCAGTAGAGTCTGACTCTTCACGACCCCATGAACTGCAGCCTACCAGGCTCCTCTGTCCATGGAATTTTCCAGGACAGAAAATCTTCTGTCTGGATGGAGTTAAGTTTGATAAAAATAAAAAGTGTCAATCTAGGACTTTTAATATTTTTCTACTTCTAAAATCAATACTTGAACTGCTGATTCAGTTAAAGTCAAGAAGGATTCATCATTGTATTGGTGTATATTATATATTTTAGCTTTTATGTTGTAAACAGTAGTCTTACAGTTTTCTTCAGAGTTTGGATTAAACATCTTACTGCAATTATTTTCCTATTTAAAAAGAAAACCTATGTAATAAGTAAGAGTTATCCTCTCTAGAACTGTCACATCTTCAAGCAATGGTTTAGCTTAGGAGCTCTTAATTTGGAGTCTACAGTAACATTTAGAATTCAGGAGTATCCATGAACAGGGGATACAGTGGGAAAATAAGGTTCATTTTTTATTTCTAAATTCTAATTAAATTTAACATTTCCTTAATTACTTATGGGAGCAATATACCAGAATATTGTATGGCAGTATCTGACTTTAGCTTCATAGAAATAGAAATTTCAGATATTTCCAAAGAAAATTATGAATGTAACAAAAATCTTGAATATCCTCATCACAATTTGAAATCACTGGTTATTAGATATTGTGTGGTCTTATTACTGTGTTAATAGAGAATCACATTTCTCCAGTTATTTCTAGCTGTCTAGTAAGTCACCCAATAACTTATTACCTTAAAGCCATGGTTTATTCTTTCTCACAGTTTATTGCTTTTACTGAACTAAGTGGTTCTTGGGGATCTCTCTGGAGATCCAGACAGATGTCAGCTGGGAGTGTAGTTATCTGAAGGCTCACCTGGACTGGATGTTCAAGATGACTCGCTGATAAGACTGACAGTCAATGCTGACAGTGGATGGCTAGATTAGGGGTAACTGACAACCAGAGCACCAATACCTGGTTTCTCTCTGCCCAATAGTGGCCAAGTTCTGAAAGTAAATGTTCCAGAATATGCCTTGATCCGTGAGACCAAGGCAGAGCTGCAAAGTTCCTGATGTCCTAAATTTACTAACCTGACTAGCCCAGATTCAACATTAGAAGCATCTATATTATGGTATAAATAGTTTAGAGTATGATTTTTTGATGGCCATCTTTAAAGAAGAGCTACTACCCATGATAACAGTGTAAATCAAAAATATTTTGAAAGCTGTATTTTGATGTAGATTCCTTTGCAATATTATTTTCTGACATTACACATTTATAACTGTATTTTAAGGAGAGTGTTTAGTCCTTATCTCGCTATTAAAGAAATCTATGCTAAGTCACTTCAGTCGTGTCTGACTCTGTGCAACCCCATCCCTGGGATTCTCCAGGCAAGAACACTGGAGTGGGTTGCCATCTCCTTCTCCAATGCATAAAATTGGAAAGTGAAAGTGAAGTTGTTCAGTCATGTCCGACTCTTCACGACCCCATGGACTGCAGTCTACCAGGTTCCTCTGTCCATGGGATTTTCCAGGCAAGAGTACTGGAGTGGGGTGCCATTGCCTTCTCCAAAAGAAATATATATTGTTCCTCAAATAGTAAAAAACCATGGTTTAACAGAAATATCACATAACAGCACAATGTTGATTTTTTTTTAACAGCATGTTTTGTGCAAAGCATTTGGCAAACATTGATTTTATGCTGAGATATCTTCCCTTCGCAAAGAACTGCCTGATAAATTTTTAGTGTTAAAATTAGTAAACCTTTTGTCTCTCCCCATGAGTTCATGTGCTTTTTGTAGTGTGATATGAAAGCTGCATGACCCCAAAACTTTATCATCCCTTTATCATTTTGACTGCCAGGAAGCTCAGAAACATTGGTTAATGCTAATATTTTAGCATTATTTAAAGATGATGAGATTTACATATCTTGTAGAAAGTTTATTCCTTCACAAAAGTTCTCTTTTTTTAAAGCTTGCATGAATTAAAAAGAAAGTCATTGTTTTGTGTTGCTATTTACTGCATGGCTAAATATTTCTGAAAATTTTATCTGATTTAAGATTCAATCCTTGTAGTCAATTATGTCAGTGGAACATGATTTAACTAGAGTTTGCTGAAAATTGTTTTTCTAGCAAATAAACACTGCTTGAAAATGGACCTAAATTAATGTTATTGAAATAGAGGACTGCTGAAGCATAATGCATATGCATGTGCCTTATTCTTGTTAGAAGGAATCAGAATTTTCCTATCTATGTTTAATTATCTCATCCCAACTGATTCATTTTTAGGCTAGTTTCTTAGAACTCTACTAGAATTCTCGCAGGAGCCCATAAATCATCTCTTTTTTGACTTTTCTTGCCAAAAACCATTGTGGACCTGCCATTGAGTGTAAATAATATCTTTATTTTCCACACACATTCAGCAAAGCACTCTTATTTATGCTTGCTGCAGTGACTATCAATATTCTTTCCCTTCCAGATACCTTTTGCTTCCGCATTTCTTGGAGCTCAACAAGTGACCAGTACAAAATTAATGGGTTTCCAGTCTACAGAATCTTTTAGCTGAAATTAACTTTATAGAAATGTTAACTGCAGCTTGAGGTTTTAAGTCATAAATATAATATTTCATTAGCTTCCTTTGCAAAATGCAACATTGTTATTTATTTTTTTAAAATGCTATTATGTTCCTTCTACTCTTTAATGAAAATATCTCTAAAATTTACTTTTAACCTCTTTCAATTAACAAAAAAATATTCTGTTGCCAAGCCCAGCTTATATTTACTGATGGCTGCAGGTTATTTAGCATCCTTAGCATGCTCAAGTTATTTTTTCATTCATCCTTTAGACACAGTGTGGAGGAGATAAATAATTACACAATGGCTATCCCTGTGACCAGTAGATAATTGTAACACTACAGTAGTATAATGAATAATGAGAAAAATCAAAGAATGAGTCCACATCCTATTATACTTTATTAGAATATTCTTTTCCTGCACATTGCTTATAGTTATTTATTCCCTGTCACAGTTTAACACCCCTCAATGTGAAAGCTAAATGCAACAAGTTATTTTTCATGCTGCTTTAAAAATTTTCTACTGACATACTTAGTTTATCTTAGGTCACAGAGAGAAAAACTGTTTCTTTGATTCTCCTATTTAAAATATCATAAAGCTGGATATATTTTAGATAGTGTATACAACGTTGGAAAATACTCTGTTTCCATGCTTAAATTGTTTAAGTGTTGGTAGAAATTTGGAGCATATCTATACTTAATAGTAATTATATCATTGCTTTGAAATAGATGCTTGTCATTATGGATAATGAAAATTGAATGTATTTAAAATGAAGGAAGTTTTCTGAATATCAGAATTTCTTTTTGTACAATATTCTGAAATTAGTATTAAAGCAAGGCTTATTAAAACAAGGCTATTATAGGGCCTTTGTAGGTAGCTCAAGTTCTTCGTCTCCCATTTTTTCTGCCTCCTATTCCCCGGTACTCCTTGACCTTTCCACTTCCACTCCCCAGTTTATTTTTTTCCTTATTCTGTCTCTTTATGTCATTCCACTTTATTCTTTCAAGGACAGTGCTCCTTAAAGAATTGGTGGGACTGCCGAATGTCAAAAGGCATTGAAATAGCTCTGTTCCTTTCATTTCCCTCCTATTTAATCTACGAGTCAGGCAAACATACTGACCACACAGAGACACGTGAATATACACACAAACACACCATTTAGTGTAATTATTTGTGACTATTCTTTCTTTCTCTAAAGCTTTGCAATAGAGTAATACTAAAGTTTAAAGAAAAGGACATGCCCTTCTAATGTATATGCATTGCATAACATACACAAAAAGCAGTTAACAGAAAATTTTGTAAAAGATGGTTTCTTTGTGACTGGTACAATTGAGCTGAATATTTAAAAGTTAAATAAGATATTTGAGATGCAAATAATATTCTCTCAAATTATTTTATAATTATCTTTTAAATTGTGCACTTTTTTCATGTCAAGCAATGAGAGTTTGAAGTAAAATAGCCAAACATGCATGCCCAGTCCATGTTTATTTTCTACCATATGGTTTCCTAGCTCATCAGGATTGTTCAGGGTCTACAATGGTTTTAAAGATTTTGAAATAAAAATGCATGTGTTTGGCATTTGATTATTTTAAGTGACTTACCAAGTAAATTCAGAGATGCTGTCTATAAAATTGTGCTTTCTTAGAGTAAAACAGGTAAATTATTTCATCTACTCTTCTAAATCATGAATATAAAAATTTTATTCAGAAAATTTCAACAAAATCTAAAGGTAAAGTTTTATTCAGAAAATTTCAACAAGATAACATTTAAAGTAAAAAAATATATACTTTCTAGGGGGAAATACTTTGGAGAACTGTAACACTATTCCTTTGAAAATAATTCAGTTCAGTCGCTCAGTTGTGTCCAACTCTTTGCAGCCCCATGGACTGCAGCACACCAGTCTTCCCTGTCCATCACCAACTCCTAGAGCTTACTCAAACTCATGTCCATTAAGTTGGTGATGCCATCCAACCATCTCATCCTCTGTTGTCCCCTTCTCTTCCTGCCTTCAATCTTTGCCAGCATCAGAGTCTTTTCCAATGAGTCAGTACTTCGCAGCAGGTGGCCAAAGTATTGGAGTTTCAGCTTCAGCATCAGTCCTTCCAATGAACACCCAGGACTGATCTCCTTTAGGATGGACTGGTTGGATCTCCTTGCAGTCCAAGGGGTTCTTAAGAGTCTTCTCCAGCACCACAGTTCAAAAGCATCAATTCTTCTGCTCTCAGCTTTCTTAATGGTGCAACTCACACATCCATACATGAAGATACAAAGGAATCAAAGTCTATAAGTTACTTTCCTTCAGGCTTTTTGACTGATATTGTCACCATTTTCATAAATGGTTCTCTATGTGATAAATTTATTACTTGCAAGAAGAATCCAGCCCCAAAGTTCTATGGTTAGGTATTTGCACATCTTTGTCCAAATTCTAAGCTATGTATTTTGCTGATAGTATTTATATAATATTTTTTTACTTGCAATTAGAATCTTTGTGCCACACCTCAATCTTCTTCCATCCTAACCAACAAAATATCACTGACCCTTCTTTAAGTTTTGATGAGATTTCAGGCATCTTTTAATAACCTAGTCAATTTTCGACCTGAATACTCATATTCATGAGCTGTGCTATTAAATTATTTGTGGATTATGGGTTTCACCTGCTGTCTTCCAATTCTTGTGCAGCTGGTATTATTGGATGTTGACCAGCATGGTTGGTATCAGGTCAACCGAATTCACATTTGCTACATCTTCATGTTTGCCATTGACAGATTGACTCCTTTTAACTTTCTATGGCACAACTAACACATTACCCAATACTGGCTTCAGTTATGGCAGGAAATTTAGAAAATTCTTATGGTACTGTTTTGTTTATTCAACAAATTAATGAAAAAATTTATTTAGTTACAAAGGTATCATTGTCAAAAAATGAGGATATAACATGCCAATGCTTTACTAAGACCAAGTCAAAAATATATATTTGAGAACTGCAGAATTTCCAGCTTATCACAGCCATGTCACAAACCTAAATTATTTTTCAATATATTATATACTATTTTATAATATAAATGTAATTCATATATTCATGCAAACTGTCTTGTTATTATATATATAATATAGGATATCTCCTTTAAATTTAAAAGAATTATATGCTCATTTCTTCTAATATAATGTAATATAATATAACATGGCCATATTACTTAGCATTAATAGAAAGTCCTATATAATAATAATTTAATCATGATTAAATTTTCCAAATACTTGAAGTCAGCCACTTAAGAAAACTGATTATTTTTATTGACACTGTTCTATTCTGTTGATACCCTGACACCTCAATAACTTTTCTGGAGGGGATTTGGCTCAATGAACCTTGTGCCTTATGTTTAAAGGAAAAATAGTAGATTCACACATAAATTCTATAAGTCTGTATTTTCACGTTCTTTTCATTAGTAAGAATTGAGTAGATACCTATATCCAATTGGGATTCCCAGGTGGCGCTAGTGGTAAAGAACCCGCCTGCGCAAGGCAAGAGTTTTCAATCTCTGGGTCAGGAAGATCCCCTTAAGAAGGGCATGGCAACCCACTCTAGTATTTAGTATTTAGATCTAGTGTCTAATATTTAGTATCCAGTTCTTGCCTGGAGAATTCCATAGACAAGGGAGCCTGGTGGGCTGCAGCTCACAGGATCACAAAGGTTTGGTCATGGCTGAAGCATCTTAGCACACAGGCACTCACAATATCCAGTAGAAGAATACTTAAATATAGTCATTCCATTGCAATGCACTGTTGTCTAGCCATCTAATAATAATGTAGAATGAGAAATTTTTAAACTGTGGCACATTTCCCACATGGATGGTATGTGAAAAAGAAAGCATAGCACAATACTTGATGCATAGCATAAATATATAATTATTATAAATTAATCCCAATACTGTGTGTGTGTATCTGTTAGCAAAATTAGCAACAGCACTAGTACCAAGAGATGGAAATAAGATTGTGTGTGTGCTTCAATTTGAAAGTTCATAACTTTCACCTTGCACCTTTGAATAGGTCATGTAAATTACTAATGTTTTGCCTGTATTAAAAAAAAAAAAGTTTTCAAAATATAACAACACAAAAAGGGGATATGGCTTACAGCTTGATAAGAGCCACTTTATTTATGGTCAGGAAAAGAGTTAAAAAATATAGTTGTAGGTATCACCTGCAAAATGGTATAACTGTCCAAAATAAAAATATTTGCTGAAAAACTATCCATTTCTCTTTATCAAACCCCTCTTTGGGCCAAGAATTTCAATAACATAAGAAATGTATTTGTTTTCTAGCTGTAATGTACATAACATTCTACCAAAGCAGTGAATAAAATATACTAAATCTTCTATTATTATCATAAATTAGGTAAATTTGTCATCTAGTTTTATCAAAAGAAAAGCTTAAAATAATTTCATTATTCAAAGATATCCTTTACTGTTCCACTTCTGTATATTGGCATAAAGCTTATGTATCCAAAAAAATGTATTTCTGTGTTAATTCATGAGATCAAATCAATTTTTAAAAATTAAAGTTTTTCAAGTAAACTTTAAGAGCGATGGTATTATTAATAACAATATACATGCTAAATACTGCTTGACTCTTTTTATTGTGATGAGTTATTTAAAATTATAATGATAAAGTATTTTTTCTTAGATAATCTTCCATTTTTTTAGAAACATTATTTGTGTACAAAATATGGATAACTCAAATTTTTCTACTATAGATATTAATAAAATAAATTTTGGCATTATAGTAAGAGTTTTAAGATTATTTAAAATGTTTATCAGATATACATTGGATTAAAAGTTGTATTCACATTTTGGGGATGCATGAGACAAGTACTCGGGCCTGGTGCACTGGGAGGACCCAGAGGAGTCGGGTGGAGAGGGAGGTGGGAGGGGGGATCGGGATGGGGAATACGTGTAACTCTATGGCTGATTCATATCAATGTATGACAAGACCCACTGAAATGTTGTAAAGTAATTGGCCTCCAACAAATTAAAAAAAAAAAAAGTTGTATTCACATTTTGGATCAAAAGTTACATTTAAGAAGAGAGACAAATTATTCTTATTTGCAAGGAATTAACTGCAATTAAGATTTTAAAACAATGCATTCTGTTCTAAGATGGAGATAATGTATGTTATAGATTGGATTTTTAAGATGTTTCCAAGTTTGGACACTATACATGGATTTGGACTCTCTAGAATTTTACATTAGCCCTTTGTTTTTATGGGCTCCATTTGTCTTAATGTTAAGGCTCCTAGGATTATATGCTTTCTAATTCATAAGCAAAGGAATAGACTGTTACTTTGTTCCCAGGAAAATTCCAGAGGGCCATCCATCCTAGTTGACCTGCCTTAGGCCACACAGCCAATGTTGGAAGAATCATTGAGGTCAGAAGCCAAGAGTGGGCTCTTTAAGAGTGGGCTCCTTAAGATTGGACCCAGCTATCTAAGGTCAAAAGGGATTCCTAAATATATTTGAATTTTTGGTAAAGCAATTAAAATATGGAATGGATGCTGAGAAGTAACTAATAATTGGAAGTATTAATAGTAATTAGTATTATGTCAGAGAAAATAGACCATAAAATATTAAGTGCTTAAAGTTAAAGCCACTTTACTTGGATTGAAATATAGCTCTCCTACTTTCCTAGATATGTGAACTTAGATGAATTTTTTTTCAGTCTTTTTGTGTTGGTTTCCCCATCTTTAAAGTAGAGATAATAATATAATACCTTTTTCTTAGGTTTGTGTGAAGGCTAATTGGATAATCAATACTGAGGACTGAGGAGTCTTCTCAGGTGGTGGTAAAGAATCGGCCTGGCAGTGCAGGAGATATCAGAGATGTGGGTTGAATCCCTGGGTCAGGAAAATCCACTGGAGAAGGAATGGTTTCCCACTCCAGTATTCTTGCCTGGAGAATCCCATGGACAGAGGAGCCTGATGTGCTACAGTCCATGGGGTTGCAAAAGAGTCGGACGTGACTGAAGCATCTTAGCATGCAGGGACTACGTGGGAAGAGAAGAAAATGGGCTTTGGGTTCCAAGAAAGTAACTTGGTATGCCCGGGTCACCTGAGAGAAGTGGTGGACTTCAATCAGTCAGAAAAGATCTAGCATAAGCATTAAACTTGAAAAAAGTAGGAAACAATGAGACTGGAAGAGACAATGTAGTATATTCATACAGTGGGATGTTACTCAACTCTAAAGTGAAAGTGAAGTCGCTTAGTCATGTCCGACAGCGACCCCATGGACTGCAGTCCACCAGACTCCTCCGGATTTTCCGGGCAAGAGTACTGGAGTGGGGCGCCATTGCCTTCTCCCACTCAACTCTAAACACGAAGGAAATTCCACAATATACAACATGGATGAAGCTTGAGACATAATGCTAAATGAAATAAACCAGTCACAGAAGGACTAATAATGCATGATTCCATTTATATTAGGCTTCTAATATAAATTTATAGAATCAAATAATGGAATGGTGGTTGTTGAGGGAAAGAAGGAAATGAGGATTTATCAATCAATGAGCCAAAAATTTCAATTTAAGAAGATAAGCTCTAGAGATCTGTTATACAACATTTGTACCCGTAGTCTCTGACTATTTCCATTGTTTACCCATCTATTTTAAATGAAGTGATGGGACCGAATGCCATGATGTTAGTTTTCTGAATGTTGAGTTTTAAGCCAACTTTTTCACTCTCCTCTTTTGCTTCCATCAAAAAGCTCTTTAGTTCTTCACTTTCTGCCATAAGGGTGGTGTTATCTGCATATCTGAGGTTATTGATATTTCTCCTGGCAATCTTAATTCCAGCTTGTGCTTCATCCAGCTCAGCATATTGCATGATGTACTCTGCATATAAGTTAAATAAACAGGGTGACAGTATACAGTCTTGACTTACTCCTTTCCCAATTTGGAACCACTCTATTGTAACATGTCCAGTTCTAACTGTTACTTGACCTGGATACAGATTTCTCAGGAGGCAGGTAAGGTGGTCTAGTTTTCTCATCTCTTGAAGAATTTTCCACAGTTTGGTGTAATACACACAGCCAAAGGCTTTGGTATAGTCAATAAAGCAGAGTTAGATGTTTTCCTGGAGCTCTTCTGGTTTTTTGATGACCCATCAGATGTTGGCAATTTGATCTCTGGTTCCTCTGCCTTTTCTAAATCCAGCTTGAACATCTGAAAGTTCATGGTTTACATACTGTTGAAGCCTGGGTTAGAGAATTTTGAGCGTTACTTTGCTAGCGTGTGAGATGAGTGCAATTGTGTGGTGGTTTGAACATTCTTTGGTCTTGCCTTTCTTTGGGAATGGAATGAAAAGTGACTTTTTCCAGTCCTGTGGCCACTGCTGAGTTTCCAAATTTGCTAGCATATTGAATGCAGCACTTTCACAGCATCATCTTTTAGCACTTGAAATAGCTCAGCTGGAATTCCATCACCTCCACTAGCTTTGTTCGTACTGATGCTTTATTTTGGGGGGCTCCAAAACCACTGTAGATGGTGACTGCAGCCATGAAATTAAAATACACTTGCTCCTTTAAAGAAAAGCTATGACCAATCTAGATAGCATATTAAAAAGCAGAGACATTACTTTGCCAATAAAGGTCCATCTAGTTAAAGCTATGGTTTTTCCAGTAGTCATGTATGGAAGTGAGAGTTGGACTATAAAGAAAGCTGAGTGCCAAAGAATTGAAGTTTTTGAACTGTGGTGTTGGAGAAGATTCTTGAAAGTCCCTTGGACTGCAAGGAGATCAAATCAGTCAATCCTAAAGGAGATCAGTCCTGAATATTCATTGGAAGGACTAATGCTGGAGCTGAAACTCCAATACTTTGGTCACCTGAGGCGAAGAAGTGACTCATTGGAAAAGACCCTGATGCTGGGAAAGATTGAAGGCAGGAGGAGAAGAGGACAACATAGGATGAAATGGTTGGATGGCATCACTGACTTGATGGACGTGAGTTTGAGTAAGCTCTAGGAGTTGGTGGTGGGCAGGGAAGCCTGGCATGCTGCAGTCCATGAGGTCTCAAAGAGTTGACTAAGCAACTGCACTCAGCTGAACTGTACCCATAGTCAACAATACTGTATTATATACTTAAAAATTCATTGAGGGTAGATCTCATGTTGTGTTCTTGATACAATAAAAATTAAAATGGAAAATAGGAAGTTATTTATAGATTATTATCAGAGGTAAGTTACTAAAAAAAAAAAAATACAGATTAACCTGGGACTTTATAAATCCCTTGATCACATCATCTCTTAGCATATTCATCTCCTGTCTTACTTGAGCAAACCATGCCCATTCATTCCACACGAACATTGTTATTACTTAAAATTTTATCAGTTTGGAAATTTTATCCTTCAAGATTCTATTTTCTGTCTATTCCAACTGAGGTTGTTCTGCAAATATACATATTCTTAAAATTATTCACATTCACTCACTCGGAATCTTTTAGATGCAGACATACATTTTATGTTGCTAATTTCAGTCCTGACGACATCTACCAGCATAATCCAACTGTTCCCTGTGCTGCACAGGATGGGTTGTTTGATCTGACAAAGAAATGTTGTAGCTGAGAGGCATGGGTTCAGATGTTAGTCTGCTTTGTAATTTATGAGCTCTGCCCAACAGAAATGTAAAGCTACACAAGTAACTTAAATTTTTCTTTGTTGTTCTTCAATTGCTAAGCCATGTCTGACTTTTTGCATCCCCCTAAACTGCAGCACACTGGATCCCTTGTCCTTCACTATCTCCTGAAGTTTGGTCAAACTCATGTCCAGTGAGTCGTTGATGACATTCAACCACCTCATCCTCTGTTGCCCTGTTATCTTTCTACCCTCAACCTTTCCCAACCACAGGGTCTTTTCTAATGGCACTTTTCTTTTCAGCTCTTCACATCAAGTGGCCAAAGTATTGGAGCTTCGGCATCAGTCCTTCCAATGAATATTCAGGGTTGATTTCCTTTAGGATTGATTGGTTTGATCTCCTTGCAGTCCAAGGGACTCTCAAGAGTCTTCTCCAGCCTCACAATTTGAAAGCATCAATTCTTTGGTGCTCCAACCTTCTTTATGGTCCAACTCTCACATCTGTATGTGACTACTGGAAATACCATAGCATTGACTATACAGATCTTTGTTGGCAAAGTGATGTCTCTGCTTTTTAATGTACTGTCTAGGTTTGTCATAGCTTTCCTTCCAAGGAGCAAGTGTGAATGGCTAGAAATATACTAACTGTCAGTAAGTTGGCTCAGTTCCACAAACTATTCAGGAATCCAGGCCAGTTTTCACTAAGTTCTTTCATCTCTGGGGTGGCCCTTAGCATCCTTGTCTAAAATAGCAGCATTTCTGTTCCAAGCAGCAGGACAGGGAGAGGAAAGGTGAGAATAGATCAAAGGCAAATACAAGCATCTTTCAAAGAATGTTCGCGGAGGCTGACACCTGTCATTTCCACTTATATTCCACTGGTCCCACTGGCCAGCACTTAGTTCCAGAAAATGAGTCTTTTTTGTAGTCGCCCAGTTAGTCACCTGAAAACTGAGAGTTCAATAATTATGAAAGGAAGATATGTATTTGAATAAGTAGCAGCCCCTATCTTGGGCTTTCTCTGAGGCCCCAACCATGGACTTAAGGTAATTTCAGCATTTGTTTTCCTGGTGAATATGGCTTTAGAAGAAGATTGTAAGAGGATCCAAGATGTCTCATTGCTTCCTTCAAAAGAATACTTAAGTGTGGATGCACGTCTTGATTTAGACTGCTTTTGTCTTCATGGCATTTCAGGATTGGGGGCTGTCAGAGAAATGTTGATGGGACAGAACTCATGCTCTGTTGCTGAGTAGGGCAGTCCATTATGCTTGTGCCATGTTGTTTAGTAATTATCATGGAATCGAGGTTATTTCCATATTATAGTTTATTTTCAGGCGCCAAAACAGTCATCAATTTTATTGCTGTTTTTGTTCAGTCACTAAAGCATGTCTGACTCTGCACCCCCATGAAATGCAGCACACCGGGCTTCCCTGTCCTTCACTATCAATTTATTAACACTTTTCAATTTTGAGCCACTGGTATTCTTTATAAATGCATTTGTTCATGCAAAATTATCTCTTCATTTTAGATTCTGTTACATTTCTTGCTCTACCTATAAATAGATATGTAATCATCTTAGTAATAAGAAATCTTATTAATAAATACCATATAATGTTCTTGCTTTGAAAAAGAACATGATTAGACTTTGTACATAGTCCATGATTGACGTTATGAATAGAAGGATATGTTCTAAATATATAGACCTTTCTTAAATTTTCATTTTGTGATCAAATATGGCAATTGTTTGGAGAGTTAAAAAAAAAGAAAAAACCTATTATTTTGAAGCTTATTGGCACTCTTAACATCTCCTCAGCAGGTTTCTTGATTTATTCTACAGTGGTTGAAAGTCAACTCTTTCTGCTTTATGTGCTGACTTACTTTATAAATTATTAATGTCCTTGGTGCCTGCTAAACACTTTAATTCCTCAAAAAATTTTGATCGTGCCAGCAATTCTTTCTGTTAGTAGTGTTTTCCTTTAGGAATACATTCAGACTGAATTAAGTAACTTGATGGTAGTTTAGCTACAAATCCACCTCTTTGTTAACTAGATGGAAAATAATTCAGGAGGGAAATGCAGACAAAACTGACAATTGACCTTCTAGATTTTCCCAACTGAAACATAGTTTGGAAGAACTAAACCACATTAAGAATAATCTAAAATTCACTTCTAATTAAACTTTAATCTGTCTTATGTCTACCTATATGTTAGAAAAAAGAAAACCAAATTAAAAGAGATGGACTTGCTTCCATTACCTATCCATTTACCTGTGATTGTTTATTTTACTAATAATAAAAGCAGAATAAGTTCATGGAAAATTATGAATGACAAAGTAAATCATGTCTTCATTAACTAATCACACCTGCTATTACAATTTTGATGCATGTTCTCCATTGTTTATTACCATTAATAGTTTTTAAAATTTGTAATCAGAATCTATATACTCTGGAATACTATTTTCTATTTAAACTGTGTTATAGAGTATTTTTGTGCCACATCAGCTTCAAAAATCCCTATATTTAATTAGCTGAATAGTGTTCTCTTGAGACAAACTAGTATGAATAATTAATTGTTTCCTAATTGATGGGAATGTAAGCGACTCCTAATTTTTGATACTTAATATGGCAATGAATGTCTTCATTTAAAAATATTTTGGATAATTTTGTTATGATAGACATTTTGCAACTGAATGGGATGAGTACATAGTTAACTCTTCTATGGTATTACCAATTTGGTTTTTACAAAGGGGTGATAATATTGCAATAAGACCTTCCTCCAGAAAATTAGACACAATTGTTTCAAAGTTTTAGAAATTAATAAAGTTTTAGCATGTTGATAAGTACATACTTTGTATTTCTGATTGAAATTGTCTGTCTCTTGGTTATGTTTCCTTCTCATGAACTTTTCATGAAGTTTGTATTTAATCATCCATGAGATTCTTAAAAGTTTTATTATTAATATATGTAGTGTGTAATTTTACAGTATTTGTCACACTATATTTTGGACAGTTTTTGTTCTTTGTATTTGTTTTCCACATTAAAGTCCTTTAGTTGGTGTGATTCTTTAATTAGTATTGTTATACTTCAGAACAGATGGTAAATTGATCCATCTACCCATCCATTCATTTATCCACTCAATTTGTTATTCATTTTTTATAATATATGTTTTTGAATAAACGCTTGTAAACTTTTAGTATATAAGGTGAACTATATGTCATGCTGAGTCATTTTTGTTAGTCACTAACTTGAGAATAGCCTTAGTCCACCTATCTGCCTAACAATCTTGCCTACTACCAGTTATAGCTAGTTGAGTAATCAGAATCAAGCAAACCACAGGGACCACGCTGAGAGCTCGCGAGACCTTTTATTTTGTTGATTTGCTGGACATTTACCTCTTCCTTCCTCTACTTGCAGCACTTTTCTGCCACTAGATTTGTTGGTTCTCTTCCTAAAGAAATAAATCCAGTATCCTTTTGGAGACAATATGTTTATCTGTGATATTTTTCATTCTCTAAGGAGGAATAAGATTTTCAGAAAAGATAAATATCTATCAACTCCTCACTTAAAACACTAGAAGGTAGTGGTGACTTTATGTAATTTCAACCCAAGTATCTCTTGTAATGACAGTGTATAAGGAAGCACAGCTTTGAAAGAGAAACTTAATGAGCAGGCAGATTATCTAGGTGCTATTTTCTTCATCTCTGCTTCATTTGAAAAGATCAGTTTAGCTAAAACAATTGCAGATATCATGATATTGTCTTACTCATTTGAATTTGAGCTGATGAGAAAAAAAATACAAATGTGTATATCTAATTTGTTATTTGTGATTTATTGCCATGAGTATCTTTTTTCCCTTTTACTCTCTGCTTATATGAATCAGTCACTTTAATTGAGTTATAGCTTAATTTCCAGATATAATCTCTTATTATAGTAAGATTTTGTTATTTATATCTTATGCAACATAAAAACAGGCTTTCATGTTAGTATTAAAATAGGCTGGATTCTTCTTAGCACAAGTTAGCAATTAAGATAAGCAATATTATCCAGGACAAAGAGGAAATAAATGTACAAGACCTTGAAATTGGCTAAATGGAATGGCCTAAGGCTGACAGTGCTCTTTTAGGGAAAGGTAAAGACTTCCCTGGTTGTTCAGATGGTAAAGCGTCTGCCTAAGCAGGAGACCCAGGTTCGATCCCTGGGTTGGGAAGATCCCCTGGAGAAGAAAATGGCAACCCACTCCAGTATTCTTCCCTGGAAAATCCCATGGACAGAGGAACCTGGTAGGCTACAGTCCACAGGATCACAAAGAGTCAGACACGACTGAGCGACTTCACTTTAACTTTCTTTCAAAGACTATCCAAATTTGCAACTGAAAATTTTAGGAAAGCATACAAATTATTGCTATGTCACAAATATATACTCACATATTAACATTTTAGTGACAAAAAACCTAAATATTTCCTCGAATGATTCAATGACGCTATGTTTCTTTTAAATAGAGAGGAGGAAAAGCCACAACCTTATACACTTAAATTTTAGAGAATAAATTCTCCATAATAAAATTATTGTCCCAGCAGTGTTTTAGATAGTGAGCACAATACAAAATGTCTTACACATTTTATGCCAAATATTTTACTCAAATTCCTACATTTAGTAATGAGATATTTCAATGTGTGCTTTATTGTTAAAAAGACTTTTACGTGTGGGCTGAATCACTTCAGTCGTGTCTGTCTCTGTGTGACAGACTCTATGGACTGTAGAAAACCAGGCTACTCTGTCCATGGGATTCTCCAGGCAAGAATACCGGAGTGGATTGTATTTCAAAGTGTATTCTCTTCTTATTAGACGCAATCCCCCCAAAATCACTTTGATGTTTTTCAGCAGCCATTTTCAGGTGGCTGGAATTATCTGTATTTTAAGAGGTTTTTTGTTAATAAAATAAAAAAATAATAGAAAGCCAACATTGCTTCAAAGGGGTAAATTTAATTGGTTTCAATAGTACACATTGAATTAGTATAATTAAATTGGAATTCAAGGTAAAGTTTTTATAATTTTGTATGAAACAGAGAAAAGCAAAGCTAGTGTAGTGAATATCTTTTGGAAAAAGATCATAACTTTGATTCTTAATTTCCTGACTCACTTCCTTCAAGAAACCACACTGCTGCAATCTGAAGCCAATCTGAACTCAGAATTGTGTGACTTGGTTGGTTTTATTTCCAACTTTTTCAATGACTAACTTCATAAACTTTTTGAAATATCTCTATATTCTTTAAAAATCTTAAAAATAAAAGAAATATAAGAGATGTAATTAGCTCATGTAGGTTTATAAATCCTAACCTAGTTCTATTTTTATTCTTAATATTTAAAAAGAACCATTTGCAATAATCTTCTTGTATATTTTGGTATGTGTGTATGTGTACATGGGTATAAGAAAAGGTAAGCCATTTTTGAGAAGTATACTTTTCTTAAATTGGTAGTTGACATTAAAAGGAGTAATAGAGTTTTATGTACAAATGATGAAGAAAAAGTCCATTTAGTCTCATATTGACTGTTGCTGGATCAATTTGATATATGATCCTAGGAACCTAAGAAGTAGAATTATAGCAATGATCTGTCTCCACTAATTCGCACCTTCTGTGAGCCAGTTTTTAGTGACTTAGCCAGCTAGGTTAAAATTAGTGAGAGCAGAAACTGGAAAAAGTCTATATCTTTATTGGCAATCATATGCTGGTATTCATGTTTCATGTTAGGCAGTCACTGCCATTTTTCAAATGCTGTGCTTTTAAACTTTTTTTTCAAAGTATATTCAAAGTATATTAGTTGAGTCAATTTTCAAGCTAAAAATGGTAGAGATTCAGGTATGAGAATTAGTACATTAAATTTTTTTTCTCCCATAGGAAGTAAGTTTCTGTAGAGTGATGTTATCTATGTTAAATGCCCTTTAGGAATATGTCTGCTTAATTAAAGATATAGTATTAGTTTATTATTTATTGGATGGAAACTCAAGCAGAATATTCAGTGCCTGAAGCAGAGATTTACTTTTAAAGAAGAAAATTACATTTTCTTTGATTGGTTCATGTTCTGCTAAATGCGTAGATTATAAAAGTCCCTCAGTAGGAATTTTAAAATAGTTTTAGGGTAAAACTGATTTATGTGTGCTGTAACAATATAATAGAGGGGAAAAATTCATATTTTACTTCCAGCAGGCACACAGATATAATTAAATCAAGATACTTCATGATGTAACATACTGTTCTTGGTAATGTGAAGATCTGTTTTTCCTGATTTTGAATGATAACCTTAGTCTCTTCCCCTGTCTGTGCAAAACAATATCCCTTCAGGACATTCCTTATATGTATTTGAAAGTGTCAAGAGGAAGCTCAGTCCTCATGGGCTCCAGGGCTCCATGTTTCCTTTGAAAGGATTTGGGGTTCTAACCATGCACTTGTCCTTACTTCCCAACCTTGCCAGTACGCCCTGTACTAAAACGGACTGGAATGGGTGACTTTAACTCAGATGAACATTACATCAACTACTGTGAGCAAGAATCCCTCAGAAGAAATGGAGTAACCCTCATTGTCGACAAAAGAGTCCAAAATGTATTACTTGAATGCAATCTCAAAAATGACAGAATGACCTCTGTTTCTAAGGCAAACCATTCAATATCACATTAAATCAAGTCTATGCCCCAATTAGTAATGCTGAAAAAGCTGAAGTTGAATGGTTGTATGAAGCCCTACAGGGCCTTCTAGAACTACTACCAAAAAAGATGTCCTTTTCATTATAGGGGACTGGATGCAAAGGTGTAGGAAGTCAAGAGATACCTGGAGTAACAGGCAAATTTGGCCTTGGAGTAAAAATGAAGCAGGGCAAAGGCTAATAGAGTATTGCCAAGAGAGTGCACTGGTCACAACAAACACAACAACACAACACTAGGGAAGACTCTACACATGGACCTCACCAGATGGCCAATGCCAAAATCATATTGATTATATTCTTTGCAGCCAAAGGAGGAGAAGCTCTATATAGTCAGGAAAAACAAGACTGGGAGCTGACTGTGGCTCAGATCATGGACTCCTTATTGCCAAATTCAGGCTTAAATTGAAGAAAGTAGGGAAAACCACTAGACCATTCAGGTATGACCTATATCAAATCCCTTATGATTATACAATGGAAGTGACAAATAGATTCGAAGGTTAGATCTGGTAGACAGAGTGCCTGAAAAACTATGGATGGAGGTTCATGACATTGCACAGGAGGTGGATATCAAGACCATCTCCAACAAAAAGAAATGCAAAAAGCAAAAATGGTTGTCTTAGGAAGCCTTAAAAATAACTGAGAAAAGAAGAGAAACTAAAGGCAAAGGAGAAAAGGAAAGATATACCCATTTGAATGAAGAGTTCCAAAGAATAGCAAGGAGAGATAAGAAAGCCTTCCTTGGTTATCAGAGCAAAGAAATAGAGGAAAACAATGGAATGGAAAAGACTAGAGATATCTTCAAGAAAATTAGAGATACCAAGGGAACATTTTGTGCAAAGATGGGCACAATAAAGGACAGAAAATGTATGGATCTAACAGAAGCAGAAGATATTGAGAAAAAGTGGCAAGAATACAGAGAACTATACAAAAAAGATCTTCATGACCCAGAAAACTACAATGGTGTGATCACTCACCTAGAGCCAGACATCCTGGAATGCGAATTCAAGTGGGCCTTAGGAAGCATCACTACGAACAAAGCTAGTGGAGGCCACGGAATTCCAGTTAAGCTATTTCAAAAGATGATGCTGTGAAAGTGCTGCACTCAATATGCCAGCAAATTTGGAAAATTCAGCAGTAGCCACAGGACTGGAAAAGGTCAGTTTTTCATTCCAATCCCAAAGAAGGGCAATGCCAAAGAATTTTCAAACTACTGCATAATTGCACCCATTTCACATGCTGGTGAAGTAACGGTCAAAATTCTCCAAGCCAGACTTCAACAGTACATGAACCATGAAAATCCAGATGTTCAAACTGGTTTTAGAAAATGCAGAGGAGCCAGAGATCAAATTGCCAACATCTGATGGGTCATTGAAAAACCAAGAGAGTTCCAGAAAAACATCTACTTCTGCTTTATTAACAACACCAAAGCCTTTGACTGTGTGAATCACCACCAACTGTAGAATATACTTCAAGAGGTGGGAAAACCAGACCACCTTATCTGCCTCCTGAGAAATCTGTATGCAGGTCAAGAAATCTGTATACAGCCAGTACTGGAAATGGAACAGCAGACTGGTTCCAAATTGGGAAAGGAGTGTGTTAAGGCTGTATATTGTCACCCTGATTATTTAACTTATATGCAGAGTACATCATGTAAAATGCTGAGCTGGATAAAGCACAAGCCAGAATCAAGATTGCCAGGCTATATCAATAGCCTCAGATACGCAGATGACACCACCCTTAAGGCAGAAAGCAAAGAACTGAAGAGCCTCTTGATGAAAGTGAAAGAGGAGAGTGAAAAAGTTGGCTTAACACTCAACATTCAGAGAACTAAGATCATGGCATCTGGTCCCATCACTTCATGGCAAATAGATGGGGAAACACTGGAAACAGTGAGAGACTTTATTTCGGGGGGCTCCAAAATCAATGCAGATGGTGACTGCAGTAATGAAATTAAAAGACACTTTCTCCTTGGAAGAAAAGCTTTGACCAACCTAGACAGCATATTAAAAAGCAGAGACATCACCTTGCCTAATAAAGTTCCCATCTAGTCAAACCTATGATTTTTCCAGTGGTCATGTATGGATGTGAGAGTTGGACTAAAAAGCAATCTGAGCATGGAAGAATTGATGCTTTTGAACTGTGGTGTTGAAGAAGACTCTTGAGAGTCACTTGGATGGCAAGGAGATCCAACCAGTTCATCCTCTAGAAATCAGTCCTGAATACTTGTTGGAAGGACTGATGCTGAAGCTGAAACTCCAATACTCTGGCCACTTGATGTGAAGAACTGACTCCTTTGAAAAGACCCTGAAGCTGGGAAAGAGTGAAGGTGGGAGGAAAAGGGGACAACAGAAGATGAGATGGTTGGATGGCATCACCGACATGATGGGCATGAGTTTGAGTAAGCTCTGAGTGTTGGTGATGGACAGTTAGGCCTGGTTTTCCCCATTACATGGGGTCTCAAAGAGTCGGACACTACTGAGCGACTGAACTGAACTGAACTTCCTGCCACCACCATAGCAGAACTAATCTAATTATATCTTTTATTCCTCTTATAGCCAGTTAGCACCCAGATTCTATGCCCCCATTATTTTTTCACTCTTTAAATGTCATATATCTTCATGTTTTCCTAATCAGCCTCCATCTCCCACTCATTTCCAACTTCAGGATTTCTTTACCACTGGTCTCTGACAGTTATTTTCCATTATTGCCAATATTCTTTATATACTCAACTGCTTCTCTGACAGATCATTTCAGCTTCTAGCTGTAGTTGAAACCTGGATATTTGCTGAGGTCACTAAAATGGATCATGCTGTTTTTCAGTCCTACACCACTCTTATCTCTAAGCTTGGAGGTGATCTTTGCTATTCTTTGGCACTTTTAAAGCTATTCCTTCCCATATCTTTGTGTTGTATGGATTCAAATTAGCTGCCACTTCTTTATCAGTTATCTGTTAATTCTCTTTTAGCCCATTCTCACTATCAGTCGCTCTTATTCTACCCAATCTCTATTTTTAGTTATCATGGTATCAACATAACTAAGGGACTCTTCTAATACACTGTCCTCTCAATTACTTGAATTCTCCCCCAAAGATTTTGCTTGTACTGGACTCAACCTCTATCTTCCAGTCTTTACCAGTAACTAACTCAATAACCTCAACTTCAAACATCTCACCCTCATACATTTCTCCCCTCTTTGCATAAGTTAAATTCTGTAGTTTATCATTAAAAATACATACACTGAGGAATTAACACAACATTATACATCAGCTATACTTCAATTAAAAAAAAAAAATTGTCTGTACCGTGTGACATATGGAATTTCCCCAACCACGGATTGAACTCACACCCAATGCAGTGGAAGAGCAAAGTCTTAACCACTGGACCACCAGGGAAATCCCCCCAAAATCAATTTTAAAAAATGCATCACTGTCAACTCATTTGCCTCTTTCTTCCTTGCATAAAATGTTGGAAAAAATGTAGCCTTATTAAACGCAACTTTCCTCCTCCTTGTACCAGTTGAATGTGACTTGGAGAAGCACACAATCCAGTTAATTGTGCCCCATTTAAGTCATGGTTTTTAATGTCATGTTGATACTTTATGCTGACTGGAAATGTGTTTTTCTAGCTCATTTACCCCAATTTTCTGTTCTGTGTCATATGTTCACCTCTCTTATCCAATGCCTCATACCCATTTTTTTTTTTTTTTTTTTGTCTCAGATGGTAATCTTGTTTCACATGAAACAATTATAACAAAATTTCCACCAGCACTTACTGGCACATCTACACATGCACCAACGTCTGTTTCGTTGTTCTTTGACATTTCTCCTGTTAAATATGTTACCTGTCCATATGTGGTAGTCACTAATGCAGTTTTCCAAGATGTCAGCTTATTTCTCCCTCTGAGCACGTGGTGACATTGCATAATCCCTTAGGGATGAGTAGGCTCAGAAGTTAGTACTGACCAACGAGCTGAGAATGCAAATAATATGTTCCTTTTCTAGACCAGACCGCTTAATGACAAGGAATGCCCTGAGAGATCTCTTTGCTTGTGATTTGGAGAGGTGAGTGTTCCAAAGGCTGTTTAGTCATGATGACGACAAAACCTCTGTCCAGCTAGAGGTTATTATGTCAAGACAAGAAATAAACTTCATTTTAAGCTGCTGGAATTTGGGGGTTGTTTGAAACACAATCTGTGCTAAATTGATAACCATGGTTTTTTTCTGACTGGAAGCACTGTGTATTTTAGATTCCATTCCACTACATTGCAGAGAATTGACAATATTCCTCTTCATAGCATTTTTGTTTGTTCGTTTGTTTACCTTTTTTTTTTAACTAATGGATTATTTCCATAAAACCTGCAGTTTATGTTATAAAAATCCCTTTTTTATTGTTCCTCATTCTTGATAGTTACCTCCAAAGAGTATATAATTCTAGCTTGATACAGATATACTCTTAGCAAATTGAAAATATGATTCCAGTTTCATCTGACTTCCTTTCCTGCTGCTATGAAATTGATCATCACAATCTTACTTTTGAAAGTAATCTGTCTTTTGTCTTAGACAAAATTAAGAATTTTATGATTTTTAAGTGTGCTGAGGTGTAACACCATGATATAGCTATGTTTGGGGAATTTTTTATTAATTGAAAATGTGTACTGTTGGCATTTTTATAATTCTGAAATTTTTTAAGCTCTTTCAGTTTTAAATAGTACATCAGTCCAAATTTCTATTTCTTCTTGGTTCAGAACTCCAGATAGGCTTACTGTACACTTCTTTACTCTGACTTTCCTGTCTGTTGTCATAAGTTTATGTTTTTCAGATCTTTATCTTTTGTATTGTACTTTGGATAATGTATAATAGTTATTTTCCTTTGATGGTTATTTCTTCTGCTTTCTGTTTTCAATGGGCTTTTGATTTCAAGACCTTTTTTAAAAAAAATTATAGACATTCTATGTGGGTTTTAAAATAAACTTTTTGGAAATTATGTATTTTTCTATGCTGCTTGCTCATATTTTCATTATTTTTTATTTCTGAAAAGATATTGAAATATTATCTGGTAATTTAAATATCTGAGGTTTCTGTTCATTTTCAATCATGGTGCCATGCATGTGTGTATTTAATCTTAGAACCATTTCCTTGAATTTATTTAAATTTTGTTTGTGGAAATTCTTTGAAGCCAGGAATAAAGATGTTTCTTTAGGAAACTTTTTTTTTTTTTACCATATATTCATGGTTAGTAGCAGGTCAGAAAAATTTTAAATCAATTTATATTCTTGAAGTTTTTCTGAATTATCTTGGTAGTGTTCATTTGGTTTAAACAAATTTAGGACATTCTTTTTTAGCTTGTAATCATGAAATCTCATGAAATACATTTCTTAATTCTGTAGTAAGCTTGAAAAATAATATTTTGCTCCAAATTTCTTGCAAGGTCATGGAATATGCGTAATTCACTCTTAAGTGTAGTTCTTCACAATCCAGCTGTTGTGAAGCATTTCCCACAAAATTGGCAAGCCTTGGCAAACATTGGAGTTTCTCTAACTTCCCTCTGATCTATGCAATGAAATTGAAAATAAAAATCAAGTTCAGAATTTTAATAAAAACTTTCAGTGCAAAGGTTAAGTTCACAGTTTCCTTGCATCTTTGAAGCTCTCGATATTCTCTTGCCAGATAGACTCAGTTTTACTTCATCATTTATTATATCCTTTTATTTAATTTTATCTTCTACCATTCAGTTCAGTTCAGTCACTCAGTCATGTCTGACTCAGCGACCCCATGAATCGCAGCACACCAAGCCTCCCTGTCCATCACCAACTCCCGGAGTTTACTCAAACTCATTTCCATCAAGTCAGTGATGCCATCCAGCCATCTCATCCTCTGTCGTCCCCTTATCCTCCTGCCCCCAATCCCTCCCAGCATCAGGGTCTTTTCCAATGAGTCAACTCTTCGCATGAAGTGGCCAAAGTATTGGAGTTTCAGCTTCAGCATCAGTCCTTCCAATGAACACCCAGGACTGATCTCCTTTAGGGTAGACTGGTTGGATCTCCTTGCAGTCCAAGGGACTCTGAAGAGTCTTCTCCAACACCACAGTTCAAAAGCATCAATTTTTCAGTGCTCAGCTTTCTTCACAGTCCAACTCTTGCATCCATACATGACCACTGGAAAAACCATAGCCTTGACTAGATGGACCTTTGTTGGCAAAGTAGTGTCTCTGCTTTTTAATATGGTATCTAGGTTGGTCATAACTTTCCTTCCAAGGAGTAAGCATCTTTTAATTTTGTGGCTGCAATCACCATCTGCAGTAATTTTGGAGCCCAAAAGAATAAAGTCTGACACTGTTTCCACTGTTTCCCCATCTATTTGCCATGAAGTGATGAGACTAGATGCCATGATCTTAGTTTTCTGAATGTTGAATTTTAAGCCCACTCTTTCACTCTCCTCTTTCACTTTCATCAAGAGGCTCTTTAGTTCTTCACTTTCTGCCATAAGGGTGGTGTCATCTGCATATCTGAGGTTACTGATATTTCTCTGGGCAATCTTGATTCCAGCTTGTGCTTCTAGCCCAGCATTTCTCATGATGTACTCTGCATATAAGTTAAATAAGCAGGGTGACAATATGCAGCCTTGATGTACTCCTTTTCCTATTTGGAACTGGTCTGTTGTTCCATGTCCAGTTATGTGGTTTTATCTTTCTTTTTATATTTTAATACATAATGATTAATATAATTCAAAGCTATGTTGAATGCTGCAAAAAAATCTGTTATATATTCTTGTCTATTAATACCTTTATCTATATAAAATATCTATTGCTTCTATTTTTATCTTGACTCGAGATTGATTACTATGAATATTGCTACTCATGCTTTCTATTTGTAAGCATTTATCTTGTATGTATTTTCCACCTCTAATTTTGAAACTTTTGTTGTCATCTGTTTTATTTCTTTTAAAAAGTATACACCTAAGATTTTAGTTTGCTTTTTGATACTGATTTAAATCTTATTTTTATAAGGTTTTTTCACTTAGTTATAGTTAATCAATGCATAACTTAGTTATTTATAAATAATGTTATTTAATAATGGATAGTTATTTAATAATGCATTATATATTTGGGTTTGTTATGTTATTTTCCATTTGATGTATTGTGTTTCTTACTCATCACCTATTTTTTTTATTTTTGATAGATTGACTTGTTTATCTTAATATAATTCTCATTTTTATTTTAATTGTTTGAATAGTCTGGACATTATTTCTAGTTATATAAAGTTTGCACTTACACATTTCATAAACATTTATGTTCACGTCAGTTATACCAATTCAAATAAAACTGATCAATATCTATAATACATTTCACAATAGGACAAGGTTTTAGGGCATTTTAACCTTTGCTCTTCCCCTGAACTATCCCATCACCATCACCCAAATATGTAATTATCTCTCTTTTACTTAGAAATAATGTTATTTGTCAAGATAAAGTGAAAATTTCCCCACTTAAATATGCTTCTTTTACTCAGCACTGAAATAATTTCTTTCTACAAAATTACACAATGTGAGAAATTATCTGCAAAATCCCCATTAATATATGTAGGAATGTGTTTTATATTGAAATTTGATTGTTAGCAACATCACATAAGATGCTATTTTTTTTTTACCATGATGACAAGAACCATAATTGTGCGTCATCATCAAAAGACAGATTAATTAGTTGTAATGGGTGATAATTTAATTTTGCTAATTAAATTTCATCCCCAGTAGGAATGGAGATTGATAAATCTTTGGCACCTCTCATTGACAAATTGTGGGTTTTGACAGAGTAACAATACTGTGAATGTTAACAACTGCTTTTTACGACTACCTAACATGTTGAGTCCTTTAATAGACATGTACAGAATTAAACAGTATATTTATAGTTCATTATTTAATTAATTTTTGGATTTTAGATAAATCCTTTTTACAGTATAGGCTTCCCTATTGTCTCAGACAGTAGAGAATCTGCCTCCTGATTCATGTTGTCTTATAGCAGAAACTAACAGAACATTGTAAAGCAATTATATTCCAGTAAAAAAAAAAGTCAACTTCATGAAAAGTATTTACAGTCAGTCAGAGTGTGTTGAGAAGACCATTAGCAAACATTTTCTCTTGCTCTCAGCCAAACTTCACAGCAGTGACGTACCAGGATGTGTGTGTATGTGTGGGTCAGGGAGAAGTCGGGTGGACTGGGCGCCTGTGGGAGCAGTCAGCCCTGCCTTCAGACAATAAGGCCGAATATTTTCTAATAAAAACATAGAAACAATGATAAAACTGACCAAAGCCAGCAGTTCTAAACATCAGTGAAACACTCCTTCCTTTTGGGGAGAACTGGTCTCATTCTCCCTTCCCCTCCCACTACTCCCATTGAATACATCAGGGCTGTAAAGCTTCTTCCCAGAAAAGAAACACAAATTGAAATTCAAACAATGACGTTAAAGTTACCCTGTTCAGTGCATTGCTTGTTAAATTGAGTTAAATTAACATGGTGAAGAGAAAAACATTAAATTTAAGCATTTATTTAACTGTAGTTCTTATTTAGACATGTACACATATCTTTCTTAACTAAAATTGTGCACAATATTAGTACCTTTAAATATTACAGTAAATATTACAATTGTCATTAATATATTTGCAAAAGGGGATGTCCAGTATGAAGTATTTAAGTAAGAAATTACTTGACATCACCTAAATGTTCATCAGTTGAGATTAGTAGATCATGACATACCTGTAATAAGAATACACTCTAGAAATTAGAAAGGAATGAGGAAACTAAAATATCTGACATGAAATTAACTCAAACATATGTTGTCTCAAAATGCAAGAACTTTACACTACTTAAGTATTTCTCTACCCTTACATAATATAATATATTCAATACACACATATGCATGTATTACATAGAAAATGTTCAAATGTCTTATCAAAAAGTTACCAGTTGTTAACTGTGGGAAGTACTGTAATTTGTGGGATTCAAGTAAAATGAAGCTTCTACTTCATTCCATCTGCCCATACTGTTTTAATAATTTAATGTATTTGTTCTGTAATCATAAAATAGAATAAAAAACATCTTAAAATCACCTCTTACAATAATATTTATTAAATGTCCATTTTGTACCACTTCTTTAAATGTATTGGGAAACTGTGAAACATAGAATGTTGGGTTGTATTCCATATCAAAGCTATTAGTTGCTTGGTATTCAGTAGCGACTATCAGTTTCCTTATATTAGAACTAAGCAATAACCCCTTTCTGAAACTAATTACTTATAGTCCATACCTACCATATTGTGATATCATTTCCACCAAGTTTAACTCTATACACTGGAAAGTAATGCCTTTTGTGACATTCCCTAGTAGTTCAGAGATACCAAAGGATCTATAAATAAAATATTGAAATTGTAAGCATTTTTTAAATTTGTGAATTCCCAAGGAATTCTCTCTGAAACAGGAACTGGAGATTTTTAATTACCTGATACTTATAAAATAAGTGCTACTGGTGTTCTTTAAAGTACCTTCAAATTATTTCAAGTAATAATTTTGTCTAGTATTTTATTAGAAGAAGTAGATTTAAAAAGCAGATTATAGGAAGCCCTATTTTAGTGACTATAATAAATTTTTACTCATAATAGTAATAATTTTAATCTGTTGAGTCTTTGTATGTGTGCATAATTTTCAAGTGATTACATTATTAACTTGCTAGGTCTTTGTATTCAACTCTGTGTTGTACATGCTGCTTTTATTTCCCTTACAGATGGAAAACCAACGCTCAGAGAAGTTTTCTATCCACTGTTGAGGCATCAGTCAATAGTCAATCAATCAATAGCAAAGCCACGTTTTTAACTCGAGGTCTCACTCTAGAATCTGCTCTCTGCATGTTGATATTTTACAGCCTCTGTGTGTGTGTGTGGTGCGGGAGGAAGATAAGCACTTATCTTGATTGATTTCTTAACATGAGAAGTCACTTTTAAAGAACTTTCAAGAACATTATCTATTTCTATGTAGCAAATTAGCATAAATGTAGCAATTTAAAACAATACCTATCCATTATGTCAGTGTTTCTGTGGCTCAGGAGTCCAACCATAGCATCGCTGCTTAGGATTTCACAAGGAAGCAGCCAAGGTATTGGACTGGTAGGTTCTTATTTAGAGCCTCGACTGGGGATAAATTCACTTTCGAGTTGACACAGTTTGTTGTCAGGGTTGATGGTTAAAGGATGGAAGATCTTGGCTTTTGTTGGCTGTCGCCACTCTCAGCTCCTACACATCAACTCCTGTTCCTAAGGGCACCTGCACTAATACTTACCAGACACTATGGGGGTTGCTTAACATAGCTGTTGACTTAATCCATCCTGCAGGGGGTAGGGGGTGTCAAGACCAAGTTGACTAGCAAGACAGTTTTATATAATGTCATGTCATGGGAGTGACATCCCTTCACCTTTGCCATATTGTGTTGATTAGGATCAAGACACAGATTCTCTTCACATTCAGAGGAAGGGGAATTCACAAATGTGTGACCTTCAGGATTTGGGAATCACAGGAAGGCCATTAGAGTTGTTCATCCCAGACCTCCTTCTGGACCGGAATCACTCACATCTCTCTCACAAGCAAAATATATTGATCTCTTCCCAAGGTTTCCAAGAGTCTCATGTCATGACAGTATTTGCTCAAAGTCCAAAAAATTCTCAACATCCAAGTCAGATCAAGGCATAGATGAGCTGCTTCAGGTGTGGTTCTTCTTGGTCAGTGATGGTCAGAAGCTAAGTTGGCTTCCCATCAGCCCTGCCTCCTGGTGTTCATGCCCTTGTGTAATTGCCCCCTTGTGACCGTGAGCAAAACCAGTAACTTACTTCTGTCAGGCGAGTGTATGCTCCTCGGTTTTTGTCTCGTCACAACAAAGATTTGGAGTGACGGACATTAAAGCCCCCCTTGGCATGTCACAGCTCTCGGGTCTTGGACAGACCGTGTTATAGCTCTCAGATCCCGAATGGACCGTGTTATAGCTCTTAGAGAAATCAGTGTTACAGCTCTATTCTATTTAGATAATAGCAGGAAAATCCATCTTTGAGGTGTGAGGGTGTGTTGACCCAAAGACACAAAGAGAAGAGCGCCCCAGCGCTCAGGAGAGAGAGAGAGAGAAAGAAAGAGCTCATGAGCACACACATGCGTAAGAGAGAGAACAAGAGAGAGAGCCCTTTGGCTCCTCTTTTTATAGTTTTTTTCCTTCCCTGTCAGCCTGTCCTATGCAAATTGGGCGTGGCCAGGAGTGCTGTTCTACCTGAAGTCCTCACTCTGGTCCTCGGACCTTCCTTTGACCTTCCATTATTCTATTTTCATGGGCTTTTCCCTTCCTTGTCTTATAGCCACCGCCATTTTGGACTCCTCTTTTCTATTCTAACTACCTAACACTTCTAATGGCAGCCCACTCCAGTGTTCTTGCCTGGAAAATCCCATGGATGGAGGAGCCCGGTGGGCTACAGCCCATGGGGTCTCAAAGAGTTGGACACCACTGAGCGACTTCACTTTCTAACACTTCTAAACAATAAAACACGGCAAAGGTGATGAGATGTTATGTTATTACCAAGACTGCATTACATGATAAAAGGCTAACTGGTTGGCAGTCTAGCTCAGGAGATTTTCTCTCCCTCACTGTGTTTGAAGGAAAGAAGAGACATTGTTGACAGACCTATGTAATAAGATGCCGAGGGCAGCCAAACAACAGCCAGCTGAAGGCAACCTTCAATTTTTTGCGAGTTCTACATTATTTAAAATTTCTATTGGCTAATAAAGCTTTTCCATATTAGAACTGGGGCTATTTAGAGAAGCACATGATGAGTTTTTTTGCAAGCAGAGTTCTTCAAACAAAATGAAAGTGAAAGTGAAAGTCACTCTGTCGTGTCCGCCTCTTTGTGACCCCATGGACTATACAGTCTATGGAATTCTCCAGGCCAGAATACTAGAGTGGGTAGCCTTTCCCTTCTCCAGGGGATTTTCCTAACCCAGTGATTGAGCCCAGGTCTTCCGCACTGCAGGCGGATTCTTTACCACCTGAGCCACAAGCAAAGCCCCAATGAAACAGCCTCAAATCAAATGTTTGCATCTGAGTAATACAGCTATTGTTGCAACTGTTAGTAACCAGTTTATCCACATATATACAGTTGGGTCACCAAATAAAATTATACAAAATCTAAAGGAAGAATAGTATCTAAAACTGCATCCGTTTGTTTCATTAAAGGTAAGGGATTTGACATTTTCAGTCTTGTTTTTCATAAATCATGTTGGTATTTGCAGAAGGCCAGTTCATACAATACTGAAGACCATGGAAAGGCCATGGGTCCTCAAGGAAATGAACTCTGCCAGCAGGTTGAGTGAACCTGGAGGCTGATTACTTCTCAGTTGAGCCTCTTGTCAGACACCTTTATTGCAACTTTGTGAAGACCCTAAATAGAGGACGTAGCTAAGCTGTGCCTGGATTCCAGACTCATGGGAATGCTGAGAAAATAAAATGTTTATTTTAAGCAACAATATCTGCAATGATTTATTATATAGCAGTAGGTAGGAATACAATATGCACTAGTCTCATTAATTCTCACAGCCACCCACTGAGGCAAGAACTGTTGTTATACCTATTTTGTAGTTACAATAACAATGGTAACAGAAAACATGAAGCTACTCTCCCAAAGTCACCAAGGCAGTTGTGACAAAATGGAGACTTAAACCTTCTTAATCCATCTTCACTGTTTGCCTTCATCTCCTTGATAATACATCCACAGGCTTTTTTAAAAAATTTTATTTAAATTTTTAATAAGTGAATATCAAAAGAAGAATTAGTCACCATTTTCTATTGGTTGATATCAGTCACAGTTCTGTAAGATTAAGCATATTTTATCCCCATTTTCTCAGCAGTCAAGAGGAATAATTTTAAAATATTAATTACAAGTTATCCCTGTACTTTCTCCATCAGGTCCCTCTCTGTTAGGCAATGCTGATTATTCACATATAGACTGTTCAGATCACCTTGGTTTATCCCTTTAGCCTCCAGCTACCTGCCATTTTGTCATTTGTCTTCTCCCTTGGAAGCTGTCCAAGTTCATGGAGAGCTGGGGAAACTCGAACCAATCTTAATAGCAGCTCTTGTAAATGCAGCTGTGAGGGAAGAGTGAGCAGCTATTGTCTGACATCTTTATCGTCTATGAATTTCAATTATCCATATGATCCCTGCCTCACATTAAACTGAATAATTGAGAGTTGGATTCAATGTATCTTAGAGATATTTTTGCAGGCTTGAATATTTAACACTGAGCTAAGATAAGCATGTAAAATTTCAAAGCAAACACAGAAAATACTCATTTTCTCTTGTTTCATTCCAATTCCTGTGGGACATGCAGGCTGGTACACACATACTGTAGTATTCTAATGATCAAATGCACTTTTAATGTGTTTTCCCATAGCCACTGGAAATTTTGGCTCAAATTTGAGATCATTAAATAGCTGTAATGATATCAACAGGAGCACCATGCTCAACCAAATGCAAACATAATCAGAATTTAGATATTAGTCTTATTTTTTGTTATATATTTTTTAAAAATATAGTAGCATTGTTTTAATTGACATTTCTTCTTTTCTGTAAATACATAGAAATGCATATGCAGAGAAAGATAAGGTATATTTTTGGCAAAGTTTCACAGTGTAACACAGAAGTATTAATTTGTACAAATAATATAGGATATTCTCTAAATCATTGTCTGGGAAATGAAAGAGCTACATATACATAAAGTGAATCCAAATTTCATTTTGATCTGCATAAAAATTATAAATTTTACAGTGGTAAGAGGTTATATTCAGATTGGCTGTTTCTGGAGAGGGTCAGGAATGGGAGCCATAGACTATGGAACACAAGGAAAATATAATGGTTTTCATCTCAGTGTAATACAATTATGGGTTATTTTAATTTTAATTTTTCTCTATTTTACAAAACTCTTGCAGCAAACATATTAATCTCTAAAACAAAGAAAACTATTTTAAAAGATATATGAAGGTTAAAGTGAATTGCTGGCTTAATAGTTCTAATTGTTTACATGTACTAAGAACAGTCAAGTGTTGGTCTTAGTATTAAATACTTTAGAAATATTATGCAATTTCCATTCTCTCAGCAACTCTTTTAGTATTAAATACTTTAGAATTATTATGCAATTTCCATTCTCTCAGCAACTCTTTTAAGGTCATTTCCATTTTCAGATGAGGAAATGAGGCTTAAAATAATTTAAACAACCTGTCTATGTTCCCAGAGCTGTTAGTCTTAGTTGCATGTTCTTAGTTATTTGTATACTTAGTAGAAACTTTAGCTACTTGCTGTTCATTTCATAAAATATCAATATTGTATTTTCAGAAAATAAGTGGATTATTGTCATATGATTTTTGTTTATTAGTGACAAAGAGCTCTGTGGGATTTCTGATTTGTGACAATTAATTCCGTATGAAAAATTTTTATTTTGGTTAGTAATAAAGTCTTCCCTTATAAGGAAAATTGAAGATAAGCAGATGGTTTTGTAATCTGTATCTCTTTACAGTTGAGTTACAGTAATCCAATAACTGGTATGTAGCCCATAGGATGCAATGGAATCATGTCCTTAGACCCTGACGGGGAGCTTACTTACTGAGGAAATATAAATAACTTCAGATATAGGAAATGAGACTGCAGTTTGCAAGAGATTTGGGCTTAGAAATGGTTGAAATTTAAAAAAAAAAAAAAAATGCCTCAGACCAAGAAAACCTTAAGATGACTGTATTCTTCACAAATAAGAACCAAATTTTCTACCTAATGTAATTTCCAAAACAAAGCCATTCATTTCATTCTCTAAACCCACAACCACATTGCCTCCCAAACGAAATCAAAGTTAAAGGGAAATTTGACTGGATCTTTATCCTAAACAAATTGAACTTGTATTTGTACTAGCAATATCCATTATTACTCAAGTTGAATTGAATCTGGATTTATTTAAGCAAGATACCTGACCTTTGTAAGCTGGTTCTAGAACATTAAACGCTCACATTCTTTAATGTGTTAATTACAACTTAAAATTTTTACATGCTCTCACACACCCACACACATATAAAATATTCATATCTTATCCTCAAGGGAATCCTCCATGAACTATATAAATTATTACTGCATGATTAAAGCAACATTATTACTAATTGCTAAATCTGCCATTTAGTAAAAATATTAAGACATTTAAGGAAGTTGTTACATGACAGGATAAATAAAATGTCCTTGTTTCTGAAAATGATTCCATCATTTTTTTTTTCCTTTATGTAAAATGACTAGCTCTCAGGCAGATTGGAAACAGGACTAGAGGAAGAAATATTCTTTGATGTTGTGAATGCCCACAAGCGTCAGCAGCTGTGAAGACTAGTAATGAAGCATTTGGCCTTCATTTGGCATTGCTTGCTATTGAGAGGATTTTCTTACAAAAGATCAGCGATTTGATGAGTTCCACACGCTATCACTTTGACATCCACATATTGGCATCTACATGCTGTTGAAATTGACATTCTACCTTCTGTTGGCACAGGGACCATCTCGCAGATGGGCCCAGGTGTTGGCATGACCCGGAGACAATGTTGTTACTACATTCAAGTGTGAGGAACGAGATTTCTCTCCTTGAGTGTCAGGTTGCAATTTCTAAAGTCACTTCATCCTCACGAAGGGTCACAGTAGGCATTGTTTAGGATTTCATACTGGTTAAAAAGTGTATGGGGCAATGACTACAGATTTACTAGTAACATGTATTCTTTTGTCCCTAAAATTTATAGTATAATGGGATACATTGGAATTATCCCAAGATCAGTCATTTTTTTTTTGAGTTTAATTCTAATCTGAAATGCATTCTGTGTGTTTTAATTTGAAGACATTAGAATGCCCACCTTTCTTGAATTAAATGAAATCTAAGAAATAAACACATTGGATGAGTTGTTAAATACTGGATAAATCAGTGTTAGAATTCTGTCTAAACCCAGAGGGAAATACACAAACTAATTTTCCAAATAAAGACTACAACTAACTGAACTGGTCTTCAAGGATAGGCCAGGAAAACATTATCTTATATCATTTTTCACTGAGTGAAGAGTGCCTCAGATGTGTCCCCAATAAGGTTAAAAGGTGTTAGTGTGTGCACATTTTAAACTAGCTTAGTAAACGAAAGTGAATAATTTGGGCAGAAAATTGGCTTTCGGTCTGAACACACTGTGCTTTATTGTGGTTTGCCAGGTTCTCTGAGTGAAAAGACAAGAGCAAATTAAACAGCTTTATGAACTCACAAGGGGAACAGTTGTTCTTGTGGCTTTCATACAAACGTCTAATTAATTCTTGAAGTAACCCAAATCGTTCTTTTGTGATCGATGAATGAGAATCTAAGAGAAAACCTGTGCAGAAGAAACTTCAGTGAAAGGAGAATAGGGATTTCATGATTAGCTTACAGTTCACAGTTTTGGGGACCAGCATAATTTAGTTATTTTCCTCGTTAATATTACATTAGGAAGCTAATGAAACCTCTGGGTGAATACATTATGAGTAATAAAGACATTAATTTTATTTTCTGAACATTCAATTATGTTAATTGGCATCTGTTATTATTTACTGTATACATATATGAAAATTAACAAATATAGAACACACAGATGATCTTTAAATACTGCCAGTAAAGTACATTTCGGTACTTTGTACACTTGTACTTTTGATATTATGCCCAACTTAAGAAACTTAATTATTTATAAACTACATTTCCATTTAAGTTCAACTTCTTTTTTTAGTTCTGAATATATTTTTATTGTTTTAATATTAACTATAATTTTCTATTAGAAATAAATACTATTGTTTTATGGACCAACTCAATATAACATGAATAGTATACATGTAAACTATTTCCAAGCATGAACTGTGTAAATTTTTCAAACCCTGGATGAGATCAGGCTTTTATAAATTATCCCATTTCCATATGTCCAAAGGAAGAATTTAGAATAAAAAATAGACTCCCATATAAATTTTACTAGAGATTCATATTTGTTTCAGGAAATCTCTATGATATTTTTTTAGTCTCACAGCTAGAGTTCCTCTATTTTATGAAGGAGATTTCTATTTAAAGGAGTATTTATTTAAAGGAGTATTTTCCTTGGCTGCCTTATCATAATATTCCATTATTCAAAGATATTGGGCCTAAACTTAAAAAAAATAATTTATGCAATTAATTGCTTATTACCAAGTTAGCATGAGTTACAGGTGCTAAGTCTTAAGTACTGTACTTGTATCAGTATCTAATTTCTATGTGCAGTGCGTAGTTGCTCCATCATGTCTGACTCTTTGTGACCCCATGGACGGTATCCCGCCAGGCTCCTCTGTCCATGGAGATTCTCCAGGCAAAAATACTGGAGTGGGTTGCCACTTCCTCCTCCAGAGGGATCTTCCCAACCCAGAGACTGAACCCAGGTCTCCTGCATTGCAGATTCTTTATTGACTGAGCCACAGGGGAGCCCTGATTTCTCTACCTGTCAATTTATTGACTATTTTAATTCCATATACCTGCTTCGTTGTTAACTAGAAGTCACCTCCCCACCATAGCATATGTATGTATGATATAAAATGAAGCATAGAAAACTAATTAAATAATCTGAATGAGTGAGTTGGTTGTCAAAAACTAAACTAGTTTATTGAAGCAGTTTTATTAGGTTTTTGTGTTTATGTGTGTTGTGTTCCTTGTATATCATAGAATCAATAGAGTTGGCAATATTTCAATAAATTGCTTCCCGAATCCACACTAGGATCCTAAATCATCTTTTAACATTGTCTATAGCCTTTTAATCTATTCTTTATACTTGTCTGACAGGACTAAGTGTCTGCATGTGGCTTTCTGCCCTCCTGATTCGATCCAAACCATTTCAGTTTGAATGGTGTAGCCTGTATGTGCCCTGTGCTTCTTAAGTCTTCATTGAAAAATGGCACTGTTCACCTAAACATCAGCTTATTAAATGAATATGTGCCACACATATTTTTTGCTTTTGTAAAAAAACTGAGACCAAATCACTTGGCTAGTTTAGCAGTCTGATGGTTTCTACAGTGGGTCTATAATGCCATCCATAATCAGGCTTTAGAGGTACAGGCTAGAGTACGAGTTGCTAGGCTATTTCAGATATGACCGTGAATCATCAGTTAACTGTTGCACTTGTTTGAATTACAACTTGAAACACTATTTTCTTGTATGGATAGAATTTTTGCTTAAGAAGCAAAAATGAAAGATCATTAACTATGGTTCTCTTTATTTTACTATATTTCTGGAAGGTTTAAATCTACTTTATGCACTTTTGTGAAGTGTAAAAGTCACACATTTGTAAGAATTTCCTAAACCAGCTGAGTGTGAGTTACAACTTATTTTAAATTACCCAGCTATAAGTAAACTGGGCTGGAACCAGGTGGAACCCGCCTGCCAGTGCAGGAGACATAAGAGACACGCTTTTGATAACTGGGTCGGGAAGATCTCTTGGAGGAGGAAATGACAACTTGCTCCAGTATTCTTGCCTGCAGAATCCCATGGACAGAGTAGCCAGGTGGGCTATGGTAAATGGAGTCGCAAAGAGTCAGGCAAGACTGAGCAACTGACCCAATAGGTAAACCATATTTTATGAAAATATTCTAAATTTTTTCATACATCATCTCTATTCATAAGAATGTAGATTGTCATCCTGCCTGATGAAGCCACCTTTTATAAGACGTTTTTACTTGAAATCTGCCCACAATTTGGTTACCTTTTCAGTGTGTTATTGTTTAAAAACAATATCTCCTAGAATATAAAGCTATATATGAAAATTTACTCTTTGAACACTGTATTTTGAGAGAATTTCTAGTTTAAATCTCACATAGTGGAAGAGATTTAAAATGTACAACATGCAAACTCAGGTGGACAAAACTGTAAAATAAACATTTATTTATTTTAACTCAAACACTTGTTAAAACTTGAAAAAGTCTCTTTTGTTTAAATTTAGGAAAAGTCATTCTTTCATACAAGTGTTGCTAGTTTCTCACTAGTGTGGTGTCTTTAGATCAACCAGGAATTTATTTTCTCCCTCTTCTCTTTTTCTTCTACTAGGTGTGATAGGAATTAGAGTCTCCTATTATAATACTATAATTGTACAAAAGGTGTCTATTCCCTCGGCATGGAATTTGTGCGCATGTTAGTTATCTACAGCATTCTGTCTGAAGCTGCAAAACACAAGTCTGATCCATGCCACCCAAAATATACAATGCAAAGTCTCTTTTTTGGCCTAAAATGAAAGTATCTAGGCTACCAAGTGACTCTGTTACACTTATATATGTATATATATAATATACATGTATATTATATATTTATATATGTATATGTATATAATTCAGTTTACTACTTTGTTTTGCTTATTTGTATGTTTTTGGATTGAGGTGTGGTTTTGTTCTTTCTCTTGGATGAATGAATGTCCTTTGATATAAGGAATGCTACTAATTAATTAAAAGAAAATGAAGTCTTAGTATAGTCAAATTTATTATATTTTGAAAAAATATATTTTAGAAGTTGTTTGGAATCGTTTAATATTTTATTTCCCTGGCTATTTCTGTCTTCACAGAGATTTCATTCTAATCTAGTCAACAGTGTTAATATTAATTCAAAGAACTATTGTGTTAAATAAAAAAAACCAACATCTTTAAAAGGATGATTTTTAGTAAGAACAACTATCCTTTTTCATCGACAGGGGCATGCTTCCCAAATGTCAGAACCCACTTTGATCTCATCATATAATTTCAAACAGTATCCTACGTGTAGAAAGTCAATTAAAACTTTCTTCATCCTAAAACTTAAAGTGGAAAAATTATTTGCATTTGCTTTGCAAATAGTCTATATTTAAGATTTTTATCTTGACTTATGCATTTAAAGGAAAAGTTTATTAATATTACCTACTTGGTCACAATTCATTATGTCATATTATCATCACTCATTTTGCCATCAATCAAAACAACTAGCTCTATTCATTCTGAAGGTTTTGTAGAAATAACTCTTGATCATAACTGAAAGCAACCAGAGCTAAAAGGCAGTATACCAATTACTAATGTAAAACATTTTTTTCCCTTATTTTATGGGAAATATGTGCTCTTTCCAGTTGCCAGATAAGAACTTCACGAAGGAATATAATTTTAAAAATAAATATAAGTGATTTAAGGAAATTGGACATTTTACTCAAAAGTTCATTTACATAAGGATTAAAATACGAATGAAACTAATAGACTAAGTTTCAAAGCATGACATAATGGTAGTGGTTGCTTCATTATGACATGATTGATAAAAAAAAAAAAAAAAAAACTATAATATTTTTATATATCCAGCAATCTTGATTATATCAAATAGCCTCTGTACCATATAAGGCCTACATAAATAAAACATGTATTTATCTTTTTTTTTCCACTAAAACTATTCAAAACTAAAAATGTGTCATGTCTTTCAAATGTTCTTTTGATCAGTCTCTAAGTCCTGTCTGATTCTTTACTACCCTATGGACTACAGCACACCAGGTTCCCCTGTTCTTCATTATCTCATGGAGTTTGCTCAAATTCATGTCCATTAAATCAGAGATGGTATCTTACAATCTCATCCTCTGCCATCCCCTTTGCCTTTTGCTCTCAATCTTTCTGAGGATCAGGATCTTTTCCAATGAGTGGACTCTTCATATCAGGTGGCCAAAATACTAAGGCTTCAGCATCAGTCCTTCCAAAGAATATTCAAGGCTGATTTCCTTTAGGATTGACCAGTTTGACTTCCTTACTGTCCAAGAGACTCTCAATTGTCTTTTCCAGCATCACAATTTGAAAGCATCAATTCTTTGGCACTCAGCCTTCTTTGTGGTGTATCTCTCACATCCTTACATGACTACTGGAAAAACCATAGCTTTGACTATACAGACATTTGCTGGCAAAGTAATATCTCTGCTTTTTTAATATGCAGTCTAGGTTTGCCATGACTTTTCTTCCAATGAGCAAGTATGTTTTAATTTCATGGCTGTAGTCACTGTCCTCAGTGATTTTGGAGCCCAAGAAAATAAAATCAGTCAGTGTTTCCAATTTTCCTCTTCTATTTGCCATGAAGTGATGGGACCAGATGCCATGACCTTAGTTTTTTGAATATTGAGTTTCAAGCCAGGGTTTTCACTCTCCTCTTTCACCTTCATCAAGATTCTGTTAGTTTCTCTTCAATTTCTGCCATTAGAGTGGCATCATCTGCATATCTGAGGTTGTTGATATTTCTCCTGGCAGTCTTGTTTCCAGCATGTGATTTATCCAGCCCAATATTTCACATGGTGTACTCTGCACAGAAATTCAATAAGTATAGGAGTTTCAGTTTTAGCATCAGTCCTTCCAAAGAATATTCAGGACTGATTTCCATAAAATGTATGCTGAATAATTAGTCCCATAATATGGTATTGTAGTCATACTTTAGTACATAGCCAGCATATTTTCCAAAATTATCTTAAAACTATATCTTAATGAATGGAAACATAAATGAAAAGTAAACTATTCTAATAATTCATCATTTCTTATTGGGCAGCTCAATTCAATAAGTTATTTTAGGAAAAAAAATAAGTTATTTTAGAAAGTCAAAATAATTATATATGCAAAATGTAATGGGGATATTTATTAAATGTATTATGTTTCTTTATTTCTTATATGACATAACATAGAAAGCATCTATTATTCTCCATTCAGGGATAGATATACAATCTATCCGTCAAGCATGCTTATCATTATGGCACCTTTAATCTTCAGAAATACTGCCTACATTTAGGAAGATATTGAATGTTTATTAATATTTTTTGCTCCCACAAAAAATTTTAGTAGAGAGTTAAAGAAATCAGAAGCAAAGGAGACAAAATGGTGCATTGTGGCACAGAGCTTGAGAATAACACTTACACACCCAGAATGCCCAAGAACATACCTTTACGAGAACAGTTTTGTTCAGGTATTGGAACCACAAGATGTATACTCTGAGGGACCTAGGGCGAAAAGAGCTTCAAATGGTGGAGAAGAAATTGTGACTTGTTATGGAAAAAACATTAAACCCAGTCCTGGAAGATATATTAGCTGAAATAAGATACGAAAGGATATACCTGCCATTAAGTGAGGAGGAGAAGAAATGGACCAAGGCAGGTTCCCTAGAGGAACCAGCAAAGAGAAACTGGGCTCCTCAAAGACATAGGTAGAAAGAGACAACAAAACTATCTTTTTCAGAGGGCTCTGGTCAGGGGGGCCATCATGAGTGCTCTAAAGAGTCACATAAAGCCAGCTTCTCTCTAGGTTTTTCGGTGCTCGGCATAAAACAATTTCTGAATGACATCTCAGAGAGTTGTACCTGTACTTACACATCATTAATCCTGAATATCTAGGAATGTGACTGGTACAGATAAGGCATGTAATTGTCTATTAAATGCATGAAGGAATGGAATGGGTAAGAGCTCTTGACAAAGAACCTTACCTGATACATTTAGGAACCTGAGAAATCGGTAGCATGTATGCAGTAAGTATTATACACAGCTGAAGCAGTGGTAATAGCAGAGTAAGGGTTTGCATATATATAACTGACACTATGTAGCAAGTATGAATTATCTGCTAATTGCAAGACATCATGCAACAACTGACCTCCATTGTTTACAATTTAATTTAGAAGATAGAGGGCATTGGAATTAAAAACAAAACTACTAAGATACTGTCATTGCCCCAAGGAATTTCCAAACTAATAGAGGAAAGGGACATGTAAATAAAATAATTTTAACTCATTTTGATATTAGAGTCACATAGAGCAAACATGCAACATGGTAAGTATTCAAAAGTTCATTGTGAGAATCAATAAAAACTTTTCCTGTATAGATATAGAAAAGTAGTTCAAACATATATCTAAAATGTTTAGCTTGAACTATTGGTGGATACTAAAACAAAGGGAAAGAGTAAGTTTGTGGGGAAGATAGTGAGTTGGAATCTATCTTTGGATATTTGAAGCCTATGTTATAACACAAGTGACATAGATTGAGAAAAGTAGGATATAAGAACAAGACTCTAGAAAACAAATACAGTTAAGGGGTCAACACAGAAAAAAATAAGAAGAGAATCAAAGAATAGATGTTTTCTAGAACTGAGCAGTCAATGATGCCATTTATAAAATGATACAACTAAGTAGACTATGGCAAACCTCTCGAAGCAAAGGCAACTGCTATGAATGCATAACGAGGAATCATTGTGGGTTAAGAAAACTCAGCAAGCACGTAGTATAGTTGGTAATGGGCAGATGACAAATTGAAATAAAAGCAATAATAGAAACAAAATGAGAAGAATTAGGGGTTATAGGATGTTTCTAAATTTTTAGATGGGAGGTCTGAGGCACCATGGTGTGTGTATATATCAATAAAGATTTTCAAGCACTGCCTTCTGACAAGAATATAATCCAATAAATAACATTTTTTCCATTATGTCACAGCATTTTTCACTGAAAATATTTTTGTAATAATTTTATGAATGGGATAATGGTGTGGTTTTTTCGAATGAGTAGTGTAACAGTTATCTGAGTATGTTATGGAGTAAATAAAATTGTAGAAAACCAGGAATTCAGGACTCAATATAAAACACTACTATGTTCACATGAGTGAAAATTGTTTTTATAAAGAAAATCTCTGTATTTATTTGTTGGTACTTAAAATAATGGTTTCTAAGTTCTAATATCACATTTCATTTATTTGTTTCCAGTAGTGAGTGAGGAAAGTGAAAGTGACTCTGTCGTGTCCAACTCTTTGCAACCCCATGGGCTGTACAGTCCGTGGAATTCTCCAGGCCAGAATACTGGAGTGGGTAGCTATTCCCTTCTCCAGGGGATCTTCCCAGCCCAGTAATTGAACCAAGGTCTCCTGAATTGCAGGTGGGTTCTTTACCGGCTGAGCTACCAGGAGATCCCCAGTCAGTGATAAGTACCACCTTATATGCCATGATGATTTTATATGGTAATTCCTTTGGTTCATCTTGCGGTTTTGCTAAATGCCATGTTCTTTTTCTAGACTCACAACTTCCTTTCAGATTCTCCCACATGGCTCTAAATGACAGTCTTTTAAAGACACGCATTTCTTCCGCAGCCGCGTGACAGCTCCAAGGCACAGCTTTGTATCTCCATTTCCATTCCTTGCTATTGTTCAGGTGACCTTACTAGCTGAGCAAATGATGATGGCGTTGGGGCCCAGTGGGAATTTAAGAGGCTGAGGGGAAAGGCCAGGCAAGAAGAAATATCAAATGGTGATGTTTATGAAGTCTCTTTCAAATGGCAAGTTTTTGATCCTATAATTCTTCTTATACCTGGATAAAGCCTCCTGAGTATTGGCAGAAGGAGTTTCCTTTACAAGACAGAAATTCCACTGAGCACTAATTAAAATGACTGGAGCTTCCTCTTCCCTCTCCTTTTGAGATTTTTTTTCAAAACAGGATTTTGATCGTCAAGAGGAAAGTTTAATGATAGGAAAGTAAAATACTTCATTAGCAAGTATTGATTAGGACGGTCAAATTACCTATACCAGAGAAACATTTATAAGCGACTGAAAACATTTTGAAGGTTTCAATTTGGCAAGAAAAGCATAGATCTCAAATCTGAAGAATAATCTCAAGTTCATCTTGCTGCTTCCTTTGATCGTTTTTCAATGTGAAGTTAAGTCTTTCAAAGCTGCTAATTCTCATTCAAAGTGCAGAGGAGTTCCAGAGAATTTAAATCACATCTGTAAGTGTGTGTAATAGCATCCATGGTTGTTTCACAGTAATTTAGAAGGCCACTTTCAGGATGAATGACTCATTCTAAGTATTATCATAGAAAACCTGTTTAAAAAAAAAAAAAAGGACAGTTCTTTGCATTTTCAACTTCAGAGGCACTGCTCAGATTTTAAATGTTTTAATGGAAGAGGATTACTTGGTTAGGCATTGAAAGAGACAAAAAGAAAAAATATAAACAAGGTGCCATGAAAAATGCAGTGAAAATCATTTCACGTTGTCTCTGTACGGGATATTCGCTACATTCCCTGCTGTTAACCAGCTGACAGCATCCAAGTTATTTTCAAAGACATGAAATTTCAACATGTAAAATGTGATATAAAAGACACATTGCTTCAGAGCAAGGAATTTTCTTGCAGGCAAAATGCTGTCTATGGCAATTTTACTGCACTGTTGTATCTCTACATGGATCTTTGTTTCCACAAAAATGTAAAATATGAAAAGAAAAGAAAGGGAGAGAAAGGGAGGGAGGAATAAGCAATAAAGACTGGCTGTTGAAGGGAAAGAGAAAAATACAATGAAGTCTGAGAAGGAAAGAAACAGGAAAGAGCCAGGGGGTTAGGGGAAGAGAAAGAAAAGAGATAAGGATAAATATTAATAAAAGGAGTGACTGTTACTTGACTGGGCAGAACTCTTGGACTGCAATTCAGAAAACACTTTAATAAGACTAAAATAACCTGTTATATGGTAGTCATGCAGTATTGCAATCTGTTTCCTTGGGAAGTAGACTCTGAGTCAGAATATGGTGTGCAGGAGTCTTATTAAGGTGTACTTTTCAGATAAACTCTTGTGGAAGCTGGGGTAAAAGAGGAGTGAGTAGCCAGAAAGAACTTTATAACCTTTGCAGCCCACAGTCATTTGTTTTGGGCCATGCCAGTGAGAACATCACCTTGGGTGAAGTGGATCTCTGAAGTTAGGTAATTCCTGAAGGGACTGACAACGCTAGTAAAGTAATGCTCAAAATTCTCCAAGCCAGGCTTCAGCAATACATGAACCAAGAACTTCCAGATGTTCAAGCTGGCTTTAGAAAAGGCAGAGGAACCAGAGATCAAATTGCCAACATCTGCTGGATCATCGAAAAAGTCAGAGAGTTCCAGAAAAACATCTATTTCTGCTTTATTGACTATGCCAAAGCCTTTGACTGTGTGGATCACAATAAACTGTGGAAAATTCTGAAAGAGATGGGAACACCAGACCACCTGACCTGCCTCTTGAGAAACCTGTATGCAGGGCAGGAAGCAACAGTTAGAACTGGACATGGAACAACAGACTGGTTCCAAATAGGAAAAGGAGTACATCAAGGCTGTCTCTTGTCACCCTGCTTATTTAACTTATATGCAGAGTACAACATGAGAAACACGGGGGTGGAAGAAGTACAAGCTGGAATCAAGATTGCCAGGAGAAATATCAATAACCTCAGTTATGCAGATGACACCACCCTATGGCAGAAAGTGAAGAACTGAAGAGCCTCTTGATGAAAGTGAAAGAGGAGAATGAAAAAGTTGGCTCAAAGCTCAACATTCAGAAAACAAAGATCATAGCATCCGGTCCCATCACTTCATGGCAAATAGATGAAGAAACAGTGGAAACGGTGGCTGACTTTATTTTGGGGGGCTCTAAAATCACTGCAGATGGTGATTGCAGTCATGATATTAAAAGACACTTACTCCTTGGAAGGAAAGTTATGATGAAACTAGACAGCATATTAAAAAGCACAGACATTACTTTGTCAACAAAGGTCCATCTAGTCAAGGCTATGGTTTTTCCAGTAATAATGTATGGATGTGAGAGTTGGAATATAAAGAAAGCTGGGCGCTGAAGTATTGATGTTTTTGTTTTTTTGTTTTTTTTTTTTTTGGGGGGGGGGGTGCAAAGTGAGTTTATTTACCAAACCTGAGAAGGTAACAGTGAAAGGACAGACATGTTGGGGCTTTGATTTCAGTTTTATTTTTAGTGACAAGCATCCTCGTTCTGTGCCCGGATGCTATTGATGCTTTTGAACCATGGTGTTGAAGACTCTTGAGAGTCCCTTGGACTGCAAGGAGGTCCAACCAGTCCATCCTAAAGGAGATCAGTCCTGGGAGTTCATTGGAAGGACTGCTGTTGAAACTGAAACTCCAGTACTTTGGCCACCTGATGCGAAGAACTGACTCATTTGAAAAGACCCTGATGCTGGGAAATATTGAAGGCAGGAGGAGAAGGAGACGACAGAGGATGAGATGGTTGGATGGTATCACTGACTCAATGGACACGGGTTTGGGTGAACTCCGGGAGTTGGTGATGGACAGGGAGGCCTGACGTGCTGCGGTTCATGGGGTCACAAAGAGTCAGACATGACTTAGCGACCGTACTGACTGACTGAAACTCTAACCATGTTTATGTTTAATTTTAATTTCTAAAGTCATGAAATCTAAATCCTAAAAATCTATTTGTATTATTATATTTTAATTATTAAAACTTTTTTAGTCTAGTTGATACTTATAGGTCTAAGTCAATGCATATTAAAAAAGGCTTTTAGAGTGACTATCATAAAATTTCAATATATTTGAAATTTTAATAATGATCTATAAACATTGTGTTTTAAAATGTAAATGTACTTTGACTAATCTGGATGGTAAATATAAACAAGTTCATATAAATAGTTCTTAAATTTTCTGATTATATTATGATATACACATTTGAAAATGAAAAATTATTGATTCTATTTTAAGTAACACTATTAAAAAATAGGCACCTATAAACATAATCAATGCATTAATGGCAAGAGAAGTCTGAATGATACCATCGTATGCTATATTTGAAAGCAAAAATGTGGAGATAGAAATTAGTAATAATTTCATGTCATAGAAATTAAAGGTATTTAAATTTATTGGAAGCTTAGAAAATTAATTTCATGCTTATATTTTTACAAACACCTCATCATTCGAAATATTCCCACTGTTACTATCAAGGAATAAGTAACCATTCCTACTATGACATCAGGGATACTGTAATGTAGAGAATTATTCTCTCAAACTAAGGTCACTCCATCATTGACATATGGGTATTCCATCAAGTCATCTAGAATTATATGACGTGATCATTATTCAAGTTGTCAAATTTGATCTAAACATTATCTTTAAGATGTAAGATTTTCTCTTTTCAATCAAAGAAAGTAAATTGTGATGGCTGAATGTGTATATTTTTACTTTGCCTATCATTTTAAGTAATCCTTTTTCTTACCTGCAGTTGTCTGCCTATACTGTTATTACCATATATCTTTCTCCAGTATTCAGCCACCTGACGTTACATACAATCTTTCCTTCATTGCCTGCCATCATTGATAGATGTTCTTTATAGTTCCCTCAAGTCATAGACTGTAGATTGACTTACTAATTCCATCAATGGCGTATAAGCTGCCTGGAGCAATATTTCAGTATATAAGCTCCAAATCAGATTTCAAGCAACAAAAGGGCAAATTAATTCTACCAGTGTTTGGATCCATTCAAAAGTTAGATATGATTCACTTTATCATTGAGAATAAAAATTAGAAAAATAGCCAAAAGAAGGGAAACCAATAAGTTATGTTACCAGGCTAATTTTAAACTCAGCAAAACTTTTAATATAGAAATCTTATGTAAGCAATTATGAAAATTCTTAAGTAGTTTCATTCTCTGTTCTTCTTGTGTCCAGTTTTATTCTACCACTTCCCATCTTTTAGTATCAGCTAATTTATTTCTTTAATAAACTGTAAAGATAAAGTACACTGTTATTGTATGAATTTGTTTTCCAGTTTTTCTTCGTATCCATATAGATTAGAAAGAATAGTTAACTCTCCTAAGCATTTGTAAAGCATTCCCTGACACCCTAAAATTTTACAGTTTCTTCCCAGTTCTGTACATCTTGGTGGGTAAAAATTTCAAAATCATGATTTCAAAAAGCAAATCTTCTACCCAATTTATGTTTGTATTATTTATGAAAATAAAAGTCAAGACCAAAATGGCATCATATTCCCTTTCCAGTATTTTGCCATACATGATAAAAACTGATTTAAAAGCATCACTGAAGACAATAGAAAATAATATTTTGTGTACTTAATATTATGCAGTCATCATTGTAGGAGTTGTTTCTATTCTTACTTTACAAATAAAAAAACTTTAAAATTGTTAGCTAATTAATGAATATAGAAGTCAGTGATTCAGTTGGTGATTCTCCTCTTCCACAAAATTCTCAAATTCCTACCCTTATATGTATTTTGATATTATTGAAACATCAAATAATAACCCTAACAGAATTATATGATAGCTGCAGGAATGGCTGCATCAGGTTTTGAGAATGCTCTAGTGGACATATTGCTGGTAAACATAGTTCCGTCACTACCTTTCTTGATTTGGGGTATTCCCTTAACTGACTTTCCTGCTTTGTGAAATATAGGTTTTTACCTAAAAAGCTTTTAAGCTCTTAACCAGCTTTGCCATTTTCTTATTTCTTAATTATTAGAAATAAAAACCCTTATTTCACAACCAGAAATATATAGAATCTTTCTGTAGCAGTTAGTTATACTTTTTGATGATCCTGTTTAGGCTTCTGGCATATCCTGCTTCTATGAAATGCAAGTGCAGAATGTTCTAATGTTCTTCATTCTATCTAATGAAGATAATAGTCTTCCCTTGGTATCTGTGGGATATTGGTTCCAGGACTCCCTCCCTCCAAACCATAGATGCTCGTGTTCCTTTTATAAAATGGCATAGTGTTTATATTGTATATAACCTATTCACATTTTCCTGTGTACTTTAAATCATCTCTAAATTACTTATAATAATTAATACCAGTATAAAGATTATGTGACTTGTTGCCAGTACATGACAAATTCAGGTTTTGCATTTTGAAACTTTCCGGAATTTTTTATTTCCAAAGTATTTTCACTTCAAAGTTGGTTGAATCTGAGGATGGAAGAACCTATGGATATGGAGGACTAACTGTACTCTTGGCTTCAAGTACAGTAAGTCCCCTACACATGAGTGAATTCCATTCTGAGAGCTTGTTCATACGTCCAATTTGTTCATAAGTTCAACAGAGTTAGCTGTGTTGTTGTTCAGTCGCCCAGTCTTTTCCAACTCTTTGAGACCCCACGAAATGCAGCACGCCAAGCTTCTCTGTCCTTCACCATCTCCTGAAGTTGGCCAGAGTTCATGTCCATTGCATCAGTAACGCCATCCAGCCATCTCATTCTCTGAGCCCTCTTCTCCTTTTGCCTTCAGTCTTTCCTAGCATCAGGGACATTTCCAATGAGTTGGCGGTTCATATCAGATGACCAAAATACTGGAGCTTCAGCATCAGTCCTTTCAATGAGTATTCAGGGTTGATATCTCTTAAGGTTAACTGGTTTGATCTCCTGGCTATCCAGGGTACTTTCAGGAGTTTTTTCTGGCACCACAGTTTGAAGGCATCAATTCTTTGGCACTCTGCCTTCTTTATGGTCCAGCTCTCACAGGTGTATGTGACCACTGGGAAGACAATAGTGAAGTCGCTCAGTCGTGTCCGACTCTTTGCGACTCCATGAACTGTAGCTTACCAGGCTCCTCCATCCATGGAATTTCCCAGGCAAGAGTACTGGAGTGGGTTGCCATTTCCTTCTCCAGGGGATCTTCCTGACCCAGGGATTAAACCCAGGTCTCCCACATTGTGGGTAGATGTTTTACCATCTGAGCCACCAGGGAAGTTATCCAAGGGAAGACAATAGCCTTGACTATACAGACTTTTGTCAGTAGAGTGATATCTCTGCTTTTCAACATACTGTCTAGGTTTGTCATACTTTCCTGCCAAGAAGCAATCATCTTCTGATTTCATGATTGCAGTCACCATCTGCAGTGATTTTAGAGCCCAGGGAGAGGAAATCTGCCACTACTTCTACCTTTTCCCCTTCTATTTGCCAAGAAGTAATTGGGCTAGATGCCATGATCTTAATTTTTTTATTATTTTGTTTTAAGCTGGTTCTTTCACTTTCCTCCTTGCCCTCATCAAAAAGCTCTTTAGTTCCTCTTCACTTTGTGCCATTAGAGTGCTATCATGTGCATATCTGAGGTTGTTGGTGTTTCTCCCACCTATCTTGATTCCAGCTTATAGTTTATCCAGCCTAGCATTTCTTATCATTTGCTCAGCATATAGACTAAACAAACAGGGTGACAGCAGACAGCCCTATTGTGCTTCCTTCTCAATCTTGAACCAATCAGTTGTTCCACACAGAGTTCTAACTGTTGCTTCTTGACCCATGTACAGGTTTCTAGAAGAAAGGTAGGATGGTCTCTTATTCCTTTATCTTTAAGAGCTTTCCACAATTTGTTATGCTCCACACAGTCTAAGGCTTTAGTGTAGTCAATGAAACAGAGGTAAATATTTTTTGGAATTCCCTAGCTTTCTCTATGATCCAGAAAATGTTGGCAATTTGATCTCTGGTTGTTCTGCCTTTTCTAAACCTACCTTGGACATCTGGAAGTTCTTGGCTCTCATAATGCTGAAACCCAGCATACAAGATTTTAAGCATTACCTTACTAGCATGGGAGATGATTGCAACTGTCCAATGGTTAGAACATTTTTTGGTACTACCCCTTCTTGGGGATTGGGATGAGGATTGACCTTTTCCAGTCCTGTGGCCACTGCTGTGTCTTCCAGATTTGCTAACATACTGAAAGCAACACCTTGATGGCATCATCCTTTAGGGTTGTGAATAGTTCTATTGTAATTCCATCACATCTACTAGCTTTATTAACAGCAGGGCTTTCTAAGGTCCGCTTGATTTCACACTCCAGAATCTCTGGCCCTGGGTGGCTGACCACACCATCATAGTAATCTGGTTCATTAAGATCTTCCTTGTACAGTTCTTCCCTGTATTCTTTTCATTTCTTCTTGATCTCTTCAGCTGGGTCTCTACCATTTTTTTTTCTTTTTCCTTTATTGTGCCCATCTTTGGGCAAAGTTTTCTTCTGATATTTCCAAATTTCCTGAAGAGATCTCTAGTCTTTCCCCTTCTGTTTCTTTTTTCTCTATTTTTATGCACTGTTCATTGAAGAAGGCCTTCTTGTCTTTCCTTGCTATTCTTTGGAACTCTGTGTTTAGTTGGATGTACCTTTCCATTTCTCCCTTGCTTTTTGCTTCTCTTCTTTCTTCAGCTATTTATAAAGCCTCCTCAGACAACTACTTTGCCTTCTTGCTTTTCTATTTCTTTGGATGGTTTTGTTCTCTGCCTCCTGTACAATATTACAGAACTCCATCCATATTTCTTCAGGCAAAATGTTTATAATAAAAGATCTAATCCTTTGAATCTATTTGTTATCCTCTCTGCATTTAATAGGTGATTTGATTTAAGTTGTACATGGCTGGCCTCGTGGTTTTCCCCACTTTCCTTAGTTTAAGCCTGAATTTTGCTATGAGAAGCTGGTGATCTGAGCCATAGTCAGCTCCAGGTCTTGTTTAGGATGATTGTATACAGCTTCTCCATCTTTAGCTAGGTACTCAAAGTTAGCCTAGGTACCCAAATAATGTAATTGGCTGTATAACACTGCTTCTACACTTGCTTCCAGACTTCCTGGTCTTGAAATAAAGATAGTGTACTACTGTATTCTTTAGAGTATTGTATAGTAAAATACACTTTACTGTACTAGCTTTTTTTTTTTCTTGTTGTAGATGATAGCACTGTATTGCATTCTAAATGGCCACTGCAATATTTATATACTATTCTACATTTGGGTCAAAAACTAACAATATCTACTCAAATAAAGAAAATCTTCTTGCCATTTGCTACGTTGTGAACCTCTTCAGTTACTTATTCTTCCTCTTGTCTCTCTTCATCCTTTCTCTGGGCCTCAAATTCCACCAGGTCTTCATTAGTAAGCTTCTCGTGTTGTACAAGGAGTTCAATGAAATCATACTTTCACAGATCTAGCTTGAAGTAAGGATACTGCCTTACTGCACTCTTTGGTGGTGGTGGTGTAGTTGCGAAGTTGCGTCCACTTCTTGTGACCCCATGGAGGGTAGCCCACCAGGCTCCTCTGTCCATGGGATTTTATAGGCAAGAATACTGGAGGGGGTTGCTATTTCCTTCCCCAGGGGATCTTCTTGACCCAGGGATCGAATGTGCATCTCCTACCCTGCACTCTATACAGAACTGTACAGAACTGTACAACCACTTGTAGAGGACGCAGGCACTGACAGTGTACGCCCGTGTCTGTGCATTAACTTATGTGATCAGACACTAGAGCTCATGTTCCCACCTTTGAAAGTTCACAACTTGAATTTACCAGGTAATTCTCATTGTATTCATCTTTTCTTTTCCCTAGTTCAATTAGGATTCTTATTACTAATGCTTTGAATCCTTTATCTGGGTAAATTCTTTATTTCTGTCTCATTATTTGTTTCTTTCCAGCAGCTTTTTCTTTCAATTGAGACCAGTTCCTTTGTTTTCCCATTTTGCCTAGTTTTGACAAGGATTTTGCTGAATTTGACATGAATACGAGTCATGTCTTCCTCAGGGCGTGCTGGCAGCCAACCACCTTGGTAGAAGGAGGGGCTGGAGATGGAGAGCTAGAGTCAGAGCTAGGTGTGAGCCAGGCTCAGTGGTCATCACCACCCTTTCTAGGGCAGGGCCCAGTCTCAAGTTACTGGAGCAAAAGCAATTGAGGGTTAGGTCTGCGCTGGCTCAGTTCCCTTTAAGAGTATGGAAAATCAGGCAAAGTAGCATAATTAATATGAAAACTAAGTTGAGAGATATGAAAAACAGCTGCCAGCAACTCTGGAACTGAAATGTAAATATGAAGGTACTTATTTGTTTGACATCATCCCTGAATGTGTGATACCTAGTTAGTATGCATGGCTGGAAGGATTTAGGCAAACAGAGGCATGATAGAGGAAGGTATTGGGTAATGTCAATGGAGTCAGAAGGCAAATATATGGGTAGAAGTGAGATTTTTCATCAATGGGTGTATCAAATTCAGCCCAGCATCTGACAGATGTAGAAACATAAGGAGGCATTCATGTACGTATGTGTAGGGAAGTCATTTGTAATCTTGAATAAGACAGTGAAAAGTGCTCCACTGAGAAGAGAATATGTGAAAAGTGAAAGGAAAAAAATCACACACAGCTATCTGGTAAAAAGATTTTTCAGGCAGAGGGAAGATCAAGTTTAAAGACCCAGAGCTAAGAATACCATTCTAGATACAATGAGGTGGGTAGGGAGAGTAGCTAGAGCAAATGTGGGAGAAGAATATGAGGTCATAGACATGAAGGCATTCTGAACATATAAAGTCTTAGTGCCGTTAACGTCTATTCTGAGTAAACAGGAAGTGTTGTTGAGCTGTGAGCAGAAGACAAGACCTGATGGTCTGATTTATGTATTAAAAACAATACTCAGCTGCAGCAGTATAAATATAAACTGGTCTGGGGGTAGGGCACCAAAAGAACGCGGGAGAGCAGGTAGGAAGCTATTACACAAAATCAGGTTAGAGATAATAGTGCCTTTTGCAATAGACGCAAAGTGAAGGTGGTGAAAATGGCTGGATTGTGGAGACAGGTTGAAGATGGATCTACCAAGTTCACTTATAAATTTGATTTAGGTTTTGAAGATAAGAAGTCAAGAATTACCCAAGGTTATAAGTACATGACATAAAGCATGAATCCATCTTTCTTGGCTGTTAAATTTTTATTAAGTGGATCTCAATTGTTATTCAGTCACGAAATCGTGTCCCATTCTTTGTGACCCCATAGACTGAGGCGCACCAGCCTCCTCTGTCCTCTGCTATCTCCTGCAGTTTTTTTTCAGATTCAAGTCCATTGAGTTGGTGATGATATCTAACCATCTCATCCTCTGCCTCTCCTTTCTCATTTCACCTTCTGTCTTTCCCAGCATCAAAGTCTTTTCCTATTAGTCCACTATTCCCATCAAGTGGCCGAAATATTGGAGCTTCAGCAACAATCCTTCCATTGAATTTTCAAGGTTGATTTCCTTTAGGATTGACTGGTTTGATCTGCTTGCAGTCTAAGAAACTCTCAAGTTTTCTCTAACTTCTTAACATGCGTACAAGTTTCTCAGGAGGCAGGTAAGTTGGTCTAGTAATCCCATCTCTTTAAGAATTTTCCACGGTTTGTTGTGATCCACACAGTCATGGACTTTAGCATAGGCAATGAAGCAGAAGTAGATGATTTTCTGGAATCCCCATGCTTTCTCTATGATCCAAGGAATGTTGGCAATTTGATCTCTTCTCCCTTTGTCTTTTCTAAACCCAGCTTATACATCTGGAAGTTCTAAGTTCACGTCATGCTGTAGCTTGAAGGATTTTGAACATAACCTTACTAGCATGTGAATTGAAAGTGATTGTATGATAGTTTGAACATTCTTTGGTATTGCCTATCTTTGAAATTGGGATGAAAGCTGACCTTTTCCAGTCCTGTGGCCACTGTTAGAATTTTCCAAATTTACTGGCATATTGACTGTAGCACTTTAACAGCATCATCTTTTAGGATTTGAAATAGCTCAGCTGGAATTTCACCACTTCTGCTACTTTTGTTTGTTGTAATTCTTCCTAAGGCTCACTTGACTTCACAATCCAGGATATCTGGCTCTAGGTGAGTGACCACACCATTGTGGTTATCTGGGTCATTAAATTTTTTCTTGTTTCATTCTTATGTGTCTTCTTGCCATCTCTTCTTAATCTCTTCTGTTTCTGCTAAGTCCTTATCATTTCTGTTCTTTATTGTGCCCATCCTTGCATGAAATGTTCCCTTGATATCTCCAACTGTCTTGAAGAGATCTCTTCTCTTTCATACTCTTTAGCTTTCCTCGATTTCTTTACATTGTTCATTTAAGAAGGACTTCTCATTTCTCCTTGCTTTTCTCTGGAACTTTGCATTCGTTGGATGCATCTTTCCCTGTCCTTATTACCTTTCACTTCTCTTCTTTGCTCAGCTCTTTGGAAAGCCTCCTCAGACAACCATTTTGCCTTCTTATATGTCTTTTTCTTTCAGTTGATCTTTGTGCTTCCTCCTGAACAGTGCTACAAGCCTCCATCCATTGGTTTTCAGTTACTCTGTCTACTCGATCTAGTCTCTTGAATCTATTCATTTTTCCACTGTATAATCATAAGGAATCTGATTTAGATCTTACCTGAATGGCCTAGTGGTTTTATCTACCTTCTTCAACTTAAGCCTGAATTTTGCAATAAGGAGCTTATGATCTCAGCGTTAGTTAGTTTCAGGTCTAGCTTTTGCTGACAGTATAAAGCTTCTCCAACTCTGACTGCATGGAATCTGGCCCTCTTCCGACCTTGCGGACTTATCTCCAGCATCGTATATTTTGCCTCTTCATACTTACCATGGGGTTCTCCAGGCTATAATACTGGAATGGGTTACCATTTCCTTTTCCAATGGACATTTTTTTTTCAGGAATCTTCACTATGATGCATCTGTCTTGAGTGACACTGCACAGCTTGTCTCATAGCATCATTGAGTTACACAAGCCCCTTTGCCATGACAAGACTCCATGAATGTCCCAGGTACTTCTGTTCAAATCACATGTCAGCTCTGAATCCCATCGATAGCTGAATAAAAGCAGATGAGATGCCTGCCAAAGAGGATTCTGTGGTTTTGGTGAGAGGGTGAGCCAATCGCCAATTTGGAGAATATCTAGAATTTGTCTGAAACTGGAAACAGTCACAGAGAATAGCTATATTTTACAAAAGAACAATTTTTGCTGACTTTTAAAAATTTAAGACTTGGGATAGAGGTAGGCTTGTTACTTTGAGTTGCTATAATAAAATACTATGGACGAGGTGCCCTAACAACGTTTCCCATGTTTAACAACAAACATTTCTCACAGTTCTGGAGAACTGAAAGTAGTAGGTCAAGATGTCTGCTGAGAGCCCTTTCTTATTTTCAGGGGGCCGTCTTTTTGTTATGTCCTCACATCACCTCTCTTTGGTGCATGCATGTACACAGAGTGGTAGTAAGTGAGACATCCTGTCTCTTCCCCTTTTTATGTCATTGTTGTTCACTTGCTCAGTCATGCCCAGCCATTTGTGACCCCATGAACTACCACACACCAGACCTCCCTGTCCTCCAGTATCTCACGAAGTTTTCTCACCCTCATGTCCATTGAGTCGGTGATACCATCCAACCATCTCAGCCTCTGCCCCCATTATGAGGCCCCCCATAAAGTGAAAAAGTGAAAGTGAAGTCGTTCAGTTGTGTCTGACTCTTTGCGACCCTGTGGACTGTAGCCTACCAGGCTCCTGTGTCCATGGACTGTAGCCTACCAGGCTCCTGTGTCCATGGGATTCTCCAGGCAAGAATACTGGAGTGGGTTACCATTGCCTTCTCCAGGGGATCTTCCCAACCCAGGGATCGAACCCAGGTCTCCCACATTGGAGGCAGACGCTTTAACCTCTGAGCCACCAGGGAAGCCCAATCACTTCTAAATCTAATCACCTTCCAAAGTCCCCACTTCTAAATGCCCTCCCATTTGGTGTTAGGTCTTCGGTATATAAATGTTGAAAGTGTGAGTATTGTCAACAGTTAGGAGGCAAATGCAAATATATGGACCAACATTCAATCCATAGTAGGAACTCTAAGAATCTCTCACACATAATATTTGTTTAAATGGTTTAATATTAAATAGCCTGGGGACAAGAGAGGAAGAGTGGTTGAGTCTGGTTTGAGAAAGCAGTTTGGTTGATTCAGGCATTTTAGCCCCTCTCTACTTATTTCTCCTTACCCATCTTTTAGAATTACAATTTTACATGAATTGCTTTTGATGTAAATGTTTAGCTCAGTAAATGTATTACGTTTTTCACCCTAACAAATCTTGGCAAAGGTTAAAAAATAATCTACAAGAATTAGGAGTAGTTTTATATTATATTTAAGAAGCTGTAAAATAAACTTGGCTGTATTTAGGACTGTATATTATAAATGGGCAAGAAATTTGCCCAAGAAATGAGCAAGTGTCAAGAAATGAGCCAATGTTAGCATTAGAGATCCTATGTGGAAAAGGCAAACATTTAAACACAAAAGATGTATAGCTTTTATTCAGATATCTCAGCATTTGTTGTATTTTATGTATATATGCTTGTAGTTTTTTGTTTGTTTTGCCTTACCTTATAGAAGTTAAGTATACATTATAGATTAGTTATATAGATTAAATATAGGTTTTAGAAATATATAAGTGTGAGTCAACTATGTAATTTTTTGTTCTTATGTTCATGAAAATGTATTTAATTACTATGATTTAATTTATATTGTGATATGTATACACACACACACAAATATATGCATCAAATTATTCTTGTGAAGTTTACTATATATTTAAATTTGTGGTACACATTAAGCATAACATTCATATATTATTTGTTCTCAGGTGTGTTCTGGATAGTTGATGTTGCCAGATAAGTGATCTTAAGATAAATGAGGTATTATGGTACGTGTCCACCTTTAATGCTGTCCAGAACTTAATTGAAGATTTCATCAGAGCTCTAAAAATTGATTGATTGATTGATTTTTATACACCAACGTGCATTTCACAGGCTAAGATCTTTGCTAGTCTTCCATGTCAGAGCAGTAAATGTTATTCGTCTTCCCTTTTGAAGTTAGATTGTTGTTTTCTATATTCCTTTCTGTCAGAAAAACGTTCCCTTAGAAGAGTACTTATGTTTAACAGTGGTCTGTCATTTATACCAGCAATGTCTGTTGATACTCTCAGAGAAAATGAAGATAGGCTTGAGCAAATTTTAATATATAGTGTTTGCCATTAAGATGATATGATAGCAAACCAGATAAACTTATGTCAATTGCATTTTTGATCTTGAATATTCAGTAATGTCCTGGGGTTCACTTTATATGGTCTGGTGATAAAATGTCTAAGCAGACTTATTCATATTTTTACATAATTGCCTTGTTATTAAGGGAAAGGGAGGGGACAATTATGTAGGACAATTACCCTCAAATTTTCCTGTGACATCTTGATAGCTTATAATGCAGTGTGCTATTAATGTGAGTTCTGTGAGTTTCTTAACTAGCAAAATACCAATTTCGCTTCTCACATTATACTTTAGGATTGAACCAAAAAGGGGGAAAGATAAAGGCACTGCATACCTCATTACACCGACCCAAGAGGTGGTGATGTAGCAAAGGCTACAGAATTATGTGGATCATTAGAGTCAAACAGAAGAGTTGACATAGGAATAGTTTATCAGAAACAGTCAGTCTAAGAAAGCAAAGGACTTAAATCAAAATGATAATAGGCTAAAAAAAATGTGCCCTGTGTGAGCAAATGGAAGAAAAATTATGGCTGTAAAAGGAAGAGCTGGACAGAATAGAATTCATATGCTAATAATTTTATGAAATTAGAAAGACAGTTTGCAAGAGGTTAAATGTGAAATTTTTTCTTTTTATATGCATCTTTTAAAAGAAAGTTGGATAAATAGATCAATTAAAGTTGTTCTTTAATGCAAAATTTAACACATATCTCAAAACATGGAATGTGATTTCTGCTTTTCATTATGGTTGTTTTATGGTTAAAACTAATCAAAAATCATTTTATTTTAAATTGAAAAGGAAGTCATTTGTTGTCTTTGATATTTAATTGTTTCATGTAAAATGACAATATTGGAATAGATACTCATCTTATTTGCTTCTAGTTATCAATTTGCATGATTCCATGAAATATGATTTCCACTGGGCTAAAACAACTTTACATCCTTCACAAATATAGTCATTTTAACTCTTTTATTTTATAATTTGTGAGAGTTTTTATAACATTTGTTTGTAATACTATATTTGATTTTCAGTCTTCTCTGGTGATTAATTACATGTGAATTATTCTCAGATATCAAGTTATATCCATACACTCAAGATACTCTCTCATAAATATAGGGCTAATATATCTATGTATATTTTACCAGTATGCTTATCACTTACTTCTAGCTGCATCTATATATTTGATAACAGGTATACAAGGTAAAATTCAAATTCAATCCTTGATATGTTGCTTTAAAAATCACAAGTGGCTATCTTCAATTTTCAGTGGGTAGGCTTTGTGTTTTTTACAAAACAAAATATTTTCTCAACCTCTAACTTTGTGGAAGTTTAGGGACGTGCACCACCACTCCCAGGTACAATTTGCAAATTTCAATTACCATATTATAGCTATCAGCCATGCCTTTTGATAAAACTGTATAGATGAATAGAAACTGAAGGTTTATTCCATTTGTGTCAACATTAGCAGAAAATAGTGTGACAGGGTGCAAGACTCAAGAGATTCATCTGACATTATTGAACAACCCCTTACCCTAGAACAGGCTTTTGCTGGGTCTTCTCCAGACACATTACACAAAAGAAGATCTTTTGATGGCCTTTGAACAATCTGAGACACTGATCTATGCATTTTAGAAAAGATGCCCTAATGGGAATGCAAATAATATCAAGTTGAGATCTTAGTCAAATGCCTGAAAAGCATTTCTTTTGTATGGCTCTTTAAAGGACCTTTTACAATGACTATTCACATCAATGTCAAATCCTTTGTAGAGGGGAAAAAACCTTGACATAAAATCATAAAATACGAACTAACAAATTATTATTCAATTTAAAAACAATGAAATATGAGAGAGGTTTCACCTTCCTGGGAAATGAACTTGAGCAAGATAAGCACAATATGGCCAACTAATAGACATGGATTTTTAGTTTCTTAAGAGACAGGTTTCATTGTCAAGAGTTACATAGGACAGTTTTCTGTATTAAAAGGTATTATTATTAGATGAATTTATTTCTCACTTATTGTCTTCTTGAAATAATACTGAAATGATCATGATTTATGGATATATGTAATATATAAGCATGTATATAATAATTTTGTACATATGATAATCCTCTAATAAATTATCCCCTGAATTAGAATTTTTTCAGTATCTAAAGGTAACCAAAATAAACATTCTAATTACTCAGGAATATTTTTAATGGTTTTTTTGACTAGGTAAATAAACATATTTAGCATTTATTGGGGGAATCTGTGAGTCTGCTTAAGCCAGCACAAATAAAACGCTATGGTGACAGATCTAACCTTTATTGTTTTCATTAATAAGGACTCTGATCTTTATTTATGGCTACTCATTTTGAAATAGGATACTTAAAAGACAACTCAGCATAATTTCAAGTTCAGAAAGTAACACAAAATGTATGTTTCCTATGGGGAAGTTTGTTTCACAGTTTTTCATATTTGTTATGAGTATCTCATTACTATTAAAATAATAACCGCACATCCCACCACCACCACTGCTACTATTACTATCACTACAAATACCACTACCACTGAAACTCTTTCTCATGGTAACATTTATTGCATAGAAAATATATGCCAAATCCTGAGCCAAGTAACCTTCATAAGATTATTTTACTGAAGTTTCACTGAAGTTTGTGTAGTAGACTTTACGTCTTAATCCCATACTATAAAGCAATTGAGATTGTGCAAAACCACAACAAAATTCCCAGAATCAAAGGTCATCTGAGCAATTTTAGATGCCATAATAATCTATTTTTTTTTTCAGGTAGCTTATGTGTCCAAGATTATTACTTCCAGCAAGTAGTAGAATGCTAACAAGTGTGGATGAGATATGAGAAGGGAAATAGTTTTTAAAGAAAGAGTGCGAGAGAGATGAAATAACACACTATGGTCATTCTTGTGAGCATACAAGGGCTCAGTCACCTTAAAAAGGATTCAAATAATTCTTTAAATTTCCCCTGAAGAATCCCACTGATTGTTAAATGGTGATTTATAAGGATGATTGTTTAGTCTATTCTAAGGAACTAGTGTGGTACATTTTTAAAAATCACAAAAAAAATCAATTTGAGAATAAAATAATACAATGATAAATCATTAATATACCGAATGTGACACTTGAGGGCTTCTGTTTCACAGACATGTATGGTTTTACATGTGAAATTAATCCATGGAAATAGAGTCAAGCATTTTGCTATCTGTAAAAATTTGGCATTCCAAAGTATAAGTTGAACTGTACTGTGACCTGGATTTCAATCATAATGCAGCAGGAGGGAAAATGTTGGTGAATTATGGTAAAATAAATTTTATTTTGAGCAATATTAGTTTCTTTCCAGTGATCTTTTTGACATTTAATAGATTTTCCAGTCATGCACAAATAGAAGAAGAATGTAAGTGGAATGAAAATATAATACTTTTTGGTACCAAATGAAACATTAAACCATGCCAAGGAGAGCCTCTGGATCTGTCCATTTCACCCATGAATGCTCCAGGCTCTCCCGAGTTAATGTGAAGGGAAGTGGGGCAGCGGCTGCTCTCCTGGGGCAGTCATGATGCACACAGGGCTAAGAGGTGGCTGACTACACAATACACCACTGACTTCTGTGTATAAATCAGTCGACTTCAGTTTTAGGAAGAAAATTTTCAACCTGCCGATTGTGAAATAAATTTGAACAACAGTATTTCTGTAAATGCTGCTGCTCTGAAATTAACTTGCTTACACATAATTTTAGTTATGGGCCCTTTAAAAAAAAAAAAACAATGCTCTTTTTTTTAATATTGGGGAGTATTTTAAGCTTATAAAAGTGCACAGAAAAGAAAAATGACTGTTCCTACACTATCAGCCAGATCTTCAAAGTTAATACTTTGCCATGATTTTATCATTTGAAAATTTTTTGGAAGCCTTAATAATAAATTATGAGGGATAGAGTTGAAGACTCCTACAAATCTCTCCCTGAAATTTCTATCTCTTCCTAACCTTGAAGAGATAATAACCATCTTAACTTTGGATGAATCATATTTCTATTACATATATTTAAGTTAAAACTTAAAATTTTTTAAATTTCCAGATTTCCTTGTTGAGAGACTACAAAGTTTAATTTTCAACTCTGGCTGAACATTGGCATTACTTAAGGGATCTTTTTCAGATATTTGCCCTGAAATTCTCAAATATGTATATTTTGGGCTAACTTTTAGGCTCTGAATTATTTCCTTACATTCACAAAACATATAGTCTATAAATGGCAAGTCTTTATTATCTTTTTATATTTACTTTGTGACATATATATATATACACATATATATGCACAATGCAAATATGAAGATATAAACAACATAAATATTGTTATGGATTGTTATTGTTATATATTCAGCAATTACTTGTTTGTTGCTTCTGCCAAATTACAGTTTGTTGCTTCTGCCTTCCTTTTAGTTTTGATTGCTTTCTTGCTACATACATTTTAACTGGTGGTTCTCAACTAAGTTTTGTATTAGAATTATCTATAGAACTTAAATAAAAACAACAGCAAAAACTAGTGACTCAGTTCTCCGCACAGGGATCCTAATTTAATCAATCTGAGCTTCCACTTGATATTGAGAACTTTCAAGAGACAGGACAGTGAAACTGCAAAAGACCAAAGGTAGATTTAAAAAGAGCTTAGAGAACTAAAAGAAAATGCCCAGCAAAGAACTTTTGGTCTTTGGCAGTTTCACTATCCTGTCTCTTGAAATGTAATATTTGTATTTCTTTTCCTCAGGACTAGCAGAGTATTTAAGGATTCATATATTTTATCAAAACTGAAGAAAATTCAGCCATTTATTCTTTGGATAATATCCAATTCATTTTTTGTTCAGTTTAATTTCTTAAGATAGAACCTTCTTCTTTTCACTTATTTCTAGAACTTGGTTTATATATTTAAGTATTTTGAACATATTTGTTTGAAAATACGTATGTCTGAAAAAAATCTGTTATCTGAAGTACTTAAGGGCTGAATCTTTTGCTGTATTATCTGTGAACTTTTGCTTATGGCGTATTTTATGGTTTAGATTATGAGTTTATCTTTAGTGAGCCTTTATATGCGTGTGGCTGAGTTGAAAGTAACTTTTTTCCACTCCTCTTTACACTTGCTTCTGTTGGAATCCCAAGAGTTTTACTACAACAGTATAAATTTTATGGTTGGGAGTTATCCAAGATTTAGTAACAGAGGATGCCTGAAATGTAGACATGCCTGAAAGCATATCACGGCTACAAATTTTCAGTCCCAGGACAAAACACACAAATTTCCTTTTGTCTGAAAAGTAGACTTGTTTCTAGTTTTCTATTTCACTTAGATTCAGCCCTGAAAAGGCTTTGACTTTTTAATGCAATATATCTCAGTTCTAACTCCCTAAATCTTGTTATCCCAAGACTTTCTCTCCCATCTTCAGCTAGGAATCAATGTGTCGGCTATAGAGCAGGATTTCTCTACACTAACACTGTTGATTAAGTTTGGGGATGTATAATTATTTAATGGTGGTGGTGATGGGCAAAATGGGAGGTTTGTATCCTGTGTATTGTAAAAAAAATTAGTAGCTGTCCACCCTCTACCCACAGGATGCCAATTGTATACACCCCTTCCCTGTATGATAATCAAAATGTCTTCATCCATTTCCAAATGTCCCCTGAGGACAAAGTTTCCCCCACTTAAAAACCACTGTCCTAGATTATTGAGATCAGCAAGCCCTCTAGAGTAACCTCATGATTGAATTAGCTCACGCACTTACTGGTCTGGATTTCAGTTGGTTCTTATTTACAACTCCTAGAAATTGCCCTCACTTTCTTGTAAGCTCATTTACATATTTAATAAGCGGTCTAATAATATTTTATCTAATATTTATAAAGGAAATTTTTATAGCAGGGAATTATTTAGTTATTGAATTTTTCTACGTTGTCAAAACTGGAGTTTTACATTTTGTTTTAATCTGAAATAATGTGACAAGAAGGTAAATTTTGACCATGGGTTAATTGGTCATATAAGTAATTCTGACGCAGTATTTAGATAAGCCTGGTTAGACAGAACACTTGTATTCATCTACTTCAAATACAGGAAGTAGATGCGATCTATGATTGGACACAGCTGGGGAGTCAGGTATCATTAATTCTAAATGTTGGCTGTACCTCCAACCAGCTCTGTGACTACAATCAAATAGCTTAGCTCCCCTATTTTTTAGTTCATTGCTATTGTTCTATTTCTTGTTTACTAATTACCACTTGTCATTTATCTAATTTGATTATAGTGAACCCAGACTCAGATATTATAATTTTCCCATTTATGAATATTAAAGTGACAGTATCAGTGGAATACATATCAGTTGCTGATTTATCTTCTCTAAATGACCATCTTGTCATAATATATATGAACCATCATACACTAAAATATTTTCATTCATCTACTATATGGTTTTAATTTTTCCTATATGGTTTTAAATCTACAAACAGCACCTATGACTAAACTCTTCTGGAAATTATGAAGCAGATAATTTAAAAATAAAAAGAGAAAATATTTTAAAATGTGAACGATTCTACATATTTGAGCTAGGTATTTTAAGAAGAGAAAGAGATTGGTAAGTGATGTTGAGTAGCAGTGGTTTAAAGTAAGGTTAAGGTTTGTCTCAGAGCATGACATAAGGTTTAGACTAGTAAAAATGGAGGATGAAAATAGCATTCTGAGTAGCATACTTCATGGAAAAATAAAATGCCTAATCATATGCCTTACTTTATCACTATCAGGCAGTAGAAAGTTTGAGAAAATTGTTTCAGGTTATCCCATGAATAGACCCACCACAGTACCATCATGACCCTCTTTGTTCCTGTGACATAGACTATTCTTAAATATCAGCTTGGAGGAAGTACATCTTCCCTACATCCATTCACCCTGAACAAGAGCAAGGGGAGGTTCAGTTTTAGTTATTATGGACAGTCTCAGACATATCACTAAAGAAAAGCTGAGGAATGCAAAACCTAAAAAGGCAAAATCCAATCGTATATTCTCTGAAAGTTCAGTTGCAGTTATAACTTTTTGTAGTCGTAGTTAGCTGTAGTTAGTTGTAGTTAGTTGTAAATTGTAGTTAGCCAGGAGTTACTCTTTCTTGACTCGAAACTCATACTTCCAAAAAAAAAAAAAAGAAACTCATTCTTCCTGGAAGGTGAAAAAATACAATGGATGATTTGGGACTCCATAGTGGGGTTTATAATGGCAGTTCAATACAGGCCTGTGATATTTACAGAAATACCTGCAATACAAAATGGCAGATGATCAGTGATTACTTCCTGCCAAGTACCATGTGAGCTGAATAAAGATAGAACATTAAAAGGAAGCTTTCCTTGAAGTTGAAGTATATAAGTCAGACCTTGAAGGGTGATTGGTATTTGAAATGACTGATCATTGATATCAAACAACAGAGGCAAGGGCATCATTAAACAAAAGTAGTGAAAGAAAAGAAATTACTTCGGGTATAGATTCTAAAAGCAAAGTACTTCCAGGTGATTGAGAAACTGGAATTATATTTAAACTGGTTACCAATATATGTTAAAAGTCATCATAATGATTTATCAGATTGCTTCAAACAAATGTTTCCATTAAAAAAAATATATATCTCACTTGAGATAAGGTCCAGGCCAAATGATTCAGAATCCTAAAATTCAGCTCAACACATTCATTCACTTGTGTATGATGAAAACTTTTCCTTTAAAGATTCTAAATGCTAATATCAGATCCACTCTGATAATGTTTTGTATTGATTACCTTTCTGTTGAGAAGTTTCAAGCACGTCAGTGAGCTAGTCTTATAACCTTTCACCAAGGCTGCTGCTGCTGCTGCTGCTAAGTCGCTTCAGTCGTGTCCGACTCTGTGCGACCCCATAGACGGCAGCCCACCAGGCTCCCCCGTCCCTGGGATTCTGCAGGCAAGGACACTGGAGTGGGTTGCCATTTCCTTCTCCAATGCGTGAAGGTGAAAAGTGAAAGTGAAGTCGCTCTGTCATGTCCAACTCTTAGCGACACCATGGACTGCAGCCCACCAGGCTCCTCCGTCCTTGGAATTTTCCAGGCAAGAGTACTGGAGTGGGGTGCCATCGCCTTCTCCGTTTGATCAGGGTTAGGTACCATTTAAAGGAGTTCACTATTTCCATAGTAGCAAAAGCTTGACAAAATATATATCTATCACGTGCCTTGTCTACATTTTCTTCAGTTTCCCAGTGCAAGATAATTAGAAGAGTAAAGACTTTATAAATGAAGAAAAATAAGATAAAGTGAAACCATGAAGAATTCAAGAATATTCTAAATTAATAAGAAATCATGATTTTTCTTTTAATTTTTAATTTTATAAGTTTAAAACTATAAAAATTTCTGTTGTGCGCAGGGCTTTTTCAAGTTAACCAGCGCTTTGCATTTGAACAATAAGCAAGAGGAGAAGGAAGTTTCTACTATTAATCTTATACTTTTTAAAATACGATTTTACTACTTTGTCATTATATCGATTGAAGATGCCTCAAGTAAAATCAATCACTTCTGACCTCTGATAATTATAAAAAGAAGAACCAATTTTACAGATAACACCTAATGAAAATGAGTATTAATAAAGCAAATGATTTGATTATTATTTCAACAAATGGAGACACACTTCTCAAATCAAATAAATCTGCAAATTTTCTTTTTACTTCACAGGTGCCTCAACCTATCAGCTGATTTCTAAATGACTTGAGAAAGAGAGAGAAGTAGAGAAAGGGATATTTAGCAGATTAAATTCATAGTGATGTTCTTGAAATGGCAATGCTACTAAAACTGCTGAATCAATACCTAATTCTACTTCTTATTTCTCTTTCTCTTTGAGTGATGGAGCAAAGAGAACTTTAATATGCATATACTTAAAAGAAGAAAACTCATTTTAACTCCTAAAAGCTACTGATGCATTTCCTTACTAAATATTAAAGAATCAAATCATTGAAACTTCTGGAAGAATGGATGATAACAATCCTATGAAAATGTATTACTTGAATAATTTAGGAGAAATAGGAATCCTCTCAAATAGCCATGCTGTAATAATGAAAGTAGCACTAGCTAGCTAGCAGTCCCATTTTAATACTAAAGATATCTTTTTCTTTCCTGAAATATTTACTTTTACATTATTGATAAATATCATTAAGTGCTAATTGAGTGTATAGAGAAGTCAATATCAAACTAGTAGCATATCCAGATAAATACCAAACATTTCCCTGGTACCATGAATTAAAGGATGAGAAAATTTTTACCATTTGTTTATGAATTTTTTTCCAACCTAGTTTTATTTAATGTGAGATGCTACTGGTTTATGCCTTTCTAGAAAATATTCCTCTTCTCATTGTTTATTTAATTACATACTTTGAGTATCACTTCAGAATAGATATATACTATAGAGTCCTTCTGAAAAAAAGGCTTTTTTCTTACTTTAAGGATAGTATCAGAAATTAATGCATCAATATATTAGTATGTTTAAAAAATGCATTCCTCATATGGAAATAAAGGGTACTGTTTGGATAAAATTTTAATTTAGTTGCACTATCTCTAAACTATCACATTGCCTTGCATTATGTGAGTGCTCAGTTGTATCTGATTCTTTGGGACCCCTTGGACTGTAGCCCACCAGGCTCCTCTGCTCATGGAATTTCCCAGGCAAGAATATTGGAACAGGTGGCCATTTTCTTCTCTAAATTATCTTCCCGACCCAAGGATCAAACCCACATCTCTTGTGTCTCCTTCATTGGCAGCCAGATGCTTTACCACTGAGCCTCCTGGGAAGCCAAGCTACCACATATTTCAAGAATATCATCTGAGGGACTTTGCTAGCTGTCTAGTGGTTAAGACTACACTTCTAGTATTTCCATAGCAGGGGTTGCAGGTTCGATCCCTGGTGGGTGAACTAAGATCCCACATACTTTTCAGCATGACCTCCCCCCAATATTTTTTAATTATTTAAAAAAATGTTTTAAAAATATCATTTGGTTGTTTATTCTAGGATATTAAAACCTAAAATGCTGCCTGTAGAATTATGAAATCATCTGAAATTGAGGTTGTAATTTTCAGATAAAATTCAAATTTATGTAGAAACTCTCTTCTGGAAGCCATTGATTTGGTGCCAGTGGATATTTTATATATATGTATTTTACTGTTCAAACGATATTGTCAACCATTTTGTATTACCACTAAAAAAATAAATTTAACAAGAATTTTACAGCGTGGTTGTTTTTGATATTCTGAAAACAAGAGTTTTTTTCTTGACTCTCAAGGGTCTTAGGCACATGGTTCTTTCCTGGTGCCAATATTGGGTTATGTGGGACCAGATTGGAAGGAAGATTGGAAAAGAACCAAAAAACACCTGTTACTTCATGCTTAGTGAGTGAGTTTTCCAGCTTGGTGAAGAAGGGAAGAGTATTTCACTAGCATCTGTCAAGCTCTAAAACTGAAAAAGCGATTCTTTCTTTCAAAGAGTCTTTAATTTTGATCTTTTACTCTTTCTTGTAAAAACAATGAGACTTATCTACTCATGCAGAAATTAGTCCACTTGCCAGGTTCTTCAAAAATCAGACCATGATATAATTAAGAAGAGAGGCAAGGTTCTATTTTGGCAAGTTAGAAACTGAGATTCTCACTAAATAAATTAGAATTAGTGTAGTGAAAATCAGACTCTTTTTTCCCGCCTTTGCAAACAATCTGGCAGATGAGACTTCTCTGAGACTGGATCTTTTGCAGTACTAAATATGGCTGTTTTTCATTTGAATCATGTTAAATATCACTAATACTGTTACACAGTCTATGCTGATTTCAATGGCTGACCTTCCAGTGTTTTAAACCTTATTTCCTAATAAAGTATCCTAATTCTATTGAGCTTTCTGAAGCTTTAGGTTAAAATTAGAAAATATCTGTTTGCATTTTTTCCCATTTACCTCCTTTTCATTTTTTTCCCACAATAAAATAATTCATAAAATAACCAACACTTTCTTACCCTAGCCTTGATATGTGTATCAAAGAAAAAAGATTAAAATAAGCTCAAGTTAAAAAAAAATCTTTTCTAAAAAGATTAGCGGGCTTCTATACTATTTATGGTATAAACAGAGTGCTTGATAGTGCTATTTTATTGCCTCATGCAGAATTGTTAGTATGACTCAATACAGCTCTAACACCTTTAGGAAATGGAGTCATTCAGAAGTCATGCTCTAATAGTATAGCATCGTAATATGTATTAAACCGTTGCTTGATTACAGTCCAGTCCCATTTTATATAGGTCTCAGATGAAACAGCAAGCGTAGCTAAGTGTGTCTGAAAATGAGATTGTACATTAGCTGTAAAATTGCAAATGCAAATAAGACCACACCACCATACAGTATTACTTTGGCTTTATTCAGCATATATTTTAAAGCTTTTTTTATAACATTGCATATTAAAAGTTGAAAATATTCTCAGAGACCATTTTTTTTCTAGTGTAAAACTCAAACTTAAGTTTTTCTTTTGAAATGTGTTCTCAGGGCCTTGGGGTTTGTGAAGGAAGGTCACATTAAAGGTTTGTTTTTTGCCATACAGAAAATGAAGATATACTATATTAAGGGCTTCCCTAGTTGCTCAGACTGTAAAGAATCTACCTGCAATGCAGGAGACCCGGGTTCGATCCCTGGGTTGGGAACATGCTCTGGAGAAGGAAATGGCTATCCACTCCAGTATTCTTGCCTGGAGAATTTCATTGTCAGAGGAACCTGGTGGGCTACAGTCCATGAGGTTTCATAGTTGGACATGACTGAGTGACTAATACATATACACATACTATCTTAAGAAGTGGGAAACACAACATAAAAGTTTGGGATATAAATGTTTCAAAATTGTATGTGCTTCTTCCCCAAAATATTACTAACATTTTAACAGTATGAAACATTTTAAAATGTATTTTTCAGTCTGTAGAAATAAGTTATTAAATATCACTGATTTGGCATTGCACTGACATTTATCACTTTGGGTAGTACGGTCATTTTAACAAAAGTGATTCTTCTAAACCAAGAACATAGCACCTCTCTTCATCTGTGTTGTCTTTGATTTCTTTCATCAGTGTCTTAGAGTTTCAGAGTACAGGTCTTTTGCCTCTTAGGTGTTTAATTTTGTGTGTTTATTTCTAGGTATTTTATTCTTTTTGTTGCCATGGGAAATGGTATCCTTTCCTTAATCTCTCTTTCTGATACTTCATTTTTAGTTTATAGAAACACAATCGATTTCCGTATATTAGTTAATCGTGATCTTTTAGAGCACATCACAAATAAGTATCTATATTTACAATATTGCCACACAAAATTTGAAAAAATTCACTTTCATGTTAATTGCTTACTCTGTATCAGGACTGTCCAATAGCACTTTTCATGGTGGTGGAAATATTCACCATGATACCTAGTACCACAACCTCTAGATATATGCAGCTTCTGAGTTCTTGAATTACTGTGATTTTTATTTTAATGGTCACCAAACTCATGATTCATGATTTAGCCTTGACTGTGTTCAACAAATCTTCTTTTTCTTAGCTATCAAAATATTTCATAATTTTTAAATATAAGAATATCTATAAAGAATTGGTATAGATATAGAATTAAAATATTCTGCATTCATAGTTTGGATTTTTATTATGTAACTAACACATTTTGTTCACCCCTGTAAATCCTAGTCATGCAAAAATTATTTCAGTAGCATCCTTGCAGTTGCCTCAAATCCACCTTTGAAGGGAGTGATAGTGCATGCAATACTCATGTCAGAAGCAAACCATTTGTTGTTGCCTGTGTTATCCAGTGAGATTTCAATTCTTTAAAAATAGCTTTTATAGGATAGACATAAAAAGTGTATGTGAAGGGAGACTTGTACTGCCGATGCCTTGAACCAGGAACACCTCACCAATAATGCAGTAAGAAAAAAGTAAGAGGCTGTCATAGGAAGCTTCAGAAGAACTACTTTCTGACAGCATATTTTGATGGGCAGAGTGACTGCCTTGGGGTTTGTGTAAGAATAGGGGAAAAGAAAACCTGTGACAAGTTAGTGTAGTCAGGAATTTTGAGAAAAATACCTAATGAGTGTCATTAAAATTGATAGAAACACAGTTTTATTTTCCAGATTCAACATAAATTCAAGGGATTTTGCCCCATTTTTTGGTTGCTGTTTTTCTAGTGGATATGCATTTATGAATAAATTCAAGGGTGAGACTTTTGTATTCAATGAATAGATGAACTAGACAGTCCCCAACATCACTTTGAATAATAATATCAAGATTTCCATATTTAAAAGGAAGCCAAAGTACCTGTGAAAATTTTCTCTAATGAAGTTCTGCTTCAATTCTTCCTAAAATCTAAGTGTATTATATTATTCTATAATATAAAATCTGTTCTAAAGAATTCCATATTCAAATTAACTAAGATTTCAACCAGATAAATGATTAAAATGATGGATGTAGGGAATATCAACATAATGGACATCATAGGAGTGGCAAAAGTAAGTGAAAGAAAAAATCTGTGGATAAAAACAATCAAGTAAAATTTGTGCATATATCTTAATCACTATTTATTTACTACTAGTTTGCCTTCATTACAAGGAATTATAGTTAGGAGAGACAGAATCTAACTAATGCAGTAATGCAGAATTTCAAGTAGCCTAACTCTATCTCTTCCCCGGAGACTGATTCACACTCCTCCACTCCATTTTCCTCTGCACATCTGTCTTCTGGTATAACATCTAGCTTGTGTGAATGTGTATACATTTGAGTTTTACCCCTTTTGTTAATAGTAAACAACTTTATTAACAACTGAGGTAATAATAATAATCCTGTAATATATTAGGGAGGAAAGTAATTCCCCCAGAGTAAAACAAAAAATGAAATTCAGAGAATATTTCCACTTTTCAGAATAAATATTTGCTATGAGTATTTTGAGATGATATTCAATAATTCTGATTCCTTACATGATTTCACAGCTTACCATCTAAGAATAAAGACTGTAATCCACTATTTTCTATTAAGAAAGAGGAGATATCAACCATATTCTCTAGCAATAATGGGATACCTGTTGGCTGTTGAAGGCAAAAAGATTACAAGTCTATTTATACCATTTTGTATAGCATTGGAAATTTTTTAAAAAATGATTTTTTTTTCAGATTTTTGGAATTGACATTCTGTTTGAATTTACTATTAATATTTGAATGGATTATGTAAGTATAATGTATTAATATATAGCTTAATATGTAGCTGCAGGGTATAATCCAAAGGCCAAGCCTCAAGTGACTAATAAAAAATGGACTGTACCATATATCAATTTAAATGTAGTTATGTTAAAATGTGGCCAGTTGTGTTTAAGTCCACAGTCAAGAATCTGCATGTAAAAGCTGAGACAGTTGAAACAGACCATCCAGGAGATCTGACATATTGCACTATTCTCAAAGAACCCACCTGGTATATCACAGCATTGTTATAAGTGTTGAGCAGATAGAAGTAAATGGTGTAGGAGAGTACCTGATACATATCAAGTGCCATAGAGTATTAACTTCTACCTTCTCTTGGACCTGGGCTGGTAGGCTTTATACAAATGGTTTCCATGTTGATATTCCCAATCTCCTTTCAGATGGGAAAACATGATTAAATTATAGCTGCATTACAAATATTGAAGGAACAAAATGAACTCTTTGTTTCAGTCCAATAAACAATGTAATGCACAAGAAATTAAGTGACTTCTGCACTTTTTCAATTGGCTTATAATTTTAAATTAATTTATGATGGTGAATTTTAATGGATTAGATACAAATCATGTTGCATTCTTTATATTTTTAATACTAGACTGAGATAAAAATTTATCTAGATGGACTTAATATCTTATAAAAATAAATACAAAATACAAGTAATAAATGGAAACTCAAAGGAAGTTATTCTCTCCTAATGCTTTCCTCTCCAGGTTATAGAAAAATGTGCTTCATTCCCAAAAAAAGAGTCTTAAAGTAATGAGATATTGTATCTTCAAGAAATGAGCTAAGAGTATTGAATGTTGAAAGAATTATAAAGTAGAATTTTTTTTCTTCTATCACCACCTTCTGATATAGAACTTCAACCCTAAAGAGTCCCAGAAATACAGGGAATTCAGAGGGTGTCTCATCAATAAGCCCCGGTAGCTGCCTAGCACTTGTCTAATTCTCCTGTTTCATTCCCCAGCTGCTGGCTGGAACTTTGACCACAGGGAACTAAGTCCAAGTCCCTTCCTCAGCATTGTTGCCACTTTGCATGCCATCACCTGTGTGCATACCCCAAACCTTTGTAATCTATGCAGTGTTTCTTGGCATAGAGGGACAGAATATGCAGAAAGCAATCTGTTGGAGAAAATTACAGAGTATTGTGTAAATAGTTATTGGCAACAGCCATCCATCTCTACAGCTCTAAGCTCCTCAGTTCTGAAAGAGCAGTCAGTCAATATTCCAAATATATATTCAGACTTGCTTCTTCCTATCAATGACTTCTGTATTGAGTCAAACTTGTCACACTGGCTCACTCATTTCCTGAATGAGTTCCCAACAAAGAAGCTCCTAAGTCCAATGGCCTTTGTTCCTCAGGGTTGCCAACAAAGGCCAGACATGTCTGAACCACAGGGATGGACATGGCTTCAGAGGTGGACGCTGGAGCTATTATCAAACAAGAAAGATTTTTTTTTTTTTAACTTCGATTAGACATCTGTTAATAACTTTGAATTGTGGTGTTGGAGAAGACTCTTGAGAGTCCTTTGGACTGCAAGGAGATCCATCAGTCAATCCTAAAGGAAATCGGTCCTGAATATTCATTGGAAGAACCGATGCTAAAGTTTCAACACTTTGGCCACCTGATGCAAAGAACTGACTCACTGGAAAAGACCCTGATGCTAGGAAAGATTGAAGGCAGGAAGAGAAGGGGACAACAGAGGATAAGATGTTTGGAGGGCATCACCGACTTGATGGCTATGAGTTTGAGCAAGCTCCAGGAGTTGGTGATGGATAGGGAAGCCTGGCTTGTTGCAGTCCATGGGGTCTAAAAGAGTTGGACAAACCTGAATGACTGAACTGAATAACTTTGAGAATTGACTGATGGGTATCCGATATTATTTTTCTGTTTCTTTTTTCTTTTTTTAGCACTATTCCAGTACTAATATAAAAGATTTTATTCTAGTGGAACAAGATTAAACATTTAGCTATTAACAATGAAGAATAGGTTATTGGGCCAGAGCTATATAGGGTTTGCACTAGGTGTCACTACTCCGGGTTTTCTACTATTTGGAGAGAAAAGCTAGGCTTAGCAGTAGTTAACATTAGATTTCAGTTCTATTCAGTTAGAAATCTATTCCAAAAATTCTGAAATAAGAACAAATATGTATGCATAGAAACCAGACTATTTTTCTTACAGTACATAGCCCTGTATAACAGTTTTATCACACTTTTGAAATTTTAGTCATTCTAATTGTAAGTAGTAGTATAACATTGTGTTTTACTCTGTATTTCTTTCATAACTCAGTATTGAATTTTTATCAGAATTTTTGCCATCCGAATCTCTTTATTAATATGTCTGTTCAAAATGTTTCCTTTTTATCGGATTTTTGTTTCATTTCTTGAGGATTCAAGTCCTTTATCAAAAATCTATTTTGAAAATATTTTCCCCTCATCTCTTGTTTCTCTTTTCATTTTCTTAGTGGTGCTTTTGGAAAAGTAGAAGAGTTTTATTTTGAAGGAGTCCTACTTTTTTTTTTTTATACATAATGCTTTTTGTATCTTGTCTCTCATATCATCAGAGAAACTAGTGAACATCTGATACCTGTCATTAATAAAACTGCTTATGTTAGGATATGATTTAGTCCTTTGTTTGACAGCCTTCTCTACATTTCTCCTATGTATGTACATATGTATATATGTGTGTGTATATATATATGAATTATAGTGAGCATTAATAACTATACTGGGTGAATTATCACTTAATGATAATTGATTCCAAAAGGCTTTTAAATCTTTTTTATTTCTAAGATCTTATACTTTTACTTGTAATTAAGTCCCATGTTTGGGAGAGGAAAAAAATATTGTTGAGTTCATATAATTAGAAGAATATGCTAGTAACCTTAGATATCATGAATCAGATTTGGGTAAGATACATGTTTTTATTCATGCAATCTTTCCATATACTAGAAAAATGATATGTTCATTCATGGAAAATTTATAAAATAATTGTGCTATAGAAAAGTTCTAAAATAATCATAATCAAGGGGACTGATGGCCAATAGGTTAGTAGCAAACTGCAGACTGAACAAATGTTGCATTATGGTCCCCTCCTTATTATTATTGCTCCCTTTACATTTCTTCTTTTTAGTATTTTGATTGGATTCCATTCCAGAAATATGGGTCTTCTGGTGTGAAAAAATAAATAAATAAACTGGAGGAGTTCTTCATCAGTAAATCAGGATTACATAGGACAAAATTTTAATTTTGTATAATAAAAGTGATAATGTTTGCCAAGCAGTATGAATGAAGTATAACATTAAATTCCAGAAGAAGAAATTATATTTGCATTTAATTATTTGTTATTGTTCAATGGCTCAGTTGTGTCCTACTCTTTGTGACCCCAGGGACTTCAGCAAGCCAGCCTTCCCTGTCCGTCACCATCTCCCTTAACTTGTTCAAACTCATGTGCATCAAGTCGGTGATGCCATCCAACCATCTCATCCTCTGTCGTCCCCTTCTCCTCCTGCCTTCAGTCTTTCCCAGAATCAGGGTTTTTTCCAATGAGTCAGCTCTTCACATCAAGTGGCCAAAGTATTGGAACTTCAGCTTCATCATCAGTCCTTCCAATGAATATTCAGGTTTGATTTCCTTTAGGATTGACTGGTTTGATCTCCTTGCAGTCCAAGGGACTCTTAAGAGTCTTCTCCAGCACCATAGTTAGAAAGTGTCAATCCTTTGGAGCTCAACCTTCTTTATGGTCCAACTCTCACATGCGTACATGAATACTGGAAAGACCATAGCTTTGACTATATGGACCTTTGTCACCAAAGTGATGTCTCTGCTTTTTAAAACATTATCTAGATTTTACATAACCATTCTTCCAAGGAGCAAACACCTTTTAATTTTGTGGCTGCAGTCACCATCCTCTTTGATTCTGGAGCCCAAGTAAATGAAATCTGATGCTGTTTCCACATTTTCCCCATCTATTTGCCATGAAGTGATAGGACCAGATGCCATGATCTTAGTGGTTTGAATGTTTAGTTTTAAGCCAGATTTTTCACTCCCCTCTTTCACCTTCATTAAGAGACTCTTTAGTTCTTCTTCACTTTCTGCCACTAAAGTGGTACCATCTGCATATCTGGGGTTGTTGACATTTCTCCCAGCAATCTTGATTCCAGCTTGTGATTCATCTAGCCTGACGTTTTGCATGATGTACTTTACATATAATTTAAATAAGCAGGGTAAACAACATGCAGTCTTGTACTCCCTTCCCAATTTTGAACCAGTTCGTTGTTCCATGGATGGGTTTAACTATTGCTTCCTGTCCTGCATACAGGTTTCTCAGGAGACAGGTAAGTTGGTATGATGTTCCCATCTCTTTAAGGATTTTCCCGTTTGTTGTGATCCACACAGTCAAAAGATTTAGCATAGCCAATGAAGCATAAGTAAATGCTTTTCTGGAATTCTCTTCCTTTTTCTATGATCCCACAGATGTTGGCAATTTGATCTCTGGTTGCTCTGCCTTTTCTAAATCTGGCTTGTGCATATGGAAGTACAAGTATTGGTTGCAGATCTTTCTTGGTTGTAGATTTTTTCCCTTTCATCCCTTTAAATGTATCTTGCCACTCCCTTCTGGGCTGCAGAGTTTATGCTGAAAAATCGGCTGATAACCTTAGGGAGATTCCTTTCTATGTTATTTATTGTTCTTCCCGTTGTTGCTTTTAGTATTTTCTGTTTACATTTAATTTGTGTTAGTTTGATTAATATATACTTCAGCATGTTCCTCCTTGGATTTATTTTGTTTGGGACTGTCTGTACTTCCTGGACTTGCGTGACCATCTCCTTTCCCTTGTTAGAGAAGTTTTTTACTGTGATCTCTTCAGATATCTGCTCAGGCCATTTATATTTTTCTTCCTCTTCTGGGACTCCTATAGTTCAAATGTTGGTGCTCTTAATGTTGTCTCAGAGTTCTCTAATACTGTTTTCATTTCTTTTCATTCTTTTTTCTTGGTTCTGTTCTACAGTAGAGATTCCCATCATTCTGTCCTCCAGGTTACTTGTCCAATATTCTGTCTCAGTTGTCCTACTATAGATTCCTTTAGTGCATTTTTCATTTTGGTTATTGTCTTGTTCATCTCTGTTTGTTTTTAATTCTCCTAGGTCTTTGTTAAACTTTTCTTGTATCTTCTCTATCCATAGCTCCATCTGTTTCTGAGATCTTGAATCATCTTTACTATCATGACTCTGAATTAGTATTCAGCTAGATTGTCTATTTTCTCTTCATTTAGTTGTTCTTGTGGGTTCTTACCATGCTCCTTTATCTGCAGCATGTTTCTTTGTCATCTCATTTGGTTAGACTGAGTGTGTTTGTGGTCTCCTTTCTGCAGGCTGCAGAATTGCAGTTCCTCTCCCTTCTGATTCTTCCCCCGGTGAGTGAGGTTGGTTCAGATTCTTGTGCTATTATCCCACTGAGAGGGAATTGTATTGTTGTGGTGGTGATCAGAGTCTGCCTTAGCTATTGAACAGACCCTCCCTTTGGCTTTGTGGTTGTCACTGCCCTGTGAGGGGTAAGGTCTATTCCCTAGTTGTTGGACTAGAGGTACCCAAATCTGTTTCTTAGTTATGATTCTGATCTGCGATGGAAGGGACGTGGAATTGGAGCACACCCTCTGGGGCTTCCCTCAGAGCTCAGTTGGTAAAGAATCCGCCTGCAATGCAGGAGACCCCAGATCAATTCCTGGGTCAGGAAGATCCCCTGGAGAAGGGAAAGGCTACCCACTCCAGTATTCTGGCCTGGAGAATTCCATGGACTATATAGTCCGTGTGGTTGCAAATAGTCGGACACGACTGAGTGACTTTCAGTTTCGCCTTCCTCCGGGGTGGAAACCCCCGAGTTTTCCTCTTTTAGAGGTGGTCACCTGTCACTGTTCTCTGCTGTGTTTCTTTGCACCTGCTGTGCAGTCTTACAAAGTACACTGCTGTTAGCACTGCTCTTCGTCCCTCCCTCACTGTGGGTGTGCTGACAGCGATTGGCCCTGGTGTCTCTCGGGCACTGTGCTCACCCCCCCACAGGTGCAGGTCACCTGAGGTTAGGCCGCAGAACTGCAGTGTTCACTCGCTCACCTGGGCCTGCCATGAGGGCTCTGGAGGCAGCTCAAACCCTGGTCCACCCCTGCCCCCCTATGTACATGCCCACAGAGCCCCACGGCTGCTAAAGCCAGATCCACCCCAGGTGCAAGAGCACTTGTTGTCCTTTCAGATGTTTCATAGGCATTGAATTTAGGAAGCTGTCAGCAGAGTTGTAACTCTGCACTTCACGCAGCTGCAAAGAAAGATTTCAGCTCTTCTTCTTTAGTCACATAGCCCCTAGGGCTCAGTTGTGGTTTTAGCTCCTCCTCTGGGCGACTTACCTAGAGGAGAGAGTTACCTGCATCTTTCCAGGACAGCAGGGCGGGTCCCAGCACCTACTGATGGATTTCCCAATTGCAGAAGTTACTCATGCCCTTCTGGGACAACATGAGCAAGTTGTGGGGCCTGATGGCAGAATTCCCGGTGTCTAGACACATCTGTACCCCTCTGAAGTCGGCAGGGGCCAAAGTACCACTTTAAATGTTACCCAACAATGTGAAAGTACCAGTGGCAGATTTTATACAAAAATTATGAGTAAGTGAAGACCAAATAACAATATAGCACTCTGCAGCAATAAATTCTGCTGTGTTTGTAAGAGATAATATTCAGAAGAGAATTGCCATCACAATTTATACGCAATATAACCATGAAAGCTGCAAAACATTGCTTCACAATCATCGGAATCATATTCAAATTGCAAAAACATTTTCATTACAAAAAGATAGTGTCATCCATTACATTTAGTTAATTTAAATCAAATACCCTTAATTTTAATATTATCAGCTTTCTATCGTTTGTTTCTAAGTGTAACTTTTGTTTTATATTTTATGAGCTATAAACATAATGAGTCTGTATTTTTATACGTATTTAAGTGCCATGATCATAAATATACTTTATGTTAACACCGAGGAACTGTGGAATTTTTCTTTTAAATTATGCATATATGTTAGTCAAGTTTGAACACCAGTTTGTAGCTTTCCTGAGATCTGAAATAAACAAGTAAAATATTTAGAGAAGACAGAAACAATAAAATGCAAGAAATAAAAGCCTATTTATATTCACCATCACTTTCTTCCAGAAATTGTGTCCTTGAATATTCTATCCATATAGGAGGTCTGAGGTTCTCATAAAACATCACATTCTGGTGATAATGGGTTGATCTAAAAGCTAGTTGCTTAACACAAGCAAGGGCAATGAATGCCTTCTTGTAAGACTTTGGTATCTAAGATGAATTGACCAGTCTCCAGTGCTTAAAGATATTATAATAAGCCGAATCCTGTTAATGGCTATATTTTTTTACCATGTGGAGAAAGTACTTCAGTAGAGAGATGGAGAAGAGAGAGAGGGGAGATGAAGCCAGTGCTCAGAGAATAGCATATAGCTGATAAAATTCTACTGTTTGGAGTTACTCTTCTCAGTGAAACATGTATTACAATTCCATCCTTCCTGTAGCATGATCATTGAAAAACACTTTAGACTCCAAGAACTAGCCCACTACTCTTCCTTTATTTCTTTCTTTCTTTATTTTTTTAATATTTAAAGTAGACTGAACTGGGCTTCTATCAGAATCTGAACTTCTATGTTAGCTAGAAACTGATCTTGCTCCACAGTCTTTGGTGCTCGTGAATAGAATTTTATCAGTGTTTGAATGTGACATTGGCTTTTAGGCAATTCAGTGTGGTCCAATATTCTATAAATTTTCAGTCTATCCAAATGCCTCCATTATCAGAAGAAAAAAATCCCATTTTTTAAAAATATTGATCATTTGGAGTTCCATAATGACCTCAGTAACACAATATTAAAATAACCTAATTAATATTTTAGTTCATTACATAATTAATAAAGTAAAATATTAAAATTATGATGAAACATGCATAACATAAAATTTACCTTTTTAACCATCTTTAAATGTACAGTTCAGAGGCATTAAGTCCATTGTTTTTTTTGATGTGCAACTGTCACTGCCATCCATTTCCAGAACTTTTTCTTTTATAAACATAAAACTCTGCATCAGTTAAAAGTTCCCCATTTCTCTCTCACCCCCAGTTCTTTAGAGCCACCATTCTGCTTTCTGTCTCTGAATTTAACTACTCTAGGCATCTCATGTAAGTGGAATATATAATATCTGTACTTTTGTGATGGGTTTATTTACCTTAAGATAATATCTTCAAGGTTGTACTGTGTTATAACCTGTGCCAGAATTTCCTTCTTTTTAGAGTATTAATAATATTCCATTACACGTATGTTCCACATTTTGCATATTCATTCATCTGTCATAGACATTTGGATTACTCCTGTCTTTTGACTATTTTAAATAATACTACTATGAACATGGGTGAAGAAGTATCTATTTGAGGCATGGCTTTCAATTCTTTTGAGTACATATAAATGGCATTGTTAGATTGTATGGTAAGTTCAGTTCAGTTCAGTTGCTCAGTCATTCCAACTGTTTGTGATCACATGGACTGCAGCACTCCAGGCTTCCCTGTCCATCACCAACTCCCAGACCTTACTCAAATTCATGTTCATTGAGTCGGTGAAGCCATTCAACCATGATCCTCTGTCGTCCCCTTCTCCTACTGCCTTCAATCTTTCCCAGCGTCAGGGTCTTTTCAAATGAGTCAGCTCTTTGCATCAGGTGGCCAAAATATTGGAGCTTAAACTTCAGCATCAGTCCTTCCAATGAATATTCAGGACTGATTTCCTTTAGGATGGACTGGTTGGATCTCCTTGCAGTCCAAGGGACTCTCAGGCATCTTCTCCAACACCACAGTTCAAAAGCATCAATTCTTCGGTTCTCAGGATTCTTTATAGTCCAACTCTTACATCCATACGTGACTCCTGGAAAAACCATAGCTTTGGCTAGATGGACATTTGTTGGCAAAGTAATGCCTCTGATGTTTAGTATGCTTTGTAGGTTAGTCATAGCTTTTCTACCAAGGAGTTGAATTTTTTACCAAGGAATTGAATTTTCTTTCAATTGCATGGCTGCAATCACCTGACCTGCCTCTTGAGAAACCTATATGGAGGTCAGGAAGCACCATTTAGAACTGGACATGGAACAACAGACTGGTTCCAAATAGGAAAACGAGTACATCAAGACTGTATACTGTCACCCTGCTTATTTAACTTATATGCAGAGTACATCATGAGAAATGCTGGGCAGGAAGAAGCACAAGCTGGAATCAAGATTGCCCAGAAAAATATCAGTAACCTCAGATATACAGACGACACCACCCTTGTGGCAGAAAGTGAAGAGAAACTAAAGAGCCTCCTGATGAAAGTGAAAGAGGAAAATGAAAAAGTTGGCTTAAAGCTCAACATTCAGAAAACTAAGATCATGTCATCTGGTCCCATCACTTCATGGGAAATAGATGGGGAAACAGTGGAAACAGTGGCTGACTTTATTTTTTGGAGCTCCAAAATCATTGCAGGTGGTGACTGCAGCCATGAAATTAAGGGACACTTACTCCTTGGAAGGAAAGTTATTACCAACCTAGACAGCATATTAAAAAGCAGAGACATCACTTTGCCAACAAAGGTCCGTCTAGTCAAGGCTCTGGTTTTTCCAGTGGTCATGTATGGATGTGAGAGTTGGACTATAAAGAAAGTTGAGCACTGAAGAATTGATACTTTTGAACTGTGGTGTTGGAGAAGACTCTTGAGAGTCCCTTGGACTGCAAGGAGATCCAACCAGTCTATCCTAAAGGAGATCAGTCCTGGGTGTTCACTGGAAGGACTGATATTGAAGCTGAAACTCCAATACTTTGGCCACCTCATGTGAAGAGTTAACTCATTGTAAAAGACCCTGATGCTGGGAGGGGTTGGGGGCAGGAGAAGGGGATGACAGAGAATGAGATGGCTGGATGGCATCACCGACTTGTTGGACATGAGTTTGAGTAAACTCTGGGAGTTGGTGATGGACAGGGAGGCCTGGTGTGCTGCGATTCATGGGGTTGCAAAGAGTCAGACACAACTGAGCGACTGAACAGAACTGCAATCATCATCTGCAGTGATTTTGGAGCCCCCAAAAATAAAGTCTCTCACTGTTTCCATTGTTTCCCCACTTGCCATGAAGTGATGGCAAATATTTCCCGATCTATTTGCCATGAAGTGAAATTGAGCTGCTGGGGCCAGGGAGGTGATTAAGATGCACGCCCTACCTGGGACCGTGTGCTCACCAAGCACCTGGTCATCTGAGCGCGCAGGCCTGGGAAGGGTAAAAAACGCAAGCCCAACCACGTCTGTGCCCTTGCTGAGTATGGGAGGACTGAGCGGCTTAGAGCTGGGAAGTGCATGAAATGCAAGGCCCTGCAGAGCACGCTGGAGCCTGAGCAGTGCAGACCTGGGAAGCACAGGCCGCCTTGAGCTGGAGCAAACCCAGTGTGGTCCATATACTGCGAGTGCTCCCCACACACGCCAGCGATGTTTGCAGTGTCCCTGCCTCCCCACAACACAACTGAACAAGTGAGCCTGAATAAGTGACCAATTATTTTCACAATTATTTTCAAACAATTTATTTTTTATTTTTATAACTTACTATTACCTTGCAAAAAAAGACCCTATTTTTAAAGCAAATTTCATATATATATTTTTTATAATTTTTGTGATTGATTTGTTTTGCCTGGTTAATATTTCTTTTTTGAGAGTCTCACCTCTACTCTAGATTTTTAATCTTTGCTTTTTGGTATTTGTTATCAATTTTGTACTTTTAAGAATCTAATCTTCAGTATCCATTTTCACTTAGAGGTGTGATTACTGGCTTGATTGCTCTCTCCCCTTTTGACTCTCCCTCTTCTCCCCCAGGTCACCGCTATCTCCTCCCTCCCCCTTCTCTTCTCTACTTAACTTGTGAATCTCTCAAAGTGTTCCGAGCTATGAAGAACACTTAGCGAACTGATTACTGGTTAGATTGGTCTCTCCCCTTTTGATTCCCCCTCTTCTCCTCCTGGTCACCTCTACCTCCCTTCACCCTCTTCTCTTCTCTTTGTAACTCTGTGAATCTCTCTGGGTGTTCCAGACTCTTGAGAGAGCACTTAGGGAATTGATTACAGGCTAGATTGCTCTCTCCCCTTTTGATTACCCCTCTTCTCCACAAGAGACTGACCCAGGCTTGCCCATGAGCGTCCAGGAGTCTCCAGAGGAGGCATGGGTCAGCGGTGGTCTGGTGCAGGGCTGGGGGCACTGAGTGCCTGGAAGCGACCTTTTGAATGAAGTTACCGTCATCTCCATTACCTCCACCATAGTTTGGCCTCAGGTCAAACAACAGGGAGGGAACACAGCCTGCCCATTAACAGAAAATTGGATTGAAGATTTACTAACCATGGCCCCATCACATCAGAAGAAGACCCAGTTTCCCCCTCAGTCAGTCTCTCCCATCAGGAAGCTTCCATAAGCATCTTATCCTTCTCCATCAAAGGGTCAGTCAATCAGTCAGTTCAGTCACTCAGTTGTGTCCAACTCTTTGTGACCCCATGAACTGCAGCACACCAGACCTCCCTGTCCATCACCAACTCCCGGAGTCTACCTAAACTCATGTCCATTGAGTTGGTGATGCCATCCCACCATCTCATCCTCCGTCGTCTCCTCCTCCCATCTTCAATCTTTCCCAGCATTAGGGTCTTTTCAAATGGGTCAGTTCTTCACTTCAGGTGGCCAAAGTATTGGAGTTTCAGCTTCAGCATCAGTCTTTCCAATGAGTATTCAGGACTGATTTCCTTTAGGATGGACTGGTTGGATCTCCTTGCAGTCCAGGGGACTCTCAAGAGTCTTCTCAACACCACAGTTCAAAAGCATCAACTCTTCAGCTCTCAGCCTTCTTTATGGTCCAACTCTCACATCCATACATGACCACTGGAAAAACCATAGCTTTGACTAGACGGAACTTTGTTGGCAAAGTGATGTCTCTGCTTTTTAAGTGTGCTGTCTAGGTTGGTCATAACTTTTCTTCCAAGAACCAAGCAGGTAAAGAGAATGTAGAGGGCAGACAGAATGAAAATGAATGAATGAAAACCACAATCACAGAAAACTAATCAAACTGATCACATGGACCACAGTCTTGTCCAAAAAGTGATACATTAGGCAACACATAAAATGCTTTAAATATGTAGATGTTTGGAATTAGAAAGAAAATTACTCCGTTCAATTTGATCATTTATTTGACTGTGACTCTGTATGTGATGTTAAAAATAGCAGGTGAATTTGCTTTATTTAGTAAAAAGTCTGGTTAATTTAATGGATAAAAAAATCCAATTGTCTATTTAGGTAAATATCTTAAGAATTGCTTGTTCAAATACCTGTATAAATAAACAACCTATGGGATACATTCTGACTCAACTCAACTCTTTCTTTCCTATGTCACTAACTTTAAAAATATGAATGTATTCTCATGCCTATGGTGACATTTCCACAATTCACTTAAGGTTCATTTTTAGTATATCATTGAGATAGTGCAGAATTCAAAATGACCACATCTTGAAAAAGGTAAGGCTCAAAATTAACGTGGTTCTGAATCAGAAACTGTCTTATTCCTTAAACAGTGTAGAAATCTGAACCAACATAAAAACCAAAGAAAGGCTAAAGGGCTTATAATTATTACAGACTATAAAGCTATTTGTGGACCACACGGTCAACCAAATTATAATTTCTACAAGAAAATATAACCCAGTTCCAAATGACCAATTTGCAAGCATGTTCATGTAACATAGTTTAATTGTGTATTGAGGACTGTGCTTAAATGAAAACATGAATATTTATTTTCAAATTTTGTGAAGAATACAATTCACATAGTTATTTGATGAAATTAGACCTAATGGAGTAATATACTACAACATGCATACAGTGTAAATGTGATTTAGCATCAAGATTTTGTTTAGTTTTTAATCCTCTGAGACGTCTATTACTCAGCCACTTCTATAATGACTGTAAATATTCAGCATCCTGGGTATGACAAACATGTCTTAGGGCTGTAAAATATCGTGTTCAATTAGATGGCTCCTCTCCTGGGAGTATAGAGAGTGTGAGTATGCATTTAAACAGACAGCCTCAGTGAAGAAGAATTTATTTCAAAAATTAAAAGCTATTTAAACTAGTTTCCAGTTTTACAGTCTCTTAAATTGCCATGTTTATCTACATTCAATTTCATCAATAAACAATTAATTCAAGAAGCATTAGGGGAGAATAAGAAATGGATGCACCTGAACACATTGCAGAGCAAGAAAAAGAAAATACCTTGTAAAACATAAATATCAACTTTTTAATTGAATATGATTCTATACTACAATGAGTAAAAAAATAAATATCTTGTGAATTTTGTTACTGAGCAGGCAATATTTTAATGTCAATATATTTTCATATGTGCTAACTATAGCCTTAAATTTATATTCCTCTTCTTTTTTTTTTAGCAAATTTAATAGCCTATCAAATTTAAAAAAAACTGATTTTCATCAGTGAGAGCAATATATTCATCAAATATAGATTTTCAGGTCGCTGCAGTAATAAATAATATTAGTAATATGAATATATGTTTTCTATAATTTATTCATAAGGATAAACATTTGTATTATATTAAGAAATTAAACATACTAACATTAACAATATAAAAACTGGAAGTCTTTTTTCCATATAAAACTATTGTAGTTTTCAATGTTGTTAACTGTGTTTTTTTTTTAATGACATCTTAAAAATAAAAAAGAAATTAAGTATGCAATACTTTGACTTCTACATTAAGGAGATTTCTATCTGGAATCACAGTTAGGATAATCAAGGGTATTTGAGTACTAACAGAGATAACTTTTTGTATAAACTTTATTGATATATTTTCAGTGATGTTGCTCTAGTAAATAAAGTGCAGTTAGTAAAACACTATTTTATTTCAGAAATTCAATATATTTTAAGAACACATTTTTATTCTCTTTATCCTTCATTAAGAATATGTTTTCCTTATAATATTTGAGTTGTAAATGCTTTAAAACTTGAAACTTGTAAGAATACTGATATAAATCACGGCAATATTCCTTAGTGATCTAAAAAATAGTAATCTGATGGGCATGAGATCCCAGGTGATATTTGTTGTGGTTGTTCAGTCGCTAAGTCATATCTGACTCTTCATGACCCCATGGATTGCAGCATGCTAGGCTACCCGGCCTTCACTATCTCCAGATTCATGTCCATTGACTCAGTTATTCCATTTATCCATCTAATCCTCTGTCACCTCCTCCTTTTGCCTTCAGTCTTTCCCAGCATCAGGGTGTTTTCCAGTGAATCGACACTTCACATCAGAGGGTCAGAATATTGGAGCTTCAGCAAAAGCATCAGTCCTTCTGGTGAATATTCAGGGTTGATTTCCTTTAGGATTGACTGGTTTGATCTCCTTGCAGTCAAAGAAATTCTCAAGAGTTTTCTCCAGCACTATAATTTGAAAACAACAATTCTTTGCTGCTCAACCTTATTTATGGTCAAAAATTCGTGTAACTCTATGGTTGATTCATATCAATGTATGACAAAACCCACTGAAAAATAAAAAATTAAAAAAAAAAATCTCATATCCATACATGACTACTGGCAAAACCATGTGGCTCATCTGGTAAAGAATCCTCCTGCAATGCAGGAGACCTGGATTTGATCCCTGAGTCAGGAAGATCCCCTGGAGAAGGGAAAGGCTACCCACTCCAGTATTCTGGTCTGGAGGATTCCATGGGCTCTATAGCACCTGGGTTTGGAAAGAGTCGGACACAGCAGAGTGACTGTCAGTTTCACTGGAAAAACCATCGTTTTGACTACAGGTACTTTGTTGGCAAAGTGATGTCTCTGTTTTTAATACACTGTCAGGGTTGGTCATAGCATTCCTTCCAAGGAGCAAGCATCGTTTAATTTCCTGGCTGCATTACCATCCGCAATGATTTTGGAACCCAGGAAGATAGAGTCTGTCACTGCTTCCACTTTCCCCCTTCTATTTGCCATGAAGTAATGGAACTGGATGGCATGATCTTATTTTTTTAAATGCTGAGTTTCAAGCCAGCATTTTCATTCTCTTCTTTCACCCTCATCCAGAGGCTGTTTATTTCCTCTTCACTTTCTGCCATAAGGGTGGTGTCACCTGCATATCTGAGGTTATTATTTCTCCTGGCAATCTTGATTCCAGAATGTGATCCATCCAGCCTGACATTTCACATGATGTACTCTCATAGAAGTTAAATAAGCAGAGTGCCAACGTACAGCCTTGATGTACTCCTTTCCCAATTTGGAACCAGTCTGTTGTTCCATGTCTGTTTCTAACTGTTGCTTCCAGACATGCATGCAAGTTTCTCAGGAGACAGGTAAGGTGATCTGGTATTCCCATAACTTTAATAATTTTCTGCAGTTTGCTGTGATCCACACAGTCAAAGATTTCAGCATAGTTAATAAAGAAGAAGTAGATGTTTTTCTGGAATTCCCTTGCTTTCTCCATGATCCAATGAGTGTTGGCAGTTTGATCTCTGAATCCGCTTCCTCTCTGAAACCCAGCTTGTACATCTGGAAGTTCTCAATCCACATACTACTGAAGCCTAGCTTGAAGAATTTTGAGCATAACCTTAATAGTATGTGAAATGGGCACAATTGTATGGTAGTTTGAACCTTCTTTGCCATTTCCATTCTTTGGGACTGGAAGGAAAACTGACTTTTTCCAATCCTATTGACATTGCTGAGCTTTCCAAATTTGCTGAGATATTGAGTGCAACACTTTAACATCATCATCTTTTAGGATTCTATACAGCTTAGCTGGAATTCCATTGCCTCCACTAGCTTTGTTCATACTAATGCTTCTTTAGCCCCACTTGACTTCACATTCCAGAATATCTGGCTCTGGGTGAGTGACCACACCATCATGAACATCCCAGTCATTAAGACCTTTCTTGTGTAGTTTTTCTGTGTATTCTTGCCATTCTTAGCCTCTTCTGCTCTTGTTAGATCCTTTACTGTTTCTGCCTTTTATCATGCCCACCCTTGCATGAAATATTCCCTTGATATCTCCTATTTCTTGAAGAGCTCTCTAGTCTTTCCCATTATATTGTTTTCCTCTGTTGCTTTGTACTGTTCATTTAAGAAGGCCTCCTTATCTCTCCTTGCTATTCTCTTGTGTCTGCATTCAGGTGGGTATATCTTTCCCTTTCTCCCTTGCCATTTGCTTCTCTTCTTTCCTCAGCTATTTGTAAAGAACTACACGGCATGGCTCACTGACTATCATAAGCCCCTTCACCAGGACAAGACTGTGATCCATGAAGGGACTTCAGATAATTATCATATCCCAATTTCAACAAGAAAACATACATACTTTCCCTCTATTTCCTGTAGCTATTTTTGTGTTGATTTTTTTCCCTACCTTTACCCCAATCAGGCTTTACTCTCTGATCTCAAACTGGCCCATAATAGGGGTGACTTGAGAACTAACAATTTTGAAATAATGGCAGATACAGACTGTATATGGCAGAATGTAAAAGCAATGAAAAGAAAACAAATTTGACACTGCTAAACAGTCATCTTCTTATCTGTAAGATAGTGGCTCAGATGGAAAAGAATCTGCCTGCAATATCGGAGTTCAGTTCAGTTCAGTTCAGTCCCTCAGTGGTGTCTGACTCTTTGCAACCTCATGGTCTGCAGCATGCCAAGCCTCCCTGTCCATCACCAACTCCCAGAGTTTACTCAGACTCATCTTCATTGAGTCAATGATGCCATCCAAACATCTTATCCTCTGTTGTCCCCTTCTCCTCCTGCCTTCAATCTTTCCCAGCATCAGGGTCTTTTCAAATGAGTCAGTTCTTCGCATCAGGTGGCCAAAATATTGGAATTTCAGCTTCAGCATCAGTCCTTCCAATGAACATCCAGGACTGATCTCCTTTAGGATGGACTGGTTGGATCTCCTTGCAGTCCAAGGGACTCTCAAGAGTCTTCTCCAACACCACAGTTCAAAAGCATCAATTCTTCGGTGCTCAGCTTTCTTTATAATCCAACTCTCACATCCATACATGACTACTGGAAAAACCATAGCTTTGACTAGACGGACCTTTGTTGGCAAAGTAATGTCTCTGCTTTTTAATATGCTGTCTAGGTTAGTCATAGCTTTTCTTCCAAGGAGCAAGTGTGTTTTAATTTCATGGCTGCAGTCACCATCTGCAGTGATTTTGGAGCCCCCCAAAATAAAGTCAGCCACTGTTTCCACTGTTTCCCCATCTATTTCCCGTGAAGTGATGGGACCAGATGCCATGATCTTAGTATTCTGAATGTTAAGGTTTAGGTCAACTTTTTTATTTTCCTCTTTCACTTTCATAAAGAGGCTCTTTAGGTCTCCTTTGCTTTCTGCCATAAGGGTGGTGTCATCTGCATAACTGAGGTTATTGATATTTCTCCCAGCCATCTTGATTCCAGCTTGTGCTTCTTCCAGCCCAGCGTTTCTCATGATGTACTCTTCATATAAGTTAAATAAACAGGGTGACAATGCACAGCCTTGATGGACTCCTTTTCCTATTTGGAACCAGTCTGTTGTTCCATGGCCAGTTCTAACTGTTGCTTCTTGACCTGCATACAGATTTCTCAAGAGGCAGGTGAGGTGGTCTGGTATTCCCATCTCTTGGAGAATTTTCCAGTTTGTTGTCATCCATATGGTTAAAGACTTTGGCATGATCAATAAATATAGGAGACCCAGGTTCAATTCCCATGTGAGGAAGATCCCCTGGAGTTGGGAATGGCAACACACACCAGTATTCTTGCCTGGGAAATCCCCGAGGTGGAGGAGCCTGGATTGCTGTGGTCCATGGAGTCAACGGAGTCGGACATGACTGAGTGACTAACGTTTCACACATTAAGATGTAAATGTCTAAAGAATGAAACCTGTTCTTTAATCTATTATGTATAACTTGTTGAGGTGCACTGAGCTTCAACTGTTCAGTGGATGAATCCTTTTTCTGGTTATCCTTTGGTAATGGAGTGTCTTGTTTTTCTTTTCTGTTAATATATTCCTCTTTTGACTTGATCCTCTATGGTTTTACATAAGTAGCTATTAACCCAATAGGAAATATCTGAGAGAAGCAGAGAAAATATTCAATATAGTTTATATTATTCATTAACATAAGGAAGCATTTTACTCAAAGCTTCCAATCATTTTATTTGTCTCTCCAGATCTCCACAATTTAGCAGTTACTCTGGAAATATAGAAATCAAATGACATATATTAAAGAAAGGGAAAATCTATGCTTTAGACCAATCTGGGTGGCCCTTTGATGTTTTAATCATTTTGTATTCTCCCCTTTGTTGAGCAAGAGATTCTCAGCAAAGAATCTTAGGGATGGTTGATCACATCGCACCCAACACTGAACAGATGAGACCAACAGCAATTTATCACTCACACTCCCAGCTGAGGGATGAGGACATCACATGCCCCGTGGGGCCACATGGTGGTTGAACTCTGAAGCAGAGGGAAAAACCAGATTGTAGTATCAAGAGAGTGAGGCACACTAGTTCTCTTAGGAGGGTGTGACTGTCTGAATAATTCCAGAGGCTGGCTGGGTGATGAAACCTTATCCTCAGTGATAAGCAGGAACTATTGACTGATAAGGTAGGGGTTTGTATACAGGACCTTATTCACAGGAGTGGAAAGGGAAGCTTATGATAGCTTACAGTGAATGATGTCAGATTCCTGATTTCTGAAGAAGATTTAGCTTCTTGGGACCAGGGACCAGGCTTGACCACTCGGGCTCTTGTGTGGCAGAAGTTTTATTACAGTGAAAAGAGACAGAGAAAGCTTCTGACATAGACATCAGGTAGAGAGTGCCCTCTCACTAGTCTTAGCAAGGGAGCTATATACTTTTTCAGTTCGTTATATATCAAAAGAATGTCTCAAGGTTGTAATGGTCTTACCAGACCCACCCCCACAATTTATACTTTAAGATAACAGGATTAGTCAGAAGTTTCTCAAGAACCTGTCTCCAAGCAGGATACATTGTTTTTATAAAATCCTTAGTACAGAGTTTAAGCTGAATTGTTTTGTTATGTAATCATCAGCTCTGGGATCAAAGGGGAAAAAATTGTTTTATGTGGCTAAGACTAAGGAAGGTTAAAAAAAAAAGTTTGTCCATTTCTCCTCCTTCGGAACCCCAGACCCCTATCTCCTGGAGAGTCCCAGAACACTTTCTTCTCCTCGGGGAACCCAGCTTCTTATCAACCTACCTGCAAATTAACTCTCTTACTTATAGTTAGGCCATTTGAGGCCACCCTGATTTCACCAGATGTCAAGGAAGCATGCATTCTTAGGCCTTAATTTTAGGCCTTACACTGTATATAACAACATGAAACAGCAAGTAAAGGCCAGGGGTATAACAGGGAGTCATATGAAGAAATAGTCAAGAGTCCAGCTGAGTGTGCATGCATATAGATTTGAAAATGAATAGTCCTGCATTTATGGCTGATATATTTTATTGTGTTGTACAAAATTCCAGCATCCAAAATTGTTAAAATTATGCTTTTCTCAGCATAATAGATAGCATCCACAAGTTACACAAAGCTTGCCAAAGAAGATAAACTGTGAGAAACTCCAAATGAACCTATTTTTATTTTCAGTTGGCTATTTTAGTTGTGATATGGTGAGAATTTATTTGGGGGGTTATAATTGATTTTATGATGAAATTTTTGCCCTTCTGTTACAACAATAAATTGCTTCTTTAGGATAGTTGATAAGATTTCATTAGCCAAATAAATGAAATTAATTTACAATCCAACTGCATTTCCCTCCTGATACATTGAATGACCAGGTCTTTCTAGGTAGCCTCCCCATCAGCCCAGCAATATAGCTCTAAAATCACTTGGTTAGTAATTAGGTGTTTATCAGATTCTTGCTGAAAAGACATGAGGCAGTTATCTGACACAATTATCTTTGAAAATTGAATCCTCTATTTCTGGTCCTGCTGAGGACATTCAAAGGAACACAGAGTAGTTTAAAGCTAAATGCCTTTCAAAAACCCTTACCTCCTAGAATGCATGCAACACAATTGCCAGCCACAGACCTTTGCCTCTGACTTGTATACAAAGACTTTTGTGTGTGAATCTTTTTTGTTGCACCTTTGTGCATGTTGACAGATTAAAATTGCATTTGGCCCGCTTTTCTGTTACTTCATTAGTGTCTTTCTTATTGTAGCATTGCTTATATTCTCTCTAAAATTTGATTGCTCCTTCTGTCCCCTCTCTGCTGCTATATCTTCATAAACTAACCTAACATACATGAAGGCAATTGCTAAGATTGACTAGATTCTGTGTGCATTTTGGATAATGATATTTCTAAAGTGACTTGCTGTTAAGCGGTCCAAAAATTTGCAGCTCATTTATGTATTAATGTACAATGTATTCACAGCTTAGATATTGAGTTTTAATATGAATAGCTGTAAAAAAATTATTATTTAGGCACGAAAAAATTCAAACCCGAAGTAGTAGATTTTAATTTAAATGTCACATACATTTAAAAATGATGCTGTGACTCATCTCCCAATAGAATTGAACCAATTTTAGGCTTCCTTTCACACTCAAGGCAGTGTGTTTAAAATCAATTTGATTATAAAATAAAGGCAAGTAACAATGAAAACTGAAGGCATTCTGCTGTGTTTAATATTCATAAGTAGTGATGACTTCTGTAAGCATTCTCTGTCTTAATCATCACAATTTCGTGCCTAACATAATGGCCATTTTCATAGACATGAACTTCGTGAATATTATGGTTTTTGTGTTTCTGCCTCCTCTATAAGTACATTAGTTCAGATGCATTTCACTGTGTTCATATCCTTGTGTTCATTCACCCATCATTAATTCAACAAATATTTAGTATTTGCTACATAGCAGGTGTGGTGCTAGATGACAAAATACTGCATTAGTGGCCCACGCAGCCTCATGGTCAGTCTCCAGAATTTCCCATTTCATGATTCAGAGTTTTTGCTCTAGGAACCACATTTGTTCATTTCATTCTTCTTATTAAATATATGTATATTTTTACATACAATACCCTTTACATTTTGACCTAATTCTACTTTTTCAGCATCCTGTCCAATCACAGAGTCACACATGTATATCATCTGGAATACCATCCAGATAAAATTATTTATTGTTCTCTAAACAGACAGACTGGAGAAGGAAATGGCAGCCCACTCCAGTATTCTTGCCTGGAGAATCCCAGGGACAGAGGAGTCGGACACGACTGAAGCGCCTTAGCAGCAGCAGCAGCAGACAGACAGACAGACACATTCCTTCATGTTTTTGCAGTTATTGCTTTGTTTAGAATTGTATTTCACGCCAATCCTAAACTCTTTTGACTCAATCAACAACTATTATTCCTTGAAACTCCATCTGAAATATTTACTTCTGTGATGAACACTTTCTCCAGTTTGCCAGAAGGCTGGTTGCTTTGTTCTGTCTTTGATCTCATAGAACAATACTCTATTTAAACTCTGTTATGGAAATTACCATGCTGTACTTAGTTTACCTGGGTGTTCTTCCTGCTGACATATACTAAGCTATTCCTGGGCAAGGACTATGTCCTATTAATATTTTGATCTTTAAGATGCCACATAAGATGTTCTTGGAGAAACTATTAAAAGAATCAACTCTAGGGCAATGAATATGATCATCTTTTGGGGGGTAGATTTTTGTTTTGCATTGGTTTTAGATAAAGTAATCTGATCATGACATTCAATTCAGTTCAGTCACTCAGTCGTGTCTGACTCTGCAACCCCATAGACTGCAGCACACCAGACTTCCCTGTCCATCACCAACTCCCAGAGCTTGTTCAAACTCATGTCCATCCAGTCAGTGATGCCATCCAACCATCTCATCCTCTGTCATCCTCTCCTGCTTCTGCCTTCAATCCCAGCATCAGGGTCTTTTCCATGAGTCAGTTCTTTGTATCAGGTGGCCAAAGTATTGGAGTTTCAGCTTCAGCATCAGTCCTTCCAATGAATATTCAGGACTGATTTCCTTTAGGATGGACTGGTTTGATCTCCCTGCCTTCCAAGGGACTCTCAAGAGTCTTCTCCAACACCACCGTTCAAAAGCATCAATTCTTCAGCGTGACATTTTATTTCATTAACTATACTTTTTTTTTTTAACCTCATAAGATATTTTAACTTGGAAGTTTAGCTAGCTTTAAGTCTTGGTGTCTAAAGTGAAAAATCAGTCACCAGACAGTGTTTTTCAATTAGATTAAACAGAGAAGAGAGTTATCAGCACTGCACTTTCTAAAAGCTGAAGATGTTCAGAAAATGACTAGCTCACTTGCTGTGCAACAGATTTGCTGTTCACTCCAGAAATTGTCAGCAGAACATGCTTTCTAAATCAACTGTTCATTTCTCTCATTTTCTCTCATTCTTGGGCTCTCTCATTCCCTGCCCTCTCTATCATTCTACATTTCTCCCTCTCAATATAGGTGTTGAGCCAGACCAGCTTCATCTGTAACTTTCCTTTGACCAAACCAATGCCCAGACAATTTCCTCTATTTTTGTTATCAGTGCTGAGGTAAATCTGACTTATCAAAGGTGATACTTATTTTAGGATAATGAAGCTATTGATATTTATGTCCATGTTACATTACTTGAAAGATGATATTTTCCAGAAAAATATGTCTGCAACGATTCACTTTCAAGGAGGATGACCAAACATCATCTGCCCCACTAATTTTCATCAGAATGATGAAATGAAAAATATGATTGAAGGTCAAGTGGGCATAGAACTCATCTGACTGAAGCAGTGTTAGCACAGCATTTTGAAAATTGCTTTTGTTTGAAAATTGCTTTCTTTTTGTCTTTGTGTACATGAGTATACTTTTAAGGAACCAGCTTTGTGAATGTGAACATTCATTTTGAAAAGATTGCCCGACTTATACAGCTTTCATGTTAGCTGAAAAATAAGAAAAAAGAAAGAAAGAAAAACCTGGTAGAATCCCTTTTTATTCTATATCTTCATATGCAGAATTTCTTTACATAAAATCATCTTTTTGATTTTTTAATTCATAATTCAGTTCTACTACTATATGAATGCTCTCTTTTGTGAAAGTTAAAAAAGTAGATTGACTTAGGCAACCTTGTAATTAAAGTGAAAAGAAGATAAAAATCTTCATTTTACTGTATTTACATTTGCCTTTATGTTAGCAATACTAATGAACTCACTACGTTTAGGGTGAAAAATTGATTTGAACCTTTCTGCATTTAGTGCTTTGCTTTTTTCCCCCCTCTCCTCTTAAGGATTTGTGCAGTTTAATTTGCCATCGATTCTTTAATGATTATGGTAGCTATAGTAGAGAAACTGGTGTTTATCTCATCATGCCCTGTGGATAGCACTTTATGTTTATTTTTGTATATAACTGCATTCCCATCATTTTTATAACATAGTGTAGTCAGTGGTTGACAACTATTTTACTGTTATTGCTGATTTCATATTTTAATCTTGAAACACGTATATGAATTCTTGGAATGAGCTATATTAAAATATCTAATGCAAAAGTCATGCTAGCATGGCTTTAAACCACTGATGAAGTGTCAGTTTCAACATGCAGAAAGAAGAGCAAGCAATAAGTAGAACTTTTAATGACTGTTAATTAGGCTGTCTTTGGACTGTTCATAGTGCTTTGTTTGAAAATGTTAGCCAATATTTTGAATGTTCCAAGCACAGTGTTTTAAGAGCCATATAATGCTCCCAATTCTCATTTTGTAGCAATAAAATAATTATTTGTCTGTGCTTTGTGATGATTCTCCTAAAATTAGTGACATCTTTAGTTCACAAAATGGGTTGATGAAATGATTATGCTAATTTTAACTACTAGTTATTATTATTTATTTTAATGTTTTCTTTTCAAGAAATAATAACAATACATCCCATTGCTATGTTTTCAAACATTCTAATCAGTGAAATGCACAAATCAGAAGTTCAAAATTTTGGAAAGCTTTAAAAACATAGCAGACTCATTATATTTACATAGTTCTATATGGCAAAATATAGACTTGTGACTGCAGCCATGAAATTAAGATTTCCTTACTCCTTGAAAGGAAAGAGCTGACAAACCTAGACAACATATTAAAAAGCAGAGACATCACTTTGCTGGCAAAGATCCATATAGTCAAATCTCTGGTTTTTCCAGTAGTCATATATGGATGTGAGAGTGGTCCATAAAGGCTGGACGCAGAAGAATTGATGCTTTTGAATTGTGGCATTAGGGGAAAGGCCTTTGGAATGTAAGGAGGTCAAACCAGTCAAGTCTAAAGGAAATCCACCCTGAATATTCATTGGAAGGACTGACACTGAAGGTGAAGCTCTAGTACTTTGGCTACTTGAGGCGAAGAGTCAACTCAGAGGAATCGGGTGGAGAGGGTGGTGGGAGGGGGGATCGGGATGGGGAATACGTGTAACTCTATGGCTGACTCATATCAATGTATGACAAAACCCACTGAAATGTTGTGAAGTAATTAGCCTCCAACTAATAAAAAAAAAAAACAGAAAGAAAGAAAGAAAAGACCCTGATGCTTGGAAAGATTGAAGGCAAAAGGAGAAGCAGTTGGCAGAGGATGAGATGGTTAGATAGCATCATTGACTCAGTGGACATGAATTTGAGCAAACTCTGGGAGATAGTGCAGGACAGGGGAACCTGGAATCCTGTATTCCACAGGGTCACAAAGAATGGGACACAACTTAGCGACTGAACAACAACAATATGGCAACATGCTTATTGTATTAGTCTGTTCAGGGTGCTATAACAAAATGTCTTAGGCTAGATGGCTTTTAAAGAATAAAAAATAAAATAATTTATTACTTACAGACCTCAAGGCTAGGGAGTTCAAGGCAGATTTGGTGTATGATGAGGTTCCACTTCCTAGTTCTTAAAGTGCTATTTTCTCTTCTCACTTCTACTCTGGGATCTCTCTTATAAGGATGCTAGTCTTGTGGATGAGGACTTCACCCTCATGACCTAATCACCTCCCAAAGGCCCCACATCCTAATGGAGGTTAGATTTCAACATAAGAATTTTGAGCAGATACAAACAGTCTATGGAAGTTTCTCTGAATTTGATATAGGTTGCAGAATAAGAATTCTAAATGGTTGTGTGTCTCAGATAGCTTTCTTTATTTTCTATTAATTTATGGTAACATATCTGTCTACCTGGGCTTCCCTGTTGGATTTGATCCCTGGGTTGGGAAGATTCCCCTGAAGGAAGGCATGGCAACCATTCCAGTGTTCTTGCCTGGAGAATCCTCATTAACAGAGGAGCCCAGCGAGCTACAGTCCATGGGGTCGCAAAGAGTCAGACACGACTGAGCAACTTAGTGGACATCTGTCCACCTGGGGCTAATAGAAGGACTATGTTAAGTGAACTAAGTAAATTAAAAAAAAGTTTCTTTGAATCTTCATCTGGACTTGATAAGCTATTTTAGTACATTCTGGTTATAGAATAAACCTAATTCCTTATATGCAACCTGAGGTTTATCACCATGCCCCGAGTTTCCTCACAGTATGTTTAAAATGTTTTGTTTCCTGGAAATCTGATGAGAATTAGTTAATCTCTTGTGAAATGAATAAAGTCATAATTGGATATGGGGTCCATGACCCATTCAAATAAAACTGATGTGTGAATAGTAATGAAGCTGTGCATACATATACAGGTTCTTCAAGAAATTAGGTGACAACCTACTGAGAACCTTGCAAGTTTTCTTATTTCTGCTACTCCTGATTAACTCTCTAGTCAATTTTCCAGGTTTGTCTTAATCTTGTCTTCACTACTGTTATATTTTTCATGTACTTTATTCTCATATTGATTTCATCATTACTTTCTAGAGTCTTTGGTTTTTAGTTTCCTTTCCTTTTTTTCCCCTTTACAAATTTATATATATATATATATAAAGTCAGAAAATTAATACAAATTAAGTTAATAAGCCTAGAATTAATATTTGGGGTTTGGGATAATTTAAACATTCCTTCTGTGATGGAAGTTTTCCCTAAGTATATGAGAAGTCAAAAGTGTTGTAAATTAACTATAATATATACATATACACCCTAAATCTGTGCTTTAAGTGGTCAATTTTTGTATGTACTATGCAATTTTCAAGTAATACAGTTTTTATAGGAGATGTGAAAACTTAATGGTTATAATTTATAATTTTTATAAATTATAATTTTCCAGTTTCCTTGTCTATTTGAAAACATTAAACCTATATTATTCTAACTTCTTATTTTTTTATATTAAATGCATCTCAACTAATCAGAAGCAAAATAATTTATTAGTAGGGCAAACTATGGAGTTTTATATATATATATATACACATATCATTCTAGAGAACTCTAGAGTAAGAGTAGATTATCCTGTCACTTACAAAGATAACACACACATACACATCTTATTAAACTTTTGTTTTCCTTGTTGAAATTTTAGGAATAGCACTATACATTTATCATTTTTTCTTTTTTCACTTCCAGTGTTGTGTGCAGTATGAAATTCCATTGCCTTTTCTTTGCAATGTCTTAATATGTATTCCATCTTTTCATCCACTCAGTAGACTTATGTAAAATCCTATTCACCATACTTACTAGAGCATACTAATAATTTTCTACAAGGTTTCTTTTGTCTTAATTCATTTTCATTTCCAAGTTATTTAATTGTAACCAAGCTTTATCTCCCTTTATGTCATCACACTGTGGATAAGAAAAAGCCTTGAATTAGTCTTGCATTCAAGACTGCAATTCCTTGACATTTTGATTTTGTAATAAGAAAAATAATGGATTTGATACCAGTTCACTTCTAACTACATGCATTTATGTAGATAAGTCTCATAAAGATTTGATTTATATTCTCATGTGAAGGTAGAATTTATGACTTACTTTCCTTATATTAAATCTGATGAGCTAATAAAAAAGTAAAGTAAATCTTGAAGTACTACATACATATTATGTACTATTTATTTTTACCTTTTTACACAAACCTTTCACTGTAGCTGCACTTATCTACACACTGAGAGTGTCCTCTCACAGAAGATGTTTAACCAGGTTTTGCAGTTGTGTAACAAATTCATAAACCAAGCTTTCACCTCTTCTATTTGTAAACATGGAGAATATCTCTTTATTCCACATGTGGGTTTCTGACTGATCATTAACCTCACAAAGACAAACCGTTTTGAGAAACAGCTGTTCCTTCACTTGCCATCATTATTTCTTTTATCTAAGAGTAGGAGAGAAATAGTCAGCAATTATTGATTTTACTGTATTGTTGAAAATTTCTAACTTTTCCCTAACTTTTGACTTATTAGATGATAATCAGTTAAAAGTTAAGCTGAATAAAATGAAAAGACTGAGAAGACAAGACTCCAAAAATATTTTGGTTCTTTGGAGCAAATGTAGTATAGCTTAGAGAATAAATTTGATTTATAGCAAAGAAAACCTCAGTAAATACAGTTTCTGTCTCTTTAAAAATGAAAAAAGAAGAAAGAGAAGGAAGGTGAGGAGGAGGAGGAGGAGGAGCAAGTTACCTATGATGAAGTCTAGAAGAAGCTGAAAAATAATTACCATTAGGCAGTGTTAAGCTTAGGAAATGTTCATGTTTCTTAAGTAATTCAAAATGTGTGCATAAAGAAATGATTTTATATTGTTGAACCATGCATCTTCCAAAATTAATTTTTATGAAACATTTTTACTTTCCAAGAAATGTCATTAGTAATCAGTAGAACATAATTATCTCAAAATATATTTTTGAAAACTCTCTTTGAGGTAATCATCCTCCTAAAATTAGGGGATAGACCAGCCTACTACCTTTATTCTTATTTGAAAATCTGCACTAGCAACATGTACATATATACAGCATATGTATGTAACACATTAACTTTCAATAACAAGGCCCCTGTGAAATCATTTGCATCTTGGTTGGAGTGGAAGTCATTTGCATCTCTATGTTTGTCAAATTTGAACCTTACACTTTAAGTCGGCTTATTTTATTATATATAGATATCATCTTCCCCATTATGGCTCACAATCTTGCCCATGGCGAAGGGGCTTGAGTAATTCAGTGAAGCTATGAGCCATGCCATGTATGATCACCCAAGAGTTCATTACAATAAATCAAAACCACTGATGTTTGCTAATTAAATCTGAAACATGCACTATTCAAATGTAAGTGAAAATATTGATCACTCAGCCATGTCCAACTCTTTGTAACCCCCTGGGCTGTACCACACTAGGCTCTTCTGTCCATGGAATTCTCCATGCAAGAATATTGGAGTGGGTGGCCATTCCCTTCTCCAGAGGATCTTCTCCACCCTGGGATTGAATCAGGGTCTCTTGCGTTGCAAGCAAATTCTTTACTATCTGAGCCATCTGGAAAGCCTATTCAAATGTAAAGCAACCTGTAAATACAAATCCAAGATTGGGTTCATCATCACTGGGAACCTCTTGGATGCAATTTCAAGTTAATATTTATAGATATCAGTTGATGAAGCAGAGTTTTATACCACTATGCATATTAGCTCATCCAATATTGTGACTATTACAACTACTTCATATTTTATTTATATTTGAGAAAGATGAAACTAAGAGAACTTAAGTTGTTTGTTCAGAATCAAATAACATCTGAGTTGTGAAGCTGAGAAGGAAATGTCAACCCACTCCAGTATTCTTGCCTGGAAAACCCCATGGATGGAGAAGCCTGGTAGGCTACAGTCCATGGGGTCGCAAAGAGTCGGACATGACTGAGCAACTTCACTTTTCACTTTTGTAGAGCTGAGATTCACACTTGAAAAGCTTGATTCTATGATCTGAACTTACAAAACACTGCACTATATTACTTCTATACACTTATCATTCACAAGTAAATTATGTTTCAAAGCATATATATTACTAAATAATTCTGTAATCTCAGATCTAGTGTAATATTTCACAACAGGAAGGGATAGATATCTTCTTCCTTTTTTATCATATCATGATAGTTTTTTTAATTCAAAACCATGTGGATTTTCATTCTTAATCCCTTGACAGTGGGAAGTGTATATATATATATACATACATATATATATATATGTATATATATATATATGTACATATATATATGAATGTGAATGAATGTGAAGTTGCTCAGTTGTGTCTGACTCTTTGTGACCCCATGAACTATAGCCTACCAGGCTCCTCTGTCCATGGGATTCTCCAGGCAAGAATACTGGAGTGGGTTGCCATATGTTATCTATATATTAATTATTTAATTAATATATCAATTATATAATGAATATTATATATAATTATATAAATATACAAAGAATTACATTAATTAATATATACAGACACACACACATGTAAGGGTAGAAGTACTCTAATAAGGGGTTGTGGTTGTTGATTTCACTATATTTTAATACTCAGAATCTATGCACAATTATATCACATTCTTCACTATCATCGATTTTAATATTACCCCTTTTAAATAAGGGGTAATTGTATTTGCTATTAAGCTTATATTTTACCTCAAGGTACTTTCCTTTTCCCAAAGAAAGGCAATGCCAAAGAATACTCAAACACTGCACAATTGCACTCATCTCACACGCCAGTAAAGTAATGCTCAAAATTCTCCAAGCCAGGCTTCAACAGTACATGAACCGTGAACTTCCAGATGTTCAAGCTGGATTTAGAAAAGGCAGAGGAACCAGAGACCAAATTGCCAGCATCCACTGGATCATAGAAAAAGCAAGTGAGTTCCAGAAAAACATCTATTTTGGCTTTATTGACAATGCCAAAGCCTTTGACCACAATAAACTCTGGGAAATTCTTAAAGAGATGGGAATAACAGACCACCTGACCTGCCTCTTGAGAAATCTGTATGCAGGTCAGGAAGCAACAGTTAGAACTGGACATGGAACAGCAGACTGGTTCCAAATAAGGAAAGGAGTACGTCAGGCTGTATATTTGTCATCCTGCTTATTTAACTTACATACAGAGTACATCATGAGAAATGCTGGACTGGATGAAGCATAAGCTGGAATCAAGATTGCCAGGAGAAATATCAATAACCTCATATATGCACTTGACACCACCCCTATGGCAGAAAGCAAAGATGAACTAAAGAGCCACTTGATGAAAGTGAAAGAGGAGAGTGAAAAAAATTGACTTAAAACTCAAATTCAGGAAACTAAGATCATGGCATCTGGTCCAATCATTTCATGGCAAACAGATGGAGAAACAGTGGAAACAGTGACAGACTTTGTTTTTGGGGGGTTCCAAAATCACTGCAGATGGCGACCACAGCCATTTAATTAAAAGACACTCCTTGGAAGAAAAGTTGTGACCAACCTAGACAGCATATTAAAAAGCAGAGACATTACTTTGCCAACAAAGTTCTGTCTAATCAAAGCTATGGTTTTTCCTGTAGTCATGTGTGGTGTGAGAGTTGGACTATAAAGAAAGCTGAGCACCGAAGAATTGATGCTTTTGAACTGTGGTGTTGGAGAAGACTCTTGAGAGTCCCTTGGACTGCAAGGAAATCCAACCAGTCCATCCTAAAGGAGATCAGTCCTGGGTGTTCTTTGGAAGGACTGATACTGAAGCTGAAACTCAATACTTTGGCCACCTGATGCGAAGAACTGACTCATTTGAAAAGACCCGGATGCTGGAAAATATTGAAGGTGGGAGGAGAAGGGGATGACAGAGAAGGGGATGGTTGGATGGCATCACCGATTCAATAGACATGCATTTGAGTAGACTCTGGGAGTTGGTGATGGACAGGGAGGACTGGCATGCTGCAGTCCATGCAGTCACAAAGAGTCGGACACGACTGAGTGACTGAACTGAACTGAACTGACTTTCCTTTTCAGAGAGGATTTAAAGATCAAAACTTCAATGTATTGTGATGTGTTTATGTAGTGAATAAGCAGTTGCCATTTTGGATTTGTGGGTCCTAACTGAAAATCAGATGCAGATGACACCACCCTTATGGCAGAAAATGAAGAGGAACCAAAAAGCCTCTTGATGAAAGTGAAAGAGAAGAGTGAAAAAGTTAGCTTAAAGCTCAACATTCAGAAAACCAAAATCATGTCATCTGGTCCCATCACTTCATGGGAAATAGATGGGGAAACAGTGGAAACAGTGTCAGACTTTATTTTGGGGGGGGGCCCCAAAATCACTGCTGATGGTGATTGCAGCCATGAAATTAAAAGACACTTACTCCTTGGAAGGAAAGTTAGGACCAACCTAGATAGCATATTAAAAAGCAGAGACATTACTTTGCCAACAAAGGTTCGTCTAGTCAAAGCTATGGTTTTTCCAGTGGTCATGTATGGATATGAGAATTGGACTGTGAAGAAAGCTGAGCACTGAAAAATTGATGCTTTTGAATTGTGGTGTTAGAGAAGACTCTTGAGAGTCCCTTGGACTGCAAGGAGATCCAACCAGTCCATCCTAAAGCAGATCAGTCCTGGATGTTCACTGGAAGGACTGATGTTGAAGCTGAAACTCCAATACTTTGGCCGCCTCATGCGAAGAGTTGACCCCTTGGAAAAGACCCAGATGCTGGGAGGGATTGGGGGCAGGAGGAGAAGGGGATGACAGAGGATGAGATGGCTGGATGGCATCACTGACCTGATGGACATGAGTTTGAGTAAACTCCGGCAGTTTGTGATGGGCAGGGAGGACTGGCGTCCTGCGGTTCATGGGGTCACAAAGAGTCGGACACGACTGAGCGACTGAACTGAACTGAACTCAAAATCATATTATAGTATTAGCCACTGACTGTGTAAATTCACAAAATTGTCCTTAGATAGCAAAAATTTGTTTTTGAGTTGAGCAACCTCAGGGGATGGTGAAAGAAAAGGAAGCCTTGCATGCTGCAGTCCATAGGGTTGCAAAGAGTCAGACACATCTGAATAACTGAACAACAACATCCTAAAACATTTTAGAAATTTGAAACAAATATCTGCCTCTTACTGTACCTTATAGGAGTTCAACCGAGTCATGTCCGACTCTTTATGACCCCATTGACTGTAGCCTGCCCAGCTTTTCTGTCCATGGAATTCTCTAGGCCAGGATCCTGGAGCAGGTAAGCATTCTCTTCTCCAGGGATCTTTCCAACCCAGGGATCAAAACCAGGTCTCCTGCATTGCAGGTGGATTCTTTACCTTCTGAGTCACCAGGGAACCCTTTAGAAGAATGCTTTATGTTTACACATTATCTCTGAAAGAACTAATCATGGCCACATTGTGACCAAGTGACCATTGTGAAAAATGTGACTATAAGCCAAAACAGTCAATGGATAACCCTGAAAAAGAGCCTCTAGACAAACTAACAACTGCGTAGTATGAATTGAAGAGTAGAAGTGTACATTTAGGCTTGTGCTTATCTGCAGAAATCTAATCTACTTTCTAGCCTCATTTGACACTTAAGAAAGATAATGTGTGAAAGATAATGTGGGTATATAATTTCATTTATGAATTATATACCAGGATAAAAATAGTTGCAAAATAAATTAATTATACTCCAATAACAATTAACTAGAAAAAAGAAGTTACAAGGGCATTAACCCCAAACAAGGAAGATAAGACAACAAATATGAACCTATCGTAATCAAGAATATTTCTCTGGAGGCAGAGTTCTAGCTTAGACAGTAGTTGCTTGCAGAATTTTTAAGAGAAAAGAAATAATCCTCAGATATCTTCAGTACAGTTAGATAATTGCAGCTGTCTGGCAGGAGGAGTAGGCGGCTTTCCTCAAGGAAAACTTGGCAGTTAACTCTGCATTGGTAAGTAATAAAGTAAGGACAGCTCAACTCGAATAGGCAGATTGACGATAGCTTTGTGCAGATAAACTGACAGAATGAAGTTTGTCATCCTTTTTTCAAGTTGGAACTCCGAGTGTCACAGAAATGAGTGATAGAATTTTATTTTTCTTTGGGAATAAATTACATTTTATATTGCAATAGATTTATAGATATATTTTTGAATAAATGAATAAATGTCCTTCCACTTCCTATCTCCCAAATCTAATCAATTGCCAAGTTCCACAAAGTGTATTTGCATAATGTCACCTACCTGCCTCCCACCCCAACACCAGAATATATTCCGTTTTGTCTGCCAATGTCCTTTGTAAGCATCCATTATACATTTCTGCATGGCCTCTGTGCTAATTTTCCTCGTAAATTCTTTATCCTTCACATTCCTCTCAGAGTTATCTTCTAAATACAGTCGATCTTCCATATCCATGGACTCCATAACTGTGGATTAAACTAAAGATCAAAAATATTAAAGAATACATTTAGAAAGTTCCAAAAAACAAAACTTGATTTTGTTGTGTACTGGTAGTGATTTACATAGCATTTACACTATTTACAACTATTTACATAGAATTTATATTGTATTAGATATTATAAGTAATCTGGAGATGATTTAAAATACAGGAGATGTTATGCCATTTTTTTTATAAAGTACTTGAGCATTTGCAGATTTTGGTATCCATGGGGGTTCCGAGAACAAGTTCCCTGTGGATACCTAGGGTGTGATTTAGATCATATTATCATTATCATTAAACTCTATACTGGCTCCTCATTACCTTTATTTATCTTTTCAGTTTGCTATCATGTTATACCCTGGTTAACATCACAAGCTAAACAGCCCCTCTTAAAGTTCCCTGAATGTACCAATACACTATTAGGGAAAAACATACACACACATATGGTTACTGTGGTTGTTGTTCAGTCACTGTTGTGTCTGACTTTTTGTGACCTCATGAGTGCACCATGCCAGGCTCTCCTGGAATTTAGTCAAATTCACCTCTTTTGAGTTGGTGATGCCGTCCAACTATCTCATCCTCTGCCTCCCCCTTCTCCTTTTGCCATCAATCTTTCCCATCATCAGGGTCCTTTTCAATGAGTCAGCTCTTCACATCAGGTGGCCAAAGTATTGGGGTTTCAGCTTCAGCACCAGTCCTACCAATGAATATTCGAAGTTGATTTCCTTTAGGTTTGACTGGTTTGAGCTCCCTTCAGTCCAAGGGACTTTCAAGAGTCTTCTCCAACACCATAGTTAGAAAGCATCAATTCTTCAGTGGTGAGTCTTCTTTGTGGTCCAAATCTCACATCCATATACGACTACTGGAAAAACCATAGCTTTGACTTTAAGGACCTTTGGTGGCAAATGATGTTTCTACTTTTTAATATGCTATTTAGTTTTATCTTAGCTTTCCTTCCAAGAGGCAAGCATCTTTTAATTTCATGGCTGCAGTCACCATCTGCAGTGATTTGGGAGCTCAAGAAATAAAAAAATCTGTCACTGCTTCCATGGTTTCCCCTTCTAGTTGACATGAATTGATGGAGCTGGATACCATGATCTTAGTGTTTTGAATGTTGATATTTAAGCCAGTTTTTTTCAGTCTCCTCTTTCACCTTCATCAAGAGGCTCTTTAGTTCCTCTTTGCTTTCTGCCATTAGAGTTGGTATCGTCTGCACATCTGAGGTTGTTGATATTTCTCCCAACAATCTTGATTCCAGCTTGTGCTTCATCCAGTCCAGCATTTTGCATGGGGTACTCTGCATGTAAGTTAGATAAGCAGGGTGACAATATACAGCCTTGACGTACTCCTTTCCCAACATGGACCCAGTCTGTTGTTCCATGTCCAGTTCTAACTGTTGCTTCTTGACCTGAATACAGGTTTCTCAGGAGACAGGAAAGTTGTTCTGGTATTCCCATCTCTTTATGAATGTTCCACAGTATTTTTTGTGATCCACACAGTCAAGCCTTTAGTATAGTCAATGAAGCAGATGTTCTTCTGGATGACCCTTGCTTTTTCTACGATCCAGCCAGTGTTGGCAATTTGATCACTGGCTCCTTGGCCTTTTCTAAACCCAGTTTGTACATCTAGAATTTCTTGGTTCACAAACTTCTGGAGTCTAGATGGAAGAATTTTGAGCATTACCTTGATGAAATGTGAAACGAGTGCAATTGTGTGGTAGTTTAAACATTCTTCGGCATTGCCTTTTTTTGGGATTGGAATGAAAACTGACCTTTTCCAGTCCTGAGGCCACTGTTGCATTTCTCAAATTTGTTGATATATTGAGTGAAGAACAGCATCATCTTTTAGGATTTGAAATAACTCAGCTGGAATTCCATCACCTCGTTATCTCATATCTCAAATGCCACTTCTTCAATGTCGGTGTGGTCAATTCTCCCAGGCAAAACAGATCAGGCTTACCTTTGAATATCTGTAGTTTTACTCTGCCATTTGTTAGCATCAGCATCTTGTCAAAATCCCTATTGACTAAATATACTGTTTTATGCTGCTGCTGCTGCTGCTAAGTCACTTCAGTCGTGCCTGACTCTGCGACCCCATAGACAGAGCCCACCAGGCTCCCCCATCCCTGGGATTCTCCAGGCAAGAACACTGGAGTGAGTTGCCATTTCCCTCTCCAATGCATGAAAGTGAAAAGTGAAAGTGAAGTCACTTAGTCATGTCTGACTCTTTGCCACCCCATGGACTGCAGCCCACCAGGCTCCTCCGTCCATGGGATTTTCCAGGCAAGAGTCCTGGAGTGGGGTGCCACTGCCTTCTCCGTACTGTTTTCTACCAAGCACTATCTGGTGTTTCTTGGGCCCTTCACAGTTGATACACAATGCCTTGTTTAGAATAGAACAGCTATAAAAGTTCTTTTTTTTTTTTTATTTGTTTATAAACTGATGTAACTAAAATGGCCTCACATTACTTATGTACCTGAATGAAGACAGAATATAGTTTCTTTCTTTTTTTTTTTTTCTTTTGCTGTGTCCTCTAAGAAGCATAGTGACTGGCTTATTATGAACAGTATGTAACTATTTATTTAGTGAATGAATAACAATAGAGGTTTCTAGGCTTGATGAGAGCATTCTGACTCAAGTGATAGGAAATCAGAAACACTGATCTGTCATCTCCTATAGGATAGAGAAAACCAAGGAATCATTTGCTATTGATATCTGATAAAAATGAATTTTCAGAATTAATAAATACTATATTTGTTCAAAAGGTATATCCCAAAATACATTGTGTATACATTGTATTCATTTTAACTATTTTTGTTTTATAATTTTGATAAGTGACATTTTAAAGGCATTTGCACTATGATTTTTCACAAAATGTTTTTAATACTGCCTCTATCTCAACATATCTAACAATGAAAACAATTCTTTTTTATTTTTATTTTAATTTCCTAGATAAAACATACCTGTATAACTGGCTGGGTGTAATGCAAGGAAGGGACAAAGATGAAATGGACACATGCTCCTTATTTGGCCATAATATCACTCCTCAGCTTGTCAAAAAGTCACTTGTTCCTGGCACAGCTTATTCCAGGTAAGTGCATTTGTCTCATCAAACCTTGATCATCATTTCTTCTTTGCTTTAAATTCATTTTTATTTTGTGTGTTGTAAGTTGAGTTTGTTTGTTTTCTTTGGCACTTGTAAGTCTGTGTGAATGGTTTCTTAAGTATGTGTGCTGAGAAATTTCAGAGATCAAGTATTATTCTTGAGTATAGAGCACTTTGTTAATTCCCTAGAGAAACTGAGAAGATTCACAAAAATCCACTGTTACTGAAATGCGTTAAAAATTATTAACTGAGTTAGAGTAGTGGAAGAACAATTATAGTTGGGAACAAAGTACTTGTGTGGGTGACACAGAAAGAATAGCAAAGTCACTATGCATGTTAGTACCATAGGAAAGAAATATCAGAAAAAGGAAAACATACCTGAAATTCCTTTGGAGTAGTGATATGCTAATTCACAGGCTGAACAATGGCAGAATAAAAATGCAACTTGCTGTGTGTTGCTGCTGTGGTTACTGCTGTTTTTCACAGTGTTAGAAATCTTGTTCCTTGATACCATAATTTCATTAATGGTTCTGTAGAAAACTCTTCTTATGCTCTTTTATAGGAACTTGATTAAATTCCATGTTAAGGTAGAGGAAAATAGAAAAATGTATTGACACACTATAATCAGAATGTAATTTCAATGTTCCTCGTAGTTAAAAATATGGGAAAATGATAGTTAACTTGGATATATTTTAAGACATCATCATAATTTAGCCAAGTTATCTATAAAATAATGACATTTGGTGTTTTATTAAACCAAAATGTGAAGCCTGAGTTTTATTTTATTTTTTCTAATTGTTTTAATATTCATAACTATATGTAACTTATCATGCATATCCACATAGAACTCAGAATTTTCAAATATTTATAATCTTGGAATTTGAATTTTTCCCCTGGTGGGTTAAAATTGACATTTTTATTTAGAAGATAAGGAGTTAGGAACAAAAAGTGTATTTAGATCTGTTAAAAATATTTCCAGAGGGTGGAAGTATATAGCAAATTTTAAGTCTGTTGTAGCAAAGCCCATTTAACTGCTTTGTGCTCCATTAGGTTGACACTCTGAAATTACTACTAAACCACTAAAGTTTTTAATTTTAACCTGTCCATTCTATTCTCTTGCCACTGTTTTGTTGAGAACTGACTAAAATTAATGAATGAATCCAATATCAAAAAATGACAAAGATCAAACACAAAGAACAAATACTAAAAGCAGCAAGGGAGAAACGACAATATGAAAAAATGTTAAACATTTTTAAGTGTATGAAAAATGCAAATATAAATACAAAATAGTTTGTTGTATTTCAAAGTATCAGGATTAAAAAGATTATATGAAAGTGTTTTGTAAGCTGTGACTATAGTTTTAGGTATAGTTTCAATGCAATTGTCATCAGCTAATAACTTCTCCAGGTCAACAAATTAAACCCATAATATAGATTTTGACCAGGTAATCAAATCTCAAAATGGTCTAGTGTGGTGTTAGTCATCTTTATTAATCTAGTTATGTAGATTATTTCTACATATCTAGATTGTGTGCACAAAGTATATGGTAATTAAGGGGTGTAAGACTTATCTGTGAAACATAAAGTTACCTTTTGTCAAGAAAATATATAAATTCAGAGAAGACATATCAACTTGAACACAATTCCAAAATTTATCAAAACTTACTATCTTACATGAAAGCATTTCAAGACTAAAGAGAGCTTTAAATGCATGAGTTTATTTAATACAGTCTATAGGTCAGGTACATAGATGATCAATTGGCTAGCAGTTAGCAAAAATATGTTATACAGATTAGAAACTCAGGGCCTATTTTGAGACAATGCCTTGAAAAGAAGCAAGGATACCCCCAAAATTGGGATTTATAAACCTAAATGTCTTTCCTGTTCAGGACCAGAGAGTTCAAAAATTATTTCAAAGCGATTTACCTGTCAAAAGAAATATGCTGTTAGCTTTGCAAAAGGAACACCCAGAGTGGATTTTCTTAACTGTCTCCATCCAGGAGCATTGGTTTCAGGCTAAGATTAGAAAACCTACTGAAAGCAGTCATCTCAGAACCTCTCCTCCTTTACATTAAAGTGAAGTGAGATCTCACATGAAGTGAGATCCTGATTCCTCCTGTTGCTGTTCCAGCTTTATTATGTTCAGTAGAGGCCCTTGACCTGAACTGAGTTTAACATAGCTCAGAAGATCAAAGACAGAAGATTGAATACTAGTGACTTTTTCAAAACACAGTTTCTCATTCAGCCCATTTGCTTCCAATCTTTCCGTTAAGGAAGAATATCCTCCTTCATAAGAAATTAATTTCAAAAGTCAGATAAGTAAAACAACAACAAAAAAAAAGTGTACCATGTTTCTAAAAAACTAAGGAGGAGTATATGGTCTTTAGAACATAACTTGGTGAGTTGTGAGCACAGCGTCTACCAGAACAAGATCCCTCAGGGTACAAAAATGCCTTAATTAAAAAGCAATGAAGACAGCTATCGTAATGAAGATTATTTCATTGCCACATTAATAAAGAGGTTTTCAGTCACTCTGTGATGAGGTTTTGTTGCTGTTTAGTTGATAAGTTGCATTCAACTCTTTGTGACTCCATGGATTGTAGTCTACCAAGCTCCGCTGTCCATGGGATTTCCCAAGCAAGAATACAGCACTGGGTTACCATTTCCTTCTCCAGAGAATCTTCCTGGCCCAGGGATCAAACCTGCACCTCTTGCATTGGCAGGCAGATTCTTTACTGCTGAGCCACCAGGGAAGTCCTATGATGTGGTTACTAGGTGTGATTCAATATTAAAATAATGCTTGAATTGATGGATTACCCAACTCAGGGTTGTTGGTTTTTTTCCCTATTTTTTCCCCTATATATTTTTAAAACTGCTGTTATGTTTTAAAATATTGTCTGTGACGTGGTTGGTAGATCAGAAATGACTGGAAATTACATGTCCATTTGAAATGAAAAAAAATACTCTTGTTGGTGAAATTTTAACCCATTTTAAAAGAAAAGGAATAATTAAGAGATGGATCCTAGAAATGATTGACCCTCTCCCATTTGAGTTGTTGCCTTTGGTGCATACAGAGCCCATTAAAGGCTCTGTAATAAAACCAGTTAGATGTTCATCTTGTCAATTTTCCTCATCTCTTATTCACATATAAAAAACTCTTAAACCAACTGTGATTATCTCTTGAGGCATGCTTACCTGGGCTAGGCCAGATGTTTATTTAATCTCTGCTACAAAGAACCCTGACAGTTACTCATCTTCCATCTTAAATATCTACCTCTGATTGCAACGGATGTCGGAAAGACAATAAGAGACAAATGTTAAATGATATGTTTTAAAAGTATACATTTCATATATAGGGGCTGAATTGAAGATCAGAAGGACATCAATGATGAAAATGGTGAATTCTAAGTATATACTGTAAGAATTTAAATGGAGATATGTGAGGATGGGGACGCACACAGGGTTGCATTTCTCTTTGAATAAATCTGACAGCCCACTTTAGAGTTAAATGTGATTTATTTTTCCCTCTCTCTCTCTAAATGTGCAGCAGTGCTGTCCTTCATTAAAGATGCAGGTGCTGACAGGGTTATTTCCTTTGACCGGCCTCATGTCAACAAGCCTTGAGTGTGAAATTGTCTGAAATGATTTACTGCTTACCCTCCCCACCCATCCACCCATCCCCAGCCACCAGCACTTCAGTTCCTTGATGCTTTAGTCAAAGGATGGTAATTTCAAGGATCTAAGTGTTATCTGGGCTTGAATCATCCATGGATAAATTATAAATGCTAATGAAATAATTCTTTACACAAAATTCTAGAAATAATAGGAAGTATGTACATACAACTCCAAAACAGCTCTAAGTTTTGTGATTAGTTTTAATTGTTAAATGCCCAGTAGATTTTGAATAGATTTGAGGAATTATTTCAGATTTAAAAAATCTTCCATATAATGCAAAAAAAAAAAAAAAAAATGAAAGTAAGTTTCTGAAATTAAAATATGATAGAATCTTTCAACATTTTTTATTTGACTAATTTATTTAACTGAGAATGTTTCATCTATGCATTCCACAAAGGGTTTAATCCAAAAAAAATTTTTTTCAAAAGTTGTTAGTTTCTATAGCACAGTAGCCATGGGAAATTGATAAGAAATATGCATCTTATTTGGCGACTATAGCCTTGCTTGTTCTTAGGCAGTTTTTTTTTTTTTTTTTTAAGTTGCACTGACTATTCAGAAATGTATCAATTAATTTTAAAATTTACAAAGGTGCTTGTCTCTTCTATTACAATAAAATATTTAGACTTAAAATTACTTTAAAATGTTATTTAACTCTTCCAATTATTGATAGAATCTTTACTGTTAAAAACATGGTTTGATTATAAATGCTACTCAATAAATCTGTATGACCAGAGAAGTGTTTCTCAATATGTTTTCCATATAATTTTTTTCAGACACACTTTGAATGTTTATTAAAACTAAAGTTGCCAATGGCCCATGATAGAATCACTGAAGCAGAGAGCCTGGTTTTGACCCAAGGAACTAGAAGTTTTACAAATACCCTTTTTTAATGTAGTACACAGAACATTTAAGAACTATAGCTTATGACAAAGTTTAGGTTGACATAATAGTTAAACAGGTTCAAAACTACTTATTATCTGAGGAAAGATTGCCTGTATAAAGAGATGAAAATATTTTGAAGATATTTATTTTATATATATTGCAAGGAATTGAGGGAACAGATTTAAGGCTAATGCTGTTTATTTTGCATTGTTTTTACTTACATTTCTTGCTATTTTGTCTTATAGTATTATTTATAGTTTGAGAGATATACTTTTGAGGCAATAGCTCAAGAAAATAGCAACTGAGGAACTCAATCATGAAAATTAACTTGTATAATTAAAAATGTCTTTACAGGATTCTAACTTGGTTTTGCCTAATAGGTAAAAGGTTTGCTAAACTTTGTCCCAGTCTTAATAAAGCATTGTCTCAGACATTTAGTGGCTGGGAATTTATATCCAAATTAGAATAATGCAAACTTTCTGAAAAAAGAAGGGGCTAAGAATCAAAGTTGCATTATGACTAATGAGAGCCATAGGTACTTCTGCCTTTGTGAAGTTTTTGCATGAAAGAGTATAAAACATTATTTATTAAAATTGTGTTGGCATCAACATGAATATAATCTTTGACTGTAAATGTTTATTTCTCTTCTTTTGATTTTCAAATGAATGAAATATTTTCATGAGCCCCAGCTGAATTGTTAGCTAACACTATGTCACTGTGTTTAGTGGGTAAGTCAGTTCTGTTAAGGACTGTGAAAAGACAAAGTATGAATTTATGACTTATGCATGAATATGATATCTAAAACCAATAGTAACTACAAATTAAATAGAATGAAAACTCAATTTTACACATTTCTATAAGCATTATAGAAAACTGGAAGAAAATCATTAAATAAAAGAAAGCAGATACTTTTTGTATACTGCTTTTCAAATTTTGTTTAAAAATAATAAAAGAACCCACCCATAAAGAGAAAGGGTGAATGGAAAGAAGAAAAGGAAAGGAGGAAAGATGGGGAAAGAAAGAAGAGAAGAAAGATGACTCAGGAAACATCAAGAGTATCCAAAGTTCATAGCAGAGGAGAGGTGACTTTTGGCTCAGAAGAGCTGTTATTTGAGCCATGTCTTTGCCGTGTATTAGTTATGTTGCTTTGTCCAATTACTTCATCTCTCCTTATGTCAGTTTACCCCTCAGAAAGAATGTCAGAATTATCCCATGTCATTTTTATTCTGAATTATAGGTAAAATGATCAAATAATTTGGATGTTATTATAAGGGGTTGCTCTTACTAATATTGATGATAATCTCATTATTGTCTAAAATCAAACGTCATTGGCCTAGTCTGAACTGTTTGGTTATAGTAGGACAGTAGCTAATTACAAGTGTCATTGAGGGGAAATAAGACATGTCCAATAAGTAAGGAGGAGGTTATCTATAGAACAATTTGAGGAGCTCGTGGAAGACCTCAGGGAGCAGGTGAACAAGAAGAGTCCATTAATTAAGTTCCTACTATGATGTAGGTACCTGAGTTTTAGGAGTTCTTTCTGAGTGGGGAAAGAAAATTTGGGGCTCATGCCAGGAGACAGAGCCACCACAATGACTGTGAGAACTCTTATTTGGCTGTTAGAAAGAAAAAGTGTATAATAAAAGGGATGTTTGCAGATAGTCCAGAGAGTAATTTGAAATTCAAACCTTGAGGAACCTTTTATACTGAGCTAAGCAGTTTTAAATATAAACTCTGGTCAAAAGGGAGCTGATGGGAGAGTTTAAGGTGGGAAGTAGCCAAATAATAATTTTTTTTTAAACTGTAATTCAATGGAAATGTGGCCTGTTTCATTTATTTATCATCAAATTATTTCTTTTATTTTTCTTTTATTTTTATTTATTAATTCAAGACCTATTTGACTTCTAATACTGCACAGTAATTTTTAAGGTTGGAGGAGGCAATGTAAATGTAAACGGGCGTGGTATCTTCTTTCTTTTTCTTTCTCTGTAAAGGAAAAAAGTAAAAAAAAAATTGTACATCTAATTTTTTAATTATAAATTATAATTATGATAGAAGAGAGGAAAGCACTGTTGGGGGTTTTTAGAATTATTATCATAACCAAAAAAAATGTAAGCAGTGCATAAAAATTATTCATGGAATGTTTATTTATAGATGAATAAATTAACAAGAGGAAGAGTTTGCTAAAACTATGGTAGATGCCTCACTATACAGACAACAAAGATAGAAAACGGACAGGTTTGAAAATAAAATGTGTAAGGTGTAGAGTCAGAAAAACTGGGTGATGATAGAAAGTGAGGAGAACAAGGAGAGAGAGGCATCATGAATGACTCCAAGATTCATTGTTGGAAGATAGACCAATGGTGACATCATTAATGAAATTAGGCAGACAGGAGCATGCTACAAGGTGATTTTATTTTTGTGTATTTATTGATTGATGACTTACAATATACAGTTGTTTTACAAGATCAAATAGAAAAGGTATTCAGATATACTTCCATTTGCTTTTTAGAACCAATATTTGCTTTATGTTTTTTGCTGAACTTCAATTGAATGACTTTATAATGTTATTTAAAGTCACTATTCATAAATATACTCATTTATATATGCATATATGTACATTACTTACCACTATCTTTTGTATGGATATTAATACCATTCAAACTTTTTTGGACAATTAAACATTAGTGTTCATAAGATCAATAATACAATCAAACTATGGAATAAATCATTGTTAAGATGTCTAGTATATATGGTTTATTCTCTTAGTGTAATTGTGTCTCTCAGGTTTTTTCCTCACTTCACTGACACAAGCACATTTAAAATATCCCCTGATTCCATGTCATTTGGCTTCATGATGTGACCTTTGTTTACTTGCTTATATATGTGTGTTTGTGGGTGTTAAATAGGATTGGAAATCATATTTCTATGGGAAGTAGCAGTGTCAAGTCTAAAGAGAAGAAATACTTAAAAAAGTAAAATGCGTTCCTTATTTTCAAGAGACTGTCACTCAACTAAAGATGAGATCTGGAGAGAATTTGTCAGCTGTACTCCGTCCCAGCTCTTCATTAGCCTTGGTCTACTAGTGGAAGGCTTCCCCTAATTGTTTAAGTAGATGGAAGCAAACTAACGGACCTCATTAGCTGTGGGTCACTCAATGAAGAAGCTCATCTTTGTAATCTGGCTGTAGAGCCCAGGACCATTCTGCTTGCTGATATGGCCTTTGTGATGAACCGGGCTTGAAAAACCCCATGTGTCACACGCTTCGCCTAATTAAGCCATCAGAATGCATTGCAGTGGAGTGTCTCATATGGACTGGCCTAAGTAATTTTGCTCCTCCATTGCTTGGTTAATAGAAAGAGGCGCTGTTCTAGATTATGACTGATAGAGGCTATATCATACAGCTGCTGTGATTGTGCCTGAGGGTAGAAAAAGCCTGTCGTAAAAAATTCTCTATTTTTCAGAGACACTCTCTTTACTTCATTCAGCTGTTTTCCCCAGATTGCCTAGTAAGCATTCATTTATTCTTTACTTGCAGCTTTTCTCTGTTCATACACCTGTTTCCTTTGTTGTAGAAACAGACTCAGCCTCTGCTTTATTTTCACATGGGGCTATTGCTTGGAAAATGATTTTTTTTTATTGATTCAATAATTAGTAAATAAAATGGGTATCCCAGACTACTAAAAAGAACATATAGAGAAATCAACATAAAAAGTTGCATGTGGGCCTTGAAAGTATAAAAACTGACATTCTTCCTAAAAAAATAATCCACAGGGCAAATTTTGAGAAGACATGACATTTAATGATATGACACAGCTATATGTATATATATATATATATATATATATATACATACCTATGAAATAATTGTCATAACACATATATGTATGAATGAGTGTATATATATAAAATACTTACACTGAAGTACAAATGCACATATAAAATAGTATTTGTGTTTATTATTCTAAATTATTCATATAGACTTTATATACATAAAGGCTGCTATAAAAGTTAAAAATTATTATCTATCCTCTTAGAAGATAAAATTTATCATAACATGACATTTTTTACATCTATGTTAATAGTCATTCTGTAAATTAATGTTTTACTCTTATAGATTCACAGCTTGACATGCAATTCAATCAAAATCATAAGCATGGTATAACTACTACCGTAAGCATGGTATAAGTAATAAGCTGTGGGTAGTGGTCCCACATCCTATGTTGTTGTTCTTCTTCATGATGTCATTATTCACTTTGTCCCTGGGTCAGAGATTTTTCTTATAACATTGTGACACTAATCACTTCTTGACTCTTCTATTGGACCTACTTTTTCTTTTCCTGGATTTTTGTTTTCTAATATGGGAAAACTGTGGTTTTTAGGTAGTTTCAGAAGAGGAAGTGTTATTTATCTTTAACAGTTTATAGCTTATTTCATGTTCTTTAAATAATCTGAATTTTTCCAAATGTAACTTGACAGTAGTATCTCTATTATATATCTTTAAGGAAAAAAATGTACCACCAATTAAGCTATGACACAATGTTTTAAGGATATTTCTGTATGATGCATTATTCAGATCAACCTCTTAATACTTTCAAGTTTCATTCATCCTTTCTGAAGGAATAGAGAGTTTCTCATGCATTTAGTTAGGTGGTGACAAACCATCCTTTTGAAATATCTCAGGAAGCAGACACTTTTTGCTACCTAAGTGTTCCTTCTTTTATTAAGTAGCTTGATTTTTGTTTCACAAAAAATATAGTTATTTGGCCATTTCTCTAACAATAAATACTTTCTCAGCAGTGTTAAATCTATGCCCAAATTTTTGTTTGTAAGCTTCAAATGACAATAGCATTGACTGACAATGTTCAATTATAGAGGAATTGGGGAAGACATTTTAAATTATAATTAAACTCAACATGTACATCTCCATAATGAATGTAACTTAACTGAAATGACTACAATGTGAACAGTTCTGAGCAAAGAATAGCGTGACAGTCAATGTCAATCATATCAAAATCACTGTCTGGCTCATAGCTACTCTAAAATGCCATCAACTGTAAAAATTTAGAATCAAAATACTAAAAAATGACTTCATATTGATGAAATATGATATATGAAGGGAAATTGAGCCTGATGTAGCCCACATGTTCCTCTAAGCTATTTCATGTAAAGGTACAAATACTTACTGGCAACCAGATATTTGTAATAGAGCCTTATTTTAAAGCCACAAACTTGGCAAAATAGTATAATAAGAATACAAACATGATTAAAATTTATCCATTCAGAGCCTCATGGTATTTTTTCTTCCAGAAGTAGTGTCTTTCTCAGGTTTAGAAATCTATTAATCAGAAAACTAAGCCTATTCACTTGCAGTCCTACTACCATAATGAGAGTTGACATTTCTAAACACTCTGCACACTGTTGAAATTAATGTTATATGTCTTTATTAGCATAACTGTGTATTTTTTTCACTGAAGTTCTTAGGTAGAAAAAAATAGTAGATACTGTACTGTTTATCCACAAATTGGTGAGATAATATCAATTCAATGATATCTATTCTAAATCTGAATCTTTTAATAATAATTATATCAATTCAATATAAGAATGGCCTTATAAAGCTTTGTTTTCAAAAGTATACTAAAAATACATTTAGAGGAATAGTTGCTAAGTGTTAAATAGTGGATATATAATCAATGATCAACTAATACTGATAAGAAGTTAGTGTTACTCCTTAGTCAACGTTCTAGTCAATCAATTACATTATTTCACTTGCAAATGGTGTAAAGCTTGTTTCATTGAATCCTATTTTTAGCATCACCACCAAATAATTTTTTTGTTAAAACTAAGGTTCAGTTCAGTTCAGTCGTTCAGTCGTGTCCGACTCTTTGCGACCCCATGAATCGCAGCACACCAGGCCTCCCTGTCCATCACCAACTCCCGGCTTTGTAGAAAAATGAATGTCAGTGTTGCTCCATTTCCTTCTCAGCATTTGTGTCATCTGTGTTCTGGATTTTGGCCATTCTAATAGATGTGTAATGCTATCTGATTTTTGCCTTAATTTGCTGTTCTCTAATTATATCTGATGTTGGTCATGTTTTCATATGTCTATTTGCTATATGTATTTCTTCTTCAGTGAGGTGTCTGTTTAGAACTTTTGTCCATTTTTTAATCAGGTTGTTTGTTTTCTTATTGTTGACTTTTAAGAGTGCTTTGTATATTTTGGATAACAGTCTTTTATCAGTTCTATCTTTTACAAATATTTTCTCTCAGTATGTGACTTATCTATTTATTCTCCTAGCACTGTCCTTTGCGGAGTCAAAGTTTTTAATTTTAATTAAGTCCAGCGTATAATTTTTTTCCTTCATGGATCATGCTTTTCATGTTGTTTCTAAAAATGCTTTGTCAAATCCAAAATCACATAGGATTTCCCATAAGAACTTTTAAATTTGTGACATTACCACATATAACAAAGAGTTTATTTTGACTTTATAGAATAGCAGTTCCCTTGTAATGTTTTCCCTGTAAAGAAACAATGTTGGAGAGAATATCATCTGTAGCACTGACAGATGAAATCAGAATCGTATGTGAAAATGGCAATATTAATGTTATTTTTGTCAAGATATAATTTATACATTAATTGGAAATAATAGTCCTAGTAATCACTAAATGACTTTATAGCATTGTAAAATATTTAATGAGGCTGAAAAAAAGGAGAAACAAAATTAAATTTGAAAAGAAAGACCAGAGAAAGTTTATGTGGAAAGGAAAAACTTGTTTAAGAAACCAGTAGTTTCGTGGAGATAGGAGAGAAAATTCAGAAGTGTTACTTGGGTAGAACAAGTTCATGTGGTTCAAATTGGTTAATGTGTTCTGGGTGCACAAGGAAGAAGTTCCACACCCTCTGGGAGTGTCTGGAAGTTGATTTTTAAGGGCTTCCCTGGTAGGTCAGATGGTAATGAATCTGCCTGCAATGCAGGAGACCTGTGTTCAATCCCTGGGTTGGGAAGATCCCCTGGAGAAGGAATTAGCAACCCATTCCAGTATCCTTGCCTGGAGAATCCCATGGACAGAGCCTGGTGGGCTACAGTCCATGGCATTGCAAAGAGTTGGACATGAGTGAGTGACTAACACATGAAATCATTACAAGGTAGATGGTTTATTCAAGTTTCAACCACAGGATTAAACTTAATCTCTCAGTTCATTTTCTATCTGTGTCATGGTGCTCTTTCAAGATGAGCTGCCTTTTTTCCTATTTCATTTTTGTAAGATTTATCAAGTATATGTAGGAATCAGTCATTTTAACAGATTGCTTTATTGTAGTAAGTAAACTAGATATTAAACAAAGCATTGGATTTAGTGTCAAGCTTATTTTGGATTCTGTATGAAATGTGTGAATTTGGAGAACATGCAGAGTGGTTTTTTGGTTCGTTTTGTTTTTTAAAGGAAATAATATTTTCCTTGTAGTGCAATTGTAAAGGTTACATAAAGACTGTGAAGTATCTAATGCAATATCTCATTTATAGAGGGTGCCCAGTGAATAGTAACTACTGTCATGTGAAAACATGTGCTGCTAGTGAGTTTTTGGAATACGAAGGGTTGCTGTTGTTATTGTTTCATCATTAAGTTGTGTCCATCTCTTTGCCACCCCATGGACTGTAGCCTGCCAGGTTCCTCTGTCCATGGGATTTCCCAGGCAAGAATACTGGAGTGGGTTACCATTTTTTTTCTCCAAGGGATCATTCTTACCCAGGGATCAAACCTGAATCTCCTGCCTTGGCAGATGAATTCTTTACCACTGAGCCACAAGGGAAGCCCTATATGAAGGGTCCAGGTGATAAAGATGAATGAAAAATTATCAGGTTATTTTGAGCCCAGATGATGATGTCAATGATTGAAACCAACAGTACTTGGTGAGTTGCTCCAGATGCATGCAGGAGTTAAAAGAGAAAACAGTGTGACCTAAAAGAGATGGATTTTAATGTGGATAATGGATGTGAGAATAATTAATTACTCTTCCAGAATAGTGGATCTTACACAGTGCCTTGAGCCCCTCTCTGAGATCCCATTAGTTTATAATGTCAGATGCAGTATTTAGTGAGCAGAAAATATTAAGCAGTATAGGGAAGTTATAATTTGCTGTGATAAACAGATGTGACACAACTTCATTACAAGAAAGGAAAGGAATGCAAATTGAACAGACTATGTACAAGTTGCCTTATAAATATAAAAGAATAAGTCATAAATATTAGACAGTCCTACACAAACAGTAATGCTTTAGGGCAAACAAGGGGAAAGTGACAATTGTGAATGCTGTATTGTGTACTGTGACATATTTTCAGACTAGAGTGGTGATTTTGTTATAATTATTAGTGGATTGTTTAATACAGTGAGTATTTTAAAGTTATAAATATGTCACCTAGATTTCTAGCTTTTGAAAGTATGCCATGAAACAACCAGAAGGGAGCTCAGAAGTTAGCATTTATTTTATCAGGTATCTTGGTGATAGGAGTTTCATAATCTTGTACTGCTGTTTAGTGAAGTATTTTACAACAAGAAAACTATACACATCTACCCTTTGTATAATTTTGCATTTCCTCATTAAGAAACACAAAAAGACATAAAATATATACTAGTTGCAAAAATATTTGAAAATTACTAGTCTAAAAAAGCTAGAGAAGCATACAATGCAACTTTGAAATATTGACTAGAATTGGACAAGGAAAAGTTTAGTCAAATACTGTCTGGTAGGAGGTAAGTTTTTAGTTTTATTATGTCTGTTTATTAATGTGTAGCTATTTGTCTTTAGTTCATGTGAATTCTGGAGAAGTTTAATTATTGAAACAAAATTTGATTCACTTTTGTGGTATATCATAATATACTTTGATTTTAATGAATGGAAAGAAACTATAATTTATCAAGAATGACATTTTTTAGCTAGATTTATTATGTGGTTAACCTGAGTGGTCTAACTGATGTAAAAGTCACAGATCCACAAAACTTAAATATTATTAATAGAAAGGAAGAAAACACAGGAAAGGAGAATCTTTGATTTATAAATACAGTCTGGTTGATTAAAGTAGATAATAAAAAGTAAGAGTAAAAATGACTACAGTAATTATTTGCTTGGTAGAATTTCAATTGACTTAATTAAATTTTTATGACCCTATTAGTAATGAAAATTAGAAAATAATACCATTTTTAATTGAATGACCACTAAAAGAGGAAGAAAAGTATAGTTTAATATGAAAGTATTAATTAATACAGCTAGCTGAAATAACTAGAGTTGTCAAATTTCAATAAATGCTGAAAAAAGTGTTTAGTGCACAATACACAAAAACAGGTAGTAACGTGGATGAATACAGTGTATCAAAATGCACAAGTCATTTGGAAAGTTAGAACCACAGTAGCCAGTTTGACTCATTCAGTTAAAATATAGAAAATGCTGTATTAACTTCATGAAACACTGACTTTAAAATGTTATTATTTTATATATTATAAATGTATCATATTACATGAAAAGCCAAGTCATGTGACAACAAAGCTTATGAGGAAGGATTCAACATAACTACTTGAACAAAAAAAAAAAAGAAAGGAAAAGGCTTATCTATTATACAATTCTTTTTTTTTTTATATACAATTCTTTTAGTATCAAAAAAAAAAGAAATTCCTGTGGACTCAGTGGAAACAAATGAACATATGTCTCAGGTTTCTCTGGATAGTCCTCATTTTTTGCTCAGTGTTCCTACATAATATAACATATATGTTATATAATATATATTCTATTACATTTATAACATTATGTGTAATATATATGTGTGTATATATACATACATATATAAATGTAATAGGGCTTCCATATTATATTTCCAGTGTAAGTTAAGTTAATCCAATGTAGCCAAATCCCATAACATATTTGGACAGTGTGTTGCTCTTTATCTGGTCTTTATATAGTAGAATTTGCTATGTGATAGGTGTTTATTCTATATTGGATTTTTGATTGATAAGATATACTTTGAAAATTATTTAATGAGGATTTAATGTAATTTTAATGAGGCAACTAAGATTATTTGGGTAGTTTGCAGAAACAAATATTTGAAATGAAAACTAAAAGCTGATTTTGATTGAATGTGTTGGTAATTTATCATTTTTCTTTAAATTATCAGTAATTTCATATTAATAATTAAATGACAAGTTTGTGACATTTTTCCAAAAGAACATTTCCATGAATAACCTCTCTTCATTGTTACACTGCTTAGACATTGGCAATTGATAATCTTATAAGCAAACTTTACTAATTAATAATAAATGTAAGACTGTAATTTATCTAGTTTACTGTGTCCTTAATTCATGAGTAACAAATAATATTTATCATCAATGGATATCACTGCTTGAGCACTCACTTTGTGCTCTCTCTGCACTGATTTCATTCAATTTTTGAAGACTCTTCATGAAAGAGAATTAATCTCTTTGTAACAACCACCAGAACCAGGATTTGAACTGCCTTGGTTTGTCTGACTCCAAAATCCATGATGATATTGTCCATCCCATGCCAGTCCATTCTGTGAGTCTCAGTATGTCCCGAAGGAGTTTCCGATCTTATTTGATACATCTAACTGAGGGTAGGATAGGACATGATCTACACAGTATGTTAGAAAGGTAAAAGATTCCCTCTTGGGCTAAATCTGTCTCTTTTCTGCTAGGGAAAGAAAAAAAACAAGATCATGTTTCATATTTTAACTGGATTTCCTTGATTTCTGTGTTTCTTGTCTAGAAACCTACTTTTGCGTTTCTAACTTTTACTCTTTTGTTTTACTACTTCTTCTTTGTTTTACTACCTCTTCTTTAGCTGGACAATGGGTATTTTAATTGAGAGTATATTATACACATGCCTTAAAATACTTTATGTTTAATTTAGGATAGCATTTTATCATTTCAGAATGCTATGTGTTCTCCCTTAGATACCATCTCATGACAACTTTAGAAAAAGCTATCAGCATAGCTTTAGCTAAAATTTTATAATCATAATAAACTTTCATTGCATAGAATTTTCCTTACCTAATCATATATTTTCTAAGTCATTTAAAAAATTCAGCCATAGCAATGTTAGTATATTTATCAAACAGCTGTGACTTAACATTTCTAGAATTATGTCACAGATATTTAGTTCAAGATTTATGATTATATGGATCAAATTAACATGTTTCATCCAATTGAACAAGGGTTGTGTTGTGAGTGCATTATAAATACACATACTGATACACAGTAAGATTTTTCATTGACTATTGCATGTTTAGTATTTTTGAAGCATCACATTATTTTAATATAACTTTTTAATGTTCAACGTATGCTATTTGACATATATTTGTATATCATTTGCTTTTTCTATCAAAAATCACTTTAAAATGAGAGTGGCACACTTTATTTCACAATTTTATTTTCATGTGAAAATGTATTTCTTTGATTCCCACCTGCCTTTTTTTTTAATCTGCTAACTTGTATTAAGCTGTTAAATCTCTGGTATCAATACAAAAGCCTCAAAAATCATGTTAAACTTGGAAAGCCTGCAAAAATACTTTCTATGATTTTTCAGAATATACAATTAATTTTGTCAGCAAGTATCATAGTGTTGTTATTAGAAGTAAGTTGGATGTTCTTCCATTGAGGCTTAATAATTGAGCATGCATCAAATGGACATGTGAATTAATTTTAATTTAACATAGTCTACTGTGTAATGAACTGATTTAAACTGAAATTTTTGCTAAACCAAAACATGTTTGGGAGCATTTGTATCACTTTATTTTCTGAAACTAACTGCCACCTTTTTCCATTTTTGTAAATGAAGCAATAGTAGTATATTTTCTAAATCAACTTTTCCATTTATTTTCATAACTTTAGAACACTGCTTCTTTTTATGAATTTAATATTTGAATCTGAATTGCACTAAATGATATAGCTTATTAGCTTTATTTTCCCCTTTGAGTTTTAAAAGGTATTTATCTTAAAAAATAGTCCATAATGTTTAACTTTCTACACATGCTATCAAAGATTGGCAACAATATTTGATGCTATATTTATAGAGTAATGGTTCCCAAATAACTTATTATATGATTTGAGCTCAAAACTATATTTTATCCTAATATCTGACTTTTAGTAACTTACGTTTCATCTGGAGCCCTAGATAGACAGTAGTTTTACCTTGGAATTACTTTTGGCCGTTGGAAGGTCACTCGTTTACACATTATTGCCTCTCATAAATTGATCTAATCTTCTGAATAATGGCTGGACATGCTTATGATCAATATTTTATTGCTTCTACAACCTAAAACACACCATGAATTACAGTCAAAATCGTTATCACCCAACACTGCAGACATAACAATAATATACATGTGATATTAGCCCTCAGCTTGTGGTACTGTTTATGAAACAAGATTTTGCTTGACTGATTTTATTTCAGCACCATTATAATATTCTTTAATTTATAGCTAGGAATTCTACTGACAGTTATCACACAGTTCTATTCAAGGCCAGAGAAGTAACTCATCATGGGTTTTCACTGTAATAATCAAGTTTAAATTTTCCTTTGATTCAAATTATTCTAAGATGAATCACTTTATTTTCAAAGGGTAGTATTAATTAAAGATAATCAGCAGTGTAATTTTACATGTAAGGCACATACTAGTACTAATAATTTATAATAAAGAACATTATAAACTAATGCAAAACACAGTGTTGATTCTGACTAAAATTATTTTATTATCATATAGTTATATTTTCTTAATCAAAAGCAATGTGTGATGATTATTATATACATTTTGTCTTTTTACTGTTGTGTTTTTGTAATTATTTACTTTCACTCTTTTCATAATATTTTAATTTACTTTTGTGAGATTTTTGTCCTTATTTTTCTTTAATTTTACACACAAATGCTCTGATCTCTCTTAGTCATATTCTATTGTCCATGCTTCACTTATTAGTCAGTTTCAACACAATGCCTTTTGGATGTGTTATGGCAATCAATATTTGATGATGTGAGTGCTTCTAGTAATCCACAGTTTGTTAGCTTCATGACTCTGATCGGGAAATGAAAACTTCCTCTCTTGGAGACTACACGTGGATGTAAAAATAGCTGCAATCAGAGAATAGATTTTGCACATTATAATCCTATTAACTGTAATTTTCAATCAGGTTTACTCCCACAAGCACACAAGACACACACACACACACACACACACACACACACACACACGTTTCAGTAGTTCAGTTCTCTAGAGGTAATAGAAAATAGCACATCTGTTTAAACAGTGAATCTAGTTATGCAGTCATGAGGTGGATGCTTGCCATCATTTTTGGCTGCTTCTTCAGCTTTCAACTTACCTCCCAGAAGTCTGGTACAGCAGAACTTCGGGAAGTATCTATGTACATGTGATGATTCAGGTGAGTTGGTTTGATCTTATTAGTATTTTCCATTTCTTTCATTGGTTGCATTGACCTATTTTACTTTAAACTGTAGCACCTTAAAAAAGTGGTTCATGTCAATGTATGGCAGAAGCCACTACAATATTGCAAAGTAATTAGCCTCCAAATAATAAAAATAAATGGAAAAAAAAAGTGGTTTGTGTTGGGCAAAATATTGTACATGTAAACATTGAAACATGGGCATTTAAATGACTTGAGCTTGTACAGTAACACTGAATATACTCTGGATATGGGAATATAACAATTTTTAAATATAAAGATAAGGCTGAAGACTCTACTATAAATTGAATTATTATCCTATGAGAATTTTAATGGTTTAATCCCTTGTCAGCATAGATAAAAAAGGCTATTAGTAGTGCTTTTATATTTGCTGGCTTAAGCTCCCACAACCTTTTCCAATTTATGTTAGTCCCTAGTTTTAATAAAAATGCTTTGACTCAGAATTAGTTTTATTAGTTTGAAAGACTATATATTTAATGGATTGTTAGGAAAAGAAATCAACCTTTTCAAAATTTTGGACTTTGCTGAATAAATAGTGCAAATAAACTAAAATATTTGATTAATGCTTCAATCAAAATGGTGCCCAACTGCCCCCAACATGCATTATTTTCTTTCAAAAGGTGTGTGGATGTGTGTGTGTGTGTGTGTGTGTGAGAGAGAGAGAGAGAGAGAGAGAGAGAGAGAGTATGTGTGTTGGGGGTTTAGCCTGATTAATAATGAAGAAAAGAATTTCTAGATCTCCAAACGCAAGACTATTGAGAGCAAATTTAAAATGTGATACTACTGGGAGATTGTGATTGACATGAACACACTCCTTTATATAAAATAGATTACTAATAAGGACCTACTGTATAGTACAGGGAACTCTACTTAATACTCTATAATGACTTATATGGGAACAGAATCTTAAAAAGTGTGAATATGTGTATATGTATAACTAATTCACTTTGCGGTGCAGCAGAAACTAACACAATATTGTAAACCAACTATTTTCCAATAAAGATTTAAAATAAAATGTGATACCACGTTCTTCTGAAAGATGTAATGGCTAGGTATGTGTCCTCCCTAACTTCTTTTAATGTGTCATATTGTTCAAAAAGTTGAGTTAAAACATAAAATAAGAGTATTTTAAGTATTGCAAACACCTTTTCTAAATTTGTAGCTAGACTTTCTGTTTGCAAAACTCAGAATATAAAACAATAATAATTAAATATACTGTATCCATAACCATTTTCATTTAAAAAGCAAATCCCTGTTTGGGATAACTTAAAGTTTACTTTTGCAGTGACATGGCAAGTCATTTCAACTTCTTGCCTTTGGGGGGCAGGGATTGATGCTAATTAAATTCTAGAAACTGTGTTTTTTTTTTTTTTTTTTAATTCCAGAACAAAGGATGTTCACCATGAGTTTTTACAATTTTACATACAATTTCAAGAGGATGAGAGATTGTCCTAAAGTTGATTCATGGACCCCTGTTTATTTAATGATGAGTCAGAGAGAAAGCAAGAGTTAAGATTAGAAAAATGTTATGCAATTGGTATGATTTTTTCATGTAGAAAATAGAGGAGAAAAAACTTTATGGGCTAGTCAACACTGAAATTGAAGTTCAGGCATCAACAATCACCAAATCCAACTTTTTCACTTTCTAATTGTCTGAAGGCTTGAAAATAGAATAATTTGCTTATGGTTCATTAAGACATTCAAATCAATTTTCCTTTTATCCTTCTGTAAGTGTACGGTCCATCTTCTTGTCTTCTACTTTGCTGACTGACAAGAAATGATTTATCTTTCTGTTATTTTTTAGTGCATGACTGACTTACAGATTTTATTTCTGTTTAACTGTAGGTTGACTGTGTTCCTTTTTAAAATAGTAATAACATCTGAGTTGGTCTACTTTCTAAAGCATATTTATATAGAGAGATGAGATTGTTGACCATTCACAATAGAATGAATCAGATTTATGTTCACTGCATCAAACATTACACTTACCAAAAGCATTTTCATTACCTATAAAAGAAGTCCTGGGCCACTTAGTCTAAAATATACTTATGTAGACTTATATGAATAAAAGTCATACTTTTACAGGAAGAAATATTTGATCAATCTCTTAATTTAAAAATTCTGAATGAAACACATTAGAAGGAAGGAAATCAAAACCTTTGCCCTAACTTCTTAAGAAGTTATAATAATTCATGGCCTTAATGAAAAGACTTTAAGTAGGACCAAAATAATGAGTTTAGTTTGTCAATACATTTTGAAGTGGTAAGAATACCAGGTACATATCATTTGATGATACTTATACTTGCAGAAAATATCACATGAACACAGTTATTTTTTTCAATATTCAGAACTTCCAAATTAGTGATGAGAAAAGAGGGTAAATAGTTCCCCTTTTCATTATGGTTTGTTTTAGAGGGCTTAAAGATTATTGTCAGTCAGTTTAAACCAAATAGCTCTGATCTTTTATATTCCATTAAATCCAGATCTGGCAAATATATTTACCAGGTCAGTTTCATTAGTGAAATAGATGAGCTTAAAAACAAATGCATATTATAATTTATTTTTCTCTTCTATTTGTCTACTTACATATTTTTTCCAAATGTGTAGTTGTTAAGATTTGCTGTGAAACACTTGATGCTACATGATTAGACTTAAATTAGAGTGGATAACATTATGATCTAAGTTGAATCAACTAACATGGTTAAGTTGTTCCTGATCACTCGACACAAGAGAACATAATTTCTTTTGTTATTCATTTTTATTCAATTTGTTTTGTTGTTCAAGAGGAGTTTCAAGAGGGAGAGGATATATGTATACCTATGGCTGATTCATGTTGGTGTATAGCAGAAACCAACATAATATTGTAAAGCAATTATCTTTCAATTAAAGATAAATATTTTAAAAAATGTTTTTAAAAAGAATAAACTGAGAGCTGAAGAGTGCTCTCTTGACTTCAAACACTTTTTTTTAGTTAACTTATTTATTTTAATTGGAGGCTAATTACTTTACAATATTGTAGTGGTTTTTGCCATACATTGACATGACTCAGCCATAGGTATACATATGTCCCCCATCCTGACCCTCCCTCCCACCTCCCTCGCCATCCCATCCCTCAGGGTCATCCCAGTGCACTGGCTCTGAGCACCCTGTCTCATGCATCGAAGCTGGACTGACGATCCATTTCACATATTGTAATATACATGTTTCAATGCTACTCTCTCAAATCATCCCACCCTCGCCTTCTCCCACAGAGTCCAAAAGTCTGTTCTTTACATCTGTGTCTCTTTTGCTGTCTTGCATATAGGGTCATTGTTACTATCTTTCTAAATTCCATATATATGCATTAATATACTGTACTGGTGTTTTTCTGGCTTACTTCACTCTGTATAATAGGCTCCAGTTTCATCCACCTTATTAGAACTACTCAGATGCATTCTTTTTAATAGCTGAGTAATATTCCATTGGGTATATGTACCATAGCTTTCTTATCAATTTGTCTGCCAATGGACGTCTAGGTTGCTTCCATGTCTATTGTAGACAGTGCTGAGATGAACATTGGGGTATATGTTTCTTTCAGTTTAGGTTTCCTTGGTGTGTATGCCCAGAAGTGGGATTGCTGGGTCATATGGGTGTTCTATTTCGTTTTTTTAAGGAATCTCCACACTGTTCTCCATAGCGGGTGTACTACTTTGCATTCCCACCAACAGTGTAAGAGAGTTCTCTTTTCTCCACACCCTCTCCAGCGTTTATTGTTTGCAGACTTTTGGATAGCAGCCATAATGACTGCCGTGAGATGGTACCTCATTGTGGTTTTGATTTGCATTTCTCTGATAATGAGTGATGTTGAGCATCTTTTCATGTGTTTGTAAGCCATCTGTATGTCTTCTTTGGAGAAATGTCTGTTTAGTTCTTTGGCCCATTTTTTGTTTGGGTCTTATTTTTCTGGAATTGGACTGCATGAACTACTTGTATACTTTTGAGATAAATCCTTTGTCTGTTGCTTCATTTGCTATTATTTTCTCCCATTGTGAGGGCTGTCTTTTCATCTTGCTTATAGTTTCCTTCATTGTGCAAAAGCTTTTAAGTTTAATTAGGTCCCATTTGTTTATTTTTGCTTTTATTTCCATTACTCTGGGGGATGGGACATAGAGTATCCTGCTGTGATTGATGTTGGAGAGGGTTTTGCTTTGTTTTTCTCTAGGAGTTTTATAGTTTTAGGTCTTACATTTAGACCTTTAATCCATTTTGTGCTTATTTTTGTGTATGGTGTTAGAAAGTGTTCTAGTTTCATTCTTTTACAGGTGGTTAACCAGTTTTCCCAGCACCACTTGTTAGAGAGATTGTCTTTTCTCCATTGTATATTATTGCCTACTTTGTCAAATATAAGGTGTCCATAGGTGCATGGATTTATCTCTGGGTTTTCTATTTTGTTTTCTATTGATCTATATGTCTGTCTTTGTGCCAGTACCATACTGCCTTGATGACGACTTCAAACACTTTTAATACTCAAAAGGAAAAGCCAAGGTTTCATGTTTGTTTAAATGGAACAAGAGACAAGGGCTCCAGTCAAATAGTTCTATAAGAGTTCTTTGTTATAGCACTTTTTTCAGTCTTTTCTTATGTCTTCTGACTTTAATCAATCTAGAATTAAGCAGAATTTGGAGGAAATCTTGTAACTTCAGCAAAAATTCCAAGATAGCTCCATATCAAAGTGGTCCCATGATGTTTTCTACTGGCAATGGGAAAGTTGTTGTAACAGATGTGGTTTGATTATGAGTGTAGCCTAACTGCAGTGCTTTATGATGGCTGGTGTGCATGTGAATGTGTTCATGCAACCCCATGGACTGTAACCTACCAGGTTCCTCTGTCCATGAGCATTCACCAGGAAAGAATCCTGGAGTGGGTTGCCATTTCCTCTTCCAGGGGGTCTTTCTGGCCCAAGGATTGAACCTGCGTCTTCTGCATCACCTGCATTGGCAGGCAGATTCTTTATCTCCGAGCTATCTGGGAAGCCTGTATGATGGCTGGTAGGAGAATATAAAGTTTTCAGGAGCTTGTCCAGCCTTTCAGGACTTCTCAACAGCTGTGACATTTTCTGAGCAGAGCACAGAATGAATTTTCAGTCTCCTGAGTCCCATTTGGTCTTAGAAGTGTCGAAAATTTCCTTTTTTGCTGTTTTCATTGTATGATACAGTCTTTGATATAAAGTAATTTCCAGATTTATTCTCTAAGACCTATCTCTAAAGACATAAAGGGGATTTGAACAGATGTGGGTTTGTGACCCTATATTTCATTCACCTCAAATTTTTCACTTTAGGGTCATCATATTAATAACTATTATCAGCATTTTTTCCAATCACTTGCCATGTGTTCCAGTAGGCATTTTATATATAGTTTCAAATTTAAATTTCCAAATTCTTCTATGTATTAAGTATTAGTCTCTCAATTTTGTATTTGACGAAACTGAAGTTAAACGATACGTCTCTTTCCAAGACACTTGGAGAGGAGGTGGAGTAGTGAAACGGAATTAGTCTTTCTGATAATAGCTGAGACTGTGCTAATCCCACCATTCTCTGTGCCTCTCGTATTTCTCGTTCTTGGTGGTGGAGAGCAAGATGACTATGCAAAGCTCTTCTCTACCATTAGCAGGGATTCTAATCCAATATCTTGATAGGCTGGACTTTAGGAGTTGAAAGTAGAATTTCTCAAACTCTTCTAGCAGTTAAATTTTGTAGTTGATGCCAACTCAGTGCCTCAAGTTCTGCAATTTTCTATTGGAATTAATTTTGATTGGGTTAATTTAAAAATGGTATGGAGCATAAATAAGTTAACCTGAACCTAATCATTCTTTTTAGAAACTTGAAGTTCATGAGCTAGCATTTTACATGACAACTCCTTTTTCATCTTTAATGATAGAAACTTATACTAGCAAATGATATGAATTCTCTCCCATTGGCTATGTTTGCCATCATATATATTACCAGGGCATTATTTTTTTCTATACACAAACTAATATCACTCAATAAATAGTTGTTAAATTTAATAAATAATTGTTAAATAATAGTTGTTAAATAATAATTGTTAAATAAATTGTTGTTAAATTTAAGAGCATGAAATATGCAGTTAATTTACTAGCATGTCAGTGTTCTCAAATCTCTGGCATTCTATTTTAGGTGAATTTGTACTCTTATACAAGCAGCATGTTTTTATCCAAAAAAGATTTTGTAAAACCTCGCACAAAGGTATCTGAGTACACGCTTTCTGAAAACACATAAGTTTGCAAAATTATAACAGAAATAATTTGATACAGTCTCTAATTTCACAGTTACTTTGGCCAGCATTAGATATATGAAAGATCACCTTGGTGGAAAATTTGTGTTTAACTTTGCTCTTCCATCGTGCAATACATATTTTCTTTTGACTGAAGATATCTGACAAACAGAAAGTTATGGTGGAAATGACCTCTCAACTTTATTTATGAAACCAGTAGCAGAACACAGCAGTAGATCACAGAATGACATATGATTACTGTTTCTTATTAGAGGTACAGTAGCATGCATTGCAGTGAACCATGCTCCATACTGAAAACCCACATCTATGCTACCCCAGGGATAGACTACCTGCTGTAAAGGGAAATTTGGCAGAATCAGTTCACCACAGAAACCTCAGAGTTCTGCTAGAAATGTGCCATGTCACATGAAAAACTGCAGAAAAAAGTGTGTTTTTCAGTTCTGCCTTATCTACTGTGGTTGTAAAGCCTGAATTTTATAATTATATATAGGGACAGTTTTCCACTTAAGTGTGTTTACTGTGGAATTGGAGTCCTTGCCAATTCTTACCACTTTTCATTATTTTTTCTATGTCACATGTATCTTTTGAATGACATTCCACTGTATAATTTTTATTTCAAAGTTCAGTATTAATTTTCTATGATCTGTATTATGAAATAATTGTTGATAAATTAAATCTTAATTTTTAAAATGTCATCAGATCAAGTCAAACCTGGTTTTTTGCCAAAAATTAAATATAAGCTTAATTCATTTTTTTACTTTGACATGAGGTGTGTTTTTTTGTAAAATTGTCCAAATTTGCTCCCTGTATATTGTGCAATGTATGAAAAGTAAGTAATTTTATAATATGAACAAAAATGATTTCATTTTCTACAATGGTATTTTTTTAAGTTGTATGATTAAGCTCTAAATTGCAAATAATAATTTCTTTCTTATTGGCTATTTTAACAGAATTTACTGATTTTTACTATTTTTCTACTCTATTCATTAATTTGCATTATATTTACAGAAAGTCTATGACAAGCCTAGTTATTTTTTGAATAAAGGTAATAAAAAACCATGTGATATAAACACAGTTATCACCAAAATGACTTTCAGTGCCAACGAAATAAATTATTATCACCAAAAGTTTAAGCAGTAAACAGTGAAGCATAAGCAAGACAATAGGCATAAATGGATGGACTTGCTTTTTGAGGTATTTCTGATTACATTCCATCATTTATAGTTGACATTCATCTCTTCTGTTTAGAAACCATGAACTAATTTATCTGCATCATTTTTATGAAACTTCCTGCTGTCAATTTTATTTAACTTATTTTGTACTTTTCAAGATCAGGTTTGTGTGCTACAAACGGGAGGGAGTTACAATAGAACAGAATAAGCAATACCAAAAAGGATGTGAAATGTCCAGGGACAATCTCTGGCTCATAGATGATCATGCCCTCGTAGATGAAGAAGTATAGTAATTCACTGTAGCCACATTTGTATTCCCAGGTGAAAATGTCTGAACCATGAGATACCACATACTGATGAAATAAATTGGATACTGGGAATACCATCTCAAACACTTTTATAACTCTTATTTTTATAATGAATTTCTTCAAATATATCAAAGTTTCTGTATTTCACTTCTCACCAATCTTCTACAGTTATTTATATAGAAATAAACTATTTGAGGTACATGGGAAGGGCAAAACCCACTGGAGGTTTGTTTTTCATTTGGTTTGCTTTTTGAAATTAATATTAACTTATGTTACATGAAAAATTCAGTGTAAATGTGGAGGTGTTTACTTACCACATTACACTGAGAAAACCAATGAGAAATAAATTTGGCACATTAAAAATAACCCGTTCAGTCATCCATTGGAACAGTGTTTGTTGTTTTGATTGCATGACTGTTTTGGTTGTATCCCATTACTATCTAATTAAACAGAATATTCATTGAATATATTCATCCGTCAACTCAGAAGAGCTTTCAACTAGTCTTAAATTTGTTTGTCTTGGACATATTTCAATCTAGCACCCTTTGTCAGATGATCTTTAGATGTTATATGCTAAAAAATAATAATTGACATTCAAACCTTTATGTCTTCTCCTGTGCTATTTTTTCTGGTTTTCTTTTTTAATTCCTTGTGTGTGTGTGCATGTGTGTGTATACACATATATACATACATATGTGAAATGTTTGTCACTTCACAGATGAGGATAATTTTAGGAAAATAAAGTGGCAAAAGTAAGTTTCACTTATGGCTAAGTGACATCTTATGATAATAGCACATGACATAGCTCAGAGGTTATACTCAGATAGAACATTTTGGCCTCTGACCTTTGTCACTGAACCTCCTGACAAGAAGTAGCTATCTATTGAAGTATAAAGATTAATGGCTGAGTTTATCTATGGAGGCCACATGTATAAAGCTTCAGCTTGGGAAGTTAAGAAGTAAAGCCAGTTGTCACCTAAGGGTTATTAATTCTAATCATATAGAAATGACATTGGTCCTCAGGAGATCAACAAATAACCCTGAGATGATAGGAATCATCTTTGTGCTCTCTCCTCTCTACCCCTTTGTTCTCACCTCGGGCATTTTATGTCTAATAGACAAGTGGGATTCTTCTAAACCCCCAGTGATTTGTATCACTGCAGTCTTCATTTAGCTGTTGTTGAACATAATGGCCCAAACCTCTTTTCTCTTCATCCACACTGTTGTTTGTTTTTCTTTTATCATTTTTTACTTGGATTTACTGCAACCTGCCATCTGTCTTGTTTAACTTCAACTCATTCTCCAAATAATGTCACAGGCAGTCTTCTAAAACTATAAATCCAACCAAGGTACTTCCCTGTTCAAAATCACTTACTGGCCTCTTGGAACTTCAGGGATAAAATTTACCATCCATAGCACGACTTACAATGTCCTGATTTCATCTATGTTTAAATCTACATCCGCACATTTCACTCTTGCCTTCAATCCAAACTCCAATAGCAGTACATTAATAAAAGCTCTCAATCCCAGCCTTATGTTCCTTACTTCTAGGGCTTCACATAACCTGATACCCTGCCTTGAATATCTTATCATGCCCCCATCGTCACAAGACTCAGTTTAGATGTCTCTTATTGTAAGAGATATCTTACAATCTTACTCTAAGCCTTATCTATCTTTCAGGAGGTCCATTATCATTAAGTATTAAACTTTAGCACTTTGAAATCTCTGTATCTGCTCAAAATCTCTTTTCATTTGGTAATATAACATTATGTAATTTAAAGGTCTATTTGTAACATAATATGACCAATAGGTGTATTAATGGCCTGTGATTAGATATCAATTTTCTGTGTTGTGTGCCAAACAAATGTTTCACTCAAAGGGGGGAAAATGGTATTTTGAAAGATGTATAACTTAGGTGTTCTGTACATATTCTTCATCATATGTTATGCTAATGTGATAACACACTAATATGTTTTTATTTAAAATTATATTTGATTGTATTATAGAGTTTTAATTTAACTCAAGACCATATTTTAGCAGAAAAGTATGATTATATAATTTGATTATATAATTTGATTATATTATTTTAACATACCTAATGTAGTTTAAATATTAAAATACAGCAATATTTCTCCCTAAGCACCAGTTTACTTAGAGCTAATACTAGACTACATTAGCTGGAAATTCACACAAACAATTCACAGATTCGATACGCTCTTCTAATCAGGCCCATTATTACACAATAACTAAGTAACAATGAATCAAACATTGAATGCTTGAATGAAGAATTTGAAGTCTGTTAAAGCTTATAGATTGAAACCATGAGCCCCATGGACTGCTTATCAAAGATGAGATTTAACAGAGCTGTGTATCTTTCCCTCATTTGTCATTCTGTCACTGGCTTGAGGGCTCTGAAAAACATTTCATAGAAAAAAAATATGGTCTTTTCAAGTCCAATAGGAAATACAGACAAAGTTGCAGCAAAGTGAGTCTTTTCATTTTCGTATCTGAAGATTTTACAGCCACTAAGTCATATGGGGATAATAAATTTAAAGTCAAAGTGAATGAAGATGACAGAGGATATGTCTTTTTAAATCCACATGATTTTCTCTCTATATATACAGATAATTGAGTTAGACACTAGACTAAACATTAGTCAGAAAGATCCTCTAATAGTACGATTAAGGTATGTACAAAGATACTTCTTGAAAATTGAGTTGCTTTATTTATTGAAACATCTTCTGACATTGTGGACTATTCTTTTCTGTTTCAAGATTTCAAATTTTTTAGAATAAAAAAATGTTTTCCTTTTTGAAAATAAGAAAACTCCTATTGAAGTTAGTGTTTCTTGTGTCAATTGTTGAAATATTGAAATTTCTTGACCAAAGAATTTGATATCACACAGATATAGTACCAGGTGTCAAGAGAAGCAAAAACTCTATAGTTTTACTTCATTTTTTATAGAATAACATAGCTTAAATTCAACTATAGGAACTTTATTGTTTCTCTAACAATAAAAGGGAAATGAATCATCGAAACTCTTTGATTTAAAATTCCCTGAGGAGTCGGGTGGAGAGGGAGGTGGGAGGGGGGATGGGGATGGGGAATACGTGTAACTATATGACTGATTCATGTCAATGTATGACAAAACCCACTGAAATGTTGTAAAGTGATTGGCCTCCAACTAATAAAATAATATTTAAAAAATAAATAAATAAATAAAATTCAGGGACAGTGGTTAAAGAGTTATGGGAATGCTTAAGTGACAAAATCTTTGTGCACAATGATTAATTTTCTATACAACATAAGAGATAACTAAGAGTCCATAGAAACACATAAGTGAGATAAACAATAGTTGTAAAAGAGACTGTCTAAATTTATGTATGGAGCAGAGTGAGGAGTTGATTAAAATTTAGTGGAAATTAAAGTATATGTTCTACATTTTATTAAAATATGAATAATCTGACAAAGACTATCAGTGAAAGTGGGAGTAACATTCATCTAATAATAGAAATGATACTGTTTTACTAATTTTATACTAGTATGTATAGTCTATGTGGGTATATATGATATAAAATATTTTGTAAAAGTTTATTGAATAAATACATTAATACAACTTGCATTGTTGGAGTAAGTAATAATTGTCTTCTCTTGTGATTGTAGATTATATACAATTTCATGCAATATGGTGGGTAGAAATTGCACTTAACTATGTTTGAGGAGGCTCAAATTTGAGTCTTAATTGCCAGGAATCAGAAAACTTGTCCATTCTTTGTGATGAGTATTTTTTAATAATCATCAGAATGAACATGTTGAGTAATTAGATGTTTTACTTACATACTTTTCCAACAGTTCTAAGATATACAGTTTTTCACGTAGTAACGTTTCTGAAATAAGATGGCTTTCACAACCATATTTGGCTCTGGTGACTTTGAGAAGGACATACATACATACTATATCTTGTAAATGATGGCAGCATTAGATTTGATCAAATATGGTATTTAAGAACTGAAGCTATCTGATTCTGTGCACTCAAAAGATTGAAGGTTTATAGTTATGCATTACAATACTGAAAGACCCTGATATGTAAATTTCTGAAAGCAAATGTAGAGCACATCCTCTTACATGAATCCACTGAACAACCATATTCATTCTTAGAGAATTATGTGCCACAGAAGCTACATATTTTGATCTACTTCAGCACACATGACAAATCATATTAGCATGCATCATGAACTTCAATGGATCTGCCCATTGATTAGATAAATTGCAGATAATATGCAAATTCTGGTAACATCACAATTCCGTCACTCACAACATGCAATAGAATAGATTTTGTTGAAAGAGTTGTAATTTTGCTGTTGATTGAATTGTTTTGCTAAGGAGATTTAAGGTTATGTGAAATCTTTGAAGTTTTATTGGGGAAAAAAAAAAAAACACAATGGCCATAAGGAAGACTAGAATGCAATCCATGAAACCAATCCTTGACAAAACCAGAAGAAGCGTATCTCTGTAACAAGACTGAAATCTCAATTCTTATTGGTCACAAGGCCTGCCAAAAATGCAGCCCAGAAAGTTGGAGATGTGTCTAGGTCCAACACAACTTTGGGACTTCACTTCCAGAATTTCATTCATCTTTATTCTGTGCTGTGCTTAGTCGCCTAGTTGTGTCCAACTCTTTGCAAACCCACAGACAGCAGCCTGCCAGACTCCTCTGTTCACGGGGATTGTCCAGGCAAGAATACTGAAGTGGATTGCCACGCCCTCCTCCAGGGGATTTTCCCAGTCCTGGGATCAAACCCAGGTCTCCCGCGTTGCAGGTGGCACAATTGGATTCTTTACCAACTGAGCCACCAGGGAAACCCCATCTTTATTCTACTGAATCATTAATGTAAATGAGCAAAACTAGTTCTCTTTCTGCTTCTTCTCCCCGTATGGATGTGTGTGCTCAGTAGCTCAGTCATATCAGACTGTTTGCTAATCCATGGACTGTAGCTCCTCCACCCATGGGATTTCCCAGGCAAGGATACTGGAGTGGGTTGCCATTTCCTTCTTCCCATCCCAGGGATTGAACCCACGTCTCCTGTGGCTCCTGCATTGGTAGGCATTCTTTACCACTGAACAACCTGGGAAGCCCTACTTCTCCTCCTACCAGCTCTATATTTCACATTTGACATTAATACAAATAGCCTTACTAGCTTGATTAATTGTTATTCATGCTAGAATTTGACCGCCCAGGAATCCGTTTTCTTCCTGCTTCGTATAGCTTTGGCCAGGGTCATCAAGAATGTGGTCAATCTTGGCATTTTTCCCAACCACGATTCTGAGCTCAGTATGCATTCTGAAGCTGGATCAAATAACATGAGGCAGTAGGAGGGCTAATCTCAAATACAGTCTAATTTATATTTTAAAAATATGTAAAACATTGTTGGGAAGCCCCGGTGGCTAAGCGGTAAAAGTATGTAAAACATTACAAATGGCAATATGTGAAATATAATTAATAACAAATTACCTCTCTTGAAACAACGTGAAACTAGTGACCAAAGGCTTTGTAGACATGCAATAGTAGTATTTTTATTTTCTTTTCCCATTGTAACACCAGGACTTAGGACCAATTAACCCAAGCATCTTTCTGAACCCAAATTCAGTCATTCCATACCCTACAGGCCAGTATAGGTGTTTTAAGGCTAAGCTCTAATACATTTTGAGATATACCTTCTTTATGCCGTGTTCAGAGAACTTTAAACCTTTATTCTTTCAGTTACCTCTCACAGTAAGTCCTGAGTTGCTCTATTTTGCAGATCAGAACTGAGGCATTTAAAAGGTTAAGGGGCCTGTCCACATCTCTGAGATGATTGCAGTGCACATCGTCTGGCTCCAAGTGCAGTGCTCTTTCCACTGTATCAAATAGCCTACCCAGACTCCTTCTTCAGCAATCTGGCCTGGTAGACAAGTTAATTCTTCCTACAATGTTGTTCTGATTTCCTAGAGCTTGACCTATCTTTTCAAATCTATCTTTTGCTGTGCATCTTAAGTTTGAACACACACGATTACCCATATATGTGCCATGTCTTTCTTTTTCCGTGTCTTTACCAACGCCACTTCCTCTGCCTGGGATAAATTTCTGTGCATTTCTCTTAAATATAGATTTAAACCATCCTTTAATACACTGCTTAAATGTTCACTTTTCTCCATAATTCCTCTTGCTTTATTGTAATCGATTAGGAATAATTCTTTCTGTGCAGTTCCAAAGCATTTTATATGTGCAACGCTTCTGGGACTTAATACTGTATTATTCTGAAAGAATTATTGTTTTTATAGTTTTAAGTTATCACTCAGTAAACTGTAAGCTATTTAGGTACGAGTATCATTCCCCTTTTCTAGGTCCTATGATATCTAACTCAAAATCACAAAATTGCACAGAATAAGTGCATATGGGATAGAAAATGTGCTATGTGAAATTAAATGTACATATTGAGACATTTTGAATCTTAGTTAATTACTAAAAGTAGAGATTAGAGTGAAGCTACTCTTAAAATGTATTAATAGAAAATTACTTATGGAGCTAACAATATCTTATTTAATTACTAAAAGTAGAGATTAGGGTGAAGCTACTCTTAAAATGTATTAATAGAAAATTTCTTATGGCTTCTATTATTATTTATCTATGCAACCAAAACTGCTCGAAATCACCAAGTTTATTGATTTCTCACTCATCAGTTCACTGTTTACTTATTAGTTCATTATAAAACTATATAATGAATAATAGGAAATGAATTTTTTTGTAATTGCAGTGCAATAAGAACTAGTTTACATTAAATAGTCAAAAAGCAACCGTCTAGGCCCTTCTTAACATGTAAAAAGGAATAATAATCAGTGTGAATTGACATCTTCATTGGAATCAACATTATAATATGTAAAATTATGTTGGCCATAATATTATTAAGAAGTTGTAATTCTTTCATGTTTGACACTGAAAAGGAAACTGTTCTTTTAAGTTTTATTGTATTTAGTAGTAAATTTATAGTATTTAGTAGTAATTCATTAAGTAGGGCTTAATGAATGTTCCAATACTAGTTATTCTTAATGACAGCCCTATTTACATCATCAATTGTACTGTTCAAGAAATGACTTCTGGTACGTATCTGACATAGAGCATTTTTTATCACAGAGTGAGAAATTTTTCTTTATATGCTATTTTAAATTCCTGGAAACTGATATTAAGATTCATTTCTGAATGAGCATTTTACATATATTCTAATAGAATAAATGTTCATATTCTTATCTTCTCAGAAAGAAATCACATGTATTCTATATATTTATGTGGCATGATATAAATTCAATATCTGTCGGAATGCCACATTGGAAATCTGATCAAAGAGTAGAATTACTGAAAGATTGTGTTTTAGAAGTGGAAATTTTGTTATGACAAGTTGTCAGGACAGAAGTCACCCCAGCTTGCTATGGAATAAGCACAATTAAAGTCTGTTCAAATTTAAAACCCACTCCCTGACAAATAAATGGCGGTGTCGAATCTCATTGCAGTCACATTCAATAGTGACCTTGAATGCATGCAAATATGAGATTTACTCAATGGGGCTCCGTGACAGTTCTTAAGATTCAACCGTGAAATTGTAGTAGCTTGAACCTAAAGTGGAATTTCACACATACTGAAGAGCAGTCTGTTTCTTTAGTTATGGTAGTTAGAAAAATAATGCAGAGGTTTGTATTTCCATTTGTTTCTGTGAGCCATAATAGCTTTAATAATAGTGAATGTTCAACATATATTTGTTATTATATTTATCTGTTATTATATCCGTGTAACTAAGTACTGACTGTAGCAGTAACAAATACCTGAGCCCCTAGGAAATTGCAATGTGAAAGTTTGCAAAATGCATGTACTGAGCACTGCTGCCTTTTCTTAGGGTTTAACTTAAACAGGCAGGCATCGAAGCCTAGCAAACAGAAATGATCTGCTTCTTATTTTCTACATAAACTGCCAGCTATCTGCCAATGCCAAGCTAACGTCTGGGTAGCATGAACTATTAAATTGGAAAATATTTCTCTTTGGTTCAGAGAATTCAGTTGGGAATGAACATTAGAATGTTTCACATGGTTATACTGTGCATGTTTAAAATGCCTGCTTCTTTTATCTGTCCATTAAATTTGTGAATTTATCATTCTGTAAGAGAATAGAGGCTGCTTTTATAAAACTCTATATCAAGACAGCATCCTCTTTATGCCCACATTCAATTTAAAAAGATAAAATGCATAAGAATTGATCTGAGAGTGAGGGGGTGAATACTCTTATTGCTCAAGTCATAGAAGGGAAAAGTCACTAGTTTGTGTGAATGCCGCCTTGAATCTCACAGGTGAAACCAAAAATACCTTGAACCACAGAAGAAAACATATGCATACTTTTGTATCACAAATACGCTAATATTTACAGTGAACATTCATGAAAGTGTGCATTCTTGTTGAAACACATTTGACCAGAAGTCTAGTGTATGGGTGGGAGGGGGCTGGGGGCACAATTATTTTGCTGCAGAACAAATTTTGGGTGACTGTGCTGAGTGACTTTTCCATTGCAATAGGTAGCCTCTTAAGTCAGAGTACAGTTGCAAGATGAAAGAAGGCCCTTTTTGTCACTTTAGTTGCACTCTATGGGTAAATAGTCTCAAAGTCTTTTCTTCTTAGTCCAGAGAGGGATCACAGGATGTGAGGTGAACATCCATCATCCATATATTGTTAGTTTATAGGAATACATGAGTGCAAAAGGGGCTTCCTAGGTGGCACTTAGTGGTAAAGAACCCACCTGCCATTGCAGGAGACATAAGAGACGCAGGTTCAAACCCTGGGTCAGGAAGATCCCCTGGAGGAGGGCATGGCAACCCACTCCAGTATTCTTGCTTGGAGAATCCCATGGGACAGGGGAGCCTGGTGGGCTACAGTCTATGGGGTCACAAAGAATCGGACATAAATGATGTAACTTAGCACACCCACATAAGTGCAAAAAGGGAAAAAGTATTTTAATTTCTATGTGCCCTAAGTTTACTCATCTATAAAATAAGGTGATTCTTCCACCTTATATGCTTGAAAGGAGAGGGTTCATAAAATCTTCCTGTCAAAGATCTTTTAACTCCTGGTTCACATAACATTTATTTTGCCACATAAATGACAAGGTGTTTAAGTATTACTATCATTTCAGGGATATCATAGTCACCACGAACTTGCTCTTCTGCCAATAGCTGGATACCACAAATGGGGGCATACATCTTGAATAGTTAAGAATTTTTCTTTGTCTTGATTAGTACTGTCTTTCTCTCCCCCTGCCCAGACTTTGCTTGTTTTGCTATCTAAAAGGATCTGCATAGTTTCCATCCTTGACTGCAGGTAAAGAGTAAAGAAAACTCAGCAACACATTTTTACTTTACAAAACTTGGGTAGTATAAATTTAGAATAGCTTTCACTCTTTAACTGCAAAGTGAATGTATTTCTTACTAAGTAAATCTACTTTTGGCCACCCCATCTCCAAATTCCAGTTCTTGATTAGAAAATATTTATATTTTATCAACCCTTTAGGAGGAGGATTTTCTACTAACTCTTATTCCAAGAGTTAGGAGGATGTGTTCTATTAACTCTTATTCCAAGAGTCATGTTTTAAAGTGACTGAACTATTCATTCCAGTCTTCACCTGTAGTAGGAATGAGTTTTCCCCAATATTTCACCATTGTGCAATAAATTATTCAAATTTTCTAAGCATGTATTGAAACATAAACCATAACTTTAGGAAGAAGGTCATTTCTGTTTACTAAAGCAATTAAATATATTCACATTACAAAGACTGCAGCCCTGACTGTTGAATAAGTTATCTCATGTTCCAGATAGCATCAATGACTTCTAAAGAGATGTTTTCTAAAGTGCTTCCCATTCTCTTCGTACTGTGAGAGAACTCTATAAAAGCTGTGACTGTTATGTACTTTGCCTTACTCAATCCTGCTGATTGAGAGCAATAGTTTTTCAGTGAAATTGGGTTGTGCCTAGGAATGTTTTAGTTTTAACCAAAGAGTAGTGTTTCTTATATACAAGATGAGGAGGAAAACAGATCCCTAATTTTGAGACCCTATTTTTATTGAATTATAATGAACATATAATGCTATATTACTTTCAGGTATACAATATATTACTAGGTATATCAATAGTGATTTGATATTTTCTCAAATATGAAATGGCTCAGTTACGATCTGTCACTGTACAAAGCTGGCACATAATATTGTTGGCTATATTCACTATGTGTACATTACATTCATGTAACATTTGTTTATCTGGAGGAAATGAAAATACTAACTGGAAAGACATGTGTACCACTGTGTTCATTGCAGCGCTATGTACAATAGTCACAATATGGTAGATAGCTAAGTTAGGTACTATATCTGTGTTAGTGTATATATATATATACAGGAGTTTGAGTAAACTCCAGGAGTTGGTGATGGACAGGGAGGCCTGGCATGCTGAGATTCATGAGGTCGCAAAGAGTTGGACATGACTGAGCAACTGAACTGAACTGATATATATTCTCAACATATAATAAAATATTATTTATACATTTTATTTTGTGTGTGTCCTATATCAAAAATTGTATAGATTTCTTGAAGGCAGTATGTTCTTTCTCTCCTCACTCCCATTCTTTTCATATCTGAGTATAATTGCGTGTGAACTGCTGAGTCACTTGGGTCATGTCCGGCCCTTTGTGATCCTATAGACTGTAGCCTGCCAAGCTCCACTGTCCATGGGATTCTCCAGGCAAGAACACTGGAATCAGTTGCCATTTCCTTTTCCAGGAGATCTTTCTGACCCAGGGATTGAACCCGCGTCTCTTACGTCTCCTGTGTTGGCAGATGGGATCTTTACCACTAGTGCCAACTGGGAAACCCCTAAATACAATTGGTGCTTCATAAAAATACAGTGAATGAATGGATTTAATACAAGTAAAATCAATGTACTCAAAATTGCTCTGCCTGAAATCTTGATTTCCCCCCTCATATGTTTATTTTGGTACAGCTGGATTGTTTTTACAGTATTTCTTAGTCAATGAGAGACCAGAATCCTTTCTAAAGCAAACCTTCCCTTCAAAGAACAATTCAATTAATAACAATGAGTACAGAAACCCTGTCTCAATATCTACTGGCAATGACCCCAGATTCTCCACCAAACTAAGAAGAGCATTACAAGAATCTCTTCACAATACTTTCTTCTACTTGTGCACTGGCCAGCACTCCCAACTTACTGGGCGCTTGCCCCTCCGTGGTGGAGGCAGACAATGATTCAAAATCCTGCTGCGGCCAAACGTGGGTACTGACATCCAAGTCTGGTCACCACTCTCAGAGAGTAGCAGAAATCATTCTTATGAATGGCCTCATTGGAATTAGAGAATGCGCCTCTTCTTTTCACAGAATCTAGTGCTTATAGGTAAATCTATATACACTAGTGGTTTAAAAAAAAAAAAAATGACTGCCAATGCAGGGGTCATAGGGATGTGGGTTAGGTCCCTGGGTTGGCAAGATCCCCTGAGGGAGGGAATGGCAAGTCACTCCAGTATTCTTGCCTGGGGAATCCACATGGACAGAGGAGCCTGGCGGACCACAATCCATAGGGTTACCAAGAGCTGGACATGACTGAAGAGAGTACAGCACAGCACACGTATACAGCCCAGTCCTGTTCACATCCAATGAGTCTTCAGCCTTCCCACCGTAAAAGTTGTCTTAACATCATTGCTGTTTAATTTTTTATACTGGAAGTTATCACTGAGAAAGAAGTACCAATTTTGATGTACCATTCATTACTACAGGCTTCCCTGGTGGGTCAGACAATAAAGAATGTGCCTGCAATGTGGGAGATCTGAGTTTGACCCCTGGATTGGGAAGATCCCCTGGAGAAGGAAATGGCAGCCCACTCTAGTATTCTTGCCTGGGAAATCCCATGGGACAGAGGAGTCTGGCGGGCTACAGTCCATGGGGTTACAAAGAGTCAGACATAACGGAGGACCTAACTCTTTCACTTTCACTTCCATTTATTACTGCGTGAATGCACCCATTAGCCTATAATAAGCAAGAGTTTGCTATTCTCAGGTCATTGCTATGCTCCTCATCTTTACGAAGCACTTAACAGTGTGGTTCCCCTTTAGCTGTCTAATTTTATCTGAACCATGTTGGTAGATTTCTCATACCCAGAGAAACTCTATAGGTCATGCTCTAGGCTGAGTATTCACACTACATGGGGACATGGGAAACCCATTGCACAGTGTCTTGCTTCTGTTTTACGACTACTCAAGTGAGTATTTAAGAGATTTAATGAAAAAGGAACAGATCAATGAACATACCGATCAGTGGTGAACCTGGTGATGGATTCTCATTCCCAACACCACAGGCTCATGGACGTGTGCAGTGAGGATCAATAGAGGGGAGGAAGGGAATCTTAACCTTGAGTGAGAAAGTTGCCTGCTGCTATCACATAATGAGTGCTTTCCACTCAGATATTTTAATGCCCACCCATTGGGCATTTCACTAGTGATTCAATGAAGAGTGACAATGAGTATTTGAAACTGTTTCTATACTGATATGAGGAAACCTCACTCACAGGTCTTCAACGTCAATGAAATCACCATAAATCTTCCCCTGGAAGTCTTTATCACCCTGGGAAAGCAGATGGGCAAACAATGTCATGCCATGAGATGCTGATCATCTTGAGATTTAGATGCTAGCCCTCCTTGCTGAACTTCAGTTCTGCTAAAACAACCGTACAGACACCGGGGAAGACACTATGGCACATGCTATTTTTTTATAAAGCATTAATTCAAGAATGAGATTAAAAAGATAAATTCTCATTTCCTTGGTCCCTACCATCAAGAATACACACACACACACACACACACACACACACACACACACACACATTAAAATTTTGTAATCTCTCTTCCTTTGCAAGGTAGAATTGAAAATACTACATCAGAATTAGAAGAAATGAAATGTGAGAACATATGGAAGAAGCTTGATCAACGATCGATAAACTTACTTCTCGTTTTCCTCCATTTTATATAAAAAAAAAATGCTCTGCAAAGTGCTCCAAATCTAGATCAAAACCCATCATCACTGATCATTCACTATCTTTTAAACCTTCGCTAGCAATTGCCATAATGAACTGCTTGTGTTTCTTACCTTAAATTCTAAACTAAACAGCTTTAGTTTAATCCCAATCAAGTATATTCTGCACTGCATAATAAAATTTTAGTATATTAAAATAAAATATTACCATATTCTATTTGGCTTCCCTGGTTACTCAGATGGTAAAATAAAGAATCCATGTGCAATGCAGGAGACCTGGGTTCGATCCCTGGCTTGGAAACATCCCCTGGAGGAGGGCATGGCAACCCACGCCAGTATATATTGCATAATAAAATCTTACCAAGTTTTCAATTAGTTCAGAATTCAGTTATTTCACTTCAAGAATAACCACTTTTCTTTTTATTACTCTTGATAAGTATTTCTAAGCATAATTGTTATAAAGGGAGCATTCTGGTCATAACCTGTTCACTGCCTCGAGGCCATCATTAAATATCCTGTTACAGTGATCTGCTGTCGACAGCCTGAACATACTGCTGAGTGGACACGTCCAGTAATGATTGCCCTAGAACTTGCTTTCAAAGACAAATTTCCCATTATCAGTAAGAATTTCAGTCATCTTTCTCTTCCTGAGAAAAGTAGAGTGTGCCCTTTTGCAGCAGGAGGATGCTTAGTCATGAAATAATGCAAACTACTTAAATACTTACCCAATTTGGACTCTTACAAATTATGTTCTAATATTCATTTGATGAGAAATGAAAATTTTCTTTTTTACTTTCCAGGTCTTATTTTCTTCCTATTGGAAGACCAGTTCTTTCACTGTATATAATCCTAGTAATGGTTCTATCATATGCTTAATTCTTAACTTGGCCAAGCCATCTATGAAAACCCCTGTGTCCTCAATTGCTGTCATGTCTGATTCTTTGTCACCCAATGAACTGCAGTCTACCAAGCTCCTCTGTCCATGGGATTTTCCAGGCAAGAATACTGGAGTGCGTTGCCATTTCCTTCTCCAGGTGATCTTCCCAACCGAGGGATCAAACCCGTGTCTCTTGTGTCTCCTGCATTGGCGGTAGATTCTTTACCATTGCGCCACATGGGAAGGCCATGCAAACCCCTATGCAGGCCTTATGACAGACTCTGCTTGGGTTAAGTGAATTCAGATCGCTTCTGAAAGTAAAGAAATAAAATCATAAGCAACCTCATTTTCATATCTGTGGCAGCTACAAAAACCCTACCATCCCAACAATCCCAAGTTTTGTAATCATGTGGAACATGCCTATCCCCCTGCTCTTTATTCATCATTGACTAAATATTGTTAGAAAATCATAATCACTTATTTAATGCTATAAAGTGTTGAGATTAAAATTCATGAAGATAGCCTCCCAAGATATAATCTCTACTTCGCAGATGGAAGATGTTTGTTCAGGAAGATTAAGTGATACAGTAAGTGGTTGAGCTAAGACTGAACTCAGTCCTGTTTGAGTGGAGACCATAATCTCTCCTTGGTGTCATGTGATGTCTTCTGCCAAGGGCAGCAAGAGTGACCATGTGGAGGTACAGGGACCCTATCTCCTCTCGCCCAAACTAAAGGTTTAAATCTCTCTCTATTGTTCAGTCTTTCATTCTCAGGATAGGAATCTGCATGCCCACCAATCTCTTCTAATCACTCTCAGTGCAACGAGAGGTCTTTCTCTCCACATTCTGCTTTTTTTTTTCTTTACATTTTGTGGTGTCAAATTTCTCATTCTTCTCCACTTTCACAAGAAAATGCTTAGTTTATCTGCTACACGTCTGTGTCTGTGTCTCCACTGCTGCTCTGAATATAGGTTCATCAGTACCATCTTTTGAGATTCCATATGTATGTATTAATATATAGTGGTGGATCTGGGGAAGAAAACAGCGGCCCACTCCAGTAGTCTTGCCTGGGAAATCCCATGGACAGAGGAGCCTGGGTGTCTACAGTCCATGGGGTTCCAGAGAGTCAGACATGACTGAGTAACTCAGCATACAATAGTGGCGGAAAGAGAGGGTGGGACAAATTGAGACAGTAGCATGGAAACATACACATTACCATGTTGAAAACAGATAGCAAGTGGGAATTTGCTGTGTGATGCAGGGAGCTCAAACTTGGTGTTCTGTGACAACCTGGGGTAGGGGAAATGGGATAGGAGGTGGGAGGGAGGGAGAGGACATATGGATACCTAGGGCTGATTCATGTTGATGTACGGCAAAAACTAACATAATATTGTAAGGCAACTGTCCTCCAATTAAAGTAATCTAAATTGATTTTAAAAAGTGTGTACCAATAAGAGAATTCATTCCCTTTTGCCCAGTAAATAAACTGTCACATGATGCTGGATGTAAGTTTGTTGCTTTTCATACTTTGTAAATGCCAAGCTCGCTGTGGCTGAGAGTATAGAAGTGTTGCTTCATACCTAATTTTTTGAGAGGCTGTGGAAGGGAAATCACTTTTATGTCTGGACCCAATTTCAAATACTAAGGTCCAGAGTTCTGTTGTTGTTGTTGTTTATAATTCATAAGGACATCATTTATTAACTAGCTCAGTAAATATTTATGGAGTGATTACTATATGCCAAGCACTGGAAAAAAAAGAGCAAAGGACAAGGCAATAGAGTAGATTGCTGTCATGAAATTCACATCTATGAGAAAGTGAAAGTCGCTCAGTCGTGCCCGACTCTTTGCGACCCCGTGGACTATACAGCCCATGGAATTCTCCAGGCCAGAATACTGGAGTGGGTAGCCTTTCTCTTCTCCAGGGGATCTTCCCAACCCAAGGATCAAGCTCAGGTCTTCTGCATTGAAGGCAGATTCTTTACCGGCTGAGCCACAAGGGAAACCCACATCTATGAGAGTAATAGACAAAAAATCTGAAAGGCAGAATGCAAGGTAGTCAGCTCTAGGTGTTCATAAGTGCTGTAAAGAAACCAAAGCTGGACAGTGTGATATGAGAGGGGCTGGAGGAGGTTGGGGGTCAGCAAGGCTGGCAGAGAAGGCTATCTTAGCAGAGAACCAAGTGAAGAAGAAAGATCAAGCAAAGACAGGCCCGGAGAAAGTGTTCTAGGCAAAGAAGTACACATAGAAAGGTACCAAGACAGGAGACAGCAACTTGTGTTCCTAGAACCAAAACAGCCAAAGAGACTGGACTCTACTAAGCACAATTGACAGTAATGCATCATGATGTTTTTGGGACCTGAATCCTATATGTCTGCTATAAACAGAATTATGTCCATGAAAATTCATATTTGAAGCCCTAACTGCCAATCAGGTGGTATTTAAAGATTATGTCCTTGGAACATAATTCGATTTAGATGGAATCAAGAAGGTGGGGCCCTCATCATGGGATTAGTGGCCCTATAGGAAGAGAAATACACAGAAGAGGACACTATGTGAGGGCATAGAGAGAAAGCTGACATCCACAAGTCAGGATGAGTGCTCTCACCAGAATTCAGCTATGCCTGCACCCTGATTTCAGATTTCCAGCCTCCAGAACTGTGAGAAACACCTTTCTGTTGTTTAAGCCCCCAGACTATGGTATTTTGTTAGAGCAGCCCAAGCAACTAAGACAAGGGCCTTCGAAACCATATTAAAGCCATTGGTATTTTCTTATAAGTAGTGAAGAAGGCAATGAGTACATTCTCCGTGATAAGTTTCTGGCTTAATGACGTTCATGAACTGTAATGATTCTCAGCAAATGGAGAGTGTAGACTGAGACACAAGACAATCTATGATTGATTCTCTGCTACTGCTAAGTCACTTCAGTCATGTCCGACTCTGTGTGACCCCATCCCTGGGATTCTCCAGGCAAGAACACTGGAGTGGGTTGCCATTTCCCTCTCCAATGCATAATAGTGAAAAGTGAAAGTGAAGTCACTCAGTCATGTCTGACTCTTCGCGACCACATGGACTGCAGCCTACCAGGCTCCTCCGTCCATGGGATTTTCCAGGCAAGAGGACTGGAGTGGGGTGCCGATTCTCTAGATTTTCATTAAAAGTTCAATAGTACTTATTATTTTTGTTATTATTATTACTCTGATTAGTGCTCAAATGCTTGCTGGAAAAGTGTTTCAGGCTTTTTCATTAAAAATTGTCATTCCATGCTTGTTAAATGATCTCAATCATTGCTTAGTTCTTGATTCATATTGAACATGAGTGAAACAGTTGTAAAAATTGCAAGAATAAAAAAATGAACACTTTTATAAATGTAGCATTATTCCATAAGTCTTCTTAAATCAAACATGTCATTCACAAAGTAGATTGTTCTGTTCCTTAGTAATCAATCCCAGGTAACTTTGAGAAAGTAGAACTATTACTTTTTTAAGAAAATAAAAACAATATACATTAGTTGATACCTCTGTGTTGTTTTGATTGATAATAAGAAAATATAGCTATTTTAAAATCCAGGTGTACTATGAAAAAAATGATCATTGAATGTGATTCCCATAGTTAGGTAGAATTATTTGTTAAATGGATTAAGACTGGTTAGTTTTCTTATATCAAGTCCAAAATCTTATCTCTAACTACCACCTGGACTTGTTCAGATGATTTTCCCATCATTACCTCATTCTCGGAATCTGTAATTCAGAATCTTCCTCCACTTCTTTTTCTCCTTTCTTGATCCCCTCAAAACTAGGGCATCACTGGTATATTCAAGAACTAGACAAAATACACACATTTTGTGTAGCACAAATACTATATATTCATGAAAATAGGTTAAATTTACATAATATAAAGACTTGGGAGAAAAATTCTAACAGGAGAAGGGGTAGATGACATCTTCTTACTGTCTAATCTGTGCTTCCCATCTGTGTGTGAGAAAATAGAAAATAGCATTCCCTTGAGATGACTACAAATTGGAAGAATACATGTATATGATCTTCAGGACTTTATCTGATGCATACTTCTCCTTATCCATCACTGCTTTCCAGTTATCATTCCATTCTCTGAGGTGGTTCATTCAGTGTCCACTAGCAGTTTTCTTGGATCTCTTCAGTTTGTTTTGTTTCTGCTCACATGCTGCTCATTGAGTAACATTTGCTTTGTGTATCAATTTCTCGAGAGATGCTAATATTTAGATATCTATGTAAGCTAGGAAAATATATTAAATATCAGTTTCTAAGACACCATCACCAAATAGCTTTTTAGATATAAGAAAACAGTATAACGTGTATTTTACCATTTCCTTTGAGTTTCCTTTATGTTTCAGAAAAACCCTATTATTAGGCAAATTGGACAGATATCATGTTATTTCAGAGATAGAAATTTGAGGCTCATCCTAATTAACAATACAAAGTCCAAGGCTAAGCAATTAGCTCATAACTCCTACCTTACTCTTTATTCTGTACCCTGACAAGAAGGAGTATTTAGATTCAAAATTTTGGGCCAAGAAAATACAATTTGCAATATTCAAAATATGTATTTTTTAGATTAATATTTCTGCACCTTGAAAATATGTTGTCTACTTATTGAGGAAAACATATTGAAAATTTAGGAAGCATATAAGGTATAATTTCTACCCAACATAAACAATGTATAGCATTTCAAAAGTTTCCCACAAACGTTTCCCACAATAGATATTAAGATTTGTGAACATACCCATTTCTGCACTTGTATTAATATTTGCAATGCTGTTTACAAGTGAAATGCTTTCTATTAAACATTTTACCTAATTTATTATTAATTTCAATTGAAATTAATTTATTATTAATTTTTTACCTAATTTATTATTAATTTCAATTGAAAACAAAATAGTCTATATGGGTAGGTTAAAATTGGCTTAAATTTTATTAAGTGTAAACTGTGGATTGAGTATTCAAATTATTAATATAAATACTGAAATGTCATTAATATTGAAATAATCTAGTTGACTAAAACCATTAAAAGGAAAAATAAGTTATAGATTAAAGCCTTAAAATGAGACATAAAATATTCTTCTCACATAGAAAGCATTATTTATTATACTCTCTGGGAGAATATGATAAAATTTTTCTTTATACTTCTCCAAAGTAGCCTTTATGCTCTGGTGTGCTAAGTCACTTCGGCCGTGTCTGAGTCTTTGTGACATCCCACTCTTGGCCGCCAGGCTCCTCTGTCCATGGGATTCTCCAGGCAAGAATACTGGAGTGGGTTGCCATGTACTTCTCCAGCACCTCTAAATAAATTAAAGGGGGGGGGGGGAGAAGCTTTTATACATTATAAATGTGAATTTTTTATTTATTTGAATTACCAATACTACTTATATTCTTCAATCTTCAGTTGGGTAAGTCTAATGAAAATACAACTGAATACTACACTGTACTATATTAAATATTTTTCAATGTAGTGGGTATCACAGGGTCTCACCTTATAGTGTGTAATTTCTATGCATTCTGGAATCTTTTTTTTTTTTAAATTCTAGACATTTTTGCTTATTTCTGCTTCCATCAAGCTTAAAAGGAAAGACAGTAAATATGCGAAAGAAATCTGGAATGAAACTGTAAAATCCACCACCACATTTACATAGAATCCCAGAGTCTATTTCCACAAATGGATTTAGAAAACCTCATGGGGACTCCAAAGCAATAGAATGAGAACTAGATGAGTTCCCTCTTTGAATCATGAGTTGCTTAGAGTGAAGGATTTCAGAAGTCAGAGTTGAACACAGCTAATAAAAAGGGCTTGCTTCTGTTGAGGGACAAAATATATATGTATGCTTTTGTATGGATTAAGTCCAGATTTATTATTCTGAACTATTCACCCAGCATTAATCATAAATCAATTTAGTGACAACTTTAAAATATGAAAAAAATTTTATATGCAGCTTGAATAATCCATTTAACAGGTCAAATCAATGATTTTGCTTCACGCTTTCTTTCAATTGGGTTTTCCAGTTATGCACTATCTCTTTACCAATTTTATTCTCCCAGGCAATCAAGGGCAGGGGGTGCTTCACAGTAATTTGATGCCCCTGTGTCAGGGAACACAAATCAACTTGAAAGGAACAGTATGCCTGATTTAATACCATATTTTATGCAGAACAAGAGAAATGACAGTTCCTAAGGCTAAACTTAAAGCCTTGAAAAAAGTAAATCTGGAGAATCTCATGCTTTAGGATTGCTAAAGCCATTACGTATACATATATTTTCCCCTAGAAAAATATTCCCCAAAGTAACTCCAAGCATGTTCTCCAGTTTATAATTACTTGGGGAAAATGATAGCTAATGAATAGTTTCCCTCCCTCCTGCCTGTGTAATGAACAAATGTTTACCAAGCTAAATCTGAAATATGTGATTCATTGTATGGAATAAATACACACAGAGGTTGGTATTTTAATTAAATAAGTATCAAAAAATTTTAATTTCATTTTTGCATCTTTCTCATGTATAGTTATGAATTATCATACTTTATTATGTGATATATCCCTGTGAAAGGCCATTATGTTTAAATGTATCTTATTTAGCTAATACTTTTTAATATATTTTTAAAGTTATAGGCTGATCATTTGGCACATAGAACTATCTAAAATGCCACTTCTGTACCTTCCTGGCTACTGAAAAATAAAGCAATGGGGAAGAAATAAACTATGAAATTAGACCAATGTCTGAGTCTTGGCTCATCAGTTTACTAGCTGAGTGATAAGAACTCAGAGGCTTTAAATCTCAGTTACCTCATCCATTAAATGCAAATAATAAAGTTTTCATGAGGATTAAATGATACATGCTGCTTAATTGAGTAGAAGATATTTTAATTATATAAGCAAAATCACGCATTATTAGTAGTAATTTTATTTATTTTAAAATGTGGATCCACTGCAAATCTCTGAATATATATTATGTATTGATGTGGATGACCCTTGAAAGAATTTCTTTTAATTCTAATTAGCTAAATTTAGCTTGAAAAAAATTCAAGTGTTTTTTTAATGCAGCTTTATTCAGAAAGTTACAGTGAGAATTTTTCTTGGCACAATTTTGTAACCTGGAGAAGCAAATGAGAAATATGTGACAGTACACTTGCAATGACAGATGATAAATACTTTAAGTTTGGGGATATCTTAAATTTCTAAATTATTATGTAAATTTGTGGGCAAATATAATAGTACAGACTCATACAGTGAAGCAGAAAATTAGAATCTGTGATTTTAGACACTTTAATAATAAATCTCATTAATTGCTACTGACAATCCTTTAGAGATGAAAGATCATTATATTTTCAGGTTTAGCCCAATGGCTGTGAAAAAATATTATTCTTCACCAATGGATGATCTAATTTAACTGAAGAGCAAACCCTATAAAATCAGAGTTGATGACCTCGTTGATTAATGTGCTTAGTAATTCTATTAAGAGTAAAATGCAATTTAGGAAACCAACCACTAAAAATCATCATCCTTAATTATTTTTTAATTAGAAAATCATATATATTTTGAGATAATATGTAAATTAATATGTACATATATTATAGGTAGTTATAGAAGTTACATATAGAGATATATTTCCTCTAGACAATGCACAGCTAAATTTGGAGGAAGCAAAAGAAAGTGGATAAAAGATTTTTAGCAAAATCTTTTGCAGTTTTTTAATCTCAACTTTTAAAATTTGATAATATACATTATGAAGGAAAACATTATATTTTCATGTATATAACTGCAGCCACTTCAGTTTCTTAAAATGAATACTATATCTCTCTTGAAGCCGTGAAACCACATTACCCCTATTCTTAAGCACAAATTCCCCCCAAACTCTCTAAATGTCCACCTAGCTCTGTGTCAGACACCACTGGGTAAGGGGAGGAAGCATGTTTGAAACATTGTTGTGGGTAATTTCAATCAAAATCAAGTAGCAGAAACAAGGTCAATTCAGTTGCTTGAATTGACCTGTCACTTCACTTAAATTACAAGGAGTGGTTCAATAACTCTATGAACCTGGTAGTGAAATGTGGGTGAATGTATGTGGAGTTAGATCATTGGAATTTGTAACTGGTTTTGCTGATGCCATTTTTAGACTTAGTACAGTTTCAAACATAAATTTTGATTAAAGTGAAGCCAGTGTGCATATGATTACCTATGCATTTTTATAAGCAATAAGAAGTTGATACTGCTTTATAATTTTATTTTAGCCAAGATATTAAGATGAAGAATATTCACAAGAAATTTACTCAAGTATATTTCATTCATTACATCTAAAAGAGAAATGTGAAAAATAAAGAGAAATGTAGTAGAGTTTCATGTACATTGTTACACAAAATTTAATAAAAACTATATTATTAAAGATTTGTGATATTATTAAATATTTGTGATGATAATAATTCATTCAAACACTTTTGAACCCTGAGAGTTATACACTGAGAGTTAAATCATTGACAGGATAATCCCCATGGCCTTAAATAAGCACTACCTAATAAAAGCATAATATGTGTGTTAGTAGCTCAGTCTTGTCCAACTCTTTGCAACCCCATGACTGGAACCCTCCAGGCTCCTCTGTTATAGAATTCTCCAGGCAAGAATACTGGAATGGGTGTCCCTTCTCCAGGGAATCTTTCCTATCCAGGGAATACTGGAGACTATCCCTTCTCCAGGGGATCTTCCCAACCCAAGGATCGAATCCAGCTCTCCTGTATTGCAGGGCAATTCTTTACCATCTGAGCCACCAGGCACTTGAAAACTGTAACTTAAAACTTAGTGAATAACTTCAAAATGCTGAGGGGGCATATTAAAGAAAATATTTGGTTCTCAGGTCATACTTCTCAAAGAAGATAAAAGTGAAACCAGACAATAAAGAAATCTCCTGAGCTGGAAATAAAGACATGAAAGAGTAAAAGCACTTCAGACAGAAATTAGTATAAGAAATATCTAAAATGTATATGTTTATCAGAAAGTGGATTATTATGACTTGAGCATGAGTATTTCTTAGTGGGGGGTAGGGTGGAGTGGTATGTGGGATTTGAGTTGATAATTGTTGATATTTGAGGAATGGATCCATGAGGGCTTATTACACAGTCCTTTAAACTTTTTGAAATTTTAATATTAAGTACAGACACACACACACTCACACACACACACACACTCAGGGGCACCAGGAAACTGGGTTTAGCTATTGTCCATATTGGTCTTGTGTTAGTCGCTCAGTCATTTCTGACTCTTTGTAATCTATGGACTGTAGCCTGCCAGGCTCCTCTGTCCATGGGAATTCTCCAGGCAAGAATACTGGAGTGGGTTGCCATTCCACTCTCCATGGGATCAACCTGGTCCAGAGAATCAAACCCAGGTCTCCCGCATTACAGGCAGATTCTTTATGGCCTGACTCACAAAGTTTAGCCCCATCCATGTTTAGCTGGTTCTCGAGTACTACAGTGACACATGTCAAGTAGCAGGCTCAGGCTGAGAGACAAAGCAGATAAGAGTATCTCATTTGACATTTACAGATAAAAAGGGTACAGAAGTGCATTCATGGAATAGTCACATCAACACATTTTTGCTAATGATATTCCTGAATGAGCAGGCTCATACCAGAACTCCTGAAAGCTCATCTATCCCCCACTCCCAAGCCCAGATTTATGTAGGCAGGACGTGTGCTGGAGCCCACATAATCTGTATCAGGTGCAGCTCATCAATATTGGCAGAATTTAAAATGCAACATGACCACAGTATTCGCTAGAGTATAATCAATCAGGAGTGAATCTCTCATTTTTAAACCTCTTCCTCCCCTGGTCAACCTGCTTAAGATCAAGACGATCTAGCTGGATATAGAAACTCACTTGATCTTATTGTTGAAGAACTAGAAGAAGTAGGCATTCTAAAAAGTCATTCTAGCGTGTGTTTATACTATATATTGGGCGTAGAGAAAACCAACACGCCACAACGAAGACCCAAGGCAGTCAAAAATAAAAATAATTAATTAAAAATAAGATATTAAACAATCTTAGTGTTCATATAATTTGATCCTATAATCCCACTTCTAAATATTTACATCCTAATAAACCATCCAAAATGGATCAGCTTTATAAAAAAAAATATTTGTCATGATATTATTTATAATATTTTTAAATAAAAAGAGCCTATACAACCTAGGGAATATAGCCAATATTTTATAGTAAATGTAAATGGACTATAACCTTTAAAAATTGTGAATCACTATGTCATACACTTGTAACTTACATAACATTATACATGTACAATATATCCTTCAATAAAAAAAATTAAAACAAAACAACAACAAAAAAGTCATGCTTGTATGTATTTATACTATATATTGGGCCTAGAGCTGATAAGTAAAAACTTGGATATATTTACACAATTAAAGAGGTTTGAGGATACCAAAAATCCTGGAAAACCTTCACTTTTAGGATGCTTTAAGTGAAACATATAAAAATAAAATAATTTAACCAATGTCTATTTTATCAGCTGAACCTGCATTGCATTATTATTTGGACACATTTTTAAATTTATAGTCAATGGACAATTTATGGTCAATATGCAGCTCTCTAGTTCTGAGCTTATAAGCTAAATCATAAATTAAGAAAATATTGCTGAGTACTGTTAAACTCTCCTTTCCATTATATTTTATAATATGAATACAAGATAGCAACTTTTTGAAGTGCTGTGTTATTTTAGTTTTATCGACTGTTGTAAGAGTAGACTCTGAAAATCTTTGGTAACATGTTCCAAATTTCAATTCTCTGAAATAAGTCATCACTGCAATTTATCAAACACTGTTGGCTCATGCAACTAGAATTATAGTAACCTCTAAGGAATTATGAAAAATAATCATATTAGGGAAAGAATTATAAGTTTCAAAGCCCAGATTTAAATCCAAGTTGATGCCACATGTAAAATTAGCCTTCAGATTTTTGTAGAATTCCTCTGGGCAATAGCCTATGTCATAAAATCAAACATAATGATGAGTAGATACTTTTTACTCTGAAGAAGTCCAGGAAACAAATTTTCACTGCACAATTATGTATATATGTTTTGTAGAATTTATCTTCTTCTTAAGCATGAAAAATTGTCCCATATGTGATATTAAACTAAAAAGATTAACAGTCTGATGTACTATACAAATCTTAATATAAAGCTCAAACAAATAATATTTTTATTTTTTTCCAAGCTTTAAATGATTTAAGTAAACAGCCTTTACTTGTCCAAGCATGATATAAATTAAGCAAAGTCTTAGTATTATTGCCATAAAGAATTAAAATGCATACTTTCTTTTCTTTTTTTTTAATTTATCTGTTAAAGCATATACTTTAAAATCCAGGTAATATTACAGTATTATTCCTTAATTACTCTGGTCACAGCATATTCAACATGTCTAAAATGATAACACACCATATATCTTCCCTAAAACAACTATACAAATGTTACTTTAGTATTTTTTTCAAAATTTTCCATTTTTCTATTTATTCTAAAATGAAAGAGATGTTGAAGAATGTCTCCATAATATCTGATAATTCAGTATTTTAAAACTTGCAAAACATGTAATATTTCTTTGAAAAGATTTCATAATAGAAAATACATTGGGAGTCAGCTGTTAAGATGTTTTGATTAAAAAAAATGGTTAGTGTATTGACATAGTATGTTAAACTCTGCCAAATTATAGGATTTTTTTTTTTTTTTTTGAGGAAAATTATCACAGACAAAATATTGGATGAAAATCCTCACCAACACTCCACCATTGTCATCTGGTAGGTAGGGCCTTCTTTTTTTTTTTTTTTTTTTTAATTCTAATGAGCATGGTAGGTCTTGTGTATAAACACTAGCCTCTCCTATTTGATATGCACAGAAATTCAATCAGATGTTTAATTACATCTTAACATGAGTTCCAAACAGCTGGCTAATTCCCTTGTTTCTGATTAAAGAGATTACAAAAAATAAAACCTTACATGGCATTTACATACAACTCTAAAATTAAATGTTATTATAAGTTTTAAGCATTCAAGAAATAAAAAGGCATTATTTTTAAGCACTGGGACAATGGTTTCTAAAAAAAATGATAACCTTTCACTAAGTGGCAATGAAAGGGGACAAAATCATTTGGAAGGTTAGCAGTTTGAAGGGAGAGATCCTATAAAGCTGTCAGATAGGATTTGTTAATGCAGTGTATGGTCTTACTATCGCTGATGTGCCAGGGTCAGTAACGTACATTTTGGGTTGCAGTTGCCCAACAGTGAATGTATTAGAAGCATGAAGGTAACTGCCTAAGTTGAGCACAGCTAACACAACTTGACTTGGGTCATGCCTTTTTGTAGTGTCAGTCGGCATATGGGGCTTCCCAGGTGGCACAGCGGTAAATAATCCATTTGCCAATGCAGGGGACACAAGGGACAGACGCAGATCTGATCCCTGTATCGGGAAGATCCCCTGGAGGAGGAAGGGGCAACCCACTCCAGAATTCTTGCCTGGAAAATTCCATGCCCAAAGGAGCCTGGCAGGCTGCATTCCATGGAGTCACAAAGAGTTGGACCTGACTGAGGGACTGAGCACATAGCAATTATAATATACCCTACTTCTTTTCATACAGACAAATTGTGGGGTATTTTTAGCATTATCAAATGATATACTGTTCTTTTAAAATATCCTTGTGATGCATTATTGAAGTATATCTTCATTGCCTTTAACATCTTCAAATTAAGGGAAAGTGAACCAGGCACTCTTGGTTATTGTGATACTTCTACTTTATGAATTGGATAAATCTGTATTAACTCTTCCAGACATGAAACTGTTAAGTATCCAAAGTCCTGAAGGCTATCAAACACAAATGTAAGAATGTTACATTATGTAGCGTGTTTATTCTCTTTTTTTCATGTTTTTATGGTATTATTTATGGATCTTACTCCCTCAGAAACATTCCATAAAGCTACAGTTCATGGTACTAACACCAGACTAAATACAGACAAATAGGACTTGGGACAAACTAGTTTATGATATTCATGTATATCTGGATGCATTTGTGTATATATGTGTGTGGATGTATGCATGGGTGTGTATCTGTATCTATATACAGATCATATCAATTTGGAATGCTCTCTGGGATATATATCTGAAATGTGAAAATGTGAAGAGCCTTTAAGAACTATCCTGATTGAAAAATTACTCTCACATATACCAATAAGATATTTTGTTGCATATATATATATTTATACAAAGCTATTTTGAAATATTATGTAGCTGTTTAATAAGTATATGTGTGTGTACATATTGATGGACAAATCTCCAGGATATATTATTAACAGAAAAATCAAGTCATAGACCAAGGACTGATAGGTAGTATTTAATCTTACCACATTATAAAAAATGTATACATATATAATAAATGTATACATTTATAGACAAAATTTAAAAAAAAAATCAGTCACCCTCTGTTTTAGACTATCGAAGATGCTATAACAGAATACTGTAGATTGGGTGACTTATAAACAATGGAAATTTATTTCTCACAATTCTGGAAACTGGTTAGCACAAGATCAAGATTCTAGCTGATTTGGTGGCTGGTGAGAGCCCACTTCCTGATTTGTAGACTGTCATCTTCTCTTTCTGATATTCTGGAGTCTCTTTTATAAGGGCTTTAATCCCATTCATGGGAGTTCTACCTCATCATCTCCTAAATGTCTCGTATCCTAGTACCATCACTTTAGGGGATGAGGATTTCAACATATGAACTTTGTGGTTGGGGAGAGGACACAAAAACTCAGTGCATTGCACCACAAAGTCATGAAAGGAGTGGTATTGAGGGAGAGGAAATCAAGAGCCAAGAATTTGCTTATCTAGTCTCCTGACTTTCCCTCATAGACACAAATGACTACAGCAGCTCTGGTCATCACGTCCTTATCCGTCAACATACTTGTGAAGAATGAGAGGGAATAAATCTCCTAAACCTTTTTCATTACAGAAATATATATATTCAATATGAGTGTGTGTGTGTATATATATATATATATATGTATATATATTTACATTTCTGAGATACCGTCATCACAGTTTTCCTAAAATCCCACTGATTATACCCAATCCTATAACTTGCTTGCAAAAAGAGACTAGGAAGGCAAGTAACTGGGAAATTCAATCTCCATCATCATGGAGAAGCTCTGACAATAAGAAAACAGTGAAGAAGTCATCAAATTGGCCACCAGCAATGTTGCCATATTTCATTACTATTTCATACACATTAAGAGGAAGAAGACAGGTTTCCTCTCTCTTCTGTGGGACCTCAGTAGCTCACACTGAATTTTGGTGTCTTAAATAAAATGTGTAAATGCACTTTCAGAGAAAGGATATCTGCAATTTATTGTAAGAAATCCACCACCAAACTCTACAATAGAATTTTAAATTTTATTAGTGAATTTTTAATTTCACTTTATAAAAATGTGCCTAAAATTTTTACTGAATCCCTAAAATGAATAGCAATTGGATTCCCAATGTATTCCTTAGAGTTTGGTTATTGAAAGTGGGTACTTCTCTAAATATTCTGAATGGTAATTTAAGACTTCTGGTTAAATCTTCACTAAAATCTTTTTTTTTTTTTTTTTAAATTCTGGAAAATAATGATGAACCTCATGAAGTAGGAGATTTGAGAGTCCTACAAAGTGTCTTCTAGGAGAGACTGTGTAAAGATGATTTACTTTAACATTTAACTAAGAAAAGCATAAACAAGCAATATAATAGATCATAAGAATCAAAAGACAAATGAAGCAGAGAACAGACTAAGCCTTGTCAGAGGTAAAGCTATAGTTATTAGTATGCATACTCAAGTAGTCAAATGCAAAGTTAGAAAGAAGCCCCTGATCATGGTTCAAGGGGAGGTCAGGTGAGTGCCTGCAGGATCCGATTCAAATTCTATTTGGAGACAGGAAATCTAAGAGGCTTAAATTTTAGAATAGTCCTAATAAATCTGTCAATAGACAGATGAGCTGTTTGATGAGGGAACAGCAGTCCCCAAGGCTGAGGACTGAATCTTGAATGTGTTGTGCATTTAATTTTTTAAAAACCATCCAAAAGAAAATACTGATATGAAAGGAAAGATTAAGATTTCCTACTTCAGAGAACTTCCTTTTTTTTTTTTTTTTTTTTCATTCTTCCTTTCTTTAAAACAGAGTTACAATATTTTTCAGGCTCTATCTAAGGACAGATGGAACAATATACTCATTAAGACTTAGCTTAGCTGATATTAGGAGAAGAATTGAGCAATTTCTACTAGACTTATGAAAATGATTATCCAGGGAAAAACTAGGAAGGACAATCAGGAACTTACTGAGATGAGCAGACTGCACAGTGCCAGCTGTGGAAGTTACTAGAAATCCTTTATGCTCCACATGAAATGATGATGTGTTAGTTTTCTTTTCTTGCTGTGAAAAATTACCAATCACTTAGGGGCCATAAAACAAAAGTTTACTGACTTATACTTCTTTAAACTGAAATGCACTGTGGCTCTTCTTGGGCTGAAATCAGGTTTATCAGTAGGATTGTATTCCTTTTTGAAGGATCAGCTGTCATGCCTTTTCCATTTTTAGAGTCTGCCCACAAACCCATATTTCATCTTCAAATTCAACAATAGCTTTTGAGTTTTTGTCTCGTCACTGTGACATTTACCTTCTGCTTTGCTCCACATTTAGGGATCCTTGTGAGTATACTGGATTTACCAGATAACCAGATCACCAGGTAACCTAGGATGGTCTCCTTGTTTTAAGATCAACATGAATATCAACCTTAATTCATTATGCTACTACATTAATTCCCATTTTCCATGTAATATAGCATAGTTAAAGGTTTTAGGAATTAGAGGGTAGATGTCTTAAGACCTCTCACGGTGGAAAAACTGCAAAAACGTAAACCTCTATTACTCATTGTTTTGAAACTTGAGGAGAAGACTGTGCATATGATAAAGTCCTATACTTAAAACACATTTCTGTATTTTAAAAGAGCCTACAAATTGATTAAAATATATTATGAGGGCCAGAAATAAAGTACATTGTTATTATATACTGAGGGGCTATCGTAGCATCAGAATCATGTTAAACACTTAAGGGAATGAAAGGAAGTTCAGAATTGACCCAATATTTATCCTTACTTTCTAACAGACACAAAAGTATGTTTCCAGTTTTCTCTAGACATCTAATACAATAGATGAATTATCACTCCCATAAGTAAATATAATGTTTACCAGTAATATGATATCATTTCAACCATTGATTTACTATAAGAAAAAAATTTTTTAAGTAAGAAAATTTATATAACCTTATCCTATCACATCATCATGTTGAATTAGAAATTATTGGAAAAATGAAATAATAATAGGATAAATGTTTTAAAGCAACTGGGAAAAAAACTAGGTATACCATAATTAATGATCAAATGGGTGGCATAGAAAATGCTTCAAATATTCACAAGGATTGATAATCATGGTTCAGTTCAGTTCAGTCACTCAGTAGTATCTGACTCTTTGTGACCCCATGGACTGCAGCACACCAGCCTTCCCTGTCCATCACCAGAGCTTCCTCAGACTCATGTCGATCGAGTCAGTGATGCCATCCATCTATCTCATCCTCTGTCGTCCCCTTCTCCTCCTGCCTTCAATCTTCCCCAGAATCAGGGTCTTTTCCAATGAGTCATTTCTTCACATCTGGTGGCCGAAGTATTGGAGTTTCAGCTTCAGCATCAGTACTTCCAATGAATATTCAGGACCGATTGCCTTTAGAATTGACTGGTTTGATCTCCTTACAGTTCAAGGGACTCTCAAGAGTCTTCTCCAACACCACAGTTCAAAAGCATCAATTCTTTGGCTCTCAGCTTTCTTTATAGTCCAACTCCCACATCCATATATGACTAGTGGAAAAATCATAGCTTTGACTAGATGGACCTTTGTTGACAAAGTAATGTCTCTGCTTTTTAATATGCTGTCTAGGTTGGTCATAGCTTTTATTCCAAGGAGCAAGTATCTTTTAATTTCATGGCTGCAGTCACTATCCGCAGAGATTTTGGAGCCCTCCAAAATGAAGTCTGTCACTATTTCCATTTTTTCTCCATCTATTTGCCTTGAAATGATGGGACCGGATGCCATGTTCTTTGTTCTTTGTTCTTTGAATGTTGAGTTTTAAGCCAACATTTGCACTCTCCTCTTTTACTTTCATCAAGAGGCTCTTTAGTTCTTCGCTTTCTGATGTAAGGGTTATGTCATCTGTATATCTGAGATTATTGATATTTCTCCCAGAAATCCTGATTCCAGCTTGTGCTTCATCCAGCCCAACATTCCACATGAGTTACTCTCCATATAAGTTAAATAACCTGGTTAACAATATAAAACCTTGAAGTATCCTTTTCCAAATTTGGAACCAGTCTGTTTTTCCATGTCCAGTTCTAACTGTTGCTTCTTGACCTGCAGACAGATTTCTCAGGAAGTAGATAAGGTGGTCTGGTATTCCCATCTCTTGAAGAATTTTCCACAGTTTGTTGTGATCCACACAGTCAAAGACTTTGGCGTAGTCAATAAACCAGAAGTAGATGTCTTTCTGGAACTCTCTTGCTTTTTCGATGATCCAATGGATGTTGGCAATTTGATCTCTGGTTCCTACGCCTTTTCTAAATCCAGCTTGAACATCTGGAAGTTCACAGTTCAGATACTGTTGAAGCCTGGCTTGGATAACTTTGAGCACTACTTTGCTAGTGTGTGAGATGAGTGCAACTATGCTGCAGTTTGAACATTCTTTGGCATTGTCTTTCTTTGGGATTGGAATGGAAACTGACTTTCCAGTCCTGTGGCCACCACTGAAATTTTCCAAATTTGCTAGCATATTGAGTGCAGAACCTTCACAGCATCATATTTTAGGATTTGAAATAGCCTAACTGGAATTCCATCACTTCCACTAGTTTTGTTAGTAGTGGTACTTCCTAAGGCTCTCTTGACTTCACATTCCAGGATGTCTGGCTCTAGGTAAGTGATCACACAATTGTGGTTATCTGGGTCATGAAGATCTCTTTTGTATAGTTCTTCTGTGTTTTCTTGCCACCTCTTCTTAATATCTTCTGCTTCTGTTAGGTCCATACCATTTCTGTCATTTATTGTTGCCTATCTTTGCATGAAAACTTCCCTTGGTATCTCTAATTTTCTTGAAGAGATCTCTAGTCTTTGATATTCTATTTTTTTCCTCTATTTCTTTGCATTGGTCACCAAGGAAGGCTTTCTTATCTCCCCTTGCTATTCTTTGGAACTCTGCATTCAAATGAGTACATCTTTCCTTTTCTCCTTTGCCTTTAACCTCTCTTCTTTTGTCAGCTATTTGTAAGACCTCCTGAAACAACCATTTTGCATTTTTGCATTTCTTTATCTTGGGCTTCCCCAAGAAAAAGATCACTGTCTCCTGTACAATGTCACAAACCTCCATCCATAGTTCTCCAGGTACTCTATCAGATATAATCCCTTGAATCTATTTGTTTCTTCCACTGTATAATCATTAGGGATTAGATTAGGTCATACCTGAATGGTCCAGTGGTTTTCCCTACTTTCTTCAATTTAAGTCTGAATTTTGCAATAGGAGTTCATGATCTGAGTCATAGTCAGCTCCTAGTTTTTTGGTTTTTTATTTATTTATTTATTTTTCTGAATCTATGGAGCTTCTCCATCTTTGGCTGCAAACAATATAATCAGTCTGATATTGGTATTGACCATCTGGTGATGTCCATATCTTGTGTTGTTGGAAGAGGGTCTTTGCTATAACCAGTGTGTTCTCTTGGCAAAATTCTGTTAGCCTTTGCACTGCTTCATTTTGTACTCCAAGGCAGAATTTCCCCATTACTCCAGGTGTCTCTTGACTTCCTACTTTTGCATTGCAGTCCCCTATGATGAAAAGGACATCTTTTGGTTGTTAGTTCTATAAGGTCTTGTAGATATTAGTTTTAGAAGATCTTGTAAATATAGAGTGAGGTCTTCCTCACCACCTGATGCAAAGAACTGACTCATTAGAAAATACCCTAACACTGGGAATGATTGAGGGCAGGAGGACAAGGGGGTAACAGAGGAGGAGATGGTTGGATGGCATCACCAACTCGATGGACATGAGTTTGAGCAAGCTCTGGGGGTTGGTGATGGACAGGGATGCCTGATGTGCTCAGTCCATGGGGTCGCAGAGTCGGATATGATTGAGCGACTTAACTGAACTGACTGAAACATAATTCACTGTAAATTATGTAAATTATTTACATAGTTCAATGTAAATTTGCTAGTTCTAGAAGGTCTTGTAAATATTCATAAAGATAAATAATCATGAAGTGAAGTCGCTCAGTTGTATCCGACTCTTTGCGACCCCATGGACTGTAGCCTACCAGGCTCCTCCATCCGTGGGATTCTCCAGACAAGAATACTGGGATGGGTTGCCATTTCCTTCTCCAGGAGATCTTCCCAATCCAGGGATTGAATCCAGGTCTCCCGCATTGCAGGCAGATGCTTTACCATCAGAGCCACCAGGGAAGCTCAAAAATAGTCATGGTGATCCCCAAATAGTGAAAGTTAGAGTCAAAGAATTGTACTTTATTCCTTTTCCTTTGCTTTGTGCGCCATCCCTCCCTCAAAGGTACAGTTCCCACTGCCTATGCCTTTTCCATGACCCAGACCTACCCAGGCACCCGGAAATGTTCTGTACAAGAGGAAAATCTTCCCCCTTATATTTAAAGGAATCTAATCATTCTTCAAAACACTTAAAGCATGTTTTTAAAAACACAATCCAATTAATTTAACTATTTCAGAATAATGATCACTGAGTGATAATTGGTATTAAAAGAAGACTCTTGAGAGTTCCTTGGACTGCAAGGAGATCAAACCAGTCAATCTTAAAGGAAATCAGTCCTAAGTATTCATTGGAAGGACTGATGCTGAAGCTGAAACTCCAATATTTTGGCCACCTGATGCAAAGAACTGACTCATTAGAAAAGACCCTGATTCTGGGAAAGATTGAAAGCAGGAAGTTAAGGGGATGACAGAGGATGAGACGGTTGGATGGCATCATCGACTCAATGGACATTAGTTTGAGCAAGCTCCAGATGTGTTGAGGACAGGGAGGCCTGGTGTGCTGTAGTCCATGGGGTCGCAAAGAGTCGGACACAACTAAGCAACTTAATTGACTGAAACATAATTTGATGTAAAATGATTAAATAAAGCCACAAATCATAGAATTTATGACAGTGTAGGATATTGGTGTGAAATGGCTTCTGAAGTGAAAGAAAGCATTTTGAGTCTGCCATGTTTGAGGACAAGTCCTTTTCTGAACTGTTCCTGAGTTTTGCTTCCTTGTTTCTTCTTTCTCTGAGCGTGTAGCTCCAAGTTTATTTGACAGTGTGTGTATATGTGCTTAGCCTCTGTCATGTCCGACTCTTTGTGACCACATGGACTGTAACCCACCAGGCTTCTCTGTCCAGGGGGATTCTCCAGGCAAGTATGCTGGAGTGGGCTGCCATTTCCTCCCACAGGAGATCTTCCCTACTCAGGGACTGAACCTAAGTCTTTTGCATCTCCTGCATTGGCAGGCTGATTCTTTACCACCTGTGAAGCCAGTCGAAGATACAGAGAAGAACAGAGATGTGCATTTGTATTTGAATATGTTTGTGCAATATATGAGAAAATATCAGTGGTTTAAATAAAGTAAGTCTCCTGCATATGAACTCTCATGAGTTTGTGTCCAATCACTTAACTTAGCTCACATATCTGGTGTACTGGAGGACTGCAAGCGCTTATGCTTTTGTGTACTTTATTGTTCAGTACTGTGTAGAATACAGTAGTACAGAATCTTTTGTTCAAGCCCAGGATGTCTGGAAGCAAGTGTAAAAGAAGCAGTGATGTAGCTGATCTGGCTGAAGAACTGAAGAGATTCATAACACAGGAAACAGCAAGGGGATTTTCTCTATTTGAGGAGGCTCTGTTAGATTTGAGACACAGGACCTGAGTGTAGAATGGTACATGAAGTTTGCTGCAGCCACTCAGAATACAATTCTGTGCTACCATGTCTTCTATGACAAGAAAAAAAAAGAGCTATTACCCAGACATTACAGGATCATTTTGTCAAGAGAGTAGATAGAATTGAATCCAGCAAGAGTTCAGCACCTGTGCCATCTACATGAGGTGGGAGTGAAATTGCAACGTGCCCTCTGACTCCTATTACTGGTGATCCTTCAGCCCTACCATCTCCCACCTCCTGCAGTCAGTAACTCTTCTTGCCTCTTCACTTGATGCTAGCCCTATCTGCCAGCTATTGTACTGTACTGCTGTACTTTCCAAGGTGCTGGACTGTAAGATTAAATATGTTTTCCTCATTTTTGTGTTTGTTTTTTATGTATTGTTTGTGTGAACAGTACTATAAACCTATTGCAGTACAGTACTATATAGCTGATTGTGTTATTTGGTACCTAACCTAATTTTGTAGAAAGCAATGGCACCCCACTCCAGTGCTCTTGCCTGGAAAATCCCATGGACGGAGGGGCCTGGTGGGCTGCAGTCCATGGGGTCACTAAGAGTCGGACATGACTGACCGACTTCACTTTCACTTTCCACTTTCATGCATTGGAGAAGGAAATGGGAACCCATTCCAGTGTTCTTGCCTGGAGAATCCCAGGGATGGGGGAGCCTGGTGGGCTGCCGTCTATGGGGTCACACAGAGTCGGACAGACTGAAGTGACTTAGCAGCAGCAGTAGCAGCAGCAACCTAACTTTGTTGGATGTATGAGCAAATGGGACTTATGAATGTGCTCTCAGAATGGAACTCATTCATACAAAAGGGACTCACCCTATGTACTGCTTGATGGATGGTCTTCTCTCTTTAGCAATTCTAAAGTTTGAGAAATTCTGTATCCAGATTAAATTTAATAATATTCAATCCTGGCCTAATTACCAAATTTTGGATTCATTTTTTTTCACTTGTTAAATAGTTCTACTTGTATGCCTTATCATTTTATAATAAGTTCAAATTATATCATTCAAACTCGCTTCCAGAGTCAACCAACTACCTTAGCTCTGGTCTGACCCTCTATTTGCATACCATCTACCTTGACTAAAAGTTCAGTGCCAATGAAACATCTTGGTGTTTCAGGACATATTTCAGATCCTCTCTCCAGCATGCCACCTTCTCAAGTTCTATCAGTTTTTATCCCCTCTCATTCTCCTGTGTCAATTTGTCTATACTTTTCTGATGATAATTCAGGTCTTTTCCTAGTGATAGCTTTTAATTTGTACATTCAAACTCATCGTATGGTTAATGTTCCTTGCTTGGAGTTTGATTTTCCTAGATCAATATGCCATTTTGTTTGTTTGTTTTTTAATTTTTTAATTGAAGGATAATTGCTTTACAAAATGTTGTGGTTTTCTGTCATACAGCAACCAGAAGCAGCCACAGGGAATACCCATGTTACCTCCTTCCCGCACCTCCCTCCCATCTCCCCGCCCATCCCAGCCGTCAGCCTGTCACAGAGCCCCTGCTTGAGTTCCCTGAGTCACACCGCAAATTACCATGGGCTAGCTGTTTTACATGTGGTATTGTCAATTTCTGTTTTAGTCTCTCCATACACCTCCCCTTCTCCCTCCTCTCCTCCCCCATGTCCATAGGTGTGTTCTCTATGTCTGTAAAAATGGCATATATATCAATATGCCATTTTTAAGGCATATACCATGTTTAATATAAAGTGTTTACATATTGAATAAAGGAGTGTCAAATTCTGCCAGTATACTGAGATAGGCACTGGGATTATAACTTCCTGTAGAAAACACAAAATTGAAGTCAAGAATCAATTTGTATATTTCTCAGAGTTTCCAATATTGTCAATATTGTACCATAATATTCACATTGTGTGTATACGTAAAAATATCAAGACACAGATAAAAGTTCACATTATTTCTATTTGAATGCTACAATTTTATGTTAAGTATTACATAGATAATATTTCATTGCTAGATAATATTTCATTAATTTCATTCAGTATATTTATTGAGCATCTACCAGAACTTCTAATGGGTCCTGTTCATGAGAAGTTTAGGACTTATGGGAAAATTAATCAGTGAAAAGTGTCAGTCGCTCAGTTGTGTCCAACTCTTTATGACCCCATCAACTATAGCCCACCAGGCTCCTCTGTCCATGGAATTCTCCAGGCAAGAATACTAGAGTGGGTTGCCAGTTTCTTCTCCAGGTGATCTTCCCAACCCAAGGATCAAACCTGGGTCTCCTGCATTGCAGATGGATTCTTTTACCCTCTGAGCCACCAGGGAAACCCCGAATTAATCAGTAGGTCATACAAGTTGGTGTCATCTGGAGGTATGAAAAATATGAAGACTAGGTTAGTCCATTCAGCCTGTTTTGAGACAAAATTTCATAGTCTAAGTGGTTTGAACATCAGACAAATCTTTCTCACAATTCTAAAGGCTAAGAAGTCCAAGATAAGCTGCCAGCAGATTTGGTTTCTGATGAGAGCCCATTTCCTTGTTCATAGAAGGAAATGTTAGGATGACTTGAAATATTCTACCTGTGTTATGGATAGATGGTGATGCCATTCTTTCAATGTATGTTTTGATCTTAAGTTTGGTTTTGGATATTATTGAGTCTAGAATGTCAAATGCCATTAGCAATGCCAAACAGACACATGGGAAATATAACTCTTTTGGATTCAGAGGAGAGCTATTTGGTGATGATATTTACTTGAGGGATGTTGTTTGTAGGTACAAACTCATGGCAAACCTATTGTTGCATCAGGACCTGGGAGAGAGTATAAAATAAGGACAAAAATACAGTGCTATGAGTGCTTTGGCAGTAGTAAAATGCAATATTACAAAAAGTGTGAAGTTGTGAATCAAAAGTATCATTTTTATAGCAACTTTATCTTGTATTATTTTATACTACTATATTAAAGCAAAGTATAATGTTAATATTTTATGCTTATATGAACAAAAGTCTCTCTGTTTACAATAGTAAGGAAGAGTGAACTCTCCAAGTATCCACCCCATGTTCTTAAATATTTATCTTAAAATGATAAATAATTGCATTTTCTCTATAAATGTAAATAAACAGATATATCACAAATCTATTTATTAAAAGTTATTATTGGAAGATCTTAATAACTTATTATATTGCAATCAATAATACATGTTTCTTACTCTGATTTGGTTTTATGGAAATTTTGATCATTGTTTATTAGCTCATTTTGAATTAATGCCCAGTTTCCCTTAAATCCTACCTAAACTTTGAATTCTTTCTTTTTAATAATATCCCTAATAAGAAGAGACCTGTCTCAAAATATTTTTAGGTAAGACATTATTAAAACCAAAAAAGCTGTTGTTGTATATGACATAGAGACCACAGAATTTTTAACAGTAGATTAAATTCTATAAGGCACTGTCTGAAAACCAACAAAAGGTATTATGAAGTGATATTGCTGTTATTGAGTTAGAATATGTGTTGCAGAGACAATTTTATGCATTTAATTATGCATAATGGAGGTATTGTGTGTCTGAGATATATAATGTATAAAGAAGGATTGTCATAAATCGTTTTTTTTTAAATAGGATATACGAGAAAGATAGTTGTTTCTTCTTTATGATATCAAGATATTTCTCCCCATTTCTGTGGTTGGGACATTCAACTGTATCACTGACAATATTCCAAAAGACATTGAATTCTATCAGGAAAAGTGTGAGACTTTTTTCTTTTAACTAATTTTTAAATTACATGGTTAGAAATGAGCATCATTTTAAACCTTGTCGTTTAGTTTAGGAGGCTATCTAGGAGCAGGAACCTTGTTTATCTCAATAGACAATAACTGTTGCAATGATTCAAATACTATATGGAGATAGTAAATACTAATCTTTGGGCCTCAAATTTCCATTAAAAACATGAAAGATTCTCAGTGCTGAGACTGAAGGATTTAGCTGCTTTGTTGTAATAACCAAATGGTTTCAATAGTTGAATGTGCAATATTTTGATAAAATCACACCTATTTGTATTTGCATATTTATTTTGCTGTCATTCTGAGGTATTCCAAACAGTGAAAAATATAGATGAAGCAAATGCCATGGTGTTTTATATTGCCAGGAACATGGATTAATACCTTTTCATCTCAATTTATTTAATCCGAAACTCAGAGCAATGTTAGGAAAACTAAAGTCTATATGCTGCTGCTAATGCTGCTAAGTCACTTCAGTTGTGTCTGACTCTGTGCAACCCCATAGACGGCAGCCCACCAGGCTCCTCTGTCCACAGGATTCTCTAGGCAAGAATACTGGAGTGGGTTGCCATTTCCTTTTCCAAAGTCTGTATAAGAACTGGAAAAACATTTTTCATAAAGTTTATCAGTGAAAGCAAGCAAAGCAAAAAGTAAGGAAAAACAGATATAAGGTTGATAAGATCTCTAAATGTGATCCAAAAGGACTGTGATTTTGCATAATTAATTGGTTGTGATTCATTTGCTTTAATACAAATTATAAGAAGGTTTTCATGTGTGTTTTATGAACTTACTATAAGATATAAATAATTGACATATATTTATATATTGTGGTCAAAATATTCTTGTAATCTAGTCTTCCACAATCATCAACCAAAACCCTGAGAAATGAAATCTGAACCTTTGTACTCAGAAAATTATTCTTATATTTTGGACAGTACAGTATCTTTGTAGTTTGGTTGTTGAGGGTCAGTTCTCACACATACTTTATTTTCTCACCATGTGTAGCAGAGCAGAGACTTGTTATTTAACTCACACATAAGTGTGAATATCGGCTCCACCTTCTAGTCAATCATTGTCCTTCAACTGAATGGAGAGCCAAACTGGAAGGGCTCAGTTCAGTGTTTAAGTCATGAGAGATGGAGGATAAACTTGGAAAGTTAAACTTAAGGTGCTCTCCTTTGCACAAAAATGTCTTTCTTCAAAGTACCATGATGCTGTAACATATAACCATAACTTCTTAATTATTTTACAAGCCTGTCATCTCTGAATCAGAAAAACTTTGATGTTTGTGGGGGACTTCACTTCACTCCTCTTTCTCCATTTCATTAAAAAAGAAAGAAAGAAAGAAATTCTAGGGACAGAAAAGAAGTTGGATTTTAATTTCCATTCCTTACATGATACTTTTCTTTCTTCTGACTCCAGTTAAGATTGGATAAGTATACTCTTTTTTGTCTACTCAAAAAAAGTTTGCAGAAAAAGAGAGTCGTGAATCAAGTTTTATTTGGGGCAAAATAAAGACTATAGCCTGGGAGACACCATCTCAGATAGCTCTGAGAAACCACTCCAAAGATTCAGGGGGAATGGTCAGTATATATATAATTTTGTTGAAGCGGGAGTGCATACAATCAAGTACATATTTTTAGCAGAAGGTTTCTCCTAGTCTCTTGAAAAGCACCACTAATTATGAGGAATAATCATCACCATGAAGTATTTTAGTGCTTTTCTACATATGAAGAAGTAGAAGAATTGGGCTCCTAAAATCAGCTTCTGACATCTAATTCTCTGAAGACCTGTCCTGCCAGTTGTAATAATCTCCTCCTCCCCCAGAACAGACTGCCTCATTTCTGCTCTCTGCCTTGAAATCCTTTCAGGTGGTGTTGAAATCAGCAGCTGCAGCAGTACATGATTTATTCTTTGTAGAGGTAGATGGCAAGTGCCAATTTGTAGTTGACATTTTTAAATTAGGTAGATTATTCTGGAGTATGTTTTCCAAGCTTATTTCCTGATCAGCTAAGGGAGATGATAAATAAATGTAACCAATGCTCTCAGCAAAAGTCAAAGATAATTGTCAAGATTATCTTTTATTGAGAGTTTAAGAAGCCACCCTCTCCTCGTCTAGGATGATAAGTTTCATAGGTGAATTTTGGTCACAGGAATTTACAGCAAACATAATTGAATGGGAGAGATCAAATAGCATAAACCTACTTATACATGACTTGAGTTCCCTGTTTTATTCCTTTGTTTTGCTTTGTTTTCTTTTAGCATGGGACAGGATATTTGGGTAGAAATGACAAAATCCATCTATAACAGAGTTATATTAAATATATTAATAGTAAACCTGGGCTTGCTTCCTGGCTCAGCTGGTAAAGAAGCTGCCTATAATGTGGGAGAAGTGGATTCAATCCCTGCCTCAGGAAGATCCCCTGGATAAGGGAATGGCTACCCACTGCAGCATTCTTGCCTAGAGAATCCCAAGGACAGAGGCACCTGGCAGGCTATGGTCCATGGGGTCAAAAAAGTCGGACACGACGTGGAGACTAGCACTTTCACTTTGGGCTTCCCTCATAGCCCAGTTGGTAAAGAATCCGCCTGCAATGCCAGAGACCTCAGTTCAATTCCTGGGTCAGGAAGATTCCCTGGAGAAGGGATAGGCTACCCACTCCAGAATTCCAGGATTTCCCTTGTGTCTCAGGTAGTAAAGAACCTGAGATACCTGGGTTTGATCCCTGGGTTGGAAAGATCCCCTGGAGAAGGGAAAGGCTACCCACTCCAGTATTCTGACCTGGAGAATTCAACGGACTGTATAGTCCATGGGGTCACAAAGAATTGGACACGACTGTCACTCTCTCTGCCTTAATTTTGAGGATCAGGGGATAGATAAAGTCAAGACTCCTTTCTCCTGTAACTACTGCATCTTGTGATAATGTCTCTGAACTAGAACATACCACAGCCTTATATTCAAGCAATTCCATGAAAATTGATATTATCATTAAATTGGCAAAATATCATTCCAGAAGCTCTATCAGCCATTTATGGAAAGGCTAGATTTAAAACAGAAGAAATGACTTAATCTTGCATGTAAGCATGTTAGTCATCTCTGAGTATAAAGGGACATTTAGCTATTTCATACAACTTGTAAGTGCTTTACTAAAATGTGTAAATCCAATTATTTTTCTTTTTGAAGCCTTTAATTTGAGGGTTGATAATATTTCTATAAATGTTACTGTTCCTTTTGCTGAGATTAGCTGTCCAAAAGGACCTTGATAATCTCAAAGAAAATGTAATTTTCTCTTTTTGTCAATGAAATAATTGCTGTCTCCTTGAAATGTAGATGAATTTAATGCATAAGAATGGGAGAATTTTCTATATAGAGACTTGTTAAAGTTGTGTTTTAGATCTTATTGTTTTACAAATAGTGTTAATCATAAGATATTTGGAGGAATTTGATTTATAGGAAAAGTTACCAAACTAGCCACTCATTTTGTGTCATTGTAGTAGCAAATCTAAATCAAATTATAATAGACATGATTTACAGTACTTTAAACAAAATGTCACTTAAAAAACATTCACAACCTAGAGGTTGACAATTATGTTTTAATGGCTGGGAATTTGGAGAATTTCAAACCTGGGAGGCAGCTGCATCCCAAGTAACCCTGAGAAAACTGCTTCAAGGAGGCAGATGGGGAGATGGGTAGGAGCCAGGGTACATAGAAGTTTTGCAACACAGGGCAGGTAGCATGCGCATCAGAAGATGATTATTAATTAAGAAAACCAGACAACCTAAGTTAGGGGACTTAGCACTTTTCATGCAGGGAAGATTCAAGCCTGTGGTTCACTGAAATCATCGCTTTGGTATGTACCTCAGCTATCTGGGAGTGTATCATGTGTTTTCACATCCTGAGCCCCTGGGGGCTCACTGAAGGGAGTGACTGTGGTCTAATGACTGCTAGATGGTGGATATTCTTCTCCTTCCTGAGTTCCTTCAGGGCTCACCAGCTCACAAGGGTGGTGGGGGGAGGAAATCTCTGATGACTATGACATTCGTGTTTACTGATATGGCAGGGAATTTTCCATTTATCAAAATTATTCTTTTAATTATTGGTAAAGATTTCTAAAATTCTTTGAAAGTTAAAAAAAAACAATTAAGTGTTGACATGAACAGAGACCTCAGTTTATCTCTGTGGGGAAAAATGTGCTTCTTGTTGAATGGATTTATTTGAGTAAAATTAAATAAATCAATAGTTATTCAATTTGGTTTAGGAATATGTTCCAAGGAAGCTATAAAACTGAATCCTTCAAATAATTAACCTTAGGTTTAATGTAAGTCATGCATGGAAACCTCCATGGATTCAGGAGGAAATTGATTCCAATACATAGAAAGAATGAAAGTGAAAATGAAGTCGCTCAGTCGTGTCCGACTCTTTGCCACCCCATGGACTATAGCCTACTAGGCTTCTCCGTCCATGGGATTTTCCAGGCAAGAATATTAGAGTGGATTGCCATTTCCTTCTCCAGGGCATCTTCCCGACCCAGGGATGAAACCTGGGTCTCCGGATGTTTTAACTGTCTGAGACATCAGGGAAGCCCATAGAAAGAATGATAAAACCCAATTCATATTTATGCTAGGTGAACTTTTTATCAGATTTAGGCAACATGTTGTTAGACTGCAACAGGGGGAGAAAATCTGTAATGATGCGTCACACATTTTTAACAACTGGATTTATTTTTATCTTCTTAAAGTTTTATCTTAATTTTTTAGAATCATAATTGCAAGAGGTTACTGAATTGAATCTATTTTATAAATGAAAGCCCTTGAAAGTAGAAAATCTACCTAGTCTACTAGGTCAGTGAATAGTCAGAAAGAAATAGTTTATAATTCATATAATTCTTATGAATTATAAGATTTTGCAGTATTGACTTTAAATCACAAACTCCTGGATACAAAATGTGTGTTCCTTTGTTGTTAAATGCAAATAAACCATAATCTCTGAACTTTTGTTTCTGAATCAAACTGCTGAAATCAAATGACATGTATGTTCTAGGAACAGAGAGCTTGTGATATTTGTTATCACATTTAAAAATACCTGCTACCTGGTAAGCACTGTGCTATTAATTTTATTTACTTTTTCTTGCATTTAACAATCCTCTATACAAGGCAAATGTCACTGTACCCAATTCATGACATTCATGTATGTGTGCATGCTAAGTCTCAGTTACCACATATAAAGGGAAAGTGAAGGTCGCTCAGTCATGTCCGACTCTTTGCGACCCCACGGAGTATACAGTCCTTGGAATTCTCCAGGCCAGAATACTGGAGTAGGTAGCCTCTTCCTTTCTCCAGGGGATCTTCCTGACCCAGGAATCAAACCAGGGTCTCCTACACTGCAGGCGGACTCTTTACCAACTGAGCTATGAGGGAAGCTACCACATATAAGCACTTGCCAAATGGTCACAAAAGTAGTGCAGAGCCAGCTTTTTAACCCATGTTAAACCCTCTTCCCTGTTTCTTATTGTCCAAGAGCATAGAAACTTGTAAAAGACATTCTCTTTTTTTCAGTTCTTTCTGCAATGTATGTAAGCTTATTTTAAGCATTTCTTGAATTTTGAAATTTAAATAAACAATGCAATTTAGCTTCTAGTGGTGGCTTCTTTTGTTGCAGGGTACAGGATCTAGTCGCATGAGCTTCAGTAGTGGCAGCAGGCGGGCTCAGTAATTGCTACTTGTGGGCAGGCCCTGGAGCGTGCAGGCTTCAGGAGTTGTCACGTGCCAACTCACTAGTTACGGTGCACAGACTCACTAGTTGTGCTGCACGGACTCACTAGTTATGATGTGTAGCTCACTAGTTGTGGTTCACCGGCTCCAGAGGAACACAGGAGGAGTAGACGTTCCAAGAAGTATGAGTCTTGCCCAAGACAGTGGTGTGAAAGATCACAGTCTGTTTAGTTCATGTAGAGACTGATTGCTTAAGAACAACAGATAATAGGGGTCTTGGATGCCATTTGAAATTTGGATTTTCTTCTGGCAATACAATTACCCGTAAATCATTAATATACAGAAATCAGAAATGTAATTTATTACACCAAAACAATGATTCAATTATGATTTCTACCGAATAACAGTGCCTCAGATGCACTGAAATACGCTAGCTGATGACATCTTGTTAGTTAGCTTCATACATTTGGCTATATTGGAGGTTATCATAACTTATAGTATCTTTTATTATTTTAGCATGACTGTGTTATTGCCTTTGGATGAGTTTCCAAAGATAAATGTGTGTTCTGTGTTTTCACAAGAGAGGTAACCTCCTTGCTCTACTGGCACAGATGTCCAAGACATCTTTCAGTGGCCCCTTCCCAGGGGCAGGCTGTAGAGAGAACAAATCCCTGGGTTCACAGTGCAGGAGGTCAAATACAGTCATGGTGTTTAATTAAAAAAAAAAAAATCTGCTAAGGGGAAGTGTTTCGGTGAAACCAACTCAGATGTTTACTGGAAACCAACTTTCAAATACCTTTTGAATGAGGTTTGCCTTGATGACATGAAAGAGTATTCAGTTGTTTTAAGTTGTTTCTGAAGCTGTTACTTACATAGTTACTTGCCTTCCACATGTGTCCAGGTCAAAGAAGGCACGTCGTACATTTATTTCAGCATTTTTCATCTGAATTTGATAAAACGAGGCGTCTGAAGTCACTTTCAGAAATTTGAAAAAGGCACATGAAGCACCTAGCTTATTCTGCCACCTTGTGGATAAAATAGTAAACTCTTTACACCAACAATTTCCAAATAAGTATTTTTTTACCTTAGGAAATTTCCAGTATTTCATAAATAGGAACTACTAAGAACACTGTTTTTAAATATATACTGTTTAAATATATACTGTTTTAAATATATGCTGTTTTTTGATAAATATGTAGATATTTAAGGCAATATAGTGCTTTCTTTCGTGCTTCCTTGTTGGCTCTGATGGTGAGAAATCTGCCTGCATTGTGGGAGACTCAGGTTCGATCCCTGGGTCAGGAAGATCCCCTGGAGAAGAAAATGGCTACTCCAGTATTCTCGCCTGGAGAATCCCATGGAGAGAGAGCCTGGCGGGCTACAGTCCGTGAGGTCTCAGAGTCCTACACGACTGAGCAACTGACACATACACAGTGATTTCTTTGACATGTAAAGAAAGGACAGCAAATTTAAATTGTATGTTCCTGGGACACATTTAAGGATAGAAAGCTAATGTAATTAAATGCTGCAATTAGTAAATGAGCAATTGAAGGGAGGTGATGCTTTCCCAAGACCACCATCTGTTTAGGCTTGCTATTTGAATGCAGTCAAAAAAATGGCATCAAGATCAAAGCTTAGTTCACTCGGAGACAACAGCTAATGTCTAGAGAATATCTGAAATACACATTCTCTCCTTAACACCATGAATTGTAGCCTAGAGAATTTCATTTAACTATTTATCTTGTCTTTAACCCACATATTTTTGCCCTACACCACATAAGAACAAAAGATGTGATTTTAACCTTCTCACTTATAAGTATTTTTTGCCGCAAAAAGGTACTTGTTTTTAAGTTGCTCTGGATTACTTTTGAGTTCATGCTTTAAAACTATTTCCAAACTAGGAAATATTAATTTCATTAGAATCAAATTTTAACAATAGAGATATATTAACTTCTAATTCATTGGCTGGCTAATTGATCTCCCCTCACATGCTCCTATTGCTATTCCACTCCAGATCGACCTGTATACTTTCCAGGTAATTAATCTCTTTTATTCTGAATTTCTGGTTGTTTAAAAAAATAGCCTAGACCCAGAAGATTTGTGGGGTTTTTAATCTTAATTCTTCAATCTCTCCTAGTATAAATGATTCATTTCCCTCATTTGGGAATATACTTGAACAAATATTTTTGTTTCACATATTTAACAGTTGCAATCACTGAACCAACAAACCTGGATAGTTGATAGCCTCCTGTCCTCTCTACTTCCATGAAGACCTTGAGCTCCAGGGCATGTGACTCAACCACTGCGACCAGAGAAACTCTGTTTTCTGTTTGTTTTTTTTAACCATTGCTGATCTTTTGAGAAGTAGGGCATTTAAATAGAACTGCTCTGGTTTCCTGGTGGCTCAGACAGTAAAGAATCTGCTTGCAATACTGGAGACCTAGGTTTAATCCCTGGGTTGGGAAGATCCCTGGAGGAGGACATGGCAGCCCACTCCAGTATTCTTGCCTGGAGAATCCCCACGGACAGAGGAGCCTGGTGGACTGCAGACCACGGGGTTGCAGAATGTCGGACTCAACTAAGTGCTTAGTAGCACCGCGCAGGGCAGCACTCTGGTTCATCATCCTTTGTCTTCACTTCTGTTTCAGGAATGATCTCACAGCCCAGGGATAATATCCGACTTCTTGATGTGCCTGTCTAGTCTTTATTCCTGTCTGATTTCCCTTGTGTTCCTTAGCATAAGTCTATGTATCCAGGTGTATCTACCATATCTTTTAATCAAAGCTTCTGATCAACTCAATTATCTCAATTGCCTGTTCATTTTTCCCTTCTAAGAGGATTATAAGAAGGTGACAATATATCCAAGTTTGTCAGGACAATCCCAAATTATGCCTATTATCCTGACTTAATTATTGAAAAACATGTTCACTCCCAACATTGTACTGGTTTGGACAATAAATTATATTACACTTAATATAACATATACTTCCTTTTTAAGTGAAAGTATATTTACATCTCCATCAATATCAGGCTTGACTATGTGATGCATTTTATCCAATGAGATATGAATTAAATAGACCAATCCTGGCTCTGAGAAGAAGCTTTAAGAGTCAGTGCAAGTTTCTTGGAGATCTTTTGATCTTTCTCTGGCCACAGGAGTAGCCTATTTCATATTAGAGCTGTCCCTTCAGTCTGAGTTCTGGATTGAGAAGCACTTCATTCTGGACCAGAGTAAAGCTACAGCTACCAGCTGCCATCCACATGTTACATGAATGACAAATGTATATTATTGAGAACTACTAAGATTTGGGGATTTTTTTTTATTATTGCTACATCATGTAGCAAAAGCTTCTTTATTTGTTTATTATCCCTTCATTCTTAAATCTTAAAAGCAATCCTCATGGGTCTCCTGACTCACTTTTTTAGGGACCATTCTGTACCTATTTCTGGCATGCACCAAGAAGAAGCATGTTATTAGGCGATAGTTAACTCTGAAACCACATCAGACAGTAGAAAGGTGGGAAACAAGGAAGGGAAAGGAGGCTTTTAGCAGCAACTTGTGCCCTTCCTGCCCCCATCTCTAACTCTCTGATGGGATAAGCTCACCGTCATTTTTTTGTTTGCTTGTTTTTACATACCTCACGGTCATGCATCTCCTCCCAATTCTGAGTATCTACTGCCAGATTGATAAATTAAACCCATAGAAAAAGAAATACTTTTCTGAAAATGTGTAAAGAAAATCAAGTATGCTGGTACAGCAAAACTGGAAGAGTAGAATCTTGAATGAAATCTAGGCAGCGCCTAACAGCTCTTGCCCTACTCATTCTAGTAAAACAGTACATCACTCACGGGATGTGTTTTAGGTTCAGTGCAAGCCCCGCCTTTCACCATATATTCGCTTACCACTAGATGGCTCTCCAAGCCTACCAGTTCAATAAACACAAGAGATCTTTTCAGAATGGACTTTCTTTTGGTAAAATTCTATATTTATTTATAATTAACTCTTGTTGGAGTACAATCCATTTACAAATGTTGTGTTAGTTTCTGCTGTACTATACAGCAAAGTGAATCAGTTATACATATACATACACCCATTCTTTTTTAAGATTCTTTTCCTAACAATATAAGTCATCACAGAGTATTGAGTTACCTGTGCCCTATAGTAGGTTCTGATTAGGTATCTGCTTTATTAGTATTATTATTATTTTTATGTGTCTGCTTTATACATGCAGTATATATTCTCAGAATTTCCAGAAGATCACATTTTTACTTTTCTGGAAGAGACTTAAATGATCACTCTCTAGAATACTGAATGCTCATTCAGTCATTTATTTCTCGATAATTAAAGGCTTACATGAGGCTCTGCTGTGTAACTTGTTTCATAGCATAATAACAGAATGTCTCTAACTCATACTTTCGTTCTTGCCAGCCACGTCCCAAGTACTCCATAAGTGTTACTTATTATTCATAATTTATACAACTCGTGTTTGTAACAAGTCCATAATTGAGTAATATTTTGTACTTTGTGCTCTTCTGTATTATACAATCACCCAGAGCAGGGTGTAAGCAGATGCTCTTTACCTCCATCAGTAAAGATTTGGGGCCACTGATGCTATCATACTCATGTATTGGAAGCAGTGAATGTAAAAGAGGTGGACCAGGAGGAATTCTAAATTAAAAAGAGAAAGAAGAAATTGTACTGCTATCAGAAGGTTAAAGGGATTTAAATATAAGCCTATCAAAGAGATTGACGCAGAACAACTAAAGAATTAGCCAAAGAGATTATAGAACAATCAGGAGTCTTTCCCCAAAAGTCAGTGGTAAGAATTTTGAAGGGAGAGTATGATGATTAATTTCAAATATTTTTTTAAAAAAAATCAAGTGAGATAAGGATAGAAAAATCCTCCATACCCTTGAAAATTGGGATGTTATTGGTAACACTAACAGTGGGGTGATAAGAATACTAGTCAGATTAAAATGGGTTCCAGAGCCACTGGTTGTAAAGAAGTGAAGGAAAATGAGAAAGAGAGTGATAGCTAGGCAGAGAAATAATCAAGTTACAGATAGTTTCCTTTGTTTAATGTAAGGAAAGACTGAGCATATTTTTAGACTAGGAGAAAGAATTCAAGAGAGTCAGAGAATCTTAGGATATGTTGGAGAGAGTGGATAATACACTGCAATGCAGCTTTTCACTCATTAAGCTGACACAATGTTTAAGTTTGCTTTCTCAACAAAAATTTGGGGAAAGAGCTACTCTCATATATTGTCCATGAGAGTGTAAATTTCTCATAGCCTCCATTTAGGGCAACAGCAGGACATTTTTCTTATTAAAAATGCACATCATCTTTTATCAAGCATATCCACTTTTAGAAATTATCCCAAATTCACACATATGTGAAACAATGCATACTCAAGATTATTCAATTTGTTCATATTGGGTAAAACTGGCATACCCATCAATAGTCAGTGATTTAATCAATTCATGATACATACAAACAATAAAGTAGAATGCAGCTTTAGGAAACAGATGACTAAGCTGTGTATTTACTAGTATAGAGAGATTTCCAGGACACATTATGATAAAAATTTAGTGAGTGATGGTATGTATAAACTGACTATACATCCTGTATAATGAAAATGGAATCAGAATAGATATTCACTTTTGTTTGTATGTAGACAGTGGGGCTATGCAAAGACTCAGAAGTAACTAAAACTGATGGTCACCTTGTATGGTGGATGGATGGTGGTATGGAGAACTGTGTGGAAATTTGGCTGGAGGGGAACAGGGGTACATGAGTTCTTTCCCCTTCGTTCCTTTATATTCTCTTTTAAAATTGTCTTCTTTCAAAAATTTTTAAAAATCTATTAAAAATAATTGTAAATGAGTTGAAACCTTGAAGACAAAATGAAAGAGTATGGGATTATAGGTTTAAAAAGTATTTAATCTGGGTGAGAGAGATAGATGGCTTTTTTTCTTTTTTCTAAAAAATATTTAATCTGGGTGAGAGAGAGAGCTTTATGCTAAGGCTTGATATGCAGTAGCAGTGGACCAGGCGAGGTGGGGTGTGGGGCATGAGTGTGGTGGTGATTTCCTTACAAAGAAAGGAGGGAGGCAGGCAGGCAGAGGAAGGGGAAACTCACAGACAGTGGGAACAGTGAGAAGAGGACAGACAGAGCGACGCTGTGCTTCTGAAGATGGAGCGTGAGGGAGGGGTAAGAAGACGGCAGAAGGAGAAGAGGGGAGTCAGAGAGCTGAGGGAGGGAAAGAAAGGAAGCTGGCAGGAGGTCAAGGAAGATGGAGAGACAGAGAGCCAAAGGAGAAGGAACCTCTGCTGTGGACACAGAGCCAACCGGGGATGAGAAAGGAGTGTGCTCTGGGAGATAGAATGACGGAATGAAGGCTTCTGGGGGCAGTGGGAAGGGGAGGGATGGGAGACCAGATGACCTAAAAAGACACTTGCCGAGCAAGATAGTCAGTGAGAGGTGTTTGTCCTCTGGCTCTGAGATCCTGGATGGCAGAGGGTGACCTGTAAAACGGGTATTCTCGGCAGGCTTAGTGGAAGGCTTTGCAACAGTTGGCATACAACACACCGGGTCTTTTTTTTCTTTTTTTTTTGGCAAAGTAATGTCTCTGCTTTTTTTTTTTTTCCAGTAAGTTTTGTATTTATTTATTTTCATTTATTTTTATTAGCTGGAGGCTAATTACTTTACAATGTTGTAGTGGTTTTTGTCACACACTGACATGAATCAGCCATGGATTTACATGTGTTCCCCATCCCGATCCCCCCTCCTGCCTCCCTCTCCATCCCATCCCTCTAGGTCTTCCCAGTGCACCAGCCCTGAGCACTTGTCTCATGCATCCAACCTGGGCTGGTGATCTGTTTCACCCTAGATAATATACATGTTTCGATGCTGTTCTCTCAAAACATCCCACCCTCGCCTTCTCCCACAGAGTCCAAAAGTCTGTTCTGTACATCTGTGTCTCTTTTTCTGTTTTGCATATAGGGTTCAAGACCCTATACCGGGTCTTGAATGAGCAGTGAGTTCAAGAATGAGTGAATAGCATTTCTGTGTTTACTGGATCCGTATTTATATGTCTGCTTTCAATCTAAGAACAAACTTTAGCAACTATGCTAACAGTAAATCTCATTGTCAACTTGATATGAAGTCAGGTTTCAAAAGTGGTTACAGTGAAAAACTGAAGAAGTGGAAATCTAGTATAAAATCCTAGAATTATGACCTTTCCTTTATATGCATTGACCATTCCTAGATGGAAAACCAAGTCTTTGAAAATACCAAGGGAAGAATTTTGGAGAGTGAGAGTCAAATATGGGGCCAAGGATATTTTCTTGGCCTTGTAAAAGCTTAATGATTATTTTTAGAGTGTATATGCACAGATTATACAATTTAATAAATGAAATATACTGATGGAAATGAAATTACCAAATCACTTATGTGAACATATATCAACACACACATATATATACATAAAGCCAGATACTTTAAAAAAATGCCTACATACAAATTGGCCAGAATGATGCACAGATATTTAGTAACTCTTTTATGAAATATTACATAATGAAAATGTGCATCTGAACCAATGATTTTATTCAGTTTTACTAACTTAAGTTTCAGTGAAGTGAACATGGAGTAGGACAAATCCTTGGTTATGGCATTTTGAATAGACAACACAATACGGAGGATATGATTCAATATGATTTACAAATGTTTGTCAACCTATGTCTATAGAGAATTCTGAGATGATGTTATTATATCATCTCAAAACGGAGTTGGAAAATACTGAAAAATAAGACACTGGGGACGCAAATTGCTACCAGTTAAAGGAATGTCTTCTGAGCAGCCACAAATACCACTTCTGGTTGAGAGGAAATTTGCATCTTCATAATAAGTGTGATGTGAAAAGCAGAGCTGCTTTCACAGGCCAGCCTAGCTATTCAGGCTATTCTTATCTTCTATCTGGAATACCGCCTGGTAAGAATAGGAAATTTTTCATTCGGTTGGCCAATTATATCTGCCATGTGCAGGCACCACAGAGCTTGGGCAAACATTCAGAAGCCTATGGACGGAATTTGTTGGTGGAGGATGGTGAGCTTTGTTCAGCGGTCCAGGAAGCTCTGCTGGCTTTAATAATACATGAGGAGGCAAGGGTAGTGGGGAGAGGAGGGGAAAGACGGGCCTGGGCTATTTTTTCAGGTTCTTGTGCTCACTGCATGCATGCTGTCGCGAGCCACCAAGCATCCTATCTCTAGGCTCTATTTGGAATGAGAAGTGAGAAAACAAGGCTTGGAAAAGCTTACACATAGTAGCGGGGAATCTGTTTTGCAATCAAAAGCACTCAGGAAGGAACAGTAAGACTGTGGCTGAGCATTTATATGAATTATAACAGAAAGCTTTCTCTTACAGAGTAAAACGAGAAATGTAGTTGAAAATGTGACAGCTTAACCTTAAAAATTAGCTAAATAATGAAACTTCTGTGATACAGAAAGAAGGAACCCTAAGAACAAAATTGTGATTCTTTATATTCTATAAAGTTCAATGAGTAGCTCAAAATATTATGTGTATGTTTTAAATCTATACATTTTACTCTCTCTGTCTGAATTTTCTAAATATACAGATTAAGTAAAAACTGTCATTTGTCCTTCTTTATTGCTTGGTATTATATATCTCTAGGGATAAAGTATTCAACATTACACGGAAATCACTACAGGTTCATAAATACACATACCCACGCACCACACCCCCCCACACACAACCCAACAGATTAAAGGTTTTCCAGTGACAATAGTGTTTCTACCATTAATACCCTCTGACACTAGACTCCTTGTCAAGTGCTCTGGAAAAGGGATTGCAAACTCACATGCCTTCATGCCCTTTTGAAGGCGACTAAGTATAAGACAGCCAAGGGTGTGTGGACCCCAGCAAACCAGACTAGGTCCAGGTCCAAAATATTAAAATAAAAAGTAAAACTTGAAATTGGCCAAACTGAACTTTTAACATGTCAATCATGTCTGCCGCTTTGCTATTACAGCTTGAACATACTTCTGCTTTATCTGCATTCTTCAAGAGACACCTTGAAAGGGACAGACTATAAACCATGCTGTAAAAATTTCAGAGGAACTCATCTAACTTCTCCACCCACACACTCTTGTGGGTTTCAGGTTAAATGTTCCTTTTGGGATTGAAGCCACATATATGTATGAGGCTCTGTTCGCTTCCTCTCCTTTCCAAAGGAGCAGGCAGGCCTTCTCTATGAATTTTTAGTCCTTGACCTACCTCCTTCCATCTCCCAGACTCCCCCTGCTCACATCCTAGAAAGCCCACCTTTCTTTGCATCTCCTACCATCCAGACCCACTTTCCTGTGGATCCTTCTGTCTCAAAGAATAAGGGGCAAGTGCATAGAATTCTGATGAGTGGTGGTGGATAAAGGTTTTATTTAAGTTGTGTTTACTAGGAGAAAAACTAAGAAGAAGCTCTCAGGAAGCTATGTATCTACTATTGTCTATACTAGATTGTGTGTGTGTGTGTGTGTGTGTGTGTGTGTGTGTGTGTGTGTGTGTGTGCGCGCTCAGTCATGTCTGACTCTTATGACCCCATGAATTATAGCCTGCCAGGCTGCTATGTCCATGGGATTTTCCAGGCAATAATACTGGAGTGGGTTGTCATTTACTTCTCCAGGGAATCTTCCCAACCCTGGGATGAATCCAGAGTCCCTCATGTCTCCTGCATTGACAGGCAGATTCTTTACCATTGTGCCTCCTGGGAAGCCCATTGGACAGGATTATTTAAAGTGAAGAGAAACTCAAGAGCCTCTTGATGAATGTGAAAGAGGAGAGTGAAAAAGCTGGCTTGAAACACAACATTCAAAAAACGAAGATCATGGCATCCGGTCCCATCACTTCATGGCAAATAGATGGGAAAGCAATGGAAACAGTAACAGATTTTATTTTCTTGGGCTTCAAAATCACTGCAGATGTTGACTACAGCCATGAAATTAAAAGATGCTTGTTTCTTGGAAGAAAAGCTATGACAAATATAGACAGCATATTAAAAAGCAGAGACTTTACTTTATTGACAAAGTCTGTAGTCAAAGCTATGGTTTTTCCAGCAGTCTTTATGGAATTGAGAGTTGGAACATAAAGAAGGCTGAGTGCCAAAGAATTGACGCTTTTGAACTTTGGTGGTGGATGAGGCTCTTGAGAGTCCCTTGGACTATAAAGAGATCCAACCAGTCAATCTTAAGGAAATCAGTCCTGAATATCACTGGAAGGACTGATGTTGAAGCGGAAGTTCCAATCATTTAGCTACCAGATGCAAAGAACTGACTCATTGAAAAAGACCCTGATGCAGGGAAAGATTTAAGGCAGGAGGAGAAGGAGATGACAGAGACTGAGATGGTTGGATGGCATCACCAACTCGATGAACATGAGTTTGAGCAAGCTCCAGGAGTTGGTAATGGACAGGGAAGCCTGGCATGCTGCAGTCCATGGGATCACAAAGAATCAGACATGACTGAGTGACTGAACTGAACTGATTTTTCCCTAAAGTTTCTGAAATACCATCACTTAAAAGACTCATCTCTCAAGGAGGAAATGTGGAGGATAGGGATAAATCAGGAATTTGGAATTAATATACATAGACGACTGTTTATAAAATACATAACCAACAAGGACCTACTGTATAGCAGTGTAAACTGCACTCAATATTCTGTAATAATCTATGTGAGAAAAGAATCTGAAAAAGAAGGAATAATCTATATATGCATAACTGAATCACTTTAGTGTATATCTTAAACTTGCACAATATTGTAGACCAACTATTGCTGTTGTTCAGTCACTAAGTTGTATCTGACTCTTTGTGACCCCATGGACTGCAGCATGCTAGGCTTCCCTGCCCTTCACTATTTCCTGGAATTTGCTCAAATTCATATCCATTGGGTTGGTGATGCTATCTAACCATCTCATCCTCTGCTGCCCTCTTCTCCTTTTGCCTTACATCTTTCCCATCATCAGGGCCTTTTCCAGTGAGTCAGTTGATTGCATCAGATGACCAAAGTATTGAAGCTTCAGCATCAATCCTTCGAATGAATACTCAGGGTTGATTTCCTTTAGGGTTGATTGGTTTGATCTCTTTATAGTTCAAGGGACTCTCAAGAGTCTTTAGCTCCACAGTTCGAAAGCAACAATTCTTTGGTGCTCAGCTTTATTGATGGTCCAACTCTTATATCCATACATGCCTACTGGAAAAATCATAGCTTTGATTATCAACCATACTCCGGTAAAATTTACAAAAGAAAAACTACTGATCTCTTTGGGCTCTTTTAGTAATATAATTTTGCCAGAGAGGTATTCAAACTTGTTATTAAATTTCACATCATTTAAATAGTAACACTATCTTTAAAAATCTCTACTAATATAAGTTGACAGACCAATAACTCCATTAGCTCTCTCAGGCCCAAAGAGTGGGATTTCTCTTCCTTACAATGGTTAATTCAGATTATTCTTATTAAGTTTTCTTCATTGTAAATGCTTACTCTGATAAGGCAAAATTCTCCTTGGTTATGTAGGTCAAAAAGTGATTTAATTATTCTATAAAGATGTCATTATGAATTGAATTGCTTCTCAGTTATATAGTGAATCTTGTGATTTTGCTAGAAGGTGGAAACAGGGTGACTTGCAGGAGACCAGTAATTTAATTACTTTTCCTATAACCGACAGTATGGTTTGAGTTCATGATAATCATTTTACTGCAATGTTCTTTTCTTTATTGATGTTCCTTGAAACTTAAAAATTATATTATTTAAAAGTGGTTGAGCATTATATCTCTGGAAGAAATGCCTTAAATATTTATATTTTTGTAGATATTTAGATGTACTTTTACATATTCTGGTTACATTAGGTCATCTCCTAGTTTTCAGTGGTAGAATATATAACATTTTATTATATTTTGATATATTTTCTCATAAAATATGAGACTTAAATTTCCACAGATCAGTCAGAATACTTCAGAACAGTTTCTTATGCTCCATTAAATACACTGTTGGTTTGTTTGCTGATATTTCCTTTTGGTTATTTGTTATCTTCCATGGGATTTTCTAATGTCGGCTAGAATTTCACAGATCAGTAATCTGAAATGAGATTTTGATGTTCAAAGCCCAAGTCCTCTGCTAGATATTAAATATTCCATGTGAAGGTCAGGTTAGGGTTGATTCATAGTACTTGAAACAAGCAGCAGCTTTCAGTGCCTTTAAATCATGATTTCTTTATTTTTTTTCCTTTCTTTTCATACATAACAGGCATTTTTAACTTCTGTTTTTTGCATTATTGAAGAAAGGCATATCATATTTTCTAAGGAAATCTTTGAAAGGCTTAGATTAAGATCCAACACTGTATATTTTGTTTTTATGGTACTGTTTATAGCTTAGGACTGTTTATTTCTGAATGTCTAACACCAGGTTTTCCCTGTAAGTTCTCAGTCTTTTGTTTGTTTCTCTTCCTTCAGTGTGATGCCAATTTACTTTTTGTTTTGGAATATATTATCCGATTGTGATGATAGTAATTAAAGTCTGTGTGATAAAATACTTCCTGTTTAGGAAAAGAATATTATCATTAGCATTTGTTTCATTTATTCCCTTTTGTAAGGTTGGTTAGCAATAACACTCAAATTTTAGAAAAGGAGTGAGATATAGCATACAGAATTCTAGCAGCAGAAGCCTTAATTGCCCCTTATTATGAATGATCTTGATGGCAACCCACTCCAATACTGTTGCCTAGAGAATTCCATGGACAGAGGAGCCTGGTGGGCTGCTGTCCATGGGGTCGCACAGAGTTGGACATGACTGAAGCGCCTTAGCGTGCATGCATGCATTGGAGAAGGAAATAGCAACCAGTCCAGTATTCTTGCCTGGAGAATCCCGGGGACAGAGGAGCCTGGTGGGGCTGCTGTCTATGGGGTCGCACAGAGTCGGACACGACTGAAGCGACTTAGCAACAGCAGCAGCAGCATGACTGATTTTTGGCAAATCACCAAGATTCTCAGAATTTCTTTTCCTCCTCTTTGAGAACAGAACCAGAGCAACAAGCTACATCAAGGGTTTGGGAGAACCAAGTTAATTAGCATAGGTAAACCCCCTGGAGGGGGCATCCTGGTGGCTCAGATGGTAAAGAATCTGCCTGCAATGCAGGAGACTCTAGTTCAATCCCTAGATCTGAAAGACCCCCTGGAGGAGGGTACGGCAACCCACTCCAGTATTCTATCCTGGAGAATCCCCTGGGCAGAGGACTCTGGCGGGCTACCGTCCATGGGGTCACAAAGAGTCAACCACAGCCGATCAGCTAAGCACATATGCAAATCCCCCCTGAAAAAGGCAAGCTAAAATAAATATGTAAGGTATTCTGCTTTCACAATTTAAGGCATAATCACAAAATACCAAAAATTTTAGTTATCAAAAAAATCAAAATTTTAAATAAGCTTAATCTCTTCTTCACAGTTTATAAAATCTTAGTGGGACTTTTCAGTTCTTATTAGCCATGTTCACAAAAATGGAGTATCAGCTGGAGTCATTTCTTTTTCATAAGTTAAATTCTACCCACATATCCATGTGATGTAAACAGATTCATTCCTCATGTTGCATAGACATTTTAGATCTTGCACAAATTTCATTTTCTCCCAGCTCATTTGATTCTGTTGGGGCATTTAGAAATCAATGGCAATATTTTTTCCCAGAATGGAATGACCGAGTTACTGCAAATGGCTATGGATGGCTGGAACCATAAAGGAATTTAAGATGCTTTCCAACCCTCCTCATCCAAAAGATAAAAGGAATAATAAAGGGTGCTTAAAATAACCACGTACTCAGACATGGCTATTTGGTTGTTGATCCTGTCTTCCCATCTTGTACTTATTTACTACATGTATGGTCTTAAAGATTACCTGTTCCTTCTAAACATGAATATGCTTTTTAATTTGCTTGCTTTTATTAGGGATTGTACTATTTCACACCTCAGATGCTTTGTGTCATAATACATGCTTTGCACAATGCCTGATATTTAGTAAATATTCAATAAGTGGGAAGAATATTATGGCCCCGAAGTGAATATCCTTCAATGAACTCAGATAGTTTATGATTAACAAAAAGAAATATTGCCAAAATATCCGCAATTCAAGTCTGTTTTTCAAAGAAATACATTAGTATGGTTTATGGAGGGAAGTTAAGACTGAGGAAGAGTTTCTTCAACATTATTTATTAAACTGTACAAGCTAGTTTAGAAACCAGGATGTATTGAGGGCTTGTTATGTATCCAGTTTGAGCTAAGTCCTGAGCAAGATTAAGCAAAAATATGTGTGCTCTAGAATATAAGCGAGACAAGTGATAATCAAATAATCTCATAAGTGAAAATGGAATTAAAATCTGCATATGCAATAAAAGGGAAATGATGAGAAATAGTGGAAAATTCAACAATATTCCTAAACGTTTACTGTACATGACCATGTGGAGAGTGAACTTTCTGAATGTCAAAAGTCTGAATTTCCTCAGACTTTCCCAGAAGTTTCTTCAGGCAGGACACAGCCTTTATACTGGCTTTGACGTAAACAAGAGACCATATTTAAAATGAGCATAAATAAGGACTTTAAAGAAAAGGTGTTTAAACTTCAGCAAGTGAGATTGAATCCAGCCATAAATATTGTTAATTACTGAAATTTGGCTGCCTTCCTGGAAAAAAGTAAAAGAGAGCCAGCCATAATCACAGGATATGTTAGACTAGTTCTTTCAGAAGACAAAGACAAGTCTAGGTGATTGCTCCAGGTTTGAGATAATTCTCATTCAATGATAAAAATAGTCCCCCCAAAATAGCATTTTACCTTTTTGGAATAAATTAGTGATGTGCCGCCTACATGTAGAAGTTACATTTGCTAAGGAGTTATGAATATATTTTTAAAAATACTAAAAGATATTTGAAGTACCTTGAAAAAATAACTACTCTTTTTTTCAAACGTGTTCACTTCAGTTGTGCTCTAGTACATTTACACTTTGCTTTATCAGCTTCTTCCTTAAATGAAATAGTTTAAGTCTAATAAAAGCAAACCAATTATGCCAATAAAGAACATTTATTATGAATTGCTGGCTGTTTACTGAATAAGAGGATGCTATGTAATTCTTGACCAGCTTCCAACAAAAACTATGCTAAATGCAAGCTCACTCATTTTGTTGAGCTAAATCCAATTGCTTCATTTATAATTTTGATTTCTTTTTTAGAGATAGATAGAAATAGTGCTTGATACTGCATTTTGTTTTGTTATACTAACACATGTTTTAATTGAACATATTTTCCAAGAATTCTCATTTAGGGTAATGAAAATCTATATTTTCATGGAAATTGCTTTTATTTAAGCAATATAATAACATTGATTATATTGCTTGCATTCTATTGGGGAATGGTAGTTTAAAGACTGTATCTTTGTTGTCATGTATATTAGTTTGCTAGGATTTGTATAGTATATTTGCTGGGTACTTTGCCATACAAAGTACCACATGTTGGGTGGCTTCAACATGGAAATTCATTTTCTCCAGTTCTGGGGGCTAGAAGTCTAAGATCAAGGTGGTAGCAGAATTGGTTTCCTCTGTTTCTCCTTCCTTGGTTTATACACATTTGTCTCCTCTGCTTGTATCTATGTCCTCATGTCTTCTTATGAGGACACCCAGCATATGGATTAGAGCCCTTCCTATATTACCTGTCTTAACACAATCACCTTTAAAGACTTTATCTCCAAGTTTTAATGTAATCACCTTTAAAGACATTCATTAATCACATTCTGAGGTAATGGCAGTTAGGGCTTTAACACAGGAATTTGTAGGGGACACAGTTCAGCCCATAACACCATGGATTTTGGTAAAGTACCTTCATAAACATTATTAAACAATATTAATTAAAGAAAAATTATAGGTTGGCAAATCCATGACACTACCTACTTACCTCATAGAATCATACCCATGTTGTTTCAAAGAAACCAAGGTTTGGCAGTACATGGATATGCAAAGCTAAACATGTTAAGAAACCAATTTTTCTCTCTGACAAGCAACATGACAAATTGATCAAGCGTTTAAAAGGACTAGTAAAATTGTTCTGCACTTCTAATTTTCACAGTATAAGGGATGAACATTTGGGGAGATAACTGAAAGTCTACAAAGACCTTCCCTGCAAATTTAAATCCTTTTGCTCTGTCCTATCCTTGGAGCATTGCCATGCAGTGATTTGAACAGAGAGATAAGCGAGTAAACCCCTCCCCTTCTTTATTTCTAGCAGTCCAGATAGAGACCAAATACATCTAGAATACCCTAAATTATAGCTTAAATATAGCTATACAATGGCTAACTCAGAATCCACGGGTAGATTCAAGATGATGTGCTGACAATGTACAGAGTCTCCTCTGCCCACTACGTCTGGGAAAACCTGCTTTGAATGCACTTGGGGCTCTCACACAGTTGTGCTCGAGGCCTGTAGGGACCTTGGTAGGTGGCTGCTTCTGAGCTACATATTTTAACATTAAACTTGTTATTTTCATTGGGGTATAGCTGATAATGAGCTGCATTTTTATCAAAAGGCCCACTTTCAAGTTGTCATATTAGATTTCAAGTAACACAGTCCTAATTTTGTACACCATCACATCCCTCCCTCTCTTCTTTTTAACAAGCTGGTTCATGGACTCTAAACATTATTACCAGGGTCTTGATCTAACACAGGCTTTCATCTCATGATGTAAAACAGTGCTGGGTCTCAGGAGGGAGCTCTAGGAAGTTTGAGTGAAAGGACAGGATGACTGACTCACAGAATGTGGGTGGAAATGCTACATAAAGTACTGGACCTGGGTACTCTCCTGACACATAAATGCCTGTGGCCTCTGTAACTTCTCAGGTGTGAGGCTTAGATATTTGGTTAATGCATAACAAATTCAAATTCCTCTTAACTCATGAGTTTCATGTTTTTACTTACCTAAAGTTCAAATGGTGCATGTATATCTCCATGACACTTGAAACTCGACATATTCAAAATCAAACTCACCAGTTCTTCCTTAAAATTGCTTCATCTCATTATTTTCCTATCTCTTTTGTCCAAAACTTAGTGTTGGCATCGTGTGGGTTTACATTTGACCCATTTTCCTTGTTCCTACTTTCAGTCTAATGAAAAATTCTAATTATTCTTTCTCTAGCATCACTTCTATTCCATCTTCTTTTCTCTTACTACATGCTGATTAGTTGTGGTAACTGATTGGCATGCATATATTTAATCTTCTAATTTCTATTACTGCCTCCAGTCATTTTCTGTTTCAAATCTTCCTCACTGCCATGAGGAAGAACTTTTTTTGGAAAAACAAATATCTGATCATGAAATCTCAACACACTTGTCATATTAACAGCAAATCATATAATAAATTAATAAAAGCAAAGTCTTCTGAAACCCCCGTTTTTGTCTTAATAAAATGCAGATTCTTTATTTGCTCAACAAGACAGTCTTCAAGCTCTTCTTTAAATACATTGCCTGTCACTCACCCTCTTACTCTATTTTATATTTTGTCCTACTTGAGTCAAGTTCCCCAAGTGCCAATGGTCACCCCTTCGTGCACTTATGCGCATTGTTCCTGCGTCCTGGATTCCCCTCTGTTCCCCCTCTATCCAGCCTTCAGGACATACCTCAAATGTTCTCTTCCCTAAAACTGTATCTTATTATTACAACAATAAATAACCTTATGATTCTGTAAACCCATCACTGTGTGTGTTACTGAAAGAAATCTTTCTTCTGTTATCATTCTTTGTCTACCCATCTGATCTAGTTTGTTGTTGTTGTTTAATTGCTAAGTCGTGTCTGACTCTTTGTCACCCCATGGACTGTAGCCTGCCTGGCTCCTCCATCCATGGAATTTCCCAGGCAAGAATATTGGAGTGGGTTACCATTTCTTTCTCCAGGGGATCTTTCCAATTTAGGAATCAAACCCACATCTCCTGCACTGGCGGGTGAATTCTTTACCACTGAACTACCAGGGAAGTCCTTGATCTACTTTACTAGAGAGTAAATCTATATGGAAGGCATAATCTATATCTCTCTTTCAACTTTATTGCTCCTCTTACATCTTTTCTCTAATAGATGGACTGTTAAGCTAATGCACAAGAGAGATTTGCCTCGTGGTCCAGTGTTTGAGACTCAGAGCTCCCAATGCAGGGGTCCCAGATTTGATCAGTCAGGTAGCTAGCTCCCACATGTCATAACTAAGAGTTTGCATGCTGTGACTAAAGATCCCACATACCCCAATCTAAAGATTCCTCTTGCCATAAGGAAGATTGAGGATCCCACAGACCAAAACAAAGGCCCATACAAATAAATAAATAGATACATTAAAAAAAAAAAAAAAGATATAACAAACTACTCGGAGCTAGAGTAGCTTTCCCTGTTATTAGGCAACAATTCTTTTTTCTCTCCAAACCACCAAATTTTGCATGCTGAGGTAAAGCCCCCATGCCCTAGCTTTTCCCCTCTGTTTCCTTTTCCTTCACTTAATGCCTCCTCCACCTTTCTCTTTTTCCTCCTCTTCCTCTCCTTCACCTCCCTCTCCTTTTTCATATTTCTTCTTTATTAGAAGACTGAAGAGGATCTGAACAAAACAAGAAAGTCAATTAAAAGAAAGGAAACATATTGAAATAATTTAATAAATTAAAATGTCTTTGTCTGGAGATGAATTTTTCAATTAATGATGACACTTTATGCAGCAAATTCACACTAATTCCACCTCAACAATGGATTATACAGGAATTCATTTCAATATAGGAACATAATTTTCATGGAATTGAATATTTAAAAGGTTGTTAAGGAGGCACTCTTAGCACCTATGAAGTGTTTGAAGACCTATAAAATGGAATATACCTCTCATTACAATCACATGACAATTTACCTTACTGGAAAGAGAAGAAATTCAGAACTTTCAGATGCTTTACTAAGCATCTCTTGCATACATACACACACATGCAAACACAGAAAAAAAAAGACAGAGGTGAACACACATACACACAGCTACTGCTATTTTTTCTTATTAAAGATTTTGTGTTATTAGTAGAATTTTTGCAGTTGTAAATGTCTATCTTTGCTGTTGTCCAGTCCCTAAGTCATGTCCAGCTCATTGCAACCCCATGGACTTCAGCATTCCCCACTAACTCCCAGAGTTTGCTCAGATTCATGTTCCTTGTATTGATGATGCTGTATAACTATCTCATCCTCTGTTGCCTCTCTTCTCCTTTTGTCTTCAATGTTTCTCAGAATCATGGTCCTTTCCAATGAGCTGGTTCTTCACATCAGGTGACCGAAGTATTCAACTTCACCATCAGTCCTTCCAATGAATAGTCAAGATTGATTTCCTTTAGGATTGACTGGCTTGAATTCTCAGCAGTCCAAGGGACTCTCAAGAGTCTTCTCCAGCATCACAGTTTGAAAGCATCAGTTCTTCAGCCTCAGCCTTCCTTATAGTCCAACATTCATATCTGTGCATGACTATTGGAAATCCATGGCTTTGACCATACAGACCTTCATCAGCAAAGTGATGTCTCTGATTTTAAATGCACTGTCTAGGTTTGTCATAGCATTCCTTTCAAAGAGCAAGCAGCTTTTGATTTCATGGCTGAAATTACTGCCCACAGTGATTGCGGAGACAAAGAAAATAAAACCTATCACTACTTTCACTTTTTCCCTATTTGCCATGAGGTGATGGGACCAAATGATATGATCTTCATTTTTTTTTTTTAATGTTGAGTTTCAAGCCAGCTTTCTTGCTCTCTTCTTTCACCTTAATCAAGGAGTTCTTTAATTCCTCTTCACTTTTTGCCATAAGGGTGGTTCATCTGCATATCTGAGGTTGTTGATATTTCTCCTTGCAATCTTGATTCCAGTTTGTGTATCATCCAGTCTGGTATTTCCCATGATATACTCTGCATATATGTTAAATAAGCAGGGTGACAATATACAGCCTTGTCCTACTCTTTTCCCAATTTTGAATCAGTCTGTTGTTGTATGTCTGGCTCTGTTACTTCTTGACCTGTATAAAGGTTTCTCAGGAGGCAGGTAAGTCTGGTATTCCCATCTCTGAGAATTTTCCACAGTTTGTGGTGATCCACACAGTCAAAGGCTTTAGTGTAGTCAATGAAGCATAAGTAAATGTCTTTCCGGAATTCCTTTGCTTTCCCTATGATCCAACCCATGTTGGCAATTTGATCTCTGATTCCACTACCTTTTCTAAATCCAGCTTGTGCATCTGGAAGTTCTCAGTTCACATACTTTTGAAGCTTTGTTTGGAGAATTTTGAGCATTACTTTGCTAGCATCTGAAATGAGCACAATTGTGTAGTAGTTTGTACATTCCCTGGCATTGCCTGTCTTTGAGATTGGGATGAAAACTGACCTTTTCCAATCCTGAGGGCACTGCTGAGTTTCCAAATTTGCTGATATTTTGAGTGCAGCATTTTAATAGCATCGTCCTTTAGGATTTGAAATAGCTCAGCTAGAATTCTGTCACTTCCACTAGCTTTGTTCATGGTTATGCTTCCTAAGGCCCTCTTGATTTCATACTCCAGGATGTCTGATTCTAGACTGACCACACCATCCTGATTATCCCAGTCATTAAGACCTTTTTTGTATAGTTCTTTTGTGTGTTCCTGGTACCTTTTCTTGATCTCTTCTGCTTCTGATAGGTCATTACTGTTTCTGTCCTTTCTCCTATCCAAAGTGAAAATGAAAGTGAAAGTCGTTCAGTCGTGTCTGACTCTTTAAGACCCAATGGACTATATAGTCCATGAAGTTCTCTAGCCCAGAATACTGAAGTGGACAGCCTTTCTCTTCTCCGGGGGATCTTCCCAACCCAGGGGACGAACCCAGGTCTCCCCCACTGCAAGCGGATTCTTTATAAGCTGAGCCACCAGGAAAGCTCTGTCATGCCTATCCTAGCATGAAATGTTCCCTTGATACCTCCAGTTTTCTTGAAGAAGTTTTCCCATCCTACTGCTTTCCTCTATTTCTTTGCATTGTTTACTTATGAAGGCCTTCTTATCACTCCTTGCTATTCTCTGAAACTCTGCATTCAGTTGGGTTTATCTTTCCCTTTCTCCTTTGCCTTTAGCTTCTCTTCTTTCCTCAGTTATTTGTAAAGCCTCCTTGGGCTTCCATGATAGCTCAACTGGTAAAGAATCTGCCTGCAATGCCAGAGACCTCGGTTTGATTCCTGCCTCAGGAAGATCCCCTGGAGCAGGGATAGGCTACCCACTCCAGTATTCTTGGGCTTCCCTGATGGCTCAGCTGGTAAAGAACCTGCCTGCAATGCAGGAAATCTGGATTCAATCCCTGGGTTGGGAAGATCCGCTCAAGAAAGGAACTGGCTACCCGCTCCAGTATTATGGCCTGGAGAATTCCATGGACTCTATAGTCCATGGGGTCACAGAGAGTTGGACACAACTGAGCAAATTTCACCTCAGACAACCACTTTGGCTTCTTTCATTTCTTCTGCTTTGGAATGGTTTTGATCTCCACCTCCTGTACAATGTCATGAACCTCTGTCCATAGTTCTTCAGGCACTCTGTCTACAGATCTAATCCCTTGAATCTATTTGTCACTTCCACTGTATAAATCATAAGGAATTTGGTTTATGTCATACCTGAATGGCCTATACATATAGATATGTATATAGAAAGTTATTTTTATATAAATTGTTCATTAGAAGTATTAAAATCAGTTCATAACTTTATAATGTTACATATAAATTCAACTTACAGCTTTCCAAATTTGATTTTTATAATTTTTGTTCATTCCTTGATATTAGGAATATGACCTGAGCTTAGAACTTTTAGTACACCATCACATGTGGGCTTATGTAAAGATACAGCTTTACAGAACCTCAAAGTGAGCCCAGACCTTGGGAATTCTATTAATTATGATCATATTCCTTCTGTGTCTTGAGAAAGTAAAGCTCATAAATTTAAATAATAAGAACATAAAGCCTCCTTCACAAACCATAAGATGGCCATTCTGTCAGTGTTTCTCCCAAATGACAGAAGTCTTTGTTGAATAAATCACATCAGTTTCTGACTTTTTAGACAAATCCAGACAATGACCATTGTTTTAAAATACGATGGGAAAAACATGCTTCCATTTATCATGATTTTATACAGTAAGACTGAAAACAGATTTTCCAGAGAAAATTAGGAAGCTATAAACATGACGTGGTAGTTGCTGCTTTTTCACTTATTTCTTTCTCTGAGTATATCATGTCACTCCATCTACATGCATACCCTCCCCTGTAGGGGGCTTATGATTTTGTTATTTATAGAAAGGGGATAATTGAAGACACATTGAAGTACCTTACCTGAGGGTACCCAGCGTCAATTGACCTGAGTTTTCTGAGAGACATGTTATCACTGGACAACATCTTGCCTTACTAATAGGGTCATCCCATATAAAGTAAGCAAAAGACTATACTTTCTCTAAACTGATATGTCCATTGTTGAATATACTCAAACCTGATAATGACCATTATTAGTATTTGTGAAAATCTTATGGCCTTGGAAACATATATCAAGAAACTTAAGAAATATAGGGATTGGGTTTGAAAAAAAAAAGTTTTACAGCTTCAATGAAAAGCTGAAGAATACTGCTTATTTCATTGTTGTTGTTCAGTCTCTCAGATGTGTCCGGCTCTTTGTGACTCCATGGATTGCATCATGCCAGGCTTTTTTGTCCTTCACTATCTCCCTGAGTTTGCTCAAACTCATGTCCATTGAGTCAGTGATGCCATCCAACTATCTCATCCTCTTTGGTCCCCTTCTCCTCCTGCCTTCAATCTGTCCCAGCATCAGTTTCTTTTCTGATGAGTCGGCTGAAACTAATATGAAAAATAATGCAAATATGTTTAGGTTAACAAACTAACCCTTTAACTGAGTTCAGTGCATGAAAATTTTTTTCTAAAAGTTCTGATGGCAAGGGAGGGAACACGGCTGACTGCTTTTCTTTCATTTCATTTGATCTACAGAGCTATCTGTCAGAGTTGCAAAGAGGTATGACTGAGCGCACGCGCACACACACACACACTCTCTGTCCACTGATAGAGTAGATGAATTGGTGTAGAGACTCCATTCTAAGGGTCAGTAGCATTATCAGCTTTAGTAGTCCTGGTATCAGATGTACCCTTCACTCTAGAGACCCTCAGATGACATCAAGGCCCTGAATTAACACCTGCCCTGTTCTGTTCGGAGAGATGAGAGGATCTCTAGAGCTGTGACAGAGTCATCCACCAAGAGCCTCATGGGTTGGTTGAGATAACAAAACTATTTTAGAACAGAGTGGGGTAAATGTTATCTGTAAATCTTTTAGAATTTGTGAGCCGTAGTTTCTGTCACTACCTCTCAAATCTGCCACTGTAAGAGGAACGCAGCCTGGGCAATACATAAACAAAAGAGCCTTGCAGTATTCCAATAGATATGTGTTCACCAAAAGGGATGAAGTACTGTGCCATCTATGTTTTGCCAAACCTTGCCAGAAGGCATCGTCCTGCGTGCTCCATTATGCTCAATTCTTTGAGACCCCATGGGCTGTAGCCTGCCAGGCTCCTCTGTCCGTGGGATATCCCAGGCAAGAAAACTGGATATGGGCTGCCATTTCCTTCTCCAGGGGATCTTCCTGATCCAGGGATCAAACCCCACATCTCCTGCTTTGGCCGATGGATTCTTTACCACTGAGCCACTAGGGAAGCCCTATGCTTTGATGCCTTCCAAAATTAGTCAGACAAATGTATAATGCGTGTCATGATTCAGGGTGTCTACCTGGGTAGTGAGAGGTGAGGAAGCTGAGAAAGAGGGAAGGGGGAAGAGAAGAGCAGAAGAGATGAGATGCACATATTATATTCTAAATACATCAGTATTACACAGCTCGTTTGAGCTGATCTCTTGAAATTTCACATTAGAGCCCTACTCATTTGCTAAGGGCCCCTAGTATAAAATGCACAGAACCTTGACATTGAGGCTATATTAGCCCATTTAATATTTAACCTTTCTGAAAGTGTGATAAGTGTTAATAGAAAGCTATGGCTAAGCACTGGGAGTTTCTCAATCTTATTTGAATGTGCTGCTGCTGCTAAGTCGCTTTAGTCGTGTCTGGCCCTGTGCGACCCCATAGACGGCAGCCCACCAGGCTCCTCTGTCCCTGTAGACCTCACTAATACCATCCCTTCCTGCCCTTCTCAGTTTAAAAATCAAAATGAAATGTATTCCAAAATATGCTTTGAATAATAGAACTCTAATTCACACTAGCAAAAAGGACTCATGTCAGATTTCAGTAAAGATGACATGGAGTCAGGGCATCCACAGAAGGGGGACCAGCAGGGTGAGAGTCTTGCAAAAGCAGATCTTTCATAGGAGCAATTTAAGTGGAAAATGATCAAAGTACTGACAAGATGGAGTTCAGCTACTCACTGAGGACAAATTAAGACTTTCCAGTTGCATCAAAAGCTACCTTTGGTATCTAGTGAAAATATTCAACATGTCCCATGACAAAACTCATAATAAAACTATTCATTTCTGTGCTTTATTTTTTTTTAATTCTAATCATACCTATGTTTATTTATTCCTTATAGTCACTGTTTCAAACATAAATTGAACAAAGAGAACGATTGTGGACATTTAATCCATAATAAGCATATCATAATGTAAAATATAAACTGAAAATGACATTTATTATTTAAAAGAGAAAAAAATGACCTACAGATTGTGACCTGCAGATTGAAAAATTTTTCTTATACATTATTATAAGTTAAATTATGAGTTAAAAATGAGTTTTTAACTTTAATTTGAGCTATAGATATATTTCAGTTCAATTCAGTTCATTCACTCAGTCATGTTCGACTCTGCAACCCCATGGACTGCAGTGTGCCAGGCTTCCCTGTCCTTCAAAAATCCCAGAGCCTGCTCAAACTCAAGTCCAAGGAGTCAGTGGTGCCAGCCAACCATCTCATCCTCTGTCATCCCCTTCTCCTCCTGCTTTCAATCTTTTCCAGCATCAGGGTCTTTTCCTATGAGTTCTTCACATCAGGTGGTCAAAGTATTGTAGTTTCAGATTCAGTCCGTCCAATGAATATTCAGGACTGATTTCCTTTAGGATGGACTGGTTGGATCTCCTTTTAGTCCAAGGGACTCTCAAGAGTCTTCTCCAACACCACAGTTCAAAAGCATCAGTTCTTTGGCTCTCAGCTTATTTTATGGTCCAACCCCCCCATATATACCAGACTACTGGAAAAACAATAGCTTTGACTATATGGACCTTTGTCAACAAAGTAATGTCTCTGCTTTTTAATATGCTGTCTTACTTTGTTATAGCTTTTCTTCCAAGGAGCAAGCGTCTTAATTTCATGGCTGCAGTCACCACCTGCAGTGATTTTGGAGACCAAGAAAATAAAGTCTGTCACTGTTTCCATTGTTTTCCCATGTATTTGCCATGAAGTGATGGGACCAGATGCCATGATCTTTGTTTTTTCAAATGTTGAGTTTTAAGCCAGCTTTTTCACTCTCCTCTTTCACTTTCATCAAGAGGCTCTTTAGTTCTTTGATTTCTGCCTTAAGTGAGGTGTCATCTGCATAGCTAAGGTTATTGATATTTCTCCCAGAAATCTTGATTCCAGCTTGCGTTTCATCCAGGCTGGCATTTCACATGGTGTACTTTGCATATAAGTTAAATAAGCATGAGGACAGTATACAGCCTTGACATACTACTTCCCGATTTGGAACCACTCTGTTGTTCCATGTCCAGTTCTAACTGTTGCTTCTTGACCTACATACAGATTTCTTAAGATATATTTATCATTCTTCAAATAATCCTGGGCTATTTTTAATGACTTTATAATTTCTTGATATAACTGTGTTCACTAGCTTAAATTGTTTTAAATTTTATTTTTGAATGAGAGTATGTTAATGAGTAAATAAGAAATACAATTGATCAAATACTCATCACATAATTTTTCATAGGGTATGTTGAATCACAGTACTTGGCATCTCTACAATTATTTGGGGTACCATATTTTAAAATTAATTTTTAGTGAATGGAAATCGACACAAGTACGTAAGTACAATTCTTAGTCTAAGCACATTTAAATTTTTATGTATTGTAAAAGATGTTGTTTATTCGCTTAGTCATGTCTGACTCTTTGCGACCCCACGGGCGATAGCCTGCCAAACTCCTCTGTCCATGGGATTTCCCAGGCAATATGGAGTGGGTGGCCATTTCCTTCTCCAGGGGATCTTCCTGACCCAGGAATTGAACTCAAGTCTCCTCTTTGGTAGGCAGATTCTTTACTGCTGAGCCACCTGGGAAGCTTCACTGTAAAAGACAAGCAATAATAAAATAGGAATTAAGCAGTGATGTAAAATGGTGGATTAATAATGCATAATTCTAAATGCTTATTATAAGTAGAATATGTTTTGTATACATGATACATTTACCTCCTCTGTACTAGAATGTAAATAAGAAAAATATATCTGGCAATATATATTGAAGTGATAAACAAAAGAAAAATTAATATGCAGAAATGGAGCACAATGAAATATTTTTGCAAGAAATCAAAATGTAACACAAATGCTTCTGAAAATTGTTGTGTTTTTTTTTAATATTTAAGTAAACAGTATTTCTTATCTGTTCATATTATGAGCTTTTCAAATTATTACTTTCCATCAAGAAAGTAAAATACAGTTTTAGTTATCCTAGTTGTAGATGTAAATTTTTGATGATAGCTTTATAGTCAGCTTTGATAACATTTATTTCCAAAGATCCTAAGAAAATAAAATTATATACCTAGTTCTCTACTTCTACTTTCCATTTTACATGAATCATAACTTCTTGGTCTTTACTGGCTAGAAGAGACTTTTTTCCTTTTCCAATTCTTAAATTTTAAAAGTAAAACTATCAACTGCAAACAACTAATGGAAAATCATTTTTTAATATCAACCATTTTAAAGGGTTTCCCTGGTGGCTCAGCTGGTAAAGAATCTGCCTGAAATGCGGGAGACGGGGGTTCAATCCCTGGCTTTGGAAGATCCTCTGGTGCAGGGAATGGCAGCCCGCCCCAGTATTCTTGCCTGGAGAATTCCATGGACAGAGGAGCCTGGTGGGCTACAGTTTAAAAGAAATTTTAAAAGAAATAGGTTAATTTGTCTTTAAAATCATTCTTGTTAGTGAACTTTCTACTGCAGGTAACTGAAACCGCACCAAAATATAATTTGACTGTGGATTTTAAAAATTCCACTAGAGGGCAACATGTACCAAGGTTTTTGCCACTTGTTTCAAAGGGCGGAAAATATCCAGTTTTATTCTTTATCGTGAATAAATGTCATTGATTTAATATTTAGCACATTCAGTATTAATTGTTATCTTTATGAGGCACATGTGGTGTGAGTGAATACTGTCTCATTTCTGAAGCTTAGTAGTATGGGTGTTCCTCTATCTGATTTTAATTAGTTATAATCAACACTTCTCAGTTACCGTAATTACTAGAAATACCAAATAAAAAAGGCATTATTTTATATGTAATGAGTTCACGGGGTGAGTTATTTAAGGTCACATGTGTTTTAAGTTGTAAATATATATAAACAATTCTAGATTAAAGAAAAATAAAGTAAAACCCATATGAGATACTGGTCGTAAACTTGGAATTCAATTTTGAAGAAATAAAAGCATTTGCTCATTATACATGCTCAGGGATTATTTTAGCCATGAGTAGGAAGATCGGTTCAATGGTGTGTGTTAGCTTTCTTAATCCTTGCTGAGAAGGGGAATCTGCTTACAGCTGGCAGCATCTCCACGGTTTAGAAGCCTGCCCAAATCCACTGTCCTCTTCAATTCCCTTCTTCTCGAATTCTCATTAAAATCACTAAAGGAACATTCTGTATATAGGTGATGGTCACTAGGACGCTGATAATAACAAGAGCATAATGCTTTATTTCCAAATACATTTTCTGTTGTTTTCAGTCACTGTGATGTCCGATTCTTTGGAACCCCATGAACTGCAGCACACCAGGCTTCCCTGTCCTTCACTGTATCCCGAAGTTAGCTCAAAAACTCATGTCCATTAAGTCAGTGATGCCATATTTTCTGTAGAGGAGAGCAAAGTAACATTAAAGGCCAGGGGAGGAGGTACATAGCCAGCTTTGGAAAATGATTTTGTGGATATTAACAGATTCATATTTAGAAAAAAATATTTATTTAAAAAATACACAGAATACTGTATTTTAAAACTATGACAGATATTATATGGGAATAGATGTAATTGTCATCTATTGCAGTACAATAGTGATTTATCCCCCGAGTAGTTCTTGCTTAGTTAATTTGTTGTTCATTCACTCAGTCCTGTCACTTTGTGACCGCATGGACTGCACACAGTAGGCTTCTCTGTCCTTCACCATCTCCAGGGCTTGCTAGAACTCATGTCCACTGAGTTGGTGATGCCATCCAACCATCTCATCCTGTGTCATCCCCTTCTCCTCCTGCTTTCAATCTTTCTCAACATCAGGGTCTTTTTCTATGAGTCAGGTCTTTGCATCAGGTGGCCAAAGTGTTGGAGTTTCAGCTTCAGCATCAGTCCTTCCAATGGATATTCAGGACTGATTTCCTTTAGGATGGACTGCTTTAATCTCATTGCAGTCCAAAGGACTCTCAATAGTCGCCTCCACCACCGCAGTTCAAAAGCATCAGTACCTCGGTGCTCAGTCTTCTCTATGGTCCACCTCTCACATGGATACATGACCACTGGAAAAACCATAGCTTCGACTAGACCGAGCCTTGTTGGCAAGGTAACGTCTCTGCTTTTTAATATGCTGTCTAGGTTGGTCATAACTTTTCTTCCAAGGAGCAAGCATCCTTTAATTTCATGGCTGCAGTCACTATATGCAGTGATTTTGGAGACCAAGAAAATAAAGTCTGTCACTGTTTCCATTGTTCTTCAATCTATTTGCCTTGAAGTGATGGGACCAGATGCCATGATCTTTGTTTTTTGAATGTTGAGTTTTAAGCCAGCTTTTTCACTCTCCTCTTTCACTTTCATCAAGAGGCTCTTTAGTTCTTCTTCGATTTCTGCCATAAGTGTGGTGTCATTTGCATAGCTGAGGTTATTGATGTTTCTCCCGGTAATCTTTTTTTTTTTCCATTTATTTTTATTAGTTGGAGGCTAGTTACTTTACAATATTGTAGTGGATTTTGCCATACATTGACATGAATCAGCCATGGATTTACATGTGTTCCCCATCCCGATCCCCCCTCCGATCTCCCTCCCCACCCCATCCCTCTGTGTCTTCCCAGTGCACCAGCCCCGAGCACTTGTCTCATGCATCCAACCTGGGCTGGTGATCTGCTTCACCCTTGATAGTATACATGTTTCAATGCTGTTCTCTCAGAACATCCCACCCTCGCTTTCTCCCACAGAGTCCAAAAGTCTGTTCTGTACATCTGTGTCTCTTTTTCTGTTTTGCATACAGGGTTATCATTACCATCTTTTTAAATTCCATATATATGCATTAGTATACTGTATTGGTCTTTATCTTTCTGGCTTACTTCACTCTGTATAATGGGCTTGTGCTTCATCCAGTCCGGCATTTGGCATGATCTACTCTGTATATAAGTTAAATAAACAGGGTGACAATATACAGCCTTGACGTACTCCTTTCCCAATTTGGAACCACTCTGTTGTTCCATGTCCAGTTCTAACTGTTGCTATTTGACCTGCATACAGATTTCTCAGGAGGCAGGTAAGATGGTCTGGTATGCCCATCTCTTCAAGAATTTTCCACAGTTTGTTGTAACCCACAAAGTCAAAGGCTTTGGCATAGTCAATAAAGCAAAAGGAGATGTTTTTCTGGAACTCTCTTGCTTTTTCAATGATCTGACGGATGTTGGCAATTTGATCTCTAGTTCCTCTGCCTTTACTAAATCCATCTTGAATATCTAGTTCTTGGTTCACATACTGTTGAAGTCTAGCTTGGAGAACTTTGAGCATTACTTTGCTAGCGTGTAAAATGGGTGCAGTTGTGTGGTAGTTTGAACATTCTTGGGCACTGCCTTTCTTTGAATTGGAATGAAAACTGACCTTTCCCAGAAAGGCTATCTTGTTATCATAGAATTAACAGGTGCTCATTATATTAAAAAAATTATTTTCACTATAATCATAATATTCCCTGATAAACTATCATCCTTAACATGTTGTAGTTGTTTAGTTGCTCTGTCATGCCCAACTCTTTGTGACCCCGTGGACTGCAGTATGCCAGGCTTCCCTGACCTTCACTGTCTCCCAGATTTTGCACAAATTTATGTCCATAGAGCCAATGATGCCATCAAACCATCTCTTCCTCTGTTGCCCTCTTCTCATCCTGCCCCCAATCTTTCCCTGCATCAGGGTCATTTCCACTGAGTCAGCTCTTCACATCACATGGCCAAAGTATTGGAGCTTCAGCTTCCGCATCAGTCCTTCCAATGAATATTCAGGGTTGATTTCCTTTAGGACTGACTGGTTTGATCTCCTTACAACCCAAGAGACTCTTATGAGTCTTCTCCAGCACCACTGTTTGAAAGCATTAATTCTTCAGTGCTCAGCCTTCTTTATGATCCAACTCTCATATCCATACATGACTATTGGGAAAACCATAGCTTTGACTATGTGGACCTTTGTCAACAAAGTGATGTCTCTGCTTTTTAATGTGCTCTCTAGGTTTGTCATAGCTTTTCTTTAGGAACAGTGTTAACAGTGTTAGTCGCTCAGTCATGTCCTACTCATTGCGACCCTTGCGGACTGTAACTGATCACACTCCTCTCTCTGTGGGATTTTCCAGGCAAGAATACTGGAGTGAGTTGCCTTTCCCTTCTCCAGGGGATCTTCCCAACCCAGGGATTGAACCCAGCTCTCCTGCATTGCAGGCAGATTCTTTACCATCTGAGCCATTTGGGGCTTCATTTCAAGGAGCAAGTGTCTTTTAATTTCATGACTGCAGTCACCATCTGCAGTGATTTTGGAGCCCAAGAAAATAGTCTGTCACTCCATTTTTTCCCCTTCTATTTGCCGTGAAGTGATGTGACCAGATGCCATGATCTTTGTTTTTTGAATGTTGACTGTTAAGCCAGATTTTTCGCTCTCCTCTTTCACCTTCATCAAGAGGCTCTTTAGTTCCTTTTTGCTCTCTGCCATTAGGATCTGTATACCTGAGGTTATTGATATTTTTCCCAGAAATCTTGATTCCAGCTTGATTCATCCACCCAGGCATTAACATGCATATTATACAAATAGATGTTAGGTAGATCAGGTTTTAAGTTCTTAAATAGTTATCACTTGTTTAATCCTTCTACTTCTCTATGCAATACATACTATTTTTATCTCCATTTCTTAGATGAGGAAATGGAAGCATCTATGTTAATAATACATTTAATTGGTAGAGTAAAGATATATATAACTATATAATGAGATATGTAAACATACACAAATAAATAGATAAAATATTATTACAATCCCAATGACACCTCTAAAATTAAGAAAATAAGATTATATTGGAACTTTTAAAAAACTGAATTATTTTAACCTCATATTTCAAATTTAAATAGTATCAGTTCCCAGTAATGCATGATAGAAATTAGAACCTTTGCATACAACTGTCCCTCCCCTGTATCTTAATTAGCATTAATTTTTTAATTAGTTTTGTGGTTTCAAAGTTTATAACATTCCCATTTCATTCTGTGTTCAGAATCCACAAGGTTGTTTAACCTTACGTTTGAATTTAAATAGATCACTCCCATTCTTTACCAGGATTTCCCTGAGGGCTTACCAGGTTTCACTAGTGGTGAAGAACTGGCCTGACAATGCAGGAGACCTAAGAAAGGTGGGTTTGATCCCTGGGTTGGGAAGATCCCCTGGAGGAGGGCGTGGCAACCCACTATTGTATTACTGCCTAGAGAATTCCATGAACAGAGGAGCCTGGAGGGCTACAGTCCATGGAGTTGTAAAAAGTTGAAACACAGCTGAAGTAATTTAGTATTGTTGAAATGTTTAATCTCGTTTTACTTTCTTGTATCTTCAAAAATATTTTTTCAAGAACAGATCATGTATATTTCCCAAACATTCTTGTGAATTCTTGTCTATTATATGTATATTTAGAAGTTAGTTGTCAGGATACACTTTGAATAAGCCTTTCCTTGCCCTCTGTTCTTAAGCAAGCATGCTACTCTGGAGAACTCAGATCAATACTTTTCACTCTTGAACATGATCTGCTCTTTTTTTGGCCATATTAATAAATGACTCTTTATATATTAAAAATATTTAATTATTTGCTCAGTAAATACTCATGAAATACCTTCCATGTATCAGTGTAGTTACTAGAAATTAAATAGTAATTTTAAAAGGTTGCCTTCTTGGAACATGCATTCTAATTGGGGCGATAGGCAATTAACAAATATCTATTTATTTGTCTGTCTATCTATCCCATCTAATGTCAGAGCGTGATCAGTGCTTTAGAAAAAATCAAGGTGTGGAATCATGGACCAGTAGTGACCTGATGCAGAGTCATTAGCACAGCCTCCCTGTTAGGTGACATGTGAATGATTTAAATATGAGGGTATTTGTAGGCAAAAATCTGCAAAGTGATGACGTCATAGAAATTTTTCCTAGAATAAATGTTTCCTTTCAATTTGTAGCTTCAAACACTCATTTATTCAAAGTTTATGTATTGCTTGTTATATTTTTTCTTTTCCTTTTAATTTCTGTATATTTTTTTTTGAAAACCAATCATATTTTAAAAGTGTGTGCATCTTCATCCTTTTTCATCTTGTTTTGTATGAATTCCTCATCTCTGAGTACTCCATATCTGTGTTAAGTTGTATTTCTTCTCCTTTTCTCTTCCCATCCTCCCCCTCCTCTTTCCCCTACTTTTCCTCTTCCCCTTGAAATGTAGCAATTTTTCCTTTAGTTTTTCCTCAACACCATGTCAGTTCACTTTTGATCCTCTTATTTTGTCTTGAAATTTGTCCTCACTATCTACCCTCCTTCCTTCTTTCTATAGTTTCTTCCCCCCCACCCCCCACCTTGATATTTCTTAAAGGGCTTTTGGTTCTTGTTGTGTTTTTGTTTTTAATATCTACAACTTCACTGAGGCTATAAAAAATGATTTTTAACTGATATTTGTTGTTGTTTTATCCTTTTTTTTTCCCCTGAGTCTTGATGCAAGTCTTCTGCTGATTTTTTTCTCCTTAAAACTCACTTTTGAAAGTGACTGTCTCTTTGCTGAAAAAAAAGTGTAAGGAGGCAAAAAGGAATGGGAAAGGACATTCTGGGATAGGTCAAAATCTGCTTTTCTTAGTATTTGGCAGATATTCTTCATGACCTTTTTGTAAATCAAAAGTTTAGTTCTTATATGACTTTTAGAGTGATGAATTCAAAAAGTCATGTATGTAAGACAGATTTTTATAATTTCAGCTATGATTATCAAACTTATCTTTGGTATGGACTTTATAACTAGCTTGATTTTTAAAGCATCTATTAAATTAATGGGAAATGGCAAACTGATTTTTCTAAAAACTTTTCTGATATATTTAAAATTTTTAAAAAACCACTTTAATAAGAAGGCACCAGTTAATTTTAACTTCAATTTGATCCTTTCAGAAAATAGATTTTTTAAATTATGTGTCATCAGGCCCTAGCATGATGTCTGACATTATAGGTGTTTAAAGAATGTTTGCTAAATGAGTCAATTATTTTAAAATTTTCTTTTATTAACCTCTATCATTTTCTTCCTACATCCAGTACAGAGTTTCATCACATATTATAAATTATAAAATATAACAATAGTTACTTTTTTTAAAATTTTGAGCCTCTAAAATTCTAAATTCAATATAGTGTTTGATATTTTATAGGAAATATATTTTTGAAATTTAGTCAATAACTAAGAGGGAGTATGAATAGACATTAAACCAAGAAGAATGTGTTCTTAAATTTTAAGTAATATCTTACATTTTTATCTACAATAATTCTTTTTCATCTTAGGCATGCATTTTGGAGTATTTTACTAAAGATTTGACTTAAATAACCATACCTGACTCCGTTTCTTACAAAAGTTTTCGTTTGTCAATTATTAGTATTCTGCCTTCCTTTTATATATTAACATCTAAATTTGTATTTTATTCAGTTACTCAGAGCAATATTGACTTGTGCTCTCAGTTTTCTGTTGTGAAATGACTGTTATGGATGTGTAACAGGAACCAGTATTTAGGATGTCGTCATGTGACTTTCAGTAAGAAACTATTTTAAAACTATTAGTTTTACAAACACATACCTTAACTCCAGGTGGAATTCAAGAATTTGTAAACTGTGGGTCTCATGCTAATTCATGCAAGGCTAAGATAAATATCTTTGCTCAGCTTATGGTAAAAAGAACTCATAAATGGTTTACAGAAGTTTAAATATGTAACTTTAGATGCACCCTACTGCCTCTTTTTGTGGTGTAAAAACATACCCCAAATCAACTCCAGGGAATCCCTAGTCCCTTTGATATATGGAGAATCTAGTATACCCTATATCTTGAATAAACCTCAAATGTGAGTGACCGCCGCAAACTAACAGCTGGCTTAGAGTGCTTAGTTTGGAACTCAGCGGACCTCTATTCTGACTTCTGCAGTAGGTATTGGCAAATGCCTTAGAGCCACAGACCATTCTCCAGCTTATGTGAAACAGCGAATACCAAGTACAGACCACCCTCAAAAGACTGACAGTGCATGCTGACTATCCACTCACACCTCAGATCACTAGATCTCTTCCCGTCGTCTGTCCAAGCATCTATTTACTTCCCTTATTAGACTTTCAAAATAGTGAAATATCAGATTCAATTATTTTCTAAGAAAATGTAACCATTATATTATATATCTCCTATCCCACCACCCTACTTCCCAGGCAGAAGAAAGTTACCATCAGAGCTCGAAATAGAGTCACGCTCTTAAGGATGATGGCCGTAGTCCATGTGGGGCACCTCTCTTACTGCAGAAGATAAAAGAATGATCAGCTCCATCATTTTCTTTTTTATTCCTCAACTTTATTCTTTAGTTTTTATGTATATGCTGAAGATGCTATGATTTCATGACTCATAAATCTATTACTGGCGAAGGCGACAAAGCCAGGGTCGTGTTTCATTTTCGGTTGTATTTCTGCACCTCCGTTTACTAGCATCTTCTACTTGCCCAGAAGCTCCCTGGAGCTCATTACTGTCTCAGCATCGCACTGTCAGGAGCTCAGCTGAGCTGGAGAGAGCTGAAATGGCAGGTGCTGGAAGGGTCAAGCCAAAGCAAAAGTTAGCAGTCCATCATTACACACTTACCACAGTCCTATAGGTAAGAGGCGGAAACCAGAAAAATTACCACTCTCCCCCACCTCACCTTCAATTTTTCACCATCTAATGACATGGATCAAGGATAAGGTGGATTAGAATGGACTTGGGCTTATCTCAGTGTTGAGGGAGCCCTGAACAAAATCGCTGTTCAATGTACCCAAGATTAAAAAAAAAAAAAAGTAGCCAAAGGGGGAGGGAAGGATAAGAGTGGAAAATTTTCGAGCACTAAGTCAGAGTGAAGAAAAGTTGTCTTCAAGGCTTTCCCTTCTTCCCCTAGTTCCTGCTACTCCCCAATAAGGAAGGCTCAGCAGAGGCATCTGTTGTAAACCCCAGCCTAAGACCTCACTTAAAGAGATCTTTGAAGGAAGGAGCCTGGGCTAGAAACGCAGATAAACTTGTGCAGAGCACAAGGCTGGACAAAGGGAGCCACATCCTTGAATGCAACTCAGAGACTACAGTCCTGGAATGTACAGAGTCTGGTTTGGAGAGGACTTCAAGTGATTGCCTTTGTAACTGTGACTCAGATCAGGCCTCTCCCAACCAGTTCAGGGAGAGGTTCTAAACCAATCACCTTTCCTCCGTTTTTAATTGTTGTTTAGTTGCCAAGTCATGTCCGACTCTTTGCAATACCACGCATGGACTGTAGCCCACTAGGCTTCTCTGACCATGGAATTTCCCAATCAAGAATACTGGAGAGGATTGCCATTTCCTCCTCCAGGGGATCTTCCCGACACAGGGACTGAATGAACATCCCTTGTGTTGGCAGCCTTTTTTTTGTTTTGTTTTGTTTTTACCACTGAGCCACCAGGGAAGCCCTTCCTTACCTCTTGCTCTTTGCATTCTTCTCACTTCTCAAGCACCTGATTTGGGTTCTTCCTCTTTCAACGTTTGAGAGTGGTCAAAGCAGCTAGAATAGTTCAGAGATTTATGGTCAGAAGGTGAAATTAATTTATTATATGCACAGTGCATGCATGCTAAGTTGCTTCAGTCTTGTCCAGACTCTTTGCGACCCCATGGACTGCAGCCCACCAGGCTCCTCTGTCCATGGGATTCTCCAGGCAGGAATACTGGAGTGGGTTGTCATGCCCTCCTCCAGGGGATCTTCCAGACTCAGGGATCAAACCCACATCTCTTATGTCTCCTGCATTGGCAGACAGGTTCTTTACCACTAGCACTACTTGGGAAGCCCTTATTATGCAGAGATGAAGGGGAACTCCACCTCACTGAAGGTGGAGGAAAGGAGTGGACTCCAAGAATAGCATGTACTGACCCAACGAGAGAGCTACGGTGACTTGGGTTTGACTGGAGTGAAGAGTATAAGGCAAAGGCAGGCAAGAGATGTCTTGAAGGGATTGAAATATGAAGTGCCAAAATTTAAAGTTTTTTTTTTTAAGTAAAACTATTGAAAACATTTAATAGTGAATAATAGGACCCCATTTATATTTTCAGAAAGTATCCAGGCTGAAGGTAATAAATAGAATACTAATTAGTCTAAGAGAAATAAAGAGGTACTTAAACGTTTACATAGTATTCAAACTTTTTGTACAAGGGCGGACTTGATTTGAATTTGTCCCTGAGAGAGACCTTTTCAAAAATCAACAAATGAGCGGTTAGAAGAATTGCTAAATTCTTCGTTAGCATGTGAATACTTCTTTGACATACATATTATAGAAAATCCCCATTTGTGGAAATATTCTTGTGAACTGTTTATGTATATTCTTGTGAATGTATATGTCTATGTGTGTATGAATGGTATATGGAACTGTATTGCACCTCTACCCTGGAATGGTGATGTGGAAAAATACTGAGTGATGAAAGCATGCTGCTAAGATGAGGGGGAATGCACAATCTACTTGTAAACCACGTGGTTTTACAAAACCTCTTTAGTATCAATGTCTTGATAAACTCTAAGCTTATAAGGGTAAGGTTTTTTTGTAATTAGAAAACTATTATCTATTTGCTTAACATTAAACAGCACTATTTCTGATGAACAAATTACATTGCAATTTTAAAATATGTTTAAGCTTCTTATTAAATCCGTTCTATTTTTTAAATTTTTATGCTATATGGCCAAACTCATTTTAAGAAATAACTAAATCCACTTTTTTAATTTCACAATTGTAATTGCCATATTTTCCTCCTAAGCTAAGAGTCTGTAGTCCTTTTAAAAAATATCTGGCTATATTCTTACCCATATAAACACATGTTAATACTTATATCTACATTTGTGTGTATTTAATATTTAATCATTATCCATTATTAATATATGCAAAATTATTTGAAATTTCCTAGCTTTATCAAATATTAAGCTTAAATGTCTAGGGCTGTAGTCATATCTTCTTTATTATTGTTTGCTGTAGAAGCAGGAAGGGAGAGATCTATTTTTTCAATTTGGATCTTGTAGACCAAAGAGTAAATCTTATTGACTTCATGAAAAATTATGCATAAAGCACCCAAAGACAGAAGTTGACCTATAACAAATTAAATCTGATTTCCTCGTCACTTTACATGCACATATAGATCTTGGTCTGTACTAAAAGAAATATATTTTGTCTTAAGTGCACAGCTCTAAGATTTAGTATTTGCTTTATCCTAATTTGCTGTCAATCCATTACATTTATAGAATCGTATTTATTGTCTCTGGTGGTCAATTAGGGATCTGTAAAACAATCCAAGAATATTAATCCAACACAGAGCTGCCCAGCCAAAAGGATTTTTATGTTACCAATAGCAAGTTTGAAATAGGATATGGTGTAATTTTGAGACAGTAGTTCTGATTAAAAGAAAATTAATACCATAGAAAATGTTACTTTTGTTTAGTTGCCATTATTTTTGTTGTTTTTATTTTGGAGGATATGGTGTTTTAGGAAGGAATGCAAACTATAAAATACAGCATTTAGCAATATTCGCCATAAGGATGTATGAGAAGCTCCAGTGACTCAGTGGTAAAGAAACTGCCTGCAATGCAGAAGGTGCAGGTTCAATCCCTGGGTTGGGATGATCCCCTGGAGGAGGAAGTGGAAACCCACTCCAGTATTCTTGACGGGAAATTTCCATGGACAGAGGAGCTGGGGGATACAGTCCATGGGGTCAAAAGAGTCAGACACAACTGAGCAACTGAGCACACACACATACAAACACACACCATAAAAATGAAGGTTTCATCATGTAATTTGAAATCTCTATCTTCATGTATACACTTCTCTCTTATACAAGTTATGTCAACGGTAACATGAACAACATGAATTTGTTTTGACCTGATAAAGTTCTCTATCACTATTTGCGAGATATGATGATATCTGAAGAAAAAAAAATTTCCTATTGCTGAGGCCATAGCAGACAGAGAACATTGAACATTAATATATTTCTTATTGCTAATTATGGGCTTTCCTGGTGGCTCAGTGGTAAAGAATCCGTCTGCCAATTCAGGAGATGTAGGTTTGATCCCTGGGTTGGGAAGATCCCCTGGAGAAGAAAATGGCAACCCACTCCAGTATTCTTGCCTGGGAGATCCCATGGACAGAGGAGCCTGACAGGCTACAGTCTGTGGGGCCTCAAAGAGCCAGACAGGACTCAGCAACTAAACAACAACAAAGCTAATTATTTTAAGATGATTAACAAAACTGAGATTATTGCTTTTTACCATTCAGATATTCATTTTGGCCGTATATAGTAAGAGTTCAATAACTCTCAGGGTTTTTAACTTGATTTTAACAGGATTTGTTTACATTTTTCTTTTTTAGTTCAAAAATAAAGCACAAGTTATTTTTTGTTCAGTAAGAGTTAACTAATTCTAAATACAGATTTTTTTGTTCCCTAGAAAGTAACACTGCTTGTTAGATAGCTCATTTTAACACCTCAATTGTTTGTTGTTTTCACTGGCTGACTTTTAAATGTTTTCATAATATTTCTGCAATTTTAAATAGAACCCTCTTTACAATAAGAGATAGCTTTTGGTAAATTATTATTCTCATTTTCCTTCTTTTTAAATCTAAGGAACATACATATAATGATCATTTGTCATTCATATAATTCCTCAGCTACTAAATCTTGAGAAATGATTTGTGTGTGTTAAAATGTGATGCTCTCTATTTGGCCTCAGAAGTTAACTCAACAGAGTAATGGTAAATTTCTTAAAGTACTTACTTATGGGCTTAGGAAAGCTATTAAACCTGTAGGCCAGGTGACACCAGAAAGCTGAGGTGAAGGCTTAGAATTAAACCTTCCTTAACAGCACAGAGCCCAAACCTAGTATTAGGGGAAAAAAGATTAGGGTGTCAACTCACCCTTGAAAGTTGACCAGTCATGTCTGACTCTTTGCGACCCCCATGGACTGTAGCCTGCAAGGCTTCTCTGTCCGTGATTCTCCAGGCCAGAATACTGGAGTGAGTAGCCGGCCCCTTCTCCAGGGGATCTTCCCAACCCAGGGATCCAGCCCAGGTCTCCCGCTTGGCAGGCAGATTCTTTACCAGCTGAGCCACCTGGGAAGCCCAACTTTAGCTATATTGTTGGTTTATACCCTTTATAGGTAGGGAAACAAATAGAACACAGGGAACAGAAAATCATACTGTGGTTTCAGTCCTATTATCCATTCAACCCCAAATTTTGTACATACTACAAAAACATATTTGGGAGGAGTTTTTAATACAAGTGTGCCCTATATTAAATAAAGCTTTTGCCAGGCAACCAAAAAATCAGCACTTGTTTATGAAAGTGCTTTATAAAGAATACATATTCCACTTTTTATGTGTTCATTTAACCCTTTGTCTAGTCAAGAAATATTGAAAAATGAAGCATTTTCCTGAGGATAGAGAGGTGAAATGAGTTCACAGACAGAAAATAATGAAATAATTGCAATAGATTATGATAGATACTGTAATAGAGATATTATTCTGAAAAATGGAGGACAAATGCCTAACACTCTCTGGGGTGTCCAGGAAAGGTTTTGAAGGAGAGTAGGAGTTTACCAGGCAAAAAAAGCACTATGCATAAAGACTTTTGTTTATATTTACTTGTGTACATTAAAGAAAATATACCTTTAATGAACCACAGGAGTTCAGAATTGTTTGCATATGACAGGGTATGCCTACGGAGCTGTAATAATGTAACAATAAACATAAAAAGAACTAATACTTTCTAAGCTCTTTATTAAATGCTAGTCACTCTACTAAAAGCTTTCCCTGAATCAAAATATGTTGGCACTGTTTTGTAGATGTCTTATGGATGAGGAAGGCTGAGGTATTTACAGAGTAACAATTTTTCCAGGATTCATGGCTATCAAGCATCAAAACTAAATTCCATCAGTCAAAATTGAATTCCATTAAAGTCAAGCCCAGGCTGAGTTCTTCCAGTGTTTTATGCTCTACATGAGGTTGTAGTGATGGTGAAATCAAGGTGGGAAAGAACTTCACTTAGGAGTTTATTCTCACAGAGACAGACTTACTGAAATCAGATAACGAACTGGATGTGGGATATGAGATAGAGGCTTGGCAAGTTATTTCCAAGCTCAAGTCTTGAAAAACTAACTTGCAAGTGGCACCTATTTAGAGGCAGAATAAAGTGTAGAAGGGTCAGAGGTTAGAGGAAATAAAATGCAGTAAGTTTGGGACATGTTAATTATAACATATGTCTGCAGTTTACAGTTGTTGGCAGTTTAACCCTGGGTAAAATACAATCCTTCTCAGTGCCTCAGTTTGTGCATCTATAAAGTGGGCATGAGGTTGTTACAAGGATTAAAAGAGTTAATAATTTTAAAGTGATATAAATACTATCTGCTTCATAGTATGTATTATCTGTTTTGGTTAAAAAATACATTACAGATAAACAGACAAGAAGTGAATACTAATTTGTGCATTTTGTAGGATATTTTGAGTTGATAGTACTTTATTTACTCGCTAAGTCATGTCCATCTGTTTTGTGACCCTTTGGACTGTAACCCACCAGATTCCTCTGTCCACGGGATGCTCTAGGCAAGAATACTGGAGTGAATTGCCATGTCCTTCTCCAGGGGATTTTCCCGACCCAGGGATCGAAAGTGCATCTCTTACATCTCCTATATTGGCAGGCAGATTCTTTACCACTGAGCCACCAGAGTTTTATTAGTGTAAGATCTAGTGATGGTTTTCATTTTTAATCTTTTGTTTTGGTGCCATTAACTCTAATGTTTTCCAGTATATGTAATTATGTTTGCCAACTTAAAATTATAAAAAATATAACTTAGACGGATCAGAAGGATGGATCAGATTTACATTAAGTTGTTCAGTTCTTTTGAATTAAAGTACTAACAATATTCTCATTTTATCCAAGGTATTCACTCATTCACACATCCTCTTACTCAACAAAGGACTACTTAGGGTCCACTATATAGCAGTCACCCAGCTCAACACTGTGGTGAGTGAGATGAATGTTTGTCCTCCGAAAAGAGTTCAGAATCTGGTGTAAGAGTAATAGAATTCGGTGCAGTGATAGAGGCTTACAGACTGTGTGGTTTGTCACAGTAAGATTAACTCTCTCCATCAGCTGGTCTGTAGTAGAGCACATGAGCAAAATATTACATGCATATTGAAGCTTTTCAAACTCTCAATAGATAGCACATCAAATTGTTAGCTATAAATTAATGTATTCTTTCTAAATCCCAGCCTATTAAAACTAATTTAATTATACTGTATCATATATGGATATATGTGTGTATATATATATATATATATATATATATATATATATCCGAAATTCTTATTTGTGCCCTCAATTGAATAAATAGACTTTATTAATACAGTGAGTAGTACCTAACCAGCAGAGTGACTTTAATCCACAAGAATAAATGACGTTTTCTCTCCAAATACATTAGTGCATAATGGTAACAGAATAAAATTTGTGTCTTTTCCTCAGAAAATAGGCTTCACAGAGGTGCTGATGTCTGAAAATTTTCTTGAAGAGTGACTAGAAATTTATTAGTCAGGTCAGAGAGAAATGAACAGCTCATCACCATTTTAACCATACATCATGTCACTTTATAAAAGAGGACTTTGAAGGACAGAAAGACCTGTGATTCAATTGATCCCCACACTTCTCTAAAACAAAACAAACATTCAGCCCAAGTCAGATGATCCAGGTCAGAAATCTGTTTACTCTCCTACAGTGACCTCATGGTCATCTGACTCCTAAATGCCTTGTAGCTTATGGCTCAATCCTCAGCCAGGCCCATGTTTCTCTTTCTGAGTTATCTTTTGGATAGCTGTATGTCTGGGTGAAAAAGCATTTCTTTTCCTATTTATCACTGTTATTTCTTCATGAACAGATCCCACACTTGGAATCCCTATCTGGCCTTTCCCTTTGACATCCAGCCCTAGACCCATGATCGCCCACCATGTATTTTCATTTGAATGTGAAATTATTGCTTCAGAAGCAACATAGCAGAACTAAACTCTTCAGCTTTTTTTTTTTTTTTTCTGAATTTCCATCTTGCGCTCTCACAATAGAATGGCTGTTATTAATCCCTATTACTTTTCTTTCACTCCTCCCTTTTCCTTGTTCTTTATCATGGGTGAAAGTTCAGTCCTCCATTGTTCGGTTCATCTCAACCATCTGCTCTTTGTGGCTGCACCTCTGGGTAGGGTTTTCATCTTCTGTGCCAGGAGTTAGATTGGTTAGGGCAAAAACTGAGCTACTGTGATGAAAACACACGAGAGAAATGCCACTGGTTCACACAGGGAGAACCCGTGTGTTCCACATGAATCAGTGGGCGGAGCAGACATGGGAAGCTCTCCAGGCTGCTCGCTCAGCCCCCAGGGATTGCTGACTGAGCGATGCTGATAGGCGCTGCCTCAGTCACGTGGCTTTCTAGCTAATGGGGAGATGGGGTGGGGGATACAGAAGAGTGAAGCAAGAGCTGCGGAGGGCGCACGTGTGACTTCCAACCACGTCTTTGGCAAGAACAGTCACCTGCCCAACCCTGTTGCAAGGAAGCCTGGGAACTCTCCAGCTGAGTGGCTATTAACAATAGCAGGGCAAAAATAATGATTGTGGAGGAAAGGGAAAATGGATTTGGGGATACAGTTAAACATTTGGCTACTAGTCAAACGCTATTGCCCAAATAGATCATAAGCATGATTTTCCTCATTTTTTCCTGAGGTTTCAAGAACAAACCTGATTCTGTCTCCCTTTCTGGTTATCAGGGGCCTTGGCAGCTGTTTCCTAATATTTACTTGCCCATTCATTTTTCCATTTATCTTATGCTATCTTATTCAGCCTCTGTAAAGCACTTCTTATTATTTATATGCATTCCCAAACAAATTTTAAGTTTTTGGAACCAGGGAGCACATTTTATACTGTTTGCATAGGCAAGGCCTATGAGTATATTATCCAAAATAAACAACAAAATTATGTACAAGAGCTTAGTTTTACTTATAATATGACAGAGTCAATACTTTTGGCAGCATTCTCATAATGTACATAAGAAATATATATTTGAATGAACAAGTATGTGAATGATTGGATGAATACCCAAATATTCATAAATTGATATTTAAATGAAACTAGATACAGATATGATTTTTTTAAGGCAGCAGTAGAAAGAACATAGAATATATACTTTCTATGTAAGATTTACATGAAGAGCCATAACTCTCAATTCAGTTTCTATTTCTCTACCATCTGATTGTACACATAATTCTTATCATTCAGCATAAGTAAAAGAAAATGTCTGATTTTTCATAACATTAAGAAAAGAAAAAGCATTATAGCTCTTTTGTTTTGAGTTTAATAGAAAAGATATCAAAAGTTCCTCTGAACTATGTGCCACAGTAACTAAGAGTTAAATCAAACAAAAAGCAAGGCAATACCAAGGAGGAGTAACCAGGGGATGAGGTAATAATTAGAGATCAGTAAAGAACAAACCAGGAAATGAAATGGTTTGAAAAGTGTCCTGAAGTTCCGGTAGCAGAGTAGTCAATTCAAAAAATGCTTGACATTAGATTGGGGAAACATTTAATTACAACATATCTTCCTCCTGTATCAGTGGCTTAAACAACAGACAAAAAGAATGCATCCATCAGCATTTTCTTCCTTTTTGAAATAAGTATGTGTTTCAATAATGTGAATAATGATCAAATAAGTGTACTTAGGCTACTCATAGGATCAGCTCTACAGATAAACCCAGTATATTAATAAAATGCTCATTTATGCCTAGTTTTCATTTTATTTATTTTTTATTATTCTTTCCTAGGTAACAGGGTGTAAAAAGTGAAAACCCAGTACTACCAATACAGGCCTCATACAGTTTACAGCAAGTAGGTAAAATTGCACTGGACTCAAAATTCAACTGGGCTCTGATCCCCAAAGACTTTTTCTTTTGTGGAACAAAGGAAGTGAGTTCACTTTAAGTATAAATTCCCAAGTCTTTTACAATTTCTGCTCAGACTCTCCTTGGCATTTTTGTTGGGAGGCAGTCGATTTCTTTCTATAGATGGATTTCATTATTCAGACTTCACCATCAGTAGAATACATTATAAATTATGCAGAATGTGATAATTAGTCACAAGCAAGAATATAAATAAAACTGCATAACCAATAAAAGGCCATAAAACCTGGCAAGCAAAATTAGTTACTGTGTGTTAAAATAGGAAATGTATGGAGGAAAAAAATTGATCTCACATGTCCTCTCTGTGCTGGAGAGAAATTGCTATATTACGCATAGCTCTGGAAAGGCATGTGTATAGCCTATTAGAAATAAAATAAAATCATATGTAATGTGGTGATTTAGAATGATCTAAGAACAAAAGAATCATGGTCGCATGAAGGTAAATGGTTCTTTTGTTAGAGTAAAGCTGATAACATCCCTCCCCCTCTACATTAAATCAGACTCCTATTTTTAAAATGCGCATCAACTTCCAGAGTTAGCTTTTGCAGTTTTAAATTTTGAAAATGACATTGAAAATATTAATACTTTAATCTTCTTAATAAATGTACATGCACACAGAAACTATATTATATATTTCCTGGAAATCTTTAGTCAGTGAAATGTCATATACGTAATACTGAACAAAAGATAATCACGGTATATACAATAATATGCATCAAGTGAGCTGAAAAATTTACCTAACAACCCAACAGTGCTTGACTATGATCAAGGGAAAAAACTGCACATGAATTGTGCCTGTCTAGACAAGAAAAGATCTTTAAGTCCATATTGATTTCATAGAATCCCCAATAGATACACTTGATAAATTGTACTATAAAGGTTAAAGCAAAGGCAAGAATTCATTTGAATAATATATTCTAACATATTCTATAAGACCCAGTTCACTGCATCAAAGAATCAAAACATATACAGTATGCCCATTACATCAAAAATGCCAAAGTACTTTGGAAAGGATGACTGTCTCTTAAATAATTTTAATTTTTTTTAATAAAAGAGTATTTGGCAAACCAAAAATAAAATCAAATTTAAATACTTAAAATTGCAGCTAAAACCAAGTTTTACTGCCTATGGAAATAAATTGGAATTTGTGCACCAAAAACAACCTTTGGGTTCAGTTCAGTTCAGTTCAGTCGCTCAGTCGTGTCCAACTCTCTGCAACCCCATGAACCACAGCACGCCAGGCCTCCCTGTCCATCACCAACTCCCGGAGTCCACCCAAACCCATGTCCATTGAGTCGGTGATGCCATCCAACCATCTCATCTTCTGTCGTCTTCTTCTCCTGCCCTCAATCTTTCCCAGCATCAGGGTTTTTTTCAAATGAGTCAGCTCTTCACATCAGGTGGCCAAAGTATTGGAGTTTCAGCTTCAGCATCTTTCCTTCCAGCGAACACCCAGGACTGATCCCCTTTAGGATGGACTGGTTGGATCTCCTTGCAGTCCAAGGGACTCTCAAGAGTCTTCTCCAACACCACAGTTCAAAAGCATCAATTCTTCAGCACTCAGCTTTTTTTATAGTCCAACTCTCACATCCTTACATAACTACTGGAAAAAGTATAGCTTTCACTATCCAAAACTTTGTTGGCAAAGTAATGTCTCTGCTTTTTAATATGCTGTCTAGGTTGGTCATAACTTTCCTTCCAAGGAGCAAGCGTCTTTTGTGTTACATCGTACTATATGTTTTTAGGTTCATTTTTCCTATATTATTGGAGTTTGCTTAGATTTCATTGTCAAAGGAATCAAAATGCCTAATATAAATGCTAATTTCCCATTTTTTTTCTAGTAGAAAAACCAGGGAATGTGAACTTCAGTGTTTCTGTGGTCTGAGTAGGTAAAGGTTATTGTTATTGTTGTTGTTTAGTTGGCAAGTCACGTCCAACTCTTACGATGCCATGGACTGTAGCCTGCCAGACTCCTCTGTCCATGAAATTTTCCAAGCAGGGATATTGAAGTTGGTTGCCACTTCCTTCTCCAGGGGCTCTTCATAACCTAGAAACTGAACCCACATCTCCTGCACTGGCAGATAGATCTTAACCACTGAGCCACCAAGGAAGCCCATTGAACTGAATACAGCGTAATTTCATAAAATGTCTTAGACTACTTATGCTTAGGGCCTAATATAGCACTCAAGTGCTTGATGAATGATAAAATCACAGAAGATTAACCATTAGTTTAATTGACATAATAATATATTTGATTAATTTTTGAGACCATAATTCCACTTAATTAATGGGGACTAATCACCAACTCGATGGACATGGGTTTGAGTAAACTCCGGGAGCTGGTGATGGACAGGGAGATCTGGCATGCTGCGATTCATGGGATCGCAAAGAATCAGACATGACTGAACGACTGAACTGAACTGAACTGAACTGAATCAGTGTGTTATTTGGAATTCCATTAAAATATGTAGGTTGCTTTGATACTGTAGATTTCCTATATTCATTATCCTTCATCTTGAGGTAGCTATCATAGGAACTGAACAGATGTGAGTTCTACAAGAGTGACTTCTAGAAACCAGCTTTGGTCCATTCTCCTTTGCATTTTTCCTACTCTATATCGTAGATATTTTTGGAATGTGAGTGACTCTCTATCATCATTTAAATCTTGATTTGTGCAATAGTTGTTAATTAAGTTCAATTTACAGGCTAAGGTAGGAAGGACTAAAACAGATAAATAAGTAAGTGCTATACCATAATATGACTGCCTAATATCCTCTTCTGCTAGATCTATAGGACACTCTACATTTTCTCTATAGAGGTACTCAATATGGTGCTCTTCTCTTTTTGTTGTTTATCTGCAGCTCCTCCTAGATTTTATGTGTGTTGACAATAGAGACCAGGTCAGATCAGTTTCTCTATTGCACATCAAATATTTATAAATCACAGTAATATTGGGTTGGCCAAAAAAATTCATTCATGGCTTTCCATAAGATGTTACAGAGAAACTCAAGGAGCTTTATGACTAATTTCACAGTCATGCATAGATGCATTGATCAGGGGAAGACTGAAATAAAGCCCTATGCAAAGTTTCCAGGAAGCATCAGCTCCACCTGGCAGGTAGGGGAGAAGAGTGAGAAAGCCTTCACACAGATAGGTAACATTTGAAATGGTCAGAAGATGCGACGGGAATGGCATATATTAATATTAAAAAGAGTAAGATGAAAGGATAGAAACTTGAAGTAAACATTATATTGAGAAAGTTAAATAACCCTCCTGTAGAGCCGAGAGTTTTAGGGAATTGAGTAATGTGAGGTTGGAAAGGCAGTTTCCTTATAACTGATGTGTGAGAAATGGGGTGGAAGCAGTTCAGACCACAACTATTGAAATAATCCGGGCACACTGTTCAGTAACTGTCTTATATTGACAAGCTTAACATGTATGTCTGATTTCTCTTTGGTCTACACAGTTCCAAGTTGGCTGAGCTGTATTTTGTAGATCTTAGTTATTGAAGAATACTTTCAGTCTAGAATCAGGTGCAAATTTACCAGGGTTTGTGTTAATATCAAGATTCCCCTAATATGTGAAATTGATTATTCTGTACCATACCTTTCTTAATTAAAATTCTAGTTTCAGGTCTTTTCTTGATTACTTTCTACCATGGATCCAAAGGCTCTTGCAGCCATATTTGGTGTCTCCATTTGCTTTTACATTCTGGTCACAGTAGACTGAATTACACTGTAGTTAGCATATATACTCTCCATAGCATAAGGAGTAAGGTATTAATATATTCAAAATGAATGAAAAATATACATGAATGTTTTCACAGTGTATATTTAATTTTATAGGTTAAAATCAGCTTACCTATAGATTCATATTAATAAATATAGACTGATATTTTAAATAATTAATATTACATACATTTTGGACAAAAAATATACTAGATAATATTAAATAAGTTAGGAAACTGAATTCAAATATATTAAAATGGTAAATGTACAGTTTTAGGAATCTAGTATGGCAATGATATAATGCACGTAAACTTGATACATTAAGAAATGTACATTTGAAATATACCTTGTTATTTAGACCAAAATACTACATATTTCATTTACCTCTAAAACCTCAAATTTATAATGAAAAATTGTACCCAAATTATATGTTGAAACCTACTCTGAACAGCTTTTCTTCTCACATTTTGCTACAATACTTAGCAAAATTATTATCATAACATACCATCCTTGTGTCCTTTCCCCCTTGTTTGGTTTTCTTTTTTTAGTTCTTTTGGGAAAAGGCTCTCTTGCATATCATAAGCCATCTCTTATCTGCATCTAATAAAGAAGAAAATATAAAGTCCCAGGACTAACTGTTTCCCGATCATAAATCCTCATTGTACCTCAGTTCACAATTTCAAAAATGAGAGATTTACAAGCTCGTTGGTGAGAATTTCCCAAGTAAAAATGTGGACTCGTGGTTGAAATGAAAAGATAATTTTGGAAGCTTTTAAGCTCAACATGCTGGATAAGACCCTGATGCTGGAAAAGATTGAAGGCAGGAGGAGAAGAGGACAACAGAGGGTGAGATGGTTGGATGGCATCACTGACTCAATGGACATGAGTTTGAGTAAATTCCGGGAGTTAGTGATGGACAAGGGAGGCCTGGCATGCTGCAGTCCATAGGGTTGCAAAGAGTGGACATGACTGAGCGACTGAACTGAACTGAAACTCAACATAGGCTACTTATCTGGGATTCATAGAATCCTAGAAGTCCTTGTATTCAGAGAATTTGTGAACTTGAATAGGAAAAAAGGATACATCGTTATTTCTACTTACTTTCATTGAACTATAACATTTTTTATAACATTTCATTGAACATTTCATTCATTCATTTCCTATTCAAGTTTCATTGAACTATAACATTATTCCAATTGTGAATCTGTCAGTAATACCAGTGAGTTCAGTTCAGTTCAATTCAGTCATTCAGTCGTGTCCAACTCTTTGCCACCCCATGCAGTGCAGCACACGAGACTTCCCTACCCATCACCAACTCCCAAAGCTTGCTCAAACTCATGGCCATCGAGTCGGTGATGCCATCCAACCATCTCATCCTCTGTCATCTCCTCCTCTTCCTGCCTTCAATCTTTCCCAGCATCAGGGTCTTTTCCAATGAGTCAGTTCTTTGCATCAGTTGGCCAAAGTGTTGGAGCTTCAGCTTCAGCATCAGTCGTCCTTCCAATGAATATTCAGGACTGATCTCCTTTAGGATGGACTGGTTGGATCTCCTTGCAGTCCAAGAGACTCTCAAGAGTCTTCTACAACACCATAGTTCAAACGCATCAATTCTTCTGTGCTCAGCCTTCTTTGTCACCAATAAAACTCTGATTATTTTTATTACATGACAGTTACTATAGGTGTTTTAAAATATCATTTTTTATTCCTCCGTACTTCAAAATTGTGGTAATTTAATGTTCTGTCACTAGATCACATCATATGGTATGTTGGTAAAGGAGCACATTACCACTTCCCTGATTACTAACCATATTCACTAGCAAATTTCACTATCACTTTCATCATGTGTATTTTGTTATTGCATTAAAAATAATATTCTGAAAAGGGGAACTATAAGCTTCACTAATCTTCCAAAGAGATTGTTAGTTCAAAAGACATATAAGATCTGGTTTCCTCGGTGTGTATGCCCAGAAGTGGGATTGCTGGGTCATATGGCAGTTCTATTTCCAGTTTTTTAAGAAATCTCCACACTGTTCTCCATAGCGGCTGTACTAGTTTGCATTCCCACCAACAGTGTAAGAGGGTTCCCTTTTCTCCACACCCTCTCCAGCATTTATTGCTTGTAGACTTTTGGATAGCAGTCATCCTGACTGGCGTGTAATGGTACCTCATTGTGGTTTTGATTTGCATTTCTCTAATAATGAGTGATGTTGAGCATCTTTTCATGTGTTTGTTAGCCATCTGTATGTCTTCTTTGGAGAAATGTCTGTTTAGTTCTTTGGCCCATTTTTTGATTGGGTCATTTATTTTTCTGGAATTGAGCTGCAGGAGTTGCTTGTATATTTTTGAGGTTAATTCTTTGTTTGTTGCTTTGTTTGCTATTATTTTCTCCCAATCTGAGGGCTGTCTTTTCACCTTGCTTATAGTTTCCTTTGTTGTGCAAAAGCTTTTAAGTTTCATTAGGTCCCATTTGTTTATTTTTGCTTTTATTTCCAATATTCTGGGAGGTGGGGCATAAACACCAAGGAAACCAGATCTGAAAGAGACACGTGCACCCCAATATTCATCGCAGCACTGTTTGTAATAGCCAGGACATGGAAGCAACCTAGATGTCCATCAGCAGACGAACGGATAAGGAAGCTGTGGTACATATACACCATGGAATATTACTCAGCCATTAAAAAGAATTCATTTGAATCAGTTCTAATGAGATGGATGAAACTGGAGCCCATTGTACAGATTGAAGTAAGCCAGAAAGATAAAGACTAATACAGTATACTAACACATATATATGGAATTTAGAAAGATGGTAATGATAACCCTATATGCAAAACAGAAAAAGAGACACAGATGTACAGAACAGACTTTTGGACTCTGTGGGAGAAGGCGAGGGTGGGATGTTTAGAGAGAACAGCATTGAAACATGTATACTATCAAGGGTGAAACAGGTCATCAGCCCAGGCTGGATGCATGAGACAAGTGCTCGGGGCTGGTGCACTGGGAAGACCCAGAGGGATGGGGCGGGAAGGGAGGTGGGAGGGGAGATTGGGATGGAGAACACATGTAAATCCATGGCTAACTCATGTCATGTATGGCAAAAACCACTGCAATACTGTAAAGTAATTAGTCTCCAACTAATAAAAATAAATGGTGGGGGGTGGGGGCGGAAGGCATATAAGAAACCCCTCTACTAAAGGAGCAAAACCTCTGGTAAATTTTAGACCCTTAGAGATGACTCCTCACCTTTCTGTGGTACTTGAGAGTTTACAGAAGACTTTCATGTACACTATGTGTCTTTGTTCTTAATTTTTTTTGTTTTTTGGTGAGACTAGTAGGAAGGTCTGTAGGAATGGTTCACACCTGGTGTAAGCAATAAACAGCATATTCTGTATAGAATTTTAAAACAAAAGCATAACTGGCTAAAAGTATCCTATTTTCTATTATAACCATACCTTAGCAATTTTAAACAATATAGTAATAAGATATTCCAAAACACACCCCTCCAAAACTATCTTTTGTTCTAAGTTCTAATCAATTTCTGTGATTATAATTGCTTATGTTATTGTCACTCTATGGTTTCATGGATAACTGAGGAGTTTTCTTAATTGCAAGCTATTAGAACTCCATTGGGTTTAATAATATATATGGAAGCTAAAAATGAGCACACTTTAATCTTTTAATAAACATTGTAGTCAGCATGGAAATTGATATAAAGAAATCATAATTACAGAGTTAAAATCCCAACATGCCCAAACTCAACTACATATAAATTAAGCTACATGCGTGCATTTCAAGATGAAATATGTAATAGTTCAGAAATGTCTAAGCCTACTTTGGGAGCATGTTTATGTTTCTGACCCCTATGATCCTAAACATTCCTGAATTCAAAAGTTGATTTAATGTAAACAATTGCAGCTCAGTGGGGATAAAGTTGAAAAAAAAAAAAAAAAAAAAAAGAACTTGAGTTACTTCTGTCATTCTCTTGGAGTATTTTTTATTTTATGATTATTATCAAAAACAAATTTGTTGTCTAGAAAGAAAGGGTACAAAAATGATCCACTCTTGGTGTCAAGTACACTGCACTGAGACAATTTCTGGTGTTATTATTTTAGGTATTATTTTCCCTGATTTTCTCAATGGTGTTTATAATATCATTTTAAAACATGTCCAAAATCATCTAGTGACTAAGGAGATGACCTTCACAAGAACCAAGTCCTCAGATTTCCTAGACAAGTGTTCTGAGTGTTCTTTTATTCTCAAGATGTTAATTACCTCTTTCATGGAAAAAGTGTTTCATGGTCAGATAAATTTGGAAAATGCTATATTACACAAATTTAAGGAGTCTTTTTAATATCAGTATGCACTCTAAATCTTCAATGGTGGAGTGGGTTGGTGTCTCCCAAACTAATCTGAATCACAGATTTTTTGCTGTGTGTTCTAAAAAGCATACTGTAAGTCTAACTTAGCACCAAGCATGAAAACAAAACAAAACATTTGAGTGGCTCCGTGTGCTTTTACTTAAAGTAGGACACTTGTTTTGGGTCTATTTTACTAGATGAGTCTACCTAACAGTCCCTGAGTACTTATAATGTACTCCTTTAAGAAATTTGCATTTGTGTTTTCAAAAAAAAGAAATTTGCATTTGTGTTTTCATGCAGTCTTAACTCCCTGAGATTCATGCAATTATACCTCCAATTTAGAAATGGGGGAACTGAAGATTATCAAGTTGAAGAGGCTTGTCCAGTGTTAGAGGCATATGTAAGTGCAAATATTACTGCAATATTCAGTTCAGTTCAGTCACTCAGTCGTGTCTGACTCTTTGTGACCCCATGGACTGCAGCCCGCCAGGCTTCCCTGTCCATCACCAACTCCCAGAGTTTACTCAAACTCCTGTCCATTGAGTTGGTGATGCCATCCAACCATCTCACCCTCTTTTGTCCCCTTCTCCTTCCACCTTCAATCTTTCCCAGCATCAGGGTCCTTTCCAATGAGCCAGTGCTTTGCATCAGGTGGCCAAAGTATTGGAGGTTCACCTTCAGCATCAGTCCTTCCAATGAATATTCAAGACTCTTTTCCTTTAGGATGGACTTGGATCTACTTGCTGTCCAAGAGGCCCTCAAGAGTCTTCTCCAACACCACAGTTCAAAAGCAGCAGGTCTTCGGTGCTCAGCTTTCTTTATAGTCCAACTCTCATATCTGTACTTGACTACTGGAAAAACCATAGCTTTGACTAGACAGAGTAATGTTGGCAAAGTAATGTCTCTGCTTTTTAATATGCTGTGTAGCTTGGCCATAACTTTTCTTCCAAGGAGCAAGCGTCTTTTAATTTCACGGCGGCAGTCAACATCTGCAGTGATTTTGGAGCCCCCAAAAATAAAGTCTGTAACCGTTTCCACTGTTTCCCTATCTATTTCCCGTGAAGTGATGGGACCAGTTGCCATGATCTTAGTTTTCTGAATTTTGAGCTTTAAGACAACTGTTCTCTCTCCTCTTTCACTTTCATCAAGAGGCTCTTTAGTTCATCTTCGCTTTCTGCCATAAAGGTGGTGTCATCTGCATATCTAAGGTTATCTATATTTCCCCTGACAATCTTGATTCCAGCTTGTGCTTCCTCCAGCCCAACATTTCTCATGATGTACTCTGCATATAAGTTAAATTAGCAGGGTGACAATATACAGCCTTGATGTACTCCTTTCCCAATTTGGAACCAGTCCGTTGTTCCATGTCCAGCTCTAACTGTTGCTTCCTGACCTGCACACAGATTTCTCAAGAGGCAGGTCAGATGGTCTGGTATTCCCATCTCTTTCAGAATTTTCCACAGTTTATTGTGATTCACACAGTCAAAGGCTTTGGCGTAGTCAACAGAGCAGAAGTAGATGTTTTTCTACAGTTTTACTGCAGTCTAGAAAGTCAGATTTCACAGGTTTTCAGTTTTGGCATTCATTGACTTGGGGCAAAATTCACTCTTTGCTCTGTCTTCACATGGACTTTTCCCTTCTGTGCATTTTCTGTGTCTGTGTATCTCAAATCTTCTACTTTTTCTTATAACAGCATCAATAATTGGATTTAGGGCTCCCGTCAAATTTAGGTTGTGTCTAATTTAATTATATTCCCAAAGACCCTCTTTCCAAAAAGGTAATCAGATTTATGACCTGGATATCTCTTGGGAGATACAATTCAACCCACTCTACAGAAAAATAAGCATGTATTTTATCAATTTGCTAGCTTATGCCTTGAACACACCTCTCCTACTCCTAATACATTTCCCTAATCTCACTAATCCTTAATATTCCTTTAGATTTTTGGTTAAAAGTTACTTTTCCAAAAAGACCCTCAATAATATAGACTAGATTAGGTGACTCACTGTATGCAGTAGGCCATCACACCCTGATCATTATAACTATTTGTTGCATGGTAACCCTCTACCCCTATAGTGTCCTTTCCACTTTCCCTCTCTTCTCTCTGTGAGTCTATTGCTTTTTGTTATATTCACTAATTTTATTTTTTTATGTGCCTCATATAAGTGATATCATACAGTATTTGTCTTTCTCTACCTGACTTAGTTCACTTACCTTAATACCCTCCAAGTCCATCCATATTGTTGACAATGACAAAATGTCATTCTTTTTCTGTGACTGAGTAGTATCATTCCATTATTCCATTATTATTCCACTATAGATATATATCTATGAGCATTTAGGTTGCTTCCATATTTTGGCAACTGTAAATAATGCTGCTGTAAACACTGGGGTGAATATATCTTTTCAAATTAGCTCTCTCTCTCTCTTTTTAAATAAAACCCAGAAGTGGAGTTGTTAGGTCATATGATAGTTCTATTCTTAGTTTTTTGAGAAACCTCCAGACTGTTTTCCATCGTAGCTCTTCCAATCTACATTCCCATCAGCAGCATAAGAGTGTGTCCTTTTCTCTACATCCTTGCCAGAACTTTTTATTTGTGGTCCTTTTGATGATTGCCATCCTGGAAAAGTTCTTATCGGTTCTGTTGTGAACTTGTATTAAAAACACTTCTATTTCAGAATAAAGTAGATCAACCAAAATATAATACAAATTATCAACATTTATGAAGCACTAATTATCTTGGGGAATAAAAAGTATATGTTATTTTCAAATATTCTTACAACAATTATACAAAATTACTATTTCTATTTCATAAATAAGAAAACTAAATTAACTGTAGTGAAGAATGCGGCCCATCCAAGTTCAGTTGTGTGGCACAGTTGATATTCAAATCTGTTTGTTGTTCTTCACTTCAAACTCATGATGTACATGCATGTTACACCTACTTTTCTTCTCCAATTCTGTAAATCAAGTGTATGCCATCCTTCAGTAATTAGGGGAACCCAGAGCAATCCTTGGGTTCCCCAGGTAACTCAGCTGGTAAAGAATCCACCTGGAGTGCAAAAGACCCTAGTTCGATTCCTGGGTTGGGAAGATCCCCTGGTTCCTGAGTTGAGAAGATCCCCTGGAGAAGGGATAGACTACCCATTCCAGTATTCATGGACATTCCTGGTGATTCAGATGGTAAAGAATCCTCCTACATTGCAGGAGACCTGGATTCGATCCTTTGGTTGGGAAGATACCCTGGAGGAGGGCATGGCAACCCACTCCCATATTCTCACCTGGAGAATTCTCATAGACAGAGGAGACTGGCAGGCTACAGTCCATGGGGTCACAAACAGGTGGACATGACTGAGGGACACACACACATAGCGGTCCTTCTTGAGTTTTGGTTTGTTTCTTTTTGGCCTTTGCTTGATTGCTTTTATTTCTTAGAGACCCACCAACATCCTAGCCACTTTTATCTAATTAATTCACTCCTGCCTTTCTGCAGTAAAACCTAATTGCTTGTCATTATTCCAGTTTCTCAAATTCAGATTATTCAATATGCTCTTGTCAGATTAATCTACCTGTCTGACTTTTTCCTGCCATTTAATTTTCCTGTTTTATAGTTTTGCCCCAGGATGATATCAGGGAAGTTCAAGGGCTTCCCCATGCATAGTATGTGAAAGACTGAAATAGGTTTAATTAAGGTCTGTCAAAATCCAGTTCCAAATTCTTTCTACATTATGCTTCCTTATTGGAGGCAGGAATTGGTATTAGTCTTTGATATATTTTTCCAATGCTTCACATAGTATATGGTTATTTTAGTACTCACTAAATAAATGAATAAATGTTGTTTTCCTTCAACCTCTTTCTATTTTGACTCTACTTTGTACCTGGTTTATTTTCTCCTCAATTTCAAGTTTCATTTCCTTTTTCAAGCTTGCCACCTTATAAAAAGCTGTCTTTCTCTTAATGACTTGTGACTTACCTCTAATAATTAACATATTTAACTTTTGTGAGTTTTAGGGCAAGGTAACTGCTAAAAGCATGAACTCTGAGCCACTGTTAAAATCCCATTGTGTCATGTGATTTGGAAAAATTAATCTCTCTGTCCTCAGTGTCCTCAAATGTAAAATATGGATTATTATAGTACACTGTTCACAGGATTTGACACAATAAAGAAAGAATGTTCTTAGCATCAGACACTGTAGATTCTATACCCAAAGCAGTGAGTAAAACCAGTGGAATTTCTTTTTTCATGTAATTTTTAATCTGTGGCTTAAATATTACTGGATTTTTTATACATATTTGTTTTATGATTTCTAGGTCTGCCTTTTCATCAATATTTTAAACCTCCAGAATTAGCACAGAGTCCAGATTTTGCTCCCAAATGTGCTTAGCACAGTTGGAGGCATGTGATAGGAATGCAGTCAATCCTTTGCTTGTTTGCACTGGTGCCAAAGTGAAAATGGTATGGTCTCCCTAAGGTTCCCCAGGTCAGTATCCACTGTAAACCCTTCTTCCCCAGGATCCTCTTGTATACTTCTAGAAACTGTATTGTTTCTGAGATGCCACCCCCATTTCTAAGCAGCTCTAACTTCTTCACAAAGAGTGAACATTTGCCTTCAAGTAATTATTTCATTTTTCTCACTAGGGCCATATGTCTCTTCTGTGAGCCATGCGCTCAAATATTTGGCTGTTTTTATTAGCCATTCTTTTTTTTTTTTCTTTTTTAGGCAGAATGATTCCCATCCCTTAACCTTTTCTCTTATTAGAATTTCCACTCTTCTAGTCATTCTGACCACCTCCCTCTCTTCGTTGTTCTTCAGTTTCGAAGTCATTTCTGATTCTTTGTGACCCCATGGACTGCAGCACATTAGGCTTCCCTGTCCTTCACTTACCTCCCAGAATTTGCTCAAACTCGTCCATTGAGTCAGTGATGCCATCCAACCGTCTCCTCTTCCATTGCCCTTCTGCTGCCCTCAATCTTTCCCAGAATCAGGGTCTTTTCAAATGAGTCAGCTCTTGAGAGTCCCTTGGACAGTCAGGAGATCAAACCAGTCAATCCTAAAGGAATTCAAACCTGAATATGCTTTGGAAAGACTGATGCTGAACCTGAAGCTCCAATACTCTGACCACCTGATGTGATGAGCTGACACCTCCCTCTGGATATGGTCTAATCAGTTCCTGATATAGTCTGACTCCTGAAAAATAAACTGTTTCTGATAATAGATATTGACCAAAATAATACAAATAGTAGCACTTTATTCCTCTGCGTTAATCAATAAACCTGTATTTAAATGAGTTAAAATGTTTCTGGCAAACATTAAGAGATATGCCATAGAGTCATTTATCAAACCATTAGTCCCGCCTAAGTGTCTCATGTCTGAGATGCCTCATTACTTCAGGGTCAAACTTCTTGAGAAAGACACATGGAGATCCATTTGAATCTACACATTGTGTCCAAACATCACACTCCCTGTCTACAGATTTACTGTATTATATGGTAGAAATCCTTTTTGACAATAAAAATTGACTTCATTTTGCTCTTGAATAAAACTAGCTCATTTAACTTGTGAAATAAGCTATATTGATCTTTTTGTCATTAGAACTTAAAGATACAGTCTTATTAGGCTTCAGTCAATGCTATTTGTCTTTTAAGAAATATAAAGAGAATAACAACTGAAGTACAAGTAGAAAGAATTACAAATAGAAGTGACATATGAGTTTGAAATAAGATATATATGACCATGTGTATGATCATGTTGAAAGCTTTCTTTAAAGAAATGTAGATTTAAAAGTGACATGTTTTAAATGTCAGTAATTATAGTCTGAATTCTTTTAAAATCTGTTTTCTTATAAAAATATGTGCTTTTTAGGAGTACAGACTTTGTGAAATATATGTTCATAGCCTTCAGCAGCAAAGACAATCTTTTGGACATAGAAAAGAGAAATTGTCATTTTAGAGAGGATTTGGGGGGTGGTTTCAACCTTTTAAATTAAGAGGCAAGTCTGGTTTCTTTCAAAGAAGATTGACAATACTAATACCAATTCATTATCACATGTATAAGCTGCCTAGAACTAAAATTGTTTAAAAATGACCAGATGAAAAATGAAAGAGAAACCTAGCTATCATTGTTGTAGTTAATTTGTGGAAGCTGGTCATTGTCTCTTAAGGAAAAGTTAATGAGGGAGTAAAAGCTCATTTTTTTTTTTTAAGATAATGGCAGACTTCTGTCCCAAAGGGCTTCCATGTTCCAAAAAGAAATAATCCAAGATTTTAACTCTTTTGCCATGTAAAAGGATTTAGATATATGAGGCAACATTTTCTCATGACTTCAAAGAGTTTGGTCATATAAATCTTTTTAACAAAAGAAATTCCAGGTCGCATTGATCAAAAATCATTATAAATTTTTAGAAACAGTGTAAGATCAGGATCACAATGGAATTTGAAAGCTATCATATTTGATCATTGATGATAAATAATGAAAATATATCATAAGAATTGATTTAAATGAATTCTAATTCTCTCAACAGCAGTGACAGTAAATATTTAACTTGCTATTAAAATAGTGTATTATTTAGGAATTCAAAAAGTTGCCAACTTCAGCATTTGAAGCAGAACAACATGGAAACCCTGTAAATTTATTTACTGTTATAGATAAAAAATGCAGAACCAACAAAATAAAGGAAAGCATCATTAAGAAATGAAATTGGAAGATATAAATGACTGTGTTTGAAAGGACCTTATTTCGTGATAAGTTTGAATGGAGAGAGTTGAGTTTAGAGATCCATCTGACATTATAGGAGACCCATTGTTAAAATAGAATATTAGTAAATATCACTCTTTGATTCATAATACTCATCATTTTTACATATATAAACAGGTAATAACTTACAGTATTTTCATAAAAAGTGACTCAAATAATACTTATTCAAAGAATTTGTACAACTGGAAGAAAAACTAGTTGCTAAGTAGTTTAACATATGCAACCTGTATTCCATGTATATATTGTTTAAAAGTCAATTCCAGTTTAACCAGGGTTCTCTGAGGATTCTGCTTTCTGAACTACAAGAAACATGTCACATTCTTTAAGGATTAGGGTCTTTGTCTCCTCTTTGCTTTCTAATCCCATAGAGGTGCCATGAGTCTACAGCTGCTTAAAGACTCTGGTATGTGATTAAGGCCAGAAAAGTCGCTGAGGGATTAGAGTCATGTGCAAGTCACCTGTGCTCCATGGACAGAATTCATGGCCTCTGGCTGTAAAAATGTTCACCCAGAGTATTGATCACAATCCTTTCCTCAAAAAGCCATATCACATCAATGAGAAAAGAAATAAAGTAGATTGATTGGAGTTTGTCAGAATTATATATTTTGGTGTTTCAAAGAACATCATCAATGAAGTGAAAAGGCAACGCAAATAGTGGGAGAAAGTATTTGCAAATCCTATAATTGATATGACACTTGTATCCTGAAAGTTTAGCGAATATTATAACTCAATAATAAAAGATAATTCAATTGAAAGATGGGTAAAGGGTCTGAACAGACATGTCTCTAAAGAATATAATCAAAGGCCAATAAGCACATGAAAAGATATGTAACATCATTAGTCATTAGAGAATTGCACATCAAAACCAAATGAGATACTATTTCATACTCAGTAGGATGGCTATAATCAAGAATTCAGATAATAGAAGTATTAATGAGGCTGTAGAGAAATTGGAACTTTTATACACTGCTGGGGGTAACATAAAGTAATAGAGTCACTTTGGAAAACAATTTGACAGTTTCTCAAAAGGTTAAACATAAAGTGTTCACACAACCTAGAAATTCCACTCCTAGGTATATATTCAAGAGAAATGAAAGCATATGTTCATACAAAAAGACTTGTGCTTAAATGTTTATAGTAACGTTATTCATAACAGTTAAAATGTGGAAACAACCAAAATGTTCTCCAACTGATAAATAGGTAAATAAAATAGCATATATCCATATCACATTTCAGGAAGCAATAAAAAGGAATGAATGAGCTTGACATATGCTATAACATGAATGAACCTTGAAAACATTATATTAAGTGAAAGAAGCCAGTGAAAGACCTTAAATTGTGTGATTTCATTTATATGCAATGTTCAGGAGGGACAGATCTCTAAAAATGGAAAATAGATTAGTGATAACCCAGGTCAAGGGGAGTTAGGAGAAACAAGAAGTGACTGATAATGTATTTGTGTTTCTTTCTGGCGTATGAAAATGGTAGAAAATTGTAGTAATAGGTGTACAATTCTGTATAATAATAAAAGCATTGAGTTGTATAATTTGAATAGGTGAACTGTACATTTTATGAATTATGTTTCAATAAAGCCATTTTTAAAAAGAAGCTATAGTATTTTCAGACAAACATCAACTACTTCAGTATTCCTTTGATAAGAAGAATGATTAAATATGGACTTAAGAATTATTCACTCATTATTTTTTGTTGTTCTTTTGGCTTCTTTTGCTTTGTTAATAGATTCTTCCATATGCTAGGAGTAATAAAGTTATAGTCTAAAGTTGGCTTCAAGCTCTGCTATGTGGAAATAACTTATCAAAGAAATAGTTGCATTTTATAAATAAATTACTTTGTTCCTCTTTTAACTGTCTAAAGTTTCTTCAGTGGGAGAGGAAGTCACGTAACTTGAGTAATCATTTATTTTATTGAAGCTCATTGAAAATATGTTGACAGGGAATAGAAAATAGAAAAAAAAAAGCCAAAATATAAAAAGGACTCGAATCGTTCTCTAACAAGAAATAACTTGTAAATCAAATAACTTGACATAAAGAAAAGTCTATACCTTAAACAAGTTAAAGGACTCACAAATCATTTCTGAAGTATAAGAATAGTGCATCTATGTGTACTGTATGCCATATATGCAAATTCTAACATTGATAACTGTTCCAATGCTAACAGGATTTGCAACAGATTTTCATTCATTCATCCACTCATTCATTCATTAGATTCTGAATACTAACTACATATTAGAATTTGTCAGACACAGGAAATACAGAATGATTAGGGTGGAAATCCTAATGCCAACATGTCAGATTTCCTAAAGTTACATAGAGTAGATCTTACATTTGAAGAGTTATATATTTCTATTATGGATTTCCCTTGTGGCTCAGCTGATGAAGAATCCACCTGCAATGTGGGAGACCTGGGTTCAATCCCTGGATTGAGAAGATCTGCTGGAGAAGGGACAGCTACCCACTCCCGTATTCTGACCTGGAGAATTCCATGGACCGTATAGTCCACGGGGTCGCCAAGAGTCAGACACAACTGAGCGATTTTCACTATCACTTTCACATATTCCTTTTATAGTATATGGGTAATTTTATTTTCTTTCTAAAGTTGCTTCATTGCCTGGTAATTCTACAAAACTCTTTGCATTTACCAACTGTTTAAAAGATCATGCACACACAGCATTTGTTGCATCAGTCCATATCCTTAAGTTGTTATTTTTTAAAGGTTTATTTTCAGCTGTACTGGGTCTTCTGTGCTGCTCGGGCTTTTCTCTAGCTGCAGAGAGCAGGGTCATGCAGTGCATGACCTTCTCGTCGTGGTGACTTTATTTTGTTGCAGAGCACAGGCTCCAGGGTCCACAGGCCTCAGTAGTTACAGCTCACAGGTTCTAGAGCTCAGGCTTGGTAGTTGTGGTGTAAGAGCTCAGTTGCCCTGTGGCAACTGATATCTCCTTGGATCAGGGATCGAACCTGTGTCTCCTACATGGGCAGGCAGACTCTTCACCACTGATCCAAGGAAGTCCAAGTTGTTATCTTTTTAAATCTGCTTTATGACCCAAGGAATATAACAAATTATTAACATTTTAAATTTTCCAAAAGTTCTTTATAGTTATATTGTTTTTATTTGCTCATGCTTTCTTCTCTAGTAGTGTACATAACTTATATATATGTTTACCAATATAATATCTGCAAGTGTATCATTTGCTTCTTCTACTCTACAATATATGCATAAATGTTTTTCAAGTAGCTACAGTCTTCAAAATTATTATTTTTCTTAATACATAATAATGGCTTCATTGATACACCATCATTTATTTCAGTAGAACTTTATTTTTATTAATCATAATCATTTATATTTTGATTAAAATAATCACATTTTCATTTAGTAAGATACATATATAATACACAATAACATATTTATATATAATATACTTAACATATACATATACATATATACTTATTATATATATATTTTGCTTATTTTGATGTTGATTCCACACATAGAGGAAACGAGCTGCCCCACGTGTGCCACTCACGACAGAAGCCCTTTTTTATTTTGCTTATTTTGAATTACTTCTTTAGATCAAATTCTTCAGAATTCTTGGGACAAAGCATAGAAGAATTTTTATGGCTTTAGAAAGATGATATTTCACCATACTTCTTTTCAAAATGAATGCACTACGAACGCACTGGCAAAAGGATAGATGAGTTCCAGTGCCAGTATTAGAATACTCTTGCTATCTTTGCATGGGATCTTAGTTCTAAGAACTGGTGTTTTCTGGTTAGTTATTGCTGTTTAATAAACTGCGTCAAAATTCAGTGGCTAAAAGCAATAGCCATTTCATTATATCCCACAATTTTGTGGCTGAGGACTTCAGGTAGGGCTTGGATGGGTTGTTCTTTTAGTTAATGCGATGTCAACTGGAGTCACTTTGGTATTCACTTGGCAGCTAGGCAGAGACGATATGCTAATAGATGAGGCGCCAGGCAGCTTCAGTTCCATTCTGGTGACTTGGTGGGGACGGCTAGTAGACTGTGTTCAGCTGTGCCCTTCTCCCTTTTTCCGTATTTTTAGGATCACTTCCTTTGGGTCTCTCTGGTAGAGTTGTCAGACTTCTTATATGGCAACTCTAAAAGTCAAACTTGGGAATTGCTATCCACCTTAAAAGTAGTTCTGAATAGTGTGTGTCATTTTTTCCCAGTCTTATCTGTCAAAGAATCACAGACCAACCCAGATGATAGAGAAGGGAAATAGATGCCTCACTCTCCATTGAGTGTCAAAGAATTTGTGACCTTATTAGTATGATGATAAAGTAGATTTGGGGCTACAGTCTAGGTCAACAAAAACTGTAATCAGACTAAAAACCTTTTAAAATGTGTTTTTATTTTAATTAAGTGATTTGATACAATGCTTTTATCTCTTGTAAACTCAATATGATTTTGTTAATTCTATATTGATTTCACTATAGCTAAGTTGAGCAAATGTGGGGTTAGTATTTTTCTAACCATTCGATTTAAATATGCTATGGTAACTAAAGCAGGTGAGGTTGCTATTTACATTGTTGTATGTTAGTCATTAAAAGATTGTTCCCAATTAGGTTTGTAAAAGGCTAAATTTAAATTTTCTGCTTGGTTCAGAAAAATCAGTGCAATTTTTAAGTGCTTTGTCTGCTGTTGTATTCTGAGTTCTTTTTTAGATCTATAAACATTAAGGATCATTAGACTTCCACACAAAGGCATCTCATTTAGTCCTAAATGTTGCTATTTTGAATTTAGAAGCATTTGCTTTATTGCTGTGTATTTATTATGCAATCACATCAGAACCCTGTTCAACTCATGTAAAGCTTTTCTTCCACTTTGGAGAAAGTGTGTTAGATGGGCAGTAGACTTTCTAAATAGGGCCACATGTTACATGGTAAATTTTAAGCACATTTGGATATTTACAATCAGTGTTACAGCAGAATTACCATGTAATAATGGCAAAATTCTTAGCAAATGGGGAGGGTACGTCAGATTTATCAGTGTAAATCTAAATTATCAGCATTCCTGTTTCTTTCCAGCCAGGCACATTTTTAAAGTGAAAGATAACTAGACAGAGTACTGTTTGTATTTTCTAGGGGTAAGAATTAGAATTTATAAAAGGAACTATATCTCAAATGGTCCTGGATTTCTGGTCAAGATGAATGTTTAATTTTATTTTTGTCACATTCATACATTACTTATCACTTCTAAACAAAAATGTGAAAACCTAGGTTTGTTACTAATGCAGCTTTGTTCATTTTTAAGTATTTACATTTTCATTGTTAATAAGCAGAATTATAGCAATAATGAGTTCACTAACATTTGCTGTTTTTCTCCGTAGCCAGATTCTGAATCACAGTACCTTACTTTATTGTTTTATTCCTCTAACATGCTATAAGAAATTTTGTAATTTCTACTTCTGTTTAAAAAATAAATTGCATGTAATAAGTTATACAGTCAATGGTCCCCAAATGTAGAGTATTTTATTGTGGATTTATTATTCAAATATATATAATCTGCCATTGTCTAAAAAGACATCTTAAAGTATTTGGGGCTCAATTCAACCAGCATTTTCTTAATTGAAAGACTATTTTAAAATGATAGTAGTTTTAGAGAAGAAATACATGTAAATAGATTAATAAGGCAGTGGGGGAAATTGAAGCACAATGATTTGGTAAATTATAAAAATTTTAATTATATATGGCCTGTCCTTGTCTTTCTCATATAATCTTTTGTCAGAACTAATTTCACTTAATCTGTAGTCAACATGTGAGGTAAATTAGGTGCAGGTATAAAAGAACTTTGAGCTGCACAATTAACACATTTGACATTAAAAATATATATATACCACCATTTTCTATAGATAATAATTATTTCCAGTGCTTCTTATATGACTCTGAAATCATTGCATAATGCCTATTGATTGTTCGATAATGTTTTCAAGATAAATGTGCTTGTTTTAATTGAGCAATTATAAAATGAATAAAATTAAGAAGGGGCAAGGGAGCATAGGAAAGTATCTAAGGTAAGATATATATTTTTTCCAATTATTGATAGCTTTTTACTTCATAGAAAAATAGCATAATCATAAGAACAAAATTCAATTCCTTGCTCAAAGAACATTTAATTAAATAAAGTTGTATGTGGTTTTATAAATGCCACCAGAGTACAAATTTTTAGTTCTTATATACTATAGTTTATTTAAACTTATTATTGTTTTCCTAGTAAACAACCTACAGGAGAATGTTTTATCTGAGTTTCAATTTGAATTTTTTTTTAAGTGTTATTAAGAGTTTTACTTCAGATCTGATAAAAATGATGAGGGCTATAATAGCATTTAAAGTATTATGATTATTATTACATACTATATTACTCCAAGGGAATTTCCTGGTGGCTCAGATGATAAAGAATCTGCCTGCAATGTGGGAGACCTGGGTTTGATCCCTGGAAAAGGGATTGGCTACACACTCCAGTATTCTTGCCTGCAGATTTCCATGGACAGAGGCGCCTAGCAGGCTACAGTCCATGGGGTTGCAAACAGTTGGATACGACAGAGCAACTTTCACTTTTTCATCCTACTCCAAGGTTTCCCAGCCCCCTGGGCCACAGACTGCTACAAATCCTTCCTCTGTTAGGAACCAGGTTGTTCAACAGAAGGTGAGGGGCAGGCAAGTGAAGTTTCAACAGTTTTTAAAGCCACTCCCCATCGTTAGCATTACCACCTCCTCTTAGATCAGTGGTGGTATTAGATTCTCATGGGAGTGCAAATCCTAGTGTGAATTGCCACGTGTGAGAGATTTAGGGTGTACACTTCTTATGACTTATGAAAATTGTCTTGAAATCATTCTTCCTATCCCCGCAAATCCATGGGAAAATTGTCCCCTGTGAAACTGTTCCCTAGTGCCAGAAATGTTGGAACCTGCATCCTTAGTCCCTTTGTACTGCTGTAACAAAAACCATATACTGATTGGCTTATAAAAAAAGCAGAAATTTGGTTTTAATTGTTCTGGAGGCTGAGATGTTGAAGATGAAGGTACCAGCAGATTTGGTGTATGATTAGAACCCACTTCCTTATAGACAGCAGTCTTCTCACTGTAACCTCACATTGTGGAAGGGCTGAGGGAACCCTTTGGAGTCTCTTTTATAAAGTCACTTAATCTCACTCATGAGAGCAGAGCCCTCATGGCCTAATCACTTCTCAAAGGCCACACCTCCTAATGCAATCACCTTGAGGGTTAAGTTTTCAATTGATAAATTTTAGGGGGATGAAGGCATTCATCCACTGCAGGTACTGAGCACATTTGTAAGCACTTTCTACTTATTATCTTATTTTTCTTAAATAACTCTCTAAAATATTTTAGTGGATGATTGTTAATTAAAATTAAATCTCCCAGAATCACAAATTACTAATAGGTAGGGCAGTGATTCAACCCAATAGTTTGCTATACTCAATACTATTTGTTTCAGTATAAGTTATCTAACTATAACATCTTCAAAACATTAGATATATATGATTGAGGTGATATAATCCAGTAAACATGAATTACTAAGAAGATAATTGAATAATATTATCTCATAATCACTGAATTTTATTAGGAAAAATTACATCTTATTTAAACATACAGCTTCCAATTTTTGTAATAACAAGATATACAACCTAAGAATTAAATCTTTCTATATATACTTGTTTCCTTAAGATTTCCAGAAGTGAACTTTTGAAAACATTTTGAAACTCACTTTCAGAATTTTTTTAGAAAATTTGTAGCAATACTAATGTGTAATATGTGAAACAATACATATCTTGGAATTTTTAGCCAAACACTGGTTTGTTACCACTTAAAAATCCACTTTTATGGGTGAAAATAGTTTTTCTAAGTGCATTTTTGATGACTAAAAAGATATTAAATATCTTTACTGTAATACTGTAGAAAAGTTGAATGTGTATTTTTTTTTGTCATTTTGAAAAACATTGAGTATTTTATTGGTTTGGTTTTCACAGTTTCTTTTTTTTCTTTTTTTTTCCATGTGAATAATATTAATGGGAAATCTCTGGCTATTCAGTGGTTAGGAATACACGCTCTCACTGCCAAGGGCCTAGGTTCAATCCCTGGTCTGGGAAACTAAGATCCCACAAGCCTCATAGCATGGCCAAAAAATAATAATAATAATTAACATTTGGTTGTGCTGGTAATGTCACTCCCCACCCACTGTGAAACTATCTTTCACATTTTTTCCTATGGAAAATTTTTACAGTGTCTTGTTTTAATATTTCTACCTTTTGTGTAATGGTTAGATAGTGCTATTTTATCTCTCTCTATTTGTAAATATGTATAGATGGATAGATAGATTCTTAGATACCTTCTTGTACTTTCTGCTCTTTCTTCTTTTTTGACAGGATAAATCTTTACTCCCCAATACTTATTTTTGAAGAGTTGTGTTTTTGTAGTCCTGTGAACCTATGATACTGTTATAGCCATATTCATTTTCAGTACATACGGAACCTAAAATATAGCTATCCATTTTTCAAGCAACCTTTCAGAATGGATTATTCTTTGAAATCTTTCATGCTCAATGTTGTAAACGATAATCTGAGGAGAAAGGCAGTGCTCAGTTGCTCAGTGATGTCTGAGTCGTGTGACCCCATCGACTGTAGCCCACCAGGCTCCTCTGTCCATAAGACTTTGCAGTCAAGAATACTGAAGTGGGTGTTCATTTCCTTCTTCAGAGAATCTTCCCATCTCAGGAATCGAACCTGCAGCTCCTGCAGCTCCTACATTGGAGACGGATTCTTTACCACTTAGCACCACCTGGGAAGCCCAGGAGAAGGTAGAATGGGATTTCACAAGACTAGTTGTTTTGGTTTCCTGAAGGAGGAACATCGGTAGGCGAACATTTCTGCAGTACCTTACTTCCACACCCACTGCAGTCATTTTGTGTGGTCAACTCTACCTCTCTACTCATGAACATTTCCTTCACTTTAGTGCTAATTAATTAATCATGAGGAAACTGTATTATCTTGTGTTTATCCCCTTTCACCTTTTCCTCTGTGTAAACAAGCAAGAAGGTTTTTTATTGTTTAAGCTAACATGAGAAGATGCATTATTTTCCTCCCTCTGAAGCCTCTTAAATTCTAAATCATGTGGTTACTCTTTCCTTCATGAAGATTTGGGTGGGACAGAAACACAATTCATTTTTTTCTCAAGGCCCAAATTGCAAGCCAGTTCAGAGCTGACTTCAATCTCTTCCTTTCCTCTCCCTTCCCACGTGGGAGATAATGGTGGGTGGTTAGCATTGGGTTGAAGGCGTCTGTGCCAAACATCTGACCTGAGAAGATGAAGGAAAGGATATAGGATTCATTCACACACAGACACAAACACACACTCCCACCAGGGTTTTATTTGATTTCATCTTATCTCACAATGATCTTCATAATCATATTTTATAATAAAAATACTACTTGTAAGTGAAAACAATAGTTATAGCTAATAACATACCACAATACAAACTGACTATGCAATTTAATGATTCACGTTAAATTGGATAAAAGTAGTACTTTGCAAAAAGAGAAGTTTAATTGATGAGTGCCCATTATTTTTAGTTTGTTTATACTGAGGATTATGTGCTTCAAATTTTAATATGCCTGTAACTGTATGCCTTGAACATCATGAGGAAAATTAATGGCTCCCCGCTGATTCTTCCAAAGTAAATTCAACATTGGAATCTGTGAATTTATGCTTTGAGAATCTAGGCACTCAGTGTTAAGTACTTGGAGTTAAAGTCTTTGGAGTGGAAATATATTAAGCCATTATTTGTGGAGCATGAGAAAAAATTAACTCTGGGGGAAATATTTACCTGAAGGGATAGATATATAAGTAGCAGAAATAAAATAGAAAAGGAAGAAAATTCCAACATAAGGCAGGAACATTCCTGGAAAAATCTTTGTTTTGTGGTAATTGTGGAGTAAGATTCAGAAACTTGAGGATTATAAATATTCAGGGAGGAAATATTCACATGGATTAAAATGGCATGTAATCTTGACATAAAAATCACTAAAGCAACTATCTAATAAATATTGTTGAGTGCTCTCTAGGGGTTAGACATAATTTTCTAACTTGGGCAAAAGGTCTGAAAAGTAAATCTGAGTGAGTATTGTTGGTAGTTGTAACTGATTTAGGTAGAGAAAACTTCATGTCGATTCTTATTGTACTTTTTGTGCAGTAAACTTACTTTACTTCATATAGTAAACAGCTGAAAATGGTTGAAAACAAGAAATAGCAGAACAGAATAGAACTAATGGCCATAGCTCCCCCTCCTCCCCTCTTTAAACTATACAACCATTTTCTGTGCCGTGTCTCTGCCCCTAAAAAATACTCCATTGCTGCCTGCTGAATTTTTGTTTGACATGCTGTGTTTGGGTAAAACAGTGACTTTCTTGTTTCTCAGTAAACATTTTGATGTTTTAAAGTAAGTTAGGCTTGCTGTTAAGTCAACAGAGTGAGCTGAAAGCCTCAGAAAAATGCTTGAAGTTGTATCATCAAAGGGCTTTTGATTAAACTGTTATAAAGGACCCAATACTTGACTGACTGTTCAAGGCCATCTTACTTTTCCATTAGCTATATTTGAACATCTCATTAGTATCTCCTATTTCAAAGGGCAGTAGAAATTAAAGATCACACATCAAGAGAGTCACACTGTAAACCTATGGTCAAGCAGATTTCAACATGTACTTATGTAATACAGGAGCATGAATGCAAAAAAAAAAAAAAAAATGGTTAGGTGTAAGAAGCTGAACTAGAGCTCAGCAGGTGATGCCTTCAGGAGAGAAAGAAAAGACATAAAGGTAAGTGGAGTGCTATTTGGATGTCTTTGCTTCTGAAGAGATGGGAGCTTAGTTCCATGAAATCTTTGGACATTTTACAGAATGTTGTGTTTGATATCCAGCTATCAACAGCACAGCTATATTTATGTAATGCCCAACTGTGAGCCCTTTTTTGAATAATTGGAAATTATCAGTTGTTATCACACAGGCATCATAGCAGAAAAACCTCACTTTTGGACTCAGTCCTTCAAGCAGTTGTGACAAGAGCAGAGAGAAAGAGTCAATGCATAGACTTTGGAGATTTGATTTTAGCAACTCATGAATCAAATAGCTCTTCCTGGTATCTATGATCAAAATGCAGGGAAATGACTCAGAGCCCTGTAGTTTTTGAAGTAATTACAATGATAGATGTAAGGGAATTACAGGTGAGTGTTTAAATGTCTCTTTCAAACATTTCACTGGTGAAATAATTTACCTATATTTTAGAACCTGCTTTTCAATAAATCCAAAATTACTCTTAGCATCTATCCTTGAAACCACTCACCTTACGATTACGACATTTTACTTTTCTTTTAAAAAGAGTTGCATTTCTAGACTTGTAAAAAAAATCCACAGGAAATGGCAGAATAGTCAAGCCATCTGGTCCATAATGAGCTGTATTAACTGAAAAGTAAAGATTGATGTTAAATGTTGCACTTCACCTATTTCACAGAGGTGAGTGTTAAATCTCATAGTCTAGCTTCGGGCCCTACTTTTTGTGCTATAATGAGTCACACTAAACAGCAACACTGCTTGTTCTGTTGCAAAAGTCTTCTGTGTGCATATTTTAGCCTTTTTTACAAGGTGTGAATTGAAACTCGACTCGCTGAGAAGTTTTTAATAACTTCAACCAATTAGGTAATAAGAAAAGATATTCAGAGTGAGCATATTAAACTGTAATCCTCTTGAAAATAGGATACTTAGAATGTTCCCTGAGAAACTCTGACAAATCTCTGAAAACTAGCTTTGATGACTTTCCCTAGGGGTGTTAGCCAGGTTTGACTGACGTGTCATGGCAGGAAAAGAAAAGGGACATTCTGGTATCTTTCATGCTATTCAATAGATTCTATGTTTTACTTTACTTTCAGTACCCCCCAGAGCAATCTGGGCTTACCCACTTCTAAAGAGCATGTTTTAGTTGAAATATTGCAACTGAGTTTGAGAGAATCAATCTTTAAATTGAAACTGATGAAAGAAATGTAGAACTAGGTGTGATGAATGCATGTGAGATAATGGGAGTTTAAAATAAAAAATAATCAAATAAGTGAGGGAAAATAATAGTTCCAGGATGAACAAATTATCCACTTTGTAATTTTCTCAGGCATTAATTCGGAGAGATTATAGTTTCTGACCACTGTTTTTTGTTGTTGTTATTTTTTTTTTTTGTCTAAATATGTATTCTTCCTGTTCCTTTGAATGACATCTCCTTATCTCACACTAGAACATATTTACTAGGAATTTGAAGCTGTCTGCCAACTGATAGACAGGGTGAATAAATTGCTTCTGTGTACATAATATTTGCATTTTTATTTTTTTCCCTCAGTTTATGGTTACAAATCAAAGTTCATGCCAAGTGTAGTAGATTTCCCTTGTTAACATGAAGTAGAATAACTGAACGAACAATCATCAAAACATAGTATGTCAAATTAAAAAAAAAAAAAAAGCCTTGCCAAATAAGTAGAAATAGACACTTATAGCACTTATTTTACTGTCTTTATCTTTCAGTAATAGCTTGCTGCCATATTTAATTTTTTTTCCTCATGTAATGGAAATCATTTGCAATTACTTTTCTAGTTTGTCCTAAATAGTGTACACTCTAAGGCAAACTGTGTTTCATATTTTGACAAAAGAAGCTTAAATATTGTTAAATAGACTAGAACTTTCCTCAGCAAAATACCTTATTTTTGAAAAGTCAACTGGACTTCAGATGAGTTCAGACTTTTTTCACAAAGTCATATCTCACTCCAGTCACATCCTCCCATTTGCTCAGACTGATTAGGTCCTAGGGGGAGTTTCTATCACATCGGAAAACTCTAAAAGAGGCTATGCAGTTAGAATCCACAGACACTGGGAAATCCATCACTCACTGCTGCTGTTGTCTGATCCTTCTTCTTCCCTGACGTCTCTCACATGACTTCCTTGTTTCTGAGATTTACTTCAGTCTTTTGAGCGGTTAGCTTGCTTTGTACTTGAGTACTTATTTCCTCCCGGTTTCTTGCTCTGGTTTGGTTTCTTCCTTTGGTTTGACTGTCTCTGGGTGTGATCTGTTCCAAGTTCCAAGTTTCCAGTACTCGACTTTTGAAATAGGTATATATCCTGAACAATACTTTGAAACTAGTAATGCTGTCAGTTTCTAAAGTTCTTTCCTTGTGGTGACCCACACTGTCTTTTCTCTCAATGATTGTTAAACTTCAGTATGCTCAAATGAAGAGTTTAAAAACATATAGTTTAGGGACTTCCTTGGTGGTCCAATGACTAAGACTCCAAACTCCTAATGCAGGAGGTGGATTCAATCCCTGGTCAGGGAACTAGATCCCACATGCCACAACTAAAAATTCCACACGCCGCAATTAGGGAAAGGTGCCACATGCCACATCCAAGGTCAAAAATCTCACATGTCACAACTAAGATCCGGCACAGCCAAATAAACAAATAAATATTTTTTAGTAAAACATGCAATTTAGAGCTACAACCCCAAAGATTCTGTGTTAAGTGGTCTGAGATGGATCCCAGACATCTGTGCTTTGACAAAAATGAATGATTCTGTGATACAACAACTGCCCAATGAGAAGCCCCGTTCTCTTTTTTGTTGACACTCTATTCCCTTAAGTAAGGAAAATGGAAGAAAAGTTTTAGTTATTTAGTCCATCATGGTGACTGATGAGTCTGTTGGCAATGCCAAGTGGTCATTTGAATTTGATGGCAAAGTTTTGCTTAGTCTAGAAGCTCTTAGAATTAATTTCTGTAAAAGCATCATTCAGCCTCGAGGTCTCACCCTGAGATCTCTGAGAGAGGGACATGGTTTCACAACTTCATCCTGGATACTCCAAGCACCTGTTCAGCTGCTTCTCCTTTGCATTCTTTGGAAAGTCAAATTCAACCTCTATCCATTTGTGTATAAGTATATATCCCCTGTCTGCCTGTTGCATTCTCTGTTACTCTCTGGTCTGTTCTCTCTCAATATTCCTTCTCTCTTTACACAGAACCTTCAAGATTGTGGAAAACAATAGCCTAAAATGTATGTTATTCATGAATAACTTTTGTTTTATGCCCACAATAAAAATATCCCCCAGTACTAGAGACACATATACTGGATGTGTGTTTGGAAGGAATATAGGAGTAAAAATAATAAAGCAGATAAAATATACACTCATGTGATATGTATTTAAGGTAAAAATCTAAGTATTTTCCCAGTAAAAATCTTCAGGCATGTAAAGTCTGCATGCTTATTAATGCCTCTGTTTTAGACATAATTAAGTGCTTTTACTTTTTATTTTGATAATTTAATGTTTCAATTATTCTCATTCAATACCTACTGTGAGCCAAGTGCAGGAAGAAAATAAGCAAAAAGAAGATGCAATTTACATCTTAGTGGAAGTTAGGTTATAAAAGTGGTGTGGATGTTAACCAAATTCTGAAACGTGGTATGGTATGGAATGTGTGCTCAGTCATGCCTGACTCTTTGCGATCCCATGGACTGTAGCCCACCTGCCTCCTCTGTCCATGGAATTTTCCAGGAAAGAATAATGGAGTGATTGTCATTTCCTTCTCCAGGGGATCTTCCCAATCCAGTGGTGGAACCCACATCTCTTGCATCTCCTTCATTGACAGGTGGATTCTTTACCACTGAGCCACCTAGGAAACCCACAAATTATCATACAAAAAATGTAAAATTGAAAATATTTTGTATTGCACCTCAACCTACTCACCATCCAAAGCTTCCATTTCCAAATATCATCACATGTGGGATTAGGGCTTCAAGATATAAAAGGACACAAACATTTAATGTCTAGTGTATCTTTAATCCAATTGTTATGCTTGTGTGTGTTCAACTCAAAAAATTTACATTATGCTATAAATCTCGTTATTTTCTCCTGTGATTTCACTCAGCGCTGTTTTCAGTTATAAGCAGGCTATCATATGTGTATCTAGACCGTTGCTTCATTCTGGTGCATGGTGTTCCATAGTAACCATCACAAATACTTTCATTATTTGGTTCCCTAGACAAACACAGATTGTCCCAACTTTCCACTAAACACAACTGCAGTGAATACAAACATACATTTTGGTTTCCTACAAATTGACATAAGAACTTTTCTGTGGCAGAATAGTTCAATTTAGAGCATGTACATAATACATCTCACTTAATATATCCAGAAAGCTTTTTATAATAGTTATACCAGTTTACACTCCTACCCGCTGTGCATAAGAGTTTTAATCTACCTGTACCTCACTGACGTGTGGTGAGTCTTCCCTCTTTGCAAGCTGACGATTTGCGGTAGATTTTATGTAGTATCTTTTGTTTAAATTAACAATTAACATTTTCTTGATTACTAGAGGCCTTGAGTGCCTCTTCATATAGTTATTATTCATTTGAACTTCATCTCCCTAAATAAGGTTATTTATCTATAGTGTTTCAATATTTTATATAAAGTTTCCAGTATTTTCTTCAGTGATTAAAATATAGTTTTAATGAAAATTATGTGTTGATTTTAGATATTGTAAACATTTTCTAATTTTTCAGGAATCTGATATTTTTAATGGACATATAAAAATATGTCACATAAGGTATATTATAGGCTATAAAACAAGGGATTGAAAAATTGAAGGAGTGAAAATAAAGATCTGGAATGCATAACTTTCATATTGTTGGGGAAAAATTCGGTATATTCAGTTGAAAGGAGAGTATTTTTAAAATTAATAGAAAATACAAGTTAATTTGTACAAAGGTCCTAGCATAATGTCTGACATAGAATCAGGGTGGAATAATTGCTAATTTATTCCCTCTTTCTTTCATGTGAAAAAAGTAATTTCTAATAATCAGTGGACGTATTTTGATCTTCAATTTTTATAAAAAAGGAAATTCAGATTTTTAGAGAATGTTAGAGCATGAAAGATTATTCAAAGCTGTGGTTTTCAAACATATTAGTGGTTATTGGCATTTCTTACATAAACAATTTTATCAAACTTTAATATATTGAAGAGATAAAGGATAGTATTTTCTTAATAAAAAGAATCAAGATGACAATTTCAGTGTTTAATATGCCCTGAGGTGCTTTAGTCTGTTATCCCAAACAAATTAATTATCCAATATGCTTATATTTGTATGAAACAGAAGTCCAACTCAGTTGGCCTAAGAAAAATAAGTAATTCCTATATCATAAAGGTCTTGGAGAGCTTTTCATTTTTCAGACTGGACATGTTCAAGAAACTTGTCTCCATCTTGCCATGTCTTTGCTCTTAATTTTCTGTCTTCTTTTCCTTTCTTTTTTCTCTCCTTTTCCTCCCCCACTCTTTCTTTCTTCCTCCTGCTCTTCCCCTCCTTCTTTCTTCCCTTTTAACCCATCCCTTCTTTCCTGTTTCTGCTGGTTCCCTTCTCAGGGAGAGTCTTCCTGACTTACAGTCATTTCTCTTTGAAAACCTAGTAAAAGGAGCTTCACATGCTCTCACACTTGGAAAGCCTTCAAAACGATATTTAATTACCCCTAGTTGGTCTGGCTTGGATCAGACACCCATTTTTAAACCAGTCATCTTTTTTCAGTAGCTCTACTCACAAATCCATTGGGAAGATTCAAGTTATAAACTAACTCTTGGAGTAGAGAGTGTTTGCTACTCTGTGAAAGGCTTAAAGGAGAAACTGTGAAGTCATTTGCTTGATATATTCACAGTCCAGACATTGGGCTGTGTATTTATTCACAACCCAAGACTTTGAAGTCAGATTTTGGGTAAGTTTCTTAAACACTCGCTTCCTCAGTTTCCTCATCTATTAAATGAGGATGATAATAGTACCTCATGTATTTTGCAACATACCATAAACATCATATATATATATGCAATACTTAAATTTAGTAGCAACATGGACTTTTGTTTAAAAACATTATTACATCTTTTTAAAAATGTAGGTTTTAGGCTAAATGTGTTAAATGTTTATGTATTTATCTTCAGTTTTTTAATGACTTTCATTTTCTTGATATGTAGATAGAATTAGCATGTACATTTTATGTCTCATTAAGACACTCAAACATATCTTGATTGAAGAGACTTAAATAGTTATATCCACATTTCTATTGTGTCACTGATGTATGCATCATTTGATATTTGCTTTTTTTTTAAACCGTGTTTTCAATATGGAGGCAAAGTATTTTTCCCCTCATGTTCTATTTAGAGTACAGTCTATAATAGAGTCTTTGTAATGAATTCTTGTTCATGAATTAATATTTAATCAATGTTCTTTTCTGTTCATCTAGTGAAATGAATATTATACCAATTTCCAATTAATCAAAGAAATTATTTTGGTGATTCTTCCCATTTCCCAAAATATTTGAAGAAACGCAAGAGTTTTTCAACTCTGTGTCTGAGGCTCTCCCTATGTATATTGCTAAAGCTTGTAGCTAGAAATCACCGTACCCTCCAATGGCTTAGGAGCAAGTAAGTGAAAAGAACCGAGAGGGGAGTTATCACTGAACTAGACTTCACGACTAATTCAATCAGTTTCTTTTAAAAGTGCATAACTTTTCAGATGGTAATGTGTTGATACTCATGGAAGCCACTACATTTCTCCCTACTTAATTATATGACAACAATGACTGATTTTTAAGATCATTAATCTTTCTTCGTAATATTAATAGCAGGGAAAACAAACCCTATCAAATGAAATCAAGCTCATATAATGGTAGACAGAGCTACTCTCTGCAGAAACGTAAATCTGGGTTCTACTGTGAGGGGGATGGGTACCCTATCATAGCCAAGCAATTCTGAAACATAGTGTGGGACTAATACCAAACATGCATGACCAGTTAACTTACTCATAACTGCTAATGCTATGAAAATTTTAGGTTATAAAAGGACACTTTAAAAATGTGAGAAAAATGAACAGGGTTACCAAAGAGAGTGAACTTATAGACACTAAGAACAGTGTAGAAATGTCATCAGAATAATGTGCTATATTTGGAGAAAACTTCCTCCACAGATGCATATTAATTTTATGTCAAAAATCACACTTACATCACAATTCATTTTATTTTACTTTTTGAGTGGAATATAGGTTAACAAAACCATAAAATCTAAAACCTTTGCCTTATTTTGAATGCTGGTCATCCCAATTTTAACAAGTAAGTTCTTGGACAAGTTGCTTACTTTAAATTTATTTTTAAAATTAAGCTGGAAATAGTTTCTACTTCATAGGGTTGCTTAAAGCATAAATCATTTGATTGACTTAGCATTCTAATAAGAGCACCTTGACATATTATAACAATTCAATAAAAGTAATTTATTAGTAGTAGTAGTACTAGGATTACTACTAGAAGCAATTATCATAGCAGTAGTAGCAGTAATAGAAAAGGTCTTAGGATTAATAGTCTTAGTAGTAATAGAAGTGGCAGTGGTAGCAGCTGCAACATGAGTAGTACAGTGATGCAAGTTATTCACACGGCCCAAGTCTATTGTTTTGTCATTGACAGATGAAAAAGCTCCATAAGTTGTATCTTTTTTTAATGCATACAATATAATTAATATTACCTAGTATATTTAAGCATAAAATAATAAACAATTTGACAAGAGTCAAGTTAGAATGATATTTGTTGTTAACTGTGGTGTTGGAGAAGACTCTTGAGAGTCCCTTGGACTGCAAGGAGATCCAATCAGTACATCCTAAAGGAGATCAGTCCTGGGTGTTCATTGGAAGGACTGATGCTGAAGCTGAAACTCCAGTACTTTGGCCACCTGGTGCAAAGAGCTGACTCATTTGAAAAGACCCTGATGCTGGGAAGGATTGGGGGCAGGAGGAGAAGGGAACAACAGAGGATGAGATGGATGGATGGCATCACCAACTTGATGGACATGGGTTTGGGTGGACTCCGGGAGTTGGTGAAGGACAGGGAGGCCTGGAGTGCTGTGGTTCATGGGGTCGCAAAGAGTTGGACACGACTGAATGACTGAAGTTAGAATGATATATGTATATATAACATTAGTACAGTTCATGACTGGTTTTGTTTGTTTTTCAAAAGACTAGAATTAAAATCATTTGGTTCAAATTAATTCATATTATAGTCAAATCAGTTTAAACCTTCCACATTTGAACTTAGATTCTAGAAGCTTATTACTTTTGGTTATGGCTTAAACAAATAAATTCTATAACAATATATGGTAAAGAAGCAATGAATCTAATGTCTGAAGAAAAATTGAGAGTTTATTTTGTTGAATCCCTATTCAACACTTGAACCATTTTTTCAATGCCACAAATTCTATTCAGATAAAGCTGAACCACTATGATTGAAATCATTGTGCATTGCTTTTTAAATTTTTTTCCCATATAGTGCAATATTTGGGATTTAGGCATTGAACACATGCCCTCTGCAATGAAAGCCCGGAGCCCTCACTACTGTCCCAGGGAAGTTCCATGCGTGAGTGTGTGCTAAGTTGCTTCAGCTGTGTGTGACTCTTTGTGACTCTATGGACTGTAGCCCTCCAGGCTCCTCTGTCCATGGGATTCTCCAGGCAAGCATTCTGGAGTGGGTTGCCATTTCCTTCTCCAGGGGATCTCCCTGACCTGGGGATCTTCCTGACCCTGGGATCCGGTGGATTCTTTACCACTAGTGCCACCTGGGAAGCTCTAGGGAAGTCCCATGCATTCCATTTTTTAAGTTTCTTTTTTTTTTTTTCATTTATTTTTATTAGTTGGAGGCTAATTACTTTACAATATTGTAGTGGGTTTTGTCATACACTGACATGAATCAGCCATGGAGTTACATGTATTCCCCATCCCAATCCCCCCTCCCATCTCCCTCGCCACCCAATTCCTCTGGGTCTTCCCAGTGCACCAGGCCCGAGCACTTGTCTCATGCATCCAACCTGGGCTGGTGATCTGTTTCACCCTTGATAGTATACTTGTTTCGATGCTATTCTCTCAGAACATCCCACCCTCGCCTTCTCCCACAGAGTCCAAGAGTCTTTAAGTTTCTTTTGTTAGAAGATACTTCTGTCAAACTTTTCTTGTAAAGCAACTAAAAGCCAGTGTGCATCAGCTATAGGAGTCACCTTACAATATTGGAAATCATCTCTCATGTCCCTCACGTCTCTCTGTAGTCTAGCCCATTCAGTCTTATTTCTCTGATGAGCCTCATAATGATCATATATTGCTTTGTCTTAGCACTTATCTCATTTTGGAAGCAGTCCAATTTGTCAGCATTCATACAAAATTGTAAACTATCAGCTCTTGGTCCTAGAGAGTTTTTCTTTCTCTTAATGGAACCCAAGATCATATTAGTTTAATTTTCCTTTGTTTGTTTAACTTTATGTTTGCATTTATGTTACAGTGTTGACTAAAATTAAATTTATAGTCAGCAGTAGCTTCTAAGTCTTTTCCCTTTGTGCTCATTTAACATGCATTTTTATCCTGTTTTATCCTCGAACAGTTCATGTTTCAGGCTCGTTTTCAAGATTTCACATGGCATGTTGCCATTGGACTTTTTCTCTCACCTGCTTCTTTGTTGATCTGCTGAGGAGGTCAGGGCACCTACCAGTGATGCCTCCCTCTAATCAGCTTTTCACTATGAAATCTTATTAGTGTTATTATAACAGAATTTGAAATTATAAAATATATTATTAAAAATATTTCCTATTGTTTTAAAGTTTATATATTTTCTTTATTTTAAAAAATATAGAACAAGTGAAAAATATTAGACATTTATTTTTAATTCAAGAAAACTAGATTAAGAGAGTTACATGTCAACTTAAGCATACTGATATGGTCCAAAATAGCCATTATTGATCTTGTACAAGTTCATAGGGACATATTTTTATAATATCTTTAGCATGCACATGAAGAACAAGATATAAACCACAGTTTGTAAATAGACAGATGTTCTCCAAAAATAATGTGACAGCTTAGTGAGGGAACATCTTCCACTTATATTTTAAATAAGTTTTGTGCATATCTGTTATAAAATAACACTAATTGCATCATGCTCTTATTCATTTCAAAACACTAAAAACTGGCTATAATGTATATAGTGCCAAATTCAAGTAACTGTTCAAATAATGTACTAAAATATTATTATATATGACATGTTGCAGAGTAAAATTTCAGACATTTATTTTAGGAAAGATTGCTTGCAATTAGGGACTCATAATTCGATTTATGAGAAATGAAATTTTAGAGGCTTGTAGAAATTTGGGAGATTTGCTTTTGATGTTACCCAACAGAAGTAAAATTTTTAATTGAGGACTACATTAACTCAAGATTTGTTTAAATCAAGAGACTCAAATGGTAAAATAAAACTTTCACTTTTGCTTTCAAATGGTAAAATAAAAAGGCAAGATGAGATGTTTATGTTCTTGCAAGTACCAGAGAAAAGGAACAAAATAACAAGAGAAAATGCTTTCTGTATTGTTAAGTAAAACAGCCAAATCAAAACTGGAATATGATCTCTGAAAGTTATGTGAACATAATTCTACTTATGAGTTTCTAAGAATGAAGAAGCCCATTGATGTGAGTTTTTCAGTGGCACCGATATAGCTTTCTGAAATAACAATTTCAGAAGTTCACTCTGGGATTAAATAATGAGGTCCCACATATTTATATAATTTATTAATACATTTTATATAAACCTATACACATTAATTTGAATTTGATATAAATAAATATGTACAGTGTTTTATGTTGAATGAAGTGTGGTGTACTAATTATCATTCTGAAGGAAGTAGGGTACTTGCACCAGTTAGCAATGGTGGAGAAGGACTTTAAACAGTTGCATCTTGGGTTTGGAGTCACCAAGGAAAACAGTCAAGAACTAAGTGGAGCAATGCTTTGCTTAGATAGAGAAGAGAGAGAGCAAGATTAGTCTTAGTAGCTTGAGTCAGTCCCCCATGGCCAGTGGATCCTTCCCAGCAACTTGTCTTGTGTTGCAATGGAAAAGCACAGTCCACACCCCTTGGACGGGGGGTTACCCAGGTACCATGTAACACACTCTTCAAGCAAAGGCAAAAGAGCACACTCACTGAGCCTGAAATAGAGAAAGATAAACCCATGCAAGATGATAAGCATGGCGCAGGTTGTGGGGGCTCTTTACCTATTTCTAAGGAAGGGTTGCAAGCCCACCTCATACCCAGGCTTCCATGGCCAGGTGGTGGCCAAGAGACCGCACACACAAGACTGCCTTTCCCAACATTTTGTACATAAATAAAAAAATAACAGATGGGACTCCAAGGTTGAAATATTAATAACTAGATATCAGATGGACATTTAATGTGTGTAAGTAACTTGGATAAGGCAAAGGGGATACAATAGATGCAACAATAATAAAACAGACAGTACTAAGGTTAGCAACTGTCATTGTTTAATGGTTAAGTCGTGTCTGACTCTTCGCGACCCCATGGACTGTAGCCTGCCAGGCTCCTCTGTCCATGGGATTTTCCGGGCAAGAACACTGGTGTGGCTCTCCTTTCCTCCTCCAGGGGATCTTCCTGACCCAAGGATCAAACCCGCATCTCCTATGTTTCCTGCATTGGCAGGCAGGTTCTTTACCACTGACCACCAAGGAAGCCGGAGGTTATCAACTACTGAGGTTTAAAAAAACAATAATCATTTGTAACTTAGGTTCCTCCCTGGTGTATACTTTTTGGATAGTCTTTCCCACACTCTCCCTGCCATTGCCATCATCATTTGTGTGTGTGTGTGTGTTAGTCTTTCTGCTGTCTTCCCTTATAACTTTAATGTTGCTTATTTTGCTAGTTGTTAAAATTCCTGTGAACAGAATCATATTTTATGTATTCTTCCATGATTCCTTCCTATCAACATTATCACTAATATTTATTTATGTTGATGCACAAATCATTATTTATTTTCTGTTATTGCTGTATAATAATCAACTGAAAATACTACATTTTATGTTTCCATCACATCATTCATGTACATTTCATTTGCCTTTATTTTAAAAATAATAAAGTTTAGGGAAAGATTTTGAACTTTTAATATCAATATCCTAGGGCTCATGTTCAAGAGTTTCTTTGAAATGTAAGTCTAGGAATGAAATTGATTTGTTGTAGGACATGGGAATGCGCACGTTTCTTAGGTAATGCAAAACCTTTACAAAGCTTTGTTTAAATTGACACTTTGGCCAGATGAGAATGTCAGCTTATCCGAATCCTGACAAACACTTGATACTGACTGACTTTTATGTTTTTGCCATCTGGTAATTGCCCCTTACAGTTTCTATGTTCCTTTTCTTAATTGTCTCTAGGACATCTGGATTTTTTTAAATTAAGTGTCCAAAATTTTTAAAAATTCTTTTGCCATTTTATTTTAGATTGTTAGTAGTTCTTTATATAACCTTTGCATTAATCTTACTTCTGTAATATCTTCTCTTAGTTTGTGATTTCCCATTTTGTTCTTTTTATGATATCTTTTTATAAAAATAATTTATAGTTGAAATTATTTCTACATAATTTGTAACTGTGTGATGCTTTTAAAAAGCATGTCATCTGTGTCTCTTTTTCTGTTTTGCATATAGGGTTATCGTTACCATCTTTCTAAATTCCATATATATGTGTTAGTATGCTGTAATGTTCTTTATCTTTCTGGCTTACTTTGCTCTGTATAATGGGCTCCAGTTTCATCCATCTCATTAGAACTGATTCAAATGAATTCTTTTTAACGGCTGAGTAATATTCCATGGTGTATATGTACCACAGCTTCCTTATCCATTCGTCTGCTGATGGGCATCTAGGTTGCTTCCATGTCCTGGCTATTATAAACAGTGCTGTGATGAACATTGGGGTGCATGTGTCTCTTTCAATTCTGGTTTCCTCGGTGTGTATGCCCAGGAGTGGTATTGCTGGGTCATACGGCAGTTCTATTTCCAGTTTTTTAAGAGATCTCCACACTGTTCTCCATAGCGGCTGTACTAGTTTGCATTCCCACCAACAATGTAAGAGGGTTCCCTTTTCTCCACACCCTCTCCAACATTTATTGCTTGTAGACTTTTGGATAGCAACCATCCTGACTGGCATGTAATCGTACCTCATTGTGGTTTTGATTTGCATTTCTCTGATAATGAATGATGTTGAGCATCTTTTCATGTGTTTGTTAGCCATCCGTATGTCTTCTTTGGAGAAATATCTGTTTGGTTCTTTGGCCCATTTTTTGATTGGGTCATTTATTTTTCTGGAATTGAGCTGCAGGAGTTGCTTGTATATTTTTGAGATTAATCCTTTGTTTGTTGCTTTGTTTGCTGGTATTTTCTCCCAATCTGAGGGCTGTCTTTTCACCTTGCTTATAGTTTCCTTTGTAGTGCAAAAGCTTTTAAGTTTCATTAGGTCCCATTTGTTTATTAAATAAATAAATAAATAAAAAAAATAAAAAGCATGTCATTTTATAATGATAAAGATAGTCTGTATAGTCTCCTCAAGTCTTATCATTTAGATTTATGGTTAAATGCTTAATCCACATACAATAGATTTTCTATGATTGCTGTGAATTTGGGAGATTCAATTTATATTTTTTGTGTGATCAGTCAATTCTGCTGCCTTTATTTACTTAAAGTCCATCATTTTCTTCACTGACTGCAACACCCCATATCAACATCCCATATAAGCTTAACTTGTTTTCCTATGTTCTTTCCCATTCTGTATATAAATTTTTCTGCTTCAGTTAGAAACCCATAATCTAAGATGAAATGAGTTTTTTATATTCAGCAGGATAAATTCCCACCTTGTTATATTCTTGGCCAATGAAGATTTTAGAATAAACTTGTGAAGTTCAATGCGAAATGCTAAAAGGATTTTCATTGATAGTGTATTGAATCTTAGATCAATTTGTTGAGGTTGCATATCATTGCAACATTCATTATATTAACAAAAGTATACTGTATATATCTTTATTTATTTCAGAGAAACTTTAATATTTCTGTAAAATATTTTTATTTCCTTATACATCATGTATATTATTTTTAAAATTATCTCTATATCATTATTGATTTTCATTATCATTTTAATTAGCACTGCTAACATTTTTTTAAAAAGTTATTATTCAGTTGCTCAGTTGTGTCCGATTTTTTGCAACCCCATCGACTGCAGCAGGCCAGGCTTCCCTATCCTTCACCATGTCTTGCTGCTTGCTTAAACTCATGTCTGTTGAGTCAGTGATGCCATCCAACCATCTCATCCTCTGCCGTCCCCTTCTCCTCCTGCCTTCAGTCTTTCCCAGCATCAGGGTCTTTTCTAATAAGTCAGCTTTTTTCATCAGGTGGCCAAAGTATTGGAGCTTCAGCTTTAGCATCAGTCCTTCTAATGAATATTCAGGATTGATTTCCTTTAGGATTGACTGGTTTGATCTCCTTGCAGTCCAAGGGATTCTCAAGATTCTTCTCTAACCATGCTTCTTCAAAAGAATGAATTCTTTGGTGTTCAGCCGTCTTTATGGTCCAACTCTCACATCCATACATGACTACTGGAAAAATCATTGTCAGCAAAGTAATGTGTCTGCTTTTTAATTCAGCAAAATTGTTAAACTATTATTATTCTATCCAAACTTTCATTTATTATATTAGTTTTTATAGAATCTTTTGCCTTTCAGTCTTTTCTAGAATGTTATTGTTGTTGTTCAGTCACTAAGTCATGTCTAACTCTTTGCACCCTCATGGACTGCAACACACCTGGCTTCCCTATCCTTCACTGTCTCCTGGAGTTGATCAAACTCAAGTCCATTGAGTCGGTGACGCCATCCAACCTTCTCATTCTATGCCGCCCCCATCTTCTCCTGACCTCAATCCTTTCCAGCATCAGGGTCTTTTCCAATGAGTCAGCTCTTTGCATCAGGTGGCCAAAGTATTGGCCATGCAGTTACAAATAGTCAGACACGATTTAGTGACTGAACAACAGGAAACAAATGAATAATTAAAAACTAGTTCAATTACATTTTATTCCCTCTCAGAAAGACTGGTCTTTTCATTTTCCTGGAAATCAACCTCTGAAGCTGCTGTAATCTGCATAGTGTACTTGTTGAAATCAAATTCTTGTATACCTATAGCAGATAAACTTACAGAACTATTGCTATGTTAAAAACAAAGTCATTTCATTCTGTGGTTAAAACTTCAAGCAATTTTGAAGTAATCTCTGGAGCACAGATTCATTCCTTTAGAGTGTCTTACCAATTACTACTTCTAAATCATTTTAGCTTTCTTTTAACTTTCCCTTACACTAGCAATATTCAGACTCTAGGAAATGAGATTCATGTTTTTTTTTTTTTCTTTTTGACAAACTATACATGTAGGTGTATCGTAATCATATCATTATATCTCGGATGACCAATTGCTTTTTTCTGAGAATAGTAATTCAAGATGTGGCTATTTGAGGGACTAAGTAAAATAATGATGAATTTTTCACATGCTCATATTCTCTTTGCTTGCTGTGAAAATGTACAAAACAGATCTATTCTAGCTCTTCAGCTTATCCCATAGAGTAGAACCAACAAAGATACTTCAAAAGTAATATTTACTTTAAAACTGATTGGGCATAACTATAAGAAATGCTATTAGGGCAATCATAGAGGAACACATAGACAGTCAAAATGATATATATATAAGAAAGAAAAGAAAGTGAAGTTGCTCAGTTGTGTCCAGCTCTTTGCGACCCCATGGACTATAACCTACCAGGCTCCTCCATCTATGGGATTTCCCAGGCAAGAGTACTGGAGTGGGTTGCCATTTCCTTCTCCAGGGGATCTTCCCGACCCAGGGATCGAACCCTAGTCTCCCACATTGCAGGCAGATGCTTTACCATCTGAGCCACAAGGGAAGCCCTATAGCCATATATATACATATATGTGTGTGTATATATATAAACATACATAAAATATGAGAGAGAAGGGCAAAATGTGGCCTAGTTTTCTGTATGCAAGGATCTATAACTCATTGACTCATTAGAGTTCTGTTTGTAGTTAAAATTGTCAAGGCTCATTGAATGCCGTTTTATATTAAGTATTTTGTTAGCAAATGCCTTTTTGAAGAATGGTTGAGGTTATCTTTTACCTTAAATGCGATATGCTGTAACAGATTTTACACTGTTGTGAATTTCAATATCAGGATATCTTATTGAGAGATTGTAACAACCATGGTTAAAAAGATTTCCATGTAGTATATATGCTACATGGTTGAGAACAAAAATGTAAACATGACTTTAGTTAGGAAATGCAAGATGAACCATTCTCTGCATAAAACTCTTAATTTGATAGAATGTTCTTTGTTTAGAATTTTAAAGTATAATTGAATCATTCATCTATTGAAAACATTTGTCAGAATGCCTATAAAAATAGAGATCTAATTCCCCATAGTGGAATTAGAAGCCCTTCACATCAGACCATTATTTTCACACCATTTTCTTCAACTTTCTAAAGGCTTTTTATTTCTTTTCTGTATCCCAACCACAGAGAAACAATTCTTGATACCCAAAGAGTGTCTGCATTCTGCCATTTGAATTATTTGGCTCAATTCAGTCTAAATTAACAACAGTCAAAACAATTGAACTCTTATTTTATTTTAGGTTACAAAGGAAGAAAATCCAGGCCACCCAGTAGTTAGGGTCCAGAGGAAAAACAAACAAGCAGTCAACGGCAATTGTCATTAGAGCTAAGAATTGTGCTTAGGGTAACATACAAACGAGGAGAATTTATCTGATGACAAGGACTATCCAAGGGGACAGCTACATAAAGCTAATGGATCAGCAGTTTTAATCTTACTTTAGTAAGAGCTTACTAATATTTGCAGTTTTACTCAAGCTGGTTTTAAAATATGAGTAAAAATCAGGGACATAAATAATCAGCAGAATGTCATTCCAAACAGAAAATGAAGCCAGATTATGGTGTCTTTGGGAAACTACAATAGCTTTGTATATCTGGAGTGAGTGGAGAAGGGAGAAAGAGGGCAAATAGCAAGAGATGGGGAGATGGGGCTGAAGAGATATATTTGGTCCAGTTGATAGTAAAATATACTGAAGAGTTCCCATGTCATAATAAAGGGGGTTTATGCATTTTGAACCAGTGGGGAGCATGACTTGATGTCTTTAATATTTCCCTCCTTGAACGATCTCACAGCAGTGTGAAAGATGGCTTGGATGGGATTCAGAATTGAGATCCTGGTGTTGTAGATACAGAGTATTGAACAGATTTTTCCCATTCACTCCCCATTACCTGGAACACCTACTGTGTTTCAATTCAATACGTTGGAGTCCTAGGTACATTTCAAAGTCTGCTCAAATGTCACCTCTCTGTGAAGTCTTCCTAGATCTTTTGTCCATCAAAATATTGTCTCTCTCCCCTTGTCTCCTTCTCTCACTTTCTCTATAATCTTCTAGCTCTTGCATTAGAATTGATATATTTAGGCTGTCTCTGTAGCTAATAATGAACATAAAAAGGAATAACTACTCAATAAATATTTGCAGAACTCGATATTTTCAGTAAGTGTTTAAAAGACAGATTTATAGTAAAATCTTAAAATAATATATTGATAAAAAAAAAGAGGAGAGTTTTTGGAAACTATGTATGTGCAGTTAATTCTAAATCTTGCTAATATTGTAATCATTAAGTTTGTTTCTGTTATTGCTTCATCAGTTCTCTGGTGTACACTAGCTGTGGAAAGAATTTTCTTTTGTGTCAGACAATTGTTGATTTTAGAAAAGAAAGACAAAAACAAGTGCTTTTCAATTTACTTAGTACAAGATGAAGAACATAGGCATGCCTAAAAAGGGATTACGATATTAATGCTTTGTTATAAATTAATTTCTGTTGGGTATTTAGATACTTTTTCTTGAAATTAGGGGAAATGTGAATTTCACACCAATATATTCTCCCTAGGCTGCCTTACTCTGAAGCATTTTTTCTAAAATTGAAGGGTGAAAACAAGTATCTAGGACTCTACTGACTTATGGTAACCATCAACTGTAATATTCTACAGTATTAAATTTTGCTGCCTTCACTTTGTAAAACAGAATAATTACTTTATACAAGTATTTTAAACATATTTTTCTAAGGTTTATTAGTTCCATACTTAGAAGGGATTAATATTTATGAGTTGTTACAGATGACTTTTTATTAAAGTATAGTTGATTTGTAATGTGTTAATTTCTGCTGTTCAGCAAAGGATTTAGTTATACATATATATGCATTATTTTTTATATTCTTTTCCATTATGATTTATCTCAGGATATTGAATACAGTTCTATATATATGTGTACATTGTAGGACTTTGTTTTTTATCCATTCTATGCATAACTGTTTGTGTCTGCTAACCCAAAACTCCCAGTCTACCCCTCCCCTAGTCCCCTCCTTGGGGAATACAAGTCTATTCTCTATGCCTGTGAATCTGTTTCTGTTTCATAGGTAGAATTTCAAAAGTAGCTTTGCTCGTGTCATATTTTAGATTCCATATATAAGTGATATCATATGATATTTGTCTTTCTCTCTTTTTTTTGGACTTAGTCTGATAACCTCTAGTTCCATCCATGTTGCTGGAAAAGGCATCATTTCATTTCTTTTTCTTTTTTTAGCTGAGTATATTCCATCATACATATGTACCACATCTTTATTCTTTATCTATTCATTTGTGGATGGACATGTGTTAGCTATTGTGAACCTGCTGCTATGGACTTAAGGGTGCCTTGATCTTTTTGGATTATAGTTTTGTCTGATATAGGCCCAGGAGTGGGGTTACTGGATCATATGGTAATTCTATCTTCAGTTTTTAAAATATTTTTGAATTATTATTTCACAGGCATGCCTCACCAAAACATTCTTAATGTATTATTTTTAAAAAATATTTCAAAAACACTAATGCATTTTTTCATTCTCCCATCTAAGTATTAAGACACTAATGATATAGATGTGGAAAACTGAACAGATTTTTTCATTTACTCTTCTGTCTCTCAGTTCAATTTCTTGGTAGCCTTGCTAGCCTCGTGACCCACCTAGGTTCTAAGTTCCCGGAGTCTGCAGTGACTTACTGAGGCAAATGAATTGATGCTTAAGTTAGTGACTTCATAGCCATTTCAAATATTAAAAAAGAGCTGCAGGCATCATTAGAATTCACCCAATGAATGAGTTATTTTCAGCTACTGGTTATTAAATCAAGCAGCAACCACAGGAACCAAGACCCTTGGCTTGAAAGGGAAAAAAAAAAATCTAAATCATTGAAAACCTTTACACATAGCTAAATATTTTATCTTAATTTAAATAAAAATGAAGGATTCTGATCAACTTAATGTAAGTGAATTCATGGCTATAATTTGGGGTGGGGAGGAAATAGCTTACTGTCCCTCCTTCCTACAAAGTTGAAAATGAACTATTGAGCTCCTTTCACTGGCTTCTACATGGATGGTTAAGAATTCACATCAAGCAATTTGACATCTATATTTTAAGTACAAATTTCCATAGGTCAGAATATTTTATTTAATATAGATAAAAAGATCTTGCAATATACATATCACAATTTTTGTTTAATTATCCATATTTGATTTAAAGAACACCATATTTTAATATTACACATTTAAACTTCTAAAAGTGCATTAAGGAAGAAAGACATTCTTTTGTAATGAATTAAAAAATTATACTACTATGTTACTGTTAATATTAATTGGAATAGATATTTTGGTTGGCAATATCCAAAGCCTTAGAAGATCAAGACTCTTGAAATTGGATATGTCTTTGACTCATAAATTATCCTTCCAAGAGTAAAATGGAAAGAATAAAAGACAGATATTTAAATTATGGTACATTGATATAATGGTATATTAAAAATTTTACTTAAAAGAATGTGTAAATAGTTTATACAACATTAAGTAAAATAAAACATGAGGAATAGAGAGATAGATAGACAACAGATATTCCAAATTTATGTCTCTCCATTATATTAACATTTATTTCAAAGACTGGAAGTTTAATAGTAATTATGTTTATGAGGCTTTATTTTTTTATTTTTACTTTTATTATTATTCAAATTAGCTATACAGGCTTGTGATTTTATTGAAGTATAACATATATATTTACTGAAGTATGACATATATATAAAAGTATACAAATCCCAAGTATATAATTCAGTGACTTTTTCACAGTAAACATTTTATGTATTCAATAAACAGAACTTCAATATTTCCCCAGAAGTGCCTGTCATGCCCCACTCTAGTTACTAACTCCCCTAAACATAAGAACTCTCTTAATGTTTATCACTGTAGATGAGTTTTGCTGGTTCTGCATGTTATAGAAATGAAATCATACAGTATATATAAACTCAACATTATGTGTGGGAGTGAGTTGTCCATGTTGTTGTATGCAGTATCTTATTGTATGAATGTATCCCAACTTATGCATTTTACTGTTATTAATCATTTGTCCACTGTTTGTTGTCATCACTAAATTGTGTCTGACTGTTTACAACCCGATAGATTGCAGCAAGCCAGGTTCTGCTGTTCTTCATTATCTCCTGGAGCTTGCACAAATTCATGTCCATTGAGTTGGTAATGCCCTCTAACCATCTCATCCTCGGCTGCCCTCTTCTCCTTCTGCCTTCGATCTTTCCTAGCATCAGGATCTTTTCCAGTGAGTTGGTTCTTTGCATCAGGTGGCCAAATTGTTGGAGCTTCAGCTTCAGCATCAGTCCTTTCAATGAATATTCAGGACTGATTTCCTTTATGTTTGACTGGTTTGATCTCCTTGCAGTTCAAGGGACTCTCAAGAGTCTTCTCCAGCACCACAATTCAAAAGCATCAATTCTTCACCTCTCAGCCTTCTTTATGGTCCAACTCTTACATCCATACATGACTACTTGGAAAAACCATAGCTTTGACTATTTGAACCTTTGTTGGCAAAGTCAAGTCTCTGTTTTTTAATTCACTGTCTAGATTTGTCATAGCTTTTCTTCCAAGGAGCAAGTGTCTTTTAATTTTGTGACTACAGTCACTGTCTGCAGTGATTTTGGGGCCCAAGAAAAGAATATCTGTCACTGCTTCCACTTTTTCCCCATCTATTTATCATGAAGTGATGGGACTGGATGCCATAATCTTAATTTTTTGAATGTTGAGCCAGCTTTTCACTCTCCTTATTCACAGTCATCGAGGCTCTTTAGTTCCTCTTTGCTTTCTGCCATTAGAGTGGTATCATTTGCATATCTGAGGTTGTTGAAATTTCTCCCAAAAATCTTGATTTTAGCTTGTGATTCATCCAGCCCCACATTTGCATGATGTACTCCATATATATGTTAGTTTGGGCCTGTTAGCAATCTAGCATCTTATGAACATTCTTGCAAATTTATTTTGATTAACTTATGTATAAATTCCAACAGGGAATATACTTTGTAAGTCATAGGATAATTGACAATTATCAATTATCCTTTGATAATTGATATCAGCTTTGATAATTCTTATGCTACTTTTTGTCAGCAATAGTGAATGGAAAGGAGAGAAGGGAAAGAGAGAAAGGGGAAGAGAAGGAGGGAGAGAAGGAGGAAGGACCAGAAACTGTTACCTATGTAGATGTTGGCTTTTTATATTACCTTGGGCAGTATTAACAGGTCATTGACCCCTGGCTTGTCATTTATCTCAGTCTCTCATCTGGTCTTTCTTTCCTGATAAATTGAATAAAGCTGATGACCTTTTATTCATATCTGTTATAAAGTATATCAGCTTTCTTTGCTTCTCAGTCTGATCAATCTGATTCCACTTTGACTTTTATGAGCAGTAGCTAACATGAATGGAGCAGTCTGTGCCAGTGTTATGATTTAGAGATTAGTGATGACATGTAGATTAATCATTATAATGCATACTTTAAATGCACAAAATTAGTATCTTTATACTAAGACACATCCAGAATCTAGAATAAGAAAACTCAGAGATTTACCTGAGTTTATTAATCAGAAAATTAGGGTACAAGACAAAAAAGGTGATACCAATATGTCTAAAAAGAGAGAAAAATAAACACTAAAAATCACACTAAGGGCATGAGATAAAGTTTTAAATTTTAAAGCTACTTTTATAACCCCAAATGCTAAAGCCATCTTTTTATAACTATCCTGACTTTTCACAGTGATTCTTCTGATACCAGGAAACTCAGCCTGAAGTTTTTGGAATGATCAAAATTAAGAACATGATCTTCATTTTTGTTGGCCCAGATATCTGCTTTAACACTTCAAACACTCTTTTAAAATATCTCGCACTGTATCAAAAATAACTTTTCTTAGCCACAAAGAAATCTGAGAGCTCTGTCAGTCAGCAAGCCCATATGTAAGTGAGAAAGAAATCTGCTGCTTAGTTTACATGACAACCTACAGATCAAAGCAAAATAAATAAATAACATTGGGTTGACTAAGTCTTCTAGTTCCTTGGGAATAAACACTGGATATAAATACATTGAAATGAAACACTGAAGACACTGCAGCTATCCATGTTGAAATTTTATAGAAAATATAATTCCCTGGCAAAGGGGAATTGTAATTTTTAATATAAAATGTTAATTTTCATCAAAAAGTACAAACCAAACATAGTATAGATTGGTAGACTAAAAATAAAATGATTTGCCCATTGTTGTAGAAATATATAATTGCTTTGAAGGATAATAGTTTCCTAAATGCAAGCTAACCATAGCTCATTTGTTCCATTTAATATTTTTAAAATGGCACCTTATTCATTAGCACATATCATTAAGACTTAGTTCAAATGAAATCATCATCTACAGGAGACTATTAAAAGTAGTTTTTTTGCGTGTGTTTTTTTTTTTTAAACTGAGAAGTTGTTATCTTTTCTTTATAAAGGTCCAATGTGTTTTCCTGAAATACAGATTTTTTTAACTTTCACGTCAAGTTTTACCTCTACAGTGGTTTGAATTCACCATGAGTTCTGATTTGCACAATAGTTCTTCCCTTTCTCTAGGGTTCAGACTTTAGAATTAATCAGCTTTTTAAAAGTAGTATTTTAAGGAGGAATCTCCTCCCCTTATAGAAATAAGCTCAGGAAAGTAGTAAAAGTTATGTCAAGGAGAGTTCAATTATCTTACATTCACTCTACTCTTGGCCTACTTAGGAGCTCTCAAAAGAAGGGCCACCCTCTGATACAAGCTTAACAGGAAGTTTGTTCCATTTAAGAAGATATTCGTAGTGTCAGGAAGCCAGAATTTTCTTTAAAAAATAGTATTGTAAGATGCTTTAAATCAAATTCCTTTATCCAATGTGGGCAGTATTTTACACAGGTTAAATTATTATTGTTCCTTCTAGAGACTCAATAGTGTCAGTGGTTACTATAATTCTGTGTGTATATTGTCATTCCTAAGTGGATTTCACCTCAAGTGCTATAAAAATTATTTTTTGTATCTAAATAAAAGAGAAGAATAAACTTGAATAAGAATGTGTCTGCCACTCTCATCCAAATTAATAGGAGGTATTCCAGATTTTAACAGGAAAAAAGTATATGTATGACTCAAAATATTATTTTTTTCTTAACTATAATTTATTGAGATCTTTGAAATAGAGTTAGGTCTAGAAAATTGTTCCATTGACATTTTTAATTAAGTTTTCTCAGAATATAGTTGCTTTACAATGTTGTGATAATTTCTGCTATACAACAAAGTGAAGCAATTATACGTATACATATGTCCATTTTTTAAAAATTTTCTTCCCATTTAGATCACCACAGATCATTCAGTAGAGTTCCCTATGCTAAACTATAGGTTTTCATTAGTTATCTATGAAACTAATTAGTTTTATACACAGTAGGGTATCTATGTCAGTCTCAATCTCCCAGTTTTCCCCACTCATTCCTTCCCTCTTAGTAATCATAACTTTTTTCTCTATTCATCTGCAAATCTATTTCTGCTTTGCCAATAAGTTCATCTGTACCATTTTAGTAGATTCCACATATAGGCGATATTATATTTGTTTTTCTCTTTCTGACTTCATTCTGTATGACAGTCTCTAGGTTCATCCCTGTCTCTGCAAATGGCACTTTTCCTTTTCATGGGTGAGTAATATTCCATTGTTGGCTTCCCTGGTAGCTCAGCAGTAAAGAATCCACCTGACAATTCAGGAGATGCAGGTTCGATCCCAGGGTTGGGAAGATCCCCTGGAGAAGGAAATGGCAACCACCCCAGTATTCTTGCCTGGAAAATTCCATGAACAGAAGAATCTGGAAGGCTACAGTCCATGGGGTCACAAAGAGTTGGACATGACTTAGCAACAAAACAACAACAAATATTTTGTTTTATATATGTACCATACCTTTATCCATTCCTCTGTCAAAGGACATTTAGGTTGCTTCCATGCATGGCTATTGTAAATAGTGCTGCAGTAAACACCAGAGTGCATGCCTCCTTTTGAATTATGGTTTTCTGAGTATATGTCTAGGAGTGAGAGAAATTAAGGAAATAATCCCATTTACCATCACAACAAATAGCACAATATACCTCAGAATAAACCTAGCTAGGGAGACAAAAGACCTATATCCAGAAAACTAGGACAGTGGAGAAAGAAATCAAAGATGACACAAACAGATGAAGAGATATACCATGCTCTTGGAAGAATCAGTATTGTAAAATGACTTTACTACCAAAAGCAATCTACAGATTCAATGCAATCTCTATCAAATTTCCAATGGTATTTTTCACAGAATTAGAACAAAAAATCTGCCATTTTAATCAAAACAAAAAAGAGCACAAATAGTCAAAGTGATATTGAAAAAGAAAAACAAAACTGGAGGAATCAGGCTACCATACGACCCAGCAGTCAAAACACTTTTAAAGATAATAAAAAAATATTACTGTAATGGTTTTATTTTATTATTTTTAGAATATATTAACTTTTAGGAAAAATTTTAGATTTGATATCAAAGAGAGTGCTTATTCTCTGCATTTCAAAGCCAGTGTAATAATGTATAGCCTATTAAATTATACATGTGTTGATAATACTTAATCAATCAGAATGCCATTAATGAACCCTGGTTCATCATAAATATTTTAGCATTCATTTTTTTAAAAAGTACATGGTTCAGTAAGTAGTGTAGCAGTAATTAGAAAATTTTTGGAGAGAAAAATATTTTCGGAGATGGACATTGAACAAGTATGTCCTTGTTTATCTTACTCAGACTGTGATTGGAGCTAGAGGCAGTCATTAGTAAGCAGCCAACAATTCTCTGCAATAGAATTGAGTAATTCAAAATAGTTGTCATGGTTTTCTCACATCAACTATTTTATTTCCTAACATATTTTTAATTGTATCAAGATTAGGACTGTGTACTAAGAATATGAAATATTTTTCAGAATAGAAAATTATCAAATTAGTAGGATAGTTTAATGTCCATTTAGGTGTGAAATCCCTTCAGATAGTTAAATGTTCTGAAGTATATTTCCTACTCTTTTGACAAAGTTATCTCAACCCATTTCACACAGAACACATAAAAATATTTATATAGTCACAGGGAATAAAATGGAGAGAACTTGGAGTATCTATATGCAATTTGGTAAACAAATATTATATAATCTTGATATTATTAAGATAAAGATAAAACATAAAACATTAGAGAGGTGCTAATATTGAAATTTTATAAACTGTACAAATAAATATTTTCCTTTTTAATGACAAATGAGCTTACTTTTTAAAATATATTTTAGTTTGAATTATACATCCTTGAATTAGCCATGAGAAATTCTAGATACCTTTTGATAATGATCTTTCCAAAGCATCATACTCACTATGGATAAACGTTGAACAAATACATAAATGGTAGCAAAATGTAGTTGATTTATAATGTCCTGTTAATTTCCAGTGTCCAGCACACTGATTCTATGTATATATGTATACATATATATGTAAACCAAAACATTATACATAATAGAATGATGAAGATAATTTGAGATCAATTTTTGAAAGCTTCATGACCTATAGTCTTTTAATGAGTTATTCAATTTTTTTTACTTTTGTAATCTTATAGAACATTTTTAATCCATAAAAATTATAATTATTAATTTAAAAATTGTATCACAAATCAAATTTTGACTAATTGTAAATATCAAATGCCAATAAGGAAGTAACAAGGGGAAAAAAAGAATAAAGGGGGGAAAATGAGAAAGAAGAAAGAAAAATATACCATTTCAGAAAGTCTACAAAAGCAATTACAGGAGCATCTGGCATGTAATAACAATAATGAAATAATCATTCGTATTTTTTGTTTAACCAGAAAAATGAGATAAGAGCAAAATAAATCGAAAGAATGCTATATAGTTTGCTAAATGCTTGCAAAAAAAGATTTCTAAGTAAAAAGTAGCGAAGCTAACAGACACAATTCAATAAGAATTGATGCTATATGGATAGCCAGTTCAGAGAAGTATTTGACCCCAAAAGTGCTTATTTTTTAATTGCCACTGCAATATTTATTGGGATGTTGCCAACAAAATTTTCTGACTCCAAACTGCATAGTTCATGAATTCAGTGCTAATAGGCTGTTTCATAATTTGGTACAAGGAGCTTGCTTTCTTAGCTGAATGCTCATCAACCCTGATTCTTTTATCCCTTCAAGCTGCTGAATCGACTTCTATCAATGACTGTAAATTAGAATAGACTTTGTAGCTTTCAGGATTCTCTCTCATGAGTCAAATTCTCTGTTCACAAGAGCCCGAGGACTGTGATGAACTTAGACTTTGAACAGGTCTAGCTTTATATCCTGGCTCAGGAAGCAACATCATAGGCATAACCATAAACTTTGTGAATATAACTAGTTTGTGACATTATGTTTAGGGTGAACCAAAGTCTCCAGTCATTGCCTAGGTTTTAGCTTATGGGAGTGTATATAGGCCCTCAGAAGACAACATTAATATTTCCTCATTACTTTATGTAGTAACTTGGCATGTATATATTCCTGTTTTCATTTTTTGATGTCAGGTTCAGTTTGGTTCAGTTCAGTCACTCAGTCGTGTCCGACTCTTTGCGACCCCATTAACCTCAGCACGCCAGGCCTCTCTGTCCATCACCAACTCCCGGAGTTCACCCAAACCCATGTCCATTGTGTTGGTGATGCCATCCAACCATCTCATCCTCTGTCATCCCCTTCTCCTCCTGCCCTCAATCTTTCCCAGCATCAGGATCTTTTCAAATGAGTCAGCTCTCCACATCAGGTGGCCAAAGTATTGGAGTTTCAGCTTTAACATCAGTCCCTCCAATGAACACCCAGGACTGATCTCCTTTAGGATGAACTGGTTGGATCTCCTTGCAGTCCAGGGGACTCTCAGGAGTCTTCTCCAGCACCACAGTTCAAAAGCATCAATTCTTCGGCACTCAGCTTTCTTTATAGTTCAACTCTCACATTCATACATGACCACTGCAAAAACCATAGCTTTGACTAGATGGATCTTTGTTGGCAAAGTAATGTCTCTGCTCTTTAACATGCTGTCTAGATTGGTATAACTTTCCTTCCAAGGAGCAAACGTCTTTTAATTTCATGACTGCAATCACCATCTGCAGTGATTCTGGAGCCCAGAAAAATAAAGTCAGCCACTGCAACTGTTTCCACTTTTTCCCCATTTATTTGCCATGAAGTGATGGGACCGGATGCCATGATCTTAGTTTTCTCAATGTCAGGTTATTGAAGTAGAATTTATATACACTAAAGGTCACTCTTTATAGTCATATATTTCCATGAGTTTTAAAAAACAAAGTAATGTGATGATCACCAGAATGAAGACAGAATAGTTCCATTACCACCGTACTTTTGTAGTCAATCTCCCTGGTAAACTTAAATCAGATGGATTTCTGTCCCTTTACTTTGACCTTTTCTATAACATCAATAAAGTCAAATTTTATAATGAGTAACTCTTTCTTTCTTCCTGGATTCTTTCATTTAGTGTAATGCTTTTGAGATTCATTCATGGTGTTACTTGCATCAGTGGTTATTCTTTTTTAAATTTTTGATGTGTTATTCCATTGTGTGGGTCTGCCACAACTTTCTCGTCTAGTCATGACTTAACAGATTATTGTTTTTTTTCCCTGACTGAGGTGGTTATAAATGAAAGTGATATCAGTATTCACATACAGTCTTTGTGTGGGCTTATGTTTTCTTTTCTCTTGGGTAAATAAGAGTGTAACTGCTGGGCTTATGATGACTAAGTTTAATATCAAATGAAATGATCATATGATTTAAACATACTGATTTTGCATTTCCAAGAAAAATGTATCAGACTATGTAATGCTTAATAATAATGACAATGGCAGCAATTACAGCCATAATGACAGTTTTAATGCGTGCTTGTTTAGCATCTTCCAGACAACAGGCAGTATGCTAAGCATTTTATGTATTTTTAATTCATTTCATCCTCACAGGGATAATAATATCATTATTATTATCTTTATTTTAATGTGAGAAAATAGAAATCTGAAAAATGTTATATAACTTGCCCAAGTTGTCAGCCTACAAGTAAGTGGTAGAGCTGAGAGTCTACCCTAGAAAATCTGGCCATTGGATTACCTTCCCTAAACATGATGTCCTACTGTCTTTTCATTTACTGGTTAGAATAGACATTAGGAATAATAGAGTTCATCACTCTAAAGAAAAATTAAAGAATTCTAAAAATTTGTTCTTAAGGCATTTTGTGCAGAACATAAACTGAAAAATTTAGCATCCAAGAACTTGAAAAAAATGTCATTAGTATATGCATACAATAACTATTCTTATGCACAATTTGCTCAATTTTTTCTGCATTTACACAATCCCTTTGCCAAAGGAAAATTGTTTTCCTTACACTGATGTAAGTTTTAGATTGAATTGTTGTTGTTTAGTCACTCAGTTGTGTTCAACTCTTTGTGACCCCATGGACTGCAGCAAGCCAGGCTTCCCTGTCCTTCACCATCTCCCAGAGTTTGCTCAAACTCATGTCCATTGAGTTGGTGATGCCATACAACCATCTCATTAGATTGAATGCAAAGGGTCTAAAATGAAAATCATAAAGGAAATTAATTTCAGTCTTTGAGAATAAGAAATGACATTGAAAGACTCCAATGCACAAACAAAATTCTATTTACTGTTAGAAAGAAATAGAACCTGACATTTTTATCATATAAAAGGAGAAGGACATAATAGAATAATTAAAATAGACTTTATATTTTTATTTGCAGATTACATTACATAAAAGTCCTCATGACTATTGACAGACACTAAATAGTTTGGAACCTTTATGTTGCTCAGGATTATTGGTTGTTATATTTTTATTAATTATTTTGGGGAAAAAATTAAGGTCTATTTTTTGACAGTGTGTATAGAACCACTTAAAAAGAATCTTTCTCAAGCTTCATTTATGGTTTTTGTGTCCTTCGAAAATGAAAGTGTTAGTTGCTCAGTCATGTCCAACTCTGTGACCCCATTGACTGTAGCCCACCAGGCTCCTCTGTCCATGGAATTCTTCAGGCAAGAATACTGGAGTGGGTTGCTATTCCCTTCTCCAAGGAATCTTCCCAACCCAGGGATCGAACCTGGGTCTCCTGTATTTCAGGCAGATTCTTTACCATCTGAGCCACCAGGGAAACCCTTCTTGTCATTTAGTTGACTGTAGAGAGAGAGAGAGAATAAAATGGTTCCAACAGACATGGCTGTTATCACATTTTTGGAGATAGGCCTGATAGAAATAGATGAAGAAAGGAGAGAAGTAATCGTCGTGTTGGTGTCTAAAGGGTCTGGGCTTATTCTATTATGTATATTGTTTATGTTAAGTCACAGTACATAAAAAGGCATCACATCTGCTCTCCTACTTTCACATTTTTATCAGGTGTTGATGCAGTGCTATTTTTTACCCTGACTGATTTTTTAAAACATTCAGAGTGAAAGTTCAAATATGTGCTTATATAATGCACAGTATACCTAGATTGAAATTGCATCAACTGTGACAGCTATTTACCTCCTTAATTCATTCTGGATATTAAATAAATGTAGCAAAATAAAGGGAGAAGGCAATGGCAACCCACTCCAGCACTTTTGCCTGGAAAATCCCTTGGATGGAGGAGCCTGGTAGGCTGCAGTCCATGGGGTCACTAAGGGTCGGACGTGACTGAGCGACTTCACTTTCACTTTCATGCTTTGGAGAAGGAAAAGGCAACCCACTCCAGTGTTCTTGCCTGGAGAATCCCAGGGGCGGGGGATCCTGGTGGGCTGCCGTCTATGGGGTCGCACAGAGTCGGACACGACTGGAGTGACTTAGCAGCAGCAGCAGCAGCAGCAAAATAGAGGGGCACTCTGCCCAGGTTTCTGTAAATACTCCTCAAGTGATTTTCAAACTTCTGTGAAGATTAAAAATTTTCTTTGAGAATGGCTGAAGTTACAGTATGGCATGAGAACAAAATATATACAGTTATCAGGGCAGAGCAGAGTGTATCAACAAGTAATAGTGTGGAAACCAGATTTTTATTTTTAATTTTCTCTCTAACCAAACTGAGACTAGGAACATGACCTCTCAGTCTTCTGGTCTGGCCTGCATCACTCAAATTTTAGAAACTCTTGAGTGTGTATGTGCACATGTGTGTGTGTTTGTGTGAGTCCCACGCTGTTTTTATTCTATGCTTTTATGAGTAATGGTCTTTACTGTTTCTATTTCAAGCTTTTTGCTTTATGTAGACTTACATAATAGTTTACATCTTTCTTGGATTTTCTGTGTGTGTGTGTTTCTATTTATTTGGTGCCAACCAGGGAAAATCTGGAATCTCTAAACAGCTTCTGCCTTCTCCACCTCTATTTCTGCTACATTGTACTATTGTGGAACAAGTTGAAAAGAATCCAAAGTCTTGAACTATCATGACATTTTCAATATTTCTCCTAGCTTTCATAGATTTAAGATGTTTTACCATTCTGTTCTTCAGTTCAGTTCAGTCTCTCAGTCGTGTCCGACTCTTTGTGACCCCATGAATTGCAGCACGCCAGGCCTACCTGTCCATCACCAACTCCCAGAGTTCACTCAAACTCATGTCTATCGAGTTGGTGATGCCATCCAGCCATCTCATCCTCTGTTGTCCCCTTCTCCTCCTGCCCCCAATCCCTCCCAGCATCAGGGTCTTTTCCAAGGAGTCAACTCTTCCCATGAGGTGGCCAAACAATTGGAGCTTCAGCTTCAGCATCAGTCCTTCCAATGAACACTCAGGACTGATCTCCTTTAGGATGGACTGGTTGGATCTCCTTGCAGTCCAAGGGATTCTCAAAAGTCTTCTCCAACACCACAGTTCAAAAGCATCAATTTTTCAGTGCTCAGCTTTCTTCACAGTCCAACTCTTACATCCATACATGACCACCAGAAAAACCATAGCCTTGACTAGACGGACCTTTGTTGGCAAAGTAATGTCTCTGCTTTTTAATATGCTGTCTAGGTTGGTCATAGCTTTCGTTAATTCTGTTCTCAGTGTCATATAAAGGATACTGTGCTGTGCACGTTCTTGAGAGATGAGCACAACTACAGCCTGTCCATTCATGAGCTTGGTCCTCCAGAAGAAGAGGTACTGGTGTCTCATTTGAGAAGTCAGTGACGTCCAACCAGCAGGCAGACTTTCCAGGGGTTCCTGCGGCTCACCCTGCATTCTCGGAGCTGCTTCCCTGCCTGCATCTCATACCAAAACCAGCCAATCAACAATGGTGAATTTGACATCATTGTCCTAAGCGAGAATGAGAGGAATATCATTGAACGCAACGTATCCACGTTAGGAGTGAGCGTTTACTTTGAAGCTTATCTGTATAACGCTGCCAACTTCACCCGCACGCCGTGGCACCTCCCGCCCATGCACATGGGCCCTGCCCAGCGCCGGCCCTCCTCGGCTCTGGAGGAGGAAGATGAAGACTCACCGTCTGAGTGTCCCATCCCTGAGAAGGTGAAGAAACCAAAGAAGGTGTACTGCTACATGTCACCAAAGCAATTCTCAGAGAAGGAGCTCTACCAGAAAATCATTCCTTGGCGGTTTTACACCTCCTGGATGTGCCCCAGAACCAAATTTTCAAACCTTGGCCCAGACCCTGTCCATAAGCTGCTCACCCTTGTGGTGGATGGTGGCATTCAGCCTCCTGTGGAGCTCATCTGTAAGGAGAGGAACATCTTAGCGGCCACGTTCCTCCGCTCCCTCCATAAGAACATAGGAGGATCCAAGACCTTTCAGGACAAGGTGAACTTTTTCCTTCGAGAGCTTTGGCAGGTACATATGAAAAGGCCACATTCTGAAGTCACCCTAAGGTCAGAAGACAAGCCTTGTTGGAATCGTCTCTGAAAGCCACTGGGAATTTCTCCATCTCAGATTGGAGCAAGAACTTTGAAGTGGTTTTTCAGAATGAAGAAGCTCTGGACTGGGAAGGGCCTCTTCAGGAATAGTTTGAGTTCATCTGCAAAGCACTGTTTGACACCACCAATCAGCTCTTCACCCGATTCAGTGACACCAACCAAGCCCTAATGTACCCCAACCCTAATTGCCCCGCTCATCTGCTCCTAAAGATGTATGAGTTTGCAGGGCGCCTGGTGGGCAAGTGTCTCTATGAGTCCTGTCTAGAAGGAGCCTACAAGCAGTTGGTCCAAGCTGGCTTCACCCATGCTTTCTTGGCCCAAATCATAGTACAATGTATGCATTACAAGTGCTTTGAAACAGATGACCCAGAATTCTACAAATCTAAAGTTTGTTTCATTCTCAACAATGACATGAGTGAGATGGAGCTGGTCTTTGCAGAAGAGAAATTTAATAAATCAGGTCAATTGGATAAGGTCAGAGAAGACTCCCTGAGAGACCCGCTTCAGAAACAGCAGTGAGTAGAATACAGCAAGGAGAAGGAAATGGCAACCCACCCCAGTATTCTTGCCTGGAGAATCCCAGGGACAGAGGAGCCTGGTGGGCTACCATCTACGGGGTTAGACAGAGTTGGATACAACTGAGTGACTAAGCACAGCACTGCTGTTGATGCTAAGTCACTTAGTCGTGTCGGACTCTGTGTGACCCCTTGGACTGTAACACACTAGGCTCCCCTGTCCCTGGGGATTCTCCAGACGAGAATACTAGAGTGGGCTGCCATGCCCTCCTCCAGGGTAATCTTCCCAACCCAGCGATCGAACCCAGGTCTCCTGTACTGCAGGCAGATTCTTTACTTTCTGAACCATCAGGGAAGCCCAAGAATGCTAGAGTGGGTAGCCTATTCCTTCTCCAGGGGAACTTGCCAACCCAGCAATCAAACTGGGGTCTCCTGCTTTGCAGCCGGATTCCTTACCAGCTGAGCTACCCAGGAACATCCCATATAAAGGAAACTTGTTTATAGAACAGTTTTGATAGCCTCTTGAATAGACCAATTGAAATAAATTGTCATTAAAATTGCTTTCTATGCTATAGAGCAGGTCCCACTAGCTATCTGTTTAACACATGATAGTGTATATATGTCAATCAATCCCAATCTCCCAATTCATTCCCCCCGCTTCCCCAGTGTGTCCTATATCTGCATCTCTCTTGCTGCCCTGCAAGTAGATTCATCTTTACTATTTCTCTAGATTCCACATATATGTGTTAATGCACAATATTTGCTTTCCTCTCTCTTCTTTATAGCACAGGGAGCTCAACTTGGTGCTCTGTGGTGACCTAGATGGGTGGGATGAGCTGGGGGAATGGAGATCCAAGAGGGAAGGGATATATGTGCATATATAGTTGATTCACTTTGCTATACAGCAGAAAAAACACAATATTGTAAAGAAACTATACCCCCAATAAATTTTTTTAAAAATAGGTTTGGTGTTATCAATGAAGCATCGTTCATTTGCTAGAGAGTTTTTTCCTAGGACTTTGTTTTCCCTATGAGTCAGCATAAATGTACATCTTAATAAGTGAATAAAATGTGAGTGGGTACATAGTGGCAATGGAAGGAAGGAATCATATGTGTTGTTAGCAGATATGCCTTCTGGTTAATTTAGGCTGCTTAATTTGTTGCAAGATGAAGAAATTCACCTCAAGATGTTTCCAGTACTCAGAGTTCATTACAAAAATGCACACACATGGCTTCTCAGGAATACTTCTTGGGAATAGTAGAGATCACAGGATGGTCAAGAAGTAGATGAAATGATTAAGGTTTCATCAAATGCAGCCTAGCTCTAGAATCCAGACAGTTCGAGGGGTCTCAGGAGCATGTCTCCATCAGCTGGTTTCCCCAACTTCTACTCTTAGTATCATGGTTTGTTCTTTTCTGCCTTTTCTACTTTCTCCTAATATGACCTCTACTGTCTTTCATAACCTGTCTTTACTTCATTCCTTTCAGTCTTGTGTTCTCTGTATTGTCTCTGTACATTTAATTCATATTTGTAAGAAATTTTTATTGAGTTATAATTTACCTACTATATAATTCACTTGCTTTACTTGTACAATTCACTGAATTGGGGTATATTTACAGAGTCATGTAACTTTTTCACTGCAGGCAGAGGTTTTTTGGTTGATTTTTTTTTTCTTTTTTGGGGAGGTGTTTTTTTGGCCATGTGGCATTTGGGGTCTTAGTTCCCTGATCAGGGATCAAATCTTCACCCCCTGTAGTGGAAGCATGGAATCTTAACAGCTGAACCATTCAGGAAGTCATTTAATTCATATTCTTAAAAATTAAAAATCAGACTCAATACATCTCCACAGGACAGGTCATTGGCCAGAATGTGGATTCGTTTCCATTGGATCAAGTTCCCACCAGATCTTAGAGGATGATACATAGGATAAAACATTGCTCCTGAGGCTACACCTTCATCAGAGGCTGTGGTCTTGGAAAGCACCATGTTTGGACATTCTGCATATCTTCATGAAGAGATAAAGGAAAATTCAAATGTAGGCTCCATGAGAGTCATGACTTTCTCTTTTTGCAACATACTTCTTTGTCTCCTTTTCAAAGAATAGTACCTGGCATGTGAACACTCAAATATTTACTGACTGCATGTATAAGAAAATAACAAATGCATCATTTGGATTTGCTTATGGAATATGCAATAACTTCATAACAGTGTGGATCAAGGAGATCCAACCAGGTCCAAGTCATGTTCCACATGAACCAGCCTCACATGGTTGTTTAGGTGTGGAGTCAGTGAATAATTTTGTTCATGAGTAAGGGAGGGAAATCTCAGGCTTACCCAGAACAGAGAACAGAGTGTCTCAGTCACCTTCTTCCAGGTCATGTACAATATATTTGAATATATCTTCTATAATTAAAAGATATTTAATTTTGTTATTTAGAGTATGACAGTAATAAGAGAAGAACATTTACCTGGTTCCCATGTAATGTGGGAGTGTAGGCTCTGTCTCTTGAACCACATGCAGCCATCTACCAGAATATTCCTTTAGAGGCATCTGTAAGACAAGCAAATTCAAGAATAATCTTAATAAAGATATGTCTTAGGTACCATAATTTTACAGAAACAAAACTCTTCTAAATCTCTATACATAGAATGTCCCAGTGAAATTCTAATCAAAAAGGAGGGGAACTCTTGTGGACATACTTGTGTACTTTAATAAGGACAGTTAGAATTATGAAAAAAATATTTTCAGTACTTCTCCATCTCACCCACATTCATCCCTATCCTTTATACGCTTCCCTGAAATTCAACCAATCACAGGTGTCCATGCATATGTATGTATGCATCTCCTCTGGATATTTCCTGAGACCTACTCTACATCTATAGATTAGCATTAGCTATCTATAGCTAGTGTAGCTATCTATAGCTATCTGTAGCTATGCTACATCTATAGCATTAGCATTTTGATGAAAAAACATAGAGTAAGTCTCAGGAAATATCCAGTGGAGGTCCCTACACACATATGCATGGAAACCATGGCAGATTGATGTTGATGTTTGGCAGGAGCCAACACAATATTGTAAAGCAATTATCCTCCAATTAAAAATAAATAAATTTAATTATAAGAAATGCTAATGCTAAATCATCCAATACTTTCTTATTGCCTATTTACAATACTTTCCAATATGCCTGTTTATGGTCATAAGTCAAATGACCATGTAACATATCATTTGAGCCAAGAGATTTGATGAGCCAAGTACTCTTACTACATACATAAGTTGAGAAAATGGAGGCTCACCTAGGAGGAATGACCTGCTCACATCTATTTGTCTATAAGTCACATCATCAGGATTTGAATGTAGGCCTTATAACACCCTAAAGCTGTCTTTTGAGATTTCACACTTCCTGAAAGTGTGATAACAATTTAACATATCACTACTTCCTATGAATATTTACACTTTAATGTGAAAGTGAAGACTGTCAATGTGTATAACCCAAAGTTTCCTTAGTAGTAAAAAATAAAATATTTTGACAACTTGAGAGATTTTATTTCTGAAAGGGGTTATCTTCCCATTTTCTAAAGATGAGGTTGACTCAGCTCTGATTAATCCTGCTTATTCTCAGCTTGCCTCTTAGTCTGCAAATGATGAAAACAGAATGTTGATTTTTTTTTAAATCATCTACTTTTATTGATATATAATTTTCAGTGGTGTAGATTGACTCTGTTTGATTTTCAATGTTTCTTTCTATTATGATCTATGAGTTTGTTTCAGGATGTATTGGGTAAAATGGATAATTCTCAAGTTACACTGGGTACCTTCTTCTCTGCAATAGGAGAAATATTCTAAATAAAGTTGTATTGGCAAACTGACTTGTACCACAAGGATACTATGAATTAAACCCAAAACAGTGCAATAAAAAGAAAAGGAGAGGGAAGAATTCTGGGTGAGTGGAAGGTTTAACACGCACACACACACATACACACATATACCCATACCCACACAAAGTGAACAGAGAATTCTTAAATCTACTTCTATATTATATCTTCACATACTGATTTTATTCTGTTTAAGAATGACAAGTAATTTTAAAAATAATTTGGGGATATAGATATACCTGCTAAGCCAAAACAAACTATGATTACAACATCCAGTTTGGGTTTAAATAGAACCCTCATTTATCATCAGGCCATCCTTAGACTCATTGAGAAATCTGTTTTTACTATTCTGTACTCTCTTCACAAAAAGGCACTGGGTCAAACAATTTTAACTAACATGATGATAAATAAGTAGCTCTGCTTTCCATGGTAAAAGATTCAATGGCACATTCTAGTAATTTTCCTGACGATGGTTATGTGGGTATGTACTTGCTCAGTCGTAAGTCCTGTCCAGCTCTTTGTGACCCCATGGACTGTAGCCCACCAGGCTTCTCCATTTATGGGATTTCTCAGGCGAGAATACTGGAGTGTGTGGCCATTTACTCCTCCAGGGGATCTTCCCAACCCAGGGATTGAAACCAAGTGTCATGTGTCTCCTGCATTGGCAGACAGATTCTTTATCACTGAGACACCTGGGAAGCCCCTGAATATGATTAAATTGAAGTAATTAGTACATCAGCTGATGTGCTTAGCAAAGGCTTTGAATTTAAATGTTTGTGAAGCTCCTTTTGTAGACTTACATAATAATGTCATTAACATTATTTCCATTTTTTTTTCAATACTTAATCAATTCAATGCCAGAAAGAGTCTAGCTATATTTTTTTGACTTTTTATGATATAGGCAAAATTTCTGTTGCTGGTTAAAATGTTTTCAGTGAATCAAATGCACTATTTTCTTTTCTAACTTCTAAAAATTATCGAGGTAATGGAGGCATGTAGAATAGAATACATTTACTACTAAGATAGTTAATAGAAAGGTATTTTGGATATGCATTCAATTCAGATTTATAATAAAAAGTTTCATTTGTGTAGGAAACAATTAAAGCCAATAAAGTTAAAGAATTACAGTTTTCTGTATTTGTGTGTGAGGCAAGTTAAGTGAAAATCTATATACTTCTTTTATATATATATATATATATATATATATATATATATATATATACTTCTACTTCAAAAATCAATATTGTCTTTTCTGTTCTGACTTCTTAAAATAAGCTACAAAGCTAGTGTTAAACTTTTATCTATTGGATATATTTTCAGTGTTTTTACATTTGGAGAAAAAAGTGTCTTACAATATTCTGCAATTTCAGTCATATGCCTTTTTTTAAATCTGGAAGGATGCATAGATCTTTTTATACAGCTTGAAGCACAAGATACATGAAAAGTTGTACTGATTTTTCTCCATACAAAGAGGCTTGAACCTTTAGACAGAAACCCTATTGGCTTTAATTGTATTGAACAAAGATACTGAAGCTTGAGGTAGCTGAATAGTTGATAGAAATAGGTTTATAAAACTTTCTTAAGAGCAGTTAATGATGTATAAAGTGTCACTAAATTTAAGGTTGTAATCATGAAGGCATGAGATGCAATAGAAATAAAATTCCTATATCAGTAAGCTAATACAAATGACTTCATTTTTTCTCAACATGATTATTTGTTAGTAATTTAATCTGCAATATGTTCAAAATGTACATGTGTGTGTGCATGCATGCTAAGTTGCTTCAGTCTTGTCTGACTCTTTGAGACCCTATGGACTGTAGCCCACCAGGCTTCTCTGTCCATGGGATTCTCCAGGCAAGAATTCTGAAGTGGATTGCCATGCCCTCCTCCATGGGATACTCCTGACCCAGGGATCAAACCCATCTCATGTCTCATGCAATGGCAGGTGGATTCTTCGCCATTAGTGCCACCTGGTAAGCCTCCAGATGTACATATATACATGAATTTATATGCATATATGCTATATGTATATATGCATTATAAGATACATATAATATATGCATTCAGATACATATAACTTGATTATATGCCATATTTTTGAAAGACCAGACCCATCTGAGAACCAAAAGCAATAATAATAGTAAAATGCTGAGGAAACAAGCTATAAAAATACTTTGCCGGTGGTATTTGTTGGTTTGGGTCTTTTTTTAGTAGATTTGTATCATTCACAATTGTATTGTCAAACATTTTCTGCTTTGGTGTGCTTACACTAATATGTATACTAAAAGTCAAGTCCTGTTTATAAAAAATAGATCTTCTCTGTTTAAAGATTGAATGAATATATCTTGATGCACAATTTTCCTATCTTCAGGGTCTGTTAACATCTTATTACACTTATAAATCTTGGACTCTCTAAGGAATGTATTGTTTTTAAAATTTAATGTTCTCAGAACAAGACTTCATCTCTTTTACATATACGAAATTGATAAAGCAAAACAGCTCTCCATTCATAAAATCTTCCTTAATGATGATAATAATTTTTCCAGAAGATTGAGCCACTATATATTCAATGCACTTGACATATCATGATGAAATTTACCTTCAAACTTGTGGTTCAGAAGGTAAAGAGCCTGCCTGCGGTGTGAGAGGCCCAGGCTCGGTCCCCGAGTCAGGAAGGTCCCCTGGAGCAGGCAATGGCAGCCCACTCCCGCATTCTTGCCCGGAGAATCCCGTGGACAGAGGGGCCTGGCGGGCTACAGTCCCCCTGGGGTTGCAAAGAGTCGGACACAACTGAGCAACTTCACTTTCCTTTTCCTTTTCTTTAGATACACATATGTATGTGAAGTCTTCAGCGTAACTATTATTTTTCCAGTTGTTTAGAATTAAATTGAAGCCTAGGATTTACATCACTTGTTCAAGATTGCATTGCTAAACAAGTGGTGGAGTTGAAATCTGAACTCAAGCCTGATTTTTTTTCTAAACCCAGTTTTTTACATTGTCACAATTCTCCTCTGTAACCCCAAATAGTAATTTTCAATATAAAATGTTAATATATGCATAAGAATATAAACACAAGAAAAAGATCCAGGAACACAAATGGTATATGTTGCACCCAAAAAAAGTACTCAACTAGAAGTTATTTATTGAAGTCCAGGAATATGAAAATAAATTAAAAAATACAAAGTCCTGCCTTCTATAGCTCACAGTCAATGAGAGACGTAAGTAAACAAAACTTTCAAAACAGTCACATTTCAATTTAGCAATAATACGTTGACAGTGACTATGGGAACAGAGAGGGTGCCTGAGAGCCTTCTAAGGAAAAGGAAGTAGGTTTTCATAGAGGAAGAGAAGATGGGATAGGACCTTGTAGTAAAATTAACTGTAAAATTTTGAAAGATACAGCGGGGAAAGGGGATCATAACCAGAGAGAATGGCATCCGCAGAAGTGCATGCGAAGGATGGACTGAAATCCAGGAGAGTAGGAGGGAAGGAGTCATGACAGATGATGGTAGATGGGTGGGGAGGGCCTGGAATGTTGTACAGTTCAGTTCAGTTCAGTTGCTCAGTCGAGTCTGACTCTTTGCGACTCCATGGACTACAGTACACCAGGCTTCTCTGCCCATCATCTCTTCCCAGAGCATGCCCAAAGTCATGTCCATTGAGTCAGTGATGCAATCCAACCAACTCATCTTCTCTTGTCCCCTTCTCCTCCTGCCTTCAATAATTCTCAGCATCAGAGTCTTTTCAAATGAGTCAGTTCTTCATATCAGGTGGCCAAAATATTGGCTCTTCAGCTTCAGCATCAGTCCATCCAATGAATATTCAGGACTGATTTCCTGTAGGATGGACTGGTTGGATCTCCTTGCTCTCCAAGGAACTCTCAAGAATCTTCTCCAATACCACAGTTCAAAAGAATCAATTCTTCAGTGCTCAGCCTTTTTTGTAGTCCAACTCTCACATCTATACATGACTACTGGAAAAACCATAGCATTGACTAGATGGAGCTTTATTGGCAAAGTAATGTCTCTGCTTTTTAATATGCTATCTAGGTTGGTCATAACTTTTCTTCCAAGGAGCAGGAGTCTTTTAACTCATGGCTGCAGTCAACATCTGCAGTGAATTTGGAGCCTCAAAAAATAAAGTCTGACACTGCTTCCATTGTCATTTCCATGAAGTGGCAAATGAAGTTGGACCAGATGCCATGATGTTAGTTTTTTGAATGTTGAGTTCTGAGTCAACTTTTTCACTCTCCTCTTTCACTCACATCAAGAAGTTCTTTAGTTCTTCTTCATTTTCTTCCATAAGTGTGGTGTCATCTGCATATCTGAGGTTATTGATATTTTTCCTGGCAATCTTGATTCTAACTTGTGCTTCATCCAGTCCAGCATTTTCTCATGATGTTTCTGCATATAAGTTAAATAAGCAGGATGACAATATACAGCCCTGAGGTACTCCTTTCCCTATTTGGAAACAGTCTATTGTTCCATGTCCAGTTCTAACTGTTGCTGCTTGACCTGCAGAGAGATTTCTCAAGAGGCAGGTCAGGTGGTCTGGTATTCCCATCTCTTTCAGAATTTCCCACAGTTTTTGTGATCCACACAGTCAAAAGCTTTGGCATAGTCAATAAAGCAGAAATAGATGTTTTTCTGGAACATTCTTGCTTTATTGATGATCCAACGGATGTTGGCAATTTAATCTCTGGTTCCTCTGCCTTTTCTAAATCCAGCTTGAATATAATGGAAGTTCATGGTACACGTACAGTTGAAGTCTGGCTTGGAGAATTTTCATCATTACTTTGCTAGCATGAACTGAACTTGCTAGCATGTGAGATGAGTGCAACTGTGTGGTAGTTTGAGCTTTCTTAGGCATTGCCATTCTTTGGTGTTGGAATGAAAACTGAACTTTTCCAGTCCTGTGGCCACTGCTGAGTTTTCCAAATTTGATGGCATATTGAGTGCAGCACTTTCAAAGCATCATCTTTTAGGATTTAAAAGAGCTCAACTGGAATTCCACCACCTCCACTAGCTTTGTTTGTAGTGAGGCCCACTTGACTTCACATTCCAGGATGTCTGGCTCTAGGTGAGTGATCACACCATCATGGTTATCTGGGTCATGAAGATCTGTTTTGTATAGTTCTTCTGTGTATTCTTGCCACCTCTTATTAATATCTTCTGCTTCTGTTAGGTCCATACCATTTCTGTCCTTTATCGAGCCCATCTTTGCATGAAATGTTTCCTTGGTATCTCTAATTTTCTTGAAGTGATCTCTAGTCTTTCCCATTCTATTGTTTTCCTCTATTGCTTTGAATTGATCACTGAGGCTTTCTTATCTCTCCTTGCTATTCTTTGGAACTTTGCATTCAAATGGGTATATATTTCCTTCTTCTTAGCATCTGTTCTTTTCCCAACTATTTGTAAGGCCTCATCAGACAACCATTTTGCCTTTTTGTATTTCTTTTTCTTGGCGATGGTCTTGATCCCTGCCTCCTGTACAATGTCGTGAACCTCCATCCATAGTTCTTCAGGCACCCTATCAGATCTAATCCCTTGAATCTATTTGTCACTTCCACTGCATAATCATAAGGGATTTGATTTAGATCATACCTGAATGGACTAGTGGTTTTCCCTGCTTTCTTCAATTTAAGTCTGAATTTGGCAATAACAAGTTCATGGTCTGAGCCACAGTCAGCTCCTGGTCTTGTTTTGCTGACTGTATAGAGCTTCTCCATCTTGGGCTGCAAAGAATATAATCAGTCTAATTTCAGTATTGACCATCTGGTGATGTCCATGTGTAGAGTCTTCTCTTGTGTTGTTGGAAGAGGGTGTTTGCTGTGACTAGTGTGTTTTCTTCGCAGAACTCTGTTAGCCTTTGCCCTGCTTCATTCTGTATTCCAAAACCAAATATGCCTGTTACTCCATGTATTTCTTGACTTCCAACTTTTGCATTCCAGTTCCCAATAATGAAAAGGATATCTTTTTTTGATTGTTAGTTCTAGAAGGTCTTGTAGGTCTTCATAGAACCGTTTGACTTCAGTTTCTTAAGCATTACTGATTCGGGCATAGACTTGGATTACTGTGATATTGAATGGTTTGCCTTGGAAACGAACAGAGATCATTCTATCATTTTTGAGATTGCATCCAGGTACTGCATTTTAGACTCTTTTGTTGACTATGAGGGCTACTCCATTTCTTTTAAGGCATTCTTGCCCACAGTAGTAGATATTATGGTCATCTGAGTTAAATTCACCCATTCCAGTACATTTTAGTTTACTGATTCCTAAAATGTAAACATTCACTCTTGCCATCTCCTGTTTGACCACTTCCAATTTGCCTTGATTCACAGACCTAACATTCCAGGTTCCCATGCAATATTGCTCTTTACAGCATCAGACCTTGCTTCCATCACCAGTCTCAACCACAGCTGGATGTTGTCTTTGCTTCGGCTCCATCTCTTCATTTTTTCTGGAAGTATTTCTCTACTGATCTCCAGTAGCATATTGGGCACCTGCTGACCTGGGGTGTTCATCTTTCAGTGTTCTATCTTTTTGCCTTCTCATACTGTTCATGGGGTTCTCAAGGCAGGAATACTGAGGTGGTTTGCCATTTCCTTCTCCAGTGGACCACACTTTGTCAGAACTCTCCACCATGACCCATCTGTCTTGGGTGGCCCTACATGGCATGGCTCATAGTTTCATTGAGTTAGACAAGGCTGTGAATGTTGTACAAAGTCATATTCATATGCTTAGATTAGTTGAACCAGGATAATTACAATGTTAATGTAATTATATATGTGAATTCACTGACCACAATGGCTGGCACATAGTATCTCTGAATAAATCAATCACAGAACAGATATAGAAAAGTGTGGTGGTTAATAGCTAGCTAGACTCTGAATCTAACTTCTCTGGTGCCTCGGTGTTAAAGAATCTGCTGGCTAATGCAGGAAATGAGGTTGGAGCCCTGGGTTAGGAAGATCACCTGGAGAAGGAAATGGCCACCCACTCCAGTATTCTTGCCTGGGAAATGGACAGAGGGGCCTGACAAGTTACAGTCTAGAAGGTTGCAAGAGAATCAGACAGAACCGAACAACTAAACAACAAGACTCTGGATCCCAAAAGTCTGAATCTTGGTTCCACAGCTCTGTGACTTTGGGAAATGTATTTAATCCCTTTGAGTCTCAGTTTCCTTTTCTGTAAAAGATGAATAAGAATTGCAGCAATGATGACAGCAATACTTATATTGTCACTTATATTTTATTCACATGTGTGCTATCCCAGGTAATAGTTTAAGATATTTCACTCACTCATTTAATATTCTCAAGTACTCTACAAATCAGATAGTACAATTATCCTCATTTTACATAGTAGAAAGCTGAAACCAAGAAGAGGTTAAATAAGGACACAATTGAGCGTGTATAAGTTTAACCCAAATCTTCCCATGGCAGAACATATACTGCTTTTAACAGCTGGGTTCATGGTTCCTTATTCCATGGCTGGCAGCTGGTGGAAGCTGTCAGATGCAGTGCCTTGTTCATCTCCACATTACCTCTCAGCCTCCAGTAGGATAGATCAGATTCCTTTTGCAAAAATTTTTGGGGCAGAATGTCAAGAGAACAAAAGCAGATGCTGTAAAGTCTCATAAAGATGAACCTCAGGACTCAGACACATGAATTTGCTGTATCTCATTGGTAAAAATAAGTGAACAGTCTAATACAGATTCAAGTCATACTGAAACAGACTAAGCCTCTCCATGGGAGGATTGCCAAAAGATGCAAACAGATGAGCCTTTATGGCTGGCATCACCTTTGCCAACACTACCACAATCCTTTCAGGAGCACACTTTATCTTCATAGATGGCCTCTGTATTCACACGAAGTTCAAGTATCACAAAAGCCTCAGTTGCTACTGGAAAACTAAATATGGTGTGCTGCTGCTGCTGCTGCCAAATCGCTTCAGTCATGTCCAACCCTTAGCAACCCCATGAACTGCAACCTACCAGGCTCCTCCATCCATGGGATTTTCCAGGCAAGAGTACTGGAGTGGGTTGCCATTGCCTTCTCCGAATATGGTATGCTAGACTAAATATTTATTGGTAAGATGTGTTACAGAGAAGCTTGATTAACATGGTTTGAAGGTTCTCTGGTTTTCTCTCATTTAACCAGAAAGTTATATTGAAAGACAGGTTCTTTATTCATGAATGTTGACTACTCGGTATTCCTTTGTATATAAACCTTTCACTTTCTTCTGTTGATGATAAAATTATGTCTTTGTCATTATTCTAATATATAGAATTTCATGAATTCTTAACCATCTACTCAGATGGGAAAATAATACTTTTGGATAGGTTAGATAATACCTGATGTCATGATAAATAATGTTTTGCTTTTAACATAAGTATTCATCTTTAATTTCTAACATAATGCTCTATTTTTCTGTCAATGCTCTCATGTTTTTTAACTTTTTTAATGGCTTATTAGAAGGCTAGTTATACATTTCATAGATAAGAGCTGAAAATACTGGAAATAGTGGATTCCTTGTGGATAGTCTTGGCCCTCAATATTATTTCTTTATGAGAAGATATTAATGCTAGAGTCATAAGTCTAGCTATCAGAAAATTAGTCTTTCTGAAAACTGAAAGTTTTTATTCAATGATATTCAAGCCCAAATGTCAGATGTGCTTTGACTGTGACATCAAGCAGTTCAGTCGCTCAGTCATGTCTGACTCTTTGTGACCCCATGGACTGCAGCACGCCAGGCTTCCCTGTCCTTCACCAACTCCTAGAGCTTGCTCAGACTCATGTCCATGGAGCTGGTGATGCCACACAGCCATCTCATTCTCTGGCATCCCTTTCTCCTCCTGCTTTAACCTTTCCCAGCATCACAGTCTTTTCCAGTGAGTCAGTGCTTTGCATCAGGTGGCCAAAGTATTGGAACTTTAGCTTTGGCATCTGTCCTTCCAATGATATTCAGGATTGATTTTGTTTAGGATTGACTGGTTTGATCTCCTTGCTGTCCAAGGGACTCTCAAGAGTCTTCTCCAACACCACTGTTCAAACGCATCAGTTCTTTGGCACTCAGCTTTCTTTACAACCCAACTCTCACATCCATGCATGACTACTGGAAAAACCATAGCTTTGACTAGATGGAGCTTTGTCAGCAAAGTTATCTCTCTCCTTTTTAATATGCTGTCTAGATTGGTCATAGCTTTTCTTCCAAGGAGCAAGTGTCTTTTAATTTCATGGTTGCAGTCACCATCTGCAGTGATTTTGGAGCCCCCCAAAATAAACTCTCTCACTGTTTCCATTGTTTCCCCATCTATTTGCCACGACCATGACATGTTTATGGGTTATGAGCCTTCCATACATCAGAGAGCAGCAGTCTCCTTTTCTGATGCGTTTTCCAAGAAAGTGACAAGATGAGCATCAATTCCTGATCAACAATTTCCTGATTAACTGGCCTAAACCCACTTGTAGCCTTACACTTGGAGTAGATTAGCACACAGACTTAGAATTCAACAACCATCTTGATCTTGAAAAACCCTTGAAAAGGACCAAGCCCTTTTCACTTTAACCAAACTTCTACCTCCAAGGAGGGCACCCAGGAGGTATGGGAATGGAGCTCACCATCTGTAAGCTAAGCAGTTGACACTCTTAATTTCCTGTCACGTTCAAGTTGTAGTTTTTCTTGTATGTAGACACAATCTTAGAATCCACTTGAAAAATGACTTGTCACCCTTTAAGGGGTAGAACTGACGACACCCAGGAAAGGAAAACCTGTGATATTCTGGGCAAGTGATGCCTGTGTGAAAGAGTTTCTGATTTAACACTTGACAAAGGATCATCTTGTTTGTTTAATTAAACAAGAAGGATCTACCCATTTGCTGAGACTCTATCTTTCTTTTCATGATAGCAGTGGGCCTCTTCCTCATGCTGCCTTGCTCAGAACTTTTAAGATTTCCTCCATGTTCTCATACTGAACTTCCTGCTGCTCAGGATTGTGTGACACTACTTGTCTTTACTTTGGCTTTCCTATAGAATCAGTCTGTTCCAGCCACAGAAAACCCTCTTGATACAGCTTTACAGGTGCATATCCAAGTCTCTTCTCTCATCTTTTTTACTCCTGTGTTGAATATCCTAACCCTTGTCATCATTTGCACTTGACCAGTATTTTCAGTCATGTCTGACTCTCTGTGACTCCATGGACTGTAGCCGGCCAGGCTCCTCTCCCCATAGAGTTCTCCAGGCAAGAATACTGGAGTGTGTAGCCATTCTCTTCTCCAGTGGATTTCTCGACCCAGGGATCAAATCTGGGTCTCCTGCATTGCAGGCAGGAGGGAAGCTCCATATTTAATTTTAGTCTTACCTAAATCAAAACTTCTTCCATACATTTCCTCAATATGAAATCATTTCCCAAACCCCTTTAGCATTAAATGTTTAAGGTAATTATGGTTTTTTTTTAAAGTTTTCTAAGTTTTCTTAGTGTCTGATCAACTATGAGTTTATGAACATGGTTATGTTTAGTACTTGTTTGGTACCCAGAACAGTGTCTCTCTCCATTCAATTGTCTATCCACTTATCTATGTATGAATGTATCAGTCACACTCCTATAGTTACTGAAAGAATTTCAGGGCTGCTAGGAGCCTATTTTGTATACCTATGTGCTTGAAAATTGGTGTTGTTATTAGCATAAAGTGGTTCTCTTTCTTTACTTGTTAATTTATTCATCCAATTAAATAATTATTACAACTGTATATAAATATCTGTTCTAGTTATTGGTGGAATGAGTGAAATGCTACCATGGCTGAGATTTTTTTAATTGATCATGGCATTAGGGACACAATAAAAGCATTTTTACAAAATTATTTTCAGCCCACATGTATCGTTGTAGATTTAGTATGCTGAACCCAATTCAGATGATATAAGAGTAATTGTGTTTGAGCTTTACATTCTCACTGATCTTGAATGACCTATAATACTACTGATTATTATAACATGGCACCAAAAAACAAACAATGAGCAGAATGCTTTTAAGAAATGGGGAGCCCTTTTATGTAAGTCACAAAAATAAATTCACTCATGTGTCTTTAAAAATCAGGTACCAGGGATCTTCCTGGTGGTTCAGTGACTGGGACTCCACAATCCCATTGTGGGGGACCTGGGATCGATCCGTGGTCAGGGAGCTGGGTCCCACATGCCACAACTAAGACTGGGCATAGCCAAATACATATTTTTTTTTAACAAATATATATATTTTTTTAACAAAAGCAGTTACCAGGGATGGACTTAGGGCTTTCTGGAGAAAATAAAAAAGATAAGAACACAGGACAGCACCACTCACAGTTTTTGTTCCACCATGTTGATGTTCTTCTTAGGCAAATATACCAATGAATTACTTACATGAAATGTTTATTGAGGGCATGCAATGTGTTAGATGCTGTCCTGGGGCCTCATAGTCAGATATTTCTTAGAAGTAAGGCATTGTATCAAGCTTCTAGAAAAATATACTTGACTGGTGGTTACCAAGGGTGGTGGGTGCAGTGGTGGGGTCTGGGGAGATGTTGTCCAAAGAGTACAAATGCCCAGTTACAAGATGAGTAAGGTATAGGGGTCTAATGTGCAACACAGTGATTATAGTTACTATTACTATCTTATAAACATACTTGGAAGTTGCCAAGAAAATAAATGTTACATGCTGTCATAAAAAAAATGAAATGGTAATTACTTGATTTGTTGTAGGTGTTAGTTAATTCAATAGTAATCATTTTGCAGCATATAAATGTATCAAATCAACATGTATACATTAAACTTAAATAGCGTTACAATTATATCTCAGAAAAGCTGGGGAAGGCCTGGAGTGCTGCAGTCCATGGGGTTGCAAAAAGTCAGACACAACTGAGAGACTGAACTGAACTGAAAGCTTGGGAAATTTTTTCTAAAAAAGTAGCAGAGTATTTTATGGAAGACAGTGATGACACTTTTATGATAATTTGATTATAAAATGAATCCTGAAACCAGGCTGGTAATCTAAATATGCAAGGTCATCTAACTGGAGTGAAAACGTAGGGACTTTAGGAACTGTGTGAACTGGGGACTATGCACCTGACCTAAACACATGTAAATGCAAATGTTCAAAACCACTCTGCTGGTCAAATAGATCAAGCAAAAGGAATTTGTGGCACTGATTACAAAAGAGTTCCGCAAGTTGATGTCCCTTGAATTAATGTATTTTCACCTGATCCACCCCCCTCACTCATGTACACAAAATTAAATAGTGATGTGATTATTTGACATTGTGATTGCAGCCATGGCCTTTTAATGTGGGAATCAAAATCATGGTTTTTGAAGTAATCGTGATGGAAAGAAATGAGAGGATTGTTCTCACCCAGGCTACAGTACTTATCTCCTGATGCGTAGAAGTTACACTTGAAGATCAGCAGCTTAAAACAATAAACCTCTGTTGTCATATGTGGCTTCTGAAAGTCAGGAATCTAGAACAACTTAGCTGGTGGTTCTGGCGCAGGGCCTCATGAAGGTGCAGTCAAGTTGTTAGCCAGGCTATAGTGGACACAGTCCATCAGCTCACTGGCATGGAGATTGGCAGACCTCAGTGGCTTGCTGATCAATAATCTCAGTTTCTTGTCTGTGATCCTCTGCAGAAGCTGCCTGTTTCCTCACAGTGTGACAGCTGGCTTCTTAGACTGAAGATCGAAAGGAGAGAAAAGTAGCGGGGAAAGGAAATCTCAGTGTCTTTCACAACCTAGCCCATAACTTTCATTTTATTTTCAGTGACTTCTCTGTCCCTACTCAGGACTGGACATTCATGTCTTCTTCTTGAAGGAAGGAATATTAAAGAATTTCTGGAAATATTTTAAAACCACCCCAGAAGCTCTGCCATTTTCTAATCTAGATCTTGTATGTTGGAAAAGAATTTTGACCTCTCAAACGTCAGGGGGTTTTGCTTTTATTTGTTATTATTTTTTTAACTGAAAATATATGAACAATCAGCCTATTGCCACAAAACTGGTTTAGGGATTATGGGAGGTCATGTTTACACAAACAATTTGCAAAGTGCTATAGGAATAAATTGTATCTTTTAATAGCATCTGCAGTTGTAGTCGGTTTATTTTCCTCTGGACAAGCGCATGTATGCTAAGTCGCTTCAGTCGTGTCCAACTCTTTGCGACCCTACAGACTGTAGCCGCCAGGCTCCTCTGTCCATAGGATTCTCCAGGCAAGATACTGGAGTGGGCTGCCATGCCCTCTTCCAGGCGATCTTCTGGACCCAGGGATCGAACATGCGTCTCTTATGTCTCCTGCATTGGCAGGCGGGTTCTTTACCGCTAGTGCCACTTGGGAAGCCCTTTAGACAAGTGCATTCTCCTGTAAAAGATGGTATGAAGATATCACATGTTACTGTTGACTTATATGGTTCAAGAAGTAGACAGTAATGTTGCACAGGTTTGGGTGACACTGTGTAACTGACACTTCAGGTGCAGGTTTTTCAACCAAAGAGCATCAAGTTTTATCAATTTTATTTCTTTCAAATCAATCCACCTGTCCATCTCTACTACAGAACCCTAGGCCATTGTCATTTCTTGCCCCAACTGTTGCAATAACCTTTAAGTGGCTTTCCAATTATAACTCTTACCTTTCTAAATCTATTTGCCACAGTATAGCCATTAATCTTTATTTAATTTAAATATTCCTTATATAAGAATAATGCCTTTTATATATTGTGGACAGATATGCCAATTCTCACTGGATTTAAAGCTTTATTTTCTATATTGGTATTATTTTTCACCACATTCAACTTTCTACATTCTTTCCTTATCTGATTAGAAATGATAGTGACATTTTGCATAGCTATTTCACAAAGAAAAGAGTTTGATGTTCAAAAGACTGCAGATCATCCTAATTAAAAAAAAAAAAAAAATCTTCTCATATAGTTCTACCTCAAAAGATCCATCCCGGAAACTCAGCAATCACCTTGGAATCCTTTTCCTCTCATCCTCTGTGTATAATTCATTAGCCAGTCTTATTGGTTCTGCTTCCAGGATATATTTCTTTTTTTTTTTTTTTTTTTTCAGGATATATTTCTAATATATTCATTTCTATTTATTTTCTTTATTTCTATATTGCTAGTATAAATTTTTCACAAAAATAATTGTATGGTCTCGTAACTGTTCTTTCCACTTCCATTTTGATGCCCTCTATCTTTTTCTCTCAATGAAAGAAAGTATAACCTTTTAAAGCAAAGATCTATTCCTTCTTAAAACTCTAGAATACAGTTCAGTATCCTTAGCAGAGGTTTCAAACCAAGAAGCCTAAACCAAAGAGGTCTCTAACTATTCCACTAGTTATTCTTTCATCCTAACATAGACCAAGATCTTTTAAGCTTGAGAAAAGTTTGCATAAGATTTCTGTTCAGCCAATCCTATTTTTGGGTCAGCTGGTTGGATGGCATCACCGACTCGATGGACATGACTTTGAACAAGCTCGGGGAGTTGGCAAAGGACAGGCAAGCCTGGTGTGCTGCAGTCTATAGGGTCTCAAAGAGTTGGACACGACTGAGCAACTGAACTGATCCTATTTTCTGCATTTTCTGCTTTTGCGTTATATGTACTTTTCCTTTTTTGCTTTATATGTACTTATTCATCCTATCTCTGCTTACACGACTTCCTCAAAGAACCTTTATGTCCCCTACTATAATCTCTTTATGAAACCTTCCCTTTCACTTCACTGTAGATGCAATTTTAAAGTATGTGTCTGACAGTAGGATTTTGCTATATGATATCTATTTCCACTCACTAGAACATCAGCTCCATGAGGGCAACAACTACATCATTTGATTCATTGCAACTCCTCACTAATTAGCCTCCTGCCTGACACATGTCAGGTACTTGTACAGGAAACATGGTGAATAAAAGAATAGCAGGAGTTTTTGACTGCTCCCATTAATTTCCATGAGTCAGGATTGATTTATCAGTTTAGTTGACATAAGAGTACTGATCAGTTTCATTTAGGAAGAATGAGATTGCTCACCTCCGTCCACTCACACTAGAGTATGTTTGTAGAGCCAAGTGGAAGGAGAGCTTGGGACAGGAAAGAAAAGAAGGTGCAGAAATGCACTTTGCCTATTTAATGTTTTAAGTTGAAATAGTTACAGACATGGAATTTAGGATGTGACTGCCTAATAACTGACTTCATAACAATTTGTAATTTCAGAGCAGACTAAACCCATCTTTACGGTCTTTAAGTTAGAAAGTTTGCAGGCTTGAAAGCTGGTCTTAGAATGTAGCTAGAATTTCCTATTGATCTACATGCTCAGTCACTCAATTGTGTCCAACTCTATGCGCCCCCATGAACTGTAGCCCACCAGGCTACCCTGTCCACAAGGACTTCTCCAGGTGAGAATACTGGAGTAGGCTGCCATGCCCTCCTCCAGGGGATCTTCCCAGCCCAGGGACTGAGCCCAGGTCTCCCACATTGCAGACAGATTCTTTACCAGCTGAGCTACCAGGGACGCCCCTATTGATCTAAAACATCTTGTAATATTAATGGCTGAGGAAAGCAAATGAGAACATATAAATCAATGCACAGCCCATATCTATAAGTATTCCCTCTTGATGATCTCCAAATTCTTGTGTCCTGAAAGTTAATAGACAATGTGAGCTTTGCACTTTCGCTAGTGTAGTGTGAATTATAGGAAATTAAGGTGCTGCTTTTATTTGATTATAATTGATTCTAACTGAAATAGAATATATTTAAGTGGGATTTCCTATTTACTTGGAACATCTTGTAATACTAATAACCAAAAAAAGCAAATGACAGCATGGAAAAGTATGTTTAAATGTCTATTCCTTTAAACTATGAGCTTATTGGATGGGTGTTTTCTATTAATGATATATCTGACAGGTTATAGGCATTTAAGGATTATGTCTTGATCAGTGAGTCCAGAAAATTTAAGTAGGAACAAGATTCAGAATGTTCTGCTTTATATGACTAGTTAAGCATTTTAGAGTTGTATCACTTTTGCTTTAATAACCAGGAGCTTCCTCATAATAATCTGAATTTCTAGCTTCTGTTAAAAACGTAAACTATCCGGTAACCCAGATTCTGCACGTCTCATGGCGACATTCATCTGGGCTTGAATGACAGAAGCCACTTTTCACAAGGCTTTCTCTGCACAGAGCCACAATCCCCACCTCTCCTTCTTGTCTCCCATCCACCCTGTTTCACCTGTTTATGTTACTTGCTTGGCTTCTTTGGACGTTTTCCCCTTCTGCCACAGTCTAGAGGACTAACAGTAAACAGCACATTCACAGGCATGTGTTTTAGAAATATGTTTTGGCAGCTGTGTGAACTATTTAACTGTAGAATTAGGTCAGGTTGTAGAATATTATGTGTTTAAAGGTATCCTAAAATAGATTTATATGCTTGTTAAGATAAATGTATGCATGTTATTATTCTCTAATGCTCCGAGGAGCCTAACATTATTTTTATTATTAAAGAATAATTTTTTCCCCAAAGCAAAGCGAGCTTCTCATATTGGTACAGTTTCAAAACACTCAACACAATAGAAAATACTGTAATTTACCTACAGGAAATAGACTTAATTGTAAAACAGAGAAGACTAATTTGCTCAAAAATCTGCTCAGCTCACAAGGTGATAAAAATCATTCTGCAGGAAACATGAGAGATGGAATATACCAATATGTATTTATAAAGAAACAAGTGTTTACAATGAAATGCAGATAGTCTTTGAATGTACAATGTACATTACATTTGCCTGCTTCATGGGTCTGGGGTTTTTTTGAAGATTATCTTTTTTACATTAGTCTTTGAATATATAATTTACATAGTACAGCTAAGTAGGAAAGATAATTGTTTATCACTCCCCCTTTTCAGAAGTATTTTTATCATGTCTTAGCAGCAGATATTTATATATCTAATCCCTTCTCCAAGACATTAGATAGAGCTTTGAGAAAAAGCAGAGTTTTTTTTTTTTTCTCTTCCTTAACAACCACCTCTATTTGAAATGAGGTGTGTTTGCAGTGCCAAAATTAAATATTCAGATTCATCAAGTACTATAATCTGTGGTACAGAATGGGTAGGTGGGAAAATGCTGAAATCTCAGCTCTTTCCTTTTATCGTGTTATGAAAAATGTTGACAAACATTTGGAACAAGTGAGAGTTGGCAGGGGTAGGTTAGGAACTCGTAGCTGCAGCAAAGACCAGAAAATTGTCAGCTCATCTCTCCTGACATTTTGCTTATGTCTAGAGGAAGGTTTTACATCCTTTCTAATTTTTTTTAACATTTCCTGAATAATTCAAATGGAAAGCCTGATGAGAACATACCTGCTTTTTGAAAATTTATGGGAAAAACAGCCTTTTTTGCATTTCTGCTGAATAAAATGACAGGATTGGCTCCAGGGTTTTCTACTCCCAGTAAAAGCCTTCAGGTTTGTCTGTGACAGGACTCTCCATAGAGGTTATTTTTACCTGGCATGGCTGTACTGTTGCTGCTGCTGCTCTTGACGGCAGAAATAACTTCTCCTGTGGGTGTCTCAGGCAGAATGAAAGCTGGATCAAGGTGGAGAGGTGAAAAGAATCGTGAGTAACCAGGAATTTTTACTCTTGGTGAATTTCTTTCTCTTCTCTTTATATTTAGGAATGCATCGGGTTTGCCTAGCTTTGCAGTTCATAGCATTTCCAAGAGATTGTTTTAAGACTTAAAAATCATTTTACACATTAAATATGCATGCAGAATAAATGGACTCCACCTTCTGTAGGCTCCACACATCTGCAATATTGTTCTGGATTTCATTGCAAGACTTCTGCTTGGCTTTTCTAGTTAACTCTTACAGTTCCTGAGACTGTAGAGACTTTGAGCAGATAGATTCAAATGCTGTATATGTAAGTTAACTTTAGCTCTTCTATATAAAGTTCAAGCATGTTGCTCACATTTGTAGATATTCCAATGCTAGCTATGCAATACGATCTTTTACATGTAAGCATTTTGTTCTGAGGGTAATAAGAATGGAAACTTAGAAACAGCAAATGTCATAGGTGCTTTGATTTGAATAATGAGTTTATGCCTATAATGAGGAATTGTGGGTTGATAAATATATTGCTCCTTAGGGTCATTAACGTCTTTATTTTCTCTCTATGGAAATGCACGACCTCCAATTTCACTAAGAAAATGTGTCTATGTATTTAAGCCATATAGTATTTAAACTACTATTTTAGTTTTAGAACTGAATCCATTTCTAGTATGATTACAGGAGAAGGAAACGGATTTGACATTTGTTTCTCTCTGAGTTAATTGGCCAGACTGGGCCACTGTCTTTTCTACTTTTCCCCTCCAACAGGCCACTGTAGGTGGAGGTGTCCTACTGGGGGTGTGTGTGTGTGTAGAAAGCTTAGATGTAGCTATATTGCTCTTCTCCAAGATAGAAATAGATGCATTCCTCCTCTCTATATCTCTCTTCAAAAAAAGGAATATAGAAGTAGACCAAGGAATCTGCTTGGAGAAGGGGAATATTTCTTTCAGAATGTCGTTGAGTGCTCAGAGGAAGTGTGCCAATGAACCTATTTTACTTAAAGTGCAATTGAGAAGATTCAAGTAACCTTAGAGTTAATTGCTAAGCTTATGACTTTTGCTTTAATCATGCCTTTGGCCCATTTACAGTTCTGTTGTACTCATATGGCGTGCTCTAATGGAGATCAATGGGGACTATAATCCTGGTAAACTGGAAAAGTTACAGATTCAATTTGCTCAGTTTCCAATTGAATTTCTCAGTAATCAGTTATTGCTGGCCTTTTATCTTCCTTTCTCTTTTTCCTTTATTTTTCCTTTAATCTCTTTTTTTTCTTCTTATGATTCAGAAATGACATACATATACATCTGATAATCATACATTTCACAAATAATGTGATTGATTTTATTGACCATTTCTGTTCTGGACCTGAAAATTGTCTTGATGTTCTCCCTCACTGTTCCAAGGTGGCACCATGAAATCTAAATTTTGCATCCCCATTGAAGAATATGAAGAGGAATTCATTCATCTTCAAAGCCCAAAAGCCATCAATTTCATTCTACACTGTGGGCTTAAATATAATCAATCTAGCTCACAATATTTGTTATAATTTTTATAACCTTATATCTAGCCTTACTTTTCATGTCCATTATATGAAAATGTATCTACAGTAATCTCATCATTAGCTAGGATAGATATGAATACTCCTGTTTAAAGAAAAAAAAAAAAAAAAACCTATATACCAAAAGGTTAAATTACTTGCTCCAGAATATTCACTTGGTTAAGTTATAGACACAGCTCTCTAGACCATGTTTAGACTTCTAATTCAGTTTTCTTTCCACAGCACAAAGCTCCCTCAGAGCACAATCTGACTGTGGGAAATCCCAGTTGCTGAGTCAACTTTGGGTCATTTTTAAAACAATAACCTCAAAATGAAACCGTTTGAGAATGCTTGAGATGTTACTTCCTTCATGTAGACACTACCAAAGTCTTTGTTCTATGTGGATGTAAATAAATATCTTTAGAATAACATTAGCACAGTATGATTCAAAGTTTCAAAAAAATATTTTTAAGAAAATAATGCTTAGAAAAATTGGGGGATGGAGATGGGTTGGAGAAAATGGGTGGAATTTGACAAACCAATTGTCCTAATGTAGAGGCACAGTTTTCTCTTTTAAAATTATTTGACTTCTCAAGAAGTGATGGAACTGTGATTTCCTGTATTATGATTACCATGGTGATTTTCAAAGCCCAAAAGAACACAGAAGAGGCAGGAGGGCAATTCAACATCTTAAACTCATGCTTTAAACTTTTCTTTTCAAATAAGCCCTCAAGAAACACAAAACTGAGTGATCCAAGCATACCCTTGTGGTGAAGAGTTTGGGTGAGAAGAGCAGAGGCAATTTACTGAGAATTTCTCAACAAAGACAATTCCTGTTGAGTTACAGATCAATTGACTCCCAATAATGATTAAATTGTGACAGAAAGCTCATAATCAACTTAATATGCATCCATTGGGAGAATCCGTGAATGTATTTAGAGGGATACTCAATTTCCTAATTAGTAGAGAGTTATATAATACATTTAAAATGGCAGTGATAACAGTCAAAGTAAGAAATCTCAGAGTTTCTAATTTTCAAAGAATGTCAAGTCACAGATTGGGGCATGGATCTTCAGGTCTAAGGAAGTTTGTATTTTATGTTGTCTATATCAGACATTGTCCTCATCTTTCTATTTTTTGGACACTTTCTATTCATAGATTTCTAAAAGCTAAAAAGATTTTCACTTCAGTTCAGTTCAGTCGCTCAGTCGTGTCCGACTATTTGCGACCCCATGAACCGCAGCACGCCAGGCCTCTCTGTCCATCACCAACTCCCGGAGTTCACCCAAACCCATGTTCATCTAGTCGATGATGCCGTCTAACCATCTCATCCTCTGTCGTCCCCTTCTTCTCCTGCCTCCAATCCCTCCCAGCATCAGGGTCTTTTCCAATGAGTCAGCTCTTCCCATCAGGTGGCCAAAGGATTGGAGTTTCAGCTTCAGCATCAGTCCTTCCAATGAACACCCAGGACTGATCTCCTTTGGGATGGACTGGTTGGATCTCCTTGCAGTACAAGGGACTCTCAAGGTCTTCTCGAACACCACAGTTCAAAAGCATCAATTCTTCTGCACTCAGCTTTCATTATAGTCCAATTCTCACATCCATACATGACCCTGGAAAAACCACAGCCTTGACTAGATGGACCTTTCTTGGCAAAGTAATGTCTCTGCTTTTTAATATGCTGTCTAGTTTGGTCACAACTTTCCTTCCAAGGAGTAAGCATCTTTTAATTTCATGGCTGCAATTACCATCTGCAGTGATTTTGGAGCCCAGAAAAATAAAGTCAGCCACTGTTTCCACTGTTTCCCCATCTATCTGCCATGAAGTGATGGGACCGGATGCCATGATCTTAGTTTTCTGAATGTTGAGCTTTAAGCCAACTTTTTCACTTTCCTCTTTCACTTTCATCAAGAGGCTCTTTAGTTCTTCCTCACTTTCTGCCATAAGGGTGTTGTCATCTGCTTATCTGAGATTATTGATATTTCTCCTGGCAATCTTGATTCCAGTGAGAGATTGTTAAAGACTATCTTCTACTTCAAAATAGAATGCATATATTTTTTGAGAGACTTAAAATGCGCTTAAGTGTTTCTGTTGCTTACATTTTTTTCCCATTGCTTACATTATTTTGTTGTTGTTTTGGAGGGAGGGAGTGGTTCCCTTGTGGCTCAGCTGGTAAAGAATCTGCCTACAATCTGGAGACCTGGGTTCAATCCCTGGGTTGGGAAAATCCCCTGGAGAAGGGAAAGGCTATCCACTCCAGGATTCTGGCCTGGAGAATTCCATGGACTGTATAGTCTATAGGGTCTCAAAGAGTCTGACAGGACTGAGCAACTTTCACTTTCACTTTACATTTTTTTAAGTAACTAGAATCTTATAATTTTAGTATTATTTGATAATACTAGTAACTCAAAATGTGAATTTGATAATTTTAGTATTTATTTAGTATTTAGATCTGTTTATAAGTTAGATAGCATATTAAAAAGCAGAGACATTACTTTGCCAACAAAGGTCTGTCTGGTCAAGGCTATGGTTTTTCCAGTGGTCATGTATGGATGTGAGAGTTGGACTGTGAAGAAAGCTGAGCACTGAAAAATTGATGCTTTTGAACTGTGGTGTTGGAGAAGACTCTTGAGAGTCCCTTAGACTGCAAGGAGATCCATCCAGTCCATCCTAAAGGCGATCAGTCCTGGGTGTTCATTGGAAGGACTGATGCTGAAGCTGAAACTCCATTACTTTGGCCACCTGATGTGAAGAGTTGACTCATTGGAAAAGACCCTGATGCTGGGAGGGATTGGGGGCAGGAGGAGAAGGGGACGACAGAGGATGAGATGGCTGGATGGCATCACCGACTCAATGGGCATGAGTTTGAGTAAACTCTGGGAGTTGGAGATGGACATGGAGGCCTGGCATGCTGTGATTCATGGGGTTGCAAAGAGTCGAACAAGACTGAGCAACTGAACTGAACTGAACTGATAAGTTTGTCTGTTTCTTGAAATTGTGAACTCAAGGAAGAAGCTCTTTGTATCATTTTTAGCACTTAGTAGATTTCCTGACACATTGTAAAGACTCAGTGATTATTTGCATAAGTAAATGGATTCTTCAAATATTTGAGAATATAAATTAATATATCATTTATGTAAGTTCTTTGGAATATTTAAAATACTGAATTTGACTTTATTTGACAAAAGTATTTATGTACAAAGAAATCTTTCAAAATATTAGATATTACACAAAACATATAAATGTAAAATATGGAAAGGTTAGTAAGTAGAGTAGACCCTGGGAAATGTAATCATTTTCAAACATTAAAAGTAAGTTTTAAAAAAAATAGCAACTTAGAAAATGCTTAAAATGAAACATTTGGTGAAAAGGCTGTACCAAAAAAAAAAAAAAAAAAGATTTATATACATTGTAACTCAAAAAAAAGAACTCACAAGAAACTTCCTAGATAAAGAAGAACTGTATGCCATGTAGCTCTCAATCATCTGGTCTTTTTTTATAGCACTTACCCTTATCTAGCTTTATCTCATATAACTTATTTTTATATATTTATTTCTCCACCAATAGAACATAAACTCCAAGAAAGCAAGAATCCTGTCTATCTTGTTATTGTTTCTTTCCCTTGCTTTAGTAAAGAGTCAAGGAAATATATTTATCCAATAAATATATATTGACTGAATAATGTATGAAGATAAATTAAAAGGAAATGCTCCAAATTAGAAGTTTTCATTAGATATTGTGATTATATTTAACCTCTACTTTAAAAAATACTTTTTAGACATAATGTTTATTTTAAATTAAAAAACTATTACTTTTTTATTTTTTTTAAGCCAGCCATATCATCCAAGGAATAGACTGAGTCATAGACATAGCATAATATACATCTGATGCTTTGGATTAATTTAAAAGATTTTTTATAAAGGAAAGAAGAAAAAAATTAGTCTCTAGTTTGTAGAGTCACTTTAAGATTGCCAAAGTTTCTATCCTCTGGAGATAAAAAGATCTGTCCATAAGTATACCATGGTTTATTTCTTATCTCGATATGTTATTTTTAATATCCCATCACATTTTAAAATGAACTCTCTACAGTTATTTTTAAACATTTGCTTCTTTACTTTGGTCACTGGCCCCAGGACAACTGTTTCTTGTAGAAAATTTTGTACTATTAGAATTATTGAGAGCAGAGTTTTTCAGAGATCCCCTAAAGTCACTTAAATTAAATTTTTAAAAGCTTTAAAAGTAACTTAGCTATTGCTCTTTCTCCAATTTTGTTTCATCTTCACCACTTTATTGACAGTATATGCTACACAATTCCCCAAGAGCTTAATACTGTGACAGAATTTTTAACTCTTCTTTCAAACAGCTAGTTTTGTAAAACTATAAGACATTTAAATAAGCTTACAAGTTTTTTGAAAAACAATGTTTAACAATGTGTATTCTGTATCTCTTTCCTTTCTCAATTATTTATTTATGAATTTTTGAGAAATACTTCTTGAAAAAGGACTAAGCATGTTGATTAAGTTGAAACAGTATACAACTTTAATCCATAATATAAAGTTACTGAGGAAAGAGATTTTAGTATTTCTTGTTCCTCTTTTTGTAGCCAATTGGAACATATTCTTGCAATATTGATTAAATGATAAGTTTGGTACCAAAAATTAATAGATTTATGTTGAGCTAAAGTAAAGGTAGTGAGTTACCCCTAGGGAATGATTAATATTAAAGATTCACTAAAACACAGCCTGAAGCTGACAATGTAAAATAGACATTTGGAAACATGAGAAACTGATAGTATTTTTCAGTGAGCAGCCCAAGGATGACTGGGTTCTATCAGAGAAAGAGCATAATGTGCTTCCTTGATGATAAAAACATAGAACCAGATGTCATAATAAATAATTGACAGTATTTCCTTGTAGAGGAAGTTTCCCTTTCTGCCACCATCTGAGTTATCATATACAGTCAGAGGGTAGAGATTTCATGCATTACATTAGTAAAGTTCATGGAACCCAAGAGGATTGTCTTTATATCAAGATACTTTAAAGAGATACAGTACGTCATAATGGAACTCTGGGAAGTGTACCACATTTCATTTTATGGAGAAAAATATAGTGTTGCATGTCTACAATCATTTATAGTATGATATTTTTGGAAGAACTAATGTGTTCCCTTTCACTAATTCTTTGTAAATTATAGCTGAAATAAATGACCCTAATTTTAGTGGGAAAGTTTAGGGACTTTCTATTCAACTCAGTGATGAAGAATAATTATAATATTCAAACTATTGCTTCTTAATACAAAAAGGCACAGAGAGACTTTTTAATAGTTCAGCAAGAAAAGAACTGGAAAAAAACTGAATTTGAGCACCCACACACATTTATTTTGTTGAGGTTGCCCTGGTGGCTCAGATGGTAAAGAATCTGCCTGCAAAGCAGAAAACCCAGGTTCGATCCCTGATTTGGGCAGATCCCCTGGAGAAGAGAATGGCTACCCACTTCAGTATTTTTGCCTGAAAAATTCCATGGACAGAGGCGCTATGGTGCTTTAGTCTATGGGGTCATAAAGGGTTGGACATGACTGAGTGACTAACACTTTCACATTTATTTTGTTACCGTGTAATATACATTTGAATTAAAGCCATTTAACATTTATTAAAATAATATTTTTAAAAGGCCAAATTTTTTGTATTCTAGTTTTATTAAATGGTAACGGTAAGGATATGCCTATCAGACATTTAAATAATTATTCAACAACAAAGGCCTGTTCTTCCCAGCCCCTTCCCATTCAATCAATATTTGAGTGTTCAGAAAACCAAGTTCAACTGATGGCAGAATATGAGCTGTTTTTATTTGCTGATACCAAATCATTTTGTCTACTCCTAAGGAACTCTAGAGCAAAGACATAAAATTAACTTTGTTTCATTTCTGTCTCTCCAGATCTCTAGGTCTGTTGTCTGAGGATAAATATAAACATCATGGAACAGATAAGAACTTTACAATTAGTTAAGTTTGAAAGATTGAAATGTCACTTTGGAGACTGCCTGTTTTGTGTTTATATTGCACTGAACCTGTAACACACAATCATGGTAATTATGCCAATATATACAGCCATAAGTAGGGAGGATAGGAGTTATAGAAGATGGCTTTGCTTATATATGTGTCACAAAGGTCAATAACTTGAAGCTGTAGCAAATGAAGAGAAAGTAAATTCCTTGATCACATACATTCCAATGTAACTTTGTTGCCTCAAGTTCCCTTAGTCTCAAATCTGGGGACCAGGAGAAAGCACTCAGCTGTTCCGTGGATGCTTAAGGAAACAGCTGAACTCAGCTGTCATACACACATGAATAGAAAAGCAATTTCCCAGGTAATCCATGCTCAAACCATTCTATATTGAAAAGTTAAAATTCCATGGTAGCAGAATTTGAAAATAATTAAAGAAATGACAACATTGATTCCATTTTGATAAAGATGATAGAAATTAAATGTGTACAGGTATTATAAAACAGTGTGTAATCTGAAAGACAAAATCAATATCTATAACCTCGGGTTTGGTAAATCCAACATTCATCCTGGCTTTTGCCACAGAGAAATGACTCTAAGTTATTACAGCACAATGATTTTAACTATCTCATCTATAACAATTTCCAATATAATATTTTGGTTCTAATAAATCTATTTATAAACTGGAAGGATACAGAGAGAAAGGGAGTCTATAAAATTTTATTTTTCTCATTTTATGGTGCAGATGTGAGCCAACAAATTTGGCTATGTAGCTTATTTCTGTCAGTTGACTACTATTTTCTGATTGACTTTGATTTTAAATTAGATATTTAAACTCATAAAAATTTAGCCCAAGGGTATAGTAAAAACACACCTAAGAATATAATGTCTTTGTAAGCTTGCTATTTTGAAAAGAGACAAGTTTAAGACTTTACTATTCACTAATCCTCCTTAGAAATGACCTATTATATTTGTCATTTGAAATTGTTCTTAGGTTACAGAAGTGTTAAATATTTTTCGTGTGCTAGAGCTCAGTTAGTTTTGGACAGTGTGATGAAGTAGAACAGCATGCCCAAGGAAATGTGGTAATGAATATATTACTGCTCTAACTGGTTCAAAATCCCTGCCAAAGTAGCCACATTCTCTTCTATGAATCTGTTTAACACTCTCTCCATTAAGATTCTCACACTATATGTCAGTTTGATATGTTTAAATAATGTAATAAAAAGCTGAGCAGACTCAAAAGTAGTACAGTCTTGATTCATCTCTCATTTTTACCATGAATAAAGAAATCCACAAAATTACTAGCATTAAATTTTCTAGGCTTTGTTACATTTCCTCATCACAGTGAAATAGAAACAGAGGGAGGAATGGGTCTTTTGTGATGTAGGACTGTACAGTTGAGAAGTGGATTCACAGAGAATGACTGATAATCTGAAGACATTTTGAAGACATTAAGCTGAAGCATTTAATGGCTAAATATCATAGAGTAGCATTGTAACCTGAACAACATTTATGGGCAAGAAGGTCATGAGTTCTGCCAGAAATTTCATCAGTCACTGCCAAGGAAATTTCTTTCTTAATGAATGAAGCCATCATGAAAATAATTATCAAAATAATTTCTTCATGAAATATAATGCAAATTTAGAGTAAATGACGGTCTATCCAACCCCAAATTTAATTTTAGGGAGAACAGTTAAGAAGTCTCCAATATGTTTCAAAATCATTATATACAGAGTTATAAGAGTAGACAGATAGGCCTAGAAACAGACCTACCAAGATCCTAATCCAATCTTTCAACCTACATGTACGTTGTGAGAACTGACATAATCTCTCTAGGTCTCTGTTTTTATTTGTTAAGTGGGGATAACATTTCCCCTCCAAAATTGTGAAGATTTACCACACTGATCATAAAGTTTTGGTACACAGATATTCAAATACTGATTCCTATTACAGTGTTGTAATGATTATTAATATTGGTATTGTGATTATTGGGCTTTCCTGATGGCTCACTGGTAAAGAATCTGCCTGGCAAAGCAGGAGATACAGTTTTGATCCCTGGTTCGGGAAGATCCCCTTGGGGAAGGAAACTGGCAATCCACTCCAGGATTCTGGGAAATCCCATGGGCAGAGAAGCCTGGCAGGCTATAGTCATGGGGTCACAAAAGAGTCAGACACAGCCTAGCGACTGAAAACAACTGGGATTATTAAACTATTCTTCCCCTGAAAATTCCTCTTCTACTGTTTACTGCACATACTTCTCTGGACTTTCACCAAGAGGAGGAAAGCCCTATCCCGAGAGCATATCACTTGTTTGGTATAGAGCCCAGATCACCGTATGCAGTAAGAAAATGTAACAGTGACAGTGAAGGAATGCTGACATAAATCTATTATGGTCTGCAATATTAAGAGATATGTTGGCAACTTTTCAAAACAAAAAACTGGAGAATATATTTCTAATGGAATTAAAAAATCTCTCCAGAATGAAAAAATTGAGATGCATATCTAATATTACTTGTATATATTTTTTCTGAATCTATTGTAAATTTATAAGTGCTGAGAAAGAAAATTATCTTGTATTTTGAGATTTATACCCTCAAAAATTAAAGACACAATAAAAAATAGATCATAGAGTAAATATTTATAAAATGAAAAAGTCAAATGTGTTTAACAAATATGAATTAGAAATCAAACAAATGTGTCCTCTACATGTATGCACATTTTTGCACACATGCATATATGTATATATAATATATATATATATCTATATGATATAATATGCATATAAAACATTCAGATAACTATGATTATTTCTTTCAGAAAACTTATTTGAAAGAGCACTTAGGGTACCCATGAATGATGCCAGGATTGCCTCTTAAAGGAAATGAGAGAAATCAGAATATTCTGTCTTTTGCCAAGAATTTACTTTATTTTTACTGACATATAATATATTTTCATCTTATGGGCTAGAAACAATTGAAGATCACTTGGTTTTATTTGCAGAGTACCATATTTCTTACCCTTCTCCTTTTTCTGACATTGCTAAAATATATTGACTTCACTGATCATTCATTCATGACAGGGCTACACTTTGCAAGCATACATTGGGTGTTTATGAGTATTTAACATAATTTAAATTCTTCCAGGAACTTAATATAATGCTGCAAATTTTAGTGCTTTAGTTGCTAAGTCATGTCCGACTCTTGGCAACCCCATGGACTGAAATCTGCCAGGCTTCTCTGTCCAGGGGATTTTCCAGGCAATACTGGAGTGGGTTGCCATTTTTCTTCATTGTCTGAAACTGTGTGTGCACTATTAGCCATTTTCCAAAGGACTTAATTTTTCCTTCTCTATTATTAAACACTTCTGCTGATGAAGAAAGCAGACTGAATTCACATTTTAAAAATAATTTTATTTATTTATTTTTGGCTGTGCTGGGCCTTCATTGCTACACAGGCTTTTCTGTAGTTGCAGCAAGCAGAGGCTGCTCTCAAGGGGCTGAGTTCAAGCTTCTCATTGCAGGGTCTCTGTTGCAGGGCATGGTCTCTAGAATGCGTGCGCTTAGTAGGTGTGGCATGTTCTCAGTAGTTACAGTTACAGACTCAGTTGCTCCATGGCATGTGGGATTTTTACCGAATCAGAGATTGAACCCATGTCTCCTGCATTGGCAGGCAGATTCTTTACCACTGAGCCCGCAGGGAAGCCCCGTAAAATGACATAATGATATTCAGTCATAAATGCTATAAAATCAAGTTCTCATCTTTAAAACTTATGTTATTAATACTTAGATGGAGAAAACAACTGAATTTTTTTCTTATTCTGAAAGGTTATCTTAAGAGTTATAACTTGAAACGTTCAAAGTAGAAGTACAAATGTTGAATGTGTTGAGGGGAAAGGAAGTGAAAAATCTTTTCACATAGAAAAGATCTGAAATGTGGTGGGTCCCTAGTTTTAGGGATTCATATACAACATTTTGCCAGATTTCTGCCAAAAATAATGCAATTAGAACATATATTCCCCTGATATCATCATTTGTTAAGTATGCAGTTGTTGTCTGTGGGTGTATATGTGTGTATGTGTGTTGTGGGGCTGTTATGGGTACATTTCTTATAGAGTGACCCAGGAAACTGATAGAAAAACCTGGAAAAATATTTTAAGATTTTGGCTTTTATGTCCAAGAAATAATGCAAAATGTTGAATTTACTATAACTGATGACAATATTTTTCTAATTTAAAAGATTGGCTGAGAGCTCACATTTACCGCATTCTGAGATAAATTTACACTTAGTGACATAATCTGGAGAACTGATCCACACACAGCCAGCTTTTCTGAATAAGTAATTAAGTATAAAACCAGGGGCAAATGTGCACCTAATAAAACTAAGGATTATGAGTTCTGCTTGAGTACACAAGAATCTTGTGTGATGGAATCAGTAACTCAAGGTCTTTAATGTCCTGTTGGGATTACGTTTGGAAAACATCTGTAAAAAATCTGTCACAATTTCTAGAACAAAAGACAATGTCAGTGTGTTTCATAGTCGTGTTCGTGTAGTGTTATGTAAAGAGAAAATGAAAATGTCTACAGGTGGAAAAATATGAAACACCTTTCAGTTATGCTCAATGCAAGGAGCCAGGCTCTCCTGTCAACCTGAAATCATCAGATTTTTCTCCTATTAAAAACAATCTTGATGTTTTTAAGGCAAGTTTTATAGAGTGCTAGATATGTGGTCATTCTCAGTTTATAAGTAATTTGAAGTATTCTGGCAGTCCCCAAAAGTCAACATGTACATGCCAGAATGTGCCTAATCACCTGTGATTTCAAAATATATATTTAATCAGTATATAGTCACTCACTGAACAAATTAACAGACCTGAAAGAAGTGAGTGAGTGAGCTATGCTCCTATCCAAAGGTAAAGTGTTCCAAAAAGAAGGAAGAGAAAATGCGAAGCTTTGGTTATGAAGAGTGAGCTTGGCTTGTTCACGGGAGCAGGCCTACAAGTCAGTGTGCCCAGAAGTCAGAAGGAAGTTGAAGCAGGGACAGATCATGTGGATTATTGTAAACCAATGTAAGGGTTCAAGATGTTAACCTAAATGGAATGGGAAGTCACGGGAGGAGTTTGAGCTCAAGAGTGAAAATGATCTAACACCTTTATAGTACCTCTCTGGTTATACACATATTCAAACTGACAGCATCTCATATTTCTCTATCTACTTCTGTTTTAGAGAACTTTCTGATGCCCACAGCCACAGACATGGGGATACATTACTGATCAGAGGACACCTGACACAGTTCCGGCCCCAGGAGCTGTTCTTTCTCTGTGATTCTCAATGAGGGTGGTCTAGTCGTCCTAAGACAGGCATTCTCAATGGAGAAGGTTTCACCCCCAAATGGGAGAAAGTTTGATCATGGTAGGGGGGGGATGTAATTTTATATGTGCAAAGCTATTACATCTGTGTATCTGTGCTATCATACTTTCATTGAGGATACCGTTGGAATAAAAATATCTAAAAGGTCCCTTAGGGCTGTCAGTAGCAAGTGAAAAATGAGAATCACTGCTCTTCAGCAGACTTCACAATTCTGTAGAGGCATTTGGTTGTTGTAATTATTGAAGCAGCAATGCCACCAGCATTTCCTGGATAGAAACCTGAAATGCTGTATGTCTTGTAGCCCTTGCAGATATCCCATTGAGAACTCATGTAGTTAAAAAACCAAAAGTCTGTCTATTTGAGCTTAGAAGCTAGTTCTGTTTTCCAGAGCAATTCTTACTATGCAACTACCTTGTAAAATAAGGTAAAATGGTACTTCATTTTACTCAGATCACATCGCAGACCAAGGTATCACTTTTTGTGTTAGAATCAATGATTCTGCATCAGTCTACATCCTAAGGCTGTCATGTTCATGGTGCTTCTACATACAGATGCAAACATCTGACTATTTCTTTATATCAATATATGCCCATGCATTATATATTGAAATACGAATAATTTTAGTATAATTCATTTTGCTTTCAATTTTCCAGTTTTTTGTGTCTGTGTGTCTGCCTATAAGTATATATATACATATATGTGTGTATATATATATATATATATATACACACACACACACACACACACACACACACACACTTTACTCTGCAAATGCTCATTCTGGACCAGGCCCTGTTGTAAATACTTTATTTTCATTCATTTAAAATTTTCAGTCAACCCAGGAGGATTTTCCCATTTTAAAGATGAACAAGAGGCACAAAGAGGTTGGGTTACATAATCTAAAGACACATTGCTTAAAAGTGGTAGAGACAGGATGTAAAAAGAGAACCCTTGTTAAAGTTTAATCATCGTCATGTGGCTGGCATTAGGCTTCCATAGTCTCTGAATGGTTGCTATTTTTTCATTAAATATTCAGGAGCACAGTTTTTCAGACTTACCAGTTACATAAGTCATGATTCACTGTCTGCCTATCTGATTGACTTTTTGCTTGACTGCTTGTTTTGAGTTTAAGATGAAGTTGCTGACTTTTGTTTCTTGAATAAGTAAAGACTTTATCTAATTGGATGGATCTGATCTCTTATTAAAGTTTGCTTAGTGAATGTTGCCTGTTCAAAGTGCTGAACCTTTTCAAATATTTCTCAAGAACTAGAAAATCCTGGAAAAGATTTGTCCAATATCCCAGATAGTGAAATGTTTACTGACTAAAAACATTTCAGTATTGTTTATTGAGGCAAAATGGCTAATCAGTGTGTTGAGTTTGTGAACTACAAATTTAGCTGTAGTCTTTGGACTTTATTGGTTAGTAATTATAGTAAACACAAATATATATATATATATATATATATGAAGACACACACACACACATATGTGTGTGTGTGTGTATTGCTCAGTCATGTCCAATTCTTTGCAACTGTATGGAATGTGGCCTGTCGGGCTCCATGAAATTCTCCAGGCAAGAATACTGGAGTTGGTAGCCATTCCCTTCTCCAGAGCATCTTCCCCAGGGATTGAACCTACATCTCTTACATATCCTGCATTGCATTCCTTAATATCTGAGCTACCAGGGAAGCCCAGAGAAAGAAAAAGAGAGACAGAGAGGCTTCAAAATGCTTTTAGTGTTTTATAAACTAGAAATCATCCTACACAAAAAATTTGAATAATTTACTGTTTCATTAGATAGACTTTTAGTCTACTTTTCTCAGGGTTTTTTTCTTCTTCTTCTCTTTTGTAATCAGCAAATATTTTTCATGAATAATTGTCAGGGAGTGTTTGATGGGAGGATTCCTGCGTGCTGTCTCTCATGAGTCCTTCGTCCCTCTTCAAGCGGAACAGCGCGCTGCTCCCAGGGCCTGAGGTCATTGTGTGAGGCAGGCTTGGGTCTCCTTTAGTAAACATTCTCTTTAGAACAAAACTGCTTAGTCACTCCCCTTTCTTGAGATATGGATTGTCTCCTGACCTTGTGAATAACAACCCTTGTTCCCTTGGTAACAGTTGCCGTACATTTGGTTTTCTGATCTCTATCATTTCCGAAAGAAGTTTCTTGTACCACAGCCTATACATACTCATAGAAAAATCCTTAAAGCACCTTTGCTCCATCAGAGCTTAGGTCCCCGTGTCTTTTTTGTTTCTCTCTCTCTCTATCTTTTTCTGGCTGATTCTTTGGAGCGTGGAGACCCGTCATGCTCACTTTCCTGCCTGGGCTTCTAAGACCCTCTCGAGAAGGCATTTTGTGCCTTCACCCCCTTGAGAGGGTGCCTGGTGCCTTCATGAGCGATGCAAGTCCTATGTCAAGGGCTTTATTGGTCCTCTGAGTAAACCAGGGAATATCAGCCTCTTTCTCTCTTTTACTTTCTTATCGTCGACTCCGTAGCACCAGGTTCCGGTCCATTAAAGGACCACAACAAATAATATATGGACTTATGCCCAAGAGCAGAGGTTTAGTTAAATCAATTAGAACATAATCCCCAAATAGAATTCTATAGCAAATATAGCAACACTTATGAAGAGCCTCTTCTTTTAAAATAATGTCAGAATATCTCATATTATGATGCTATCCAAAGATGTAGGAAGTAAAGACTTGTATTTAGTGTAATCTCCACTATATAAATGTAGAGATACATGCCTACGCATAGTAGTAAGCTACATACACATAAGAAGCAAATATTGGAAGGGGATATATAGAGAGAGATGGAAATAGGAATGAACTATATGGAGATATGGAGATAAGAAGGGAGTATATGTAGATATAACTTAAGTATTATTGCCTGGAAATTTCCATGGACAGAAGAGCCCACAGGCTCCATGGAGTTGCAAAGAGCTGGGCACAGTTGAGGCCAACTACATGAAACTTCAATACTTTGGCCACCTGATGTGAAGAGCTGACTCATTTGAAAAGACCCTGATGTTGGGAAAGATTGAAAGCAGGAGGAGAAGGGGATGACAGAGGATGAGATGGTTAGATGGCATCACCAACTCAATGGACATGAGTCTGGGTAAACTCTGGGAGTTGGTGATGGACAGGGACACTTGGCGTGCTGTGGTTCATGGGGTCACAAAGAGTCGGACATGGCTGAGCAACTGAACTGAACTGAACTGAATTGAACATGCTCCATATGTAGGCATGGCGATAGTGGATGACATAGGAGTCTGGAGGGCTGCAATCCATAGGTTGCAAAGAGTTGAACACAACTTAGCAACTGAACAACAACTGAACCATTATTAACAGTGGATGAAACTGTGAGAATTTTATGTTTCCTTCTTCATATCTTTAGGTTTTATACAGTGAGTATAGTTACTGTTTTATTTGAAAGAGAAAATTAAATGCTTTTCAGATATTGCTACATATGTATTTCTTTTCATCTGCTCTCTCATAAGATGAGAAAATTTTTATCCTATGAGGTTCTGAAAAGAATATGGAGATCTATGATGCCAAAATTCATACAGTTCAGCTTCTAAAATACTTCTGAAATACTACTGTTTCATACTTTTTTAACTATTAAAAATAAAATTGATATTCTATTGATTCAGATCCCATAAGTTTTTCTAGGGATAATTAACACAGGTAAGACTATATTTTGTGTCATCAAAAAATATGCATTGTACTAATAACATAGAATTTATCAGCATATACATAACAGAAGGCAAAAGAAAGATCACTGGTCAGAACTGTGATTCCTGTAATTTTTAAGTCTATTTTGTTTTAACACTCAGTAGCACCTGCCCAGCCTTCCCAAGTAGCACTAGTGGTCAAGAACGTATCGGCCAGTGCAGGAGGCATAGAGACACAGGTTCAATCCCTGGGTTGGGAAGATCTCTTGGATGAGGGCATGGCAACCCATACCAATATTCTTGCCTGGAGAATCTTATGGGCAGAGGAGCCTGGTGGGCTATGGCCCATAGGGTCACAGAGAGTTGGACACAACTGAAGTGACTTAACACACATGCACAAATATCCTGAAGTTGATAATAGGCTTAGTTTTCACAGATGATATTTCTATAGGGAATAGGAGGTCCAGCAATAATTGATTCCATTTTTCTACTAAGAATGTGTGATATTTTTGTTACTAAACTGTGTTCCTATCAATACTATTAAAAATGAACAATGAATAAAAACATGGCAATTTATGTATTTGTTTTATTATATAGATATTTTTCATATTTTTAAGAATTATGTATGTGTAATATAGAAAGTATATATAGTAATTTCTTTCACATTAATTGATCTAATTCATTCAATTCTTTAAAAGAGCCCTCTAATAGAAAGAACATATATTGAGACTGTTTAAGTGGCTTGCTAAATTTTACTTAGCTTACTTGTGCTTCCTGTCAAAGTTTGTTCATATTATGCATATTTATTTGAATAGCAAAATCAGAGTAAGAGATTGTTCAATTGACATAGACACATCTTTAGCTCTTCCTTACACACAAACAATTCACTCTTTTTCTAATCTGAAAATTTACCTTATGTGAAAGTTCTCTTTAAATATTTCCAATTAAAGAAAAAATTCTAGATCCTCTACCATAACAGATCTTTTTTGCCATCTAACTTCTCAGAACTTGCTTCATCAAGTATTCCCAATTATCTACTCTCTTCCCATGGTACTAGTGAAGTGAGTGAAGTTGCTCAGTCGTGTCTGACTCTTTGTGACCCCCTGGACTGTAGCCTACCAGGCTACTCCATCCATGGGATTCTCCAGGCAAGAATACTGGAGTGGGTTGCCATTTCCTTCTCCAGGGGATCTTCCCAACCCAGAGATCAAACCAGGTCTCCCACATTGTAGGCAGACGCTTTACCCTCTGAGCCACCAGGGAATGGTACTAAAAGAGAACTAAATTCACAGGGTCATTATTCATCACCCTGTTATTTCTTTCTCCTATAAAATCTTGAAGCATTCAGTCTTGATCAAGATGCCAAACATGTTTTTTTGTGCTTTTCTTTTTTTTTTTCTATTCAATTAAATTTCTATCATAACCATGGCAGCTTCTTCAGAGTTCCTCTACGTAATCCAGATGTTCAGGTTTTAGTGACCTTCCTACTAAACTAAAATTAATTATCCACTCCTTCAAAGCTGACTTTGGTGTTTTCCTTCCCTTTCTTGCTAATTATGTAAAAAACGTTTTATTAGACACATCGATTGCCTAATAAAAGGATGGTCTCATTATAATAAGAGTGCACTTAAGCATGGCCCCGTAATATTCGCCACTCCCTTCCTATCATTGCTCCTCTGTTTCTGCTGTTTGTTTATGGAAGTTTTAGCCAGTCACTGTACCAGTCACTCTCCTTAGTTTAAGACCTACTTCATGGGAAGCTTCTATTTTATCTCTTCTGAAGAGTTCCCAGGTTTTTTTTTCTAGTCCTCATCTCTATTTAATGGCAAGATAATGGATTTTTTAGAACCAAAATATGCTAGTTTTTAAATTTTCTCCCCAATTCTCCCCAAATTTCTCTTCCATATCAAGTAGTTTTAGGCTAACTGAATAGTGTTTGCATTGCATTCTACTTTGGGCAGTGTTCTCTTGTTTTCTCTTAAAGATTTTTTGGATTTTTTAAATATCTTTCTATTGACCTACCTAAAAATTCATCTCACTTCCCTCTCTGCCCTCTGTTCTTGTTTCCTTGAAAACATTGCCCTATCGCTCATCATTCCCTTAGATACACTATTTTTTACTCTGTCAATTGTATTCTAATCATATATGGAAACAAATTTCATAAATTTCCATCTTTTCCAATAGTTCACACTTCAACCTTTCTGGTTTCTCTCATCTCTTGACACTGACATGTCCAGTTGTCTAATCCTATACAACATTCATTTGTTGGAGGTGTTTAGTCACTAAGTCATGTCTGACTTTTTGCAACCCCATGAACTGTAGCCCACAGCCTCCTCTATCTGTGGGATTCACCAGACAAGAATGCTGGAGTGTGTTGCCATTTTCTTCTACAGGGGATCTTCCCAACCCAGGGATTGAACCTGCATCTCCTGCTTGGCAAGCAAATTCTTTACTGCTGAGCCACCATCACTGCAGGCAGATAAAAGTATCCTCTATGATTCTTGGGTCCTTTTATTTGATCATTGACCACCATGTCCCCAAGAAAATTGTTGCTATTCTTCAGTTGCTCAGTCGTATCTGATTCTTTGAGACACCATGGACTGCAGCACACTAGACCTCCTTAAGTCAATGTAAATAGTATTCCTCCAAAACAAGATTTTTTACATTTTCTATTTTATTGGGAGAGAGAGAGAAAAATAAGACATAATTTTAACTGGTCTTGTAATCCTAACTGCTATTATTGTTCATTTTATAGAACATTTCAGTGTTGCTATAAATTTCAAGTGACTTTATATAGTGAAATATTGAGAAATCATGATTGAGAAATTTTTCATAAACTAAAATTTCCAAACTGCATTAGCAATTCATTGAATTGTTAAAGAGATTTTTAGCTATAATGAGAATGACTCAGTCCTTTTGAGGGTTGTAATAAATTTTGAATGATGTTTATTCAAATGAAACATTTTGTGATAAGAACAACTAATTCCATTATAAGACCTCTAATGGAAATTTCTGTCTTTAGGTAAAAGGTTAATGCAACAATTCATTGCCTTAGAATGGTGTTGTGTGGGTTAGTATAATGAACATAAGACCAACATCTCTTATGTTTACCTTTATTGCCTGCCTGCATGCATTAATCCTATCTGACTCTTGAACTTCAAGGATTGTAACCCACCAGGCTACTCTGTCCATGGAATTCTCCAAGAAAGAATACTGTAGTGGCTTGTCATTACCTTCTCCAGGGGATCTTCCAGACCTAGGAATTGAACCTGGATCTCCTGCATTGCAGGCAGATGCTTTACCATCTGAGCCATCAAGGAAGCTCTTATCTTTATTAATTGCTTAATTTTTATTCAAACTTTCCATAGGCAGAGTTGACTATGCCTTTCTAGAATACTATCTAGAAATACCAGATTCCCATTAATTTTCCATTCAATAGACATATATAGTCACATTAGCTGTGGGTTACATTAAAATATTTTTCAAAATAATTTTTTTCTCAAACTGTTAATGTTTTTATAACTCTGTTTTCTCAAAATATCAGTGGGATTTACTTTGCATACTCCAGTTTATAAAGGGCTATTCCCATTGGTCATCTATTTATTAATATAACCATCATCTATTTATTAATATAACCATCTATTTGTGGTCATGTGTCATTGCTGTTGTTCAGTCGCTCAGTGGTGTCCGACTCTTGGTGACCCCATGGGCTGCAGCATGCCAGGCTTCCCTAAGCTTCACCATCTCCCAGAGCTTGCTCAAACTCATGTCCATCCAGTCAGTGATGCCATCCAATCATCTCATCCTCTGTCAATCCCTTCTCCTGTCTTCAATCTTTCCCAGCATCCCAGGGTCTTTTCCATTGAGTCAGCTTTTCACATCAGGTGGCCAAAGCATTGGAGCTTCAGCTTCAGCATCCTTCATCAGTCCCACAATGAATATTTAGGACTGATTTCCTTTAGGGTTGACTGGTTTGATCTCCTTGCTGTCCAAGGGACTCACAAGAGCCTTTTCTAGCACCACATTTTTATATCATCAGTTCTTCAGTATTCAGCCTTCTTTATGGTCCACCTCTCACATCTATGTCTAATTGTAGCAGACTTTATTTTTTGGGGCTTCAAAATCAAGGCAGGTAGTGACTGCAGCCATGAAATTAAAAGACTCTTGATCCTTGGAAGAAAAGTTATGACCAACCTAGACGGCACATTAAAAAGCAGAGGAACTACTTTGCCAACAAAGATCCATCTAATCAAAGCTATGATTTTTCCAGTAGTCATGTATGGATGTGAGAGTTGGACTATAAAGAAAGCTGAGCGCTGAAGAATTGATGCTTTTGAACTGTGGTGTTGGAGAAGACACTTGAGAGTCCCTTGGACTGCAAGGAGATCCAGTCAGTCCATCCTAAAGGAGATCAGTCCTGGGTGTTCATTGGAAGGACTGATGTTGAAGCTGAAACTCCAATACTTTGGCCACCTGATGGGAAGAACTGACTCGTTTGAAAAGACCCTAAGAAGGATTGAGGGCAGGAGGAGAAGGGGACAATAGAGGATGAGATGCTTTGATGGCATCACTGACTCAAAGGACATGTGTTTGAGTAAGCCCTGGGAGTTGGTGATGGACAGGGAAGCATGGCATGCTGCAGTCCATGGGGTTTCAAAGAGTCAGACAACTGAGTGACTGAACTGAGCTGAAATGACTCACATCTATACATGAATACTGGAAAAACGATAGCTTTGACTATATGGACCTTTGTCAGGAAAGTGATATCTCTACTTTTCAATATGCTATCTAAGTTTATCATAGCTTTATGTCATTAGTATCATCCTAATTTCCAGATGAGGAAACTAAAGGGTAAAATTTAAAATAACTTGTCTACAATCACACACTGTAATCACCTATAGTATATGACTGAGTTTAACCTTAAACTCATAGTTATATGTCTTTAGTATCATCCTAATTTCCAGATGAGGAAACTAAAGAGTAAAATTTAAAATAACTTGTCTACAATCACAAACTGTAACCACCTATAGTATATGACTGAGTTTAACCTTAAACTCCTATAACTTTTGATTTCCTGTTCTTTTTTCTCAAATTCAATGCTGAAAATACAAGTAGCTACATTGCATGATAACTGATACTGCATAGTAGGAAGCTCCACAAGCTGTGCATCGTAGAGACTTCAGAGGGACTCAATTTGATTTCAAAAGTGGAATTTTCAGAGGAGTAAAAAATCACAGACATGGCTAAAGAAATAAAATTTTCTTCTTTGAAATAAGAAAAACTGTCCTGACAATCAGAACATTATTGTCGAAGTCCTGCAGTCTTACTTATTAACACCTACCCTTTAGAAAATCAGCCTAGCTTCCCAGGCTCTGACAGGGAAATACCATATTTGCACCAGACACTCAGAGAGAAATCTAGCACTCATCAGTCAGGGCATCCTGTCACTAGGAGAGGTTTTAGTGAGATGATACCATTCTCTGAAGGATGCAAAAATTATTATGTTCAATGTGCTATCAAATTCTGTATCCATACTATGTTATATACAATGGCCAAAGCATAAGTATAAATAAAACATCAAACCTTTTAAACTAGACATGAAAGTGTGATGTCCACATAAAGCCAAGGGAGTAAGAGAATTTATGATTGATTAAGGAATAATTGTATCACTTTACTGTGTATGTGTACACACACACACACACACACACACACACACACACACACACACACCACCCTATCCATTCTTTCAAGGCCATGGCATTGTAGTCATAGTATTTACCTGGATCTGTCCAGTTCATTATATAGCAAATACCTTACAGAATCAGTGCATTGTCAATAGATTCTGTTCTAAAAGTACTGCTAAGACCAATGTAAATACATATTTGATTATATAAATCAATTATCTTCTATTATTTCTCCTTCTTCAGATTACCAATAGTTTTCCTCAAATGACAAAATTACTATTTTGTCTTTTGATCTCAGTTTCTTCATGTATAAATAAATGGGTTTGGACCACTCATTGACTGTTTAAATCTCTTCTAGCACCCTAACATTTTGGTATACTTGCTACTTAATCAAGTACAGATTCCACATGATTGATTAACAATGAAAATGCAAAAAAATTTCCAAATTGTTGTCTTTGAAATGAGTCTGCTTTCTTCCTGAAACATAACTGTGTAATAGAATGTTCCAAATTACTTCAGTTTAAACAAAATTTCAAATTATAAAATTACTTAATATAAATGGCCTTATATGATTATCTGTCCAAAGAATAGCAAGCTTATATATAAAAGATGAAGTGAACACAAATAGTATGCTATAAATAGTATAAGTAACTGGCATTATAATAACATTATGCTATAAATAGTATAAATAAATCTGTTCTCCAATTATGTATTCCCAGTTAAAATTACATTAACTTCTTTACTTTTAAAGTAGAATTCTCCTAGATGTGAATTTTGAAGATTTTCCAATTTCTAAATAATTTTATTTTCTTTTGTATTGGATTATAAGTGATGCATAATATTACCTTGGTTTCAAGTATGTAACATAACACTTTGACAGTACTATATATTGTGAACTGATCAATACAATAAATTTAGTTAACATCCATCATCGTAATTACAATATTTTTTTTCTTGATGAAAACTGTTAAGATCTACTCTCTTCAGTCAGTTTAGTTCAGTTCAGTCGCTTAGTCATGTTCGACTCTTTGCGACGCCATGAGTTGCAGCACGCCAGGCCTCCCTGTCCATCACCAACTCCCGGAGTTTACTCAAACTCATGTTCATCAACTCAGTGATGCCATCCAGCCATCTCATCCTCTGCCATCCTCTTCTCCTCCTGCCCCCAATCCCTCACAGCATCTGGGTCTTTTCCAATGAGTCAACTCTTCGCATGAGGTGGCCAAAGTATTGGAGTTTCAGCTTCAGCATCAGTCCTTCCAATGAACACCCAGGACTGATCTCCTTTAGGATGGACTGGCTGGATCTCCTTGCAGTCCAAGGGACTCTCAAGAGTCTTCTCCAACACCACAGTTCAAAAGCATCAATTTTTCAGTGCTCAGCTTTCTTAACAGTCCAAATCTCACATCCATACATGACCACTGGAAAAACCATAGCCTTGACTAGACAGACCTTTGTTGCAAAGTAATGTCTCTGCTTTTTAATATGCTGTCTAGGTTGGTCATAACTTTCCTTCCAAGGAGTAAGTGTCTCTTAATTTCATGACTGCAATCACCATCTGCAGTGATTTTGGAGCCACCCCCAAAAATAAAGTCTGACACTCTTTTCACTGTTTCCCCATGTATTTCCCATGAAGTGATGGGACCAGATGCCATGATCTTAGTTTTCTGAATGTTGAGCTTTAAGTCAACTTTTTCACTCTCCTCTTTCACTTTCATCAAGAGGCTTTTAGTTCCTCTTCATTTTCTGCCAGAAGGGCGGTATCATCTGCATATCTGAGGTTATAGATATTTCTCCTGGCAATCTTGATTCCAGCTTATAATTCTTCCAGCCCAGTGTTTCTCATGATGTACTCTGCATATAAGTTCAATAAGCAGGGTGACAATATACAGCCTTGACCTACTCCTTTTCCTATTTGGGACCAGTCTGTTGTTCCATGTCCAGTTCTAACTGCTGCTTCTTGACCTGCATACAGATTTCGCAAGAGGCAGGTCAGGTGGTCTGGTATTCCCAACTCTTTCAGAATTTTCCACATTTTATTGTGATTCACATAGTCAAGCTTTGGCATAGTCAATAAAGCAGAAATAGATGTTTTTCTGGAACTCTTGCTTTTTCTATGATCAAGCGGATATTGGCAATTTGATCTCTGGTTCCTCTGCCTTTTCTAAAACCAGCTTGAACATCTGGAAGTTCTCGGTTCAAGTATTGCTGAAGCCTGGCTTGGAGAATTTTAAGCATTACTTTGCTAGCATGTGAGATGAGTGCAACTGTGTGGTAGTTTGAGCATTCTTTGGCATTGCCTTTCTTAGGGGTTGGAATGAAAACAGGACATTTTCCAGTCCTGTGTCCACTGCTGAGTTTTCCAAATTTGCTGGCATATTGAGTGCAGCACTTTCACAGCATCATCTTTCAGGATTTGAAATAGCTCAACTGGTATTCCGTCACCTCCACTAGCTTTGTTCATAGTGATGCTTCCTGAGGCCCACTTGACTTCACATTCCAGGATGTCTGGCTCTAGGTGAGTGAGCACACCATCATGGGTACTACCTCAGCAGCTATCAAACATATACTGTGGTATTAATAACTACAGTTGCCAATCTGTGCATTATATCTCCCATTGCTTATTTTATATCTGGAAGTTGGTATCTCTTGATTCCTTCAGTCACTTGGCTCCTCCCACCCTTCCTCTCCTCTGGCTACCACCTCTTTCATTATTCAGATTCTATATATAAGTGAGATCATACAGTATTCCTCTTTCTCTGTTATTTTACTTACTTAATGCCTTCAAAATCCATCCATGTTGTCACAAATGGCAAGATTTCATTCTCCGTTATAGGTGAATATGTGTGTGTGTGTGTGTGTGTGTGTGTATTGCATGTTCTTTATCCATGGCTTTTGATGGCTTTTGAATCCCAAAAGCCATCCGTCCATCCATGAACACTTAGATTGATTCCATGTCTTGACTATTGTAAATTAAGTTGCAGGGAACACCATGCTGTATATATTTATTCAAGTCACAGGGTTCCATTTTCTCCACGTCTTTGCCAGTACTTCTTTTCTTTTTTATAATGGTGATTTAGTCTCTAAGTTGTGTCTGACTCTTGCAACCCCGTGGGCTATAGCCTCTCAGGCTCCTCTGTCCACGGGATTCTCCAGGCAAGAATATTGGAGTGGGTTGTCATTTCCTTCTCCCAGGGATCTTCCCAACCCACAAGTCGAACCTGGGTCTTGTGGGTTGCGGGCAGATTCTCTACCGACTGAGCTATGAGGGAAGCTCCCCCCCTTTTTTTAATGATAGCCATTCTAACAGGTATGAGGTAATACCTCATTGTTTTGGTTTACATTCCATTAATCCTTAGTGATGCTGAGTATCTTTTCATGTATCTGTTGGCTATCTATATGTCTTTTTTTGGAAAACATCTTTTGAGATACTATGCCCATTTTTAATTATATATTTGTTCGCTGTTGAGTTTTATGAATTCTTTACATGTTTTGGATATTAAATCCTTATCAGATTTCTGATTGGCAAATATTTTCCTCCCATTTGCTAGACTGCCATTTCATTTTATTGATGGTTTCCTTTGTTGTACAGAAGCTTTAGTTTCGTACTGTCTCACTTGTTTATTTTGCTTTTGATATCAAATCCAAAAAATTATCAAGACTTATGTCAAGGAATTTACCACCTATGTTTTCTTCTCGAAGTTTTATAGTTTTAGGTCTTAACGTTCAAGTGTTTAATCTATTTGGGTTTAGTTTTTGTGTGTGATATTATGGTAGTGGTTCAGTTTCATTTCTTTTTTTTTTTTTTTTTTTGCATGTGACTATCTAACTTCCCTAGCACTGTTTATTGTTTTTTCCCCATTGTATATTCTTGACTCTTTTGTCCTAAATAAATTACCCAGGTATTCATGAGCAGATTTATTTACATGGTCTTAGGCAGTTTCCTTTTGCTGTTAATTGAACTATAGGAAACTATTGATATTCAACTTCCCCTTTAAAATTCGATTTCCTATAGCCTAAGCTAATTCATTTATAGGCACATTACCAGTAATCACAAAAGCCAGTTTATGAGCATGTATATTCTCTTAACTTATGGAATATATATATTTAACAAAGTTATGAAATACATGTTATACAGTATATGCATGAACACACACACATAAAATGTAGATATAAATATCTAAAAGGAGAAAAATAAATGAGCAACAACATTCACATTTTTTGAGCATAGAATTTATATACACATATGCTTTACTGCATTTTTAGGATATTTTGGATCTTCATATATTCTGTTTATGTGCATCCCTAATCCTGGGTTGTCAGTTTTAGAAGATGAGGACTATAATTAATACAGTACTTAACATTCCATAATTCACTGCACTCTAGAGGTAATAGTGCTTAAATTTGGACCTATTTCTGATGAAGTATCAGCCCACCCAAATTCAATTTTAAAAATCAAGAAAGTAATTTGACTGTCTATAAATGTGTAAAAGGTAAAATCTTTAAAAGGTTATATTAAATGTTACATTTTATAGCTATAAGGATTTCAATTGCTATTAAAATTGGGGAAAAATTAAGTCCTAAATATATTTTATGTCAGAGGGAAAATTTTGGAAACAGAATTCTCACAAAATTTATTTTTTGGAAAGTGTGTTTCCCCCCTGTGAATAACAGAAACAGTCATGTGATTATTTCTATCCTTAAGAAAAGTATCTATGAATCATAAATCCATTTGGTTTGGGTAGGAGAGAGAAAAAACTACAGCCATGCATCTTGTATGGTGATTTTAAACATGCTCATATTGTCACATTTGAGTTTTATAATAGCCCCCTGTCAGGCAGGGAGGAATGCGTATTATCCCCCTTCAATGACTGGTATATCATGCCAGGAAATATTATAGTCTGCTAGCATGTATCCCATATATATTATTGTAGAAAGACATTACTGCAAGTCTACTACTTATTTATTAGTTCATATTATCTAATCTAAAGCTATCGCTCTACTCTGTGGCCTAGCTTTGAATCTAAAGGTATCAGGGAAGGGAGACGTGCAATTGGAAAATAGAAGAGGATGCTGGATTTTGTGTTACAGGCAATTGAGAAAGAATGAAAAGCACTATGAAGTAGAAAAACAATACTAAGCATGTGTTTAGGAAGATCATTTTAGTAACCATTAGAGAATATAGTCATCAGAAATGTATTAGTACCAATGATCCTTAAAGAAACTGATGATAGTGTCCAGAAAGGAAAAAAAAAAAAAAAGTGGAAGCCTACACTACAAAGGATGGAAAGAAATAGCAAGCTCTGACAATAACTGTGAAGTAGATTGGATGCCTAACATGATTATGATAGTCATATAATTTATCATCCACAACATATTTAAAAGTGAAATAAATTTCTATTAATAGTGGAAATGAAATGGCAGTTATAAATTGAAATTGTCCCAAACAAGAATGAATTGTGTTTCAAGGTATGCTGGAAAGAAGAATCAAAGGAGCCTGTGAGGACTTTAATGAAGTAGATGGAGATAAAAATTTTAAAGGCTGGGAACTTGGAAGAAGTTAGTTGCAAGAACAATTTAATGAGTTTTGTTTTCCAGCCCCATGCATTAAATAAAAATATACAAAAGTCAGTTTGAATTATGTCTATTTGAATCTCTGGAGTTAGATGAACACTAGAAATAGACATCAGAGTTCCTGGCATACTGTGAATGTTTGCAGACTTTGAGGTAAATGACATCATTGGAGAAAAAAGAAGAGAGGGAAGAAATGAAGGGTCTACTAAATAAAGTGCTGAGGAGAGTATGGGTTTACAAAAGCCAAAAGAGGAAAAGAATTTGAAGACACTCAGAGAGGTAAACAGTGTCAAGTGTTAGAAAGTGTTGATATAGGACAGGTACTAAAAATGGGCCACTGGATTTGTCATTTATTTGGTCAATAGTGACCTTTGCAGGAGCAGTTTCAGTGGAAGGACACAGAAGTCAGATTTTAACAGGATGACAACAGATGGAGGAGTTGAATGGTACCCACTAGATAAAATAGTAACCTAACTTTGCTATATAGTCATTTCTATTATAAGCGCTACATAGATAATCTCATGCAATCTTCATACTGTTCTGATGAAAAAGTCATTGCTTAAAATTACTGCCTGGAGGGAATTCCCTGATGGTCCAGTGTTTAGGACTCTGCGCTTTGACTGCTAAGGGCCTGGGTTCAATCTTTAGTTGGGGAACTAATTCCACAGACCGCACAGAGTGGCCAAAAAAGAAAGTTATTGCTTGTTTAAAAAAAAAAAAATGAACCTGTATTCAAGCCATGAGACCATTTTAGAGCCTATTCTTTTAACCCCTGAGTGTTGGCTATTTTCTCATCCATTAAGAGTAACCAACATATAGTGGTTAAGAGACTGGACACTCACTACTCCTTTTGAGTTATTAAACAGTGATGGTCTGATTAAAAAAGGGATTATTAAAATTCATATCCCTCATCTCCCATGCACCCCTCAAAGAAGAAAAGCTATAGTATTCTGCACCAACCTTCGTCAATATATAATTTACTCTATCAGATAGGTTGACTGGCATTGAAAGGCAATGATATATGGGACAGGTATGGAAGACAGACCCAACATGGCAGTGACTTCTGTGCAGAGAAGAAGGTCTTGAGTAATTTGTCATTGGTAGATACTGAAAGGAGAAGAAAGAAAAATAGTCTACTTGGAAAAGGGGAGCAGATTATGTTTCAAAGGGAAAGAGAGATTTTTTTCAGATTTCACTAGGTGAGGCCATGTTGCTGACAGCTGTCCATGATTTGTGACTTTGAGCAAGACATTTAATTTTTCAGTCTCAGTTTTCTTGTTTGTAAAATGAGAATTCTAAGCTAAGTGATCTCTAATGTTTCTTGTGGTTATAATGTTTCTAAATAGTTTTGAATATTTGCTTAGGCTTTTCCTTATTTTATGTGATGACATACCGTCTGTGTCTGTTAAAAAACAATGGCTGTTTTATGGCCTTAAGGGAAACCACATGAAATTATTAATTGGATAGTGTAATGGGTCCTCACTTTGAAGTCTCACATGGGATGTTTTATTTTGTGATGCTGTAGAACTATATTTTTACATTTAATAACCAGAAATGTCATTAATACATTGTTTGTTATAAAACAGTGCCACGCACTTTTAGAATATCTTTCTCCATAAAGTTAAAACTCATTCTAATATCTCATGCATTAAGTCTATGTATCATTCCTATCACTCATATTTTATTGATTTTCTTTTGAAGTGCTGTCAAGGGAAATTTATAGCAGTGACAGATTCATTGACCTTGTGATTATATGGCATATAGCATTCTCTCCAAAACTGGTAATTATTTCCTACAAAAAGTAACTTGTTCTTTAAGTTTTGTTCTTTTAGTAAAACTCTGACACACATCTTATTTTTTGTGATCAAGATCAGTTTGTTTGTCCGACAAATTATGACCATCTTTGGGAGTCAGGGTAAGGTTACCCGTTTCCATTGTTGTCAGGTCTGTGGCAGATGGTTTGGACATTCATTCTGTGATTGCTTCCCTAACACATTCTCAGAGGATCAATTCCTTGAGTGATAGATGGGAAATGGACCACTGCCTTTGGCTCCTCTTTGTATTTCCTCTTTACAAAGAGGTATTCTGAACAAAAAAAATCTGGGTTTCTGGTCTAGTGTTCCTGCCTGTTACAGAGTGATTCAGTCTTCAAGCAAGAGGTAACGCATCTTCATATACGGACACACCAGTTGGGGAATCTTAAACATTTGCATACAGATTAAGGTAACTGAGATACTTGTTGGTTTGCCTTTTGGAAACCACAATTTTGTTTCACTGTTGATTCTCATTTGTCTTGTCGTAACAATTTTGTTTGAACCCAAACTGAAGCCTCTATTTACAAATATAATAGTTGTTGTTAGTCACTCAACGTGTCTGACTCTTTGTGACCCCATGGACTGTGGCACACCAGGCTTCCCTGTTCTTCACCATCTCCTGCAGTTTGCTCAAACTCACATCCATGGAGTCAGTGATGCCATCCAACCATCTTGTTCTGTTGTCCCCTTCTCCTCCTGCCCTCAATCTTTCCCAGCATCAGGGTCTTTTCCGATGAGTCAGCTCTTGGCATCAGGTGGCCAAAGTATTGGTGCTTCAGCTTCAGTATCAGTCCTTGCAATGAATATTCAAGGTTGAAATATTTTAGGATTGACTGGTTTGATCTCCTTGCAGACCAAGGGATTCTCAAGAGTCTTCTCCAACACCACAGTTCAAAATCATCAATTCTTCAGCACTTAGCCTTCTTTATGGTCCAACTCTCACATCCATACACGACTACTGGAAAAACCATAGCTTTAATTAGAAGGACCTTTGTTGGCAAAGTAGTGTCTTTGCTTTTTAATATGCTATCTAGATTTGTCATGGCTTTTCTTCCAATGAGCAAACCTCTTTTAATTTCATGGTTGCGGTTACTGTCTGCAGTGATTTTGGAGCCCAAGAAAATAGTCTGTCACTGTTCCCATTGTTTCCCAGTCTATTTGCAATGAAGTGATGGGACGAGATGCCATGATCTTAGTTTTTTGAATGTTGAGTTTTAAGCCAGCTTTTTCAGTCTCCTCTTTCACCTTCATCAAGAGGTTCTTCAGTTCCTCTTCACTCTCTGCCATAAGGGTGGTTTCTTCAGCATATCTGAAGTTATTGATATTTCTCCTGGCAATATTTCTCCCAGCCTGGTATTTTGCATGATGTACTCTGCATGTAAGTTAAACAAGCAGGGTGAAAATATATAACCTTGGCATACTCCTTGGCATACTCCTTTCCCAATTTGGAACCAGCCCATTGTTCCATGTCTAATTCTAACTGTTGCTTCTTGACATGCATGCAGGATTCTCAGGAGGCAATAATTAGGTATTCCAAAAAATTGCAATTCTAAGTGATATTCTCACTTGTATCACATGGCCATAATATGTCTCTTTGATCCACTTCTCTCCTAGTGATAGCATCAACAATAAAACCCAATCATCGAGAGTATATACATCAAATTAATTTGGAAGACTGCCATTTATATATATATTTTTTTATATATATATATAATATTATTATATATTATATATATATAATCTCTACATATTATACTGAACATTTCAGTTCTTTGTATTCCTACCTGGGGCTTTAGTGATAGAATGCTCTGTGGGGGTGAGGATGGGGAAGTGGTACATTTGGGAGTTTCTGAATGAAAACAGTTACACTATTTCCAAGAAACATTATGTTTCACTTTATAATTGGACTAGGAATCACCAGCTGTTGAAACTGTCATGACTTGTACTGTTTATTAGACTGAAAGATAAATTCAGCATTATAGTGATAATAATATTAAATGAGCACAAAGTTTTTCATCCATTGTGAGCACAACGATAGGAACTCTAGTATGATCTGTTGCTGTTTTTTTAACAATTCATTAAGAACTGTGCTATTTTGTAAGAGTAGTGCTTTGTGGGGTCCTTGAAACATTCTTCCTCCTCCATTTCTGAACATAATCTGTTTCAGGTCTTCATAACATAGCCATCTATCCATCATGCTAGCATCCAATCCTGACACAAACCTAGACTAAATGTATTGCTTTACCACTAGGGTAAATGTGTACTGAAAATTGGCTGTAAGCCCTACGCCGTATTCTTTTCCGAGTTTGATTTCCTACAGTCTTCTCTCTCTCTCTTCAGGCCTCCAACACCTCCCTCCACCATTCTCCCTGTCCCAGGCCTGTATGTACCAATATATACATACTCTCCTACTTCACATTCTGAAATATGAAAAATAATCTGTAGTAATCATCTTCATCTTGCCATTGTGAAATCTACCAAACTATATTCATATTAAATATATATTTTCTGCTTTCCTTCCTAATGCAAAAGTGTTCCTATTTTTATTAAAAGCTACTTTTACTGCATATATAATCATCTTTTAATGAATTTTTTTTTGCAGTCATTTTTTTCTGCCGGTAACATCTCTCTTTCTTTCAAAAGGATTATTCTGGCCATGCCTACTAAGATCCTCTATTTAAAAAAAAAAAATTCACTTTTAGAATATCTCCCTCCTTGCTCTTCTTTTCAGCAAAAATTGTTAAGCTATTTATGCTTCTATTGCCCATCCTCACTACACTCTCTCCTCATCATATTAAGACAGGCACCCATACTAAGCACTCTGCTGAAATTGATCATACTAAAAACATCATCTATCAACATATTGCAAAGTACAATAGTCACTTGTCATCTTAGTAGGGCCTCATAGCTCATTTGATAGTTGGTCACTCTTTAAACACACTTTGGCTTCCACCCCAGCACAGAAACACCTAGTTCCCCTCATACCCATTAGCTTCTCTTTCTCAGTCTCATTTTCATATTTCTTCTCCTTTTCCTGGTCTCTCAATGGGTGCTCCCTTGGCTTACAGCTTGTTTACAATCTTTCTCTAAATGATTTCTTGCTGCTGTTTTGTTTGGTCGCTCAGTCATGTCCAGCTCTTTGCCACCCCAAGGACTGCAGCTTGCCAGGCTTCTCTGTCCTAATCACTTGCTTATAAATACTATCTTATGTTTCTGTAACTCACACTTTTATATCTCTGTCTCTGGATTTTCCATTCCTCCCTCCCTCCCTCCCTCCTCACTTCCCCTCCTTTCTTCCCTTCTTCCTTCTTTCCTTTATTTCCTTCTCTTTCTTTCTCTCTTTTTTGGTTTGAGTTCCATAGTTTTCTCTCCAACCATTTACCAGACGTCTCCAACTGAATGTAAAGTAGACATCACAAGCACTGTATGGCCAAAAATAAAATATCTGATTCTCCTACACCTTCATCTCAATCTTGTCTTCTATCCTCCCCATCCAGGTATTCAGGACTTCCACTTATCCAGCAGCTTAATACTAGATTTATCTTGAGATTTCTTAGTCTCTCCCATCTTATCTAGCAGCAGGTTTGATTAACTCTATCTCCAAAATAGGTTCTATGCTAATCTGCCTCCCTCTGTCTCTCCTATTACCATCCTAATCCATTCTTGGATTCTTATAATCCATTTCTCACGGGGAAAAAAAATTTATTCTAATAAACTCTAAATAAAAACACATTTCCCTACTTAAATGGTCCGATAGCATCTTGTTTCATTCACATAAAAATCCCAATTCCTTTCTTGGTCACAGGACTGTTTCTAACCTGGGCTGTACCGATACCTCCAAGACCAGCTTCTACTACCAGCCTTCAGAGAGAGGAGAGACATAGAACCCTCACACATGACAAGTCTGTTCCTATCTCAGGCCTTTGCTGCTTGCTAGTCCCTCTGGATGTTCTTCTCAGAAAGTGGATCATGGCTGCATCCACTTACGATGACTTTGGATCACTTTGACTAATACTACCTCACTTATTTTCTCTTGACTTTGTCTTGTTTTTTTTGGGGGGGGGAGGGTCTCATTAATGTTGGAAATCAGATTGTGTATTTCTGTGTTTCTTGATTTCTTTTCTATACCCTTAACCTCAATTCCATCTAGGTAGCTCCATTTCCCATTGTCAGAATCCTGGTTTCCCAACCATACTAATATATGAATTAATTTGTTCCACCCTACAATACACACAAAACAACTACTACTAACAACAATATTACCAAATATAGTTCAAATTTTCTTTGTACTTTTTGTCTTTTGAAGCTAGACTGCTAAAGGTGTCAAGTGAAATTTTGTGTTCATAAGTTAGGAAAAAGGTTTTCCTTGTGGTTATGCTATGTATATAGTTATGTTCATTTATTGATACTTCATTCAAATTCAAGGTTAACCTTTCTTTCTTTTTTTTATCAAATACTATTTCTTAATATGGAAAATATTTAAATAATATAAAAATCAAAAGTTATGCTCAAAAAAATCTTGCTCCCATCCAAAGTTTAGTAGTTGGAAATTATAATCAATATATTATTATGGATCTTTTATTAATTGTTTTAATTACAACTTACTGATTCTACTATTACTGGACTTTTAGGAAGTTTCTTGATTTTTTTTCCCTTCTACAATTGTGCTAGTATCAACAAATATTTTTTTTTTTTTTTTTAATTCTGAAATAGCCTGGAACGAAAGTAATTGGAATTGGTGCAAAATAACTGGGTTGGTGCAAAAGTCATTTCAGTTGGTGCAAAAATAATGCAGTTGGTGGTGCAAAAGTAATCGTAGTTGTGTTGGTAAAAAAGTAATTGTTATTGGTGCAAAAGTAATTCAAGTTCAGAAGTAATTGTGGTTGACTTTTGCACCAACCTCAGTTTTGAACCTCAATATTTTTTCCCCAACCCAAATTGCTTTTGCACTAACTTAATATTTCTCTGACCTTTGGTTTTAATTGTGACACAGAACATGTTGCCATTTTGAAGTTTTGCTACTATTGTTAGTCTGCATCAGATGTCAACAATTATAGTTAGTAAGTTAGAATTGCCTGGTAGTTCAGCTGGTTAAGAATCTACCTGCAATGCAGGAGACCCTGGTTCATTTCCTGGATTGGAAAGATCTGCTGGAGAAGGGATAGGCTACCCACTCCAGTATTCTTGGGCTTCTCTGGTGGCTCAGAGGGTAAAGAATCCACCTGCAATGCAGGAGACCTGGGTTCAACTCCCTGGGTTAGAAAGATCCCCTGGAGAAGGGAACAGTTACCCACTCCAGTATTCTGGTCTGGAGAATTCCATGGACAGAGGAGCCTGGCAGGCTGCAGTCTATGGGGTCACAAAGAGTTGTACACGCCTGAGTGAAATTCACTTTCACTTTCTTTCACTAATTTATTTTAGATAATAGACTTTCTCTCTGTATATGCACTTACACTGAAGCAGATAATAAGTTCAAAGATTTGGAGTTAGGTCCTTGTTTTCCCCTGTATTACCTGTGCTTATGGGTTGCATTTAGCTGAAACTAAGGTAGATTAATTGTACCTGCTTTATGGAGTTTACTAACTATGGTGGTGTTCTTCTGACCAGGATGAGGTTTCCAGAAGTGGCCCATTCTAATTTATCCATGGTCCTTTGCAAAGTTTTTTTTCAAGCTCACTCTTGAGAGATAATCTCTTTTCTCTGTCACATACATTTTTGTTGTTGTTGGAGTGACGATGTTCTAGCAAATATATTCTCCTCTCTACCTACCTCTCTTGTACCTCTCCCAGGGGACCTAAGTGAGGTGGGAGAGAGAGGGAGAGAGATACCCCACACTAGAGTTCCTGACTCATGAATGTGTAAATTTCTCATTTAGGTAGTTGGATCAAAATTGCATGTTTCCATTTGAAAGACTTTACATTCTAACTTTGCTGGAAATTTATCCATGTGTTATGCAGAATAGTGCAAGGACTGTAGCGTAAGTATCAAATATTTTGAGAAAGGGAGAGATGATTGTAATTCAGGTAGGAAGGATCAGTCAAAAGATGACACTAACAATGATCTTTCCAAAGTTTAGCAAAGAAATGCGTGTGAATATTGCATTCAATTTAACAACTATGTGTCAGGAACTTCCAATATGCCTGCATTACACAAGATGCTTCTGAGTATACAAAAAATGCTCAGAGAACACAGCATCTGCTTACAAAGAACTCATCAGCTGTCCCCATGACAGCTCACAGAGACTCTACTTTGGCGTCATCTCTCATAGTCGCTATGCTACTCTGATTTATCTCGCACACTGCAACCTGAATAATATTGCTAATGCAAAGTTTTCAACATTTGATTCTTTTACTCTCAAACCTTTAATGACTTCCCATTTTCTTGACAGAGTCTAGAATAAATGCTTTTGTTGCTCATTCTTATAAGTTTTTAAATGTTCATTTATTTATTCATTTGGCTGTGTCGGGTCTTTTTGTGACATGCAGGATCTTCCTTGTGTCACGTGAGACCCTTCTCTGTGGTACAGGCTCTCTAGTTGTGGAGTTCCGGCTCCTGAGTGCACAGGCTCAACAGTTGATCTGCAGCCTGTGAAATCTTAGTTTCCTGACCAGGGATCCAACCATCATTCACTGAGTTGCAGACTCTTAACCACTAGGGCACCCAGGGAGTCCCTTACTCATAATTATTATTTTTTAATTTGAGCACTTCTCATTGCATAATTTAAATTTTATTTATAAAGTACATAAATGGATCACTGTCCTGATGGGCACTGTGAAACGTACAAAAATAAATAATGGAGAAAAAGCAATAATGAGATCAACATGAAATAAGTCATATAAAAATATCTTGCTAACCATGATAGAATTCTACAATCATTAGCTAATATTTGAAGACAATATACATATATACACACACATGCATACAGTAAAGCCATAATTTAATTAACAGTCTGTATATAATTTCTGTTGATGTTTAAATAGCTATCATTTATATCCAGTATGTGATTGACATACTCAGGCTAACAATATTAATAATTGCTACTCTAGTAGTTTCCACTGCCATTTTCTGGTTTACTAAACTTGCATTGTTTTTGTTGCTGTTGTTCAATCTTTAAGTCTTGTCCAACTTCTTGTGATCCCATGGACTGCAGCATACCAGGCCTCCCCGTCCGTCACCGTCTTCCAGAGCTTGCTCAAACTCACATCCATTGAGTTGGTGATGCTATCCAACCATCTCATCCTCTGTTGCCCCTTTCTCCTCCTGCCCCCAATCTTACCCAGGCTCAGGGTCTTTCCAGTGAGCCAGCTCATCACATCAGGTGGCCAAAGTATTGGAGCCTCAGCTTTACATCAGTCCTTCCAGTGAATATTCAGGGGTGATTTCTTTTAGGATTGACTTGTTTGATCTTGATCACCTAGGGACTCTCATGAGTCTTCTCCAGCACCACAATTCAAAAGCATCAATTCTTTGGCTCTCAGCATTCTTTATGGTCCAACTCTCACATCCTTACATAACTACTGGAAAAAGTATAGCTTTCACTATCCAAAACTTTGTTGGCAAAGTAATGTCTCTGCTTTTTAATATGTTGTCTAGGTTTGTCATAGCTTTTCTTTCAAAGAGTAAGCATAATTCATTTTGCGGCTGCAGTCACCATCCACAATGATTTAGGAGCTCAAGAAAATAAAATCTGTCACTGTTTCCGCTTTTCCCCATCTATTTTCCATGAAGTGATAGGACTGGATGCCATGATCTTAGTTTTTTTAATGTTGAGCTTCAAGTCAACTTTTTCACTCTCGTCTTTTACTCTCATCAAGATGTTCTTTAGTTCTTCGCTTTCTACCAATAGAGTGGTATCGCTTGCATATCTTAAATTGTTGATATTTTTCCTGGCAACGTTAATTCCAGCTTGTGCTTCATCCAGCCTGGCATTTCATACGATGCCCTCAGCATATTAGTTAAATAAGCAAGGTGACAGTATACAGCTTGACACATTCTTTTCCCAATTTGGAACCAGGCCATTGTTCCATGTCTGGTTCTAACTGTTGCTTCTTGAATACATACAGGTTTCTGTTTAAGAATTGTCTACAATTTGTTGTGATCTACACAGTCAAGGCTTTGGCATAGTTAATAAAGCAGAAGTAGATGTTTTCCTGGAATTCGGTTGTTTTTTCTATGATTCAAAGTGTGTTGGCTATTTGATCTCTGATTTCTCTGCCTTTTCTAAATCCAACTTGTACATCTGGAAGTTCTCAGTTCATGCACTGCTGAAGCCTAGCTTGAAGGATTTTGAGCATTACCTTGCCAGCATGTGAAATGAGTGCAATTGTGTGGTAGTTTGAAAATTCTTTGGCATTGCCTTTCTTTGGGAATGGAATGAAAACTGACCTTTTCCACTCCTGTGACCACTGCTGAATTTTCCAAATTTGCCGACACATTGAGTGCAGCACTTTAATAGCATCATCTTATAAGATTTTGAATAGCTCAGCTGGAATTCCATCACCTCCACTAGCTTTGTTCATAGTAATGCTTCTTAATTCTCACTTGATTTCACAGCCCCGGATGTTTATCATCAATCCTTAGTTTCTTTGCTGGGATATTTTCATGCACTTGCTCAAGCTGAGAGGTCTAATTTAGTTAAAACTAAATATGGCAATCCCAAATTTCCCTCCCTAGGTACATCTAAACTCTCGAACCATTCACACAGTCCTGAATGTAAATAGATGAAGTTCCACTTGTCACTTCATCTACACTACAAAATGACCACCCTGCTCTCTTCAGAAATTTGTGTCTCTGGTATATGACAAGTGACCATCCTCACATGGCTGGCTGAAGAAGTCAGTGTAAATCTGTGCAATAAATAAGAATAAAGCCTGTTTTCTTGTCTTATTGATACAAAATAAGAGTAAAATAGGTCTATTATTATCATTTTACACCCAAAGCATCACCTTTCATACTCTGTAAGGTGCGGGTCCTCTACTGTACCAGGGAATAAAGGCCCAAATCCCTTATCTGGCTTCAAACTTCTCTATGATATGACTCTGATGTATCCATCTTAGTTCAGGCAGTACTTATTCGGAAGTGTTGCCCCTCTTCTCCTGCCTGGCCATCCTCTCCTCATCATCTGTGTTTTCATCCATGTTATACCTCTACTTGAATGCCATGTCAGCTGTAATGTGAGGGCACCGAGCATCTTTTAGTCATCTTTCATTGGCTCACAGCCCACACAGTAACTGTTGAGGAGTGTGGTCCTAACTGAGAACTCACCCTTGATCTCCCTGTATTAGTTGATAGCAAGATCTTCCTCATTTCAAATCAATGAGACTTTTTACCCTAGCATCTTCTATCCTTTCCTCCCTTCATGAACAAAACAACCTCAGTTACTAGTATATCTGTAAAATTTGTTTTACCTTCTTTTCTCTGCATCTTAAATTCTCCATTACATATTCGGTGAGTTTGCATAAAATAGAAATTATTTGTTTAAGTAATTAGTAGATGAATAAAATCCTCTGGAATTCCATATAAACTGACATTCATGTTAGCTTTTTTTCCCTATGTACTTTTTAGTGTAAATCACACTTTTTGGTGTCCTGTTTGTTTCTAATTAAAATATCTGCAGGTAGCTCATGTAAAGACAGAATCTATTACTGTGATGTTATGGAGTTTAAGCATTTTGATACTGAGATATTTTCCCAGTAATTAACAACTAACATAAAAATGACTTCAAAACCCCGTTATTTTTCAAGAACTGCCTGAAGCGAGGACTTTACATTGAATTTAGTGTCATGACCTACTCAATGTTTTTCAAAAAGGAATCATTAAAATGTTTAATTTGTAAAGAGCATTTGAATTGTACTCTGTACATCTATATTGTGAAGCTGATTCCTTGTTATAGCCTGCATCTCTTTAAGATCTGTATTTCTGAAACTCTCTTTTTTTTGTTTCTATTTCTTCACTAGTGCATTTTTATATATTTTTTCTTCTCCTGAGAATAATTCTTCCATCTAACTCATTTTTATTTATTCCATGTTCTACCAGTAGCAACCAATTTCCAAGGACCAAGAAAGATCCTTTCATTTGTAGAAGTTTAATGTTCAGCCCACCAGAGAGTTCGTACAAAGTTGCAAGCACACAACTGATTATTGAGTGAGAGTCTCAGGTTCCACATTTTTATCCAGCAAGCTTTGTGTCGCCTTTAGGATTAACTGGTCTTGTGGAAAGACAACCCAGGAAAGCATGGATGTATTTCATGCAGCACTATAACATTACAGTGATGATACTCACTTATTTTTAAAAAAATCCTGTTTAGCAAGAGTTTATCTTCATCAGCATAGAAATCCCTGTACTCTTCAGCTCCAGGCGCCAAAGTCTTAGCTGTCTTGAATTTTCAGTCCCAAGAAAAGGAATTTCTAAACATTTGTGACAACACTTGCACAGAAGGCGACATAGGATTCAGGATTAGATACATAGAGAAAGCTTCAAGATAACTGACACCAATCTAATATTGATAAGGTATGCCTTTTTTTTTCTTTTTAATTTGAGCTCAACTTCAAGTGCCAAATGATACAAACAAACTTATTTACAAAATATAAACAGATTTACATGCTTAGAATATAAATTCATGGTTACCAAAGGGAAAGATAGGGGGAGGGAATTAACATATATACACTACCATATATAAAATAGATCATAAACAAGAACCTACTGTATAGCATAGGGAACTCTACCCAATAATCTATAATAACTTTTATGAGAAAAGAATCTGAAAAATAATAGATATATGTATATGATAACTAAATCACTTTGCTGTACCCCTGAAACTAACACAGCATTGTAAATCAATGATACTCCAATATAAAATTTAAAATATTTTAAAAATAGAAATATCATCAAAGTCCTAATGAATGAAAAGCATTCTCACTCATATAAGAGAGAGATATTTGTGAGCATTCAACTCAAGGCAAAGCAGGTCATTTTGTGGCACCCTTCATTTCAGGGTAGCTAACTTTAACGTTCAGAACTTTATTATACTTATCTCAGTAGCATCAGATTTCTGTCAGCGAAATTTCACACAGCAGTTTCTGTTTCACCCTCCCTGTGTGAGAAAGCAAGAGAAAAGGCCAGACTTTCCTGTATCAGACAAGGTTTCTAGAGAAACAACTGAGCCTCATGCCTTTTTCTGCTACAATATTATGACATCATGCTATCCTTAATTTAATAGAGTCACGGTGTTTAGCTCCACGTAATCATGACTATGTCTATATTTTAAAAATGTGTGCTGACGTGTGTGTTTAACTTCCCATAACCTAAACGTTTACAGATCTTAATGCAACATTTAGGAGTTCATATCATATTGATTAGCTGAATGAGACTGGGCCTGAAAGCATTAGTAGGAAGCATTGAAATCACACTCAGTTTTACTGTTTAGTGATAAACTCTCATTTAGCTAATAATACAACAAGTTATTTTTTTTCATTTATTTTTATTAGCTGGAGGCTAATTACAATATTGTAGTGGTTTTTGCCATACATTGACATGAATCAGCCATGGATTTACATGTGTTCCCCATCCCAATCCCCTCTTCCATAATACAACAATTTAAAAAATCCCCTGGGCTCAGTGTCCGGCTGGGTTTTCTCAGATTTATGTATTCTCTTCCTCTTGATTTCTTAGTTTTCTTCCAGTTTTTGTGTAGTTACCCTTTACTTAACAGATGAATGGCTATTTATACATTGTTTTCATTGCTGCTTATATTTGGCTTGATATACATTGATATGTTTGCTTTTCCTATGTATTTTAGGACAAAATTGTATTAAAATTTTCAATCGTTATGTTTTTACCTCATATGTGAAATTTAAACAATAGGATTTTATTTTGTTATTGGAGTATAATTGCATTACGATTTTATGTCAGGTTCTGATGTTCAACAAAGTGAATCAGCTCTATCGGTACATATATCCCCTCCCGCTTGAACCTCCCTTCCACACCCCCTCAACCCACCCCTCTTGGTCATCACAGAGTACATAGCTAGGCTCCCTGTGTTATTCAGCAGTTTCACATTGGCTACATTATATATGGTAATGTATATATGTCAGCCCTACTCTCCCAATTCATCTCACCCTCCCCTTCCTCCCCTACCTCCACGTATCCATTCTCTACATCTGCAACTCTTTTCCTGCCCTGCGAACAAATTCATCTGTACCATTTTTCCACATTCCATACATATGCATTAATATATGATATTTGAACAGTAGGATTGTAAACTTAGAAAAAAAATTTGACAAAACTAAGAATTAAACATTGAAACTGATAATTAGTTATAGAAAGTTAAATTAAAAGATGTAAGTATACAATATTATTTTCTTTAACTCTGGAATATTATTAAATTTTAAGTTAACCGACCAATATTTTCTCTTAAGCAGTTGATTGCTCTCATTACCATGTTTTTAAGTGGCTAATATGTTTTGATGCACTGCATATGTGATATATCTAGCCCATCTGTTAAGAAAAATAAGTGAAACTATCTCTAAACTAAACTAAACTACTAGTCCTCAAAATAAACAGCTAACTAAACAACTAAGGCAAATAGCACAAACTGTTACTTTGGTATATTGTCTAATCTTTGAAATAAAAGACTAGTAACTAAGCATTTACACTGGAATTAACAAAATACCAAGCTACTCACAGTTAAAGGAACAGTTATCAGACCTGCCCAGTCACTTATACTGGCAACTCATATAATGAAACTTAACAAGTGAAGGAAAGAGAAATTATTGGCATGAAAACCAAGTGAGAAATGGGTTAACTAATTATATGAATTTTGAAAGGGCCTTAGAAACTCTCATGCCTACTTTTCTTATGGAGGTTTGCTATAGGTTAATATACTAAAAAATGTTTCTTCATGGGGATGGTTTGGCCAAGGAAGAGACAGGAAAACAAATGCGGCTTCATTCCGGCTCCTAAAGAAAAGCAGGACTGAAAGGAACAAAGAGATGAAACCAAGTGTCATGGGCGTGTTTATAATATTTCATCCTTAAAGAATAATAAAACTGAACCTCTAGGCCCATTTTCATTGTTGTTATTCAGTCAATCAGTCGTGTCCGACTCCTTGCGACCCTATGGATTGCAGCATGCCAGGCTTCCCTGTCCATCACCATCTCTGGGAGCTCGCTCAAACTCATGTACATTGAGTCAGTGATGCCACAACCATCTCGTCCTCCATTGTCCATTTTCTTTCCTTAGTTTCTAATGTTCAAAGTCACTTACTGTATTTCAATTATTTCTAAAACGTTAATAAAATAATTTATTCTCATATTTTTAAACATGGACAATCCTATGAGATTCTTTTCTCACTCAATGGTCAACATTTTAGGATTTAAAATGTAACAGTAAAAGTAATAATAAATAAAAATTTTAAAATACAGCTCCAAATGAAATAAAATCAGTGTAAGAGCTCTGTGCAGCCTGTGAAGTAGTCAAAATGATGACATTTCATAGTAAGGCATTGATCTTGCATACTTTGATTTAAAAGGAAATGTTGGAAGGCAGTTAACCTATATATAAAGATTTGTATAATAGAAAACTTTTTAAATTGCTAATAGGCAATTCTTTTTCTCTCCAGCAGCCCATTGAGAACTCCCCTTTCTTAAAAAGAACTATATGTTCACTTTAGCAACAGCTATTTCAACTGTCCTTGATGACCACTGTTACAATAGTCCTCCTAAGAGTTGCTTCTCTGTTCTATTTCTTAGGATGTAGATTCTGTGTAACGGGAAAACAGCTGAAATACCAAGGCCTATGGAAGATGTCAGCATCTAAATACTAGTCTCATCATCTATGTACTTTTTCAACTAAAAGTTGACTATAATGAATTGAGAATAGAGGGAATATAATAAGAACAGAAATTAGATGCTGTTTTAGGGAAACAGATATTGTATATCAAGAAAGACTAGTTATTGATACAGAAACATAAGGACATGAAATGAGACTGTGATAAAACTTGGTTCAGCAGCCATATGTCGAAGATAAAATGTGGGGAAGTACCAGCCTTATTAACAATCATACCCTCAGCTTAACTTTCAATAACATCTGGCCTAGAAACATTAGGTCCCTCCTTATAGCCCAAGTTGTAGTCAGTATTACCAAATTATTTCACAAGAAAATTGTTTAATTGCTTAGCAGCACGTATAACTCTGCTCTCCATCCTGCATTTGAGACTTTTGAAAATCTGATCATGCTACAACTTTCAAAGCTCATGTTCCAAATTCTTTGCTAGACAAGTTTATCTTAACCAGATGAGTCTGACTTTTCCTTAAGTATACCTTTATCACTGTTTCTGTGTTTATCTAATTCTTCTTGCCAGGTGTCTTCAATTCTAAGCTGTACAGTAAGTTTATTGTTACTAAGTGTAGATTTCCTACAAATAGTACTAGTGTGGCTTGTATGTGTTTCTGTCATTAGATAAGTTAAGATGGAAGTGGTTGGCAAAAATTACCTTAAATCTTGTTCACCTGTTCAGTTTGCTTGGAGATAATCTCTTCATCCATTCCAGTGCTCTCCTCAATTAAAGATAAGTTTGAAAGGAAACAAACTCACTCTTACTGAGTGTAAAATACTACCCACCATATATTTTTATTTTAACATGAAACAAATGGATTTGAATTATGAAGATTGTTGTTGTTTTTGTTCAGCTGCTCAGTTGTGTCTGACTCTGTGACCCTAGAGACTGCAGCACGCCAGGCTTCCCTGTCCCTCACCATCTCCCGGAGCTTGCTCAAACTCATGTCCATTGAGTTGGTGAAACCATCCAACCATCTCATCCTCTGTCATCCCCTTCTCCATAAAACACATAAAAGAAAAAAAGAGAAAAAATAAGCTTCTGAAAACAAGTAATATGGGTACCTAGTCATAGGACTGGCCTTTGGTTAACCCTTCATTAATAACTAGATGAAGTAATGCTATAAACAATGCAAAGATTTAGTAAATAAGAAGGACTTTTTTATTTTTACATAATTTTTAATAGGTTGAATGTCTCAATAAGAATGAAGATAGAGAGATTTTTTAGACTATTTTAACAAGTACAACAATGTATTAAAAGTCAAAACTTTGGTTATTTAACCTTAAGGTAGTGAAGCTACATGGATTGAAAATGATGTACCATTTAGATCCTGTCTACCAAAGCAAAGAGAATCTGCCAGACCTTCTGATGTCACCTGACCTCTAACTTCTGTGAAAATTCATTGTGCTCATGCCCAAACGTGGTCTAGAAAGTCAAGTATACTTGCCGGGCATGCTGGAGAAAGCTCTTAATTCTTTCATATTTATTTTAAACCTCAAATACAAACCAGGTACAATCTCATAGTTTCACATTTTCCTGTGGTCATTTGTGTAAATGTAGAAATTCCTTTCTTTCTAAATAAATTCATAATACTCTATCATCCAGCCAAACTGAAGAGAAGCACCTCAGATGTTCATCAGTTTTCAGTTCTGGGCACTTCATTGATTCTGCGAGTTTTCCATGCCCGTCTCTTTCTTCACGCTCAGAGAGACTCACATTGAGTGAAAAATGTTAACTTGACACGTGCATGTGTGTGGTCCTCTACTCAGAGCCCAGTCAGAGCTTTCAAGATATTCTGATGGTTGTTTTATACAGATAGATACTTTTCAAATGTTATCTAAACTTCTAATCTTCTAACACATTTGTTTCATGTTAGTCTCCAGCATACCACTCGATTTGGAGTGAAACAGGATTTGGGAAAGAGAAGACTTGGCCTAAAGGTCTGGTTCTGTCATTTCCTGGTTGTGGAATATTGGGCAGTTAGCTTCTCCCAGCTCTGGTTTCCTAACCTGCAAAATGTTAACACTGTTAGTGCTGTGAGGACTAAAGCACTTTTGCTATCCCACTTGACCCTCTACAGATATCGGTGTCCACTTCTTCCAGTGGTATTCTCAGTATGCCTGATTAAGCTTCCTCTTGGAAACTTCTTTTCTGGTAGCTCAAAACTGAATTTTAGCCTGGGGGATGCCTAAGAAGCATATAATTTCTCTGAAGGGAATATTCTATGTCATCATTTTCAAGGCGGGTGGTGTCAACTCTTGTGACCCCATGGACTATACCCTTCCAGTTTCCTCTGTCCAGGGGATTCTCCAGGTAAGAATATTGGAGTGGGTTGCCATTTCCTTCTCCAGGGGATCTTCCCAACCCAGGAATCAAACCTGGGTCTCCTGCATTGCAGGAGAGTTCTTTACCAACTGAGCTACAAGGGAAGCCATTTTCAAGGCTACTGGCTGGTAATTATGTCAACTCTGAGCCCTAGAATTGAAGCATGGATATTTCCATTATTGTGCCATTATTCAAGAACCAGCTTGGATGTGTACTCCTCTGGCCAATAGATAATAACCATCCCATTGCAGATTAAGAAATACTAGTTTTAATCCATCCTGTTGGGCAGCTGACCATTCTGATGCTTGGAGTCTATTCCACAGTAGTCTCAGTACTTCTGGCACCAAATTATTGCCTTTACTAACTTCCCCAAAGCTATCTATCTTGTTCTCATCAGACTATTGAGTTAACAAGTTAAATGAGCCCTATCAACCCACGGGATATCATGAAGCTTCCCCTGATCTACCAACTAAGAGTTACCCTTCCCATACCTAAATCTTAGTCCATGCCCAATTTATGTCACTTAATTTATCCTCTTTGATAATGTATTTGTTGACTATTTGAATTTTCATAGTAAACTTGAAGACCACAAACTTTGTCTTCCTATGATGTTTAGGACTATGTATTGAATATAGCCAGTACTGAATGAATAAATATTGAATAAATGAATCAAAGAATGTGAAAATGCAAAAATTATATTTAAAATACTCTTAAATACATATCTCCTCTGTAAGAACAAGGAACCATAAAGCTTAAGTTCACTGCCTAAAGCTAACCTTCTGGTATAATTTATTCTTCCTAGTTGCATATGACCTTAAAACAATGGTCCTCTGAAAGCTATTAGAGAAGATGACAGATCTTTCCAAGGATTAAATTTAAATCATTTTTGACTATCAAAAACACTTGGGAAAAAAATAGGTTAGATATATATATACTAGGGTTTAGTCACTCAGTCATGTCCGGATCTTTGCAACCCCATGGACTGTAGCCCACCAGGCTCCTCTGTCCATGAGGACTCTCCAGGCAAGAATACTGGAGTGGGTAGCCATTCCCTTCTCCAGGGGATCTTCCCAACCCCAGGCAGACACATTCTTTATCACCTGGGAAGCCCAGGTTAGACATATCGCCTATTAATATGAATATGAAAAACTGGAATACATACTCAACCATTATTCCAATGAAGAGTAATTTTAAATAACTTCTAAAATATCAAAAATTTAAGGAAAAAATTAAAAATCATGAGTTTGAGATGCTGCATAAGACTAAATGCAGAAATTAAATAGTGATATAGTGATAACATTTGAGTAATTTGCAGGTTATCAATGCTTGTGTATGTATATGACAAGTTGTCATATAACTAATCATTTTATTTTGTTACTTAAAATATCTTATGGTTCATTATACTATTCAAATAATTTGATGAAAATAATTTATGTTTTAATGACTGTCCCTCCAAAAATAAAGTTAAATTCAAATATCACATTTTTCTTCTCTATAAAAATTAGTTATTTTCATTGGTCATGTCATTAAATGCTCAGAAATAGGTTTTGTCTTTCTAAAAAGAGAGAGTCTTGGATTTTAAAACAGGTACTCATCACTTTGTTTTTAACATTCCCATGCAAAAGAATGTATAAGCTGTAAGAATATTTATTCTGTTTTCTTTTTATCCCTGTCTGTGAAATTTTCAGAATCTTAACTAGACACTCATTTATGTATTTGTAACCCTCTTTGGAATTGGATGATAAATTAAATTCAGCTGAAACATCAGACACACTGAAGGAATAAGTTTTGGATTTTACCCCTAAGAGGCTCCATGTCAAATACTTTTTCTTTTGTTTCACTTTTTAAAAAGTTTTCTCTATTCCCATCACTTTTTAATGTAGTTCTTCAATAGTTAACTGAAACTTGCTCTTGCTTTTAATATAAACTTATGATATATTTACTAAAATAAAATAAGAATGATGATCCTATTAAATATAGTCAATATGAGATAAAAAGCCAATTAAAACCCCAGATGGAAGTAATCCACAAGAGAAAATAGCATAAATGGATAAAGGTAATCAGCTGATTGGTTTATAGATCTAAAGATCCCCAGGGGATGTTTTAAGTCTACATATTGTGGCCTAGAATGCTGAATTTTGCATTTGGGAGTTCTGATTGAACTAAAAGATCCTTAGAAGGCTATGCTCCCTCTTGGCTTTATATCCAAGGAAGACACAAAATAGGTTAGTTCAGTCAGAGTCTGGAATAAATTGCACAGAGTAAATTCTCTTCAGATCTTCCTCAAATAAGCTGGCATCTACCCCATTATAAATACTGAATATCTGCTACAAAGTTATAATTTGAGGGAGATGGCGAATTTCAGTGGCTCAATATTTGACAGTGTAGCAGGATAATATAACTCCCCTGACTAGCTATGCTTGCAAATTATGACATAGAGAAATATTTGTGGTTTGTTACTCTCCTTCTCTTTTAGCTGGTCAGAATTAATAATGCAGTTTTTTCCAGTGTTGTAAAAGATATCATAATCCTTAAATCATCTGCTACAAATATTCTGGGTCAGAAGACAAAAAATATAGAGTAGACTGGAGACTTAGTCAAGAGACACATAGCTCACATAGGACCAAAACAATATTTTATAATTTAACAATGAAATGTAATACTTCAAGCAGAAAGCAATTTGAAGCAGACCTCATTGGTTTTGCTTTTTGCTAGTTACAAATATTGAACAATTTGTTGCTGTTCAGTCACTCATTCATGTCCAGTACTTTGTGACCCCACTGAACAATTATTTGGTTTTTTTTAATAAAGATGAAGGAGTTAGGATTTACTTGTCTGCTTAAAAAAATTAATTTAGTATTAAATGTAACTTCAGCCTCTGTTTTAGTCTGTTTAGGATGCTATAACAATATATCACACACTGGGTGGCTTAAACAACAAATATTTATTTGCTCATAGGTCTGGATGCTGGAAGGTCCATGATCAAGGTTCTGGCAAAGTTGATTTCTTGTAATAGCTCTCTTCCTGGCTTGTTGATGGGTACATGTCTATTGCGTATTTCTATTAGGATTCTCCTGGTGGCTCAGATGGTAAAACCTCTGCCTACAATGCAGGAGACCTGGGTTCGATCCCTGGGTCAGGAAGATTCTCTGGAGAAGGAAATGGCAACCCACTCCGGTACTCTTACCTGGAAAATCTCTTGGACGGAGGAGCCTGGTAGGCTCTAGTCCATGGGGTCACAGAGAGTTGGACATGACTGAGCAACCTCACTAATGATCTCTTCTTTATGCACTAGCAGAAGGCAGAGAGAGAGCAAGATTTCTGCTATTTCTTCCTGTAAGGACACTAAGCCTTTGGAATCAAGGCTCCACCCATATGACTTCATTTAACCTTAATAGCTTTCTTAGAGGGCCCATACATTACAGCCACTGAAGGTTATGGTTCAAGGTATGAATTTGAGAGGACACACACCTTCACTTCACAAAAACCTATAAATACATTTTTATTTTGTTCTCCTATATTTTCTTAATCATCAGTTCAGTTCAGTTCAGTCACTCAGTCATGCCCAAACTTTGCAGCCTCATGGATTGCAGCACACCAGGCTTCCCTGTCCTTCACCAACTCCTGGAGCTTGCTCAAACTCATGTCCGTTGAGTCGGTGATGCCATCCAACCATCTCATCCTCTCTCATTCCCTTCTCCTCCTGCCTTCAATGTTTTCCAGCATCAGGGTCTTTTCCAATGAGTCAGTTCTTTTCATCAGGTGGCCAAAGTATTGGAGCTTCAGCATCAGTCCTTCCAGTGAATATTCAGGGTTGATTTCCTTTAGGATTGACTGGTTTGTTCTCCTTGCAGTCCAAGGGACTCTCAAAAGTCTTCTCCAACACCACAGTTCAAAAGCATCAATTATTCAATCTCAGCTTTCTTCATGGTCCAACTCTCACATCCATAACTTGACTACTGGAAAAACCATAGCTTTGACTAGATGGACATTTGTTGGCAAAGTAATGTCTCTAGTTTTTAATATGCAGTCTAGATTGGTCATAGCTTTTCTTCCAAGAAGAAAGTGTCTTTTAATTTCATGGCTGCAGTCACCATCGGCAGTGATTCTTAATCATTGGTGTTTAAGAATTATCCTCTATACCTCATTTTCTTTCAAAAATCAACATTTTTTGTTTATATGTGTGCACTTACATTTTGGTATTTACCTTTATATGGATTCAAATTTTTCTATGTTAGATTTACATTTACTGTGAATAATGGCTTTTCTTATCTACTCTCTTTTCTCTTTTGCATCACTTTCCATCTTCTACATAAATGGAATATATCTATATATTAGCTACTTTAATTTCTTTTACATGTCTCTAAAAGGTATGTTGGCTTATATTCATTTGAAACTATAAATTCTCTCCTTCTAAAAATAGATATTAAAATGTGATTCCAGAAGACATATCTTGCAGGTTGGTTAAATATTTCTTTCCATTGGATATAAATTACATCATTCTTTTGGAGAAATAAGGAAGATGAGAAAATTATAGTACATTGGAAAGACTTGGATGTCAACCCCGGGGTTGTGGGTGTATGACCTCGGACTGGTCATTGAACCCACTAGTTTCTGTTTCCATCGCAGACAAATGTGAAAGTTGCTCAGTAGTGTTCAAATCTTTGCGACCTCCATGGAATAGTCCATGGAATTCTCCATGCCAGAATACTGGAGTGGGTCGCTGTTTCCTTCTCCAGGGGATCTTCCAAACCCAGTGAACAAACCCAGGTCTCCCACATTGCAGCAGATTCTTTACCAGCTAAGCTACCAGGGAAGCCCAAGAATACTGGAGTGGGTAACCTATTCCTTCTCCAGGGGATCTTCCTGATAAGGAATCGAACCAGGGTCTCCTTTATTGCAGACAGATTTTCTATCACCTGAGCTACTAGGGAAGCCCATAGACAAATGTGAAAGTTATATAATAATTGTCCTACCCATTCTTAGGTTTGTGGCAAGGATAAAATGAGACTATATGTGTATGTAACATGTCACACAAAAACAAGTTATTATTCAGAGAAGCAATTAAGCATAAGAATAGATTTCATAATTTCTTTTTCTTTTCTTCAATAGAAATATAAACAGAAAATACAGACTTTTATGTGATCAAAAAATTAATCATGGCAAGATTGGCTCTCACTTTTATCAGGTCTTAAATATTTCCTCTTGTATTTTTAACTTATATCTTACCTATATTTACCTAATTTTAAAATTTAGCAGCTATATGCAAAATGTTTTAAACTATCAATTTAATCAATTATTTTTGGTAAAGATTTCAGTTTTACTCACAGCTAAGAAATGTAAGTGACATAGTTTTTTGTCTTCCATGGCTCACTACAATAGCATACTATTAGAAATAAATTAGAAATATGCAGTCATTTAAGACCCGCCCCCAACATTAAAAAAAAAACAAAACCTAAAACTCTAAAACTTGCAAGAAGTCAGGGACAATGAAAATAATCATGTGTTGTTTAAACAAAACCTAACAGTTTAATAAAGTTTTCTAAGTCTACTCACTGACCCACAGATGGTACACCAATGTAGCAAATAGGAAGCAGGCTGTCCTTGTTGTAGGATTAGCTAAATTACCTTTGTGAGAATTTTATGGGGTCAGAGAAGGAAAAGTCAGGAAAGGAAAGAAGCCACTTCTGATTACTTTTCTTCTCTGAGGATTTTTGGTAGTTCCAGATCCAGGCACCTTCTCAGTATTAAAATATATTGAGAGTTATACTCAGGCTGGAAGCTTAGTATTCTCTGAGTACTATGACCTTACTTTTTTCAAAAAGTGTAAGGGAAGTTGGTTGTGTAAGCAGGCCAAAGGGACTTCACACATGGAACATATTTGGGTTTGTTCATATTGTATTTTTTCTACATGGGGAATTTAGATTGTTATGTGACTAAGGATTTGAAGATTTTCTATAGCTTGCCTTATTTTAAAGCTGAGAGAAGAAAGGAGGAAAAAAAGACAGTATTTTCCTGAATTAAGTTTTGTAGATCTCCTGTGTTTTTGTATTAACCTATGTGATTGATTTAAGGCAAGTTAATTTTGATGATGCACACACAAAACAAGCTTTTTCATGTGTTTCCCACTATTTAGTTTGCCCGATAAGTTGTGAAAGCACACTTATTTCTTCTGTGACTGCCATGATATGAATTCACAGGATTGAAAGCATTAGTTATGCAAAATCAGTGTGTTCTTGCAAAGTTTTAAACATCTAGTTATTAAACATCTAGTAGACAAATCTGGTTAAAAAGCACACAGGAGCAGTTATTACTTAAGGCACTGATACTGTAAATTGTCTTGAAAAAACAATTAACCAATGTTTTTATCTTCCATGGCATATCTAAGTGCTCAAAAGCAGGACCCACCTGTATTTAATTTCTTTCCGGATGAGAAAAAAGCAAAAACAGTGGAAGTGGATTGAAATAGCCCAAATCAGAACAGGTAGTTGAAACCACACTCTGAAATCAGAGTTGGATGTGAGCGAGTGAGGATAGCCAGATGAGGCTAGCTGCAAAGGGTGCCTGAGGGAAAGTGTGAAGTGGAGGTCTGCAACAACAGAATAAGTTCCTGTGGTTACAGCAAGGCTGATGCTCGGGAATAATAGCCTCACACCTGGCAGGGTTTTAGGAGGTTGGTTTGTGGGAGCTCTGAGCCCCCAGAAACCTCTGTCACCAGTCCTTGGACTGATCGTTAAGATCAGAGTTTCTGCTTCCATAGGTTGCAAAAACAATCGACTTTCTCAATGTGCAGATAGTATTGTTAGTCACTCAGTTGTGTTCAACGCTTTGCAACCTCATGGACTATAGCCTGCCAGGCTCCTCCATCATTAGAATTCTCCAGGCAAGAATGCTGGAGTGGGTAGCCATTCCCTTCTCCAGGGGATCTTTCCAACCCAGGAATCAAACCCTAGTATGCTGCATTGCAGGCAGATTCTTCAACATCTGAGCCACCATAACACCTATCACTTGCATAATAGTTTGCAAATATTTTTAGAAAGCTATTTTCCATGAAGTCTCTCATGATCTTGTCAGTCTCTAGTACCTTAGTGTGAATGTGTTTATTGGGTCACTGAAATACACACTGACCATCAGATTGTGGGAAAAGATAGGAAAGGCAAAGAGGAAAGTGAAGAGAAGAAAGGAATTGGATATCATCTACATACCAGTCAACTTTCTCTAAGTGATAGGCAGTGCACAGGCATGAAACGAGCATTATCCTATCTACTTTCATGCAATGCATAGCTAATTAAAAGAGCAATAGTCAACTAATAAATACATAGTACTTAACAACAAAGTGTGCCAAGCGTGGAGAGTGTTGATGAGGGTAGGTCTCTGAAGAAGCAGTCTTTAATCTGAGATTTGAATAGGAACGTGCACTTCACATGTGCTCAGATCTACACTGTGCTGTGCTAGGCTTAGCTGCTCTGTCGTGTTCAGCAATTTGCAACCCCATGGACTGTAGCTGGCCAGGCTCCTCTGTCCATGGGGATTCTCTGGGCAAGAGTACTGGAGTGGATGACCATTCCCTCCTCCAGATCTACACTAAGAGGTGCTATTATTATCCACATTCATTGTCCATTACCATTGTCTATATTCTGCAGATGGAAAAACAAAGTTATCAAGAGGTTATAAGGCTGTCCAAGGTCACACATTCTAGTAAATAATGAATCTGAACCAGATCTCTGCTTTACTGAGCTTAGCCATGCCCGCTGCTGCCTCAAAAGGAAACAGATATAAACAGCAGTCTGGCAATTCACCAAAGCAGAGAAATCAAAAGATAAACCTCCAACTCTTAAGTCTTGCTTAGAACCTTCAAGCAGTAAATAAAACCACAGCATCATCACAGTTGATACTACTGGTTATAAGATTCATGAACTCTAACTACAGAAGTTGTCTGAAAATGTGCTTACTAGAAGGACAGAAATGCTGTGTGTGACCCCTGAGTAGGAAGTCACCTAAAGCTGGAAATTCCCTTACCCCATTCAAAGTGAACCAGATTTTATCTCATTTTGATGGAGACCAAAGACAGTGAGACAAGAGAAGAAAAATTAACATAGAAAAATTAACATATTATATATGACACTTCCTGCATGTAAGATTTTTTAATTGTGTTCAACTATTTAGGATAATTATACCTAATCACATAATTCCTGTAAATTGGTGAAGTGACTTAATTTAGATGTTTAACAAGAAACGTAGATTAAATAATTATAACATATAGCTGTAATTTATGGATAATGACAGGCAAATTTTAAACTTTGCAAAATAGTGTGGGTTGAGCCTTCATGGAGATGTCTCACCATTTCAGTTTCCTATTTCTGACCAAGTGCAACAGCTTTGAAAGCTACATGATATAAACACAAGGGCTTCCCTCTGTTTCTAGGATATCCTAAATATAGAGTGCTTAAGAGACTAATGTGGTTTTAGCCTCTTCCCAGGAATTTAATGTGAAGTGAATTGCCTTAGAAGGAATTCAGGACTCCACCTGTTTCTTGAGTGATGTGACCATTGGGAAGCCTGAAAACTGCACAAGCAATGGTGACTCTGACCCGGGGTCTCTCATTCATATATTAATTGTTAAGTCACGCACTGCATATGTATCAGTGGCCATTATGTATCCTTTGTTGAGCCCCTGCTGAGTGCTGGACATTTGGTAGGGAGCAGAGTCCAAGACAGCAGAGAAAAGAGAGGAGGTGAGTAAGTGGGGCAAACGCAGCATTGCTAAGTCTTCCGAGAGAACAACTAAGATAAGATTCTTTCAACAGGGAACTGTTGGAGATTTTCATGAGGACCTACAGTGAAGTGGAATGTCAAGACCAGAAGGAGTAGTTGGGAGGCAATTCAGAGGCGAACTGGAGAAAGCACTTCTTTTAAGAAATTTCATAGTGAAGTAGAAGAGTGAAATCAGAAAAGGGGGTGTCAAGTTTAAAGCAGACTGCTGTCTTCCCCATAGCCCAATGGGATGGAGTATTTGAATCCCAATGGGAAGGATAATTTAAGTAGAAGTAAAGACACAAATTGATAGATCAGTGAAGGAGGCTGTGGCACTTTCCTGCGATGGCTTCCATTTGTTTATAAAGTTAAAGTTCCTCTGATGACTGAGCAAAGAGTTGAAGGAACCAAAACTTCATACTGAGCAGCAGAGAGCAGGTAAAGTCTTAACCATGAGAAGCAGGAGTAGGAACTGACACAGCATTTCATCCGCTTGTCCTCGTTCAGGGCTAAGTTAAGGTTGTTGACCGTGAATGTAGTGTGCATGTGCAGGTGTGAAGGCCAAGAGCTGGACTGATATCCGGTTATGGCTTTGCCAAGCAAGTGGGTAGGCATAGAAAGAAATCTGGGGAAAGGGAAGTTGGGGTTCTAGACGGGCCCTGGACTTTAATCGGGAGAGCCAAAGAAGTGAAGCACAGAAGCAGCCAATAGAGAAGATGTAAAAGATTCTGAGGACAGGAAATTCTGATGCAATTCAAATTCAAGTATGTCTGAAAAGTGACAGGACTGAAACATTGAGACTATAGTTAGAGTGAAGAATGACTGAAGCTATTATATCAGAACTCAGCCAGAATGGAAGCTGCCCCCAGGAATGAGAACAGAAGATAGCCCCTAAGAGATACGGTTTCTAAGAAGGCTGACTCTCATGGTTTTCACAGTTTTTTCAGATACCACAGTGTATCCTCAGCCAATTCCTTAGAAAATAAATATACATTCAGGAGGTGTGCATGACTTTTAAAGATGTTAAAGTTAAGTTTCTGACACATTATCAGCATGAAAATATTATATATAAGTTCCTGATGCCAATGCCTTTTCAATAATAAAATTATGTATTAATAAACTGTGGTTAAGAATCAAAATTATATAGAAATTCGGTCATTAATCCCAAATGGAGATCACCGCTGCTGCACGCTGCCATCTAGACCAAAACAAAACAAAACAGTGGCTTTGTAATGTCTGAATCTTAATAGGTAGAAGCTAGAGAAGAAAAGATCAATTAGTCAAAAATAAATAACTGATGTTAAAAGAGATAAAAAGCTGATATTAGAAGAAAGAAAACAAAATCTGAGTACAGTAATGTACATGAGTGGCATGAGGGAAGAATAATTAATTTTTAAACCAAATGAACATATTTATGAAATGTGATAATAAGCAAATGATAAAACCAAAACCATTGTCTGACCATCATTGAAACATAGAGAATATATAATAAAATTATTACAGAATACATAATTATCAATGACTTAGAATTTCTCCTTCCTAATACTTTGATAATTCACCACACTGAAAGTGAACATAAGCTCTACTTTTCATTTTTTATTATTTTCTAATTCTTTAGAATTTGGGTTGTGGTTCCTATGGTGAAAATTACTTCCTGGCAAATGATCATGATTGAAATGATTATCATTTTACAGTAGAACTTGTGATTGGGGCTTTCAACTTGTAAGTCAGAATGATTTTGTTGTTGTTCACTTGTTCAATCATGTCCAACTCTTTGTGACCCCATGTACTACAGCATACCAGGTTTTCCTGTCCTTCACCATCTTGTCCTTCACCATCTCCCAAACTCACATCCATTGAGTCGGTGATGCCATCCAACCATCTCATCCTCTGACATTCCCTTCTCCTCCTGCTCTCAATCTTTCCAAGCATCAGGGTCTTTTCCAATGATCATTATAATCAGAATGATAAGAGGAATATAAAGGCAAATAAGCATCTGCACCCATATGTGTGTGCTTATATGTGCGTAAATGTGCACACATATGTATGACTTATGTACGTATGTTTCTCTACATGTAGGCCGAGGACTTAGTGACACTGGTTTCTTTGCAAAGAGTTAGCAGCCGTGCCTGAATTATGTGCACTTTAATTATATGGCCTTCCAAGTAAAATTTCTGGAGGAAGCATAACCATGTACTTCTCATTTGTATTTGAGTCATGATGTGTAATCCAAGAATAGTCCATGTGAAAATGGCTTCTTAAAAGTTACAAAATCATTGGTATTCTCAGTGAGAAAATTAAAGACAATTTTAAAAGACAGCATTACCACAGTTCCCAAAATTTGTTTTCTTTCTATTTCATGGTCGTGTTGAACACAAGGCAAGAAAGGAACAAAGTGCCTAACTGAACAGAGCAAACTTTAAGTCATGGCTTCTGTGTTTCAGAGACTGCCCAAGAAAAGCCATCATGGCTAGAATCGGGGGCAAGAGAAGCCGCCTGGCCGGCATTATTCTTAGCTCTGCCTTTCACGTAACCACACTGTTTCCTCTGAGCGGCTGAGCAAAAGAATGGCTCGCCCCGTTCTGATAGCTCATTTGGAACATATAAAAGCCATCCTCATCAGGATGAGAAAATTGCATCACCGATAAGTCAAACTTCTGCACCATTTGGATCCTAGTGTCTAGATGGAAAATGTGGCATTTTTAGACATTAAGACTATTTCGGGGTCTTTTGAATTCCTCTAAGAGCAATTGGGTCTGATGCAATGGGTTTTTCCCTTATCTCCCAGGCTATGAAGAGCTCTTTTATCATCCCTGCCTTCGAGTTGGCAGAGTCCCTGGAATAGGTCAGAAAAAGCTCCTACAGATTTTTTTATATTATAGCATTGTTAGCTAAATTAATCCTTTCGCCTAGAATTTTTTCCCCTGAAGAGAAATTTTGTAAAGTTAATTGGAGTCTCAGGAAAAGAACTAACAAAAGGCAGAACTTCAGCTGGGTCAAACAGGCGTTTTATCTCAAAACCAAAAAGATGAATTATGAGGGAGGATACTTGCTTTTTAATACAACTGAATTCTGAAAGAAAACAATTCATCTAGTCCATTTCTTTTTCCTCAAGTTAAGACAGTTCATGAACACTTGGAGGGGAATACTTTTTTATCTTATTATTTAGGATCCATAGTGAGAGGAATTATGTAACTTATCATAAATCTAGCAAGTATTTTATTAGACATATTAAATCTAATAGGTTATTTCCAGTTTTTTAAGAAATCTCCACACTGTTTTCCATAGTGGCTGTACTAGTTTGCATTCCCACCAACAGTGTAAGAGGGTTCCCTTTTCTCCACACCCTCTCCAGCATTTATTGCTTGTAGACTTTTGGATAGCAGCCATCCTGACTGGCGTGTAATGGTACCTCATTGTGGTTTTGATTTGCATTTCTCTGATGATGAGTGATGTTGAGCATCTTTTCATGTGTTTGTTAGCCATCTGTATGTCTTCTTTGGAGAAATGTCTGTTTAGTTCTTTGGCCCATTTTTTGATTGGGTCGTTTATTTTTCTGGAATTGAGCTTCAGGAGTTGTTTGTATATTTTTGAGATTAATCCTTTGTCTGTTTCCTCATTTGTTATTATTTTCTCCCAATCTGAGGGCTGTCTTTTCACCTTACTTATAGTTTCCTTTGTTGTGCAAAAGCTTTTAATTTTCATTAAGTCCCATTTGTTTATTTTTGCTTTTATTTCCAATATTCTGGGAGGTGGGTCATAGAAGATCTTGCTGTGATTTATGTCGGAGAGTGTTTTGCCTATGTTCTCCTCTAGGAGTTTTATAGTTTCTGGTCTTACATTTAGATCTTTAATCCATTTTGAGTTTATTTTTGTGTATGGTGTTAGGAAGTGTTCTAGTTTCATTCTTTTACAAGTGGTTAACCAGTTTTCCCAGCACCACTTGTTAAAGAGATTGTCTTTTTTTAAAAAAACTGGAAATAGAACTGCCATATGACCCAGCAATACCACTTCTGGGCATACACACTGAGGAATCCAGATCTGAAAGAGACACGTGCACCCCTATGTTCATCGCAGCACTGTTTATAATAGCCAGGACATGGAAGCAACCTAGATGCCCATCAGCAGATGAATGGATAAGGAAGCTGTGGTACATATACACCATGGAATATTACTCAGCCGTTAAAAAGAATTCATTTGAATCAGTTCTAATGAGATGGATGAAACTGGAGCCCATTATACAGAGCGAAGTAAGTCAGAAAGATAAAGAACATTACAGTATACTAACACATATATACGGAATTTAGATAGATGGTGGCGATAACCCTATATGCAAAACAGAAAAAGAGACACAGAAATACAGAACAGACTTTTGAACTCTGGGGGAGAACGTGAGGGTGGGATGTTTTGAAAGAACAGCATGTATATTATCTATGGTGAAACGGACCACCAGCCCAGGTGGGATGCATGAATCAGGTGCTCGGGCCTGGTGCACTGGGAGGACCCTGAGGAGTCGGGTGGGGAGGGAGGTGGGAGGGGGGATCGGGATGGGGAATACATGTAACTATATGGCTGATTCATGTCAATGTATGACAAAACCCACTGAAATGTTGTAAAGTGATTGGCCTCCAACTAATAAAATAATATTAAAAAAAAAAAAAAAATTAAAGAAATCTAATAGGTTATTAAGTATTTTACTCAGGAACATTTCCTCTAGCTTAAATACCATGTTCCAAAATTGTATTAAAATTTTTTCTAGTCTCTCTCATAAGGAAACAGAGAAACAAATAGTTTTTTCATTGTGAATTGTTAGCCATCCTATTTATAATATCATAAGCACAATCTTGACACTGGAAACATCTTCCGTCTACTATTTTTTTAGCTATTTTATTATATTCTAGTATAAGGTCTTGTTAATACATGAAACTGCTTTCTTGTATCTTTCAAATACTATGTTTTAGATATATAAATTTCTCATTTCTTATTAAATTGTTAAATATTAAACTTTTATTTTAGTGTAATTGATGTATGTTTGCCCCATTGTTATACATTGAACAGATAGCCTTAGAAAGTAAATATACATTTTAAAATTTATACTTACATATGAATGTATGATATGGATTTGTCACCCTACACTGAACTTGGGGCTTCCCAGGTGTCACTAGTGGTAAAGAACCCTCATGCCAACGCAGAGCTAAAAATGCAGGTTCGATCCCTGGGTCGGCAAGATCCCCTGGAGGAGGGCATGGCAACCCACTCCAGTGTTCTTCCCTGGAGAATCCCAGGGACAGAGGAGCCTGGTGGGCTACAGTCCATGGGTTCACAAGAGGCGGACAATACTGAAGCAACTTAACAGGCGCACTGAACTTGATCAGAAAGGATACGCTTTTAACTGATTTGGCCACTAGATGGCACTGATCTGCCTTTGGAAACTGCCAGCTTTCAGAGGAAAAAAAACACTTTATTAAAAAATATAACTCTTTTCTTAACCAATAAACTTTTAAGTTTGCGATAAGTTTTAATATTAACAAATATCTAATATTTTTTAGAACAACCATAAAAACTTAAGGAAAAAAAGGGAACCGCAAATAAGCACTTTCTACTCTGACATTTTTACTCCTCCAGCTTTATAGTTCAGTTCAGTCACTCAGTCCTGTCCGACTCTTTGTGACCCCATGGACTGCAACAGACCAGGCCTCCCTGTCCGTCACCAACTCCTGGAGCTTACTCAAACTCATGTCCATTGAGTCGGTGATGCCATCCAACCATCTCATCCTCTGTCGTCCCCTTCTCCTCCCACCTTCAATCTTTCCCAGCATCAGGGTCTTTTCCAATGAGTCAGCTCTTTGCATCAGGCGGCCAAAGTACTGGAGCTTCAGCTTCAGCATCAGTCCTTCCAATGACTATTCAGGACTGATTCCCTTTAGGGTTGACTGGTTTGACCTCCTTGCAGTCCAAGGGACTCTCAAGAGTCTTCTCCAACACCACAGGAAACTAAGAATGCAACGTTGAATTTGAAAATTCATCCTTGCCAATATACATGAGTATCTCTTGAACACTTCAAAAGTGTTCATTCCTTTTTCCAATTTTGAGTCACTATTGGCCCCAGAGCTAAATTTTTAATTTACTTAATAAAAGCCCAAGTTTTGCAAATTTGTCTATCAACTTTTTTTCTTTTTTCAGAGAAAGAATTTATTGGCTTTCTCTTTTAGCTACCCACTACAAATCTTAAGGCAAAATATGATTCTTTGCTTGTGTCACGTTTACTTGACTTTGGTTCCATGAGTATTACTTTTTAGACAGGAAGATAATTTTTATCTAACACAAAGATGCATAGTAAGAACATTCCATTATTTTTTTTAAAAAGGCATTATTTAAAAAAAAAAACAGACATTATTTTCTTCCCAACAGAAATATCAGAAATATTTGTGTCGTTTCATTGAGCTTTAATTTGCCCTTATGTGGACAAATGAAGTTAAATGCAATATGGTAAATTAGTTTGGGATACAACATGTCCGTTAAATACCACAATGCTTTGGACTAACAAAGAATCTATATCAAGGTTCACGGTCCCGGAAAGGTTCATCAAAATTACCTGTAGAGTTTCTTAAAAGTACAGAAACACAGACTCCACTAAATACCTATTTACTGGATTGGAAGATGTTTGATGCAAGCAGGACATCTGTACTGGTTAAAGGCCTTAAATCGTGTTCTAGTTTGCAGCCAGAGATGAAAACTATTATTCTTAAAGAGGAAGTTTGATTCAAGAGCGTGATCTTACTTAAACAGCCAGCACCATAGCTCAGCACCCTGGAATCTGGAGCAGCTTGCTTCTACTCTGCCACTTATGAGATCTGTGACCTGTGCGCGCAGTCAGTCATGTCCAACTCTGTGCAAACCTACGGACCATAGCCCGCCAGGCTTCTCTGCCTATCGAAGTCTCAAGGCAAGAATACTGCAGTGGGTTGCCATGCCCTCCTCCTGGGCATATTTTACTCTTGCAAAAATATAGTTGCCCTCTATATTGATAAGCTATAAGTTTGTAAAAATTTATAGTACTTTGCTATATCTATTTTTATTTTATTTTTATTCTACATTGAGTGATAGTCACCTGGATTAAATTGTATAAAGAAAAGAATGAAGACAGTGAGATAACAATTTAAAAGAAGCACATAAAATCTTCATAATTATTTAACAAACTTCTGGAGTCACTAAGAAATTAGTCACACTGAAAATTAAGTATGGATAATGAAGAACTGATTACACATCTTTTTCTTTTTTTCCATGGTCATGTTTCATTCATAAGTCCTACTGGAGAAGTAAAAAAAATAAAATTAAATGTATTTTATTTATAAGGGATTTACATTCTGATGTGATCATCAAGGCATGGGCCAATATCATAAAATTAAGACTATAACTAGGCTTTTCTTAAAAGAAGCATTTAGTAATTAAACCTTACAGAAACTTGAAGTTGGGATTGTATGAACTCCTTCCAAAACTTTTTCAGACCACATGTATCATAATCTCTTATTCTATTGTTCTGGCTGCTACTGCCATAAATAGAGTCCCAAAGTATTCCACAATTTCCTTTGCCTTAAATTATCCTTCTTTTTTAATCTAGTGATTAAAGTTCTCTCATTCAAACTTAGTTCAAGTATCACCAACTCCAGAAATTCTTCCAACTGTCCTATAAACCACTTATTCTGAAGTCCACCAAACCTTCTGTTTTTAGCCTTGGGGATTATTATATTAACACTTTATATGGCTAAGTTTATATAACTGTAATGTCTCCAATTGTATTATAAGCTTATAGAAAACAAAGAACCATGACTGCTATAGTGTGATGTTTTTAGCCCTGGCGTAATGGAGCCTTTTAATCAGAATTTATGATGTTGATTTTTCTTTCTCTTTGTTGTTGCTTCAGTTGCTAAGTTGTATCTGACTCTTTTGTGACCCCATGAACTGTAGCCTGCCAGGCTCCTCCATCCATGGGATTTCCCTGGAGTGGGTTGCATTTCCTCCTCCAGGAGATCTTCCCGACACTGGGATGGAATCTGCATCTCTTGCATGAGCAAGAGGATTCTTTATCACTGGAGCCACCTGAAAAGCCCCTTCTTTCTCTTTAGGGCTTTTTTATAACCCTAGACATATTGATATTCATAATGGCAGAAAAGTATAGTTTACATTCTAAGTGATTGAGGTTTGGATAATTTTTCTCATGGTTTACTCAGTAGATTGAGTAATGAATGACTAGAATGAAACAGAAAGTTTGACCCATCGGAATCATGGAAATTTGGTCATTAAAACTCTGTAAACAATATGAGCACCAATCACCAATCCAGTAATAAGAAATATTTTGTAACAATTCTTATACAAATAGAAAATGAACCAACTGTAATTTATGTGTATATTTGTATCTATAACTATGTAGTTTTAAAGATCAATTCTATATTATCAAAGAATGGAAATATTATTTGTGAAGTAATATCTTGGTTTGGAAGCTCAGTCAATAAATGAATTGAGCAGCTTTTTTTTTTAACCTTGTATGCAAAGTTCATTTCATGATATTAATTCTCCAGAATTTAGCCATTTTTTAAAAAGAAAAGCAGACTTAAAAAAAGCGGAAAGGCTCATTTTGACTTTTAAATTATAGGAACAAAATATGTTTTTGATATTTATCAAGGAGTTAATTGAGTGATTCATTTGCTGTTTCATCATTATATTGTTATAGCATGTTGATGTGTGATTTAGTTTCCATTAGCTGTTGCTAGAAGATTAATTTAGTTTAAGATGCTGACTAGGCAAGCAAAATGTTCACTCACTGCAAGCGTTTTATAATTAACTCAGCACAACAGATAAATAAAGAGGCAATCTTATAGTAGCACAGAGGACATGATAAGACTGGCTTCTGAAGAAACACATTTTAAATAGCAATTCATTGATTTATAGGTGGATCCTTGTAAGTAGTGGGAAAAAGCCTTTTGCTTGATATTAGACTATGACATGCTGTCCATACTTACAGTATTCCTTAATTTCCATGACCAAAAATATGTTGAAGACAATAAAATACAAGCTAAACAGCACAGTACATTTCTAATTTGTGATGGTGAAATATATAATCATTCATATTCTTTCTGTGTGCAGGAAGAAGACTACTATGCTGCTCTTAAAAGCATAGATCAAATGTAAGAAAGGAGATGCTCAAATTATCACATTTCTGAAATTTTTCTCCTTTTTCAAAATGGAAAATGGGTTACAAATATGCAGGTGATAGTAAATGTGCAGTGAGACTTCTATCATGAGAAAATATAACTAAAGCATACCCAGACACACCTTGGATTCCAATACATGTGTTGAAATCCCCAGACAGATTTACAAGAGCAAAATGTATTATCTGGGAAATCAGTAAATGGAGAACTTCCCCAATCACAAAGTACTATTGGCTTCAAACTAGTCTTAGGATAACCAATTATGGCTTCTTGGGATATCAGTCATTCTTTCCAAATCAAATCCAAATAGGAGACAGAGAATGTACTCAAGTAGCACCTTCCCTCTGACCTTTGCTTGTTCCTTTTATCCCAATGACTAATACACCTGAATCATGCTCCATTTCTCTGTCCCAATAATAATAGCTGGCATTTATATAATGCTTATTTTATGCCAAACACTATTCTTAGTATTTTATAGCTACTAGAATGCTTAATCCTTGTAATAACCCTATGGGGTAGGTAGTATTATCATTACAATCTCATTTTACAGATAAAGAAACAGAGGCAGAGAGAATAACCATCATGACCAAGGTCATGAAGCCATGTAAGCAAAGCAGACAGGCCTTACCAAGAAAGTCTGTTCCAGAGACTGTGTAATATTCAGTATTCAAAACCACACACACACACACACCGGCAAAAAAAACATATCTTACGTTTCTTCTGGGAATACAAAGAAGAAACTGAAAAGTTTATATGTAGAATGCTGTCACCACCCACCCCCTTAATTTTATGTTTTCTTACTTGCTTGCATTGATCAGTAGATGAAATTTAATACCATTTCTTCAGTTTAAGAAAGTCAGAAACCAGATTTCATATTTTATGTATGCAGAAATACATTCCTGCTTCACAACCGGAGGTTAGTGCTAGAGGTTAGTGATTGCACTTAAATGAGACTCATTTTAAACAAAGTCAAAAGTAAGTAATCTGATTTGGCGATATGTTGTGTTTTTATAAGTCTTGTATTCTCTCCAAACCATCCTGTCCTCAGGGAATTCATTAGCTCACAGCTAGACCTGTGGCAGATCCAGCTCAAATGGGTATTTTGAGCGTGTGTATGTAGCCTCTCCGTAGTTGCAATTTTCAGTTTGGTAAATACTTCAGATAAACAGCTTCATTATTTTTTTCTGTAAACTGAAGATAATTGTGTAAATTATAACTAAATTCCATATAAACTATGATCTCTTTATAATTACCTCAATTAATGTTTTTAATTGTCATAATGATTCACTTTTTATTCTAATACCTGAGGCATTTTCAGTAACTCTCTGACAGAATAACATATTGCAATTGCTCATGGGCTATATGTCTAACAGAAATTTCCCCCCTTAAATATATATGGAAGCTTCTTGACTTATAAACAGAGTAGGTTCTGAAAGGTTAAGGTCACCCCTTTTTAAATCCAAAATGACATCATTCAGATGTGTGCTTCCATTACCTGTTAGACACAGCACAAGAAATAAACGGTAGAACACATTTTATAATTTTTTGAGGTTACAATTTCATTTTTCAGAATTTTCTTAAACTTCTAGAGTAAAATTCCTCATTTCTCCTATGTCACATTCTGATACATCATTGATCATCGTGAAGACAAACTCTTCTAGAAGCAGAAATAAAGAGAAAAAATTAATGAATCTAATAGTTTGACGGACCTACCATATTATGGCTTCTTGATGGGCCCAGCTCAAATGAATACACAACAAAAGAAATCAGGACCTTTTGGCCAAAATTGAAATTGCCCAGGAACAAATTTACATTAATTAAAAAAAAAATAAATTGCCTGACACCAGAGTGTAACTAGAGAAGTATTGTAAAGTAGTTAGCCTCCAACTAATAAAAATAAATGAAAAAAAAAAGAAGTTACTAATTAGGAAAGGGAAGGGATGAAGACAAAAAGAAGGCACAGTCAAGAAACAGTTTGTTTTTTTTTAAAGAAGGATGCAATTTCATATTAAATTAATTAATTTCCAAAAAAAAAAAATTTCTATTAACTCAGGGAAAGTCTAGAGTTTTGGTTGGTGCTCTGAGAATGTCTTCTGGTCATTGATTTCCTTTACAAATAAAAAGAGAAACTACAGACTTAGCACATTTTCTAACAAGTGTCAGAATTAGAGAAGCAGAGACAAGTTCAGGTATATGCAAGGACATAAATAAAGAAGTAAAAGCAGTGACGTGTGAGGTTAACAAGTTGGGGGATGTTGACTCATAAGCCTTCTTACAGAACTACAGTGTCAGATATGTTACTTATCTTGAATGAAATTCTATCATATCAACATTTTGTTAACTTATGAATCTTACGTTCCCTAGAAGGATTAAATGCCAAGGAGAATGCATTTATTGTTGAAAGGTCCTATACTAAAAATAAGGAAGTAGTAAGGGGGGGGATATTTGTATTTTCATCAGAGAATCTTGCATATTTTGAAAAGATATTAGGTCTTCCTATTGAAATTTAGTCTCAACATATTGTGTCTAACAATGCTGAAAATATGAGGTCAAAAGATCTATTTTGTGAACATTTTTTCTGAAATGATAAATAATGTCTTCTCTCCATTAAATATAGATTTAAATACTGTGAGTGGCATGTGGATGAGAAACTGAATTTATGAGTCCTTATATTTAAAGCATAGAAATGAAACTGTGAATACTTCTCTGATGGGTAGTGTTCATGAAAATTCTATTTATGGGTAGTATTTATGAAAAGAAGGTCCATTTATGAAAATGGTGATTCTGCTCATTCATATAGTTTCCAAAGATCTATATGCTAATGCTAAGATCTATATGCTAATTACTCCAAAACCTACCTCTCAATACTTGAACTATTATTATTATTATTACTGCTACTATTTCCAAAAACTGTAAGTAGAAGAGCAACATGATTAGGTTTAGTAATTTCACTCTGTTGCAGTGATGTCCATTACCTCTTTGAGTATATGTCTCATGAATTGCGACACATGCATCAAAAGAGACAGGAAAGGAAGTGAGAGGAGGAGCAGATGACACATCTAAAAGGTTGGTCAGTGATGCTAAAAGCCCTGCTATGATTGGAAACCTTGAAATTTTTTTATGCCAGTCAACGTATTTGAGTGACATAATCCTGTGTGCTCAACTACATAATTGCAGAGCAGAGATGTGGGATATAATAGTGGTTTATGTTTGGAATCTGGAATGTGGAATTGGAATTGGAATTTGGAATCTATATGCACTAGCATATAGACCTTTGGAAACTGTTTGAATGAGCAGAATCACCATTTTCATAAATGGACTTTCTTTTCATAAATACTACCCATAAATAGAATTTTCATAAACACGACCCATCAGAGAAGTATTCACAGTTTCATTTCTATGCTTTAAATATAAGGACTCATTTGGAATTGGAGCTGCTGGGCAGCTCCAGTGGAATAGTAGGTATACAAAGGGATGAAGAATATTGATGTGAGGGCAGTATGGATGGCAAATCAGGCCTTTGGAAGGTAGAGTAGTGGGAAAGGTCAGGAGGAAGTTGATTGAGCTAAGATGAAGAAGGTAAGATGAACTCAAGTGGAAGATACAAAAAGCAAAAAAGACAGGGGGAAACAATGTTTCTTATCATCCTCCTTGCCACATGAACTGTGGAAAGGATTTAGGCTTATTGTACATGGTAAAAGTTTAGAGGAGTCACTGAAACAAGATAAGTACTCAAAAATTCCATCCAATGGTGGTGGTGGTGGTGATGGTAGAAGCAATGGCAATAACAGTAGTAGTGGAAGTAGCCGCAGCAACAGGAATTGTGTGGTAGCTTTCCTACACCATGGCAATAACTTTGTTTTTATTTCTTTGCAACTTAACTTCCAGTACATCCTCCACACTGCCATCCTAGCCCTCTGCTTAAAACTCTTATTAGCTTCCTATTGACTGAATAAATCAAAGTTATTTAGCTGGGTATAAAAGAACCCTCTGAATTTAGCCCCAGGCCTTCAACACTCTTGAATTGAGGAATTGTGCAAATAAAGATCATCAGATACAACCAGGAGGAACTTCTCATCATTTCATAATAAAATAATAAGTCACAGGACTATTCTAAATTTCATTTCTTATGCACAATTATTTTTGTGTGAATGTGTGCATGTATGTTTAAATGCATGTATTAATATGTGCATGTTTCTTGTGAGTATATTCTTCTCTGTAAAATTAATTCTTTCTGATTCAGCTAGGCAGAATTAATTTTGTCTTTCTCTTTACTTCTACTTTTATCATGTATTGTTATAGCATTTCCCACAGAACTTAGCAATTTGTCTCTCCCATTGAGTCCTTAACAATTTGTCTCAAGGACACAGAACAGTACTTTATATCTAATATCAGCTAACGAAACATTTGGAGAATAGAATGCTATAGTCTGAACATAAAAAATACTACATCCAATTGAATACATTGTCTCCGTGTTCTTTTGTTCTGGTCTCAAACTTTTATTATCGATAGACACTTTTAGGAAAATAATTTATCAGTAAACAAACTGCCTACTTGTTATTAAAGAGTTAATGTTTTCCAGTTGCACAAGTTTAAAAGTTAGTATGATCCTTAACTCTTTCTAGACAGTGTAATGTTAATTGACTAATTTAAAAATAACTTTGGTTCTTTGCAGTATATGTAGTAGTCATATTCTGTGTATGTGAATTTAAAACCTGTGTATATGCATGAAATTAATTTATAAGTGTACCAACAATGAGCATCTAAAAAATCTTTTTATTTGATGAATTAAATAGTAAAGAAAGGCAAGAGAACTGAAAAGCTGACTATAATTTGTCTGGACATGATGCCTACATTTCTTTTTTTTTCCTTCATGACATTCTGGCATGTATATAATATTATAGAGGCCTGCACTCTAGAGGAAAGTAAGCCTAGCAGTTTGATGGGATACTTCCATTTCTACTAGCATTCCTGCCGTTCAAAAGGAAGAAACACAGCAAAAGGAAAACTTAGGAGCAGGATGCTCTGTTAGAAATTACCTTTGTTGAGATTTTGTGTAATGGAGTTAACTCAGCAGGGCCAGAGGAACGCTTAAAAGTGGCAGTTAGCTTCTTGCTGCCGTAAAGACATATGTCTTAATTTGTAATTACCAGAAAAACAGGTTGCACAAACTGTGTGTTAGATCATCTTCCCAGCTATGGAAACTAGTACAAACATGCAGTCTAAGGACATGTTGTACCCTTCTTTTAATTTCCCACAAGGTTTTTTTTTTCCCTATTGTTGTTTAAATCAGATCCCTTTTGTTAGCAGTAACCACTTCATAGAGTTAGCTTTGATATAGCTTTATCTTTCATTTTTTTTAAAAAGCAATATGTATTAAACATAAACATCATATTCAAACAATTTAACTGAACAAGGATGAAATGAATACTCACCAAAAATCTTATAGAGAAAGAACTATGACGAGTGTTACCCTAAAATCTTTACAACATAAAGGACACAAAAACTTGATTTTGTAGAAGTATCTTTTCGGCTTTCTCTTTACTGTCATTCAAAATCAGACAAAGAGATTAAAAAAAAAAAGACTTTGCTATTCTGAGGAATGTAGTCAGAGATCTGTGAGCTGCTTTTTGTTGTTTTGTTGTTCGGTCACTATGTCCTGTCCAGTTCTTTGCGATCCCATGAACTACAACACACCAGGATTCTCTGGTCCTTCATTATCTCCTAGAGTTTGCTCAGATTTATGTCTATTGAGTCCATGATGCTGTCTACCACCTCATTCTCTGCCACCCCCTTCTCCTTTTGCCTTCACTCTCTCCCAGCATCAGAGTCTTTTCCAATGAGTCAGCTCTTTGCACCAGATGGCCAAAGTATTGGAACTTCAGTTTCAGCATCAGTCCTTCCAATGAATATTCAGGGTTAATTTTCTTCAAGATTGACAAGTTTGATGTCCTTGCTGTCAAAGGGACTTTCTAGAGTCTTCTCTAAAACCACAATTCAAAGCCATCAGTTCTTTGGCACTGAACCTTCTTTATGGTTCAGCTTTCACATCAGTACATGACTACAGGAAAAACCATGGCTTTGACTATATGAATCTTTGTTGGCAAAGTTATATCTCTGCTTTTTAATACCCTGTCTAGGTTGATACTAGCTTTCCTTCCAAGGAGCAAAAATCTTTTAATTTCATGGCTGCAGTCACCATTGCCATGATTTTGGAGCCCAAGAAAGTAACGTCTGTCACCATTTCTACTTCTTCACCTTCTATTGGCCGTGAAGTGATGGGACTGGATGGCACAATTTTAGTTTGTTTTTTTTTTTAATGTTGATATTTAAGCCAGCATTTTCACTCTCCTCTTTCACCCCTTTCAGCCTCACCAAAAGGCTCTTTAGTTCTTCTTTGCTTTCTGCCATTAGAGTGGCATCATCTGCATATCTGAAGTTGTTGATATTTCTCCCAACAATCTTGATTCCAACTTGTGATTCATCCAGACTGGCATTTCACCTGATATACACTGCATATAAATTAGATAAGCGGAGTGACAATATACAGTCTTGTTTACTCCTTTCCCAATTCTGAACCAATCAGCTTACAAAGACAATTTAAATTTGAGTGAAATTTTTGACATTTAGTATTGATCTTTTAAAGAAAACCTCCACACAAAGAGATCATTGGTGGTTCCCTTAACTAATTTGTGGAGTTTATTTGTTTTTTTTTTTTTTCATGTTTGTCTCTGAGATCAAATGAGATAATATATTTTAAATGCTTGTGGCAATATAGAACTGTGAAGCAAAAGTATTTTATTACATGCAATTTTCATTTAACTAGTAGAGACCTTGAATCTCATTTCCTTCAGAGCTTTTTTGAGATACAATTTACAAACTTTGCAGTTCACGTATTTGGAGTGTACAGTTGAATGGTTTTTAGAATACTCAGGTACAGCTTTCACCACGGTCAGTTTTAAAATATACCACTGCAAAAAATTCCTGTATTCTTTAGCTTTTACCTGACTATTCTCCAGTCTCAGCAGCCCTACACAAGAACTAAATACTTTCTGCCTCTGTAGAATAGTCTATTTAGGATATTTCATATAAATGTAATAGCATAATACATGGCAGTTTTGCGACTAGCCACTTTCTCTTAGCATAATGTTTCCAAGGTTCATCCATGTGGTGGCAAGTATCCATACTTTGTTCTTTTCAGTGACTAAATAACATCCCATTATATGTATATATCAAATTTTGTTAATCCATTCATCAATTGATAAACATACCAGTTTATGTCTATTGGGAATAAAGCTACATTGAACATTTGTGTATAAGGTTTTGTGTGGACGTACAGTTGTATTTCTCTTGGGAGTCAAATTGTTGTGTCACATAAAACTTGATGCTAAACATTTGGAGAAACTTCTAGAGTGTTTTCCAAAGTGACTACACCATTTCATATTACCGGTAGCAAGGCATGTGGGATCCAATTTTCCCATATTTTTACCAGTACTAATTGCTATCTATTTTTCTAATTATAGCCATCCTAAGGGGTGTGAATTGGTATCACACTTGTTTTAATTTGCAGGTTTTGATGACTCTAATGTTGCACATCTTTTCATATGTTTGCTGACCATTTGTATATCTTCTTTGAAAAACTATTCAGATCCTTTGTCCATATGTTTGTATAATTATTGGGTTCTAAAAGTTATATATTCTAAATATATGTGTCCCTGATTAGATAACTGGTTTGCAAATATTTCCTTTCATTCTCTGGGTTTTGTTTTCACTTTCTTGTTACTATCCTCTGAAGCACAAAGGGTTTTAATTTTGATGAAGTCCTACTTAATCTGCTTTTTTCTTTGTTGCCCAAATTTTGGTGTCATATCTAAGAATTCATGGTAAAATCCAAAGTCATGTAGATTCACCCCTATGTTTCTCCTGAGTTTTGTAGTTTTAACTCTTACATTTAGGTCTTTGATTTATTGTGAGTTAATTTTTGTATGCAGTGTGAGGGAAGAGGCCAATTTAATATTTTTCTCATGTGAATATACAGTTTTCTCAGCATCATTTGTTGAAGACTGTTCTTACCTTGTTGCATGGTCTTTGTACTTTGTTGAAAATCAGTTGTCCAGAGAGTCACAGATTTATTTTTGGAGTTTCAAATCTATTCATCAATCTACCTTATGTCAGTAATATACTGTCATGGATACTATAGGTTTGGAGTAAATTTTAATATTGAGAATTACAAAGCTTCCAAATTTGTTCTTTTATAGATTATTTCGGCTATTCTCAGTTACTTGTAATCCACATAAATTTTTTAATTAGCCTGCTGATTTTCACAATGAAGCCAGCTGAAATTCTAACAGAGATTGCCCTGAATCTGTAAATCCATTTGCAGGGTATTATGATATTAAAAATACTAGACCTTTCAGTCCATGAGATGTTTTTCCATTTATTTAAATCTTCTTCCATTTAACAATGTTCTATAGTTTTCAGAATACAAAGCTTTGCAGTCCTTTTGTTAAATATATTTATAAAAATTTTATTCTTTTTGACAAAAAATTATTTCCTTAATGTTATTTTTGATCATTGAAGTTGTAAGAAATAGAATTGACTTTTTTGTGTGTATTGTTCTTGCATTTTGCAGCCTTACTGAACTCACTTAGTTCTAATAATTTTTAGTGAATTTTTAAAATATTTTATATATGCAAAATCATACTAACTGTGAATACAATAGTTTGATTTATTCCTTTTCAATCTGGATAGCTTTACTTTCCCTTTGCTAAATACCCTGGCTAGAACCTTCAGCACAATGTTAAATAGAAGCAGAGAAATAGCAGACATCCTTTTGTTGTTCCTGATCTTTTAGGGGGAACGCATCCAGCCTTTCACCATTAATCATGATGCTAGGTATGTTTTTTTAGATATTCTTCATCAGACCGAGGAAATACCTTTCTATACTTTTTTTAAATTTGTCTTTTTTTTAATCATTAAAAGACATTGAAATTTTTTAATTTTTTTTTTCCTGTATCTATAGAAGTGATCATGTGGTTTTTCTTTCATGGATCTGTTATGTTACATCATTTACTTTTTTGGGTGCTAACCCAACTTTGCATTATGGGATAAATCCTATTTGATTGTTGTGCAAAACTGTTTTTAATATTTTGCTGCATTTAGTTTGCAAGTATTTTGTTGAATGTTTTTACATCTACTTTCATGGAGATATTCGTCTGTAGTTTTCTTTTGTTTTGATGTATTAGTCTGGTTTTGGGTATCAGGGCTTTATTGACCTCATAGAATGAGTTGGGAAGTTTCTGTCTTCTGTTTTTTACAAGACTGTTTGAAGAATTGGTATTAATTTTTCTTTAAATGTATTGTAGAATTTACCAGTGAAGCCATCTGAACTTGACCTTTTCTTTGGAAAAAAAATTTAATTACTAATTCAGTCTCTTTGCTTGTTATAGATCTCTACAGTTGTTTATATCTTCTTGAGTCAATTTCAATAGTATATATTTTATGGAATTTGTCCATTTCATCTAAGTCATTTAATACATTGGTGCATAACTATTCAGAGTATTCCTTTGTAATGATTTTTATTTTAGTAAGTTTGATAGCACTGTCACCCCTTATATATCTGGCTCTAGTAACTGAAGTCTCTCTCTCTCTCTCTCTCCCCCCAGTCAATCTGACTAAAAGTCTGTCAGATATACTGATATTTTGAAGAATCATCTTTGGCTTCATTTATTTTCCCTATTGTTTTCTCTTTTCTATTACAATTCTTCCCACTTAACTATTATTTCTTTCTTTCTGCTTGCTTTAGGTTTACTTTACTCTTCCTTTCTCAGTGTCTTATATGGAATTTAAGGGCATTAATTTGAGATTTCTGATTTTTGCTATTTATATAAGCCTTTATTGCTATAAATTTCCCTCTGACTGTTGCTTTAGCTGTACCTCATAACTTTTTATATGTGATGCCTTCACTTTTTATAGACTTCATTTTTATTACTATCAAAATATTTCCTAATTTCCCTTGTGATTTCTTTTTTTACCTATTTATTATTTAGGAGTGTGTTGTATAATTTCCACATATTTGTGAGTTTCCCCAAATTTTTTCTGTTGTTGTTTTCTAATTTCACTCAACTATGGAGAACATGCCTTATATTATTTATATTCTTATAAGTTTAATGAGGTTGGTTTTATGACTTAGCATATGGTCTAGCCTAGAGGTTATTCCAAGTATAATTGAGAAGAATATATATTCTGCTGTTGTTGATTGAAATATTCTGTAATTGTCTGTTAAATCCATTTGGTTTATAGTGTTATTCAAGTCTTCTATTTCCTTTTTACTTTCTTACTAGTAGACTATCCATTGTTGATAGTGTAACAGTTAGTTTTCCAATCATTATTGAAGTGCTGAACTCCAATAAGCATTTATCTAATGCTATGTCTGGTGGGCAAGTCATTTAATTCTCTTTGGATCTTAATATCTTCATGAATATGAACAAGCATTTACTTCCATTTTATCTTCATAGGCTTACTATATCCCTGTGAGTCTATTACTTTTACTATACTTAGGTCTTAGAGTAAATCCATAATTTATAAATGCTTATGCTAAAATATCATAGACATATTACTTTCTTTTGCCTAGATTTTTTCAGTTACTTTATCAAGTCTAGACAGAAACCCTAAGAAAGCAAGACAAGACAGAAACACAGATTCAACCAGATTGTTAGCAACTATTGTACTATAATATGTGACTTGAATGTTATTAAAGCAGTGGCATGCTTATATATAGACTCTACTAATATAATTTTTCTAATTGAATTTTGTGTCTTAAATTCAAAATTGTCTTTCAGTCATAACTAGACTAATTTTGGAGAAGAAACTTTAAAGTTTTAAAATAAGTTTCCTATTTTGTCCCTTTAGAAATGGGAGAAAGCATGCATACATTATTTATGCCATGTGCATATGAAATTTCTAAAGTGTTTGTCTCTTTTTGCACTCAGAAACATAAAATGTATGATTCACTGCTAGATTTTGCTAAGAAATATATCATACAGCATCAAACAAATGCCTGCCTAAGAGAATTGTCTTTAGAGAGAGAAGACTGTTTACAATTTGAAATCCAGCACAAACATGAAATCCAATGGGATGTCTTTTCCATATGCCAGTTAGAATTAGTTTCTTAGTCCTTTGCCTCCAAACCACTTTCTACCTATATACATTATGAAACTTTTTTCACTGATGTGTTTCCTGCAACCTCCTCCCCACAAAAAAAGGACTGAATATTTGAAAGGAAAATATTACCTCATTTCTGCTTGTAACAACAGAAAAATATCTCACATGTAAGAGGTTCAAATAAATGATTGTATTTTAGCATTAACAAAATTTCTTGTCAGTTTGCCATAATCAAAGATGTTTCTGACATTTGTGTTATTATCTATATGTGTCTCAACGTAACAAAACTAGCAGAGTCTGCATTTTACCCCGCCTGAATCAGTATGTTTGTTCTCCCATGTACAGCATCTTAACTCCTATTCACAATATACCACATCTGGTTTTAAGGTCTGCTGTTCATTCCATCCCTTTCTTCAAAATGAACTTCTTTATTTCTGATTGGTGCCTAAGGTGACTGTGCAAGCTACTTTTCTTCCTTGAGAGTTTTTTTTTTATTATTACAGAATAATAAATTTACAATATAGTGATGGCTTCTGCCATACATCAACATGAATCGCCCATGGGCATACATATGTCCTCTCCCTCTTAAACCTCCCTCACACTTCTCTCCTCAGCCCACCCCACTATGTTGTCACAGAACACCAGCTTAGGTTTCCTGAATCATAGAGAAAATTCCCACTAGCCATCTATTTCACATATTACAATATGTATGTTTCAGTACTACTGTCTCAAGTCTTCCCACCCTCTCCCTGCCCTTTAAAGTCTGTTCTTTGTGTCTGCATCTCCTTTGCTGCCCTACAAATAGGTTCATCAGTACCATTTTTCTAGATTCCATATATCTGCATTAATATACAATATTTCTATAGTGGCTGTATAATTTTGCATTCCCACCAACAGTGCAAGAGAGTTTCCTTTTCTTCACACCCTCTTCAGCATTTATTGTTTTTAGACTTTTTGATGATGGCCATTCTGACAGGTGTGAGATGATACTTCATTATAGCTTTGCTTTGCATTTCTCTAATGATGAGTGATTTGAGAATATTTTCCTGTGTTTGTTAGCCATCTGTATGTCTTTTTTGGAGAAATGTGTGTTTAGATCTTCTCCCCCTTTTTCATTGGGTTGTTTGTTTTTCTGGTATTGAGCTCCATGTGTTGGTTGTATAATTTGGAGATTAATCATTTTTAGGTTGTTTCTTTTGCTATTATTTTCTCCCATTCAGAGGGTTGTTTTTCACCTGGGTTAGAGTTTCCTTCATTATGCAAAAGCTTTTAAAATTTAATTAGGTCCCACTTGTTTATTTTCGTTTTTATTTCCATTACTGTAGGAGGTGGGTCATAGAGGATCTTGCTGTAATTTATGTCAAGAAATATTTGGCCTGCTTTCTTCTAAGAGTTTTTATAGTTTCTGGTCTTGCATTTAGGCCTTTAATCCATTTTGAGCTTATCTTTTTGCATGCTGTTAGGAAGTGTTCTGTTTTCATTCTTTTACATGTAGTTGTCCAGTTTTTCCAGTGCAATTTATTGAAGAAGCTGTCTTTGCCCCATTGTATATTCTTGTCTCCTTTGTCAAAGATAAGGTGCCCACAGGTATGTAAATTTATCTCCAGGCTTTCTATCTCATTCCACTGGTCTATATTTCTGTTTTTGTGCCAGCTCCAAACTATCTTGATGCCTGTAGCTTTGTAGTATAGTCTGAAGTCAGGAAGGTTGATTCCTCCAGCTGCAGTCTTCTTTCCCAAGATTGCTTTGGCTATTTGGGATCTTTTGTGTTTCCATACAAATAGTAAAATTATTTGTTCTGGTTCTGTGCGAAACAACATTGGCAGATTGGTAAGGGCTCTGTTGAATCTATAGGTTGCTTTGGGTAATATAATCATTTTCACAATATTGATTCCTCCAATCCAAGGACATGATATACCTTGACATTTGAATGACATAAGCTACATTTGTTGTTACACTTTAGCAAGAATTTAAAGTAGTTGTTCTGCCCCTGCCTGTGGTGGTTCACCATCAGCTCAACTGATTTTAGGTATTCTCTGATCTTATCTCCTCTATAAGAGTTCTAAGATGCTTTTGCCCATAACACTATGTTGTCATTTATTGTCTCTTGTTGAATATATCAAATTTGTTTGACTTGTCAGATGTCACCTTTGTTAAATCCCTTAATTAACATAGTGACAAAGAAGGATTTATTTACCCATCAGTAGTCATTAGTTGGTGCAGTTTCTTGAGAGGATAATTTTGGCTGTGCCACATACAAGCTAATACTTGACCTTGACCGTCATCAGAAATATTTTCAACCTAACAAATGTGCTGACATTTTAGAAAAGTTCAGAATCTTAATATAAAGCTGCAGAATATTCAGTACCTTTTAAAGATATACACACACAGTATGATTTAATATATGATACTGACACATTTAGAAAATAAAACTAAACACAAAGGAAAAATTAGTCTCCCACTATCCCCTCTGTATTATCAATCCCTTGATGTAAATACCTTTAAAATTTGGGGTGTATTCCTTTCCAGATTTGGATATCTTTGTCTGTCTATGTATCTATCAATCTATAAATCTCTATACACACACACTTTTTAGTATTTAAAAAACTGCATACTATTCTGTGATAACTTTTTTTAAATGTATCACCACATTGTAATTCCAAGAGGTTTGTTGTTGTTCAGCCGCTAAGTTATGTCCAACACTTTGCTACCCCATGAACTGTATTATGCCAGGCTTCCCTGTTCTTCACTGTCTCTCGGAGTTTGCTCAAACTCATGTCCATTGAGTTGGTGATACCATCCAAAGAGAAGGTTAAATTAAATTTTTTTTTTGGCCCATGTACAATTTAAATTGTCATAATTATCACAGCATCAAAAAGTATCAATTTGTAAACTATTTCAAATCTAAAGCATATCCCAACTCTTTTTATGAATAATTATGCAAAATAATTTTTAGTATAATATATATGCATTTGATTGTAAAGTATATATCATTTTGAAAAATGATTAATTTTAAAATGTGATATGCCTTAGTGATCTAAAATGGTGAATATGTTTATGAAGCTTTCCTAGGGAAATAGGGATTCAAATAGAAGCATTTTAATTTAGGAAATTTTATCAGAAGAGTCAAGCTTCAGTTGGAAGGTTGGTGCTAGCTTTGTAAAACTTCTGAAAAGTGGTTTGATCTTTAAACAGGAAAAAACTGAAGTCTGAAATATTCAACTATATGCTACATATTCACTTATCCTACTGTACTAAACATATGTGTTCAGACATTTTTATTTTTTAATAATTTTCATTGGAAAATAGTTGATTTACAATGCTGTATTAGTTTCAGATGTACAGCAAAATGAATCAGTTAAAACAATATAGTCATGTTAGTTTGAATATTTTAACCAGTTGTAGAAAAATACCATGTTATTATAAATCATGAAGCTTCTGCAGGGTACACCAAGATGCAAGGCACTGTGAAACAAAGAAAAAAATATATTTGAGTAAAATCTATTTCACTCAAAAAAGTATATTTGCTAATATACATATATTAGCAAGAGTAAAAAAAAAAAAAAAAGCAACAGTGTCTTTAATAAAAGTGGCAGCAGTTTATAAACTATTTCACTAAGGTGAAAGATCTGCTTCAGCAAAATTGTTGATTGCCTTGGAATGTGTGGCAGGGTAAGGAGAACTCAGGAAAGATTACAGCTTCACCACAGCAGGAATTTAGTCACTCGAGTTATCATATCATGATTAGAAAGTGACTGTGGTAGAGTTCAGATAGTTGGAGTGAAAACCAAGCGATATGGGTTTTATCTCTTTTTCTATTTTGTGTGCCTAAAAGAGTAGATTCTACAAGTCACTGGGGAGTTTCCCATTCACAGGTACTGCACAGGTAATTAGACCCCACAGTGGAAGTGAAAGACTTCTAGTGAGGCAGCCTGGAATCTTTTTGCCCCCAGAAAGCAGAAACCATCCAGATAAAAGAAAGAGGGAAGAGAAGTGAAAGAAAAGATTGGCCAAAGTTGTCAGATACCTCACTGAGTCACATGTCGACTGCCTTAACCTCTGTTTCCCACACTTTTCACAACTTTGTAATGAATAAATTTTAAACAAATCTAAAAGTTGATAGGAAAACAAATGAACATTTACATACCTCTTCATATAATAAACATTGTTGATGTTTTATAACACATATACTCTCTCCCTCTAGATATATATGTGTGTCTGTGTGTGTGTACAGTTTTCTTTGCTCCATCATCTGAAACTAGGTTGCATACTTCAGCGTGCATGTCTTAAATATAAGCATTCATTTTTGTAACCATAATAACATCATTCCTTAGCAAGAGAACAATAATTCTATATTATATTCTGACTAAGACCATGCACAAATTTCCCACAAGCATGCTGAGAATGTCTTTTATAGCTGTCGCTGCTGTTATTTTTAATTTAAAATTATAATTAAAATTAGATCCATATATTTCACTTAACTATTGTCTGCCTTTATTTTAGAGTTTCTCCGTCTTGGCAGGATCAACATGTGGGCCAATAACTCTTTGCTGTGGGGAGGAAGAAGGCTCCCTTTGCACTGGAGGATGTTTGGCAGCATCACTGCTCTGCATCCACTAGATGCAAGTTAACATCCCTCCCACCCCAATTTGTAACCATCAAAATTGTCTCCAGATGTTACCACATGTCCCCCAGGGGACAAAATGACCTCGGACTGAAAACTACCACTCTATTTTAATCTAGAAAAGTACCGCTGTCCACACCTTTTGTAGTGTCAGTTAGCTCTGCCTGGAGACAAGTCTAGATTTTACATCTGTATTATCTCAACATAAACCACCGTCCCTCTGTGGACTGTTTGGGAAACATGAATCTCATTAGGAAACAATCAGTCTCTAGGCAACCATAAAAATCACCTGAGAAACTTGCCGAATATCAATTTCCACTCTTGTCTCCTAGATAATCTGACTCAATTCTGGACCAGGACCTGTGAATCTGAGTTTGTTTTATAAGCACACCAAGTTATCCCCATCCAATTTAGTTTAGGAAAGCTATGTCCTGTGACATAAAATCCAAAGATCTCAGAAAGGTCACACCTAATAAATACTTCCTTCCCATTTAAATTATTTTTAATATTTATCTATCCTAGGTTTGTTCAAAGGGCAACCATAGGTACTTTTCTACATGTTTGTTTTCTAGTCTTCATTTTCTGCTGATTTTTTTTTTCTTTCTATTGCTTAGACTTGGGGACACCTATGTCTTGAACCATTTATCTTTGTATAAAGCAGCATCCATACGTCATGATTTCAGATGTCATTAATAATGCAATGTTTTCCATCGATGAACCTTAAGTGCATATTGCTAAGCGAAAAAAAAAAAAATGCCAATCTGAAAAGGCTCCATACTGTGTTGATTCCAACTATATGCCATTCTGGAGAAGGCAAAACTGTGGCAATCTGTGGTTGCTAGGACTTTAGGAAGAAAGAATGAATAGGCAGAGCACAGAATTTTTAGGGTAGTGAAACTACTCCGTATGATACTGTAAATGTGGATATATGTCATTATAAGTGTTTCCAAACCCACAAAACATACAACCCCAAGAGTGAACCATAATGTAAACTATGGACTCTGGATGATGAGGACTTGCCAGTGTAGGTTCAACCATTGCGACAAGAGTACTGCTCTGGTGGGGGATGCTGAAATGGAGGAGGCTGTGTGTGTGTACAGGGGCAGGAAACAAGTGGGAACTTCCTGTTTCTTCTGCTCAATTTTGCTGTGAAGCTGAAACTCCTTTAAAAAATAAAACCTACTTAAATTTTTATCTATTAATTGCTCTATTATTTTTCCTAAACCTTAAGGTGGCCGCCATGTAATTGGACTCTTCTTGTTAACTATATAACTATATAGTTAGTTATATAGTTATAGTTAACTATATATATATAACTATATATAACTATATAGATAGTTAACTATATAACTATCATGTTCTTTTAATTCTTCCTCTAGAGCATAACTTCTCAAACTTTCATTTGGAAAAATAATCACAAAGAAAAACTTGTTAAAATGCTCATTCTCAGTGATCACTGTGAAGAATTGTATTGAGTTTTGACATGAAGTAAAGGAATATGAATTTTTCACAAACATCCTAGGTGATTACTATATCAGTGCTTCAGGGACCAAACTTTGAAATTTTTGCTTCCTAGTGTCTGACATATTCATCATTTTCTCCCTTTTTATGTGACTTCGGGTCTGTTCTATTCACACACGGGTTACAATCACTTCTTTGCTGGTGATCCTAATTCCAGTCTCCTTTTGTACAATTATTCCTTTGTAAATTGCTAAAATAATCTTCTGCAAATGCCATTTTTATCACATCACCTTCCTGCTCAAGAATCAGCTACTCTTACTGTATCAAGTCTAAACTCTTGGCCTATAATTCAAGGTCCTCTATCAACTGGCACTTTTGTACCTCTCTAATTTTATCTTTTTCCACTAGAGACTGACTCTCCCCTCTAGTTAAATCCAGCCAACTTTCCATTCTTCCATGCTGCTTATTTGCATGCCTTTGAGTCTCCCATCAATTGGAATGCCCCCTTTTTTAATCCCCCCACCCCAAACATATAATAAGCATTTGTTCCCAACTCATCTACTTTAGGAAAATTTTCCTGATAAAAAATTTCCACCAAATCATTGTGCTGATTCAAAATTATCAAATTAAACTATAATTCAGATGAATAAAAATAAAAAAAGGGGCCTCTAATGTTATAAAGTTTGGAATGATATGTAATTCTTCCTATTGACTTGTGAAAAAAAAGAATTACTGTAATAAAATATTAATCAGAATTTTAATGTATAAGTATGTGAAATAAAATATTAAAAATAAGTGAACTTAAAATTTAGTATAAGTGTGATGGTTGGAGTAAACACCACAATGAACAAGAAGACAGAGCATCATTAGGTAATAAGTGAATGGAAAAAATAAGATAAGAACTGCTAAAATATGAAATGAATGAGATAACAAAGTGTAGTGTCAGATGGAAGTGATACAGGAAGCTAAAGCTTCAGTTGCCTGTCCAAATAAGTTTAAACTGTTTCCACAAGCAATTTTAGTAATGAGTGGATGTGGCTTTTATTATTGTATAGCCATAGCTCTGGTATCCAACCAACTCTTGGCCTCTTCAAGAAGTAACCAAGTTGCAGCCTTTGAAAGATGCAGATATCCATTGACATCTCCAATCACATAAGTAGAACAGTACATGGAGGTTGCAGCAGCCATTCAGGACGCAATCCAATGATACTATGTCATCTGTGACTAAAAATAATTGCTACTATCTAAACATCACTGAGGTAGATAGAACTGAGTCCATCAAGGAAACAGAACTTGTTCCGTCAACATCAGGTGTGAGTGACATTACAACTTGCCCTCCATCTCCTATTAGGAATGATCCTTCAGCTCCACCATTTCTCACCTCCTCTCCCTCCTTCAGGCAGTGACTCTTCTTGCCTGTTCACTCAATAACAGCCCCTGTATGCCAGCTGTTGCTTTGTACTATTCTACTTTTCAAGGCACTCTACTACAAGACTAAAAATGCTTTATTTTGTGTTTCTTTAATGTATTATTTGTGTGAAAAGTATTATAAACCTATTAGAGTACAGTACTATATAGTCATTTGTATTAGTTGGGTGCCTAGACTAACTTTGTTGGATTTACAAACTGAGCTTATGAACATGATCTAGGGATGGAACTTGTTCATATGTAGGGGACTGACTGTATTGAGAAGAGAAAAAAGGTCACTGGAAGCTGAGAAAAGTCAGGAGGCTATTGCAATAAAGCGTCCGTGAGATGTCGGTGCAGATCTGGTGGTGACAGTAGAAGGAATGAGGAGTGTTGAGCATCTGGACATGTTTTGAAGATGTAATCAATAATTGTTGGATTGGGGGGGTTATATAAAGTGAGGGCTTCCCTGATAGCTCAGCTGATAAAGAATCCGTCTGCAATGTGGGAGACCTGGGTTCATTCCTGGGTTGGGAAGATTCCCCTGGAGAAGGGAAAGGCTACCCACTCCAGTATTCTTGGGCTTCCCTTGTGTCTCAGCTGGTAAAGAATCCGCCTGCAATGCAGGAGACCTGGGTTGGATCCTTGGGTTGGGAAGATTCCCCTGGAGAAGGGAAAAGCTACCCATTCCAGTATTCTGGCCTGGAGAATGTCATGCACTGTATAGTCCATAGGATTGCAAAGAGTAAGACAGGACTGAGCAACTTTCACTTTCACACAAGTCGAGGTAAAGAGATGAGTCAAGGTTAATATCATAATTTGGATCCTGAACAACATGAAGAATGAAGCTTCCTTTTATTAATAAGAGAAAGTCTGACTCAATGGAGACTGAAATGAGTATTAGATGTGCAAATCGATGGCTTCCCAGGTGGTGCAGTGGTAAAGAATTCATCTGCCAATGCACAAGACACAAGAGATGTGGATTCAATCCCTAGGTTGGGAAGATCCCCTGGAGTAGGAAATGGCAACCTGTCTCACTTGCTTGGGAAATTCCATGGTCAGAGAAGACTGGCAGGCTATAATCCATGGGGTCACAGAGTCAGACATGAATGAGCAACTAAGCATGAATGCAAAAATGGATATGTCAAGTTGATAGTTACATACCATAGTGAGGAATTCAGGTGAGAAATCTGAACAGAAATGCTATTAATTTCAGAACCATAAGAGACCATTTATTTGGTGTTTAAATTCATGAGACCAGAGGAACTTATCAATCTAGTAAGCATAAAGATAGAAAAGAAAAGAGATTAAAGAGATGTTTAGAAGTTGAGAAGGTACAAGCAAATGAGGATGAAAAAGAACTGACAAAGATGTAGAGACTAAAGCAGAAGAGAAAAATGTCCTGGCATCAAAGTAACAAAACAAATCAAGGACAGGATATGATCTAAGGCCTGAAAATTAAACAGTAAATTTAGCAACATGAAAATTAACACATAACCTTAGTGTTTTTTCTCTGGTAGTGAATGTAATTTTTGTCAAAATCCAAGAGATATTTAGTGATGTAGATGGTAGATAGGATGAACAATCAACTAGGATAACACAATTTGTGGCAAATTAAGATATGTTTATAAGCATAGGGATTTGATTTAGGTCATACTTGAATCGTCTAGTGCTCTTCCCTACTTTCTTCAGTTCAAGTATGAATTAGGCTCATGATCTGAGTCATAGTCACCTCCCAGTCTTGTTTCTGCTGACTGTATAGAGCTTCTCCATCTTTGGCTGGGAAGAATATAATCAATCGAATTTCGGTATTGACCATCTAGTGAGTAGACCATTCAGGTAAGACCTAAATCAAATCCCTTACGATTATAGATTGGAAGTGACAAATAAATTCGAAGGATTAGATCTGATAGAGAGCCTGAAGAACATGGATGACAGTTTGTGACATTGTATAGGAGACATGGATCAAGACCCCCAAGAAAAAGAAATGCAAAAAGGCAATGGCTGTCTGAGGAGGCCTTACAAATAGCTGTGAAAAGACAAGAAGAGAAAGGCAAAGGAGAAAAGGAGGATATATACTGATTTGAATGCAGAGTTCCAAAGAATAGCAAGGAGAGATAAGAAAACCTTCCTCAGTGATCAGTGCAAAGAAATAGAGAAAAGAAATAAAATGAGGAAGACTAGAGATATCTTCAAGAAAATTAGAGATACCAAGGGAACACTTCAGGCAAAGATGGGCACAATAAAGGAGAGAAATGTTATGGACATAACTGAAGCAGAAGATATTAAGAAGAGGTGGCAAGAATACACAGAAGAAAAAGACAAAAAAGATCTTCAAAACCCAGATAAGCATGATGGTATGATCACTCACGTAAAGCAAGATATCCGGGAGTGCGAAGTCGAGTGGGCCTTAGGAAGCATCACTACGAACAAAGCTAGTGGATGTGATGAAATTCCAGTTGACTTCTTTCAAATCCTTGAAGATGATGCTGTGAAAGTGCTGCACTCAATATGCCAGCAAATTTGGAAAACTCAGCAGTGGCCACAGGACTGAAAAATGTCGGTTTTCATTCCAATCCCAAAGAAAGGCAATGCCAAATAATGCTCAAACTACAGCACAATTGGACTCATCTGACATGCTAGCAAAGTAATGCTCAAAATTCTCCAAGACAGGCTTCAACAGTACGTGAACCATGAACTTCCAGATGCTGGATTTAAGAAAGGCAGAGGAACCAGAGATCAAATTGCCAACATCCATTGGATCATCAAAAAAGCAAGAGAGTTCCAGAAAAACATCTACTTCTGCTTTATTGACTATGCCAAAGCCTTTGATTGTGTGGATCACAATAAACTGTGGAAAATTCTGAAAGATGGGAATACCAGACTACCTGTGATACTGGAGTACAGCCCAATGAGATACAGATCATGTGGGACTTTGTGGATTCATGAGGACTGTCTGATGGGCAGTCATTTTAGGCTTGATCATTAATAGTACTATGCCCTAACAATTTAGCTAATGTGTGCTTCAAATCAAAGACATTTTATAGTTTAGGGGGAAAAACAGGAAAATGAAATAACAAAATAGAAAGGAAATAAATATAAAAACTTTCAGGTAATTTTTGTGATCATAATGTGTCTTTCAAATAATTATTACTTCCTATCCTTCTTATCCTCTATTCTTTTTTTCCAATGGACTGATCACCATCTAATCTAATAATACATTTTTAAGCAGAATTTATTTTTTAAAGCAGATGTTGGTGGGTCACAGCAAAATTAAGTGGAAAGTGCAAAGAGCTCCCATGTACCCCTACACTCATATATCCATGATCTCCTCTCCTATTGATATCCAGCACCAGGTGGTACATTGGTTTATAGTTGATTAATCTAACTGACACATTGTTATAATCCAAAGTCCATAGCTTACATTAAAGTATTTTATTTTTATTGAAGTCTTGACTTCTCCCACTAGAGTATAAATCCAGGAAATCAGAGTTGTATGTTTGATTCATTGTTTTATTTCCACCTCCTAGAAAAGCACCTTGTAAATAATTGATACTCAAAAATTATTTAGGAATTATTTAAGTGATTCAAACAGAATTCTTGTTAACAGGAAAAACCACTTAAGGCAGTAAGACAAATGTGGCCATTTTTAAAACATTGGCATAGTGCAGATTCTCCAGTCTAATGCTGTAGCAACACCATTACACACCTTGTTGATTCAATAACTGTTTACTGACTGCTTATATCAGGCCAGTCATGCTTTTAGTAGTAAAGGATATAGAAATGGAAAAGCGGTAAAGAGCTACATGCAAGTTGTATATAAGTGCTCTATGGGAAGGGCTTTCACTCTAGAAGTCAGCGACTGTATTAGCTTTCTCTTCTCATTCCCTGTTCTGTGGGTTGATGGTGTTACCAAGTGCTAAGTTCGATTGCTCCCTGCTCCACTGGCTAATACATTAGGAGAGGATTTGTTGGGGCGAGGAATAGCAACTTTATTTGAAAAGTTAACAGACTGAAAAGAATTTTGGGGCAGACTTGTGCCCCAAAGAAACATCTTGCTTGAGTTAGAATTCAGGCTTCTTAAATACTCTAAAGGGAAGAGGGTGTGGCTGGTTGTTACAAATTTCTTGGTGCTGGAATCCTTTCTCCTTACAGTTTCAACAGGTCTGGTCACAGTGGAACTATAAACCTCCAACAAGACAAATGTTATTCTCTATTCTGCAACTTTTTATTTGTATATGAAATAAAGAGTGTTATATATTTAAAGCTCAGAGGATTGAGAAAGGGCTCTTCTCTAAATTTCAGGCTATAGGCAACATTCTTTCACAAAAGGTACAGAGCCAGCGTGACCAAGCACAGGCAACAGAGCCAAAGGTTAAAGTAGATTCAGCGTGGAATCAGGTTTGTTCTCTGTCACAACAGCAAACAATGAATTGTTCAACAAGCTGTAGACTATTTGTTTTTGACAGAAACTACTTTGGGCATTGATTTGCTTGTTTTTAAGATTCATTTTTAATACTTCATATAGACGTTGCAATTGCACATCTTAAATTTTCTGAGACAAAGCTGACATTAAATATCTGCCTCCTTGTGTTTTAAAATATGTCAGTACTTGTTAGAACCCGCATGCTAGATTTTTTTTTCCTTCTAAAATTATGTCACTGTACAAATAGAGTCACAATCTCAATGTCTGAGAATGCTATGTTACTTCATTATCACCAGGAAACTTTAGTCAGACAACAACTCTAAAGCAGGAGAGAAGCTGGTAACCTATAGGCCTCAGAGAATTCATTTAGATTCCAAATGTTTTTCACACAGAGGGGATTTCCTAGGCATCTGGAAAATCTACCTCTCTTATTTGGCATTCTTTGCCTGTAATACTTTTACAAGCTGTTACTGCTCTAAGTGGAAACATTTCTTAATCACCATTATATGCTCTGTGCTAGAAGGTCTAGAGTATTTGTTGCCACCATTAATAAATCCAGAGAAATAATTCAGAAAGTTGAAATTAGCATGTCTGAATATTTAAAAGGATGAGGATTTTTACTGCTATTTGTTAAAAAAATAATGGAAAGTCTCTTATAAAGTTCTTGCTTTTCATATTACATTTCATATGGACTTGCTTATACAACTATTTTGGTATTAATTATTTTTCAATAAATTCTTAAGTTTGAATTATTAAAATTACTTTTAATATATATATTAAATACAGTTTTGAAATGGGTAAAATAAATCTAGATATTAAACTAGAGGCTTTCAGAGGAATTTGTCTAAGACTCTCTGAAAGGTGAAATAAACATAGTATCAAGATCAAATTGTTGATTTAATGGTAAAATCTAGGGCATTTAGTTCCTCATTAAATTTGGATTTACATTTTTATGGTCTTGAAGGTCATAATTTATTTATGATGAAGCATTCGTTTTCCCCAATTGCAGTTCTGTTCTTTCAAGCATAATAATTTGAAAATGTGTTTCTTAGCCCTACAGTAAATGATACCAAGTGTATTATCAGTGCTAAGATTTATTTTTATTATTGCTATAGCTAGTTATTCCATCAAGCCTAGGAAGACTCTTAAAACCGTATATATCTGGTTCTGATTGCAGTGCATGCACATCAGATGTATTTGTTTATGCATGGCTCGTTTCTGGAGCATTAAACTGAAGAATTTAGGAGCACAGAGGGCTCATCCAATGCAGTGTCATCATTTCACAAATGCAGAATCAAAGAACCAGAAAGTGAAGATCATTTCCAAGGGGCATGAGGCTATCAAGAACCAGGAGTATAACCTAAGTCTCAAACTCCGAGGCCAGTTCCTCTAACTCCACAAGATTGTATCTCCAGTGACTATCTCTATACTTCTGATATAAGATTTTGTTGGTCTTCAGCAGGGATTTAAAAAAAAAACTAGATAGTATATATTTTAAGCTTTGTGAGTCATACAATCTTTGTCAGAAGCATTCATCTCTGTAGTTGTAGCATAAAAGTAGCCATAGACAAAGTACAAAGGAGGCGGGGTGAAGAGTGAAACTGTGTTCCAATAAAAAAATGAAATTTGATTTTTATGGTATTTTTATGTCCTACAAAATAGTATTCTTCTTTTGATTTATTTAAACCATTTGACAATTCAAAAAAGCCATTATGAGTTCATGGTTGTACAAAGATAGGCTAAAAAAATAACTAAAAAACTAGCTTGCTCACCTGATAAAAAGAATAGTTTTTGTTGTTGCATCACTGCTAAGTCACATCTGACTCTTTTGTGAACCCATGGACTGTAGCCTTCCAGGCTCCACTGAGAATATGATTTCCTATGCAAGAAAATGGGAGTGGGTTGCCGTTTCCTTTTCTAGAGGATCTTCCCAACCCAGGAAGAAGCCCATGTCTCCTGCATTGGTAGGCAGATTCTTTATCACTGAGTCCCCAGGAATTGCAGGGGTGTTTTAAAGCACCTATAATCCACAGACACACAGGATATTCCACTGAGAGACATTTAGAATTTTCATTTAAATTTAGGTCATTCTTTTAAATTTCTATTTTTACTAATTTATATATTAATGTGGTCTTCACTGAGAGCTCAGTTGGTAAAGAATCCACCTGCAATGCAGGAGACCTGGGTTCGATCCCTGGGTTGGGAAGATCCCCTAGAGAAGGGAAAGGCTACCCACTCCAGTATTCTGGCCTGGAGAATTCCATGGACTGTATATCCATGGGGTCGCAAAGAGTCAGACATGACTGAGACACTTTCAAATTTAAAAAATTATATATTAGTATATCAGCACATATAACTTATAAGCAAATGCACATATATATTTGCTCAGTTTTTAACAGATTATGAGTTGCAAAAAATTTTGAAGTCCGTTGGTCCAAGTTAAAAATGATCTAAAAGAAACAAGGGAAATTTAACAAAAATATGAAAATACTCTTGCATAAGTACAGGTTGGGAATTCCTAATATATAAAATGGAGCTCATTATACTGCCTCAAGGTCACATCAGTTAGGTAAATATTACAGGTCAAGCACCAACATAGTGCTTGGAACTTAGTATACACTAAGATATAACCCGCATTATTATCTCATATGAAAACAATTTATAAGTAAAATGTAGATATTCAGCCAATTATGATAAGAAGACTGAATTAATCTTTAAGAGAATGCTAACAAATAATAACAATATATTTGCTCCACACTTTTTAGTGCTTTGCAGTTCTCAAAGCATTATCAATTGTATTTATTTTAAATTTGATATAGAACACAATTCTGAGAACTAGGCCAGGCTGACATATTTTGAAGAATAAGAAAAAATTATATCTACTTTACAAGAAAAAACTCAATTCCCTACTGAAAAGGGTGGTGTCATTCCAGAACCTAGGTCTTCTGAATTTCACTTGTGAAGGGAAATGATAGACCACAATTAAACATTTAGATTGTTCCAGCCCCACGTATTTAGAGGAATATTGACAATCTTGATGAGTACAAATAAGAAAGCTTTCTGTTACCTGGTAATTTGAGAAATGATTGAGGGAACTGGGAAATTTTGACCTAGATAAACACTTCACTGTAGAGAAGATAACAGTCTAATTTTTTTTTTTTTTTTAAGATTTGTCATGTTGGAAGAGAGTGTAGACATTATTTAATAGCCCAGAAAAGAGAACTGAAACAAATAAGCAACCGCCTTGGATAAAATGCAAGGAAGGATTTGTAATAATGGAATAGTACAACGGGGCTGGTCTATCTTGAGAGAGTGAGTTCTTCTAGAACCTGTAAACCACCTGCTGGAAAGAAGACTATAATAACAGAAGTAAAAGTGTACTGGATTTCTTTTATGGCCCTTTCTGTTCCTGAAAATCCATAATCATGAATATTTTTAAGATAATGGGTTATAAAACTTAATTATTTAAAGATTGATTATATATATATAATTTTATTATAATTTTCAAATGTTTTATTTTAAATTTTACCTCAGTACAACTCTTCAGTATTACTTTTGCACCAATACCCTGCCAGTAGTTTTGAAAAAAAATCTCTGGAAACAAGATTTAAAATGCTTCTCATTTTCAAGGTTTGAATCATTCCCTCTATATAAGATTGACAGGTAGGATAATTAAGGTTGATTTCTTACGGATTTTCTTACCGGAACTGCCATGTGTCCTACTCAAATATCATTTTCAAAGGATGATAACATAAACTAGAGCATACCATTGGAGGAGCTCCTGTGTATTAATACAGGTGATGTTATGTTTATGAGATATTTGCCCTTAAAGTAAAACCTATGCTAGGTCTAACTCCTGTGATCTAAAATAATTGATAATGTAGCTTTCACTTTACAAAAGAGATATTGTGATTACTAATCCACCATTTTTATGCAAAATAAGGTAAAGCATTTTAACTAATAAATCATTTTTATGTGTTTTACAAAATTTTGATTAAGTGCATTTGATTCAAATCTTTTAATTATGCAAATGAGCTAACAGAACAACAGAACTTGGCATTTCTCATTATGTCTTCATTTGTTATATAGAATATTTAAATTGTTCTAGTCCACCAAGGCCAACAAATATGTGGTCAGATCCATGATACTCTGTTTCATGAGAGTTGTATTTCCACTATTGCATTGTCAGCAGGAATTGAAAAGAAGCAGATTTTGTCTGTTGTTTGGGAGTTATCACATTAATCATTCCCAAAGAATGAGCCGTTAGCAAGGGATTGGTGAGGACTAGAGGATGGATCATGGGACCTCTACTTTCTTCTGTACATTTTGACAAAGAAATTTACTGCTTGACACGTGAGAAGAGCAGCAAAATGGTGATTTATTTCCACAGGAGAGAGGACATTACATACTTTCCTGTTCTCTAGCCATATTTTACAAATTTATTTTAAGAAATCCGTCTTCAGTTATAGAATGATGATTAGTGGCTGTGGTACATGTTTGTATGATTTGAGTATGATAGCAAAGCTGAGAAACGCAGAGGCTCTATTTAAGTTGAAAATAAAAAGTTCAAATACATTAGACACTATGTAACAAACACTTTGATATGCTTTCCCCAATAAGTATGCCCTGCTTAAAGTTTTTTTTTTTCTTTTTTTAACAGTAATAAACTTATAGTCAAGTGTATATCTTACTGAGTAAATATTCAATTGCCAAAATACATTTTGATACTCAGATAATACATTTCATAATGTATTACATTTTACTAAAATACATTTTAATAATTGACAGGCACTTTAATTTTATTTGAGCTTATTTATAGTATTTCTCATAGGCTGAAGTACATGAAAATTTTTCAGGAAGCGCTGAAATATAAATATTTCTAACGAAGGACAACAAAGTAGCCTTCAAATACTTCTTATGGTGACTAAATTATCTTTCTTAAAAATTCCAGTTTGTTTTACTTTTCTTTGTCTATCAGTTATGTATAATGTAAATAATAACAGTGTTTGGTTTCTTAATGGTAATTAAGTATTGCACATAAATTTACTCATTTGAGCATTACAATGTCCCTCTTTACTGGGGAAGAAAGGGAAACTCAGAGAGGTTAACTGTCTTACAGATAGTTACACAGGTGATAAGTGGCAAAACTGGAATTTGAACCCAAGAAGTTTGGCCCCAGAGATAGCACTCTTCATGCCTCAATCATATTACCCGTATATCAGAATTATTATGTTGTATTAGGAAAAACCCACATGAAATTTTTGGTCAATCAAATATTTGTCCTTTGGGAGTATACTCATAGAGAATTTCCTAACAGCAAAACAATCCAATCCAATCCCACACAATCTCATACAATAATCCAGAAAACGTTCCAATAAATTTGCTTTGTTTGAAAAACTTCTACTGAATAATCTTTATTCTCCATGAAAGGTAAACGTTGCCCACTGTCCTACTGAGAGCCTGGAATGTATCTGGTAATTCAAATTTATTTTCCTCCTTAGGGTATCTCACAGAGCTAGGTCTTTATTCCAATTCATTCCATTATGTCAATAGTTGTATTTTGTTTATAATTTAAGCCAGAAGACACTCTGACAGAGACAAAATATTGTTTTACCTTTTTAGAAAAGATGTTAGGTATTGCCATTCTTCATCTTATCTTCTCCAAAGTATACTGACATTTGTGTTTTTTTTTTAAGGGGTGAAAGATAAAATGAAATGACTTTTAAGATTAGATCATTTGAGACATTCTGCTGGATTAACCAAACCAGGATATTCAAGGAGCATTCTAGGAATTTAAACGTAGGGGCCTTTAGGTCTAGAGAAACTTTAAAATATTGTAATGTCCAACTTTGTACATTTAAGAACAAACTGAAAAAGTGTAAACTGAGAGTGTTAGTGGCTCAGTCATGTCTGACTCTTTGCAACCCCACTGACTAGCCCACCAAGCTCCTCTGTCCATGCAATTTTCCAGGCAAGAATACTGGAGTGGGTTGCCAATTCCTTCATCCAGGAGATCTTCCTGACCCAGGGATTGAACTCGGATCTCCCGCATTCAGACAGATTCTTTACATCTGGGCATCCCTGGTAGCTCAGCTGGTAAAGAATCCACCTGCAATAAGGGAGACCAGGGTTCAATCCCTGGGTTGGGAAGATCCCCTGGAGACGGAAAAGGCTACCCACTTCAGTATTCTGGCCTGGAGAATTCCATGGACTGTATAGTCCAAGGGTTGCAAAGAGTTGGACAAGACTGAGCAACTTCCACTCACTCTTTACCATCTGAGCCCCTGGGGAAGCTCAAGTACAAACCACTTTTGTACAAATCAGGGTGTGTTGAACCCTTTCTCTCTTCACAGCTGCCACACTAGGTGAAGCCATCAATCAACTCTCACCCTGAGGATTGTAATCCTCTCCTCTCTGATCTCCCTATTTGTACTCTGGCCTCCCCAAGAGTCATTTTCTGCATGGACTCCAAGTATAATTTTTCAAAAGCATAAATCAAAATATATAACTCTTTGCTTCCAATCCTCTGCAATTTTCCCCTGAACAAGAGTTGAAATTCACACATGTTTGAAAAGTTTTTATTGGAGACATTTGATTTACAATTTTATATCAGTTTCAGGCATACTGCAAAGTGAATTACCTATACATATACATATATCCCTTCTTTTTTAGATTTTTGTCCCATATAGGTCATTACCAAGTGTTGAGTAGAGTTCCCTGGGCTATGCAGCAGGTCCTTATTAGATATCTATTTTATATAGAGTACTGTGTGTCAACCCCAGTCTTCCAGTTTGTCCCTTCCCTGCCCAAGAAATTCACACATTTTAGCTTGGGATACAAAGTACTACACACACAAGATCCTCCTACCATTCCAGTCTTACCTGACACTTTTCTCTCTTGGGTTTACTATACTGTGACTAAGTGGCAATCTCACTGTCTTTCCAACCCTTGGAACCTACTTGGAGTCTTATACGTTTATCCTCTGGATGGGAAATTTTTTTCCCAATCTCATCTTTCAGATTTCAAATTTCGTATCACTCCTCAGAGAGGTTCTCTTGCCCTTCCATTATTTACAGTAGCTACTTCCCTTCCTACCTCACTGTCTGCTCACAAGTTCTGTGAAGTTTAGAATTTAGAGTGTTAAGCCCTTTCTGCAGTCATTTTCTTGATGTACTGAGGATTTTTTGTTAATACACTCTGTAAGAGTTGTCTTATTTGTCTCCACTAGATCATGGGCCATGTCTTTGATTTGATGTGAACTTTCCAGTATTCGGATTATAGTAGATGCTGAGCAAATATACACTGAACGGAACTATTGAATCTTCCATTACAAAAGTCTCCACAGTAATCTGTGTAAGGCTGTGTGACAGGTCTTATCAGAGAGGGTAAATGTCTAAACACTAACTGAAAGCTTGATGGCCAGTGTGATGCCAGGTTGAGAGGAGGGCATAGGCGTCCTGGCTTTTAGTCAAGTGTTCTCACTCAGACACCCTTTGTGTTTTTTATTGGTTCAATTACTTAGGCAGCATCTGTTAGAATTTCACAGCTTAAAAATAATGATTTCTTCTGGAACACTGCACTTGTTACACTTGTGCAATTTTTGCAAAAAAATTTTCTTCCCAGAAGAATTATGGTAGTTGGGCAATGCTTGAGGATTTACTAAAGCAATAAAAGGATTAGCACTACTGCGGGACGCACATCTGCACTATTCAGTTAAGAAAAATGCATAATTGGGAACCTGAACTATCTCTGCCATGCAACACTGGCTAGCTGATGCAGTTACCTTTGGGCTTTTTTAATAAAAGAAAGCTTGAATTTTCTATAAATTAATTCTAAACATAGTTATAAAAAGGGATTTCTATTTCTGTATCATATCAAAAGATATAGCAATCTATAAACCCCCCAGATTATGGGTCAGTGCTATACTGACTGCCATTATTATAATGTTCCATTCAGATGATGTGATACTGTGCTACTCTTTGAAAATGGTGTTTAACAGTCTCATTTGTGTTTTGACTTTAGAATTGATGATACAATTAGTCAATGTACTTATGGACAGATGCATGCATAGTTTTTTTTGTGTGGAAATGAATACTTAATAAACTAATTATATGTTTAATTTATCATTTTAATTGGAAATTAGAATAAGTGCACCACCTCAAAAAATTGACAAACTGTATTACCTTGCAACCACTTGAATTGAAAGCATTCTAGTGCTTTCGGCATTCTAGATAGTCTTTAAATAGTTAGGACTTTAGAAATCTGCACCTTAGACTTCTGAAATTATAAATATGATATGAAATATGAAATATATCCTAAATCAGAGTCATCATAATTTTTCCTACACGTGTCATTGACTACAATTGTATGTATTTAGAAGAAGACTAAATTATTGCAAACTTGAAATGCATGTGTAATTATTTTTGGTTGTTGTGTTTTTGCTTCAGGAATTGTTATAAAATAATAATCACCTTAAATGGTATAATTCTTCATATCCTTTCTTCCATTTCTTTTTTCATGAAAGATTTCATAGGTATCTGTGTGTCAACCTCATCCGAAGGGATGTGAATAAAAAGGATACACAGTGCTCAGAGAAATCTGACAGCAAATGGACCAGTATAGGACTAAATGGTCAATAAATACTGAATATGCTTGGAGCTGTATTTTTCTAGTGATGCGAATGGCTTTTTATAAATATCCCATTTATGCTTTCTGACATAGTTTCCTTTGCTAGCAAGTGCAGGCATTTGTCAGGAGCAGTATTAAGTTATATGACCTTTTTTTTTTTTTTTTTTTCCTGGTCTATATGATGCCTACTTATCCTCTAATCTCTCAGACTCATTTCAAGCATCCTGTCATTCTTGATGCCTTCTTGGCCTCCCAAAATGGCCTCAGTATATGCGTTGAATTTAACATACCAATTTATACTTGTTGGTTTTCTTTTTTGGCTTATGTGTATCCCCCATGTAATTCTTCAAAGGGGGATTTTTAGCCTCCTTAAGTCTGAGCACTCTTTCAAAAAGGAGACTGTCCTGCCATTTGCTTTACCACAGTTTCTGATGTAGTATTTTGTATTCATGTGGCCTATACAGAGACTGCCTGAGTACCTGGGTTAAGTCAGATTGATAGCATGTTTTGTTCAAGTAAACACCGCCTCAGCAGTCATTAATCCAGATTTTATGCCCATTATCTAAATCAGTGATTCCTAGACCAGCAGTATTAGTAATATCTTGAATTTTTTTTTTAAAAATGCAGATACTTAGGCACCAAATCCATCACACTAAATCAGAAACTGGAGGTTGAACTCACATGCCAAGTGATTCTGATCTGTACTAAAGATTGGAACCACTCAGTTCAGTTCAGTTCAGTCACTCGGTTGTGTCAGACTCTTTGCGACCCCATGGACTGCAGCATGGCTGTCCATCACAAACTCCTGGAATTTACTCAGACTCATGGCCATTGAGTTGGTGATACCATTCAAACTTCTCATCCTCTGTCATCCCCTTTTCCTCCTGCCTTCAATCATTCCCAGCATCAGGGTCTTTTCCAATGAGTCAGGTAGCCAAAGTAATGGAGTTTCAGCTTCAGCATCAGTCCTTCCAATGAATATTCAGGATTGATTTCCTTTAGGATGGACTGGTTGAATCTCCTAGCTGTCCAAGGGACTCTCAAGAGTCTTCTTCACCACCACAGTTCAAAAGCATCAATTCTTTATGGTCCATCTTACATCCATACATGACTACTAGAAAAACCATACTTTAACTAGACAGGCTTTTGTTGGCAAAGTAATGTCTCTGCCTTTTAATAAACAGTCTAGATTGGTCAAAACTTTTTTTCCAAGGAGCAAGAGTCTTTTAATTTCATGGGTGCAGTCACCATCTGCAGTGATTTTGGAGCCCCCAAAAATAAACTCTGTCACTGTTTCCACTTCTTTCCCATCTATTTGCCATGAAGTGATGGGACCAGATGCCATGATCTTAGTTTTCTGATTGTTGAGTTTTTTTTGTTTGGTTTTGTTTTTGTTTTTTTCATTTATTTTTATTAGTTGGAGGCTAATTACTTTACAATATTGTAGTGGGTTTTGTCATATATTGACATGAATCAGCCATGGATTGTTGAGTTTTAAGCCAACTTTTTCACTCCCTTATTTCACTATCATCAAGAGGCTCTTTAGTTCTTCACTTTCTACCATTAGGGTGGTGTCATCTGTATATCTGAAGTTATTTCTATTTTTCCTGGAAATCTTGATTCCAGCTTTTGCTTCATCCAGTCCAGTGTTTTTCATGATGTACTCTGCATATAAGTTAAATAAGCACAGTGACAATATACAGCCTTGACATACTCCTTTTCCTATTTGGAACCAGTCTGTTGTTCCATGTCCTCTTCTAACTGTTGTTTCTTGATCTACATACAGGTTTTTCAGGAGGCAAGAGAGGTGGTCTGGTATTCCCATCTCTTTAAGAATTTTCTACAGTGTGTTTTGATCCACACAGGCAAAGGCTTTGGCATAGTCAATAAAGCAGAAGTAGATATTTTTCTGGAACTCTTTGGCGTTTTTGATGATCCAACAGATGTTGGCAATTTGATCTCTTGTTCCTCTGCCTTTTTTAAAACAAGCTTGAACATCTGGGAGTTCATGGTTCACAACTGTTGAAGCCTGGCTTGGAGAATTTTGAGCACTACTTTGCTGGCATGTGAGATGAATATAATTGTGCAGTAGTTTGAACATTCTTTGGCATTGCCTTTCTTTTGGGATCAGAATGAAAACTGATCTTTTCCAGTCCTGTGGCCACTGCTGAGTTTCCCAAATTTGCTGGCATATTGAGTGCAACACTTTCACAGCATCATCTTTTAGGATTTGAAAGAGCTCAACTGGAATTCCATCACCTCCACTAGCTTTGTTCGTGGTGATGCTTCCTAAGGCCCACTTGACTTCACATTCCAGGATGTGTGGCTCTGGGTGAGTGATCACACCATCGTGATTATCTGGGTTGTGAAGATATTTTTGATCTCAGATGCAAGTGATTCGAATATGTACTAAAGTTTGGAAACACTGGTATAAGCCAATAAGAATGAGTAACTATATATACGTGTGTTTGTGTGTGTGTGTGTGTGTGTGTGTGTGTGTGTGTGTGTGTGTGTGTGTGTGTTAATTGTGTTTGACTCTGCAACCCCATGGACTGTGGCCAAGCTCCTTTTCCATGGAATTTTCCAGGCAAGAATACTGGAGTGGGTTGCTATTCCCTCCTCCAGGGGATCTTCCCAAACCAGGGATCAAAGATGAGTCTCCTGCATTGCAGGCAGATTCTTTACCATCTGAGCCAGCAGGGAAGCCCTAACAATATATACAGTCAATGACTATATTATACCCAAACTATAAATTTGGTTTGTATTATTTACTTTTGAGTATGGACTCATGCCTGTTAAGGAGAAAGTTACAAATATCCAGTCCCTTTACTTTCTCGCTTTGATCCACATATGAAGCAGGAAGTAGTATTATTTGAGGAAATCAAAGTGCAACTTAAGCTGAAACAGAATTTTTTTTGTCTCCAAACTTGCTTGCAATGGGGTTCATTTCATTCAAGGCTGTAATCATTTGATTTCAAAGGAAGAAACCTCAGACCTTATCCTCTTGCAGTTCTTGCTGAATTGCAGTCTGCAATTTTGAACAAGTGAGTGAGGAAGAAAGACACCATGTATGTTGAGTGTCCTCTGAAGGAGAAAAGTACATGATTTTATAATCTTAATATCATATTGCATATAGACAAAATAATTCTCTCAATAAAATGTTGATGCTATCACAAATAAAAGAAAGCCAAGGAGAGTGCAAAAGATATGTATACAGGACTTGGTGCCTGGTACAGAATAAGTGTACAATAGCTTTTAGGTACTATTATTACAAATTATTTAGATATTTACAAGATAATCTAAACTCATATGGAAAGGTATGGATAAAAGCTTTCCAAATGCAAATATACTTCTAGAAAAATATATCAGCAGTACTTCACAATTTTAGTTGATTCTGAACTCAAAAAGGAGCAGGGGCTGCATTTATTCAGCACACATTTCAATAAACCTTACAAATTTACCAAGGATGGAAGGATGGAAATGAGTAGATTTTTTTTTTTTTTTTTTTTTTTTTTTTTGCATCTGGGGCTTCCCTGATGGCTCAAGCAGTAAAGAATCTGCCTGCTATGCAGGAGACACAGGAGACATGAGTTCGATCCCTAGGTCGGGAAGATCCCGTGGAGCAGGAAATGGCAACCCACTCCAGTATTCTTGCCTTGAAAATCCTATGGACAGAATATCCCGGCTGGCTACAGTGCATAGGGTCACAAAGCAATTGGCCAAGGGAAAGATACTGAATGGTCTTGCTTTGGAGTCTAAAATTTAACAGGTAGCTATGTGTTCTGTTGAAGTAGAACATCTTAGCTTAATTAACACCATTATTTACCTTTATACTTACAATAATTTTTGCATAGAGAATTTCCATTCTCAGCTTCAAAGTCCCAAATATCTATGAAATAGCAAATTTAAGCAACATCAACCATGTATTAATAGCTTACATTTTATAAGGATAATCATATGACCAATTTTGCATAAAGTTGACAGCCATCAAAATGTTTCTATATATTGCTTATCTATTGAATACAAGTTTTATCAAGGGCAATACTTTATTGTGTGATTATATGTCTAGTATCTAGAGAAATGTCTGACATAACAGACTTCAAAAATGTTTGATCATGATCATTAATTGAATAGATGGAAGAATCTGTGAGAATCTTCATTATGACAGAAAGTAAATATTATTTTTTTAATTTTTGAGGATGATGAATATTTATACTTCGTATTTTCAGGTATTGTAATATTTAAAATACCTAAAATAAAGATTGCACCATGTATCTAAGTTTATATTCTTTATTTGGAAGCATGCTATTATGATCTTAAAAAAATTAGAAATAACACTTCTTTTAGAAAAAAATGAAAACAAAAAACAGTACATTGCCTCACCTTTCATGCCATTAAACACATTTCCTTAAATGTCTTACATTTAAAACTTTCCTCAATTTAGAGTGAGGGTTTCATGAAAAAACATAGAAATGTAGTCAGGCAAACACGGTAAAATCTCAATTTGCTACTATGAACAGGAACCCTTCTAAGCCCCAATTTCCTAATATATAAAATAGGAATGATAATATCAATCTTGTTCTGTTATTTTCAAGATTAAACAGAAACAAATATAAAAGCATCTAACATTAAATGTAATTTTCTTATCTCAATTTCATTTGAAATTTCCATACCAGTTAATTTGAAATTTCTTTATATCTACCCTGAAGTAAGAAACAAACAATAGTTTAATCTTCTAAGTTTAAGTAGCCCTAAGTAAAACCTTCTCTTTGATATGTTAAATACATATTAATATAAATTACATTAAAGGTATATTAACATAATAATGAAAATTAGTCTCTCCGTCACGTCTAACTCTTTGTGACCCCATGGACTGTAACCTCCCAGGCTCCGCCGTCCATGGAATTCTCCAGGCAAGAATACTGGAGTGGGTTGCCATTTCCTTCTCCAGGGGCTCTTCCCGACCCAGGAATCGAGGTCTCCCCTATGCAGGCAGACTCTTTACCAACTGAGCCACCAGGGAAACCACACATATTATTAACATGATAATATATTACTTAAAACATTACATATATCTTTCCATGAAATTTATTTGCTGTTCTAAAGTTAGAAAATGTATGAAGGATCTACACTAGTTATATATGTTCGCAACTCTTGACCTTGGGCAAGTTATTTAATGTCTCAGTTTGTCATATATAAATAGTAAAATAACAATAGAGTTGTTGGGAGGATTAAAAATACTGTAAAGAGCACTTTGTTAAACTTCAATAGGTGACAGCTCTTAACTTTTATTCAAGTACTTAGAAAGCAAATTTTATGGTAGACATTTGTTTTTCTTTTCACTGTACTCCAAGTTGCATGTCTGCCATAATTATAATAACAGAAACAGGAAATCTCAGAGTTATATTAGATGTTAACATTGAATACATTTAACTTGTTTTTCATATTTTCACATGAAGAAGCAGATCCAAGTCTACAACTATTTTCATATCTACTACTTAGGCAGTTTTCACTTTATTTTTTAAGTAAAAATAAACATTGTGGAAATATTTCTTTTGCCCTTAAGCCATTTAATTCATTAATCATATCCAATTATTTCTCAGCAGTATTCAAGGAGCTTACTAGTCAGACTGACTTAATAAATGTGGAACCTGCTGGTAAGCCCAGACATTCTGCTAAGCCTATGTTCCCAATTGCACAAATAATATTTTGAGATGTGTTCCAAAGCCATTTTTGATAACTTTCCTTTATTTCTATTAAGAAAATATATTGATTAGTATTATTAGGAAAAGCAGAATTAAATCACACATTAATTCAGACTTATACTGTTCAGTTTGAGAACCACCAGCTACATGAGTCTATTGAGCCCATTCAGAAGTGCTATAAGAGATGTACACACAGGTTTTCAAAGATGTAAAATTTTATTAATAATTTTATGTTGACTTTATGTTGAAATTATAATATTTTGTATATTTGCATATTAATAAAATTAATTTTATCTGTTTATTACTTTCTTGAATGTGGCTACTAGAAAATGTAAAAACACATATGTAATTCACATTTACAAAAGAAACCAATAAAAAAGATTCTCTTAAACTAGAAAGAGGCTTTACAGCTATTACAGCTATTTATGTTTGTGTATGTTTAAGTATGTGTGTACATGTGTGTAATGACTATAGATAAAACAATGGTGCATTACTAGCACAGGAGAAAATAAGTATATGTATGTATATATATATATGAATGAGAGTTCTATTTTAAAACACATATTTCTGTTACAAGTTGACTACTTCTTTTGGGATTTGTAACTTGATTAGATAAGCCACCTCATCACAGAATTAACTGACTAGCTATTAGAACATTTTTAGTTGGAAATGGTAGAGACCCAACTCTACCGCATCTAGTCCTCACTTAACCAAGATATAGGTAACTGAAAAGATTAAGGGCAGATTTTGTATAAGTTTGATCAAAAAAGTAAAGTGTTAGTTGCTCAGTCATGTCTGATTCTGCAACCCCATGGACTGTAGCCCACCAGGCTCCTCTGTCCGTGGGATTCACACTTTTCGTCCACCATTGCTTCTAGCATCCTCTTTCTTGTCTTTGCCACCTCCATGTCTATACCTCCAATGCCTAACTCTTGATCACTCTTGAGCTGGCCTAATAAAATGAGATTTCCTCTTCAATATTTTTTGGAATAGTTTGACAAGAATGCATATTAATTCTTCTTTAAATTTTTGACAGAACTCACCTATGAAACCATCTGATCCTGGACGTTTGTTGGAAGTTGCTTGATTATTGACTTGATTTTTTTTAATAGTGTTGCCTATTCAGATATTCTATTTCTTCCAATTCAGTCTCGAAAGAGTGTATATTTCTAGGAATTTATCCTTTTATTCTAGGTTGTCCAATTTGTTGGCATAATGGTTCATAGTAATCTCTTATTATTTTTTTTTTCATTTTAGCCTCATGTTTTATTCATGAAAATTGTTTAACTCAGGTTTAAATTTCACACCACTGGTTGGCCTCTACTTGACATGAAGCCTATGATTCCTTGTATTTCTGTGGTGTTGTTTATAACTTCTCTCCTTTTATTTCTGATATTATTGTTCCTAGTGAATACATCTAGTTTTATCAATTCTGTTTGTTTTCAAAGAATCACCTATTAGTGTCATTCACATTTTCTGTTACTTTTAAAGTGTCTAGTTCATTGATTTCTTCTCTGTTATTTATTTCATACCTTCCACTAACTTTGGACTTTATTTGTTGTTTTTCTTGTTTCTTTAGGTGTAAAATTTCATTTTTTGTTTGAAATTTTCCTTGTTTGGGGGAGGAATCCTGTATTTCTATAAAATTCCCCCTTAGGATTGAGTTTGCAGTTTCCATATATTTTAGAATTATGTTTCTCGTTTTCATTTGTCTGAAGGTACTTTTCTAATTCCCTATTTGATTTTTGTTGTTGTTGTTGACCCATTGGTCAATAACATGTTATTTAACCTGCATATGTTTGCAATTTTTTTCTACTTTTCCTCTTATTAATTGATTTCTAGTTTTATTTTGTTTTGGTTGGAAAATATGATTTCAATCTTCTTAAATTAATGAGATTTGTGACCTAACATGTGATCTCTCCCAGAGAATATTCCATGTACACTTGAAAAGAATGTGTTCTGCTGTTTGGGAATAGAATGCTCTATATATAACTATTAGGTTAATATAATGTAGTATGTAGTTTAAGGCCAAGGTTTTCTAATTGTTTTTTCTCTCTGGACTATATCCATTAATATAAATGGAATGTTAAGTTCCACTACTATGACTATATTACTATCAGTATTTCCCTTATATTTATTAATGTGTACTTTACGTATTGCTAAGTTGCTAAGTCCTTCAGTCGTGTCTGACTCTGTGCGACCCCATAGACGGCAGCCCACCAGGCTCCGTCATCCCTGGGATTCTCCAGGCAAGAACACTGGAGTGGGTTGCCATTTCCTTCTCCAACGCATGGAAGTGAAAAGTGAAAGTGAAGTCGCTCAGTCGTGTCCGACTCTTAGTGACCCCCATGGACTGCAGCCCACCAGGCTCCTCCGTCCATGGGAATTTCCAGGCAAGAGTACTGGAGTGGGGTGCCAATGCCTTCTCCAACTTTACGTATTAGGTTCTTCTATTTGGGGTGCAAAGATATTTATAAGTATTACATCCCTTATGTAATGCCCTCATTTGTCTCTTATTATGGTTATCATTTTAAAATTTATTCTGTCGATATAAGTATAGCTTTCTTTGTATTTCCCTCTGCATGAAATATCTTTTTTCACCCCTTTGCTTTCAGTCTGTACATGTTTTTAAATCTTACGTGACTGTCTCTTGTAGGCAGCATACACATGTGACTCTTTTTAATCCATTTAGCCACCCTATGCCTTTTGAGTGGAGCATTTAGTCAATTTACATTTAAAGTAACTATTGATAGGTATGTACTTATTGCCGTTTTGTTAGTTGTTTTCTGGTTGTTTTATAGTTCTCTGTCTTTTCCTCTTGTTCTCTTCCCAGGTGATTTGATGACTTTTCATTCTTTCCTGTTTATTTTTTGTGTATCTCTTATGGGTTTCCCAGGTGGTGCTAGTGGTAAAGAACCCATCTGCCCATGCAGGAGATATAAGAAACGTGGATTTGATCCCTGGGTCGGGAAGAGCTCCCGGGGGAGGGCATGGCAATCCACTCCAGTGTTCTTACCTAGAGAATCCCATGGTCAGAGGAGCCTGGTGGGCTACAGCCCTTGGGGTCATAAAGATTTGGACACAAACTGAAGTGACTGAGCGTGTATATAGGTTTCTGGTTTGTGGTTAATTTGATGCTCACATATGTATAACAACCTATATTTAATGCAGTTCACTTTAGGTTGACAATTGCTTAAATTTGAACATATTCTAAAAGCACCGCATTTTTATTCCCTCTCTCACATTTTATGCTTTTGACATCATATTTTGCATCTTTTTATTTTGCATATTGATTATTTTATTTTATTTTATTTTTTTTTTTAATATTATTTTATTAGTTGGAGGCCAATCACTTTACAACATTTCAGTGGGTTTTGTCATACATTGACATGAATCAGCCATATAGTTACATGTATTCCCCATCCCGATCCCCCCTCCCACCTCCCTCCCCACCCGACTCCTCAGGGTCCTCCCAGTGCACCAGGCCCGAGCACCTGACTCATGTATCCCACCTGGGCTGGTGGTCCGTTTCACCATAGATAATATACATGCTGTTCTTTCAAAACATCCCACCCTCACGTTCTCCCCCAGAGTTCAAAAGTCTGTTCTGTATTTCTGTGTCTCTTTTTCTGTTTTGCATATAGGGTTATCGCCACCATCTATCTAAATTCCGTATATATGTGTTAGTATACTGTAATGTTCTTTATCTTTCTGACTTACTTCACTCTGTATAATGGGCTCCAGTTTCATCCATCTCATTAGAACTGATTCAAATGAATTCTTTTTAACGGCTGAGTAATATTCCATGGTGTATATGTACCACAGCTTCCTTATCCATTCGTCTGCTGATGGGCATCTAGGTTGCTTCCATGTCCTGGCTATTATAAACAGTGCTGCGATGAACATTGGGGTGCACGTGTCTCTTTCAGATCTGGATTCCTCAGTGTGTATGCCCAGAAGTGGTATTGCTGGGTCATATGGCAGTTCTATTTCCAGTTTTTTAAGAAATCTCCACACTGTTTTCCATAGTGGCTGTACTAGTTTGCATTCCCACCAACAGTGTAAGAGGGTTCCCTTTTCTCCACACCCTCTCCAGCATTTATTGCTTGTAGACTTTTGGATAGCAGCCATCCTGACTGGCGTGTAATGGTACCTCATTGTGGTTTTGATTTGCATTTCTCTGATGATGAGTGATGTTGAGCATCTTTTCATGTGTTTGTTAGCCATCTGTATGTCTTCTTTGGAGAAATGTCTGTTTAGTTCTTTGGCCCATTTTTTGATTGGGTCGTTTATTTTTCTGGAATTGAGCTTCAGGAGTTGCTTGTATATTTTTGAGATTAATCCTTTGTCTGTTTCCTCATTTGTTATTATTTTCTCCCAATCTGAGGGCTGTCTTTTCACCTTACTTATAGTTTCCTTTGTTGTGCAAAAGCTTTTAATTTTCATTAAGTCCCATTTGTTTATTTTTGCTTTTATTTCCAATATTCTGGGAGGTGGGTCATAGAAGATCTTGCTGTGATTTATGTCGGAGAGTGTTTTGCCTATGTTCTCCTCTAGGAGTTTTATAGTTTCTGGTCTTACATTTAGATCTTTAATCCATTTTGAGTTTATTTTTGTGTATGGTGTTAGGAAGTGTTCTAGTTTCATTCTTTTACAAGTGGTTAACCAGTTTTCCCAGCACCACTTGTTAAAGAGATTGTCTTTTTTCCATTGTATATCCTTGCCTCCTTTGTCAAAGATAAGCTGTCCATAGGTTCGTGGATTTATCTCTGGGCTTTCTATTCTGTTCCATTGATCTATATTTCTGTCTTTGTGCCAGTACCATACTGTCTTGATGACTGTGGCTTTGTAGTAGAGTCTGAAGTCAGGCAGGTTGATTCCTCCAGTTCCATTCTTCTTTCTCAAGATTACTTTGGCTATTCGAGGTTTTTTGTATTTCCATACAAATTGTGAAATTATTTGTTCTAATTCTGTGAAAAATACCGTTGGTAGCTTGATAGGGATTGCATTGAATCTATAGATTGCTTTGGGTAGAATAGCCATTTTGACAATATTGATTCTTCCAATCCATGAACACGGTATGTTTCTCCAACTGTTTGTGTCCTCTTTGATTTCTTTCATCAGTGTTTTATAGTTTTCTATGTATAGGTCTTTTGTTTCTTTAGGTAGATATACTCCTAAGTATTTTATTCTTTTTGTTGCAATGGTGAATGGTATTGTTTCCTTAATTTCTCTTTCTGTTTTTTCATTGTTAGTGTATAGGAATGCAAGGGATTTCTGTGTGTTAATTTTATATCCTGCAACTTTACTATATTCATTAATTAGCTCTAGTAATTTTCTGGTAGAGTCTTTAGGGTTTTCTATGTAGAGGATCATGTCATCTGCAAACAGCGAGAGTTTCACTTCTTCTTTTCCTATCTGGATTCCTTTTATGTCTTTTTCTGCTCTGATTGCTGTGGCCAAAACTTCCAACACTATGTTGAATAGTAGTGGTGAGAGTGGGCATCCTTGTCTTGTTCCTGATTTCAGAGGAAATGCTTTCAATTTTTCACCATTGAGGGTGATGCTTGCTGTGGGTTTGTCATATATAGCTTTTATTATGTTGAGGTATGTTCCTTCTATTCCTGCTTTCTGGAGAGTTTTAATCATAAATGAGTGTTGAATTTTGTCAAAGGCTTTCTCTGCATCTATTGAGATAATCATATGTTTTTTATCTTTCAATTTGTTAATGTGGTGTATTACGTTGATCGATTTGCGGATATTAAAGAATCCTTGCATTCCTGGGATAAAGCCCACTTGGTCATGGTGTATGATTTTTTTAATATGTTGTTGGATTCTGTTTGCTAGAATTTTGTTAAGGATTTTTGCATCTATGTTCATCAGTGATATTGGCCTGTAGTTTTCTTTTTTTGTGGCATCTTTGTCTGGTTTTGGAATTAGGGTGATGGTGGCCTCATAGAATGAGTTTGGAAGTTTACCTTCTTCTGCAATTTTCTGGAAGAGTTTGAGTAAGATAGGTGTTAGCTCTTCTCTAAATTTTTGGTAGAATTCAGCTGTGAAGCCATCTGGTCCTGGGCTTTTGTTTGCTGGAAGATTTCTGATTACAGTTTCAATTTCCTTGCTTGTGATGGCTCTGTTAAGATCTTCTATTTCTTCCTGGTTCAGTTTTGGAAAGTTATACTTTTCTAAGAATTTGTCCATTTCATCCAAGTTGTCCATTTTATTGGTATAGAGCTGCTGGTAGTAGTCTCTTATGATCCTTTGTATTTCAGTGTTGTCTGTTGTGATCTCACCCTTTTCATTTCTTATTTTGTTAATTTGGTTCTTCTCTCTTTGTTTCTTAATGAGTCTTGCTAATGGTTTGTCAATTTTGTTTATTTTTTCAAAAAACCAGCTTTTAGCTTTGTTGATTTTTGCTATGGTCTCTTTAGTTTCTTTTGCATTTATTTCTGCCCTAATTTTTAAGATTTCTTTCCTTCTGCTAACCCTGGGGTTCTTCATTTCTTCCTTCTCTAATTGTTTTAGGTGTAGAGTTAGGTTATTTATTTGGCTTTTTTCTTGTTTCTTGATGTGTGCCTGTAATGCTATGAACCTTCCCCTTAGCACTGCTTTTACAGTGTCCCATAGGTTTTGGGTTGTTGTGTTTTCATTTTCATTTATTTCTATACATACTTTGATTTCTTTTTTGATTTCTTCTATGATTTGTTGGTTATTCAGAAGCGTGTTATTTAGCCTCCATATGTTGGAATTTTTAACAATTTTTTTCCTGTAATTGAGATCTAATCTTACTGCACTGTGGTCAGAAAAGATGACTGGAATGATTTCAATTTTTTTGAATTTTCCAAGACCAGATTTATGGCCCAGGATGTGATCTATTCTGGAGAAGGTTCCGTGTGCACTTGAGAAAAAGGTGAAGTTGATTGTTTTGGGGTGAAATGTCCTATAGATATCAATTAGGTCTAGCTGGTCCATTGTATCATTTAAGGTTTGTGTTTCCTTGTTGATTTTCTGTTTAGTTGATCTATCCATGGTTGTGAGTGGGGTATTAAAGTCTCCCACTATTATTGTGTTACTATTAATTTCCTCTTTCATACTCGTTAGTGTTTGCCGTACATATTGCGGTGCTCCTATGTTGGGTGCATATATATTTATAATTGTTATATCTTCTTCTTGGATTGATCCTTTGATCATTATGTAGTGACCTTCTTTGTCTCTTTTCACATCCTTTATTTGAAAGTCTATTATATCTGATATGAGTATTGCGACTCCTGCTTTCTTTTGGTCTCCGTTTGCGTGAAATATTTTTTTCCAGCCCTTCACTTTGAGTCTGTATGTGTCCCTTGTTTTGAGGTGGGTCTCTTGTAGACAGCATATATAGGGGTCTTGTTTTTGTATCCATTCAGCCAATCTTTGTCTTTTGGTTGGGGCATTCAACCCATTTACATTTAAGGTAATTATTGATAGGTGTGGTCCCGTTGTCATTTACTTTGTTGTTTTGGGTTCACGTTTATACAACCTTTCTGCATTTCCTGTCTAGAGAAGATCCTTTAGCATTTGTTGAAGAGCTGGTTTGGTGGTGCTGAATTCTCTCAGCTTTTGCTTGTCTGTAAAGCTTTTGAATTCTCCTTCATATCTGAATGAGATCCTTGCTGGGTACAGTAATCTAGGTTGTAGGTTATTCTCTTTCATTACTTTCAGTATGTCCTGCCATTCCCTTCTGGCCTGGAGGGTTTCTATTGATAGATCAGCTGTTATCCTTATAGGAATCCCTTTGTGTGTTATTTGTTGTTTCTCCCTTGCTGCTTTTAGTATTTGTTCTTTGTGTTTGATCTTTGTTAATTTGATTAATATGTGTCTTGGGGTGTTTCGCCTTGGGTTTATCCTGTTTGGGACTCTCTGGGTTTCTTGGACTTGGGTGGCTATTTCCTTCCCCATTTTAGGGAAGTTTTCAGCTATTATCTCCTCGAGTATTTTCTCATGGCCTTTCTTTTTGTCTTCTTCTTCTGGAACTCCTATGATTCGAATGTTGGGGCGTTTCACATTGTCCCAGAGGTCCCTGAGGTTGTCCTCATTTCTTTTGATCCTTTTTTCTTTTTTCCTCTCTGCTTCATTTATTTCCACCATTTTATCTTCTACCTCACTTATTCTATCTTCTGTCTCCGTTATTCTACTCTTGGTTCCCTCCAGAGTGTTTTTGATCTCATTCATTGCATTATTCATTTTCAATTGACTCTTTTTTATTTCTTCTAGATCTTTATTAAACATTTCTTGCATCTTTTCAATCTTTGTCTCCAGGCTATTTATCTGTACCTCCATTTTGCTTTCAAGATTTTGGATCATTTTTATTATCATTATTCTAAATTCTTTTTCAGGTAGATTCCCTATCTCCTCCTCTTTTGTTTGACTTGGTGGGCCCTTTTCATGTTCCTTTACCTGTTGGGTATTTCTCTGCCTTTTCATCTTGTTTAGATTGCTGTGTCTGGAGTGGGCTTTCTGTATTCTGGAGGTCTGTGGTTCCTTTTTATTGTGGAGGTTTTACCCAGTGGGTGGGGTTAGACGATTGGCTTGTCAAGGTTTCCTGATTAGCGAAGCTTGCGTCAGTGTTCTGGTGTGCGGATCTTGATTTCTTCTCTTTGGATAGCAATGGAGTGCCCAGTAATGAGTTTTGAGATGGGTCTATGTGTTAGGTGTGACCTTGGGCAGTCTGTATGTTGACGTTCAGGGCAATGTTCCTGCGTTGCTGGAGAATTTGCGTGGTATGTCGTGCTCTAGAACTTATTGGCTCTTGGGTGGTGGTTGGTTTCGTTGCAGGTATGGAGGCTTTTGTAGGGTCACTTATTACTTAAAGATTCATGTAGTCAGGAGTTTTCTGGTGTTCTCAGGTTTTGGGCTTAAGTCTCCTGCTTCTGGATTTCAGTTTTATTCTTCCTATAGTCTCAGGACTTCTCCAACTATACAGCACTGATAATAAAACTTCTATGTTAATGGTGGAAAGTTTCTCCCCCGTTAGGGATACCCAGAGAGGTTCACCGAGTTACATGGAGAAGAGGAGAGGGAGGAGGGAGATAGAGATGGGCAGGAGGAGAAAGAGGGGGACTCAAGAGGAGAGAGACAGATCTACGAAGTTGTCTGATCCCAGAGTGTTCTCCGTAGCCCAGACACCCACAAAGATTCACAGAATTGGATTGGGAAGAGAAGGGGGAAGGAGGAAATAGAGGTGTTCTGAGGTAGAAAACAGAGTCAAGATTGGGAGAGAATAATCAACACACTCGTGAATAAAAATGGGAGCTGAATATTGGATTCTTAAATGTTCACAATTTATATCATATACTGAAAAACAAAAATTAAAAATCTAGAGTAGAGGTTAGACTCTTAAAAATACTATATTAAAAACAAAAACCAAAACACACAAAAGAAATTTTAGAAATATATATGAAGTTTGGTATAAAAATAGGGCTTCTCTTCTTTTTTTTTTTTTTTTTTTCTTCCCTTTCTCTTTCTTCTGTAAGGTTATAGTGGATTGAAAATGAAAATTAAGGCGTAGTAAAAGGAGTGCTAGAGGGCTTTAAAAGAAATAAGAGAAAAAGAAAAAGAAAATAGAAGAGAAGAAAAAAGAAAAGAAAAAAAAAGAAGAAAAAAAAAAAAAAAAAGAAAAAAGAATGAGAAAAAAAATTGTTTTGCGTAATTAAAAAAAATCGTAAAAATCTATGAAAATGAAAGTTAAGGAGTAATGGGGGAGTAATAAGGAATTTTTAAAGGAAAATAAAAGAGAACCAAGAAAAAAGAAAGAAAAAAAAATTTTTTTTTTCCTTACTTAAAAAAAAAAAAAAAAAAGAAAAGAGAAGAAAAAAAGAAAAAGAAAAAGAAAAAAAAAAAAAAAGAAAGAAAAAGAAAAAATATATCTAGGAGTTTCCCTGGAGCTGTTGCGGTCAGTGTGGGTTCGGCTCAGCTTCAGATAGCTCCTCGTTCCAGCTTACACTTCTCGATATCTACAGGCCCTTCCGGTGTAGTCAGTCCGTGGTTTCTTCAGGGATTTTAATCTGTTACACCGGTCCCTTTGTTTATTTGGGTTCTGTTGCCGGTCTCTCTTCCGCGCCTAATTTCCGCCCTGACACACGGGGCGGAGGTGGATTCTTATTCAGGTAGCTAGTTCCGTCGCGCTGCGGCGAGGGGCTGTGCGGGGAGGGACCGGCGCTCCCGGGAGAGGCTTGCGCTCTTTTCTCGATCTGCGCTGCTCAGGCTCCGGGCTGCTCCGTCTGAAGCGCGCGCCACGCTGCGCGCGGCTCCAGCCCTCGGGCGATTCACAAAAGCGCGGCACACAAAGCCGGGCCCGCGCTCCGTCCCCACGCCGCCCGAGCGGCCCAGGCAGCCAGGCGCTTGACGGGCGCTCTCTCCCCGGGTGCGGCGCGTCTTCTGCCCCGCGCGGTCCCAGTCTCAGTCCCCGCAGGCGCCAGTCGGGAGCGCGCGCCCTCTGCCCTCCGTGTCCCCAGCCGCAATTCCCGCCCGCGCCGGTCGGGCGCCCGCGCCCTCCGTCTCGCCACGACCCTCCCGGCGGGCTTCGGCCGCCCAGAATCTCGGTCCCTTTGTTCTGCGAACGGCCGGCAGTGTGTTCGGGCCGGTTAATTTTCTCTCTCTCTTGCTCTCCCACAGTTCAAGCTGGGAACTCACAAAAGCTCCCTCCGATTGTCCTCAGGGCGCTCAGGCCCGGATCCAGCCCCAAGTAATGCCGCCCGCTCCTCTCCGTTCCGTCCCCACTTGCTGGTGGCGGATGCGGGCGTCTGGGGTACTTTTCTGCTGGGAGTTGCTTTTAGGCTCTTAATCTGTGGGTTTTATTTATTGTATCCCTCCCAGTCAGATTCAAACTCTTGAGATTCCAACACTTCCCCCAGGCCCGCCAGAGCGAGGGTTTCCCGGTGTCTGGGAACGTCCTCTATTAAGTCCCTTCCCGGGACGGATCTCCGTCCTTAGCTCTTTTGTTTCGCTTTTTATCTTTTATATTTTGTCCTACCTCCTTTCGAAGACAATGGGCTGCTTTTCTGGGCGCCTGATGACCTCAGCTAGCGATCAGAAGTTGTTTTGTGAAGTTTGCTCTGCGTTCAGTTATTTTTTTGATGAATTTCTAGGAGAGAAAGTGGTCTCTCCGTCCTACTCCTCCGCCATCTTGGCTCCTCCCCCCATATTGATTATTTTAAATAGAGATGCATTTACTAGATTTTTTTAACCTTCAAACTAGCTTCAAACTAGTAGTCTGCTTCACTACTTTCACTATATGTTTGATTTACTAGTGAGAGCTTTCTCTTTCATAATTTCTTTGTTTCTTGTAGTTTTTCTCTGTTTTAGACAGATCTCCTTAACATTTCTTATGTGACCAGTTTAGTAGTGATGAACTCTTTTAGGTTTTGCTAATCTAGAAAATTCTTTATTTCTCTTTTATTTATGAATGACAACCTTCCTGGATAGAGTATTTTAAATTGTAAGCTTTTTTTTTTTCCCTTTCAGCACCTTGGATATATCATGCCAGCCTCTTCCAGCTTGTATTTCTACTGTAAAATCAACTGTTTGTCTTATGGGGAGTTCCTTTTCCATAACAAAATGTTTTTCCTTGCTGCTTTTAATAGTCTATGTTTAAGCATGGTGTTTTCATTCTAGTGTGTCTTGGTGTGAGTCTCTTTGGGTTCATTTTGTTGGGGATTTTCTGTGCTACCTAGTCTTGACTGTCTGTTTCGTTTATCAGGTTAAAGAAGTTTTCAACCATTATTTCTTCAAATAGGGTTTCTGTCCCCATCTTGTTCTCTTTTCCATTGGAGACCTCTATAATATAAATATTACTATGCTTAATGCTGTCACAGAGCTCCCTTAAGCTATCTTCATTTTTTTTTCCTTTTTGCTCGTCTGATTGAATGATTTTCACCATCCTGTTTTCCAGATTGCTGATCCATTCTTCCAAAACTTTTGGTCTTCTGTTGACTTCTTCTAGTGTATTTTTATTTCAGTTATTGTATTCTTAGTTCTGATTTGCTTTTCTTATATTTTCTCTTTGTTGAGTTTCTCACTGAGTTCATCTGTTCTTATCTCAAGTTCAGTGATCATGTTTATAACTATTACTATAAACTATTTATCTGGTAAATTGATTGTCTCCATTTCATTCTTTTTTGGAGGATTTCTCGTATTCTTTCCTTTGGAAACCATCCCTTTGTCTCCTCAGTTTTGCCTCACTCTCTGTTTGCTTCTATGTATTAGGGAGTGTATTTTCAGTCTTGAAATAGTAGTCTTATGTATGAGGTGTACTGTGGAACCCAGTGGCACAATCCCTTCTGATTACCAGATCCAGATGCTCTGGGTATATGCTCTGTGTAATCTAGATGCAACCTCTTGTGAGATCAAGCCATAATTCTTACAGGTGGATTAGTGAGCAGGGTGGCCTCTGATTCAGCTGGCTGAATAACTCATCTACAGCTGCTACGATTGTCCTAACTGTGGGGGCTGGTCCTCACCCTGGCTTTCTATGAGGGCTGAGCGTGATTATCACAGGTGTGGTGTTGAATGTGTCTGGCCCCCAGCCTGCCTGGCTCCCAGGACTGCCCATGACCCTTGGGAGCAAACTGAGGTACAGGTATGGCCCCATGGAGCACTCTGGGGAAGGACTGCCCACCAGGTGGAGTAGAACAGGAGCACCTTTGAAACGAATGGCCAGAGCAGGCAGGTTGGTTGAGGCAAGTCTGCAAGGGAACACCAAAGGGGGGGGGGGGGAGGGGGGGACGGTGCACGACATTAACTAGGCTGATTGAGCATGACAGAAATCCCAGCCCCCAGCATCAGGCCTGCTAAATGAAGGAGTGTTTCTTTAAAAATGGTGCCCACCAGTACTCCTGTCACTGGAAAATTCCAGCATGTCCCTGCTTCTCTGGCACCTGCCCTGATATTCGTCAGTGAAGCTTCTTTTTGTATGACCCAGGTGCTTTTCAAGCTGCTGCCTCTCATCTGGAACTTAGAGCAAGTGAGTTTGCACACAAGCCCTTCTAAAACCAAATCTTGTTTTCCTATACCATTTCAGCTCTCAAAAGGTATGAGCCCTACTGGTTTTCAAAGTCAGATATTATTGGGGCTCAGTTTCCTAGTCCATGTTCCCCAGGCTGGGAAGCCCATTCTGGGGCTCAGACCTCTCAGTCCTTAGAGGGGAACATTGCTGTTATGATATTTCTCTTGCTTATGGGTCACCACCCTGGTAGTATGGCTTCTGTCTAGGTGGAGTCTCTGCTTTCTTTTTTTTTTTTTACCTATCTTGATGTTCCCTCTTCTTTATATCCTTTAAATAAGTTGTATAACATATAGATATGCTATACTAGTACTCAGGTTGTTTTCAGAGATATTTATTCTGTCTATAGCTGTAGTTCTGATGTGTCTATAGGAGAAGGTGAGCTCAGAATTTTCCTACTTTGCCATCTTAATCCACAGGTCTCCCAGACAATATTTGAAACCCTTTAATTATACTATTTGTATTAATATGCATAAGTCTTTAAGTTAAGAAGTACTGTTATGAGCATCTTGCAAAGGAATACATTCATAGACTTAAATCCTTTCCCAACATTACTCAAGTGGGAAATGGCAGTATTTGGTTGGTTAGCTTCTGTGTGTATATGTGGGTAGGTGTGTCTGCACGCAAGTATGTATGACTTCTGAAGTAAAATAAGCATTTGCTATAACTTGTAAGAAAAAGGAAAGTGCCAGATAGTCTGGCTCCAGACTATCTTGATGTTGATCTCAGTTCTATACTTCTCTGAGGGACCTGAAAATCTAGTTGGATCGCTAAAATATATTTATCAGAAACCTACACAACAGAATTAGAGGGTAGGAATATTTAACACGTACACAGAGAACCATGGGAATTCAAGGAAGAAAGCTATCACTTCTACATGGTGAGCTGGGAAGAGAATATGTGATCAGTGGGTAGGACAGCACTTGTGATGATTTATTTTTTTGACTTGGTGTCATCCTTAACATACATGCATACACACATGTATAAGAAGTAACTTTTGCTTATTTGAAAATGGAGATGCCATTTGTTTAGTTAACTCTATAAAGAAACAGAAACTAATTCATAGAATATAAATATTTCCAAGTCAATTGTAGAGACTAAACACATTTTTAGAAACATAAGTTCTTAGTTGTCTATGTATGTGAAGATAAAATTGTAAATTGGCACATATTAAGCATTACAGCATGTAATAAGAGTGTGTCACTATCTTTATTCATTTGCTTATCTCAGTATTCTAGAATAATGAATAATGTGCTATGATGTACAGGACAACTGCATTCTTTCTTGATAATCATTATAGTATCTGATGCAATTTCAGAATGATATAACCTTGCCAGAAATAATCAAAATAAGGAAAGTAGGAAATAAGTGAATGAATAAAATGCTTTAATAACTTTAGGTGGGCTCTTGAAGCTCTTGAACATTTGTATTATAATTCTTAATTTATTCATCCTCCCAACCTTCCAGACAATTCCTTAATAATTTTTCATCCCTTTAGGTTACATTACTTTATGCCACCTTAGCCTCTAACAACATAAACACAACCATAAAATAATTTCAACAAACCACCTCCACCACATTCATATATCTACCTATTTGCCTGCCAACAGAATTGAAACTCTCTCCCAGTACCAAGGATGAATTTTCTATGTTTCTCACTAAAACTGTCTTTTATACTAGAACTTATTCCTCTCAGAAAATACTCTGACAATTCTCCCCACAAATCAACAAATTTTCTTCTCTGAAAAGTCATTCCAATTAACATTCACCACTTTCTAAGGTACTATACATTTTCTTGTTTATCTTGGGTATGATCATTACCCCCACTACAATGGAAGCCCTGTAGAGTCAGAGATGTTTTATGTGTTTTTCACTTCTCTATGACGACACCCCACAACAACTCTTATTGCACAGTGAGCATTTATTGATAGTATAAATGACAAGGATTTTCAGAAGCCTGTATCAGATTTTTATATTGTAAACTCATCATCCAAATGCAAAATAAATTTTAAAATGTAACTCTGAAGGGAAACATCCAAGCGTAGATAATATGACTACAATTTTAAGCTCTTATGGGCCAGCATAGAATCAGGAGGTCATAGACAATTCACGTTCTTAAAATTTATGCGAAACACCAAAGCTTCTTAGCTTTCTATGGAATAAGCCTAAAACCTGAACTTTAGGCTGGATTTTATTCTAACTTTAGGTAAAGACAAACAAAAGGAATAGGATCTTTACAAATAATGCCTGTGAATTTAAGCTGCCAAGTTTAACACAACTGTACAGGCTCATATTTACATTTATTTATCTTCATTTCTCATCCTCAAGTGTCTGGTTTTCTGAAGTGACTTTAAATAGCTACTATATGACTCATAAATGCATATTGCAGATGATATACTGTGTAGAAGCATTTTAATCTTTCTTATCCATGTAGTTTTCTTTAACTGGTTAGTAACTTAGCAACATGTGAAATAAGTTTTCTCAAGGGACTATTTCCCACCTATGTATGGATTGGGTTGTCAGAATTTAGGCAAATGGGACTAAAAGAGAGGATTGTTTCATCTACATACTAACCCTAGGATTCTTTCTATCTCTTTGCACATAACTTGTAATCTCTGAAAGATTAGCCATAAGGAATCATTCTATTTATGGGGATCCCAGACACTAAGAAATACTAGAACCTGGCAGTCTTTTCTAGTTGAGCTATATAGAAAGGGATTTATAAAGTTGTAGAAGAAAGCTCCCAAAAGTACTGAAAGAAAGACAATTTTCTTGGCTTCATACACTAAATCCATTGTCTGCAGACAATCCATTTTTCTTAATCACACAGGTTGCACATTAAAAGTAGGGATAAAAGTTTGTGAAATAGCATGTTACTTTCAAATCTGTACCCTTGTCAAATTGTTTAGTGAAAAGGCATAAATAATATTACAGTCTATCTTCTGCCAGTATCTTAAAACTTCCTTGGAGTGTTATTAACTTTTAATGATGCAATTTTTTTCAGCAACTGCATTTGGAATGCCCCTATTTTTTTTTAATGGTCTATCATACTTTTGAAAAATTAAACAGTATTTAGGGGGATTATAAATGACAATTTTGGTTTATTGAATGACTTTTCTTTCATCTCTGTTATATATGTGTATGTGTATGTATGTGTGTATTTTAATATCTAATCTGCTGAAATTGAATAGAAATTAAAACACTGAAAAGATGGTGATATCTAAGGGTAGGTAGACATTCTGTTATTCTTTTTAAGCAGTTGTTACAGTTACAAAACATGTTAAATGAATGAGGTAATGAATGAATAGATGCTCCTTTACACATATGTGGATAGTGAAGGTGGGAACATATAGAACTGTCAGTATCTCAACCTGAAAATAAATTACTCCTTCTCCAAGTTCAGAGAGGCCTGAAGATGACTAAAAAGATTGATCACTTGATCCAAGTTCCATTTGAGGAGATCTATTTACATGAGGGAGTTTGGTCTAAGTATATAGTATCTTAGTTTTAAAGAACAGTTGCAATTTAGAGTATAACATCTCTCATTTTTATATTTATTCAATAAATAATATTTCAGCCATTATTATCTGTCAGTAGCTGCTCTGGGCACTGGAATTGACCTCAGTGAACTCATATTCCATTGGGAATGTAGACAATAACTGAGTATAATAATAAAATATGTGATCTCTGGTATAGATTGTTTCATTGAAATAAATAAAGTAGGAAAATGAAATTAAAAATGGCTCATGATATAGAGATCTACATCTAAATATGAAGATCAGGAAAGACCTCATTCTGAAGGTCACAAGTGATTTGAGAGCAGAATATTTGGAAGAATAGTGCATTAATTCAAGTAGCCAATGATAATTATACAAACCTTGGTTGTGTGAATGGAAACATAAAGAAGTGGTTAGATTTGAGAAATACTTTTCAGAAATAGAGTTTACAAGACATGTTGATAACATTTTCTAAATCAAACTTGGGGGCATCTGGAGTCATGGGGAAGAATGTTGATAAAGGACCAGAGAGATAAACACTTAAAATTCGATTTCTCTATGTGAAAATGAGCGGTGGTTTGCATAAGTGGATCTGAAGCTAAGCAGGTAGATCTGGGATGGATACAGGAACTTGGAGACATTCATGGATGGTTTTAAAATCTGCATCAGGAGAAAGAATCTATGAGAGTATATTTCGGGAATAGTAGGCTAACTGTGGAGTCCTAGAGTGTGGCAATATTCAAGTATCAGAGGAAGAGCAAAGAATATGTAAAATTTAGACAGTCTGATTAGCAGTAATCATCAAAATGAACAGCATAATATGCCTCAGTCCTAATTTGGTATTGATGATTAGCAGCAGTACTTCAATGTTAAAAGGGTTGTTGGATGGAGGGATGGGGTAGAACTGAGTGGGAAGTTGGGGAATGAAAAGAAGTTATGTAGTTAACTGGAATAGCTTGGGGTGCTAAGTAGATTTGCAACACTAGCTCTCAGGGCCAGAGAAATGAGACTGGAAACTGTATACTGTTTAAGTTGCAAGTTGGAGACTAGATGTAAAAAAAAAAGGCAGAAGAGTTAGAGCTGGGTGTCTACCTCTCATCGTGAGGGCGCTGGAGCTTAATGAATTAAGCCAGGAGTACTGACTATGGGCTCTGGCTGTATTCCTTGAGGTTAGATAAATGACAATGTGTGTGAACTAAGTCACTTCAGTCGTGTCTGACTCTTTGTGACCCTATGGACTGTAGGCCACCAGGCTCCTCTGCCCATGGGATTCTCCAGGCAAGAATACTGGAGTGGGTTGCCATGCCCTCCTCCGGGGGGATCTTCCTGACTCAGCTATTGAACCTGAATCTCTTGAGGCTCCTTCAGTGCAGGCAGATTCTTTACTGCTGACCCACTGGGGAAGCCCTAGATAAATGACTGTGTAACTGTAATTCTTCAATTTCCCCTTTCAGTAGAATTCAATAGCTATTGATAGTTTATCTGACTGTACATGCTCGAAGTATTTATTGACCCTACTTGTACCAACCATTAATACCTCTCCAAGTCTGGGGAAACAGCCATGAACAAGATCAGTAACTGCTTTCATGGACCTTTTCAGACTCTGCAAGAGTAGTAAAGGATAATTTGAGATAGTATTAGCTGTGGCAAAATTTAAAAGTAGAGAATAATGTGAGAAATTGATGGCTAGAGAAATACTATTTTGAGGCAAGGAGGTTAGCGAAAGTTTTCTGAAGGACTGAGATGTGAGCTAAGTCATAAGATGTAACAGGAATGAGGACCCTGTCAATATTCAGGATTACAGATCTCTACACAAGGGGAACAGCTAGGGCAATGGCTGTTAGTTTGACATGAATTTGATATGTGTGAGAACTCTAAAGAAGGCTGGAACTTGATGAATAAGGAGGTGGAGGGTTTAAAATGAGACCAAAGTTATAGTTACACTCTAATAGAAGTCAGGAAAAACTCATTCTCCTATCCCTAGGACTCTAAATTCTAGACAAAATAAATCTTATATAACGCCCATTATAGTAGAAAGAAATTCAAATCGTACCTCTGCGATTTCATAACTGGGTGTTTGGGAAATTTATTTAATCCCACATCCTATGTATTTTCTCACTTTAAAATTGAAATTATGCACTCCATAGTGTTAAATAGTGGTGCATCCCTGTAAGAACTGCTATTTGGATTAAATTAGTATATGTAAAAACACATGGGTCTTCTCAGGTGGCGTTAATGGTAAAAAACCCACCTGCCAATGCAGGAGACATAAGAGATGAGGGTTCGATCCCTACCAGAGAATCAGATAACCATCAGCTATTACTCACAAGTAAATGAGAAGTCGCATTAACTATAGATAAAGATGTCAATGCCCAGTATTAATTCAATCATTATCAAAATGCTGCCCAGGTACAAAGCAGAGTAAATGAGGGTGTTCTGATGGCTGGTGAATCATTAGTCCTGAAATAATCTTTGTGTATCAAATTTAAAAAAAATCAATACAGACATTTTCATCTGGCAGCTTCTGTAAGCAAATTGAAAATGCCAGAGAGAAAACTCCAATGGATGCCACCACATACTTTGTTTAAGAGTTAACAGCTCTTTTGTATATGTGTGTGTGTGTGTGTGTGTGAAATTGATAACATTGATCATTGTATTTGAAAATGGATTTCAGAAAATGCATGCCAACTATTAGTTCATATAGTCTTCTTGTAACGCAGAAAATGGCAACGCATTTCAGTATTCTTGCCTGGGAAATCCCATGGACTGAGGAGCCTGACAGGTTACCCTCCATGGCATCACAAAAGAGTCGGACACGACTTATGGACCAAACAACAACAACAGTAATAATACAGGCTTACAAAATGCATGAGATAAGTCAATCGCTGGGAAACTTAAAATCTGCAATAGAATGTTATTGATTAGGAGAGTAGGACAAGCTCACAGTGCTTCCAGTAGTAGCCGCTAAGCGGCTGAGGTTCCCACTTCCAGCTCCACCATACTACCAAGGACAGGTGAAGTGCGTTATCTGGCCGATCCTATGGAGTTATGGACTATCAAAAGGCCCAGCATCCCGGGAGAGAAAGGTGAGGGAGCACACTCTCTCGCAACATGATGAATGAGGTTCTTCCACACCAGCAGCTGCCAAACAGATGAGCAGTTTTTAAGAGAGTCAGGGTACACAATGTGAGCTGGGCCCAGAACTAATCAGATCTAATTAAGACAGACATGTTATGGTCCACTAGTGCTGACAGGGTCGGGATTCCTATAGCTTTAAATGAAGCATGTTATAATTAGGATCTAATTGAAAATCTGGAAGTGATACAAAACCTTTACCCTTCAGGGCCTAACAGGAGGTCTATGTAGGTCCTGGTGCGCACTTTATTAGATTGTGAATGCTCAATTAGACAGTTATGTTAAAAAAGTAAGCAAATGGAACAAGAGTTAAATGTGGTTCAAAGGAGCACAATTTCACATCTGTTTGGATAGGTTCTGAGTTGTTTTTAAATTTTAAATTTACGGTTTGTCTTTTTTTCATATCCACTATTTTGTTGTGACTACTATTATATACAGCCAAAAAAAAATGTTTGGGCAATTGGCTGAATATAATATGTTTCATTAAATACTCCTGATTTTTAGGATTTGGAAGGGGTATGTTCATCCAAATTATCTTCTAATGATTATGGAAAAGGTATTCATATTTCACAATCTCAAACAACATTTAAAATTATCTTTGACCAATATAGATGGCCACAAATTTCTCTAGTAGGGCTTTTCTTTATTCAAGCTGTTTGATCTTTGAAAGCTATTTAATGTTTTTATGGAATGACTCAAATCTTAGTGTATTATGGCCATTTAGCTCCGCATTGCTGCCCTAGGTACATGTGCCACATGTACAGATTAACATGAAACAGCCTAAGAGGATCTAGATTTTCCTCTTCACAAATCTTCAGCTGATTCTTAAGATCACTCTAGGAACTACTGATACTTAATGAGGCTATGGTTGGTTTTTGCTTCTGCTTTGTTGTGTAGCATTAGCTAACAGCGGGAGCAGTGCCCCTGGGGCCCTGTTTTAGCTATGCATTGACTGGGAACTATCTCCTGGAGATAGCTCTTCCCTTTAAAATTTGTTCTCTAGATGCAGTGTGTGTGTTCAGTCTCTCGGTCAGGTCTGACTCTTTGCAACTTTATGGACTTTAACCCACCAGGCTCCTCTGTCCATGGCATTTTTCCCATCAAGAATACTGGAGTGGATTGCCATTTCCTCCCCTTGGAGTTCTCCCCGACCCAGAGATCAAACCTGTGCCTCCTGCATCTCCTGCATTGCTGGTGGATTCTCTACTGCTGAGCCACTGGGGATGATGCTAGATGCAGTACTAACAGCTAACCTTGAATATTTTCCAATTATTTCATGCGAAGTTTGGTGATAGATCCAATCATTATACAGTAATTGTAGTGAAAAACTGGAGATAACATCAACTATCTCTAAAATATCATCTTTGTTGATTGGCCACCTTATCGATTTACAATTTAATTTTACAGAAGATCAGTTCAAAGAGCCAAATAACAGGTTTAGGACCTAATGCAATGGTTGTTTCTCACTGCATTCAGATCTCCTTCTAAATCTCATTTTATCAGCAAGGACCCTCAGACCGGAGGACATAAACTACCACTTCAGTCCCTTGCTCGACCCTGCTTCCTTCCTTCTGGCAGACCTTGTCACCATATGACATATATGTTCATAGTATATGACATATATGTTCATAGTATGCATCCTAATGTCTGTCTTCCTCCTGAGCGAACGAGCTGGGTTCTGCTCACTGCCATCTCCACACTGACTGGCTCCACATTGGGCAGCATAGTAGGTCCACAGGCGAATTTGAATGAATGAATGGAAGAAATACGGTCAACGCTTGCATTTGGAGGTTTACCATGAAAGTTAAATTTGAGATTTACAAGCTAAAAATTATACATTCCAACACAAATAAATATGCAAGTTTCCCATGTCTGAATGATTTCGTTTTTGTCCTAGTCGTAGTCCCTAATTTAAGTTATTGGAAATGTGGAGTGATTTGATCTGTTGGCCTTTATTTACCATTTGAATTTTTACTTTCCCTACACCTGTACTCGTTACATTGCAGACAAAACTTATGCCATTTCTACTTTTACCAATTAGTGCAAACATTTCCATGGGGAAAAAACATGTTACGAGTATTTATAATAAAACAATGTAATATGTTTAAGGACATAGAACATTTGTTGCTCTTGTAACCTGATATAGAGATGGTTTCTTCCATGTAGCAGACAGCTTGTGGGAATTTATAGGTGTGAAATTAGCCACAGATTCTAGAAATATTTTACCTATAAACAGGACACGCATTGTTATAAAGAGAATAAAAGAAAATTAATTTAAACCATACTATTGCTTTCAAACAGAAGATTGTTCCCATCATAAATGAACACGTGCTTCTTGATAGAATTTCCTTTTTCCCTTTTTTTTTCTGTTTCTTGTTACTATGTTATCCATACCAATACAGACATTATTTCCAAAGTGGATCAGATCACTAGATGAATTTTTCCAAATGCAATTAACCTATCACAAAACAAATTTATTTTATTTCTACTGGTTTTTTAGCTATATACTTGACATGTTACCAAGAGATTTCAATTTTGTGAATACCACATTGAAATAATTATTAAAAATTTTTATAAGAACATTTAGTGCATTATTTTACAGTAATTCTGTAACTTTACCTAATAAAAATAACTTCAGCAGTTTGGGACTTACCAGAGAAATTAATTAAAAGAAATGTTAAATAATTAATCAACCTGTTAAAAGCTTGAAATGTACAGTTTATTTCAATTTATAGTCCAGTGATATTTTACAAGGCATCACACTATTTTCTGAACACTCTAATCCTAACTGTAGAGTTGTTTTTATAGAATGGCAGCTTCAATTTCACCAGATGTGAAATCATTTGGTTGTGTAAACACATTTTTTTCTGAAATGTATAGGGTTTTTATTTCACTTGAAAAAAAAAAAAAAAGCCTGTAAATGGATAATGTCTATAGGTTGAACAGGACATCTCAGAGGGTTCCAGGGCTAAGATCCACTGAGGTGATTTACAGCCTGAGGTAAACAGATTGGCTCAGGTAACACTGGCTGATCGATGCTCCCATCTCTCCAGCAGGAAATGTCTTGGGGAGGCAAGGGAATGACTTTTGCAAAACCCTTCTTCAAATCCTGAGCTTCCCTGACCCCACTCTCTCCTTTTTCCTGAAGACTTAAGAACTAAAGAAAGAAAAAATTATCTTTCCTCTGCTTTGAAAAGTTCTGCCTGATTTTTTTTTATTATATATATATATATTCTATATTTGAGAAAAGAGCAATTGAATGAACTGTTTGACAAGTTTACCTTGAATAATTTTTCATAATAAATATTGGGCTATCTGTCCCAACAGTGCAGGCAAATGTAGAAATATACAATTCTCACATTTTTATGGGGTGTTAGAAAGTAATTGAAAATGATGTTTGCAATAAAGTTTCCATTTTACCCTTTAATCATCAGTCCTAGTAGATGAAAATTACTATTTAACTAACTTTCTATCCCTTTTGGGAGCCTATTTCAAGAATTTCAAGCTACTTTATCACATAGATGAAATATGTTGTTGAATGCTATGATTGTTCTGGGAATGAAAGAATAAAACTTATTGATATCTTGAGAAGGAAAGAGCTCAAAAAAAAATGATGCTTACTGGATTAAAATCTGAGCTTCTGAATTTAAAGGTCAGTTTTATTTATTTGGTTTATTTGCTACCTATATTCTCCTCCTTCTGACACCATATTTTATCAAGAATGTGTAATAGAATTTTTACAGCTGTCACAAAAGACTCACTTAAAATCTGTAAATTTTAAAAGGCTGGATTAGTAAAATCAATCCAAAGAAGGCCTTACAAATAATACATGTATTATTTTTATGTATTTTGCTGTTAAGAAGGTTTATATAGTAAGTATCAGCTTGCTTATTTCTCTGAGAAAAACTATCTCAGATTTATATCCTGTTACTAATTTTAAGTATCTGCATATCTCTTTCAGAAGCCTTTTGGAGATGGAATACTCCACAAAATTGATTCGATTTTAATAGTCTCAGCTGTATCCTAAGGTTTTTCCATTTTCTCAATTTCATCTATGTATATTAGAAAATTTAACATATAAGGACGTTTTTTTCTATTTCTTATAAGTTAGTAGTACATAAATTCCCTCCCTCCACTATTGACATAAGAATGTTGTTATTCTTATGTCAGCATTAATAGGACAATTTCATTTATACTTTGCATCACTACTACTGAAACTTTGGGCAAGCTTAATCCTTCTCAACCACAGATTTCTTATTCCAACAATAAAAACCTTCATATCATGGAACTGTATATATCAAAAGAAATAAAGCCCATTGCAAACCTCTGAAATTTAAATTAGTCTCAAACCTGGGTTTGATCCCTGGGTTGGGAAGTTTCCCGGGAGGAGGGCATGGCAACCCACTCCAGTATTCTTGCCTGGAGAATCCCATGGACAGAGGAGCCTGGTGGGCTACAGTCCATGGGGTCACAAAGAGTCAGACACGACTGAGCGACTAAGAACACACAGCACAAAGTAAATACACAGCGGTCACTGTGTGTCCCTCAGCATTGGTTCCAGGGCCTTCTCGAATTCCAGAGTCCTAGGATTCCCAATTCCCACAACAAGCTTTCTGTATATGCAGTTCTGCATCTGCAGATTCACCACCGTGGATCCCATAGTACCATAGTATTTATTGAAAAAAATCCACATATATATGGACCCTCACAGTTTAAACTCACTTGTTCTGTGGTCAATTATCGTCCTTAATGAATCCAGTCGCTAAGTAGTTAGCCCCTTATGTGACATTAATCTACTTTCGGAGTAGATTAAAATCATCCTAGAATAATTGTTAACCTGGATTAATGAGTCCAGCTTCTTTTGTTTTAATGAACTAATAATCCCTTGCATCTATCTGCTTAATACTTTACATTATCAAAGGGTTTTTATAATAGAAGTTCCATTCTATTGTTTAAGACTAAGACTTTTAAAAAACTGAAAACTGAGAGGTATCAAGAAATGTTGGTCCACCATCCTTTTAGAAGCATTGTGTGGTTCTCAGCAGAATATAGGACCAAAGCTTTGTATTTCCTTACCTGCCCTCCTGCCAACCTTCAGAATTTCAGAATGAACAATGTATTTCTTGGGTAGTTTTCTCACTAGCGAAAAGGAATTACATTCTCCATAATTATGGGCGAAGGAAAGGATACCCATGATTGGATTCAAAGTTCCCCTATAGTTAATATAAAAGGAGAGTTGCAAACCAAATTCAATATCACATTTAATTACCCCTACTCATTTCCCAAGTTACTTTGCCATTTCTTCATATGATACCAATTTGGGTGATTGTAGACTGTTTGAATGATATATTCTTTTCTCTTTCTGTGATAAATTAATTAAGTTTGCACAGTGTTGTAGACAAAAATTAAAAGAACAAAGGAGACCTCTTTATTTTCTATTCTACTGATATTAGCTTTAAAACAATGTTTTTTTTTTTTTTTCGTGTCTAAGTATGATACTTAGTGTGTTCCATCAATTGAGATAAAATGAATTTAAAGCTGAAGGACAACCAAATTGACTTTTGTGGAAACTGCATACAATTTGGTCAAAAGGCTAGTCCTACACAGAAATTGTAAAATAAAGGAATTAGGAGATATCTCACTTTAGAAACATAGTTTTTTAGACAACCCATTAGGTATCTAGCTCAAAAGGTATCATGAACCAAACTGAAATAAATATTGTAGTCCAGTGTTTTAAAGCATCTTACCTTCTCTCAGAATCGAGTTCACAATTAGAGAATAAATTGGAGAGAATTCCATTCTCTGTTATCACTTAATTTTGACTTAATGAACCATATCAAGTGGTGGGCAGTGTAAATGCGGAAATGCTCAGAAGGAAGTAGCTTTGTGTGTGCAGAGAGCAGAGGCCGATTAGATTATTCAAACATGTGTATGGCGTGTGTAGTTCCTGTACTAACATTCAGTTCCTGGAATTTTGTCTGGCCTCTTCATTTTACTTTGGCCAAAAAAAAAACCCTGTGTGGTGTATCTGTCCTCATTAACCATTTTACTTACCTCCTCCCTGGAATATTGTGGAATGTAACATTCACAAAGACAGTGTTGTAGATGGTGAATGAGTGGGTAGAAAACATAGAGTCAACAGAGATAAGGTTTATGCACCCATTCTAAAACATCATGCTTGTGTACTAGGATTCTATTATATTCATTTTATAAAGTTAGAATATTTTTCCCTAAAATTTGTTTCCAGAGTCAGCTCCAGAGGTCAATATTGCCCAATTCTTATTTTTTCTGGGTATGCCTTTATTTAGTATGATTAAAGGACAGCTCTCAACTTTTGAAGGGAAGAGGGAAAATACCTTTCAATTTTATTATTGTTTTGGAACATTTATTGCCTATTTATACTGATTGGGATATTTCTTTATTTTGTAATTGGTTTTGAAAATTTTATTAGATATGTCCCTCCATTGGAATGCATATGATTGTTTCAAGGGAGCTAATGAAGCATGCCAAGGCAAATATCAATTCAAACTACCATCAATTAACCCTAAAGTCGGTGACAAACTAATTTTAAACTATTTCAAATAAAGGGTGTTCCTCAACATAAAGATTTACTTGAAAAAAAGTATAAGCATAAGCCTTCTAACAGGAAGTGTCAACCCTACAGTTTTTAAGTTGAGAATATACACAATCACATTTCACAATACCATCTATTCTTTGTAAGACATTTATCTCATGTTAAAATGAAATCCTTACTTATGTTTTATAAATATTATTTTGAATTTGATTTCTTTTATATAATAAATATTGTATAAGTTAAAACATCTTTTCGAGAATTTAATACATCTTTTAGTCCCAGTGATTTTTTTTCATTGCTTGTTTTTAATGTTTTCTATAGTGGTTGACAGTTAAAACAATCTTCAATTTTTGGTCCTTGGTCAAATGCACGTCAGGCTTCCTGGGTGGCACTAGTGGAAAAGAACCTGCCTGCCCTTGCAGGAGATGTGAAAGATGTGGGTTCGAGACCTGGGCTGGGAAGATTCCCCCGAAGGAGGAAATGGCAACCCACTCCAGTATTCTTGCTTGGAAAATAGCATGAACATAGGAGTCTGGCGAGCTACAGTCCATGGGATCACAAAGACTGAGTGACTAACACTACTACAAATGCACCTCAGTACTTTAATTACAATTCTAAACTCTTCTTAAATGGATGAATTCTATTGAACTGGCGAGAATTCATGTACATATATCAAAAATGAAAAAAAGCTATCTTGTTTTCTCATTTTAAGTTCTTTCTGTTAAAAAAGTATTTTACCTCAAGTTTATATTTCCTGCAAAAATGACTATATTTATTGGCACAAATAAAATTTCAGAATACTGTTACCATTGCTAACTTGATTGGATTTGAAAATAAGGTAATTAAAAGTATTAACTGTCAATAAATATAGAGCAGGTATCCTAGCATGCATGATTTAATTCCATAAGCAATGAAAATGACAACATCTTCACCATGTGTCAGGAACTTGACCATGTGCTTTACATATCTCCATAATTCCCACTAAGTCACCTATTAATCCCCTTTCCTGATGAGGAATTCAGGACCCAGAGAATTAAATAATTTACTAAACATCAGACTCTCATCAATGTTGCAGTAAGAATTCAAACTTGGTCTCCATAATTCTAATACTCCTCTTTTCTCTAAATTCCATTATATCTAAAAAGTAATTAACTGAAAGCATTAAAACTGATTTCTGTTAATGTGATCTGAAGTTTTTAGTACACCTGATAACACATATTTAGTGGTAAAAAGAGTACAGCCCCTTTATTTCAAATGACATACTATGTTGCATAGAAATGGAAGTTTCAATTGAGCCAAAAGAAACTATCCAACTTCTCTGTGTATTTTTATTAAATCTGTTTATATGTAGAAGTATTCTCAATACAGTGAACTCAAAGGAACTATTTATAGTCTGTGTAGCCATTGTCATTACATTGAATATGTTGGAAAATTTTGCTCAGATATTTTGGCCATAACAGAGTTTAACCCATAACTTCCTTCTTCAAAAGAGTTGAAAATGGAAATTTTCAAATAAAATCTTCTATAGATAACTTCATTAGTGGAATTCCATCAATAGTATAATTAAAATAGAAATTATCTTCCTGCTTGCTAAATTTTTTTAACGTATACTTTAATGAAGAACTTGCACTTGGAATATTCATTAACTTTAAATTATTTAAAACTTGGTTTACATATTTTAACCCATTAAAAGTAACAAAAAACAACTTTTTTGACTGGTAACTTGAAAACCACTTTAGAGGAAGTGTAAGAATAGGCTGGCATTTTGTTTCAGGACATCCTAAAATAAAAGAATGAAATTCTACTCCTATGCTAAAGTAATATTTCATTGCTATTCACTAAAAAGAATGATTCAGTCTTTTCAAAGGGACCATAAAATAGAGAAATAGACCACATGGACTACTGAAAAACTCTGACACTTAAACCCTGCTTCCTGAGGGGAGGCACATTATCATTTATAATGTGCTTGGTCCTTCATAATCTCACCAGGTCAGGGACCCCCTTTAAAAAAAAAAGAAAGAAAAATCAAATAAGCAGTACAGAATGAGCTAGGTGGGGGAGGGGGGAATGTACCTTTAAACCCAGAGGCTTTTTGTTCGTGTGTTGCCAATCACACCAGCTGGTGTGCTTATAGGTTCTCTTGATGATCTGTTTTCACAAGATCCTAAGAGAATTCTCATACAAAAGGACCTGCTCCTCTCCCTACCAAGAGGTATTTAAAGTAAACTGAAATTTTAAAATATATGTATCCACATCATAGAAGTCTACATTAGTGCATTTAATAATTATATGTATGAGAACACTATTTATTTCCACTCATCCATGTACAAATGATTTTACATTGAATGAAACACTAAAGTTTAAGACATTGGATTTTGGGGGGAGAAATCCTGTGAAGAGAAAATGATTTTCTTAGGCTTTCCTGAGAGTGTATCATTTCAATCATCCTCATTGCTGGTTACATTTCATCAGAGCATCATGCAATATTCAGACTTAGGTTTTAGCGATGGGAGAATAATTGCACCTTCAGAACACTGTTGATTAAAAGAAAATTCTAGCAGTTTGTTTGTTGGAGTATTGTTAGTCATCCTCCCTTCTAACAATATGGTAACAGGGTCTCGCTGTATTTCGATAAAAGAAATGTATCTGTATATTTAGAATAATTTCTTCATAGGGTTTGGAGAAATGGTATTTTGTTTACACAAAGCATCCATTTTTCATTTCTATCCTCCCATGGGAGCTAACATAAATCAAAACAACTCAAATGTTTTTAATTTCAGTGTGAGATCAGCAGCTGTTCTCCAGAACTCCAGTTGCCACAAAAGAGGGATTTTTGTGAGTCACAAGTCAGATAGACAATGTAGTAAGATCTAGTTACATATTATGATACTTACTGTGCATATGCCCATTAGAGATCATAATAACAAAGAATTGTGTTTACTTAAACTCACAGTTTTGCAAAAGCCAAACAGTTATGTAATTGTCCCTATAGCGCTGTGAATCATGGTGGTAGAGAAATGTAATCAATTAGTGACAGGCTCCTTTGATGTACTCTATAGTGGGTTGACATTACAAATGACCCATTGAAGAGTACTGGGCTAAACTAGACTGCTTAAAAGGAAATTGAGTTCAAGTGAATATTTCCAACAGTTTATTCTGAATGTTTATACTTTATGCAGTTCCTAAAAAATGTGTAATTAGGCTATCTGCTTAGTTTCCCAGAGGAAAGAGAAGTAAATGTGAGAGTTTCAAATGAACGTCAACCACATCTTTTATTTAAAAATAAAGAAATCAAAAGCAAACTTGTTAAAGCTAAGGCAGAATTGAGAATTAGAGTTTGAGATTTTGTGAGTCTTAAAAATTAAACTTACGTTAAAGGACTATGATAACCTAACACTTTTCATTCTCCTGTTGTAAATACATGTCTTTAAAAGTTAGTTTTCATAAGATTAGATGTCCTGAAAAGAATATGAGTTTTATAGTTTGAACACCTTTTAGAGTAGATACAAAAAAATAGGGAATGATGACCAGTAAAAAGACTATGGCAGATATGGTTCTGATTCAGTCAGTGATTCCATAAGCATGTAGTTTTAATTTCTGAACCCTCTTTAGAATTTAAAGCCTCTTTCAAAACAGACTGGTCTGACCCCCATGGTCCATGGTCTCTTTTGGTATAAGTTAAGCTCTAAGTGTAAATATGACCTGGAAGCTAAGCTTGTCTCTTTAAATTCTTTTTAAATAATATCAATCCATTTCAGTTAGAAATCTTTATAACGTCTACTTCCAGGAGATCTCACAGAACCTGTCCAAAATTGGGATCCAAACAGAGAGGCTTGGTTATGCAATTGATGGATGTTAGGTGAGCCCAATGAGTCCCTGTTCTAGAAACTAAAAGCATCTTCAAATTGCAATTCTGTTGTTAAGTCTACACAAAGGATGTTACCGTTAGTCATTTAAATGTTGTATATCTGGAAATTGATCCAAGTGTCCTGCTATAAAGATGGTTCATTTCCATATATTCTGCTCTCTGGTTAAAGGAAAATTGATTATTGGTGTGTCACAGAGTTACATTGTCACTTTAAAAGAGAATTTATTATTTACTTATTTTATGTTTGGCTGAGTCTTCATTGCTGCACACGGGCTTTTTCTAGTTGTGGGAAGCAGGGGCTACTCTCTAGTTGCAAAGCATGGGCTTTTCGTTGTGGTGGCTTCTCTTGACTCTGAGCATGAGCTGTAGGCATATGGACTTCAGTAGTTGCGGTACATAGGTTTAGTTGTCCCAAGGAATGTGGAGTCTTCCCGGATCAGGGTTTGAAATTATGTCCCCTACACTGGGAGGTGGACTCAACCACTGGACCACCAGGGATGCCTACATTTTAACTTTTAAATGAGAAAATAAATAAATGTATCTGTGCCAATATTCATGTGCCTCACGCAAGGCTTCTCGTAAGAAATTGTTCACACAATATTTGATTGGAGGAAACTTTGTCCCATCTCAACTCCACCAAATGAGTTTGAAAATATTATGATTCCTTCACCTTGATTTCAAATGAGTTTGAAAATATTATGATTCCATTCTTCACCTTAATTTCTCAAAATTTTGATATTCAGTCATATCTACTGGATTTGCAAATATAGATTTGAAACTTGCTTATGTCTTATTTCTCAATCTCACTTTTTATTTTACATCCCTATATATGCAAATATTACCCAGATTTTTGTAATTTTGAAATATAAGGTTTATTATTCAGATGTATGCTTCCCTTGTAGCTCAGTTGGTAAAGAATCTGCCTGCAGTGCAGGAGACCCAGGTTCGATTCCTGGGTCAGGAAGATCCCCTGGAGAAGGAAATGGCAACCCACTCCAGTATTCTTGCCTGGAGAATCCCATGGACAGAGGAACCTGGTAGGCTTCAAACCATGGGCTTGCAAGAATCAGACATGACTTAGTGACTAAACTACCACCAACGCAATTTTATGTTCACCTTTATCTAAAGCCACAAAATCCATACACTTTAGATTTTGAGTCTTTTGTTCTTCTTACTGTTGTTTTGGGAAAGTATGAATGAAAGGATTCCATCTCATTAAGAGTTGAGCTGACTGCCATTCTTTTCTCTTCTGAGTTAGGCTTACATGCTTGCTATCTTATTGGTTGTAAATAATAATAAGTATATGATAATGACAAAATAGCTATACAATCTTCAAAGAAATGCCTTTTAAAGCATGGTGCTGGTTATTAAATTCATTCACTTAACCTTCTTTTTCAAGAACTATTTGTGTGGTAAGCACTTTTCAAAGTAAGAGAATATATAGGGGTGTTCAGTTTCAAATTATCTGAACTGTTTGCTTACATCACAGTTTTGAACTTCAGCTTAAAAGATCGCATTTTGTTGTTTATACCATTCTGAATCCAAGAAAATGAAAATTCAGACTCACTTATTCCTAATTGCCCCAAATCAGCTTTGCAGGATGGATATGTACCTTGCCCTCTTTCCAAATGTTTGACATACTGATTGGATTTCTTGTTTCCAGATGGAACTTACTGTCACTTGCAACCACCTATCACAGGAATATATATAATTAGTGAGAGTCCAGTTAATCTATCACAATCTTTCTGAAAGTTTATGATAGTGTGTCCAAAAGTGACCAGAATTCATAAGCATTTAGGTAACAATACTATATATTTACAACCTATAAGCTTGACACTGTGTTAGACAGTAAAGATATAAATATGATTAAAGTAACCTTTGTCATTGAGGGCCTACACTCCTTTGGGGTATCCTGAAAGGTATGAGAAAGTATATAATTAGATAAATTACTATATCTGTTGTGTTATACCAGTTTGTTGAAGAAGTACCAAGTCTTAGAGAGAGCCACAGAAAATACAGTTAAATGGCATGGCTTATGGTGGATCTTGGAAGATGTGTTTTGGGGGTTATCAGGCAACGACAGGGAAAACTGTCTGCCATATTTAAGAAATATGGGAGCTGGAAATCATTACTGACAGTTGTAGAGAGGGAGATAAAATTTGGTATGGGTTATATTGTGAAAGTTCCAGTACACTGTGATTAGGTACCAATGAGGTACAGACATGGTACAAGTTTCTATTATGGAGAACTCTAAATAAGGGAAGCAACCAGCTAAAATTCAAAAGCTTGTTCAACAGTGTTTTGGTTTAGCTAAATTTTGAAACTAAGCAATCAGGAGAATTTTGAGTAGTTAAGAGATATAGTTTCATTGTGGAAAAAATGAGTAATCAATATGAAATAGCAAATCAATATATCAGTTCAGTTCAGTCATTCAGTCGTGTCCGACTCTTTGCGACCCCATGAATCGCAGCATGCCAGGCCTCCCTGTCCATCACCAATTCCTGGAGTCTAAACAAACCCATGTCCATTAAGTCGGTGATGCCATCCAACCATCTCATCCTCTGTCATCCCCTTCTCCTCCTGCTCCCAATCCTTCCCAGCATTAGGGTTTTTTCCAATGAGTCAACTCTTCACATGAGGTGGCCAAAGTATTGGAGTTTCAGCTTCAGCATCAGTCCTTCCAATGAACACCCAGGACTGATCTGCTTTAGGATGGACTGGGTGGACTCCTTGCAGTCCAAGGGACTCTCAAGAGTCTTCTCCAACACCACATTTCAAAAGCATCAGTTCTTCAGTGCTCAGCTTTCTTTAGAGTCCAACTCTCACATCCATACATGACTACTGGAAAAATCATAGCCTTGACTAGATGGACCTTGGTTGACAAAGTAATGTCTCTGCTTTTAAATATGTTATCTAGGTTGGTCATAACTTTCCTTCCAAAGAGTAAGCGTCTTTTAATTTCATGGCTGCAATCACCATCTGCAGTGATTTTGGAGCCCAAAAAAATAAAATCTGACACTGTTTCCACTGTTTCCCCATCTATTCCCCATGAAGTGATGGGACCAGATGCCATGATCTTAGTTTTCTGAATGTTGAGCTTTAAGATATATCAATGTCACAGAATTTAGATGAGATGAAATTATGTCTGATGACAAAGTTCAAATTTAGTTTAGGTTTATGATTTTTTTGTTGGAATTTAGAGGACAGGATCATAGATTGCTTTTCCACATGGATATAGAAACACCCCAGGACAATGGAGTTAGAACCAAATATGGAACAGACTGGTTCCAAATTGGAAAGGAGTACATCAAGTCTGTATATTGTCACCCTGCTTATTTAACTTATATGCAGAGTACATCATGAGAATTGCCAGGCTGGATGAAGCACAAGCTGAAATCAAAGTTGCTGGGAGAAATATTAATGACCCTCAGACATGCAGATGACAACACCCTTATAGTAGAAAGCAAAGAGGAACTAAAGAGCCTCTTAATGAAGGTAAAAGAGGAGAGTGAAAAGCTGGTTTAAAGCTCAACAATCAAAAAACTAAGATTATGGCATCTGGTCTCTCACTTCATGGCAAATAGATGGGAAAGAAGTGGAAACAGTGAAAGACTTTATTTTCTTGGTCTCCAAAATCACTGCAGATGGTGACTGCAGCCATGAAATTAAAAGATGCTTGCTCCTTGGAAGAAAAGCTGTGACAAACCTAGACAGCATGTTAAAAAGCAGAGACATTGCTTTGTTCACAAAGGTCTGTCTAGTCAAAGATATCACTTTTCCAGTAGTGATGTACAGATGTGAGAGTTGTACCATAAAGAAGGCTGAGTGCCAAGGAATTGTTGCTTTTGAACTGTGGTGTTGAAGAAGACTCTTGAGAGTCCCTTGGACTGCAAGGAGATCAAACCAGTCAATCCTAAAGGAAATCAACTCTGAATATTCATAGGAAGGACTGATGCTGATGCAAAGAGCCAACTCGCTGGAAAAGACCCTGATGCTGGGAAAGATTGAGGGCAGGAGAAGAAGAGGGCAGCAGAGGATGAGATGTTTGGACGGCATCACTGATTCAATGGACATGAGTTTGAGCAAATTCCATGAGATGGTGAAGGACAGGGAAGCCTGATGTGCTGCAGTCCACGGGGTCACAAAGAGTCAGACACAACTGAGCAACCGAACAGCAACAACAATTAGCTCAATATCTTTTGTTAATCTGGGGAGTGATCCAGAAAGAATCATGTGACAGCGTGGAGAGTGAGTGGTTTAACTGGACAGGATGAACATCACAAAATAAAAGACATTTGCATAATGGGGAAAAACTATTGCTCTAGAAGTAGAAGCCTAAAACAAAAAGAGCATGGTCCCTATCACTAAATAAATACCAAGAACCAAGGAATGTAAAAAATTAAGCACTCTTCCTTTTTTTTTTTTTAATGTAAGGTATAGTTGCTTTACAATGTTGCTAGTTTATGCTGTTCAGTGTAGTGAGTCAACTCTATGTGTACACATAGCCCCTCCCTCTTGGATCTTCCTCCACCCTTCTCCATCCCTACCCTAGATCATCAGCTGAGCTCCCTGCACTATACAGCAGGTTCCCACTATCTGCCTGTTTTAAGGTTACTAGACTGTGGGTTGTTTTTGTTTTTTTTTTTTTTTTTTTTTAGTAAGAAGCAGGTTTTAATTAACGATAAGATGAAGACAACATTCTAGGGAAAGTCTGAAGATATGTGTAAAAAGTGGGATCATTGTAGAGGGCGATGTCTAGAGGGCAATATGGAAGGACTTCAAGATTGAATAAGTATGTAGGATACTTAAGTAGGTTAAGGATAAAAGACTGTACTGTATAGTAAGAGAATACTATTGAGGTGAGCAGTTCTGACATTAAGAATATAGGAGAGGACTTGAGCTTGTCAGAGATCAGGTTTGAAGCAATGTCTGTTTCCCTACAAGATCAGTAGTATGATGGAGGCAAATAATTAGACGTGGGGCAGAGGAACAGAGGAAAGAAATGGCATGGTTAAATATTCCATTCGAATTTTGGTGACAGATTCTTTTCATTCTGCTGTTTATGTGTGTCCTCGGAGTGGTCATTTATCTATTCAGATTTCATCTCTCCCCATTGATGAATAACAGATGGAAAAGGAAATCTCAGGCTCTGAGAAAACAACAAACTCCTTATTACAATGCCCTTTGGCAATAGTAGGTGTTTTCACCCTAACAAAATATGTTATTTGGTTAGCATGTCAGAAAAAAAAAAATTCAAGCTGAGGAAGGTAATTGTAAATTAACTCTAAGCTATGGTTCTGGAAAATTTTCCCACTATAGTCACAACCATTATTCCTTGCATGTTGTTACTGAAATGTAAGTTATATATTATTTTTATCAGGAGACTTAAAGATAAAAATTAAATCAGGCTACTGAGCTGCGGCATCATCGACAGCACCACCATAGCAACCAGCTCAAATGCAAGCCCATATCTTCCTGGGTGGGAGGAGCTAGAACTGTGTCTGCATGTGTGACATGAGACAGAGAAGGTGGTAAACATTTTACATGGAGGGAAATTAAGAGGAAACCATTGGTTTAAAGTTACCCTCCACTGAAGAAATCCTCAAAACAAATCTGATTTCCAACTTCTCTCTCTCATATATGCACACACACATACACACACACACACACACACACACACACACACATGCACTCCCATATATTCTGGCTAGTAGTATCTATCTTACTGGTTTAAGGCTAACCATATGGCCTTCAATATTCAGACCAGAGCATGAAAAAAATAGTTATCTGCTTAAGGATGTAGTCTGGAAATTGAAACAATTGATATTATTACCAGAAAGTGTGACATTTAAATTTTTTTATTGTTTTAACAAAGAAGGGTATTTTTTAATTCATCTTCTACTGTAGAAAGCATTTACGTACTATGGGAGTTTTCAATTATATAGGAAAATAATTTCATATGGACTTAGATTAGACATTTTAAATATTTCTAACCATTATTCTGTTTTGAAATCTTGGTAGTCTCAGGTATTGGAACGAAACCCACTAAGGCTCAGGGGGATCCTATTTGCATTTCATAGAAAGTCACATGTTGTTTGCTATTCGAGTACAATGGCATCAAATATCCTTGTCCAAATTTAATATCATTTCCTAAAGGGGAAAAAAGACTAATAAAGCATTTCCTTTCAGTGTAGTAAAATGGTTCTACTACACAAATGAGAATAACACAAATTCTTTTTATTTGGGTTCTACACACTTTTAGTGCTATCTGAAATGAGTGGAAATTGGACAAAAATGTGAGGATATGAAAGGACAATAACAGGTGAGGAGAAATAAAATACTCAGTGTTAATAATAGTAATATATATATGAACAGAAGGGTGAAGGTCATTTTACTGGGCAGCTGTAGAACACTAAAGGAAGCTGGTCCAATAACAGAGATTTTGAAAGTAAGTAAAGATTGATTGTTCCACAGTGTTTCTGCATCTGGCCTCCTTGATTTCAAACATTTCCAGATTGTTCTCCAAGATTGCAACTGGGCAAACACACTGCACTCAAGTTTGCAATTATGAAAACACAAACACACAGCAAAACACACATACACATCAAAAGAAGTCATAAGTTTGAAGTATTCTGAAGTGAGAATGCTAAATGTTGAGTCACAATTTTTTAAAAATTTAGTCTCTATAACCATGCCTTGTGCTTTAAAGTTGGAAGTACTCTCGTTAAATTTACCATTAGGAATTATGACACCCCATCAAAGTGGGTCATTGAGAAAAGAATAAAAACTGAGGTCATTCAAAAGGATTTCCTTACTTTCTGAAGTGGCGTAATAATAGTAAATTACAAGTATCAGGGGAATATACTTTTAGGACTTTTAAACCTTTTACTAACAAAAAGGAAATGGTGGGGTTTTTCCCCTATTATTGACAGGTGCAGAGTTTGGAAACTGAAGAATACAGGATTTTTTATTTTCAGTGAAAGTGCTTAGATATCTTAAAAACAAATCAAATTAATATATCATGTAGAGTTAGCTGAATCTTTAAGAAAATTACTATTTAAGTATGCATACATAAAAGTAGAAAGTTGGACGTTCCTTTGTTTCATGTTGAAAGATCACTATATTCTCATTTATATCCATCTGAATTCAGTTGAGATCAACATATATAAAACATGACTACCCACAAAAAAGACCAAAAATGGCTACAAAGAAATATAAAAGTTGCTACCCTGAGAGTTACACAACAAGTTAACAAAATGGAAATGCGTAGATCAAAATCAAATATTAGTATATTTAATTTACTTTCTTTTTTTCCTTTGAAATTCAGTACATACAGTGAGATGTCAGGAATAAAAATTAAAAGGGAGAGGTTGGAAAAGACTGAACCAGGCAAAGAAGAAAAATGAGCAAGGTTATGGGTCAGAAACACTGGAATAAGGCATGTTAACATGAAATTTTTGTGGTACCACTCCCATAATATTTGAAGAAGAGGAGCCATCTGGATGATGGGGTAAATGTTTAGTCATTGTGTTTAGTCATTTAGAGCCTGTAAAACACTTGTAAATAGAAATGCAAATGACTTCTGTGTTCTTTCAATATGTTTGTGCTCACATTTTTCAATATCTTCATTGACATGGGAATACATAGTGAAAGAAGTAAAGGAGTATGGCATAGTTTGCATATATCTGGGAATGACTAGGGACTTCGCCTCATGTACCATCTGTTTCTCAAACTATTCTTGTTACCCAGGCAATGGCCAAAGCAGAGAGATTGATTGGTTATGCTATCAGATTGAATGTCTGTCCCAGACATAGGACAGAGGCTACATCTGCAATGAAGAGCAAAATTACATGAGTTCAAAATATTTCCAAATCTAAAAATTTTTATGTCCATAATGTAATTCAGATGCTGAACTAGTCTATTATGCATCCTCTTCAACAAACTGAAGAATTTAGTGTTACTGTCACATGATGCCATAATGCTAAATTTTTATAGGACAGAGTGATTCATTTTGCTCTGAAAATCTTCCCCAAACCAGCAGGCGAAAGGACATATATGGACAATGATGTCACTACCTGCCTACAAAAGATGATGAAGAAAGATTTAGAAAAATAACTTATCATTTTGTGTGCATTGTGATTAAACTTTATATGGCAGAATATAAAATGGTTTATACACATCTTTATAAGTCTTGTGGATTTGAAAAATTATATACCTTATAATGAAATCCTTATGTTTATCTGGAATTTATAAAATGAAGATCAACTCTAATTATTTTCCATTGAGGTATGGGTTGTGGTATTATTATTATACTGTAAATATTATATATCCATGTATTTATATATATTCACTTTTGTAATCACGTGCTTCTTCCTCAGGTAACCTTTTGGAAATGTCCTTCAAACGTTTGAAACCCATTCATTTCTCATACCTCTATCCCATTACTCCACAGCTCCAGAACAAACACATAGATTTTAAATCCATATGAGTAATTCCATTTGTTGTGCATAAAAGTCCAAAGGGTTTTTTACTATGAGTATAAATGCTTCCAGTTCTTTTCTGTTGAACCTGATTTTCCTCTGCTTTTGTGTGGCGTTTAACACAAGGGGTAAAAATTGTCATCTTTTAACAGTATTGACTATAATTATATATCCATGAACTGTTTCTTCAAAATGTGAATAAACTAAAGAACACTACCAGATATTTGAAAGGAGGTATTACTAGGAAGTAAAGAACATTTATGTTGGGGCATGTTTGTTGATTTGACTCTTTAGTTTTGATTCTCTTGTTTATACTTTAGAATTTGTGGCTTTTATGCAAACATGTCAATGACTTATAAATCTAAAAGTAGCTGGCATTGAAATCATTGCCAGAATCATCCCCATATAATGCAAATGAAATTGGCATATTTCCCCTCCCTTTGTCGTATTTTTTCATTTTGTCTTATCTTTTCCTTCACCTTGTCTATCTCTCACCATTTTATATTTCATAAAGTTATATTTCCAAATATTGATATGTTCTGGTAAATCATTTATGAATAATGAAGTTTAAAAATATTTATGTATTTCTCTCAAAGATCCATATATTAGGTTTATATTATCTGACTTCTTGGAATTTTAGGCCTTATATGTGTTAGGTTATTGGGAGACACAAGGCTGAAAGGGTCTTTGCAAAATATTACCCAATTTCCTGTATCCTCTCCCTTAGGAGGAATTTCACAAAATGTCAGCTGAGTTAAGGAAAAATTCAAGACTTTGATATGTCTCCTTGGTCCTGCTATCTGTTTTATTGCACAAACTTTCCTGAATTGTCCCATAATCAAGACTTCTTTCATGCCTCTGGGTAACAGATAAGATGTGACCACAAAGGGGCCAGATATTAATAACATTCCTTGCATTTCTAATTTTAGGCATGTGTTACATGTATGTTAAAATGAGACACTAGTATTCTGGGTTTAAAAGGCTATTCCATGTGAAGTAATTCTGTAACCTTTGACCTATTTAGTAATGCTTTGGGAAATTACAATTATATACAGGTGCAGGCAATATGGTAAGAAAAGCACTGCAGAGGTTGGTTTGCTTTGCACAATTTCATGTTCTTCCAAGGGACCTATAGATTTTAAGTCAAGTGAGTGTGAGATTTAATAACTTTTCTCTCTCTTATTGGTTTTCTTATAGCTAAAATACTACCTCTGAATAGCTTTAATCAGTTGCCCATAGACTTTTGAATAAATGCTTTCGAATAACATGTTGATTTATAAATCACTGGGAATATAATTTTTTGGTATGTTCAATTATTCAACACTACCTAATAAAATAATATAAAAATCAAATAAACTAGTGAAGCTCACTTTATAGATATAAGTAGGCATGGTGGTGGTTTAGATCTAAGTTGTGTCTGACTCTTGCAACCCCATGGACTGTAGCCCACCAGGCTCCTCTGTCCATGGGATTTCACAGGCAAGAATACTGGAGCGGGTTGCCATTTCCTTCTCCAGGTGATTTCCCCAACCCAGGGATTGAACCAGCGTCTCTTGCATTAGAGGTGGACTCTTTACTGACTATACCATCAGGGAAGCCAGAAAGTAGGCATGGGAAATATTTTTTAAAACTGGCAATAACATGAAACAAACTTATATTTTAAAATAAATGAATAAAGAGTTCTTTTTAAGATTTATTTTCTTACTTGTTCTAAATGTTCTGAGTAATAATTTAAAGGCTTCATTTTGTTCCCTTTACCCTTGGTTTTACTATTTATCACCTCATTTCTATATCAAGTGAAAATTCAAGAATTTAGAAGATTAATCAATAGCCATATTATTACATTTGCTTTAGGCTTAATATCACTTCAATCAAATATAGACTTTCTATAAGGGTAGCTAAGTTGCCAGCCTTTGTTAATTTTATACTTAGTTTAATGGTGTTTTTATGTCAATTCAACTCAAAATTGTACTTTCAAAACTTAATCACTATTTTTTTCTCTGTTCACCTTCATAGAGTTAATGTTTTATAACACTTACCAAAATTACATTAGGTTATGAAAATTACATACATTAATGTCAATGTTCACTCTTGCCATCTTCTGTTTGACCACTTCCAATTTGCCTTGATTCATGGACCTAACATTCCAGGTTCCTATGCAATATTGCTCTTTACAGCATGGACCTTGCTTCTATCACCAGTCACATCCACAACTGGGTATGGTTTTTGCTTTGGCTCCATCCCTTCATTCTTTCTGGAGTTATTTCTCCACTGATCTCCAGTAGCATATTGGGCACCTACTGACCTCGGGAGTTCCTCTTTCAGTATCCTATCATTTTGCCTTCTCATACTGTTCATGGGGCTCTCAAGGCAAGAATACTGAAGTGGTTTGCATTCCCTTCTCCAGTGGACCACATTCTGTCAGACCTCTCCACCATGACCTGACCGTCTTGGGTGGCCCCACACGGCATGGCTTAGTTTCATTGAGTTAGACAAGGCTGTGGTCCTGTGACCAGATTGGCTAGTTTTCTGTAATTATGGTTTCGGTGTGTCTGCCCTCTGATGCCCTCTCCCAGTGCCTAGCTTCTTACTTGGGTTTCTCTTACCTTGGACATGGGGTCTCTCTTCGCAGCTGCTCCAGCAAAGCGCAGTCGCTGCTCCTTACCTCCGGTGCGGGGTACCTCCTCTCGGCTGCGCTCGTGTGCTGTCATAGCCGCCGCGCTCCTGCGCCGTCGCAGATGCCACGCTCGTGCGCCGTCGCAGCCGCCGTATACTAAGATGGACTGGAATGGGTGAATTTAACTCAGATGACCATTAAATCTACTACTGCAGGCAGGAATCCCTTACAAGAAATGGAGTAGCCATCATGGTCAACAAGAGTCCGAAATACAGTACTTGGATGCAATCTCAAAAATGACAATGATCTCTGTTCATTTCCAAGGCAAGCCAGTCAATATCACAGTCATCCAAGTCTATGCCGGGATTAGTAATGCTTAAGAAGCTGAAGTTGAAAGGTTCTATGAAGACCTACAAGACCTTCTAGAGCTAACACCCAAAAAAAGATGTCCTTTTCATTATAGGGGACTGGAATGCAAAAGTAGGAAGTCAAGAAACACCTGGAGTAACAGGCAAATTTGGCCTTGGAGTACAGAATGAAGCAGGGAAAAGGCTGATAGAGTTCTGCCAAGAGAACTCACTGGTCACAGCAAACACCCTCTTCCAACAACACAAGAGAAGACTACACATGGGCGTCACCAGATGGTCAATACCAAACTCAGACTGACTATATTCTTTGCAGCCAAAGATGGAGAAGCCCTATACAGTCAGCAAAAACAAGACCAGGAGCTGACTGTGGCTCAGATCATGAACTCCTTACTGCCAAATTCAAACTGAAATTGAAGAAAGTAGGGAAAACCACTAGACCATTCAGGTATGACCTAAATCAAATCCCTTATGATTATACAGTGAAAGTGAGAAACAGATTTAAGGGACTAGATCTGATAGAGGGCCTGATGAACTATGGATGGAGGTTCATGACATTGTACAGGAGCCAGGGATCAAGACCATCCCCATGGTAAAGAAATGCAAAAAAGGAAAATGGCTGTCTGAGGAGGCCTTACAAATAGTTGTGAAAAGAAGAGAAGTGAAAAGCAAAGGAGAAAAGGAAAGATATTCCCATTTGAATGCAGAGTTCCAAAGAATAGCAAGGAGAGATAAGAAAGCCTTCCTTAGTGATCAATGCAGAGAAATAAAGGAAAACAATAGAATGGGAAAGACTAGAGATCTCTTCAAGAAACTTAGAGATACCAAAGGAACATATCATGCAAAGATGGGCACAATAAAGGATACAAATGGTAGGGATCAAACAGAAGCAGAAGATATTAAGAAGAGGTGGCAAGAATACACAGAACACTATACAAAAAAGATCTTTTTGACCCAGATAATCACAATGATGTGATCACTCACCTAGAGCCAGACATGCTGGAACGTGAAGTCAAGTGGACCTTAGGAAGCATCACTACAAACAAAGCTAGTGGAGGTGATGGAATTTCAGTTGAGCTATTTCAAATCCTCAAAGATGATGCTGTGAAAGTGCTGCACTCAATATGCCAGCAAATTTGGGAAACTCAGCAGAGCCACAGGACTGGAAAAGGTCAGTTTTCATTGCAATCCCAAAGAAAGGCAGTGCCAAAGAATGCTCAAACTACTACACAATTGCATTCCTCTCACACACTAGTAAAATAATGCATAAAATACTCCAAGCCAGGCTTCAGCAATATGTGATCCATGAACTTCCAGATGTTCAAGCTGGTTTTAGAAAAGGCAGAGGAACAAGAGATCAAATTGCCAATATCTGCTGGATCATCGAAAAAGAAAGACCGTTCCAGAAAAACATCTATTTCTGCTTTAATGACTATGCCAAAGCCTTTGACTATGTGAATCACAATAAACTGTGGAAAATTCTCAAAGGGATGGGAATACCAGACCACCTGACCTGCCTCTTGGGAAACCTGTATGCAGGTCAGGAAGCAACAGTTAGAACCGGACATGGAACAATAGACTGCTTCCAAATAGGAAAAGGAGTATGTCAAGGCTGTATATTGTCACCCTGCTTATTTAACTTATATGCAGAGTACATCATGAGAAATGCTGGGCTGGAGGAAACACAAGCTGGATTCAAGATTGCCAGGAGAAATGTCAATCACCTGAAATATGCGGAAGATACCACCCTTATGGAAGAAAGCGAAGAACTAAAGAGCCTCTTGATGAAAGTGAAAGAGGAGAGTGAAAAAGTTGGCTTAAAGCTCAACATTCAGAAAATTAAGATCATGGCATCCAGTCCCATCACTTAATGGGGAATAGATTGGGAAACAGTGTTTGACTTTATTTTTCTGGGCTCCAAAATCACTCCAGATGGTGATTGAAGCCATGAAATTAAAAGACACTTACTCCTTGGATGGAAAGTTATGACCAACATAGACAGCATATTGAAAAGCAGAGACATTACTTTGCCAAGAAAGGTCCCTCTAGTCAAGGCTATGGTTTTTCCAGTACTAATGTATGGATGTGAGAGTTGGACTATAAAGAAGGCTGAGTGCTGAAGAATTGATGCTTTTGAACTGTGGTGTTGGAGAAGACTCTTGAGAGTTCTTTGCACTGCCAGAAGATCCAACCAGTCCATCCTAAAGGAGATCAGTCCTGGTTGTTCATTGGAAGGACTGATGTTGAAGCTGAAACTCCAGTACTTTGGCCACCTGATATGATGAGTTGACTCATTTGAAAAGACCCTGATGCTGGGAAAGATTGAGGGCAAGAGGAGAAGGGGATGACAGTGGATGAGATGGTTGGATGTCATCACCGACTCAATGGACGTGGGTTTGTTTAAACTCCGGGAGTTGGTGATGGACAGGGAGATTGACGTGCTGTGTTCATGGGGTCTCAAAGAGTCAGACACTACTGAGTGACTGAACTGAACTGAATATGGTATACTACAATGTATTTTTACTATAAAGATGCATTTACTTTAAATAATAAAAAATAGTTTCTCTTTAATCAACCTATGGTCTTTTAAAAGATGCATTTAAAAAGTACTTTGTCATTATATTACCTTTGAACAATGAATAATTTATATCAAGAAAAATGGACACACATGTTGAATTTATTTAGACTCTTTTTTTTCTCGACTATTCTCAAACTGTCAGTTCATCACAAACTAGAAAATAAAGAATCCTCACAGATTTACTGTGGAAAATTGGATAAATTCAAGAGAAGTATTTATTCCAAAGGCTTCCTTTATGGCTCAGCTGGTAAAGAATCCACCCACAATGTTGGAGACCTGGGTTTGATCCCTGGGTTGGGAAGATCCCATGGGGAAGGGAAAGGCTACCTACCCCAGTATTCTTTCCAAGGACTGTATAATCCATGGAGTCGCAAAGAGCCGGACATGAGTGAGTGACTTTCACTTACTTACTTATTTATTCCAAATTTGATCCCAGATATGTATGTGTGCACGTGTGTGTATGTGTTGGTGGGTGTATTCCATGAAAGAACCCCACCAGTGCTCTGGAATTTCAGAGCAGAATGCCATTTTAATAACTCATGGGTAGGGGGCCCTCCTGGATACACATTCCTTGACAGTAAAAAGAATGCCAGTGCAGAGTTAGCAGATTGAATGTAAATGTAGGAGGAATAAAAAGAGCAAGGCTGAAATTTTCTTAAGTTATCAAATCTAAACTTTCTTCATATCCTAAGGTAATTGGATTTGGACCTAAAAACAGTAATATAATGAACCATGCATGTATGCTAAGTCACTTTGTCATGTTCAACTCCTCATGACCCTTTGGACTGTAGCCCATCAGGCTCCTCTATCCTTGGGATTCTCCAGGCAAGAATACTGGGGCAGATTGCCATTTCCTCCTGCAGGGGATCTTCTGGACCAGGGACCTAACCAGCATCTCTTATGTCTCCTGCATTGGCAGGCTGGTTCTTTACCACTGGTGCCACTTGAGAAGTCCTTAATGAACTGTACTATTTATGTAATTAATATTTTTAGTACTCAGACAGAAATAAGCAAAACATACAGTATAGATTTTTGAGACACTTTAAATGAGATAGAATTTTTAAAGCCTGAAAGAGAATTGAGGCATGTGTTTGTTAATTGGGTATTAAACAATTTTTAGAATGATCCTGGAACTTAATAAAACATGGCACCAAGTTTACAAAGGAACAAAAAGCCACATGTTCAAGATTCCCAGTGTTCACAAGATTGGTTCTGTTCCTTTCTGGTAGAGCTGTGTATTAGTTTCCCTTTAGAAAGAATACTAAAATATTCTAATCAACCCAGACTGTCTCACAAGTGTACAACTATAGTTTTTGTCATTTTAATTATTAGTTCAATCTGAATTAATAAACTGAGTAAACTTACTCACTCTGTACCGTTAATCTTGAGTGTCTTTTTCTCTTTTCTTCACTGTTACACAACTCAAAATTTGATTAAGATTTCATCACCCATAGGAAGTCCTCCTTTAAAAACTACATTAAGCTAAATGTCTGTAGTCCCAGTGGCATGCTGATTAGTTTTATCTTGGCATCTACCATATTTTATTGAATTTTTCACCTCACTTGTCTTACCTACTTCTAGGCCATTAAGTCTTGAAAACACCCTCGCTCACCTTTGTATTATATTTCTAATACTAGCACAGGACCAAATAATTTCAGTGCTCACTATTTCTTGAATGAATAATGAACGAAACTGATGAATGGTCCCAAAGAACATTATTATTCAGTTTGTTGCCTAGAAAAGTACTGTACATGTAAAAATATATCAAAAATATTTAACTTGATTGGCTAGAACCATTTTACCATGGGCATCTTCCTTGATATTTCCAAGGTTCATTTCTTTATCTGCAAAATAAGATGCTTGTTTCTTCTTATCATTGCAAAAAGTTACATATAACATATGTAAAATTGCATATATTTTCCTCTCCACTGTGTAAAGTTGAACAAATTTAGTTATTATCAAGCTAAATATATGCAGAGCAGTATAAGATATTCATTAACAGTGTACCCAATGTTACTAAACATTAAGATTAAGATGAATTAATTTTAGATTAAATTAAAAATAATATATTGAGCACAGAACATCACAATGTAAACTTCCATAAGTTGCCCAAAATGTTTCTTTTTATCCAAGCATACATTATTGTTCATAATCATCCCATTTACCACATTTGAGTATTTATCTTATTTTTAAAAATATAAGTGTATTCCCATCATCTGATATAAAATATGTGAAGTGGAAATAAATGTCAACAAAATAAAGAGGAGTTATATTTTGATTTTCAAAAGCTTATATTGCTTTTAATTAATTTATTATAGCTTTCATTTTAATCCCCAAACAGATGTCTTATACCTCATTTTTAATCAAATCTTTTCTACTCCAGAACAACATATCCACTGACTTAAGTTTTTTAACCTGAGAAACTCAGTATCCATCAACTGCCTTAATATCTGTTTTCAGAAAGAATCGCTATGTTAGAGATTTGCTGATAAAAATCTATTGATTGGGATATCATTTTTACTAATAGGAATATTGTTTGAGATATTCAAAATTCAAAAGCCAAAATTAAAGAACAGTGAATATATTAATGTTTAAGGAAATCTTTTTTTAATTAATTAATTTATTTTAATTGGAAGCTAATTACTTTGCAATATTGTAGTGGTTTTTGCCATACATTGACGTGAATCAGCCACGGGTGTACATGTGTTCCCCATCCTGAACCCCCTCCCACTTCCCTCCCCATCCAATCCCTCAAGGTCATCCCAGTGCACCAGCCCTGAGCACCCTGTCTCATGCATCAAACCTGGACTGGTGATCTGTTTCACATATGATAATATATACGTTTCAATGCTATTCTCTCAAATCATCCCACCCTCACTTTCTTCCACAGAGTCCAAAAGACTCTTCTTTACATCTGTGTTTTTTTGCTGCCTCACATATAGGGTCATCATTACCATCTTTCTAAATTCCATATATATGTATTAGTATACTGTATTGGTGTTTTTCTTTCTGACTTACTTCATTCTGTATAATAGGCTCCAGTTTCATCTACCTCATTAGAACTGATTCAAATGCATTCTTTTTAACGGCTGAGTAATATTCCATGGTGTATATGTACCACAGCTTCCTTATCCATTCATCTGCCGATGGGCATCTAGGTTGCTTCCATGTCCTGGCTATTATAAACAGTGCTGTGATGAACATTGGGGTGCACGTGTCTCTTTCAATTCTGGTTCCTCAGTGTATATGCCCAGCAGTGGGATTGCTGGATCGTATGGCAGTTCTATTTCCAGTTTTTTAAGGAATCTCCACACTGAAATGTCCTATAGATATCAATTATGTCTAAGTTGTCCATTGTATCATTTAAAGGTGGTGTTTCCTTGCTAATTTTCTGTTTAGTTGATCTATCCATAGATGTGAGTGGAGTATTAAAGTCTCCCACTATTATTGTGTTACTGTTAATTTCCCCTTTCATACTTGTTAGCATTTGCCTTACATGTTGTGGTGCTCCTATGTTGGGTGCCTATATATTTATAATTGTTATATCTTCTTCTTGGATTGATCCTTTGATCATTATGTAGTGTCCTTCTTTGTCTCTTCACAGCCTTTATTTCAAAGTCTATTTTATCTGATATGAGTATTGCTACTCCTGCTTTCTTTTGGTCTCCATGCGTGAAATATCTTTTTCCAGCCCTTTACTTTCAGTCTGTATGTGTCCCTTGTTTGAGGTGGGTCTCTTGTAGACAGCATATATAGGGGTCTCGTTTTTGTATCCATTCAGCCAGTCTTTGTCTTTTGGTTGGGGCATTCAATGCTTTTACATTTAAGGTAATTATTGAGGAGTATGATCTCGTTGCTATTTACTTTGTTGTTTTGTATTTCAGTTTATACACCTTTTCTGTGTTTCCTGTCTAGAGAAGATCCTTTAGCATTTGTTGAAGAACTGGTTTGGTGGTGACGAATTCTCTCAGCTTTTGCTTGTATGTAAAGCTTTTGAATTCTCCTTCATATCTGAATGAGATCCTTCCTGGGTACAGTAATCTGGATGGTAGGTTTTTCTCTTTCATCACTTTAAGTATGTCCTGACATTCCCTTCTGGCCTGAAGAGTTTCTATTGAAAGATCAGTTGTTATCCTTATGGGAATGCCCTTGTGTGTTAATTGTTGTTTTTCCCTTGCTGCTTTTAATATTTGTTTTTTGTGTTTGATCTTTGTTAACTTGATTAATATGTATCTTGGGGTGTTTCCCTTTGGGTTTGTCCTGTTTGGGACTCTCTGGGTTTCTTGAACTTGGGTGACTATTTCCTTCCCCATTTTAGGGATGTTTTCAACTATTTTCTCCTCAAGTATTTTCTCATGGCCTTTCTTGTTTTTCTTCTTCTGGGACTCCTATGATTTGAATGCTGGGGCATTTGACATTGTCCCAGAGATTTCCTGGGAGGAAATGAGGTTGTCATCATTTCTTTTCATTCTTTTTCCTTTTTTCCTCTCTGCTTCATTTATTTCCACCATTCTATCTTCCACCTCACTTATCCTATTTTCTGCCTCAGTTATTCTACAGTTGGTTCCCTCCAGAGTGTTTTTGATCTCAGTTATTGCATTATTCATTATTGATTGACTCTTTTTTATTTCTTCTAAGTCCTTGCTGAACATTTCTTACATCTTATCAATCCTTGTCTCCAGATTATTTATATGTAACTCCCTGTTGTTCTCAAGATTTTGGATCATTTTTGCTATCATTATTCTGAACTCTTTTTCAGGTAGACTCCCTATCTCCTCCTGTTTGTTTGGTTTGATGGGCATTTATCATGTTCCTTTACCTGCTGAATATTTCTCTGCCTTTTCACCTTGTTTAGATTGCTGTGATTGGGGTGGCCTCTCTGTATGTTGGAAGCTTGTGGTTCCTCTTTATTGTGGAGCTTCCTCCCTGTGGGTGGAGTTGGATGAGTGGCTTGTCAAGGTTTCCTGGGAAGGGAAGCTTGCATTGCTGTACTGGTGGGTGGAGCTAGATCTCTTATCTCTGGAGTGCAATGGAGTGTCCAATAGTGAGTTTTGAGGTGTTTATGGGCTTGGTGTGACTTTTGGCCTCCTGTATTATAATGTTTAAGTTTATACTCCTGCATTGTTGGAGAATTAGCTTGCTATGTCTTGCTCTGAAACTTGCTGGTTCCTGGGTGGTGGCTGGTTTCAGTGTAGGTATGGAGGCTTTTGGATGAACTCTTGTCAGTTAATGTTCCCTGGAATCAGGAGTTTTCTGGTATTCTCAAGTTTTTGATTTAAGTTTCCTGCCTCTGATTTTCAGTCTTATTCTTACAGTAGCCTCAAGACTTCTTCATCCATACTGAACTGATGATAAAGCATCTAGGTTAATGGAGAAAAGATTCTCCACAGTGAGGGACACCCAGAGAGGTTCACAGAGTTACATGTAGAAGAGAAGAGGGAGGAGGGAGATAGAAGTGACCAGGAGGAGAAGAGGGGAATCAAAAGGAGAGAGACAGATCTAGCCAGTAATCAGTTCCCTAAGTGTTCTCCACAGCCCAGAACACCCAAAGAGATTCACAGTGTTGGGTAGAGAAGAGAAGGGAAGGAGGAGATAGAGGTGACCTGGTAGGGGGGAAGGAGAGTCAAAAGGGGGAGAGGGCAATCAAGCCCGTAATCACACTCCTAAGTAAAAATGGTTACTGAAGATTGCATTCTTAAAGGTACAAAATTGATAAGAAATCCTAAAAAGCAAAGATTAAAAATCTAGAGTAGTGGTTCAGTACAGTTCAGTTTAGTCACTCATTTGTGTCTGACTGTTTGCGACCCCATGGAATGCAGTATGCCAGGCCTCCCTGTCCATCACCAACTCCCAGAGTTCACCCAAACTCACATCCATTGAGTCAGTGATGCCATCCAACCATCTCTTCCTCTGTCGTCCCCTTCTCCTTCTGCCCTCAATCTTTCCCAGAATCAGGGTTTTTTTTGTTTGTTTGTTTTTGGGTTTTGTTGTTGTTGTTGTTGTTGTTATTTTATGTATAGCAGCTTGGGTGGTTTTTTTTTTTTTTTTTCATTTATTTTTATTAGTTGGAGGCTAACTACTTTACAATATTGTAGTGTTTTTTGCCATACATTGACATGAATCAGCCATGGATTTACATGTATTCAGGGTCTTTTCAAATGAGTCAGATCTTCAAATCAGGTGGCCAAAGTATTGGAGTTTCAGCTTCACTGAAACTGAATCATCAGTCCTTTCAATGAACACCCAGAACTGATCTCCTTTAGAATGGACTGGTAGGATCTTCTGGCAGTCCAAGGAACTCTCAAGAGTCTTCTCCAACACCACAGTTCAAAAACATCAATTCTCTGGTGCTCAGCCTTCTTTGTAGTCCAACACTCACATCCATACATGACAACTGGAAAAACCATAGCCTTGACTAGACGGACCTTTGTTGGCAAAGCAATGTCTCTGCTTTTAATATACTGTCTAGTTTGGTCATAACTTTCCATCCAAGGAGTAAGCATCTTTTGATTTCATGGCTGCAATCACCATCTGCAGTGATTTTGGAGTCCCAAAAAAATAAATTTAGCCACTGTTTCCACTGTTCCCCCATCTATTTGCCATGAAGTGATGGGACCAGATGCCATGATCTTAGTTTTCTGAATGCTGAGCTTTAAGCCAACTTTTTCACTCTCCTCTTTCACTTTCATCAAGAGGCTCTTTAGTTCTTCTTTGCTTTCTGCCATAAGGGTGGTGTCATCTGCATATCTGAGGTGATTGATATTTCTCCAGGCAATCTTGATTTTAGCTTGTGCTTCACCCAGCCCAGCGTTTCTCATAATGTACTTTGCATATAAGTTAAATAAGCAGGGTGACAATATACAGCCTTGACATACTCCTCTCCAGATATGGAACCAGTTTGCTGTTCCATGTTGAGTTCTAACTGTTGCTTCCTGACCTCATACAGATTTCTCAAGAGGCAGGTCAGGTGGTCTGGTATTCCCATCTCTTTCAGAATTTTCCACAGTTTATTGTGATCCACACAGTCAAAGGTTTTGGCATAGTCAATAAAGCAGAAATAGATGTTTTTTCTGGAACTTTCTTGCTTTTTCGATGATCCAGCAGATGTTGACAATTTGATCTCTGGTTCCTCTGCCTTTTCTAAAACCAGCTTGAACATCTGGAAGTTCATGGATCACATATTGCTGAAGCCTGGCTTGGAGGATTTTGAGCATTATTTAACTCTCAAAAATACAATATTAAAAAAAAAACAGAATCACAAAAAATATAAAAAATATATGTGAAATTTGCTTTAAGAATAGGGTCTTTTTTTGCAATGTAATAGTAGGTTATAACAATGAAAATTAAAGGAGTAGTAAAGAACTTAAAAATTTTAAAAAAAGTTTAAATGATAATAGTAAAATATATCTAGGAATTTCTCTGGAAATGTTGAAGGCAATGTGGAGTTAGTTCAATTTCAGATAGTTCCTTGTTCCAGCTTATACTTCTTCTCAAGGTCTATAGGCCCCTTTCAATATAATCAGTGCTATCTACAGGGTTTTAATCTGTTGCACCTGCCACTTCCAAAGTGGTTCCCTCTTCTTTGTTTATTTTGGCTTTCTTTGTGTGCAAGTCTCTTCAGTGTCTAGTTTCCACCCTGACACAGGGGGCAAAGGTGATAATTCATTTAGGCTCACTTGTTCAGTTTTGCTGTGGAGAGGAAGGAACACAAACCAATATCACTGGCGTGTGTGGGGAGCGCTCGCAGTGTCTGGGCCACACTGGGTTTGACCCCGCTCACAGTGTGTGTGCTTTCCTGGTCTACACTGCTCAGGCTCCAGGTTGCTCTGCTGGGGAACTGTCTAAAGCAGGCCCTGGGTTGCATGCACTTCCCAGGTCCATGCTGCTCAGGTTCAGCTTCTCAGGTACTCCACAAAGGCACAGACTCGGTTGGGCCTGAGTTTGTGCCCTTCCCAGATCCGAGCAGCTCAGGCAACCAGGCTTTTGACGAGCACTCTCCCCATGTGGGCGGCGTGTCCTATCACCTCCCTGGGCCCAGCCCCTTGGTTTCCTGGGTGCACAGCAGGAGCACCGTCTCAGGTGTGGCGTGTGTCTCCTCTGGGGAGCTCATCTCTGGCTGTGGCCCTCCTGGTGGATGTCAACTGTCCAGGATCCCAGGAAGACTCGGTTAGCAACTGGGAGCCTGCTTGCAGTTTGGTGGAGGACTCCATCTCTGGGGGGGAGATTGCCCCTCATCTTCCAGCTCTGGCTGTCGCCCACCTGCCTCTCTGCCTCCAGCTGGGGGATGGGCCAGTTCGCAGCGGGCTAGCCCCACTCTGTTTTTCGCTCAGTCCTTTGTTCTGTGAGATGGCCTGGCAGTCCCTTAGGTTAGTGCTTTTCACGGGAAAGTTCTCTCTCTCTCTCTCTCTCTCTCTCTCTCTCTCTCTCTCTCTCTCTCTCTCTCTCTCTCTCTCCCCCTCTCTCTCTCTCTCTTTTTTTCCCCCCTCTGTCTCTCTGGCTGTCCCACAGTTTGGGTTGCTATCCCACGTTAGCTCCCTCAGATTGCCTCAGGGCATTCAGGCTGGTCCTTACCCTAAGCAATGCAGCCTGCGCCCCCGCGCCTCCCTGTTTAGCCCCCGCTTGCTGGTGGTGAACGTGAGCATCTGGGCTACTTCTCTGCTGGGATTTGCAGTTAGCCACATAGTCTGTGGGTTTTTTGGGTTTTTTTTTCCTCCTGGTTATGTTGCCCTCTGAGATTCCAAACCTTCCCATAGACGCACCAGTGAGAGGGTTTCCTGGTGTTTGCAAACTTCTCCTCCTTCACAACTCCCTCCCCAGGACGGGTCTCCATCCCTAAACTCTTTTGTCTCTCTTTTTATCTTTTATATTTTGTCCTACCTCCTTTCAAAGACAATGGGCTGCCTTTCTGGGTGCCTGGTGTCCTCCGTCAGCATTCAGAAGCTGTTTTGTGGAATTTGCTCAACATTCAAATGATCTTTCGATGAATTTGTGGGCAAGAAAGTGATATCCCCATCCTATTCCTCTGCCATCTTAGGAACGCCCCCTAAGGAAGTCTTAATTCTCTCCATTTCCACAAGAATCTTTGTTTAAACCATGATCCTTTCCCCAAACAGCCCTAGTTAGCTGTATTTCATCTGTTTTCTCTCAGATGTGTCCTGTGGGTTTTGAAAATAGATAGTGAGGACTTTAATACCTACCTGTATGTCTGCTGCCTTAATTATGCTAGATTTTACTTGTGGATGGAGGTTTTGCATAACCTCTAAGTGACATACTCACAGAATTACATTCACAATTCTCCATGTCTTTCTCACTAGCTAAATAACTATCAAACGCAAAGATTCTATATACCCCAAGGGGTCTGTCTACTCTTTCATATTAGAAATATTCCTTTCTTAATGATTCCAGATTTTTTTTCTTCCTTTCCTCAGGACACATGCATGGCATGTTAAAGGTGTTCAGTAAATATTTTTTGAATGTTAAATTACTTGCCCTTTAAAAAATACATATAGTCTTAGGTTTGCTTATATATTCCTTAACGTCTTAATTGCATTTGCAGTTATAGAGTTATACAGCTACACACACTCATTTGTACTTATTTCCATATTATGTAGATTTCCATATTATTTTTATTTAATAATTTATTCCAGAATCCGTAATTTCAAACCACATTGGAAAATAAAAGATTACTTGTAAAAGTTTGGTAATTAAGGGCTTGAGTTTTAGTTGTTATGTATTTATAAATAAGCAATATGTTATATATAAATGAGTAATCATTCACTCATTTAACATTCACTAATTTAGTAACTTCAATGTGCCAGATGAGATAAATGCAGAGAACTTTGTAATACTTAAATCCATCCAGGACTTCCCTGGTGATTCAGCAGTAAAGAACATGCCTGAAGTTTAGGACACTGCCCGCAATGCTGGAGATGTGGGTTTGATCTCCGGGTTGGGAAGATCCCTGGAGAAGGAAATGGCAACCCATTCCAGTATTCTTGCCTGGGAAATTCATGGACAGAGGAGCCTGGGGACTTGCAGTCCATGGGATTGCAAGAGTCCGACACTATTGAGTGACTAAGTCACCACCACGAGGCCCAGAGAAACTAATAGGAGAATAGTGAAAGGTAGAGTACCGGAGTCTCACTGAGAAGAAAGGGAATAGTTCTCTGTGGGAATTTAGAACGGCTTTGCATGGGAGGCAAGCAGCAATTTGAAGGCTAGATAGGAGTCCTGCCTGGCAGGAAAAGGGGGGAACCCATTGTAGGCAGAGGGAAATTGTGCAATATACCTTTACAAAGAGATGCTTGCCACCAGAAGTTATCTTTTGAATGACCTAATATGTTCTATTCAAAAAATTTATTTGAGTCACTTTATTATGGCAGAGCTTCAACCACCAGTTTGCTTAGCTTATTTGGTTAATTCTATATCAGAGCCAGCTGCAGTGTTAGCAATAAGAAGAAAAAAAAAAAAGCTATTCTCAGGGTTTGATTATCTGAAGGAGGATTAATGCTTATGAACTAAAGGATACTGAGGAGACCCGAAAAATAAGAATAACCTTGATAAATTTGATCATATATTTGCTTCCTAATAATATATTCTGGCAATGATTTGTTTACATATGTTGAGTTTTCTTCGGAGAGGTTGTAAAGAATGCATGCATACAACTGAGTAATTTGTTTGAAAATGTGTACGTTTGCAGCTTATTTTTCTGTCTTCTGCTAAATAATAAAATCGATAAACCACTAAAATTTTCTATGGCATGATAATATTATTTCTTCTCGATCTTAAACTCCATCATTTCCATAGCCATTTAAATGTTAATATAGAGTCATATTACAACAGTGGTGGTAAATACTTTGAGTGAATGATAGAAGCTATTTATTATGAAATATTGTGATTTCTTTTGTGTTAAAAATAGATGCTTATCTAAGATAATATATTATATTTTATTAGAGTTTCTGAAAGTATCCTTTAGCTATTTGTCCAGCTGGAAAGCATTCTCTTGCTGCATTGTGACCTAGCATTTATACACATGTCCAAGTACACTATATTGTAAATGGATGAAACTGACTGACTTAAAGGGAGATCATAAATTGGCATACCTGTAGCTAAGATGGTGGGCAGATGTATTTTTTTGTTTTTCCTGAAGCGTTTATGAATGGGGGAAAAAGCAGGAATTTAACAAATAGAAGATTTCAAGCTAAAATTCTGATTTCTGGATTCTTTTGCAATAAGGAAATATCTGATAACCATGGCCTTCCTTCCTTCATGACAACTATTCCATATGAAGCCGAGTTGAAAAACTGTCCATCTGCCTTTTAGTACTGAATGTGACTGAGCAATTGCCACTTAAGTTTTGCTTGGTCCTTACTGGGCCATTACACTGACTTATCTCATCTACTTATTTAGAAATCCTGACACTTTCTTTAACAGTAAAGTCATAAATGTTGCAAAACATGTTTCTTCCTCAGGCATATGTATTGAAGGTCTCATTGTTAGTGGTATTAAAACCATATGATTATGCCCAAAATAATATGTTAAGAGCCTCTTATAAAGTAAAACAAAAGGGGAGAAAAAATACCTTCCATAGCTTTAAAATTCCATGAAATTGTGTGTACATGTGTGTGTAATTTTGTGTACAGATGTATTTGTGTATAAACACATAGTACTTTTAGTCTAGCCAGATTCCCCAGAGAAGATCACTGGCTCTCATTCGTTGCTTTTCAGATTGGATCAAATTGTGGAAGTGAGGCAAAATGCTAACTATACTCTGAGAGTGTCATCTTAGCAGCATCAGACACTCTGTCTATGAAAGAATTTGTTTCCACACATGCTATCTTTACCACAGGAGCTTTTCAGATAATTACTCTTTTAGGAAAAGATTTGGATACATTTTTATCTGTATCACTTAATTCTGTAAACACTGCAGAATTGCACTGAAATACTCATTCTGAAAGTAACATGAGATATGGAATCTGAGGCCTTAGGGTGAAATGGCTCTTTTGCTCTCTGTTTATAGAAGTTGTTTTGATCTTGAGACTTTTGCCAGAGTAAACACATCTGTAGCTCATATTCCACAGTATCTCAGGGAAGGACAGTCTCAAATTTTGTTAAAAAACAGTGCTAATTTCATTTTTAGCTCCTATGGGTTCCTTTGAGATTTCACAGACACATTTTTAATTTTCAGCAAAGTCTTGAAGCTCACCTTTAATAAATTGGGGAGGTGCAAAGAATGAACCCTAATAAGCATATGAGGAACCAGTGTTCTCAAAGCCATTATATTATTCACATTAATCCTCACAGGTGAAATCATTCGAACTAAACTGAGTTGGTAGCACTGCACATACTTCCTCCCTGAGTCTCCAAGCCATACAGACTTCCACTGCACTAATTCTTTTGTGGGAACATATTACACAAAGGCAAGTGGCAATAAGCATATGATATAAGTAACAAGTCACATTCATGTATTCACGAAGATAGTAGGCTCATTCTGATACAGGCCCTGTGCTACACATTTGAAATGTTAGATGAATGTGGCACTCATTTTGTTCCCTAGGGAAAGCATATTATGTTATATATATATATTTTTATATATATTTATATATATATTATTTATATAAATATATAAATATATTTAAATATATATATTGTATATATATAAAACATATATGTTTTTATATATTTATTTTATATAATTTATATTTATTTATTTAAAATAATATATTTATATGTTTTAAATAAATAATATTTAATTAATTATTAAATTTAATTAATTAAATTTAATAATTTAATAAAAATAAATATATATTTATTTAAAAACATATATTTATTTTATATGTGTGTGTGTGTGTATATATATATATATATATATATATATACACTAGTAACACTTCTTATTTCCCTTCATATTTTGATGTCATATTCCCCATTGAATAAACGCAAAACCTAGACCATTTAAAGATGTCACATCTCATATTTAGAAGTTAAGTATAGATGTCAGCAATAGAATAAAAGGAATAGAATAGCCAGGAGAGATAAGAAAGCCCTCCTCAGTGATCAATGCAAAGAAATAGAAGAAAACAATAGAATGGGAAAGACTAGAGATCTCTTCAGAAAATTAGAGATACCAAGGGAACATTTCATGCAAAGATGGGCACAATAAAGGACATAAATGGTAGGGACGTAACAGAAGCAGAAGATATTCAGAAGAGGTGGCAAGAATATACAGAAGAACTATGCAAAAAAGATCTTCATGACCCAGATAACCATGATGGTGTGATCACTCACCTAGAGCCAGACATCCTGGAATGTGAAGTCAAGTGGGACTTAGGAAGCATCACTACGAACAAAGCTAGTGGAGGTGATGGAATTCCAGTTGAGCTATTTCAAATCCTCAAAGATGATGCTGTGAAAGTGCTGCACTCAATATGACAGAAAATTTGGAAAACTCAGAGTGGCCACAGGACTGGAAAAGGTCAGTTTTCATTCCAATCCCTAAGAAAGGCAATCCCAAAGAATGCTCAAACTATCACAAAACTGCACTCATCTTACACACTAGTAAAGTAATGCTCAAAATTCACCAAGCCAGGCTTCAACAGTACATGAACTATGAACTTCCACATGTTCAAACTGAATTTTTAAAAATGCAGAGGAACAAGAGATCAAATTGTCAACATCTGTTGGATCATTGAAAAAGCAAGAGAGTTCCAGAAAAACATCTACTTCTGCTTTATTGGCTATGCCAAACCTTTGACCGTGTGGATCACAATAGACTGTGGAATATTCTGAAAGAGATGGGAATACCAGACTACCTGTCCTGTCTCTTGATAAATCTGGATGAAGATCAGGAAGCAACAGTTAGAACTGGACATGGAACAACAGACAGGTTCTAAATCAGGAAAGGAGTATTTCAAGACTGTATATTGCCACCCTGCTTATTTAACTTATATGCAGAGTACATCATGCAAAACGCTGGGCTGGATGAAGCACAAACTGGAATCAAGCTTGCTGGGAGAAATATCGATAACCTCAGATATGCAGATGACACCACACTTATGGCAGAAAGCGAAGAACTAAAGAGCCTCTTGATGAGAGTAAAAGAGGAGAGTGAAAAAGTTGGTTAAAACTCAACATTCAGAAAACTAAGATCATGGCATTCAGTCAAATCACTTCATGGCAAATAGATGGGGAAACAGCGAGAGACTTTATTTTGGGGGGTTTCAAAATCACTGCAGATGATGACTGCAGACATGAAATTAAAAGACACTTCCTCCTTGGAAGGAAAGCTATGACAAACCTAGACAGCATATTAAAAAACAGAGACATTACTTTGCCAACAAAGGTACATTAAGTCAAAGCTATGGTTTTTCCAGTAGTCATGTATGAATGTGAGAGTTGGATTATAAAGAAAGCTGAGAGCTGAAGAATCGATGCTTTTGAACTGTGGTGTTGGAGGAGACTCTTGAGAGTCCCTTGGAATGCAATGAGTTCCAACCAGTCCATCCTAAAGGAAATGAGTCCTGAGTGTTCATTGGTAGGACTGATGTTGAAGCTGAAACTCCAATACTTTGGCCACCTGATGTGAAGAACTGACTCTTTTGAAAAGACCCTGATGCTGGGAAAGATTGAAGGCAGGAGGAGAAGGGGACAACAGAGGAAGAGTTGGTTGGATGTCATCACCGACTCAATGGACATGAATTTGAGCAAGGTTGGTGATGGACAGGGAAGCCTGGCATGCTGCAGTCCATGGGGTTGCAAGGAGTGGGACACAACTGAGCAACTGAACTGAAATGACAGATGTCAGTCTTTTTTTACACACATCTGCTTTCTCTACTCAGAAGAAAAAGTCATTCCCACTAAATGTATAGGGTATTACTGAATAAATGCATCTTTCTTGAAGGTGAGCAGTGTTCCAGAGAAAGAGCTAGAAAAACACATTGCAATTGATATCTATAAAAATGAGTTACTGCTTTACTACATTTTTATTATGAAGTGTTCAAAATAATTTCAAATGTCCAAAAGATAATATAGCAGCCATTTGTGTGAGCAAACATAGTTGACTTTGGTAGTTTACAATCAGAATAGTATCTGTTTGAGTAGTACTCAGGATGCTTGTTAATCAATAGCCTTCCCCTGGCAGTTTGTTGGGACTGTTGCAGGTGGTAGCAGCCAAGCAGAGTGATACAAGATTAGGGACCAAGGGTCTGGGGAAATGGTTTGGCTGTGTGATTATCTAAAGGAGGTGAAATCAAGTTCCCAATGCTAACCAAATTAAACAGCAGCAAATCAGTCCAAATAAATACCTTCATTTTGGGTCAAGCTTGAAGTTGATACCAAACGGTAAATTTGAAGGAGAAGTGAAGCTATGTGAGTAAAACCATCAGCTAGGTGGCTGCGACTAAACCATACTGTTAATATTCTCATCAAGTGTCAGAGACAGGGAAAGAACATTCCCAGATATTTTTAAAACTTTTGTTTTGTGATAAAGAAGAAGTTTAAGGACCTTTAAATATAATTTTCAAGGCAACTTTGAGCTTGTGGATTAAAGTTTGGTGTTGTAGTAGGGTTTTGTTTTGTTTAAATCCAGATTTTTTGGTGCATATGAATCCTGAAGTATTAATATCAAAAGGATAGGGGTATAATGACATGATAACATTTGTTTTACAGCTTATTTCCAATTATGTAAAGGATGGCATCCCTTCCAGAGCTCAAAACCACTAGAAAAGAGCCTTGGCACAATGTGCCTGTGATTATTGTTCTTTGCACACAATCGTTTGCAAGTGAACTTGGCAATGAATTTTTCTAATTGTTTTTCTTTTCAGTTGATGAAGAGCGAATGATTAGAAACACATCATTCTCCTAATTTAACCTGAAATATGATTTCCCCAAGCATAAATAAGGACTCTTAAGATATATTAAATCCCTAAAGACTGGTTGGCGTTCATCAGATTTCTGTTTCACTAATTTTAGTGTTCTTATGTTGTACCAAAGAAGGTCAAATTGAAAATTATATTCAAAATAATAAGTAGTTGTGGAAAGGTGATGAAATTACAGGAGGAGTTGTGTTGACTTTGAAAAACAAAAGAGCCAGTTATATTATCTGCAAAGTTAGTTTATTTGGGAACAGTAAAGGAATTGGAATTTGGGGCATACCAACTATGGCAAACCACACACAACTCCAAGGAAAGAAAGGGACAGTCAACTTTTACTAGAATTTAGGAAAAAATTGAGGAGTGCAATAATGGTTCTTCATTGGCTGCAATTGAGGGGGCAACTTTTCATAGGTAGATCAAAAGTAACTCTTCCTGATGAGGTCTGTAAATTCTCGTGAATGATATGTGCGTGAAAGCTCTCCCTACAGGCTTCCTGACTCCATTTTAAATAAGGTTTCTTTCACTTTCACTTTTCCCCCTTTTGATCATGATCATTCCTTGAAAGCATCTCTGATCAAGTATCAGTTTACCTAATTTTAGTGGAATTCTGCTTTTTTTTTCCCCCTGATGCCAGGAAGGACCTTTCCTGTATGTCCCACCTTGGAGGGGAGAACACAGATTGGAAACTGTTGAGTAACTAGGAAAAGTAGGAGGAAGAATTTTCAGGAATTTTTCATCTGAGGCCTGTATTTATCTAGGTCATGAGCCTTGGAGTTATCTCAAAGCATTGAGCTAGCATCACTCTATTGGGCATGTTGTTTCTACAAGATTTGACAGGCAACAGGTATAAAGTTTAAAATGATTATATAGAACTATATAGGAATCAGATGTTCTGCAGGCAAACATCCCAGGCTAAAGGGGTCTCTTCTAAAAGCCTGGCAAAAAAGGAGTCAACCCATTTGTATTTTCCTTGGGTTCAAGGGAGCAGATCCTATTTAAAGAGGGAGAATAACAAAGGTCATAGGGTTGGAACTCATATGGTCATGGTCATGGAAATGTTGAAATAAGTTCATAAAAGCCTAAGAAAATAGGCAATACCCGTAGGGTTGTGGGTATGATCAACAGTGGAATTTGAGCTCAAAGAGACAAATAAGAAGGAGTCTCCAACATCAGGAACAGATTGGAGTTTCTAGGGGATCCAATAGCCAGAAAAGTTTCCCCTTTTTGCAATAGATTGGGCCAAGAAAGAGAGGGACAGATTAAGGGTGAGGAAAGATATACAAGTATATAGGTCTTGGTCAGTGATCTTGGGAAAGCTGTCTCCTTCAACTGTTGTCTGCTTCAATTTCTGGAAATCTTTATTTTCAGGTTATCAGTCTGTGTGCAGGTCCAGTTGGGATTTGGTCCTTATTTTAAATGCGGCACATGGATCCAAGAGTCTCTGCCTTGGAGTTTGGCAACACAAGGGTTGATCAACAGCGCCTAATAGGGCCTTTCCAATGGGGTTGAAGAGAAGATTTCTGGGGATATCTTTTCCAATAGACAAAATCTCTGGGTTGCAAGCTGTGATGCTTAAGGTCTCCAGCTCCCAGGAATGCTGTGGAAAGAATGTTCTGTAAAGTAGGGTCATTTTCAACAGAAGCAATAAGAGTTTTTACAATATTGACACATAACCGCCCCCCACCCCCCACCTCCCTTAACCAAGTGTGGATTGAAAACATCAGGTGCCAAGGGCATTGGGAATTCTGTAATTATCTCAAAGGATTAGTGTTTATAGGTTCCAAAATGGGTAGACCGAGATTTAGAGGGACTGATGCTTTAGGTCAGAGTATTTGAAGTATCTCTACAAATTGCCAGTTGAGTCTTAATAATGCTGCTGGTACATTTGAATAGCCCTGAATATAAAAGGTGGTCAGCACAGGGAAAGTGTAATAAAACTACCAAACAGGAGAGATGTGTCCCAGGGAGGTGAATTCTTCAGTGACTCCGAATTCCCAGGAAGGGATGATTTTTCTAGTAGAATTTTATGCAGAAGTATCAGTAGCCTTTCTGCAAGGGAAGGCTTCAGTCCAGTGAGAAAACATACAAACCATTAATGGGAATTTTAGAGTCTCTGGCAGGACGGGACTATTACTTGGTCCAAGCCAGAATTCTTTTTATTAAACTAACAGTTATCTGATTTAATATCCCTTAGGAACATGATAAAGGTTAGTTGTTGGCTTCTTTGAGAGGAGAGTTCTTTGTGGAAATAATCAGTAAGTTGGTTTTCATTTGCCTCCTTGTAATCAAGTTTGAATGCCCAGGACCCTTGATTATAGCCAAAGTAGCTGGCAAGACTATGGCATCGAACAATTACCAGACATGAGGGCCATTTTAAACGTTGTTTCTGCTGGAAATGAGGAAGCCTCACTGTTTCCATAGCATTCCAAAGTCATAAACTACTCCAAATGGATACATACTGTCAGTATAGATATTTGCAGTTTTTGCCATTGGCTAAAATGCAGGCCCAAGTAAGAGAGTACAATTCAGTCTCCTGGGCCCATGTAGCTGAGGGCAAATGTGCTGCCTCATGACTTCAAAAGGAGTTAGAATAGCATACCAAGGAAATCATGGACAGAGGAGCCTGGCGGGCTATAGTCCATAGGGTCGCATAGAGTCAGACATGACTGAAGTGATTTAGCATGCACGTGCATCATTATGCAAGTTTCGTGTATACATTATTCGACTCCTGTATACACCACAGTTTTCCCACCACCAGAATTCTAGTTTCCATTCATCACAATACAGTTGACCCTTTAACCCATTTTGCACCCCTCCCTCCACCCTTCGCTTTCTGTCTGGTAACCACCAGTCTGTTCTCTGTAGCTGTGTTTTTTTAATTTTGTGTTTGTTTTCTTATATCCCACATAAGCACGAAATCACAGTTTTTTCTCTTTCTCCAAGTTACATCATTTAGCATAACATCCTCAAGGTCCATCTATATTGCCGAAGGTGGCATAATTCCATCTTTTTTATGGCTGAGTAGTGTTCCATTGCTTATATATACCACATCTTCTTTAAGCATTCATCTGTGGATTGTTGGATTGTTTTCTTTTTTATCTTGACTATTGTAAATAATGCTGTGATGAACATAGTAGTACATATGTCTTTTCAAATGAGTGTTTCTGTGTTCTTCAGATAAATACTCAGGAAAATAGCTGGACCATATGGTAGTTTTTAATGCACCCTTCATCTCATTGAGTTATTCAGTTCCAGAATTTCTGTTTGTTAAAGTACTCCTTCTGTTCATTAATCTTATTCCTGAGCTTACTGAACTGCCTTTAAGATTTCAGAAGCTCATCGAGTTCTACATGGTAGCTATTTTGAATTCTCTCAGTTAGACCACAGTCTTCCATGACACCAAGTTTGGTTTCTTAAGAACTGTCATTTCCTTTTTGTCCTATTGCATTACCATGGTTTTGCATGGTACTTAATAACTTGCTCCTTTGTCAGGACTTCTGAAGTAGCCAACAGCTTTCTCACTAAGGTAAAGCTTTGTTCAGTTTGATTCTTACAATTTAGCAGGTTGGGAATGAGAGGCCTTTCTCTTTTGAGTAGGTGACTCTATGGCACATGTTTATGGCTTCCCTTACCGGAAATGCCTTTGGCTGTATTTGAGAATCAATACTTTCCACCTCCACTATTTGCACCCGAGGTGTCACAGTGTCCTCACTGCCACTGCTGTGTCTTCAGGGTCTTGGTGCTTTGCTATTTTTAGTATCACTGCAGTCACTGGTGTTACTGCTGTGAGCGAAGGATGGCAGGCAACTCTGCCATATTCAGGGTTGCCTGTTTTTCTGGCGCTACTGTTTTGCAGGGGGAGAGGGGAGATGGGAAGGAACCAGGATCACAGAATAGAGACTGGAGTCCTGGGCACCACTGCTAATAGAGGGACCAGGGTCATGGGTCACATGGCCATTGATGCCTAATTCCCTGTGGCCATGGGTGGCATTATCCAAGAGGATGGAATTGTGTGCATCACTTCCCCTATTGCACCTAGGTTCTTTGAGGCTACAACCTTGGCTACTGTGGCTGGGATGCTGAATATGCAGGTATCACTTCTGCTGTTTCTCTGGTTCTACCTCCTCTGTGTGTTCCAATCCACCATCAGATGTACTAGATGTTGGATATCTCCAGATTCCTGGTGTGTTGGGCAGAGGTACCTTTGAGTTATGGTTGTTTTACTAGGTGTAGATTGAAAGGGAGAGAAGAGACAAAGGAAGTGTCTTATCTATCACCATGATGCTGACTTCATCAAACCCATCTGTACACCCTGACTAAAACAGGGCTATCCAAAAGAGCTTCCCATAGATCGTCAGAAGGTTGGCAGTCTAAGATTACTACAGTGAGAAAGAGTTATATGAGGAGAAGTTAGCAAGAGGATTTCACAGGAGGTGAGGTGGCTGACCAAAAACTGTCAAGTGTGATGAGAATTTAAGAGAACTCTGTTTGTATTTAAGGGGACTTCTTTTAGCTCAGTTGGTAAAGAATCCGCCTGCAATGCAGGAGACCCGGTTCGATACCTGGGTCGGGAAGATATGCTGGAGGAGTAGGATACCCACTCGAGTATTCTTGGGCTTTCCTTGTGACTCAGCTGGAAAAGAATCCGCCTGCAATGTGAGAGACCAGGGTTCAGTCCCTGGGTTGGGAAGATCCCCTGGAGAAGGAAAAGTCTACCCTCTCTAGTATCCTGGCCTGGAGAATTCCATGGACTGTATAATCCATGAGGTGGGGAAGAGTCAGACATGGCTGAGTGACTTCCACTTTCACTTTCCTTTGTATGAAGTACAGAGATGGTTGGAGGTGATCTATGATCATCTTCTTGGTGGGATTGACTAAAAGGGCTATGGCAGGAATGGTTCTGAGGCAAGGAAAATATTCTTGTAGTACAGGGTCTCACTATTGGCTATGAATCTCTATGGATCTCTGGTGGCCCCCAAGTTTTGGTGTGAGTACCCCAAAGGCATTCCCTTCCTTTTCAAATACATAAAGAAAAAATGAATGTTGATAATTGGGATGTTCAACATAGGGGGATTTATCTAACTTTCTTTAGGGTTTTACAGGATAATTCATGGTTTTCCCAAATAATAGGGTCAGGCTTGTTGCTTTCAGTATATCATATACAGATTTGGCATACAATTTCAGCAGTAGCAAGCTAGCTGTAGAAAACCTCATAATTGGTGCTTAGCTTGGGGTTTAGAAAAATTCAGGATGTCATGATGGTTATTTGCATTAAATGTAGTCATTTTCTAAGATCAGGTGCCCCAAATATCAAATCTGAGTTTGAGCAAACCTCTATTTTTCCTTGAAGAATGACATTTAAGGCTAAAAGTTTCAAGAAGTGGATGTTACCTTCCTGTGAAGAGGACTGAGAAAGGGAACAGAGAAGCAGGTCACTTATTGTTGTAACAAAACGGAGACTCCAGTTAACTTTATATCTCCTTATATGCATCACTTCAGTCATGTCCGACTCTTTGTGACCCAATGGGCTGCATCACGCTGTGCTCCTCTGTCCATGGGATTCTCCAGGAAACACTACTGGAGTGGGTTGCCACATGCTTCTCCAGGGGAACCTCTAGAATCATGACAGAGACCAGGAGGTGTTTGGTTTTACTTAGTGGCCTTCATTTGTTGGAATTTAAAATTAAGGGGTTTAGTGATCTTCCTTTTAGTTCAAGGCAGACGTTCCCAACCTTTTTGTCACCAGGGACTGATTTTGTGGAAGAAAATTTGTCTATGGACCAGGGATTGGGGGAGTAGTTTAAGGATAATTTGAGCACATTGCATTTATTATGCACTTTATTTCTAATCTAATGCTACTGCTGATCTGACTGGAGGTACCAGTCCAAGGCCTGGAAGTTGGGGACCTCTGCTCTAGGTAGAGGTGAGCTGGTTTCCTAAATCAGTGGAATCTGAAGTGAACACGGTTTCTCATTCAATCCTTGTTCATTTTACTAGAAGGAACAGATCCTGGTTTAGCCCATTAATGAATAATGTTGACAGCTACCCAAGAGGATTCAACATGGATAGAAAGACTAAAATTACTAAATTTTAATAAAAACTAAAATTACTTAAATTTGGAGTGTACTGAAATGGTTGTGTGTTGGTTTACTGGATTTTGGAAGATAAACTCGAGTCTCATTGCAATCAATAGGTTTGGGAAAGGCCTAAGATTGCCAGGTGAAGTTGTTTAGTGATGGTTAAGCCTGATCACATAACGAAGCAGAGTACTGGTCTCCCATTTGCTGTTATAGAGACTTTTTTTTAAGATCTTCTCAGTTAGCTCAATTTCATCCAGCGATGGTCTTGGCCTTTGCCAAGAAGCATGTGACCTAGCTGGTATAAATCTGAGAAACCCAATTGCAAAGTCTGGATGACTATTAAATTCCTTGGAAAATCTATGAGGATCTTCCTTAACTCTGGGAAAATCTTCTCCTTTGGCTTGTAGTTCAGTCCTGGTCCAGGGTATATAGGAAAATAGGAACTAGGCATTGGTATCCTCAGATGGTCTGATTTTAAAGGGGTTCTAATGGATTCAGAGCGGGTACTAGGGAGAGATTTGACAAAAAGGTAGACTGAATTGGAGAATTAAAATAAGGAACCAAAATGTAGGAGGTAGGACAGAGACAAAACAGATGAGGCCTCAACGTGTTTTTCTCTTCTTTCAATTGTTTGCCTCAGTGTTTTGTAAAGAAGCAAAGTTCAGAGTCCGGAATATTCTTGGAAGGTGTAAGAAACCAATTGAAACAGACATCCCTTTCAATTTGTTTTATTTTGGAGCCATGTTCTTCTAAATTTGGTTTTAAGAAAAATCTGGGGAGATTGAAAGTTCTCCATACTAGCCACTGGAGTTCCAAGTTATTTTTAATTTGGTCCAATTAGATAAAATTGCCCCTGAGGAGAGATCAAGTTTTTAAATATAAGACTACCTGGGTTTCCAGAAGGCGGCCCTTCCTCATTTAGCAAGCTGGAAGCCTGTTACCTAAAACCAAAGCTCATGAAACAGTATTCACCAGAAAGGGTGATGCATTAATAAAAGCAAAAAGGGGATCCTGAGTAAAGTGCAATTTCAACCAAAAGGAGAGAGTTGGGGTCTGAGAGGACACTTACAGAACAATAAAAGGAAAAGACAACTCAGGAGCAGAGAGCATGAGGGGTCCAGGTAAGTCCTTTGCACGGTCCTGGGGATTATTGGTTCTGGATAGTTTATCTCCTTTGTGCCTGTTGTGGTTGCCATGTAATGCTGACCTTATAAAACAAAAGAGCCAGTTATTGAGTTGGCCAAAACATTCGGTCAGGGTTTTCTATAAGAACTTTTTCATTGACCCAATATTCTACCATCACCAGTCTTCCCTGGTGGCTCAGTAAAGAATCTGCCCACAATGCGGGATACCCGGGTTTGATCCTTGGGTTGGAAAGATCCGCTGGGGATGGGAACAGTTACCCACTTCAGTATTCATACCTGGAGAATTCCATGGACAACCAGGTTACAGTCCATGGGGTCGCAAAGAGTTGGGACACAACTGAGTGACTTTCACTCACTTTTACCATTATCAGCAAAGAGTTTATTTGGAAATGGCAGAGTGTTGTAACTCAGGACACGCAGTCTGTGGTGAATCATTGGCAAGTCTGATGAGACAAAGGGAAAGTCTACTTTTATTAAGTGTTAGGAGGATATTGGGGGTTGAGGGGAGATGTGCTGGTCCTTCGTTGGCTGCAGGTGGTGTGCTGCTTGTTTCTGGGTCAGAGGGAAATTCCTGCTGGGGTCTATAAGCTGCTGTGAGTGATACCTGCATGCATAAGAGCTCTCTTTATTTATTTTCAGTTTCTATGTGCTAGGAGCAAGACTTAAGGTAACTGCAAAACAGACCAATGACAGAAACATTTTAAAGTCATACTGATGTTTTGCATTATGGCTATAAAAAGTAAGAAATAAAAGCTTCAAATAGATTGATTTCCCTGCATGTTTATAAGTGAGATGGGTCTTTCGGAGGAAAGTTTTTAGCAGTTCAACAGTGGAGTGGTGAAAAACAGAAAGATTTCTTCCAAGCATAAGATCCCCATCATCATCATCTCACTCTCCTATCAGCCTAGACCACTTGAGTCACTTCTTACAGTTTCACAACCTTTGTAGTCACGATGGCCACTGAGTAAGGTAGTAAGGTGCTGCAAGAATTGTGACAGTTTAAAAACTTCTGAAAAACCTGGAGGATCATCTTGGCTGGATGGAAATCACTTTAATTTTGGAAGCCACTTCTAGTGTTCTGTGCTAGAAGGGGTTCGGCTCTGAGAATGGAATGGCAAGATTATCTCAGAGCACGTCCAAGAATGGAGTGTCACTCAAACTGGGTTTAGGACTATAAGTAAGAGACAATATATTTTTATGTTATATTTCTCTATTTTATAGTTAGCCTTTGAGAACAGCAGAATCCTATAAAAATTTTTATGATAATGGAAAAGTTTTAATGTAGCTTTCAAGTACTTGAAATATGGCTGGTGCAACTGAGAAACTGATTTTTAAGTTTTATTTTCATAAATTTAAATAGTCACATACTGCAACAATTACTACAATATCAGATGGTGCTCTCTGATTATACAGAGTTCATATCTTTTTCTCACAACATCAGGAAGAACTAAATAAACAAGCAAAAGGCATAAATGAAAGGGAGAATGGTGTCATATACACTAAAAGTAATTTTTTCTACACAGTATGGGAGAGCAAACTTCTAAATAGTTATTCATTGTGTCAATGTTTGGAAAGGATTTTTAAATGTTGAAATGTTGAGCCAAATAAGTGCAAAGTTTATATCCACTTTGATTAGTATAAAATGGGTTGGGCACCTTTTCAAACAGAAAGCTATGAAACCAGTTGATCATGACTTCTTGCAGCTGTAACCGTTCATTGTCATTGGACACTAACCAAACCCATCTACTTAGACTTTGGGCATCAATTTATGTTATATCCAATTACACTGTGCTTAAGATTTCTGTTAAAAAATATCACTGATAGAAAAATGATCTTTAAAAACAAGAAAAATATCTGGGCTAGGGTATGAAGTCTATGCATCATTCATGTTCTTATATGCATCATTCATGTTCTCATGCACCACAAAATGTTTGAGATTCTTAAAACAGCTATAGTAATCAGCACCCATAGAGACAAAAATGCATTCACGTGTCAGTGTCCAGTAGCTAAGAAGTATGTTCTCTATCTCCTACATATCCTTCTCACCTCCTGAAGGCTTAAAACTATGATTACTTATAATTTTCACATTATCAAATAGATTTTGATCAGACCTCCTACCTTTTTCTTTACTGCTCTTTCAGTCTTTATGCAATTAAATATCTTAATGAAAATAATACAGATAGGAATTGCATGTGACTTCTCACTAAATTTTATTCTAATTGACATGCAACTGAAGTCATTTATTATCTTAAATAATATCTGCTGAAAGAAACAGATGCATGTGGGAAGTTTTCAAGAGAAAAAAAAAGATTTATTTATATACATGTGCATATGACAGCTCATAGATGAACGCAGTGATTTAGAGTGACATTGTCTTTCACAAATCCATCCTAACTTTAGGAAGAAAATAAAAGCATTTAAAATTTTATGTACTCATTACTAATGTTTGTTAGAACTTTTTGAGGCTTTGCTCTTTTGTCAGATTAGCATTATATAAATTGTTTTTTCTCATTCAATAAACATGTATCTAGCACATTAAGTACCATGATGTCATAAAACCTTTGTAATGTAATAAAGTTATACAAAACAACTTTAGAATATTTTAATTAGTATGGATAAATGAAAGATACATATATTAAGTGATTATTCCAATAGGTAAGAGCTCTATATAGTAATATCTACATAATATAACTATTATGTATGGGTTTCCGCATTTCAGCAGAACACATTCTTGGCAAATAATGTTATTATATTTTTATTATTACTATTACAAAATAAAAACTAACTCCAAATCTCTCCTCTTATATTTATCACTTATTATTGCCTTCATACAACTTGAACGTTTATAAAGAATTGTGATCTTATATATTTAAATTTTCTCTCCCCTGTAGATATTAAACTCGATTAGGGCAGGACTTTGCTTGCTTTTTCACATTGAATAATTGTGCTTCACTCAGTATTTGGCATGTGATAGATTCTCTAAAATAATGTGTTAAACACATGAATTAGGATGTGATTTTAAGTAAATAAGGACCACAGTTTGCTAAACTCTGACCTAAAAAAGTGAAAGTTGCTCAGTCGTGTCCGACTCTCTGTGACCCCATGGACTGTGCAGTTCATGAAATTCTCCATGCCAGAATACTGGAGTTGGATAGCCTTTGGATCGAACCCAGGTCTCCCACATTGCAGGTGGATTCTTTACGAGCTAAGCCACAGGGGAAGGTCTCAGTAAATGTCTGTTTTTCCAGTTTGGAAATTAAATCTTAATCATCTTTCCACAAGAAAATAGATATGTTCATCCCTATTTCATAAGAAAGATAATAGAAACAATTAGATGTTGCATAGGCTTTGCACAGTTTAGAATATAATTTATATTTTCTGATTTGATAGTTTCAGAAACACTGTGGTATAATTTTGGCTTGATAAGGTTTTGGATGTTATTGCCAATAAGAAACAGCTTTCAGAGGCCTCACGGTTAGAAATTTGAAATCATGGTATTCTGACTCTAAGACCCTTTCCTCCCTATTATGTGGTCAATATAACCGAGAAACAATTTCAAATAAACTTAATCAAGCTAATATTAAAATAAAGTTCCTGGGGGAGGTAGAAATTAAATCATGATCATGTCATCTTGTAAAATAACTGAAATTGTTAGTAACTGATGAACATCTTTAAAGACTGAATTCTGGTGCAGTAAAAAGGCTGGTCATTATTTATTGCAGCCCTACATGTCAGCAAGTAGTAATGTTGCTCAGTACCTTTGATCTGAGGCCTCAGAATGTTTTTAGAAAACAGTAGCCAGTCAGAGGCTTCCTGAATTAATCCAGTATTCTATCCCTGGGTTGAGGGCCATATTTTCAGGAGTAATTATTTTAACACACCCTTCAGTATGTCAGGCATGAAGTCAAATGTGGGTATAAAATACTAAATTAATTTTAAAAAAATACTAAATTAAAAGGCATAGTTCCTGTCTTTTGAGGACCTTATAAGATAGTGAAGGGAAAAATAATAAAAAGATAGGTAGATAATAGAATGGATCAAACCAGTCAATCCTAAAGGAAATCAGTCCTGAATATTCATTGGAAGAACTGATGCTGAAGCTGAAACTCCAATACTTTGGCCACCAACGGGGAAGAACTGACTCCCTGATGCTGGGAAAGATTGAAGGCAGGAGGAGAAGGGGAGGAGAGAAGATGAAATGGTTGGATGGCATCACCAACTCAACAGACATGAGTTTGAGCAAGCTTCAGGAGTTGGTGATGGACAGGGAAGCCTGACATGCTGCAGTCCATGCTGCATGTCCAAAAGTCGGACACGACTGAGCGACTGAACTAACTAATAGAATGGATGAATAAGTATAGAGAGAAAGATAAAGATGACACAGATATAGACTGTGATTAAGAAAATTAAATAATGTATGGTAATGAGATCTGCTTAAACTAGAAAAAAAGAGGTTCTTGAGCAATGATATATTTAGGTTGAGAAAGACTAGCCATGAGAGGGATTAAGGGAGAGGATAATAATGTTTCCCTTAGAAAGAATCATATATACAAAGGAACTCTGGTAGGAAATACTTGGGATATAAAACTGTCTTCATTAGTGCTGGATGATCAGATAGTGATCCTGAAAAAAAACAGTGAATAGGTCCTGTATCTATAAATAAGGCCATAGTACAAAGCTTGGAGTGACTTGTTCTCATGTCTGTTGTTGTTTAATTTAAAAATAATTATTGCTAATAGAATATATGTAGAAGCTTAAAGACCAGTTAAATGTTTAGAGTTGTCTGGACAAAAGATGGTATGAGATGATATGAGTACATGGGTTTGAAATTGATTTTGGAGGTAAAAATATAGTAACTTGATATCCAATAGGATATAAGGAGTCAGAAAAGTGGAATGAAGATGATCAACAGATTTTTGGCTTTAGTAAATGACTGGATAGTAATACAGATAGCTACTAGTTGCCATGAGATCTAGAGAATGTGTGTTATTTATAATGATTTACAAGGGAGGGAGAAGTTAAAGGGAAGAAAAAGAGGAAACAAGAAAATCAAGGAGGGAGATGCAGAATGGGACAACTGATGATAAGGGAGATAGAGTGAAATGTCAGAAGAGCAAATTTCTAGAGAAAACTAGAAGAATGGAATTGAATGCATTTATGGAAGGATTGATTGGTCTTTGTCATCAGGAGATACTTTGTTATGACAGGAAGAAGGGTGAAGAAACTGGAGTATAATATTTTGTTTAGTGGATGTGGTTGCAAGAAAATAAAAATGTTCTCTAATTGATAGCTTTCATTTTCTTTATAAAGTTGAAAATTGTATTCTAAACTGGGAGTGTAGAATAAAATAGTTGTAAGAAAACTGAAGAAAGAGAAAATGTGAAATAGATGATATTAAAGTGTATGAAAGCAGTTCTTTTGGAAACAATAAATTAAGACTGCTCTCAATGTTGAATGCTGTTTTATATCTTGGATTTTAGTTAAAAACAGTCACTAAAAATGATATGATTTTATTATCGTTGATATTGCCAGTTAACATTTCTGGTTCAAGTTTTGACATCAAGGATGGTTAATTTCATTCAGTATTGGAGATTTTTACATCTTAAATATCTCAGGTTCAAGAAGGTTCAAGAGCTGTCTGGCCTCTTTAAAATAAATGAAATATTTAAGAAGAGCATACTATGCAAATTTCAATTTAGCAAACAACCTTATACCTTATTATATTCTGTCAATATGTCTTCATTTTGTCATTTTTATGTAGAATATATAGAGTATATTGCTTCCTTTTATAATAAAGAGGGGAAAAGTTGTCATGTAGAACACTTTCAACAACGATTTGTTCTTTTTGGAAATTAATAGCTTTCAACGGGCTACTGTCCATGGGGTCACAAAGAGTTGGACACAGCTGAGTAACTAACACTTTTAATGGCTTAAGCCATGTTAATTCTATTTGCAAAATGTTTTGTTATTCTGTCTTATCTATTCATTTCTCACTGATTCAATCCAAAGTCCTTCTGTCTTCAACACTTTTCTGGAAAACTACTTTTTAGTAAGATACCTTAGTTTTGATGTAGTAACAAATAATCTCTTAAGTCTTAAAACAATGGATTTAAAACAACAAATGTTTATCTTTTTTCTTACACTGATACTAAATGCAAGCCTTAAAAGGGACTGTACATTTCAGTTTCTCAATGATGCAAATTGACTGGGTTCTGACACCAATGTTGCCAATATTTAAGTTACCTACCAAAACACCTTTTTTTTTTTTCTTTTTTCCCCCAATTTTACTTACTTAAGTTCGGAAAGAGTCAATGAAAATGTGGAGCTAAAGTTAAGAGTCCTCCACTTCTTTATTTTCTCTAGACGAAAAAGACTTGAGTGGGTTAAGAGCTATCCCTTAGAGGTAATACTTCAAAGGTCATATGGCTTGATAAAAGCCAAATGAGTTACCTAGGGAATTCTTCCCATCTGGGCATTTATATGTTTTTGTTTTGGTTTGTTTGTTCCCTCAGATTTTAGTGACCTGGCCTTTCAACCAAGAAAGCATTCTGTTTAGGTCTGCCCAGACCCATATAATCAAAGACTGTTAATCAATTTTGCTTTACATGAATATATCAGATAAAGTACAAATTTCACATTTGTCCAGAAAGCTCTTTTCAAATCTTTAGTAAATCATAGTTCTGATCTCATTAAGTCTGATAAAAAGTGGAACAGCTCAAGGAAATAGTAGTTGATTCCTATTTTCAAACTAGGTACAAAGCATTTCTTCATTCAGTTACATAGTGATGACATTCTGTAAAGCTGTGATTGACTTATATTGAATTCCTTTTCAGATCTAATATTTTCTCTTGTGTCTTTTACAAAAGATATTTATAAATACCTTTTGAAAATAAATTAAAGTTTTTCAATGCCTGGGCAGCCTGACCATTCGTATAAGCAACTTAGGTCAGACAGCCAGAAAATGCATTGGGTGGGGGTAGAGATGGAGACTATTGCAAAAGAGTAGATTTAATTCCAGCTCCCAAGAAGATGGTCATAAAATGCATGATGGGAAAAAAAACAGTTTTTTTCTTCTTTTACTCATAATATGTTTGTAAGTCATTATTCTGAGTATATGCAACCTATTTTTATAGTATCTAGGGCTATTTAGTTTTTATATCTGCTAGATGTTTAGTCCTGAAAATGAATGCAACATAGAATAAGTGTTTTTGCAGCTGTTCTACATGATGTGAAAATGAAAATCTGCAAAGAGATATTCACATGTTGGTGTACTTTGGTTTGAAATGTAGCCAAATTAGCAAGGTATTATATACTATATTTTTTATAAAATATACCTTATTTCTTGAAAGAAAAATATTCATTAAAATCAACTGTAATGCAAACAAATTGGTTCAATATTTATAGGGTCTTAACTATAGAGAAAAATTGCTCTTTAAATATCACTTGCAGGTGGTGGTAAAAAGCAGTAAAAATGTAATTTCTGGGGGTGAGATTTCCAAGTATTGTGAATACAGCTTGCTGTCTGTTGTTTCTCTGTTCAGTGAGAGAAAATTGATCTTAAATATAGAATTGATCAGAGTTCATTTTTAATTTAGTCGACTGTATATTAACAATTATGAATATGCTTTAGTTAAATTGTTATACTGAAAATGTTGATGGCCTTGAGATCAAGTATGATGATTTGGGGTCCTAGATGATTCATTGTGCCACTTCAGTGAAATTGTTATTGCTTCTATCAGAATTTGAAGTTCTCTGTAGCTTTTCATTAATACTATTCACAATAGAGCAGAAGGAATTATTGGTCTCAATCCTGCTCAGGTGACAAACTCATCCACTGGAAAATCTCTGTTCTCTGATTCTACATTGTAAGACTTTCTATAAAATTCTTTATAAAGACAAGGAAAAATAAGACTAGAGCAACTAAATTTTCTTCGTAAACTTTAAGCACAACTTAATTAAAACTTGTCACAAGATGATTTTTTATAAATCAGTTTATGCACTTCTATAAATAACAATTGAATTCTAAGGTTTTATCATTCCATGCTACTAGAAAATTCATTTTCCATAAATACTTGAGGTCCCAGACAATACACATGTGTATATAACATACAGTGTATGCATTTATATTTAATGTATATTTTTTTATAAAGCAAAAACTAAACTTTTACATATATAAATGAATGATTCTGAGCTCTACCACAAAATTCCAAATAAAGTATTTCAAGCACATTTGAAATTGCATCTTTATGATAAACTGGAGTGATTTTATATATAATTTTCAAGAATTCTTTGGTTGTATAACTAGGAGAGCTTTAAATTAAATTTCAATTAAATCAGCTGATTTTTTTCAATAAAATTGCAAGACCCTAGATAGATAGATAGGTAGATAGAAATACAGATATAGAAATATATATAGATATAATATATGATTATATAGATGATATATATATATTTTTTTATATCTAGATATAAAAATCTAGATATCTAAAGATGTGTACAGTGCATTACTCTATGTTGTTTTCCTTTACAACTTAATAAACTGATGAAAAGAGTGAAGTTACATTTGTAACTGGCCTTGGAAGCCTAAGAATAATATGTGTTTATAAAAGAATTATGCAATGCATTTTACATTTGAAAAAATTCTTTGTGAATACTTTCTTCTTATTGGATTATTTTTATCAGAGACTCGGGAATAGCAGATTATCATGCTTTATCAATAGAAGTAAAGACCAAAACACAAAGTGACTGGGAAATTTTACAACAAATTGTACTTTGAATATTAAAATTTAGGGGCAAGATACAAAGTTTACAAATTCTTAGCTACACACTTTTTTCTCTACTACTGAAGAAAAGCACCTCTACACAACATCACATTTTTAAAATGGCACACACTGGCATAAATGTTACAGTAGATTTGCCCATGGTGAATATCATTTTTAAATGTATTTTTAGGTGATAGTGTAATATCTCAGCAGCCTCTACCTGCAGATTTTCCAACATTATAATTACCATTCTTAACTCTTGCAATCTTCAAAGAAGAGTGTGAGTTTGGGATCGTCAATATTTTGAAATGACAAACTTTGTGGTCATCTGAGTTGGGCATCTTCCAATGAAAATAGAATACTTAAAAGATTAAGCAATAGCCGAGGGAATTGAATAATTGAATCCAAAGCTGTACTTCAGGCTGAAGTACTGATATATTTCCAAAGAAATTCACTCTGAATTCATACTGAAGCTCTTTCTTCCTTAGTACTGCTGTGACACAATACTCAAAATAATAATATTGGCCTGGATAGCAGTAAATAAAACATTAGTGTGATCTTTGGTATTCAGAGGCAAATTGAGTTATGTACAGTATGCCTAAAGCATGTTAAGATGGGATGAAGGAGAAAACAGAAAAGGAAATCAATTTTATTTTCGACTTTTTAAACGGTGAAACTGTAAACCTATAAATATCATTTTTATTCTATGTCATAATTTCAAAATGTAAATGCATATTTCTTGTGTGCTGGGGAATTAAAATACATTTCACATGTGTACACTACATTTTTTGAGGAGAAAGTATTCAATTGCTGCCATACAGGTAAAACATTAAGTGGTTAAAATAACAGCAAATATAAAAACAAAAGGAAATAAAATTATAGGTATAATAAGTATAGTAAGGGTCTGAAACTAGATATGCAGTGGGAGAAGAACAACAAATTCCAAAATTTCTTCATTTAATTTAGTCTCTGGCTGAAGCTGTTATGGGCTTCCCCAATAATTCAGATGTTAAAGAATCTGCTTGTAATACAGGAGACCCAGGTTCGATCCCTGGGTAGAGAAGATCCGCTGGAAAAGGGAATGGCTACCCACCCCATTATTCTTGTGTGGGACAAGCCTGCTGAGCTAAATCCACGGGACTGCAAAGAGTTGGACACAACTGAGCGACCAACTCTTTAACTTTCCTTTTAACTTAAAGTTGTTATAGCTAAATGTTTAAATATGGCCAGCATATTTAAAGGGTGGGAAAATAAAGAAATAAAACAGCTTAGCTAGAGTGAAACAGAATCCAAAGACTTAACATCATTTAATGTGTAGCTGGTTTTTCAGCAACGTCTCTAATGCTAAACACAAGGTTAATTTGTGTCAGAAGTTTTAAGCCAATAAGACACAAGCCTGAATCTACAGTGGCTGCTTTCCTGCCCTGATTTCTTACTCCAATCATTATTTGTGGTTAACGAAAATGACTGTGGCTATCATTCCTGGGTGGGTAAAAAGAAAAAACACATCAGAGCATGTGGTGATGTAGCAATAGCCTAGGAAACCACGGTTCTGATATCAGTTCAAACACTTTGTCAGGTGACCTTGAGGAAGTCAATTTGATCTTTCTGAGCCTCTTTTCTTTGTTTATAAAATGAAGGCGATGTTCTCTTTTCAGCTTACTTCAAATGATCATTATGGGATATAATGACCGCATGGAATGTGAACAACTTGTTTAAAATATGAGCTGCAATGTAGCTGAAAGTACTGCAGTAGTATCCTATGCCAGACTAACCAAAATTGGGCCAGAATGTGGACGGACTTCCCCGGCGGAGTAGCTCAGACCAGGGATTCACTGAGTCCAATTACCAGGCTGCCTAAAAGACTGGCAGTTCCAGTTTATATGATTATTTCAAGAGCTGCTAATTTGCTCCATCCCTGACCAGAGAGTCAAGTTCAATTTGTACTTTTGGGTTCCACTGGATATTTTTAGCAAGCGAGAACTTTAAGGATTTCTTTTCCCCTGAAAGTATGATAAATTCCTTCTTTCTCAGTCTTATACTGGATTTAATAGAAATCAATCATGAGTCCAAAAATCAGGTTTACACCCTATTTCATCAGTTGCCAGAATTCTCAAACTGGCAGTCTAAAAATATGCTTAAATTATCCTAATTTATTTCACCTCACTTTTAGCATTTGTTTACTACTGGATTATTTTTGCCAAGAGTTTTACGGACATTATTACAATTACAAAAGGCTTGTAACCTCAAACATATTTTCTGGAAAGTGATGGTATATGTAGGTCTTAGAATATGTCCTTTGTGAGTATATAATCTCTTTATGAAAAAGATCAATTGTGCCTTCAAACTAATACTGTGTATAGATACATTAACTGATTTAACCAAAACTACTGAATACCACATACAGAGCTTCAGTTAAAATTGAGAGATTTGGGGGTGACCAATAAACATTTTAATTATACTCAGAGGCTCCCCACGCACGGACTTCCCTGGCAGCCCAGTGGTTAAGACTTCACCTTCCAAAAAAAAAAAAAGACTTCACTTTCGGATGCAGGGGGTGCCAGTTTGATCCCTGGTTGGGAAGCTAAAATCCCACATGCCTTATGGCCAAAAACTAGAACATAAACAACAAAAGCAATATTGTATCAAATTCAATAAAGACTTTTTAAAAGAAAAAATGATCCACATAAAAAAAATATTAAAAAAAAAAAAAAAAAAGGAACTCCCCATACAGTAGAAGGTACATCTTGAGCTTCTGCTTCAGAGTTACCTGGAATGCTTTATAAAAATGGGGCACTTCTGTCTTCTCTTTTGGAAGTTAAGGTACTTGCATCTGAAGTATCTTCATCACAGGATTGTTATAAGAATAAAAAGTCACAAAACTGAGGAGCTGTAAATACTTTTTCACTTGTAATACATTTTACAAGTTAGTCTTTTTATGAGTTCAACAAATATCTCAGTGACAGAAACTTAGATGAGTTTACCAATCTAGTGTGAATTCAAGCTCCTCACATTATTCTCATTTTTACTGATGTGTTTTTTATTAATGAAAGTTCTATCTCAAATAGCAATAAAATGTTATTGACATTCTTATTTTTCCTGACTCCACATTTATTGAAGACCTAGTCCTTCCAACTTTAGGAACAATGTGCAAACTTTGTTAGTTCTAATCTGTGAGTCATTCCCATTGGTTTTAATCAACTGGATTAACATGGTCATGCCATTTCCACTCATTACACTTTCAAGTTTTGTCTTCTGAAAATGCTTGAAAATGTGAGACTGGTAATGAGCATGTGTACCATGTGTCTGCAGGCTGGGAGGAAAGGGTAACTCTTCCTAATTAAGAAAGATTGTTTTAGTTTTACACAAAGTTCCAAAAGGAAATCCAGAACGTCATTATTTAAATGTGTGGATGGAAGAACCTTTGTTCTTAAGTGATTTTTTTTACCATCATAATTTATGTAGTTAAAAGAAAGAAAAAAAAAAACAGAATGAATATTGTGTGTATGAATTGGGTACTCAGAAGTCTTTACTCAATGCAGATTGCTGGTACATTGAATGATGCTTGCTTTACTACAATTTCTACCAAATTATAGATTCCAAATGCTGAAAGAGCCCTCAGGCAAGACTGTGCTCTGTTATATTATTCCCCATGAACAGATCTTGCCGAGGAGATGGTCCAGACTCCAGCCTCACCCAGCTTTGAGGCAGATGTTACCTCACTTATGGGGAAGTAATTCTCTTAATGTGCTTCTTCCTGCTGTCGGTGGAAGGTGGGGGTAGGGACTGACAAATGATTAATATTTGATGTTTTGCAGTGTCTCAGCCTAATTTCTGACTACTGAAATCTCCTTTCATATACTATCCCTACAAAAGACTGTGTGTGTGTGTGTGTGTGTGTGTGTGTGTGTGAGACAGAGAGAGAGAGAGAGAGAGTATCAATACTTCCAGAACAATAATTTGTTTTAACTATAAAAGTGAGAAAACACAGAGAAGCTAATGAATAAAATGCAGGATTATTTTTGCTTATATAAATACTGCTTTACTGACAATCCAAATAGTTTGCCTAATGTAACCACTATATATTGATTCAGAAAATTATTTAACTCAGCAGTAAAATCAACTGGGAGAACAATATCATCTCGTCCTAAGACTAAGCTGCATTTGCAATATGGAAAGAGAGTAGTGAGAAAGGAAAAATATTCTTCCATCTTAGATGATTTTCATGTTTTTTGATTGTTGCAACAACCCTTGTTTGTAAACATTATAATGGCTCTTTGCAAATGAAGAAACTGATGTTCATTCATTCATTCTCTGATTTTACAGAGATTTATAAAGTTACTAGAAGATCCTAGGTATGGCTCTGAATACTGGGAACACCATAGAGAAAATGTATTACAATCTAGGCTTATAGGAATTTACTTCTTAATGGGAAAGGCTTTCATCCAATGAAAGGAGTTCAGGTAATGAAGGAGACTTTCCTAAGGGTACATAGTCAATGGGAGAGCTGATATTTCAGATTAAGCCTTCTTTCTGCCATTGCATTGCTATTTTCATAATATGGCATTGTAATTCATGTCCAAAAAAATGCTTGACTCTCCTGATTTCCCAAGTTTATTGGAACAAATATCATCTCTGTTAGTTTCTCTTATTTCAGTCATCAATTTGTGCTGGAGCAGCAATGCTAACTTTAATTTTTTAGCATGTGTGTGTGCTTTCTTTCTGCGGAAGAATAAAGATGTTAATCAAGAATTAGTATAAAAGATTCAGAGCACCAAATACAATGAAAATGTAATTAACTAATTTAAGTGAAAGAGGCCAGTTAGATAGACTTCAAATTTCTGTTAAGCAAAGAAATGATTTGAGCTAAAGTGAGTTGATACTAAGTGTATAAATGAAAAAAAGAACAATATTGCTAATATCAGAAATAACATCATTGATCTCATACCTTGTGAATAAAGGTATAGTTAAATGATCAGATGTTTCAGCAATAATCCATTCCACAGTACATTCAGATATAGCTGTTCTGAGCATATATTGAAATGATTTCCCAGGGCCGGATGCTGTTTTAGAGTCAAGGGAAGCATTTCAGGAAAATTAATAAATAAAAAGAAGTCACTCCAGAACTTTCTTCCCAGATGGATATATATACTCCTTACAAGGTACACCAGAAAATTGAACTGCAGGGAGATTAAACTGCATTGCAACCCACACGACATAATAAGAAAAGTGGCAGAACTGGAATTACTATAGAGTCATACTCTGCTTTAATCACTTGAAAAAATCCATGTGGCTTACACATGAGAGTCACCTAGTGTAGTCAGAATGTTACAGAAGAATGGGGGAAGCTCTAAGTTTTAGAGGCTAAGTTTTACTCGTCTATGCCTTTGCTTTTTCTCTTTGTTAAGATTTAGCACTTGCAGGAGTTTCATATCTTATGAAGACTTAGCCCCAAGACTGAAGGGGGTAACAGGCGTGGCTAGTGGTAAAGAACTCACCTGCCAATGCAGGAGATGTCAGACACTTGGGTTCAACCCCTGGGTGAAGATCTCCTGGAATAAGGAATGGCAACCCATTCTAGTATTCTTGCCCGGGAAATTCCATGAACCGAAGAGCCTGGCAAGCTACAGTCCATGAGGTCACAGAGCAGGACACATCTGAGCACGTGCACAAACATAACACAAACAAGCCCTAAGACCAGATCGGCTCTGGCTTTTGTTTGCCCAGTGGCTATAACACTTCATGTAGATTTGTATGCATACCTGTGTGCTAAGTCGCTTCAGTTGTGTCTGACTCTATGTGATCCTATGGACTGCAGCCTACAAGACTCCTTTGTCCATGGTATTCTCCAGGCAAGATTATTGGAGTGGGTTGCCGGGCCCTCCTCCAAGGATTGTTTTTGTGTATTCCTGTTCTAACAGACGTAGAGGAGTTTCTGTAAGCCTTGAAGTCCATCTTAAGTGAAAGATGATAAATAGGCAATCTTTTTTTTTTTTTTTTTGCCACCAAGCCAAAAGTAGCCCAAAATCCAGCAAGTGACCCAAGTCTAAAATAGTTCCTTTGTATTTCTTATTCAGTGCTTTTAAAATGTTTGATTATGAACTGGAACATGTTGTTAGTATTATAAGAACTAAAGTGTGTTCTTGTGAGTGCAAAGGAGAGCCTCTTTCATTCCAAAGGATGTTTACTTTAGCAGAGTCCTCTTAATGCCCAAGCTATTGAGAGCTTTCCTCGGGGTCTTCTAATGACACATCTGGAGTCTGTTAGTGACCTTGTTACCATACAAACATCTCTCTGTATGGCTGTGTACTTTGACACTACTGCAGATTATTTTAAAAATTTAGAGAATTTACTTAACCGATTTCTTTTTGGTCTACACACTAATCATCTATTTGTATTGCATTTAATGGTTATTTTGATGCTTCATAGAAACAAAAGTTTTACAAATTTCTGCAGTGCATAAACAAATGTGAATGTGTTTTTTAGAAAGCTTACAGTATATGTTTAATTCCCAGTTCCCTGACATTAGTAAGGTCACACATGTAAGGTTAGCTGAGTCTTGTAGGCCAGTTTCATGCTCCAATAATTTTGATAGAAAAGGAATATAATTTAATGTAAGAGATCTCCCTGGGGAGCAAATGTGAAAAGTTGTAGATTAATGGGATGCTTATGTATATGTGACTATGTACTTCTTTGCAGGGTGTATTTTCTGATTTATAAAGGGATGGCAATTTTAAATGGCAAGAATTTTTGCTATATTAATGACATACACCGAATTATAAGTAATCTTGCTAAGAAATGTTTTCCAAACTTTCATTTCAGACCATGCTGACATAATGAGCACTGATTAAATGCTGGCTGCTACTTAAATTATTGTTGTATGCTGAATTAGTTTCCTAAGGCTCCCATAACAAATTACCACAAACTCGGTGACTTAAAACAACAAAAATGTTTTTCTTTTGCAGTTCTAGAGGCGAAAAGTTCAAAATCATGGTGTCAGTAGATCTATCCTCCCTCTAGAGGTTCTAGTGAAGAATCCTTCCTTGCTCTTCTGTCTTCTGAGGGTTGCTAGCAATCCTTGACAGCCTTTGGTTTAGGATGGCCTAAGTCCAACCTCTAACTTCATCTTCACCTGGAATTCTCCCCTATGTACCTTGTGTATGAGTTCAAATGACACCCTTCTTTTAAAAACATGCTTCATCAGGACATCTTCCCTAATTCAGTGTGACTTCATCTTAACTGGATTTCATGTGCAAGACCCTGTATTCAAATAAATGTATCATCACCAGTTCCAGCTGGATATCAATTTTGGGGGATACTATTCAATCCAGTATATATACTAAGTTGTATAATTATTTAATGTTCAATGATTTCAATGATGCAACAATAAATTAATGAAATAATGGTTAACAAATAAACTACAAAATCCTAGTATTCATTATTCTTCCAAATATACATCGTGAAATACAGTATAGTTGCCACCCAACAAAATACTTATTGCTAAGAAACAGCAAAGCTTTAGATCCATCCATGTCTCTACAATTGACCCTAGAAAAATTGTACAGATGAACCTATTTCTGGGCTTTCCCGGTGGCACAAATGGTCAATAATCTGCCTGCCAGTGCAGGAGATGCAGGTTTGATCTCTTGGGGGAGAAGATCCCTAGCAGGAGGAAATGGCAACCCACTCCAGTATTTTTGCCTGGAAAATCCCATGGACAGAGGAGTCTAGCGGGTTGCAGCCCATGGGGTTGCAGAGAGTCAGACATGCCTGAGCAACTGAGCATACATGCACCTATTGTCAAGGCAGGAATAGAGATTCAGATGTGGAGACAGTATATGTGGACACAGGAGGGGAAGGGGAGTGTGGGAGAGCTGGGAGATTAGGATTGACATATACACTACCATGGGTAAAATAGCTAGTGGAAACGTGCATTACAGCGACCTCGGTGCTCTGTGATGACCTAGATGAGCGGGATGGGGTGGGAGGGAAGTCTAAGAGGGAGGAGATATATGTATATATATAACTGAGTTGCTTCATTATACAGCAGAAACCAACACATTATAAAGCAATTATATTCCAATAAAAAAGAAAATAACAGCAAAGTTTTTCTTTACAGTTGCCATGAGATTTTTCTTAAGAATATCTGAATTCTTTACTCAAGTGAATATTTAACACAAAATGTTATTGTCCAACTTACTTGCCTCCATAATTCAATAGCCATGGTTCCAGATTTCTCTTTTTTTCGGATATAAATGTGTAAATAAATATATAAATGAATAAGTACACTTTAAGAGCAGAAACAGTAGTCATTTTGAGATGGGCACTTTTTTTTTAAGGTGAAATCATTGCAACCACAGCAAAATAAGTTCTGATAGAAAGAAAATAAAACTGAGTAATGGATAGATTTTACTAATAGTGCTTTATACTCTTATGAACATACTTATTTTCTGCACTCCTCCTGAGTCTGAAATGTAGCATGTTTTATGGAACCCTTTCTCTTCCCTCTTCTCCCAAACCTGAAAAGAAAAGTTGAAAGTGAAAGTCACTCAGTCATATCTGCCTCTTTGTGACCACATGGACTGTAACCCACCAGGCTCCTCTTCCCATGGAATTCTCCAGATAAGAATACTGGAGTAGGTTGCCATTCCCTTCTCCAGGGGATCTTCCCAACCCAGGGATCGAACCTAGGTCTCCTGTATTGCAGGCAGGTTCTTTACCATCTGAGCCACCTCGGAAACTGACTCCCATTAAAATCTTCAGTAAACAAAATAAAATGTTATGCTTCAGTTATGAGATGAATAAGGCCTGAAGTTCTGGCTTGCGAACAAAACGAAATACTGTAGATCTAGTTATGCAAACTAGATATCTATGAGCTGCCTAAGATTCTTGCCTTTCAGTCAGGCCTCACACCCAATTCCTCAGCAGTGAGTTCTATTGACTTTCCAAAATATTGCTTGAATTTGAGGTTTTATCTTCCTCTATTTTGACATCTCTTTGAGCAAGCCACCTCCTCTGTTTGCCCAGATCATTGCCACACAAGCTTAACTGCCCCCCACCCACCCGGCCACTGCTCCCATGCCCTAGTACACATCTTCACTCCATAGCAAAAATGATCCTTATTTGTTGGATCACAATTCTTTACTTTTTAAAAACTTCCAATGACTTTCTCTCAGACCTCAGGTAAAACTGAAACTCCTCACAGTGTTTTCCTCCTCTCTATATAAAGCATTATTCTGTTATCCTTCCCTTCAGCCTTTTGTTTGATGTTTCCACATTCCCTACTGAAAATTGCAATTATCTTTCTGTTTTACTCCTTTCTATCTGACTCCCCTCCCGACGATGTTCTCTCTCTTAGACATAAACTCTGTCATCTTCCTTCCCAGGGTTTTCTATGTCTGGCACACAGTGGACATCTGATAAATATGTGTTAAATGAATGAATAAATCTAGTAACCATCCTAAGAGTAAACATATGATCACTTATCTCAAAATAGAAAAGAACTAAGAGAGTCCAGAAATGCTTTTCCTTCTTACTAGAAAAACAAAACTGGAAGCTGATGGAGGTATCTCCCCCCGTCTCCCCGCCCCGAAATGTATCCAGTGTTCCCTCACCATTGCCTCTCCAGTGACTAAAGTAGACTGCAGCTTTCCTTCTCTTCTTTAAACATCAGGAGAACATCATTAATGTTTAATATTTGAGCACCGGCCAAGGTTTCTGTTTGTAAGTCTCAGGGGGAAAGAATTTTGATAATTGAATGATTTCCGGCAAGGAAGCACATTCCTAAATCCACATGCACTCATGTCTGTCCCCGTCTACCCTGCCAAGATGCTTATTTATTCTGTGTCTGGGGCTTTCCAGTTTAAATAAGTCCTTCTGCCTCATTACTGTGTCCACTTTTATTTGGTGTACAAATTATTTTCTCATTGATTCCATGCCATCATATATTACTTGAGGAGTAGGTCTTGCAGCTCACAGAAGTTCGAAGGTGCCCGTGAGCATTGTCATGGAGAATATTGAATAATTTTTCTTGTTGTGGACTAAAGCTCAAAATATGATTTTCGTCTCTTTGTGATCAGCAGCTGAAAGGCTTCTGTTGTCAGCAAAGCTCAAAGCAGCAAAGAAAGTGGGGGGAATCTGTTATTGCTTTTCCTTCCCTCACTGCCTTCAAAAATGTTTATTTTCTGTTGCTTAAACAGAGTTCTTTTAGCAAATGTACCTCCTTAGATACCTTTCTAAGAGCCATGGCGGCCAAGTCCTAAATTTTACCATTCCAAATAAAAGTGACTTTTCCTTTCTTCTCTGGTTCAAACCTTTCAAGCCATCTGAAAAGGATGAAGTTCATAAGCTGTTATTGATGATTCTGGTATGGAGTTTGACTATCAGAACAGTAGAAAGTTGTATTTTATTGAGTTGAATATTTTGTGGCACAGGCACTTTGGAGCTAGGTAATGGTTTGTTTACAGAGAGAAAAAGATGCCACAGCTATACTGCAGTATTTTAAAAGATCTGAGTTTATAGGTTTTCCCCACTGTGTCTGTCCTGGTTCTTGCAAAAACTAAACAGAGCCTTGTTTTTCTGCAAAGCTTTATGCAATAATAGGAAATATAAGGTCTGCAGAGCATTAGAGGACCATGAGATGGGTAAAGGACTGCCTCACCTCAGTGACAATGATGATAACTGGCATTTATTGAGTGCCTACTGCATCCCAAGCCCTGCAATAAGTGCTTTATATGGATTAGCTGGTTTAAATTTCACTAGAATTCACGTGGTTCTAGTTATACTTAGAATCCTGTTATTGTCCATATTTTGCACGTGAGGAAATGGGGCAGAAAGGACATAAGCAGCAGAGTCACACAGGTAAGGGGCAAGACCAGGTGGTTCCAGAGCTGTCCAATACAGGCCACAGTGAGGAAAGGACTTGCAAATTAAGCTGTTTTATGATCAAGACGAAGGAGAAGTCATTAGCAGAAATACTTTTGAGCAAGCTTTCCAAGTCAATTAATACTTTAGAAGTGGTAAGTTTCTCTTCACTATCTATCACCAAAACAAGAACTTAACACGAGAACAAGACTGAGTTCAGTTACCAGATAGACAGCTCATGAGACCTGGAACGTTACTTTGCCTCTTGTTTCTCATCTGTAAACTAGAGATAAAATTAGTATCTACTTCATAGGATTGTTGTGAAAATTGAATGACATATATACAGAATCATACAAGACAGCACAGAACATTGTAAGTTATGTTTTAGTTATATTATTACTCCTAAGGATTTTCTTTACAAGTTTGGATTTTTTAAGACATCCAAAATAAATACTCCATCTGTACACACAAATTAGTGATAATGATTTTAATTATCAGTTTTCAGGGAACATAGTGTACATACTTTAAATATCTGATACCAGAGAGACAGTTTAATTAAACATTTTCTTTCCAACTCATCACTGGGCTGCATTTAACTAGGGACCAGCTAACCCAGAGACACAGTCATACCCCACTTGAGGGAAAAACATGGTTTTGAGATGTGCTTCCAAATGGAATTAAAGTTGTGAGTCAGAGTGTGTTCTTTAGGGAATGTACTGCTCGGTGATAAAATGTTGGGTTGTGTTTTTTTTTTTTTCTTTATTGTTTTCACCAATTTAGGACAAATCTTTCACATGTAGTTTTGACTCTGTGCAGGTTACTTGTCATTAGGCATGATAAAGCATTTCCCCCAAGGTCTCTGGTGCAAGCGACTGGCAGTTTTCCTAATTACTTTTCCTTTGTTTCACTTTACCTTGCACGCTGTTCCTTTGCCTTTTTCTCTTTGCACTTTTTTCTTTGCTGCAGTTGTGACCTAATTTTTTTACTTCATTATTTTGTGAAATAACCTTCTCAGGGTTCATGCTCCCTACCTCCCTGCCCCCATATCTGGAAAGACCGCAAAGTTAGCAGCTGGTTCCCTAATCAAATCAGATTCTAGGTTAACTGAAAGTCTCTAATACTCTGGTGGATGAATGTGTAAATGAACACTAAGAAGGATGCAGGTATCTGACTTCGCAGTTTCTGGACACATTCACATAACCCTAGTGTAATTTTAAAGGATCTGTTACAAGTCCTATATAAAGTACAAATTCAAAAGAATATGTAGATACCTTCCAGTAGTTTTCCAAGTGCAAATATTTTGCTTGAAATTCAGTATTAAAGAGTATCTGGACTTAATAAAAAGAAAAATCTTATTCTGTCCAGATGAGTGAATTTAAAACCCAATTTTCTTACTGAAGAATAACAGACTATATGATCTTTGGGAAGCAATGTTAAATAGATCCAGTGGTTTAAAAAATATGTATGTTATGACTAGAGGAATTTTCTTGGATTTGAAACATTTAAGCAGTGAACTCAGGCATTTTAATCATGTATGGTAGTTAATTTGAAGTTCACTTGATAGACAAATTATTTCATGCCACTTCTGATTTCTTGTAATCTACTGTTAGAGCTGGTAACATTGTATTTTCAGAATACCCTTATGTCTCAAAAGAAGACTGGAGGAGGGATTAAACAAGGTATGATCAAGGAAAAACACTGAAAACAACTCATTATCTTGAAGAGTTTCTATATGTAGAGGGAGATTATATGTATATTTAATACTTTATTCAAATAAAGAAATATAGTAAGGAAATCATTTTTTAAGTCCAGGGTTGATAACACTTAGTTTCATATGGGAAATCAGAGCATAGATACTCAATTGTTTCCATTGTTTGAGCTAAACATGTCAGTCTCCTCTATGTTTTGACCACAGGTGTACAGCCTGTGGGTGTAGCTACATAATGCTAAATAAAACAGAAAATGTTTTATTAAGAACATATTTGGTGACTTTTTTTTTTTTTTTAACAAAAGCAAAGCATGATAAATATAGGGACCAATGGAGAATTTTGAAGGCAACCCTCTGCTTGCTGACTGTGGTTTGAGAAAACAATATTTAGAAGACCATCCAGGCTGTATTTATGTTTAAGAACAGCAGTTTAAAGACAGATTGTATTTGCAGAGGCGTCCTTTCCTTTCAAGCACTGTCTGAGTGAAATTTTCTTCAGCACATGTCTTTCATTATATAAAATTCATTGAGTGCTTATGTGAGTAATATGTGGCTCCAAGAATTAAGGAGCTAACAGTCAGAGGGAGACGGGGGAACAGTTAATGTAAGGAATTCTTATTATGCAGTAGGACCCAAGGTGTAATAAAGAATGAATCAAGGATGAAGATGACATAATGGAAAGAACATGGACAATGGAGTCTGATAAACATAAGTTTGAATCCCTACTTGGATACTTCTCATCCATAAAATGTAAATAACAGTAACACTGGCCTCATAGGTTTATTGATAGAACCAAGAGAAAGAGTGAAGGTTAAGTGCCTAGGACATCATAGTCACTCAATGCACAGTAACTATTATCATTTATATTATGAGAGCAGTGGACTGAGTGAACATTTCTATTTTCATTTGATAAAAGAAAGACTTTTTACTTGTCAACCAACATTGGATAATTAGTAAAATCTGAAGTGTATATATGGTGAATGTGATAAGCAATGCAATTTATGGATTTTGCTGAGGCTTGAATAATCCATTGCGCTCTTTATGTTGCCATTACAGCATCTGAGCGTGCTTCTCTTTGCATTTGCTTTCCCATATGTGGAAATTCCTGCATCTGGTGCTAACTTGCTTGAGCTCATGTTTCTTCAGAGGAAGGAACACATACTATTCATTCATTCTCTGTAAGCATAATTTGTTTCATCACAGGTACCTAATAACATCTGTATTTGTTATTCTAAAATGAGCAGTTCTAAACAGAAATGTGAATTTCTTAATCATCAAACCCACATTCTACCATTCAAGAAATTCGAGGCCCCTTTGGAACTGTCATTTAAATATACCCAATGCTTCCCACTTAGGTAAGGTAACAATGAAAGAACTCACAATTCATAAATTTTCTGCATTTCTAAACACCTAACTTTTCATTGTTTTCTTAAATTGTATCTATTTTAATCTGTTTTTAAATTACATCCATCATTAATTTGCATTTTTTAATCTGAGGGCAGTAGTCACAAGAATGTTTTTGTCGTTGAAGTTAAATTAATATCACACTCAAGGAAAAAAGTATACTCTTGAAGCTATGCCTTTAAAATAAAATGAAAAATAATTGAATAGATAGTAATGGATATTATTTTAAAACACTAAATTTAAAGCACAAAATATTATTTACTTTACCATGTTTATGTGGCTAGAAAGAAAAATTCATAGATAGGAAAGCCAAAACTTTAATTATGGTATTTTTAAATGGAGTATATAGGCATAGCTACTGCAACAAAAACCGTGAAATATTTGTTATTATTTCATAAAGAACAATAGAATTTTGATATATGTTTAGTCTTTAATATTGGATTTTTTAACTCACTTTATAGAAATAGTTATAATCAGTACTTATGTAGGATGTAAGATTCATGGTTTACACGTACTTTCCTTAAAAAATAGCATGATTGTGTTTTGGGGTACTTTAAAAAGGCAAGAATCAAAGTAATGATGTTAATTCCATATAAAATCCCTTTTGACTTAAACTCTTGTATCAGAGACTTCTGCGTGTGTGTGCTTAGTCACTTATTGTCTTAAATAAGTGAGAAGTTTGGGGTTTTTTCATATTACAGTCTAAGAATGGGGTCAAAAGACATAGGTTTCATTTATCTTGGTCCTCTGCCATCCTCAAAACAGAACTTTCACATGTTACTTGAAAATGGCTGCTCCAACGCCAGCCATCATGTGCACATTCCAATTGCATAAAGGGGGAAAGAAGGCAGGGAAATCCTCCCTTCAAGACTACCATACAGAGTTTGTGCCCCGTTTTATTACATATGTCAATGCCCAAATGTATTTACATTTCACACTAAGATGCATGGGAGTCAAAAAATGTATCTTTCATGAAAACAAAAAAGCTAAAACTCATAGAACTTAATACCAAGAGAATGAAGGAGAAATCGGTTATTAGGAGACAGTTAACACTTCCTTGCCTCAGACGGTAAAGAATCTGTCTGCAATGCAGGAGACCTGGGTTAGATCCCCTGGTCAGAAAGATCCCCTGGAGAAGGGCATGGCAACCCACTCCAGTATTCTTGCCTGGAGAATTCCATGGACAGAGGAGCCTGGCAGGCTACAGTCCATGGGGTCACAAAAAGTGGGACAAAACTGAAGCAGCTAAGCCTGCACACACAGCAGTCTCTGAAACAAAAGTTTAAATCAAGAGGGATTTTATATGGAATTAGTATCATTTACTTTAATATTTGCCTTCCAAATTGTCCAAAACACCATCATGCTAATTTTTCAGGGAAAATATATGTAAACCATGAATCTTATATCCTATAAAATTATTGATTATTACTATTTATATAAAGTGAGTTTAAAAATCCAGTATTGAAGACTAAACATATATTAGGGCTTCCTTGATGGCTCAATTGGTAAAGAATCCACCTGCAATGTGGGAGACCTGGATTCGATCCCTGGGTTGGGAAGTTCCCCTGGAGAAGGGAAAGGTTACCCATGGAGTCCATGGGGTCACAAAGAGGCAGACGTGACTGAACGACTTTCACTTCACTTCACTTCAAATATATATCAAAACTCTATTATTGTTTATGACATAATAACCTATAATAGCAAACATCTCATGAGAAGTGGTAATTTATCAGGCATTGTTTTAAGCATAGTAGTAATCTGTTTATTCATTTAATTTCACCACATCCTTTTAAGACCGGTTACTATTATTATTCCAGCTTTACAGATTTTCTTTAAAAATTGAGAAAAATGCATTTTCTCTTTTGAGTATAAATGCTAAGAATATGCAATACTTGTATTTTCTTGATGTATAAGATGCTATATATGTGAATAAATAAATGGATGAACTGCAAGACAAAACCCACATCAGTCAGTTCAGTTGCTGTCGTGTCCGACTCTGCAACCCCATGGACTGCAGCACGCCAGGCTTCCCTATCTATCACCAACTCCCAAAGCCTGCTCAAACTCATGTCCCTTGAGTCGGTGATGCCATTCAACCATCTCATCCTCTGTTGTCCCCTTCTCCTCCTGCCTTCAATCTTTCCCAGCATCAGGGTCTTTTCTAGTGCATCACTTTTTTGCATTAACTGGCTTTGCATCAGCAAAACTCACATACAGGAACATTAAAATTCAAATGATTGTGTCCCCAGGGAAGGAAGCATCTTCCCTGGTGGTATTTCTAGTGATCAAAAAATTCTTGGCTTTCCATTTATGAAGCTATCTAGAAAGTTGGTGGCATAATCTTCTAGACATGTGTAATGATGAGAGAGACGGGCCTTAGAGAATGATGAGAATGATTTTGATTTTACTTTATGTTTGAAAACAATGAGGTCATTTAGTAAAATTCTTTTAGAAGATTAAGCCAGTAGAAACAAATTTCAGTCAAAAATGAAGTGTCCTTATATGTTGATGAGAGTGTTTCTCTCATTTGGCAAATAAACTGATTATTTCTACATAATTCTAATATACTTGGGTTAAAGGTAAAACTAAATGTATATATTTTTAAAGTAAAAAAAGAATATCACATCTATGTAAGTGGTAGCAATGCAAATATATTTGGTGACAGAGACATTCTTTGGCAGTTGTTTATATAGTAAAAAGCTTGGTTTCATAGTTCTGTCCCCCAGTTTAAAAATGTGAGGTCAAGAAAAAAGCAAACACTTAGCATGAATAAAGTGAAAGGCCAAATAGGGTTAAATGTTTAACATATTCTTTGTTAATTGAGATTTAATTATAAGTCAGTACTATCAATTAGTATAGCACTGAAAAGACAGCGGCAAGAATGAGGCTGAAAACTATGCAGTAACTTGATCCCAAAGGGTTCTTGTGCTGTGTTTGTGATTTTGCACTTTATTTTTAAGGGAAGTGATATGCATTGATATCTGAATGGCTAAAGTACTCTATAGGATTAAACTACTATATGACAGATTTGGAGCAGAGACTTTGAAACTAGAGACCAGGAAGCAAGTGTACGCAACAGAATCTGAAGTGAATCAAAAATATTGGACAGGGAATGAGGAAATAGATTTGAAAGATATTGAGTTAAAAATCAGGAAAACTTACAAAACAACTACTGGGTAGGCCAAAAAGTTCATTCACATTTTTCCATAACATCTTATAGAAAAACCCAAATGAATTTTTTGGCCAACCCAGCGTATCCATTGGGGCCTGTAAAAAGAAAGAGTCGAGTGATCTCTAGATTTTTGCTTTACCGTCACTGTAGTATCATAGTCGCTCACCTGAATTGAGTCCTTAGACTATGTTGGCCAGTTGGCCAAACCCTTCTTATCTGTTACTTCAGTGCACAAGTAACAACTATTGATACTGCTCTGCTCTCTTTGTAAATTAGGAAAGTGGAACTTAAAGACATTAATCTCTAGGTCATAAAGTCAGAGAGTCGGAGACTATTGAACCCACAGCAAAGAGTTGTCCACATTGCCTTGGAAGAGATTAGGGAGGCAGGCTAGAGGGACCTCCTGAAAAGAGGACTTTAGAAAAACTACATTGGGGACTTCCCTGGTAGTCCAGTAGCCAAGATTCTGCACTCCCAACGCAGGGGGCCGGAGTTCGATCCCTGGTCAGGAAGCTAGAACTGACAGACCACAACTAAGACCCAGCACAGTCAAATAAAGAAAATATTAAAAAAAGAGAAATACTACTTTGTCAGTCATATGAAAGGTATTGCATTTTCAGAAATTTTGAATATATGGATTTTTCATTTAAAAATCTGGAACCATGGAGGCATGGTGGAATATAGGTCATGTTTTCCTTACCCTCTATATTATACATCTATAATCTCAGATGTAGCCAATGATTAAAAAGCATTATATATAACTTGCTTAGTTCAGAAATTATTATATTCCACTTAAAAATTAGCTAATACTCAAAAACAATTGAAGGTTTACTAATTAAATTTATTTTTACTTGATTTTATAGTTTGTTTCTTTGATGTGACTGTTTTCAGATACAGACCAAATTTTATTTCCTAAAATAACAGTGAAGACTGAGCAAGGTGAAAAAAAAAAAACAAGAGGAATCAAGAGAGTGTATTATGCCAATGCCGAATGGCATGATTCCTGCGAGTCATGCTTGGCAGAAGGCCACCCCACATTCTTGGTACAAACTCTTGATAGTATGCTGTTTTACAACATGCGGTGGTGTCTTTATCAGCTCCTGAGTGGGCTGCTTTTGTTACCATCAAGTAAATTTAATCATAGTGCTGCTATTACTGGAATTTGGATCCAAACACTTTGGTTCATTTAATTATTTCAGTAAGACCTTTCACTTTTGTTTCTTCTGTACTCAAAAGCAGCAACAGACTGCTCAAGAACAGTTGTTCTTCTGCATAATTTGGCACCGAGTATTTGACAAAACTGAAGTGTGTGATTCAGAGAGAATAATTGCTCAAGAAATTTACTCCAGGATTTTCAGCAATTCCTGCAGTTGAAATCATAGGTCATTCTCATCAAGCATAATGCCCTTCCTGCCCATAGGTGTTTTGATTCTCAATGGATTCTATTTCCTCAAGGATGTCTCTAAGTCCTTAGCACATTTCACGAACATTATTACTAATAAAAAACATTGAGTTTGATTAAAAATCTTTACATTTCATTTTTCCTACTTGTTTGCCTCTCTTCTTGAATCTTCCTGTTAAGGGCAATTACAGTATAGTAACGAGATGTTGTGTAACATCTTTTTTGTTTCTACCATTTCTTGAGAGTGCTCAAACTCATAATTTTAAGAATTAAGTTTAAGTCATGGAATCTCATTCCTACCGTAGTAAAAATTTTATTCCTATTCAATATTCTTCAGTTGTTTTTATTTAACTTGAAATGTAAGTAAATGGCAGTAAATTGAATCTGTGCTGTTTGTTATCTTTATATTTCAGTAATTCTTATTTCAAATACATTTAACATGTACATTGTTCTAGTCACTCCTTGTTACCATTAATACAAAAAGTTAAAAAAAATTGAGTCTGTTTATGCCATCGATCCTATACTTTCTTTTTCCTTTAGGTATTTCTCTGGTGACTCATTGTTCAGAGGGCACACCACACACTCACATTCTTATTTAAAGACTAATTTTGTTATAGAATATGTAATACAGATGAATTACTAAATTGCTTACTCATTCAAACATTCCCAGTCCAAATGGATTTTAACTTGTAGCCACTTCCCACCCTCCCACCCTGCCCTGAAAAGATTGTTTTGGGAAGATCTTAATTAGTTTATCAGTTGAAGGCATTGAGAGTCAGGTGTATATCCAGAAGGAAAATGAAAACTGAAAAGGACCCCTGTCCATTTGGGATTTAGCACCAGGAAGCCATTAGTGACTGGCAAACACTGCATTGTGAAGGAGCTGAGATTGGAGCTGGAATGCGGTGATTTGTGTGGGAGATAAAGAAGTGGAGAGGGTAGAAAGGGCAAGTAGAAGTGATTCGTGTGGTTTATTTTAATTTGTTTATTGATTGTTCAAAGATGGAAATGTCTTGGATGTATTCATATGCTACTAGAAAGGTCCTAGTGTTGAAACAGAGAGTGAATAGTCAAATGACCAAAGAGGCTAAGAAGCAGTCATCAGAATACAGCTTTATGAAGGGGAATAAATGGATAAGTTGGCAAAAGTCAGGCCATGCCTGTATGTTTGAATTCAGGAATCGGTGGTGTACTATGTGTGTTTTCTCTGTGAATCAGAGGCTGTATGCTCAGCTAGAAGATAAACAGGCTACTGGCACTGGTATATTAGAGGTTAGAGGTGAATAGGTAATACTGCAAATAACCATTATGAGTAAAATTGAAGTGAACTGCCTGGGGTTATTATGTTTAATAATCTAAATGAATACTTGTCTACTTTTTTAAACAAATTTAATTCTTTAAAAAAAAATAAGTAATTACCCTTTCCCCATTCCATATATCTGTAACAAAGTATAATATTGGAAAGAAAAATTAAGAAACTGTCAACACTATCAGACTTGAATTGTTGAGCATTTGAAGTAGGGTAGTGGCAGCAAGAATAGATTGTAAAAGCCAATTTTTCAAAATGTTGGCAATAAGGAAGATTTAATATTCTAATGACAACCCACTTCACTATTCTTGCCTGGAAAATCCCACGGACAGAGGAGCCTGGCGGGCTACAATCCACAGGGTCACAAAGAGCCAGACATGCTTAGAGACTAAACAATAATAACAAATGCTCTAGGAGATTATTCAGGCAACCAAAAACAAAGAAGTGCAATCACAGCACACCAGTAGACTCTGCTGGAAACAGTATTTACCAACAATAATAATATAAACTATTTAATGTTTTAACTTTTAGATACAGCTTATGGATGAAGTATAGAAAATAAGTATGGTAAAAATAAAAATATAGCTGCCTGACTTTCTCCAACTCATCCTTTTCTCTTTTTGTTCCTTGTAATTAAAGATTATCCTTTTTATCCCCTTCATAAGGCTACGCTCTGAACCTCTGCTTCTTAGCTTCTTCCACTACAGCAAGCTACCCAAGAGAAAGTATAAAACCAGAAATCAAAGACAAGACAATTTTGAAATACTCCCAAAATGCATAAAATTAAAAGCCATAATTTTGATGTTATAATATGATATATGCCATAAGAACTCAACAAGAGAAAAATAAAAGTTTACATCCATAGAAAAGCTTGATAAAGGGGTTGGAATTTGGACTACCCAAAACTGATATGAACTTGTGGGCAGACTGGAGGTGTGGGAAGCCAAAGGGACTGAGAGGGGATGCGTTAATTTCACTGAGCTTGAGGGTCTGCTCTGTGAAAGACTAGAAATGATAGTAGATATTCAAATTAAAGCTAGTTGTCAGAAGGCCACAAATGGCTGATTGGAAAACCTTATTACTGATGACATTTTAATGACAGATAAAATGAAAGAAAAAGTCTCTGCTGGCAAAAATATATTTTTGAAATTAAAAATAATAAAACACCTCAATAATTTTTGGAAAGATCTTTCATACAGAAAATTATGACTTGAAAATTAAGATCAAATATTTTGAATAAATATAACCTAACACACAGGAATAAGAGACTAAAATTTACTTTTATATTTATCTTTAGCATATTGGGAGATATCTTTCAAAAATTAGCACTCAGCTATTTTGCTTATTATAAACATAAACCAGCATCCTAATTTTTGAAGGCACTTGTTAAAACCATGACCCTTTTCTGCAATTGACAAAATTTTAGCCTTTCTTGATGCTTATGACTGATGCTTCTCCCAGTTAATCCAATTTACTTAGGATTTTTAACCAAAGAATTATTGTTCACTGAAACAAAAGGAAAAAAGAAAAAGTAGTTAAGAGTTGTCTCCCAAAGACTATTAAAATAGCACATTTGGAAATATTAAATTGTATACTTAGTTCCCTATAATACAGTAAACCAAGAACTGTTTATAGAAAGAATGTTAAATATGTTTCACTTTAACACAGTGAGTATATATTTTATTATAGTAAATATAAATATATCTCTTATGGCTATTTGAGTATCTTCATTTTAAATGACATTATTAAAAAGATATAAACAATATAATGCTATTTAGACTCTCCTTGTTAATTTTAAAATACTTTATGAAACTGAAAGATTGTATTGACTTTGGGGTTCACTGTGATCAATCTCTAAAGAGATATTTTTACTAACAGATTTTTTTTTCTTGAAAGTAAAATTAGTTGGCATCACTGATAGTTAGTCTAATCTCTTTTACAAATGTCAGCTTCTTACAAGTTTTATCATTTGCTGCTTGCCAAAACTCAGTTTTGAAAGGATGCATGGCATAAGTAATTCGAGGTTAAAGAATCACTCCATATTTAGCCAAAGCTCTATGCGTTAGTAAACCATACAAATTTCATGACTATATAAAATAAGCCATCTGTAGACATGAACCTCAGCCCTCTCCTAATTTGGAGAAGTATTTGTAGTCATTCATGCCAATGGAAGCATTGGCCTTTCCACATAAAAAGGTTTAAAAAAAAAAAAAAGTCACCACGGCAACTAGAAAGAATACTGATCTCTTGCACTAAATTTTATGTATATCAAAGTCAAATCTCACCAACGGATTGTTCCAAATATACGCTCAAATGACTTCTCATTTTGTTTGTTGTTCTTATCACAAAATGCAGGATAGTTTGCATTCACATCAATTACAAAACTGCCAGAAGGGTATTGATGTTTCACATGGCTCTGAATGGCCCTTAATCTTTTTCTGCATTTGAAGAACCCTGGCTGACCCTTTACAAGATAGAAATAACTATAACTATATGTAAATACTGTATTTTTGTAGCTGAGTTAAGCTTTGTCTTTTTTTGTACACTGCCATCAATATCTCTCTTCATTTTATTCTTAGTTTCTACTTCTTCCTTTTCCTCCTTTTTAGCTTTCTCTCCCTCTTTTTCCTTTTCCAACCTCCATCCCTTGCAAACTCTTTTGCACATGTAAGCACATAGAGATGTACAGAATTTCTGTGTGTTAACAACACTGATTTTTTTTCCCTCTATCATTTTAGTAGAAGTGAACTTTAATACAAAATGCTACAGAAACCTATTTCAATTTTTTTAACCAGTCTTGCATCATAAATCATAATTCTTGTCTATGTAACAGTTAAAAACCTTTGTGTAAAACATCATTAGTTGCAAACTTTCTTTGAAATTAATCTGCAATATCAAATTAAAGGAATCCCATACAGATGGAGTTATCATATCAAGAAAGAATTTTTATATCCATTATTATTATTTCCTTTAAGATATTAAGATAATAATAACACCACTAACAGCTATGATTTGATGTATGTGTATGCTTATTCTGTATCAAGACCTATTCTAAATATACTACACCATCAATGTATTTAATCTGCAAAACAACTCCATGAACAAGGGTTCATTTTATAGTTGAGGAAACTAAAGCACAGTCCATGCTAAGTTGTTCAGTCATGTTTGACTCTCAGCGACCCTTCGGGCTGTAGCCCATCAGGCTCCTCTGTCCAAAGGATTTTCCAGGCAAGAATCCTGGAGTGGGTTGCCAAACCCTTCTCCAGCAGATCTTTCCAACCCAGGGATTGAACCTGAGCCTCTCAAGTCTCTTGCATTCTCAAGCAGATTCTTTATCACTAGCGCCACCTGGGAAGCCCCAATGCACAGTAAAATTATAAAATTAGAAAGTGATGGAGCAGGAGCTTTTTGCTTGTCTTAGTGTGTTTTATATTTGCTTGGTTGGTTGATTTGTGGTTTTGCATTTTTCTCTGATATACAGTTAGTATAATCACCTATGAGACTGAAGAGTTTTAAAACATTGTTAAAAGTATAGAACAATATGAGAATAATACAAAGTGTAAGTCCATTGCATAAATGATCCATAATCTTGTTCATCTTTTAGCATTTTACCCAATTTTCCTTTCTTCTTACAACATCTTGATTGTATTTCCAAGAATAGGAATATTCTCTATGTAACCACAGATAGTTCTCAACCTTGGTAAACCTAGCATGAGTACAACCACTTTTATATAATTTATACTTCAGTATTTTCAACTGACCCAGTAATGTCTTCTATAGTTTTGTTTTGTTTTGTTTTAACCACTGGTGCAGGGTCCAGTCCTGGATGAGTTATTGCATTTAGTTTTCATGTCTCTTCAGCCTCTTTGAATGTCTTTGTCTTTTATGGCGCTGACATTTTGGAGGAATATAGTGAGACTGAGGTCTTTTGCACAAACAAGTGATTAATTGAGAGGCTAGTGTTGTTTGGGGATATAGAAATCACCTTGTACAGTCCAATAGTTAATCACGATAATGGTAGCTAAGCTAAATTGCTGGTAGCTGAGATACAAGTAGATGAATTTCAGTGTAATTTGGGAAATTAAATTGACAAGGTTCAGTGATGAATTAAACTTGGAAGGTGACCTGGAGGTCAAGATCAGGATGACTCCTCAACTCCTGGTTTGCATCTCTGACGCAGCAGTGTCATTAACTGAACCAGCCAAAGATAAAGACTGAGCTATGAGCTGTTTTTCAGTCACTCAGTCATTTCTGATCTGTGACTTCATGAATTGCAGCATGCTAGGCTTCCCTATCCTTCACTATCCCCTGGAGTTTGCCCAAACTCATATCCATTGAGTCGGTGATGCCATCCAACCATCTTATCCTGCCGCCCCCTTCTCCTCTTGCCTTCAATCTTCCCCAGCATCAGAGTTTTTTCCAATGAGAGCTATGAGAGAGGTAAAAAAATCAGTTGGGAAATATCTCTTCTTAGACGTTTGGATAGTGATGATTCATTACATTCAGATCTGAAGCTCAACAAGGAGAGTTGCGGCAAAAAAAAAAAAAAAAAAAAAAAAAAAAAAATTATTCTGGGAATCCTTGCCTGTAGGTGAGAGTAGAAAAGCTGACTGAAGAAATTGCCTGGGAAGAATCTAGAGAAAGCGAAGGAAGGTGAGCCCATGACACAGCCTTGAATAATTCCCAATTAAGGGATCTAGTGCAGGATGATTAAACTGCCAGGGAGCTTGGAGGAAAACAGCAGCTAGAGTAGTAAAAAAATGCAAGAGAGGATTCACAAGGACTAGAAAAGAGCGCTGTAGAGGATTACGAAGTGTTCAGAACTGTCACAGTTGCTGAGAGGACAAAGAAATTAAGTGTTAAAACATAACCTTTGGCTTTGGAACCACTGTGGTTCTGGTGACTTAATCCAGAATGTTTACTGTGGAGTGATGGGGGCAGAAACTAGACTGGACTAAGTGGTCATGAGAAGATATTAGTGAGGAAAACTAGTCAACAGACAAGGGTTTTTAATAGTGACCATGAGGAAACAGGATGAGGGCTGGCTGGAAGGATTTGTAAAGTTGAGAGAGGTTTGAAGACTGCTTTTCTGTAAAAACAAATAATAATAATAATTCATTATTGGAGCAAGTGTAACTGGCTTGGGAAACAATCACGTTGAGAAGATATGTTTGAATGTGTAGAAGCATGAAAAGTTAACTGAGAGTATATGTTCTTTGTAAAGGTGTGGAAGAATCATGATTTAGATGAGAGGATGTGGTACTGGCCTTAGATGTAAAAACAGCCCTTCACTACAACAGGAAGGAGAAAGAGGAGATACACAAATGGAGGAAAAGTTGTTTGGAAAAATAATGTCAAGAGTCCCTGGGAACCATTCACTTTTCATTAGGAGGTAGGAATCGGGGTCATCTATAGAGAGTAAGGACCCAAATGAAAGTGGAAGTTTCCAGGAGCTCAAAGACGACTTACATGTTATTCAGAAGAAGTGGAGAAGGGGAGAGGATGTCTCTATCCAATAGCCAGTGTTCAGGGCCTCTTAAGGTTGGAGATCATACATTTATTTTGGGACATTGTTGGGGGACATTTCTGTTGGGGGACATTTCTCAGCATGAGATGGCCATTCCCAAGGAGACTGGAGAAAGTAGGCAGTTTATCTAAAAGTGGGTAATTGCAAGGCAACTTTAACAAAGAGTCCAAAGAATCTGGATGCTCTAATACAATTATTAAAATAAAGGATCAGGAAATTTATACTAAATTTTAAAATAAGTGAATGAAGGGTAGGGACCATAGTCTGGTGAGGTAAACCAGGCTGTGTACTATAGGTTTTGATGAGGTTAGTAGATCAGTTGTCTGACAAGCAGACTCTACGAGGAAATTGTCCTTGAATTTGTTATTTTAGATGTGCAACGATCTCAGATGATGCTGTATACCTCCATTTGACAGAGAGAGATGCATGAATATGCGCTAAGCTACGTCGTTTCAGATCTGACTCTTTGCAACTCCATGGACTGTAGCCCACCAGTCTCCTCTGTCCATGGCATTCTCCAGGCAAGAATACTGGAGTGAATTGCCCTGTCATCCTCCAGGAGATCTTCCCAACCCAGGGATCGAACCTGCATCTCTTATGTCTACCTGCATTGACAGACAGGTTCTTGACAACTAGCGCTACCTGGGAAGCCAGGGACTAAGAGATAGGACAGAAGAAATGATCCCTCAGTGGGGAGATTAAGGACTTGAAAGATCAAGGTGCATGGTTGATGAAAGTAACCTGAATGTTGAGGGGCCTCAGTGCTGCCAGGAAGTCTGGGAGTCACTGGCAGAGGTTTTAATTCTATAAAAGAAGGCAACGAAGAGGCTGGAGATGGAAGCCAGCAAGAGGCAGATACCATGATCTATTAGTCGCAGGAGGAATATTCTTGATTTGTTTTGTTTGGGTTTGCTTTTAACAAGAGGGCAGGGCAGAAATGGTCTTGGGGAGACAGTAAATACGAGTGTGGGAGAACCAGCCCATGACATATGTAAAGCACTAGAAAATAAACAGAAATCACTTATGAATGCTGCTGGCTTAGTAGTGCTGTCTCTAGAGGTGAGCCAAGTTCCAGTTACGGAGAGGAGGTGGAGAGGAAACCCCAGAAGTCGGCGGTAATTTGGGATTTGCGAAATCAGGAGTACTGGTGTAAACACACAACAAAACTGTATGAAGGTGGGGAGAAGCATGGCACTGGTGTGAAGGAGAGCTCCTAGGCAAAAAAGAAAAACTAAAGCCCAGCAGCTGGCAACTCTCTTATAATAAACTCTGTTGTATGTTCTATGTGTCTCTGTGTGTATGTGTGTATGGTTATATGTGCACAGTTGGAGAAAACTTTTTCCAATTTTATTGAGACATAATTGGCATAGAGCACTGTGCAAGTTTAAGGCGTAGAGCATGCTGATTTGACTGCAAGGACTGTTTTGATTACCACCTCCAAATTTCAAACTTTACTTCTATTTCCACTTTCAAATTGACCTGAAAAAAATGCCATAAAAGACAGTTTTGCATGTGTTGTTCTTTCTGTCTGGAATGTTCTTTTCTAAGATGTATACATGGCTCCCTTCCTCACCAACTTTAGACCCTTGCTCAAATGACACCCTTGCAGTGGAACTTTTGCAGAAAACTTTTCTTCCCATTCAAGCCTTTCGTGTCCTACTTCCCAGTTTTATTTTCTCCTTAGCACTTTCTGTCCTTTGTTAGGCCCTTGATTTACTCGCTTATTGTTGCCTCTCTTCTCACACTAAGATGCAGAGTCCTGGAGGGCAGGTTTTGCATCTGTCTTTTTTGTTCAACTTCTCCATCGCTAGCAGTTTAAAACTGCCTGAAATATAGTGAGACTGAAGAAACCATTGCAGAACAGATGAGTTAGTATGTATATGAATTAATAATAGGCATAGAAATGCAGTGGGGTCTGAGGACAATTCCAAAAGAGAAATTACACAAATATTTGGATCAATGAATACATTGTTGGACTAAATGTGGGGCCCTCAGGGTTACATGGTACAACACACATGTGGGTGAATAAATGGTGCTATGGGCTTTGTGAAGTGGGCTATTTATTTCAAAGTCACCTCCGGATTACAGGATGATTTCAATGTCATTTGAGAACTTAATTCCCTATCAAGTAGCCCACGGAATAGTCACCTTTTAGTTTCATTTTCAAAACCAAATAAAGCCTAGTGCTGTTACCCTGCATGAGACAGACTTTGCAGCTGAGTGCCTCTGGGCATGTCAAGGCCTGGGTTTAGATTAACTGCCAGATTCTGCAACTGCAAAAATCAAGTTCCATGAACTCTAAAAGCATGAGAATGGCTGAAGAAGGTAAGGCTTTGTTTCACTTCTATAAACTCCTCAACATTGCTCTCAGAAAGTAGCTAAGATTCCACTTGATTGAATGTAAGACATATTTTAGTGTTTTTAAAACTTTTTTTTTTTTTGGTTAACAAGATGGCTAAGACATTTTTTTTTCTATTGAATAAAACTTTCAAAACTGATGAGCACAGTGACTAATCTGGATTTGTTTTATTGATTTCTCATCTGGATTTTATTTTTATCTTTTGCTTGGCTTGTTTTCTTTTAAAAATGACCTTAGTAAAACTCTCTTTTTAAACATATAATAATGTATATATTAGATACATGTACATGGGCTTCCCTGGTGGCTCAGTGGTAAAGAATCCACCTGCCAATGCCAGAGACACAGATTCAATTCGTAGGTTGGGAAGATCCCCTGGAGAAGGAAATGACAATCCACTCTAGTATTCTTGCCTGGAGAATGCTACGGGCAGAGGAGACTGGTGGGCTACAGTCCAGGGGATTGCAAAAGAGCTGGACTCTACTTAGCAAGTAAGCAACAGCAACAATAAAGATACACGTGTAAGAAACACTTATGTTCCAGAATAAAACAAGGTCACTTTTGGAACACTTTTAATTAAACATCTGTATTCCATCTAATAAATGTATTAACCTTATTTCAGATTGTGTGTTTTAGAGAGTATGCATGCACATACACATATATAAAAATATATATATATACATATATGTATGTGTGTATATATAGACATATATGTGTGTGTATGTATAGACATATATATGTGTATATATATATATTTCTTCAGTTTTCCCAGAACTGATTTTTCTGTCACAAATATATTGGCTATATGAACAGAGTTACAGTCTTTAAAATGTTACTTTAACTAGAAAATCTCTATATTTTCCCTCTTCTACAGTCTTCTGTGTAAGACTAACTGACATGAAATGAGAGGAGAATGTAGTAATGTCAAGAGAGAGTAATGTTTGACTACTCATCTGGTGCCCTCAGCACAGACCTGCAAGAAGATCCATCACTAATTTCAAATTTCCTTTTGAACTGGATGGTACTGGATTGTTAACATGTTGTGTAATGACCTCGGAATCAATAGGATGTCTGTCCAGTCCTAGGAAGATAAATATGGATGAGCCCTATGCTATCAGTCATTTTGCCTGCTGCTATTAATGCGTAGTTGGACTCATTGAAGCCTTTTGGGAGAGGGAACTGGTCCCAAAATAATCCGATTGCTGACTTTGGGTCTCATGTATCAGGAGATAGATCAGATTCTTTATATGTGCTGCCTTTGGGTCTCATGTGTCAGAAGATAAACCAGATTCTTTATATTTGCATATGGAGATGGATCGCGCATACAACTGGACAGTTTCTTTCTGGCTTTTACTAAAATAAGATAGATATTGTTCATCAATAGTAATTACAGGGTTAAAGAAATGATTTTTAAAAAGAGGAGGAAAACCTAGATTTTTCAGATACAATTCAGCTTTTCAGAAATACATTTATTTTTCCACGGTTCTGATAAATGTCTTCTGATTCTCTGGTATTCACTGCTCCTTTTGTGTCTCTTGTATCCAAGGATTTTTCCAAGGGAATTGGATTTAAAATTTAAAGAAACTTGGCTTTTGAACAAAATTGAGCAGGAAGTTCAGGAAGCAGGTATGACACAGATAATTTTGCTTCCAAATTTCTTTGTCCCTCTTTCCTTCAGTACCCACAGGAGAACTTTAGGCTCAGTTTATAACATTTGTATAAAATGTCTCTGAATGGTTTCATTGCTAATTCCTATAATGGTCTGTTGATAGATAATAACTGTGACACATCGGGGACCGGAAGGAAAATCAAGAAAACAGCGCCAGCTTCCAAGGCTTAAAAAATCCTATCCAATCTAAAAGCATCTCTCATTTTTTTAAATAAGTGATTTAGCTGAAATATTTTAAATTACTCACCAGACATTTGCAGTATTTCTGTATAACATATTATGATAGCACCATTAAAATATGGAATATAATTGTATTGTGTTTAACATTGTAAATCCTAGTGCTCAACAGAGCTTTAGAAAAATCTAAAAATTATATTGGTGATAAACAAATGTGCAAAGATCATTATGGTCTTTTTCTTTAAGATCTCTTAAAATCAACAAATGCAATTAATTTAAAAGACAAAAATAACAGGAAAAAATTAACACCCATAGCAAATCATCTGGGAAGATCCCCTGGAGGAGAGCATGGTGATGCACTCCAATATTCTTGCCTGGAGAATCCCCACGGACAGAGGAGCCTGGTGGGCTACAGTCTATAGGGTTACAAAGAGCTGGACACGACTAAAGCAACTTAGCACAACCCATAAATTATATCTGACCCTAAATTTGTATGAAACACATTTCTTATTATATTAGATTTCCTCAACACTTTATTTTCTGTGTTTTATAATATCCTTTTCCCAAAGAAGGAAAAATATTCTTGAATTTTCAACCTAAAGAAGAAAAAGAATATTTACTCTTTATGGGGAGTCAGTCTACTCTGACCAAAAATGTGTTAGTATATACATGAATTAATAGTAATTGCTATTCTTATACTAATCACAGGAGGTAATTTCACTGTAGTATTCTACAAATGAAAAACTGAGACTGCAGGGAGTTAGTAAATTGGCCATGTTCATATATTTGAGCATAGAAACTGTGTTATTTTAATTTAGATCACACATGCAGTATTTCTCTGGTTTTGCCCGGAAAAACGGGTGAAAAGCAATATTAACAACTGGAAAATCAGATGATTATGCTGGGAAAAAGGAGATCCAGGAGAAATATCACAAAGGATGAATACAGTGAAGAAAAATGACCTGAGAGGAAGGCAAGACATAATATACTCAATGTAAAATCCAACTTTCCATTAAAGGACTACTTCCCACGCTATTGAGCACCCCAGAATATTTCTCAGCTTCCATTTTATAAACAAGATGTTTTTAACATAACAGAACTGAAACTGATGTATAAAATCTATATATTTGAACACTATTAGTGTAGAAACTTCAAAACCTTTTCTAACTATTGTCGAATCGCAGACAGATATCACCCCAATTCCACAAACATAATTAAATTAACCTAATCAGAATAATCATAAGATCTATTAATGTCTGGGTGTTCCCTGGTGACTCAGATGGTAAAGAATCTGCCTGTAATGCAGGAGACTTGGATTTGATCCCTGGGTTGGGAAGAGCCCTTGGAAGGAAGAAGAGAATGGCTACCCACTCCAGTGTTCTTGCCTGGAGAATCCCATGGACAGAAGAGGCTGGCTGGCTACAGTCCATGGGGTAATGAGTCCTTGTATTGTTTTCACTCCAGCTTGGAAAATAGTGCTTCAAAAATTATTAGCAAAATTTTATTTTTTCTTTCCTTCACTCAAACTTTGAGTTAGATGTAAATTTTTGCATTCAATGCAAAATGGTATAGTATAAATTTTTTGTTATTATTTGGAATTGAAAAAGCCATTTTTGAGTTTAATTATATACCTTTTAAGAATTAGATGAATTCACTTAGACATTAAGCTTTGAAATAGTAACCAGAAAACTATGGGAATTTAGAAAAAATAACTGACTAATTTAGAAGAGTTAAGCAAGCTATGTATGTTAAGCAGATGCATTAAGTGTGACAGTATGTCCCCTTAGGGTGGACTCATTCTGAGTTAAAACTTGAAAATAAAACTGAGTCTGCTTCTCATCAATGTCAATGTATCATATAGTTTTCTATAAAAGTGTATTTTCTTCAATTACTGACCCAAATTCCCTCTTTTTTCTCATCCCAAGAGTACCCACATTCTGGGAATGATTTAAAATGATGATGTAAATAATGTACTTGGAGATGTATATTACTTTCTTTTTTTTTTTTTTTTTCTGATTATCTCTTCCTTGTCTAGAGGACATTACTATTTGTTCTCCCTGGAAGGAAAAAGCATGCTTTCTTTTCCATAAGGGTGTGTTTGAGTGTGTGTTGGGAATGGGGAAAGCTGGCCAAATTTTCTCATTTCAGGGTGTTAGTCTGAATTTGAGGTTCTCAATTTGGGGTGATTTTACCCTACTTCCCTGGGGAGCATTTTGTAATGTCTGGAGGTATTTTTTGCTTGTCACGATTGTGGTGGGGGGTTGCTATGGGCATCTAGGGGGAAGGGACCTGAAATAATACTAAACCCCCTGCACTTTACACACACAACAACAAAAAATATCCAATGAAAAATGTCAGTAGTTTGGATAGTAAGAAATTAAGTACAGACTTCCAGAGTATAAAATAAATAATCAAGAGAATGTAGTGTACACATAGAGAATATAGTCAGTGATATTATAGCAGCTTTGTTTGCTGACAAGTGATAACTGGACTTAGTGTGGGATCATTTCATAATGTATAAATGTATCAAATGACAATATATACCTGGCACCGATATAATACTGTACATCGATTATGGCTCAACATTTTAATGGATAAAAAGAAATCTAGAGCTACAACATGGAAATTCTGAGGAAACCCTTTGGAAATATTTGCCAATTATCTAGTTTTATCTGAAAAAAAAAAAGTCACACAAGGAGGGAAAAGAAAATCTACCTTTTGTAATTATTTACTTAGTAAAAGATTCATTCTATCGTTCCTCTAAAATATCATAGCCTACTATTACTCTGTGACACAAAGTCAGACCTTCATCACACACTGTGTCATTGACTTCAGCTCTTTATGCTGTATCAGGAAATTCAGGTGATAAATAATTGACAGTTGCAATGATTTGAAAATGATTTCGACTGTTTAACTCTTTGAATTTTTTTTAATTTGTTATACTTTATAATCTGATCTCATTGTTGAAAACATGACAGAAACTTGAGCTGGAAAGCACACAACAATACCAAGAAATGGGAGAGACAGAGAGATTCAGAGATAGGAAGATAGGGAAAGAGAGAAAGAGAGAGAAAGGAAAGAGCAGAGTCTAGATCTAGTAGACAAAGTCTGTGACCAAATGTTTTAGAAGTTTTTTGTGTTTTTTTTTTCCCTTGCTCTGCCTGGATATTGCTCTTCCATTTGTTTGTTCATAAATTCCTAATTGAACACATAGTATAAATATATATAATAACAAGTTGGAATTTTAACATAATGGTAATTTCAATGCAAAATCTGTGTTCTGTTTTCTTTCATAGCAGAAAAACATAATCCCCTTTCCCTCCTCTTACCACATACTCATGAAATTGAAGTCTTTCACCTGTATTCTAGCTGAATAAATGAATGTATTTGTTTCATCCATTCTGTTCTTTCTGCATTCTTCTTCCCCATACCGTAGATATGACTAGCTTTTAAATTGCTAAATACTTTTATAGTTTTAAAAATATGGCTTACATTTGTACCTCATAAAGAAGTGGAGAAGGAAATGTTTTATATTATGACTTTAGGTGGTCAAAAATATTTATCACTGCAGTAAGGAAATAGCTACTGTTAACGCTGTCTTTTGGATGCTTTTATGGACTCATGTAAAAAATTATTCATGTCAAGATTAAAACTAGTGTCTGGTAGCAATGTGGAAAGTGGCCATCAGCCCAGTTAATGTGCAATTCTGGTCATTCCCATAAGAATCAGCAAGGGCATATCATCATGCGATTACTAGAAAAATGAACAGCACTGCTCACAAGAGCTTGGCAATTAATTAAATGATATGCTTGTTCATCTTGCAGGTCAAGCAGATAATTGTTCTGAGAATTGCTTTGAAATCATGCATGGTTCAACTTAGCTCTTTTGAATCCCAGGAGAGATTTGCAGGTCACACCGCCTATCACACTTCTTGTGGAAGAGAGACTAATACTCGCTAATCCTGTTAGCATACACAATGGGATAAGAGATAGCTAAAGACTCACATTACTTGGTACCAGTTAACATGCCCATTAAAGAGGCCTTGCATGCTTTCATCTACTTTTTTGGTAGGCCAGTATAATATAATAACAATCATACTAGATTTCACTTGGCATATATTTTATGAATGTTTATGATGCCATCATCTTCATTTGATCTTTATATAACTTTTGATCTTTATGTAACTTTGTATACCCAATTATCATTGCATAGATAAAAATTAGCACTTTCTTCCCCCCAAATAGCAAACAATTAAAAAATAAGTAAATATTGTTTGTTCCTTAATGCTAAAACCCTAGGCATCTTTAAATCTAATAATGAAGTCAACATTGAACATTTTTTTAAATTAATTCAAGGGAAAAACAATACCCAGGTTAATCAGAAGCTCTTTACTAGTTAAGATGAATACATTTTGTTGATCATGTAGTATGTATTATATTTTACTACTCAGGAGCATGATTTTTATTTATTAAGTGCTTTCAATTTTTATTTATTAAATGGTTTCAAAGCAACAATAAACAAACACAAAAAACAAGCTTGTCCCACTTATTTTCTATATAGTTATGAACCCTGAATGAACTTTTTGGCCAACCCAATAGTAGAAACTCTTAATCTTTACTAAATTCAGTTTTAGAAATGAGTTAATGATCAGAAAATTGAAAATTACAAAGAAAACTATAGAAAGTCATTTGCTCTAGCAATTCTTGTTCTCAAGTTAGAAAACAGAGGTCCAGAGAGGCTAAGCAATTTGCACAATATTATTGTTATTAACTTCCCTGGTGGTTCAGATGGTAAAGAATCCACCTGTAATGCAGGAGACCTGAGTTTGATCCCTGGGTTGGGAAGATCCCCTGGAGGAGGGCATGGCAACCACTCCAGTATTCTTACCTGGAGAATCCCCATGGACAGAGGAGCCTGGTGGTCCATAGAGTCGCAAAGAGTCAACACAACGGAGCAACTAAGGATAGCACCAGTTATTCAACGGTAGCATGTAGAATGTCCCTCAGTTCTTTTAACCTCTAATGCTTTTTCTACTGAATCACAACTCTACCTTGATACAAGTTATTTCTGAGCGGCATCATAAAAATCAATCATTAAAACCACCAACAAACCAACTGAAAGAAGTGTAGTTGGACTACTGGATTATAGACTAAGGAAAAGTAAATGGCCAGTGGAGAAACAATCAGCCCTGCTTCTGTCAAAGAATGTTCTCAGAAAACTTGATGAATAAGTGCAGTTTATATATTATAGGTTGAGTTAATCTTTATTTGGAAAGCTTAGACATTATTCTATATAAAACATCATTTGCAATTAGATACATTTTCACCTATTGTTAGTGTTGTTCAGTTGCTCAGTCATGTCCAACTCTTTGTGACCCCATAGATTGCAGCACACCAGGCTTCCCTGCCCATCACCATCTCCTGGAGCTCACTCACTCATGTCTACTGAGTTGGTGATGCTATCCAACCATCTCATCCTCTGTTGTCCCCTTCTCCATCGGCCTTCAATCTTTCCCAGCATCAGGGTCTTATCCAGTGAGTCGACTTTTCACATCAGGTGGCCAGAGTATTAGAGTATTCACATCAGCTTGAGTATCAGTCCTTCCAATGAATATTCAGAACTGATTTCCTTCAGGATTGACTGGTTTGATCTCCAAGAGACTCACAAGAGTCTTCTCCAACACCATAGTTCAAAAGCATCGATTCTTTGGCTCTCAGCCTTCTTTATGGTGCAACTCTCACATTCATACATGACTCCTTGAAAAATCATAGCTTTGACTATATGGACCTTTGTTGGCAAAGTCAAGTCTCTGCTTTTTAATAAACTGTCTAGGTTTATCATAGCTTTTCTTCCAAGGAGCAAGCATCTTTTAATTTCTTGGCTGCAGTCATCATCTGCAGTGATTTTGGAGACCAAGAGAATAAAATCTGTTACTGTTTCCATTGTTTGCCCATCTATTTGCCATGTAATGATGGGACCAGATGCCATGATCTTAGTTTTTTGAATGTTGTGTTTTAAGCCAGTTTGTTCACTCTCCTCCTTCACCTTCATCAAGAGGGTCTTCAGTTTCTCTTGCTTGCTGTCGTATGGGTGGTGTCATTTGCATATCTGAGGTTATTGATATTTTTCCTGGCAATTTTGATTCCAGCTTGTGATTCATCCTGCCTGGTATTTCACATGATGTACTCTGCATATAAGTTAAATTAGCAAGGTGACAATATACAGCCTTGACATACTCCTTTCCTGATTTTGAACCAGTCCTTTGTTCCATGTCTGGTTCTAACTGTTGCTTCTTGACTTGCATACAGGTTTCTCAGGAGGTACGTAAGTTGGTCTGGTATTCCAGTCTCTTTAAGAATTTTCCACAGCTTGCTGTGGTCCACACAGTCAAAGGCTTTAGCATAGTCAATGAAGCAGAAGTAGATGTTTTTCTGGAACTCTCTTGTTTCTTCTGTGTTCCAACGGATCATCTGTGTTCTAACGGCAATTTGATCTCTGGTTCCTCTACCTTTTCTAAATCTTGCTTGAGCGTGTGGAAGTTCTCAGTTCATGTACTATTGTAGTCTAGCTTGGAGAATTTTGAGCATTACTTTGCTAGCATGTGAAATGAATGTGATTGTGAGGTATTTCTCACATTGGTTCACCTGAAAGTGACCGATATTCTTTTGCTTATCTTGTTGCTGAAAGCTATAGAATCAAGTGAAATGAATCTGAACTTTATTACCCACAAAAATAAATAATGGTATTGGTGTAAATTTGTACTGGTCAATAATGGTTTTATTTTAGCAAAATCGAGACAGTAACACAAGGTAAAGAGAGTCATCTTGTATGTTATTTTAGGAAAATAAAAGATCCATTATTATGTAGGAAAACCTTTGACTATAACACTTAAGATACTAATGAAGTGTAGTTTTAACCTGATATCCTAGAATAGTCTTGTTAATAATTTATTTGTAATCAAGTTAGAACATGGATATTTAATCATGTATTATAAATGCATCACTTCCCTCTTAGCAATAAAATCAGACTCAGTATAGGAGATATGTAATTTGGACTCAATCCAAAAAATTTATTTATTAGACTTGGTACAAAGAGTTTCAAACACCAATGCCCACGGGGTCCAGACAGATACTGTACAAGCAAGAAATGGTCTAGGAAAAATAGGAAATAGTGGACAGTTTAGGGAGCACTTACTCCCTAAAGCAGTTCTTTTCATATGAGAAATCCAACCCATTGTTGATAGAACTTCCCACTTCTCGAAGGACAATAGTAACCAAGGCTTATATTTAAAATTTCCCAGTTTGTAAATATTGGGTGATATTACTCAACATGCTGAACAAATAAACATATTTGAGGACCATTTACAAAATGCAGAATCCCAGTTTACATTCACTTAAGAAAGATTCATGCTACAAAAATTAAATTATCTGTGTAAGAAGATTTCAGTATCTCATGAGCATTTTTTTCTACTTGTACTGTTATCTTTTTATATATATAATCTTTTACAAATAAGGAGATTTCCCGGCTATTTCCCATCTCCAGCTTTTGTAAGTATTGTGGCTCAGCTGGTAAAGAAACTGCCTGCAGCGCAGGAGACCTGGGTTTGATCCCTGAGTTGGGAAGACCCCATGGAGAAGGGAAAGGCTATCCACTCCAGTATTCCGGCCTGGAGAATTCCATGAACTATACAGTCCATGGGGCCACAAAGAATAGGACATAACTGAGTGACTATCACTTTCACTTTCATGTATAAAAAGAATTTTTCTAGGTCATATTTTAAATGAATTTTACTACTGCCAGTAGAACCATAGATTATTTGCCATTATTTAGAGATGATTTCATTTGGAATCCCATCCAACATGATTGTTTAACAGGATATTTATGAGTTAACCTTTCTTTAAATACAAACTAACCCTAAAATAGTAAAAATGTTGATTTCAAACTCTTTTTCAGCACAAATCCAATCAAGATTCCCTGCCCCAGCCCCCCAACCCTGACAAAATGCTCCTCTTTTTAAATACACTTTATAGGCTTTTATTTTATCCATGTGGCTACTTCTATAGCAATGATCCATGGCTCAAGCAGGAATGTAGAAATGCAGAAACATTCTAAGGGTAAAGCAATGTAATCTACCACCCAAGACGCCAGCACAGAGGAAGCAGATGAAAATAGTGCCTGTGCTGGACTAAACAGAGAATAATTAAGAACTCTTTAAGAGCCATGATTTAGGCAAGTCTAATCTAAGAATGTGTTGGAGGATAAGTTCCTTCGAAGGTATTTGTTAAAATGTCAAGTTTGAGTATGATGGTCAAAGCCTTTGCTGATTTTTTTTTTCCGAAATTATAGTTCTCTCACAATGAAGCCATGTCTGAAACCAAAGTCTAATCCTGTGGTTAATTTTAGATAAATAGAAGTTTTAAAAAAATATCAGGTGGAATCTTAAAAAATGTGTACGTTCCCTTATATCGGCTTAGGAGATCTTGCAGCTGTTCATACTTTCACTTCATAGCACGTGTCACTGTGACAAATGAAAAATATTTTCATCCACTAGGATTACTGGGTTGCTGAAAAGCAATAAACAAAATGTAACAAGAATTATGTATGTAACTGACAGTTAATCAGACTATTCAAAATGGTAATGAAGAGAATGAGAAGCTTGGATAAAGTATTTTCTGCTGACAAATAGTCTACATTACATTAATAATTTATTAGCTAAAATTTGTGATTATTACTGGTTAATGTGGTTAGTATTGACTTGTTTTAATGATTTCTCAAAATACACAGAGTGTAACTATTAGATACAGCCTCCTCTGAAATCATCCTCCCCAGTAGCTCTTCCATTTTCAAGGTGGATTTCTATCAGTGGTCCTGTTTAAGAAAGGGGACTGGATTGCTTAAAATATCCCCTATTTTTCACCTCATTTCCAGCTGAATAGAATGCGGAGTGGCTTTTCAATTCTTACTTTCTTCTTTGTAACTATTAAAATAATAGCTACTTTGTAATATGTAACTTTATAATATTAAAGTAGTGATAATTATTTTGAATGTTGTTACCCCTTAAAAAAGGTGCCTTAGTGAGACTTCAAAAAAAGTAGCCAAGTATTCATGTAAGGAACAAAATATTCCAATTTATAATGTGGATATATTAACAGACTCTATAAAATACTATGCTTTGCAGCTAGCCCACAAGGAAAAACAAAAATTTCTAGTCAAATAGATTTGAAAAATTCTATATAACATTCCACAGCATTAGAAACAATAGTCCTGCAAGAAGGTAGTGTGTTTAATTTCACTTTAGATATCACTTCTTTACACAAAACATATAAAAAGTCACCTAAATTTTCTATGGAAATCTAGGAATAAACCATGCATGCATAATTCATATTATTCCAAGTGAATGTTAAGCATAGAATCAGAAATTTTAAAAACCTTCAAGAATGATGTCCCTTTTCCTGGCCTTAAAGCATATCTGTGACCTAAATTGCCCCCAGATAGACATGTATCGTTTCCATTCTAGTAATTAGCTTTCTAATTAGCTTTCTAGAATGACTTGTCTAAGTCTTTAAAATATAAGAAGCCTTAAAAAAATCTATTTGATGAAAATCGTTTTTAAAAAAGTTCATATTATCGTCTCTCATTATCAATGTTTATTTCATTAATAAAAAATCATAAAATTAACAAACACCTTAGGATTTATGATCCTCTCTGCCTGATGAGTTATAAGGAAAGAGGAAAAAATCAGCAAAACTTTGTTACCATTTACTTTCCTAGGATGTGTGCTAATACTAAATATTTTCCACAAATATCTAATGATATATTAGGATAGGTTTTATTTTCCCTTACCATCCAAAATAGTATTTTTCTTCCTACAAAGCATGAGGATTTCATTTCCTTAATGCAGTGTTCTTGTATGTGCATATATGGCATACGTAATGATATAAGAATCATTAATGTCTGCCATGTACAACATTTAAGTTACAGAGCTAATGCAAATCGAGCTCTCCAAGGGGGGGTAATATTTTAATAAGTGTTGCCAAAACAGGAAAACAAAATGAGTCCTCTGTATATGCAATGATCAGGCACACATGCTCTCTAAATTTCTCTGTATGTAAATGGGTGGAGTGAGACTGTATGTCTATTATGCAAACAGCCCTTTGTCCTGTCAGGCAATTGAGGGAAGCAACCATAATCCTTGGTGTCCTGGATAATGTTTGCTGGTCCTCAGGGACTGACTGTCATTTAATTTGGGCAAGTTACTGTCTGCCTTAGCTCTGCATATTTACATATAAATTGTTTGTTGTGGGGGTGGAGCAGAGAGGGGGAGATATATTACAAACTGTTTCCCCTGATTATTTTATATCTGCTTTCGTGTGGGGTGTGTCCTCAGAGTGGTATGGGGGGGTGGGGAAGATTGTGCAGATGAAGGATATATATTCCCCCACATGAGAGGAATGAGCATCAGCAGAAAAGAAACTGTTAGCACATGATCCAGTTCCACACATAATGAAGAGAATTTATTTAATATGGAGACATAATGCTATTTTGGCATAGATTCATATGATTTGCAGAGCTAATACACCCTTGTGCCAAGCAAGACTCACAGATTACTCATGGGTACTGCAGTTTTGCCCTGATTCATTAGCATCCAGTGACCCACCTAAAGATTATCACCTGCTCGGACCAGCATGAAGGAAGATGCACATGCATTTTAGGACAGGGAGTATGTATTTGACAAAAGTTTTTTTTAATAGACACTGTCATCATTTTCTAGGATGTGGGATTTGAGGCATAGCAGTTCAGAGATTGTTATGTTGGAGGAGCAGGACATTTATACAGCATTCATAAACCAAATGGCTTTTATGGTGGAGCAAGGGTTCAGGGCAGTTAGGTGAAGGAAGAGACTATTAATCTCAAAAGTAATTGTATACTGCAAACTGGTAAAAAAAAAAAAATAATCACATAATAATCACCAACAAAAACTGAAGCCAAAATAAAAGCACTAGCATTTGACCTTACTGCCTCGTGGCATATATAAACCACCTCCTACAATTTTTTCTTCCTAGTTACCATTTGTTGAGCACTTCCTGTGTCTCAGAAATTGTACTAAATACTTTATATGTATTTGTACATTGAATTCTTCCTACAGTTTTATAGGGTCAGTAATTTCACTTTTTCCCTTATCCCCATTAACATCAAGAGGTTAAGTTAACTTGATCAAAGTCACATGGTCACGGAGGAGAGCCAGGCCCAAATGAGTGTACATTCCACATTTTAACCACTGTGTTATGTGGTTCTAACATTTGACTCTTCAGTGAAAAACAAGAGGATTTTCCCAAATTGGAAATTCTTATTCCTACAATTGCCTTTTCCTTACTAATTTCATTTATTCCTATTGTTGTGCACATGTGGGAGAATTGAGAATATTTGAGCAAACAATTTCCTACCACAGTAATGGTCTTAGGTGGAACACACCCAGTAACTCAAATTGACCCCTGTCACCAGATGATAAATGGAGGATTGCTGTTTATATTTCTTACTAAACTTTAACTGGGCAAAAAAAAAAAAAAAAAGTTTACAGATATTTCACACTCAGGGAGAAAAGTTGGGATGGAGGAACATTAAGATGATGGTTGCTATAGAAACTGCCATCTAGAAAATTGGAGAAAAAGAGAGAGAGAGTGCTTGATTTCTCAGAGAGATGAAATGAATTCCCTCAGTTTCTCAAGACTTCAGAAAAAATGTGAAGCTTTCTTTGATGCCTATGGCATATCTTTGCAGTCAACTGATTGACCTAATTTAATATAATTTGACTTATTTAGGAATTATTTATATCACTTCTACCTACAGAGTGATTAGAAAGAATACAAAATTAAACAGAAACAATAAAAAGGGTTGTTAGGGATAAAACAAGAGAAAATTATGTAAGTTGACAATTGGATCAGAAATTTGACACTAGAACTGTTGAAAGTTTAGCCTAGAAATATATGTGCTAAATATTTATATTTTACAACTCAGATCCAATTTTAAGTTCAAATGAAATAATTCATAAATTTGTTCACTGATCAATCATGATATATCTTGGTTTGATGTTGACTTTAGTTTTAACATCCCTTGTGGCTCAACTGGTAAAGAATCTACCTGTAATGTGGGAGACCTGATTTCCATCCCTGGGTTGGGAAGATTCCCTGGAGAATGGAAAGGTTACCCACTCCAGTATTCTGGCCTAGAGAATTGCATGGACTGTATAGTCCATGGGGTCATAAAAAGTCGGACATGACTAAGAGACTTTTACTTAGCTTTAACATACATTTTAAGGAATTATGTTTTCTAGTATTTAAGAAAACCAGGGAAATTATGTTGGTAGCCAAGATCTCAAGTAAGAAAAATTCCAAAGTCTATACTCAGCTGGACCAAAAATGGGCTTATTGGCAAAACCTAGATTTGAATTCATGTTCTCACAAAGAGTAGCTGTATGATCTTGGGGAAGTTATGAAATCATTCCAAACTTCAGCTTATTCACCCTCAGTTTTTAGTGTTCTTAAAAACATAACATGTGAAAAAGTGAGTAGAATATTTAGCACAGTTTCTAGAACATAGTAAGCTCTTAATAACATTATTAGTTGGAAAAGTTGGAGGAGAAGAGAAGTCCCTAAGAGACCACAGTAGAATGTGGCTGAACTGAAGAAGACGTAAAATGTAACACAAGGTAATATAAAATATGATAAAATAAATATAAAGAATACCCTAAAAGATAGGTAATGTTAAGTTAATTAAAGATAAGTAATGTTCCTATTACTTGGTAAATCATGTTCAACTCTTCATGACCCTATGGACTGTAGCCCACCAAACTCCTCTGTCCATGAAATTCTCCAGGCAAGAATACTGGAGTGGATAGCTATTCCTCTATCCATGAAATTCTCCATGCAAGAATGTTGGTGTGGGTAGTCATTCCCTTCTCCTGGGGATCTTTTGGACTCAGGGATGGAACCTGGGTCTCCTGCATTACAGACAGATTCTTTACCATCTAAGCTACCAGGTCAAAGTTGAGATAATTAGTTCTGGTTCAGTTATATATGGTTCCAGGTAGGAAACTAGCCAAACTTTACATTTGTGTTTTTATGTGTTGCAAGTTAAACTATTTTGTAACAAAAAACTGAGTTCAAATTTGATATGTCTTAACTTGGCACGTGTATTATGAGCTGGTTGTCAATTTCAAGATAGGTTTAGATTTATTAGGGAAAGTTGAATTTAATAAACATGCTTAAACTAGGCCTACAGTTTAGTTTTATTTCCATAAAACATGTTGGTAGCAGTACCTTCCCAGACTGCTTTTTTCAGCACTGTTTCACAACACGCATGCATAATGTTTTAAAGACTTAAAAAGTGCTGAATCATAAAGAGACTGGTTCTTTAAATACTGTAATATGTATTGTGAAACTTCAATTTGTTAATTTTTTTTAATCCCACTTACTTCCCAAGTGGACTTGAAGTGAATTACAGTAAAAGGATCAGTTATAATAGGAACTTTAAAAACACAAGCAGGGTTGTGCAGTGGGAGCGTGCTGGGCCCAAAAACACACACACACACACACACACACACACACACACACACACAAATTGGAGCTCTGAAATATCATTACGATATATAAAGAAAGGAGGATGTGGAGAACTGCAGCTGTCAGAACCAGAAACATAGGCTAAGGTGGTGTGGCTGTGAGCATAAAATTAATCTAAAACTAAGGGCTTCCCTGATGGCTCAGTAGTAAAGAATCTTCCTGCACTTCAGGAGACGCAGGATATGCGGATTCAATCCCTGGGTCAGGAAGATTCCCTGGAGGAGGGCATGGCAATCCACTCCAGTATTCTTACCCGGAAAATTCCAGGGACAGAAGAGCCTGGCAGGCTACAGTCTAAAGGATCACAAACAGTCAGACAGGACTAAGCATCTGAGCACAGGCATAAGCAACCAATTGTAAAAATAAACTTGGTGAGCAAAGATCATGATCACCATTTCCAGATAAATAAAAATTTCTTCCTAAACTCCATGAGGAGTAAATGGAGTACCAGGATTCTCACATAAAGGACTAGGAACAGTATCTTCCTCAATAGTGACTTTTTTACAAATGTAGAATGCTTTAAGTATTATTTTTGTATGTAATTCAAATTTAATTAGAATTTTAATCTCATATGTACTATTTATTAACACATAACATCTGGCTTAATCAGTTGCTATGTCTATCTTACAGATATTATTATTGGGTTTTTCTTTTTCTGCATATTCTGATATACAGGGATTATTACTGAAAACCTTCTGCATTTGCAGCCATCCTCATTCTCTCTGCCACATTTTAGGATACTTTTCATATTCAACAGTTCAAATATTAATGATTAATACACACAAAACAAGTTAATCAGTTTGATTTTTAAATTTGCAGAAAAGTATTTTCGAAGTTGCCCCTTAACTCCAGCCTGTACTGTCTGATGTTTGTTTAAATACATACAGGAAACAATACTTTTGCACAAGTGGAAGACAGGAATGACATGCCCTGGAGAGAGGTTAAGTACTTTGTGCTTTTGATCAGTCAAAGAAGAAAAGGAAGCAACTGATACTGATCTAGAACCAAATAGAATAGGTCTGGAGCTTTCTGAAACAAATCAAAATGCCTTTGACAAAGTTATTTTTCACAAGTGTCTTTCCATCTTATTTCCTCACCTGGCACCTCTGCCCCCCAGGCATTCCTTCTTCAGAGAGCTACTGATGCCCAGATTGTGTCTACAAAGAGAACAACGCTGTCTTTCTTAATAGAGTCCTGGCAAAAATGTCTCAAGTTTCTCCGACTCTGCTGTTCAAGCTTATAGTCACCTCTCCATACACTGTGAAGAAGAGATGGGTTGTGTCCAGAGCTCTCATCTCTCACATTTCCAGGAAGAAAAATAGAAAACAAGTTTTCCTTGGTCCTCCCCTATATAGAACATGTTTTACATTATATTTCTTTTAAATATAAAATTAATTTTCATTATAATATAAAAATATAATTATATTCCACCCAGTAGACCACATATATTCAAGTCTGCAAATTGATTCTGGAATGGTGAAAAATAATAACCATGCAAAATAGTGATATGGCCTTCCTGTACTGATTGACTCATATACAGTGATTGGCTTTCTCATATTCTTCAGAAATAATAACAAAAATGAATTCCTTTTGCACAAAGCAATGCACCACAAGTAATAGTCTTTAATTTTTAATATTAAGTCCAGCATCCCTTAACAGAATCCAGTTTTTCATGTACTTTCCATTATTACACATGATATTTTAATTGTCTTTCTTGTAAAGATCATCCAGTAAAATAGAGCTTGATATATTGTTTTCTTTATTGATATTATATGCTTATTTTATAGATAAGATAGTACAATTTATTTCTAGAGATAGCATTTTTAAAATCTTTCACATGAAATCACAATGACCAAATGATGTTTGATTTAGACTTCCTGTCTGTATCTTCTTACATGTTTACAAACCAATGGTTACATGCACAAATATAATTCCTTTCCAATTATATTGTATACATCATCTAATATAGCATCTTGAGATAAAAATATTGATAAGTAACTCTTGTTTTCTGACAATAATCCTTTATTTTTTTTTAATTCGTTAGTTCTCATCTAGGAGTAAGAGGTAGTATTTTCACCCCTGTACTTCATGCTAACTTGGCAGGCTACCTGATACATATCACTTAACCTCTGAGTCTTCCTTTTGTCATTTGTAAAAATGATTGCACCAGTGAAAAATGTGTTTCTTCAACTATCCTACCCAGGAAGACTTGAACACCGATAGATTTAGGATATCTTAAAAGAATCGTGTCTGAAAACATGGCAATTTGAAGCCCATCTCTCCTCACATAACCAGAGAGTGAACAGACTCTGTTATTATTCCTGTGTTTAGATCTCTTTAGTAATGTCCTCTTGCCTTCTCAGCATAGTAGAACATTCTTAGCAAAGTTGGAAAAATCATTTGTGAGCTGGCTCTGCCTTGGTTCTCAAACCTCATCTCTTACATCTCTCAGCCCTCTCACTAATCAACACCAAACCACTCCTACAATCACACTCACACACACACACAAACACACACATTAACTTGCTTAGAAAACCTTGCTTTACATGTTTGCTTTACTTCTGGGCCCTTGTACAGATGCATGTCTCTGCTGTCCATGTCTCCTCCCTTTCAGGTCCCACTGAGCATTCACCTTTATCTACAGGAAACCTTCATACAACTCCCTCCTGAGTTGTGTCCTTCCAATAAGCTGCACATTTTCATATCTTCAAGTCTTATCTAATCAAATGGAATATACCTCTTTATTTATCTGACTCTGCCAGAAAAGCTCTTGATGGCAGGGCCTACAATTTGTTTGCTGTTGTACCTGTATAAAAATTGTGGCATACTAAGCATTTAATAGCTAGTTTTTGCAAAATAAAGGAATGGAAGGAAGCAAGGGGGCAGAGGCAGGAGGGAGCAAAATGGAATCTAGCACTCAATTAGTCTCAAGCAAGACAAGAAATCAAAACAAAACTTAAAGAGTGGAGAGGACAAGTAACCTGAACTATGCCCACAAATCGAAGTTACTGGAAGGAAGAAGTCTGAGAGATGGCACAGTTTTGAGAGGCTTGAAAATCTTTAAGTATCCTGGATAATCATGTTCAAATTCTAGAATGATTACTTGATTTGACTTAGAGAACTTAGATTGTTTATCATCAATTATGGTCTGACATTAGAGTAGTTTAACTTTTTACAAAGATTTTGTTGGAAAATTTCTTGTACTGATGGTTCCTAAAAAATATATCAGGTTTTTTTTTTTCCTTTTGAACAGTTAAGGGAATAGTTGATGACTTATCTAACTAGATTGTTTTACGTCTCATGGTATATTCAAGTCTCAGCATGCCGTAAGTACATGGAATTATATCAGATTTCTAATGATTTATACACTAACAATTCATTATGAATGGAAGTAAATGGATTTCCCCCCCCTCCCCCCATTTTAGAGGTCAGCAATTCCACTTATCTGAGTCTTCATGTTAAAGAAGTTATGTGACTTCTTTGGAAGTCTTCGGAAACCTTTGGAACATTGCGAAGTACACTAAACAATTCAACTAGTTCAGTTAAATTTGGTTTATCAAGAGAGAGAGAAAGAGAGGAGGCACTGGCATTCCACATGCCTAACACCAGACTAGACTCTATACAACTAGAAAAGCAAGCACTCACTACGATCTGATAGATTGGCCTCTCACTGAAATCCCAAATTTTTGGATGAGAGAAACTGAACCATTCCCATTTAGGCCCTGATACAGATTATCTTGGAAGAATTTATAGATCAGCTGGCCATGGCTGACTTCCTTCAAAAGAGGCTGACAAATAATAAGAAGTGTTGTTATATGAGACTGTAAAACCTTGTTGTACAAATGATTTTGGATTTTTTTTCAAGTGGTATAAAAAAGACACTTTATTTCTTCTAATTAAATTAGCTGTTTACTCAGTTTCTCCCACCAACCACACTCAGGCACACAATTCTATACTTACAACAAATTAAAATTTTTCCTTGTGGTTCATTTGCTCTAAATGAGATTTAAATGTAATGTGATAGTGTAAAGTTAAATGTACCTCTGATTCAATCTTACTGAATATCATCATGTCAGTGCAGTTTCCTATAAATGTTCTTGAAACCTTTATGTCTTTGTAAATTGAACTCATGAAGGGGTGTCAGTTTGAAAAATATAACTGCCTCATGTCTTATGACTCCAGATTATAGCATATTTTATGTATCAAGTATTCTTTAATATGCAGCTAATGGAATTATCTCTAAAATAGTTTTATAGCATAGTTAAAATTAAATTATTTCCTGAAAACTAATTTATTTATTCAACCCTCCTGAAAAGATTGCTTTTCCTGAGAGAGATCTTGGTAATTTATCTCTATTGCCACTTTTTATTTTTTCACTAGAGAATCTAAGTTATTTTTACTATTTCCTTAGCGGAAGTTAAATGTTGCCTTTTTTTTTTTCTTTTGGTATTGTTTTATTTAGGCCTCTTTCATTGCAAGTAACAGAAAACAAAAGTTAAATTAGCATAATCCAAAGGAACATTTATTAGTTTCACATGCCTGGAAATCATGTTTGTATCTGACTTCAGGTCAGGGTCTACACTGGACTCAAACCTGTCACAAAGACCCAGTATGTCTAGGAACATTCTCAATAAAGCTGTCATTTCACTTCAGGAAGGTGGCATCTATACTCCATTTTTACATCTATTTCCCTGATAGCACCAACCAATGTCTTAGAATTGAGTCTTGAGCTTCCATGTGGTCTGAAATGGGTCATATTAAATTCTAAATCAATCAAAGTGCCCAAGAGATTGCTGGTTTCTCGTGGGTATAATCTGTAATTATACCAATCTTGAGCAATGGTAATTTCTACTCTTGAGCAAATGGTGCTCTGAAAATACATGCCCAGAGAATGAAAGGGTACTAGTTGTTCAATCAAATTGAGGGCTGTAAAGAGCAAAAAAGGGAGAATGGTCTACTACAATATTGACTAATGATATAATCATTTAACAATGAAAATTAATATTTATTTAGCCCTGTCTTATTTAGGCCTATTATGAGACATTTCCCATACATTGACAAAAGGCTGATATTGCTATTTATGTGTTATACATGTGATGAGATGGGTACATAGAAAAACTGATTATCCAATTCATGACCTTAATTGTTTGTAAATGAAACTGCTAGCTTTAGGTCAGTCCTACCTCCACAATCCCCTAATCAAATCACCTATTCTCATTTCCAAAAAAGAGATTGGACCTGATGATCTCTAACTTGATTTCCTTCTTGAAAATCTGATAATTCTTTGATTATAAAGTATTAGTAGTAGATCCTACCAAAGACATGACTGAATTCTGACTGTTTTTCGGCCTTACTGCCAGACCAGCATCTAGGCACACAGCATCTTTGACCCTAACATTTGCAGCGTCCCTCCAGGTTTTCTCCTCCAACTTATCCTCCCCATGGTTGTGTGATATTGTGTAATAGCAAATTTTATGATATTCTTCTCTTCCTTCTTCTTCCTCCTGTTGATTATTAGACTAAGTTTAGCCTCTTTAGCTTGATACACAGATCCTTTCATTTGAACACAACATACAATTTCAAACCATATCATTCCTCTGCTCTCTAAACCCTCACTCACATTTAACATTTTGCCCTTTCCCAAGCTCTCCATGTTTTTAAATCTTCCATTCTGTCTGAGTTGTCCTTTTTGGCCAATCCTTCTTGTCTTTCAAAGGATAGATGAAGAATAATACATTTCTAGGCAGTCTTTCTTGATTCTCCTGAGGGAAAATTAGTCAAGTTTTCCTGTGTGTACCATCAGTATTTACACAGAGAAGCATAAAAAGTTTTGACAAATACGTATGCATTAGAAAGCTTCCTGCTAGTTATCATGAATAACCTTATGTAAAATAAGCATGTTCTGTGTATTTTCACTTTGCACACCCCTGAAGTCATCATAATGAGTAGGTTCTGGTATTTATACACTATCACAGTAAAGTCATCATATATGGAAACTAATCAGTTACTATTGTAAGCATAGAGGTGTTAGTACATTGTTGTCTTTATATTTCAATATTGAGTCTTCAGTTCTCATTGAACCCAAATGTAATCTTGAGTAAATAAAGAAATGTATTTTAAAAACTGATATTTAAAAAAAACCGATATTTTAATTTATAATAAGAACTCTAATTGCCAGAATGCTGAGGAAAATGGTACAATTGAATCTTGCATGTATCATCCTTCCTTGTGATAGTTCTAGAATAAGAATGGATAACCTGAAGGCTATAGGATGCCTATAGCATCAGAATATAGAAGTTACAATTTGGATGTGTGATCTACCTAGCAAATATAACAGAACCGTAGTTAGTCTAATGATTCATGTCAATCAGATCACGGTTTGGGTCAGATTCCTACTTTAACCCACAGTATAGGGGTTGGAGCAAGGGAAAAGTTGATCAAAGGTGTTTCTCTAGGCATTTCTCTAGATGGATAGAGTAATTAGACAAAGGTGGGAGGAATAACAGCAGATTAGAAAAAAATAAAGGAAAGAGTTAAGTTTCTGACTTGCAGCTTCTATTTGAAAAATATCTATTCCTTACCAATACACTTTTACACAGATTACAGACTCTAAAGCCATAGAGGTACAATGATATGGAAAATATTAAGAGAAAGGCCTTTTTATGTTATGCTTGATATAAGGAACCATAAAACAGAAGAATTTAAAAGACTGAGAATATATTGTTCTCACAGTGATGTATAAATTAAGCAAGCAAGGCTTTTGTGGAGAGTATGAAGAAGGTATGCATTGAAGGCAGGTTTTTTTTAGGTTTATGAGTGCTTCACAAAATGTTGGCTTCTGGTAAGATAGTACATGGTCTGTGACAGTTCAGAAGTTGAATGAAGTGACTGCTTTCCTATGACCTATATGCATCTATAATCATATGACTTGGAGAGACTGATTGAACCACTCCCTAAATAAATACAAATTTTAACTGAAAACTATTTTTGCAAGTAAACTCAAAAGTCTCCTTCCTTTTGGGCATCATATTAATAGCTGCACATTCACCTGCTGAGTCTTTTATGGAAAACTCAACTTTTAGGTTACATCACAGCCTATTGAGTGTGAAAAACAGAACGATTTATTTCCTCAAAAAAATATTGTTTTACATTCTCATCAGGGTTTTTTTCCTGTAGAGCTTTGTTCTCTAAATGCTTTTTTATCAGGTAAAAGGAAGAGCATAAAAATACTGTGTTCATGCTGAATTTGGGGGAGGATAAAACATTAATTTGGAGAAGAAAATGCCAGCCCACTCTAGTATTCTTGCCTGGAGAATTCCATGGACGGAAGAGTCTGGCAGGTTATATATAGTCCATGGGGTGGTAAAGACTAAGCGACTAATACACACACACACAGAACATTAATTATCACTTCTCTAAATGTAAATTTTCAAAATGGCATCTCTTTTGACTGTTATACTGATTCCGTATGTGTGTATTTACCATTTTACTTCATTTTGAATATACAAATATTGGATTTATATAAAAACATTTATTTATTTTAAATTTTCATTAATTAATTAGTTAAAATAATTAATAATAGTTACTTCATATTTTCTAATATGAGAATCATACTGTAAAGACAAATATATTTGTATTTAAGTGAATTATATTGTACTTTAATTAAATGTTCTAGCCAATAAGTAATAGTATAATTTGGTATGAACTTTTCTTTTGTCACCAAAAATGGCAAAATCATCCTCTTAGCCATCTTCAGACTAATTTTCAATCTGTCATACTTCCTTTCTCCCTTTAAATAATATATTCCCTCTTGTATGTATGTTCCAGAGATGAGTTATCTGCAAATACCAGTCATTGTATTCTTTTAGCTAACGATTCTATTTGCTGTTTGAAAGCAATTACCAAAAAAAAAAAAAGAAAGAAAGCAATTACTGTAGCCTAAAGTTTCTATTCAAGGAAGGAGCCCATGGGAAAAGTTATGAGACAGATGAGAGATTGCGGGGAGGCATACTTAGTCAAAAACCCACTAGGGATTTATAACTAGAATATAAACGTAGTTTCTCCAAGTAAAAAAAGAAAAAGAAAAAAGGGCAGGAACCACAAGAAAAATACAGGCAAAGTTATAAAAAAACAATTTGCATTGTAGGAGATCTTGAGATTTCCAGTGTAGAAAACCCCAAAGCTAACAAACATGAAGTATGCTCAAACCCACTGGGAATTAAGAGACATGATAATTTGAACAATAACATATCACTTTATACCCATGAGATTAGCAAAATTTAGAAAGCTGCATAATGCCAAGTGTTGGAAGGAGCGGCAGGAAATAGGAAACCTGCACAGAATGTGAAACTATGTGGCCATCCTGAAAAACAATCTGCGGTAGTTTTAATCCGATTAAGTTCACAGAACTACTATATCCCCACCACCCACCACAAGGCATAACCTGGAGAAATTCTCATACAGGCTGTGAGGAAACACACATAGGAAAGTTCTCGACAGTGTTATTTATATTTCCAAGGAGTTGGAGGCAACGTGGGTGCCTATCCCTGGGGAATGGGGAAGGAAAGGATGTAGGCTATACAATGCAAAGTACCACACAAGAGTTAAAGGCGACATGCTAGATATTCCTACTGCAATAGAAGATCCTTAACAACAATGCTGAGTAAAAAGGAACAAGGAAAAGACACCTATACCAAATAGGATATCTGCTTTTTAAAATACATGCAACCCAAATGACAATATTTTATAAGAACACATTAAAATGACAGGATACCCATACAAACACGTTAGAATGATGGTCTAAGTGAGGAGGGGGACAGGACAGTGGGATGGGGATGGGAACAGAAAGAAATGTACAAATAAGCCAAGTAAAGGATGGGCCAATGATATATGGTGTGAGGAACTATAAAGTATGATTGACCCCGTTCTCTGCACCTGGGACCCATGTCCTCCACCCCCACCCCCCAAAGAAACCCCAAACAACAAAAAAAAATGTGAGTTTTTGCATACACAGAGATACAAATAAATGGGAGCCATATAGTTTGGGGATCTACTGGTTCTTCACTGATATTTAAGTTATTTACCCTACATATTTCTATATTTGATTTAAAGCGAACTCCTTGAAACAATAAGTCTGCTCACATTTAAAATCAAGATTTCCAGACAAAAACCCTGCTAAGATTCACTTGGGAGCACTAATCCAACTTCAATATCCCTTTCTGTGAGGCTTCTCAAATTTCAAGGAATTTGTGACCCTCTTGACTACATAAAAAGTCAGTCTTCTGAAGCTGGCCATTTATAATTTTGAGTTATCTGTTTAAATGGAAAGGGAAGTTGTCTTTGATTTCTAATAGAGATAAACTCTTTCCTGGGACTAGTGTTGCTTGTGGTTTTAAAAGGCTTAATGATTCAGGGCTGTTGCCTTTTGTTGTGCCAATTCAGGCACTTTACGTGTCCAGACAAAATCTCTCTCAGCAAGATGGCTTTGATATAAAACCACTGATATTTAAATATCAAAATGTAACTCTTTGGCCTGGCAATAACCCTCCATGTGGGAGGCTTGGATGAGATTACCAGACCTGCTCTTTTGTCCTTGGATCTGCAGCATCTGGAAATGATACTTGTGGTCATGGTAATACTTCAGTCTGTCAGAGTGTATTTTATCCAAAATTTTCAGTGTGCTTTGCAATTTATTAATCCTTGCAACACCTCTAGGAGGTAGGCAGATATTTTTTTCCCTTGAGGAACTGAGGCAATAGCGAGTGGAAATGAGAAGTACACAAGGCCAGGCAGCTGGATGAGAGGGTGGAAGGAAGTCCTTTGCACTTAGGAGAGCAGCCAATCCCATTAAATGGTGAACTCATTTGACACTACCATTAAACGAGTCTTTAAGGAAATTTTATAGCTTGTGAATGAAGAACAAGGTTTTGGAAACCGAAATTAATGAAGGCCTAAGAAACTGAAAAATAAATTGTGACATTTAAAATGTGCTTCTTAAATATTCTATTGCACATTCCAATTTACTGAGTTTAATCAGTGAGACGAGAAGAAATCACCATAGATGTTGAACTAAAAGCTTGTAAGTCTGTGTACCATGGTTGTGTCTGTTTTAGGGGATATATCTTCTTTGGAAGTATTTGTCTTTTTGTAAAATAGAGTGACTTTTTGATGCTGCTATCTCTTTTTTTTTTTTACTTTTGATTTCTTAGCTGACCTCATTCCATTTCTGATTTTTCATGCAGATTAATAGAATTTTCCTGATGCTTCATATTCTCTGATTACCTGTGGAAAAAATGATATAAAAACAAAAGAGTAAATTTTTTAAGTTTAATGCTTACTTTCTCTATGAATTTGTATTTTTCCCCAGATTCATTTTCGATTCCATTAGATTATTTAAGCCCTCATATAAAATCCATGAGTATATAAAGATAGTCTCTAAGGCGGATCATTCCATGTAATAACATCATTTATACCACACATGAAGAGGGAAATGGCAACCCACTCCAGTATTCTTGCCTAGAGAATCTCGTGAACAGAAAAGCCTGGCAGGCCTCAGTCCGTGGGGTCGCACAGAGTCAGATACAACTGAAGCAACTTAGCATACAACAAATAAATATTTACCAAACCTACTATATTTCTACTAATACTCAGAAACTGGAGAAACCAACAGAAAACAAGAAGCAAAACTATCAAAAGCTTTTCAGTTCTTGCAGACTCAGGCCAAAGGAAAAAAAACATATATATATATGTAAAGGAAAATATATGTGTGTATATATAAGTATACATATAATTATAGTAAAGGGAAATAAATGTGAGTAAAACAGGATTCTATTAATGTGAGAATGTTTCTGCTCCAGATGTGAGGAATCATAGACAGTTTCATGGAAGTAGTTATATCTACACTGAGACCTGAAAGAGTTATCTAAGCAAGAAGGGAAATTGAAGTATAAAATATTACTGGCAAGGGGACCAACAACTGTAAATTCCATCATTATTATGTAGCATACTCAGCTAGAATATTGAAAGGGATATGATAGTTACTGTAATAGAAACAACAGTAACAATAGTTAGAATTTATGAATATTCATTGAGTGCTAAGTCCCATGGTTTGTACTTAGAGAGTGGTATTAATATTTCAAGTTCTTCTCAAAACTGTCCTCTGAAAAAGATTATTATACTGATATTTCAACTGAGAAAAATGGAGACTAAAGTCTTAATAATTTTTCCAATGTTACCATCCAATAAAAACGATGATTTGGCATTTAAACTTAAATCTGGCTGACTCCAAAGCTCAGATGGGGTTCAGGATGTGAATGTGGAGACGCTGCCTGAGGGAATTTTAACTGTGTGACCTTGGACAAGTTTCTCAGTCCCTGAATACCTTACTTTTCTCCATTAGTAATTAACATTTGTAATATTCATAGCACCTGCCTGCAGGATTGTTGTGAGGATTAAATGAGTTAATACATTGAAGATGCTTAAAAGAGTATGTATTACACATAAACACTATGAAAGTGTTTGCTATTGTTTTCTTTTTATGAAACCTTACAAATATGTTGTCTCTACTGACAGAAGTATAAAAATGCAAAGGTAACAATGGCCAGGGAAAAGCCTGGGGCCAATTGAAAGAATTGCAATTTTCTTACAAGAACAATGGAAACTCATTGATGTTTTAAAGACAAGAGTTAAAAATCTGTTAAGCACTTTAAAATATCATATTATATTTCAATGTAAAGCAGTTAGATGATTTTTTACAAGAATCTAAGATATTTGAGTCTGTTTAGGCTACTGTAACAAAATACTGTAGAATGGATAGCTTAAACTACATTTATTTCTCAAAGTTCAGGAGGCTGGAAAGTCTAAGATTGGGGAGCCAGCATGGCTGGCATCTTGTGAGGACCCACTTCCTAGCTCACAAATGGTACCCAATGTATTGCTATGTCCTCATAAGGCAGAGAGATCAAAAGCTTTGGCGTCTCTTCCTCATTTTACAAAGGCACTAATCCTATCATGAGGGCTTCAGTCTTATGACCTCATCTGAACCTAGTTACATAATTACTTCACAAATGCCACATCTCCTAATAACGTCACATTGAGGTTAAGGCGTCAACACATTGATTTTGTGGCGCACACAAACATTCAGTTTGAAAACCAGGACTAGAATGATAATCTCTGAGCTAAAATACTGAGAATGGGGTACGAAGACTAGATAAAGGATAGATACGGTAGGTGGTTGGTAGGTAGTGGACCAGGATTCATAATTGATTAGATTTGGGGAATGATGCAAAGAAAGGAATCAATGATGATGTCTGAAATTAATAAGTGTAAGTAGTTAATTGCAAGGATAGGTAAGTTTACAATTGGGGATGTTTAGCTTGAAATGCTTCCTAAGGATCTCAAGTGGAACTATTCACTAGACAACTGGGTGAATCTATCTAGATCTGAAGAAAGTGGTTTGGGGTTAATCTGTAAGGCTGCATACTGAGAGTAATTAAAACCACAGGATTGTATGAGATTGTTCAAGGACTGTGTGCCCTGAGGAAGGAAACCTGAGGGGGGAACCATTAGCATTTACAAGATCAGAAGGAACTTCAGAGCGGTGGCCAGAGAAGAAAGGAGAAATCCATGGTATAACTACTGGCAGAGTCACACACACAGAATTTTTCAAGGAGGGATGGGATCAGCAGCATCAAATACTTCAATGAAAACAAGTTAGATAAGAAATAAAACATCTACTAGATTGAGTATTAGGTATTTCATTGGTGATATTAGGAATGTGATTAAGGTATAAAAGAGCAAAATTTGATTGATGCACAAATTTTATATAATTTTTATGTTCAATTTGAAAGGAAAGTCTTGATTTTTTTGTGCTTTTCTTGAATTTCTAAAACATATACAGGTGCACTAGAATTTGACCACTCTGTTATTCATTGATTCATTCCCATTTTCAATCTGTCCTTTTCATTTCTCAATCTACAAAGCTTTTTACTGTGTCAGAGCATTTATTTTGCTGCCATATATCTTCCTGGAGATACACAAATTAGAGCAATCACCTAAGAAATTGTTTTAGCGGTTAATAGAAAAATAACGGTGAGTTACTTTGGAACGGTGGAACTTATGTTTAATTTTGAAGATAATGCAAGATAATTTCTCAAATAGATAGAGGATTAGATTTCTGTCTTACCCCTGTTATAACGGAGGACAAGATATAATAATTTTTATAGTACATTCTGATCATAACATTTATATAGTAAATATATGCCCTTTGCTGAATGCAATATTTTTCTCATTAATATTTCAAAATTTGAAGGAAAACATACATTTTATTAATCAGTACCTTGCTCTTATATTTAATATTTTTCAAAGAGTAATATTATAAATAGACTTTTCTCACTGATTTTCATATTTGTATGGAATGCCAAACCTCTCACATAATGTAAAAGAATCACCTTCTTTTATATTAATTCACTTTATTATTAATGTTAGTATAATAGTATTATAATGTTAACATTAATATTAATGCTATAATAATATATGTCTGTATGTATATTACTATTGTTATTTTTAAATGTTAAAGATATCCTAAGAACAGGCTATATTTCCTTTTAGTAAACAAGCCTTTAAATTTTTTATCATGTTCCCTATGTGCACTTGCAAGGTACCCTTCCAAACAAAATGATGACATTCAGCTTCTTTCTTTTAAATTCTGTTACCTGTCACAGACAACATACAGCACAGATATGATGACATAATGCAGTTCTGTCAAACGGACTTCCTGAGGTTAAACGGGCCTATCGTGTTCTATCCTCTGTGACCATGAAAATAATGTGGGAATCAAATAAATATTCAATGCAAAGAATTTCCTACAGGTCCAGAGTCTGTTTTTCCTTTTCATGTACAAAAATAAAAAAAGAACAAACTTCTAGCTATCTAGAACTTTTAGCCCATGAACCAGTTTATGTAAAAGTGCTTCATACAATGCAGAGCATTGCTTTCATGAGAGCTAAGGATTTACCTTTCATATTGAAAGGTTAAGATTTTTTTTTTAATTTTTAAAAGAAAACTCTTTAGAGATTTTTTAAAGCTATTTTTGAGGTAGTCCTTTCAAATGTATTTCCCTCTTCATTTTACACATGTAAGAGGTAGCTCTGGGGTAGAGAATCCCCCTGCCAGTGCAGGAGATGCAGGTTTGATCCCTGGGTTGGGAAGATCCCCTTGAGGAGGAAATGACAACCCACTCAAGTATTCTTGCCTGGAACTTTCCATGGACAGAGGAGACTGGTGGGCTACACTCTATGGGGTCGCAAGGAGTCAGACACTACTGAGCTACTGAGCACACGAGAATATGATGAACATAGCTCTTTGGTTAACGGTCTTTTCATGCTACATTCAATTATTCGCCGTTCCCTAGCCAAGCGTGGCATATCCACAGCTCTGTGCTCTTATACACATTCTTTCTAGACAATGTTTGCTCACTCTGGGTGGGGAAGATCCCCTGGAGAAGGAAATGGCAACCCACTCCAGTATTCTTGCCTGGAAAATTCCGGGGATGGAGGAGCCTGGTAGGCTACAGTCCATGGTGTTGCAAAGAGTCGGACATGACTGAGCAACTTCACCTTCACCTTCATGTAATCTCAAAGTTTCAACTTGATTGGTACATCCCTGTAATACCTTTCAGGCTATATAGTCTTATTACAAACATCGCACTTTGTCATTCTTCTTTTACATCATTTCCCACATTGTCTAGTGCATCTAGACTTGTTACAAGAGTTAGGAAATTAGGATGCCAAGAAATGTAGAAGTATTTTTAATCTCTAAATGGAGTTCTCTAATGTCACTGTTTGTTTTCTATTGAAGTTAACATGAACAAAAAGAAAATAAATATCTCTTTTCCATAAATGCATTTTTACATAACCAAATATGCTAAGAACAGCATACCCTTTAATTCAAACTATATCTTATGAGTTTCATGAATGCTTCATCTTCCTCAACACACACAAAAAAACCTCACTAACCATAAGACTGCATTGAATTTAATGATGACTAATTCTTTTCTGTTTCTACTTGTTACAATACTTTTCACTCCTTTACTTCACCTGCCTTGACCCTTTTCATGATTATTTCTCTGCTTTCCTTCATAGAAATGTTTCTGCTTTTTGTCTTCCTATAGTTAGAAAGTTGACACACCTCCTTTTTTAAAAATCTCTGACCTTTGATATTTAGGTTCACCATGTACTTCCATTCTCATTCCTACAGCCAGAATAACCATTTAAATTTAATTAAAAAAAGTTTTTAGAGTTGAAAGAAATATAGAAACATTTGTATTAGTCACCCTCACTTTATGCACTTCTGGAAAAGATCTCTTTTCTTTTACCAGAAAAAGTTTATATGTTACACAAGTGGCTGAATTTTGACTAAATTTTATAATGATTAATGACAATAAAATACTGCAATTGAATTCTCAAGCCATACACAAAAAAAAATGTGTCATTAAAGTCACTTTCTAAAAATATTCATCTCATGGAAATATTATATTAATTACAGGAACATTCAAAAAGAAAAGACAAAAAATTTTAATTGGCTTTTAAAAGTATACAACCCTTGATCCAAATACACATCACAGATTAAACTACTCAGACTGAGATAAATCACAGTAAACACACTGAAGAAGGTAAGGTAATACATCTATCTGCATGAGAAATAATTTGTAAAATTACACTTTGAGCCAGGTCAGCAGTACTAAGTTGTAGGAATCAACTTCCCTAGACATCACTGGAGACATATTGCTTAAAAATTGCAACTGGTTTTAAGTGGCTACTTTGGTTATTTCTGTCTTTACAAGTGTCCAAAAAAGATTAAAAATAATAAACTAAAAATTATCAACATTTAGAGATGTTTAAGTATTTTGGAGCTTTAAGTCTAGACTAACAAACAACAGGAAGACTAACAGACAACAGCCTGAACTTGTGCCTGGACTTCTTACAAGCCACTCAAGGACAACTCCATTCATTCATTCCCATTCTTCTTGATTGCTACAATATCTCTATGAGAAATATAAGTATATATTTACTCATTTATCATGTGGGAATAAGGGAAGGTAGCATCACTGAAAAATAAGACATCAAAATAAGGAACCTTAAAAGCATAGCATCATCTAAGTAATTCAAACTCCAAGAGAGAAAGTCCTCTCTGAAGCACTGAAATGTCAAAAATAGACTGAAATATTTCCTAGATCTGGATGCCACTATTTGTATATTCAGTATTCTTAAAAGAAGAAGAGTTAACCTGGAGAAACTATTAAATCACCATGAGTGTTGCCAATGAACGGTCCCAGAGACACCAGATTTAAAGCTATAGAGAGAGAAGTTAAGAGTAAGTTGTTAATTAGTAGTGAACCCCAAACCCTTCTCCTGTAAAGCTGAACTTCATTAATTTGTGTTGTGTGTCTTGGAAGACTTTTGATCCCATTTGCTCTTAATAACCCATATAACTAAAAACTGGATAAGTGTCATGATCAGTTTAAGTTAAATAGTAGCAAACCTGGGGAAGAACTCTGCATGACCTCCATGCAGACAAAATTCTTTGTTCCCCTCACTCCTTTGTCTCCATGCTCTTTATTTTATGGTATGTTCATGTGTGTGCATGTGCGTGTGTGTGTGTGTGTTGAATTTATCTTTCATGATTAACCTTCCTTTCATCCTACCCTTCTTGTCCCTTTTCTCCAACTAGGTCAAATCCTTCTCATCTTTCTGGTATTAGCTGAGTGCCACCTTTTCTGAGAAAGATTCATCAGTCACTTTACCCACATGAATCTTACCCACTGCTTATGCTCTCAGAGGTTGAGCCTACTATTGCTGTTTGCATACATGTATAGATTTGTATTCACATGTAGTACAAGCATATTATATACATATATGTATATATAATATATGAACATATGTACTACATATATATGTAGAAATTCTTGCAGATAGAGACTTGGACTTTTTCAACTCTCGGTCAAGTTCACTGTGCTTTATTCAATGTCTGTCATAAATAGGTGCTCAATAAGCTTTTATTTAATGAATAAATACTTAAACATGCCAGCTAATTAATTAAAACATGCTTAACATTCTAGAGATTAAAAATATTTAATAATATTCTTGTCTTTGACATTCACAGTTCGCAATAATTGGAAAGACATAAATTAATAAATAATAAGGGAAGATAAACTAAATTTATGATAAAAGAGACATTAACCTCTAATTTGCCATATAGTTTTTCTAAATAAGACTTTGGGTTTCTGAAAAACAAGAGAAAAAAATTTAAATGCCATATAATTAGTTAATCAGTCAACAAGTGCTCATTGACATAGGAACTATAAGCAGTTTTATGAACTGAATTTCTACTTACATTTTGTTGTCAATGCAAAATGGAAACTACAGAATTGTCCTTGATCTTAAGATATCACTTATTGAAAATGTTTTTTATTTTACAACTCTTTATTTTCATAACACAATAAAAAATCTATTAAATATATTTTTATATGATAACATTCACAAAGTAAAACGTCTTATGAAAATGAAAGAACAGTGTGACAAGATGTCATTCAGTCATCCCCTGCTCTTGGTATCAGTTTATATCAATTTCTGGTTTGTAATATATAATATATTTGATTAGTGTCATTTCCATATTCTAGTTGTTCATTCCTTACCATATCACTCTATAATGCTGGAACAACTGTAACAGTGGTAATAGTTAAATGGTAATGAAAACAAATGTCAATAACAGGCTACTTAGTATGTACCATATATTTAGAATTTTATGTGCAATGCCCTGTTGAGTTCGCCCAGTGGGTCTATGGGTGGATATAAATGTGGTTTCCCTTTTAATGATGACATCACTGATAATCTGAGAAGCCCAATATGATCTGCCAAAGATCATATTTGGTAGAACCAGTAGGTTAAGCCTGAATCCATGTGACTCATAATCCCTACGTTCATCTTCTATATTTGCAGGTGAAATTAGCAGAATTGTTTTGATGTGTTAGCAGAGACTTTGACGGTTACATTTATCACTGTTTCCACCTAGTCCTCTACCATAGCGCTACCTTCCCCTCTAAGTCAGAATCTTCATAACCAAACGTATCAGATTCACTCACTGCTCGTAACTCAAAACATTGCAATCACTTATTATTCAGGGAGAACAATTGTCTGCACTGGAAGATGAAGGTACCCTTCCAATTTTATTGGGTTACATAAGTTGTCCTCTTTTACTCAGGTGGTAACCAACCCCGCACATACCTGTAAAGAATAATGTGTTCTTTTCATCATTACAGTAAATTAATAAAAGATTAAGTGCAATTTTATGAAGACAGAAGGATACAATTAAATGTGAGTGCCATTTGGAGCTGCAGATAAGTGCACATTTTTCAGCAAATGCAGCATTTACATGTCTACACACATGCCAATGTCCAGCACACAAGTACACAAGGAACTTGCCAAATTGAACTTTCAAAGGATGAAAGCCAGACATTTGAGTACCTTCTAAGATGCCTCGGGTACAAATATATTTTGTGCTGAAAGTGAAGACTATATATTAGGATAAAAAGAAAGTGATGCTCCATGCAGAAATTTGAAACTATCCTATTATGATTTAATTTTTACGTAAATTCCACCACTAATAAAAAAGGCTTTTTGTATGACATCTGTGTGTAAGCTGGCTTCCCTCACTGGGAATGTGTTATCCATTGCAAATCATTTTATTAATGTGAACAGCAAGTAATTTTTGCTCAGAAAGAGGCATTTTAACAACAACAACAAGAATTATTATCATGAAACATTCATAAACCATAAATAATAAAACAACATTTGGGGAAAAGAATAACTGGAAATTCTCCTTCCACATTTATTTTATAGTTTAAAAACCTGAAATCTAAAGAGATAGGGGACTTGCCCCATGATCTCCTGTAAGTAAAGTGAGGGCTAGGGTCAGAATGAGATCTTAACTGTATTCCAGCATACTTTCCTCAAATTAATATTGATTTATGAGGAACTTGTATTTTATAATAAACCTACTTAGATATCTTAGCAGCTGTGAATATGGTTGATGTCTTCCATTCCTTTGAAATTATCTTTTCCCTTGGTTCTTGGCTTATAAGATTCCATATTCGCCTGGTTTTCTTATGTCTCTGGTTAACTTTTCAATCTCATGGCCAATGTCTGACTCTTTGCATTAGTCAAGTATAAATTCTTCTCCCAGGTTATTTTCAGAGAAACTTTTGCTTCAAGAGATGTCAAAAGTAAGAAAATGAAACATTTTAGAGAATATATTTTATTGTTGAGTGTGCAAAAAAAGACCCCCTTTGATTTTTTTGAGAAAAATTAAAGTACATTGATCAAAGCATAATACCTTTCATAACTGCTGTCATGAATCAAATTCCTCCCAGGAGGTAGGTCAATATGAAGTAAGATTAGACTGGGGTTGTTCTTTTGCACATTAATTTCCCAAGGAAATTAGTAAATATATATCCTTGTGCTCAGAATTTGCTCACACAATATGTATAGTTTATTAATAATTTATATTTTGAGTTAATATTTTATTATCTGAATCCTCAATGTGGGCTTCACATGGTTAATTAACTACCACAAACCTGTTCTCCTAAGTGAAATATAATCTAAATAATACAAAAAGTATTAGAAACTTGCAAGCTATCTTGTAATGAATGAACACATTTCGTCCATAAGAATCCATTCTTGTGGACTCTAACATTGATGTCTTAGTGCATCTGATACTGAAATAGTAAGTATTCATGTCTTTCTTATCCCAGGTAATTAATATTACTCAGTCAGATGCTATGTATATATAAGGATCAATCCAACAAATTCTATTACATTTTGGAATAATTAATATAAAAGTAGAAAAAAATGAAAATATGACAAGGCAAGCAAATGTTTTAAGAAAGCATCAGTAGTCTTACCCAGCTAGGTAAAACAAGATGATTCGTTCAGAGAACCTTTGTACACAAAAAGAATTAACCAACATTTAATGTATTTAATATTTCCTATATCCTTGCTAAAGTTTAGGTGTCTTTCTCTGTGTCTTCTTTCTTGTGCATGTATCTATATGTGGAGGCCTTTCAGCTGGCTCAGTGATGAAGAACCTGCCTGCAATGCAGGAGACCCAGGTTCAATCCCTGAGTTGAGAAGATCCCCTGGAGAAGGGAACAACTACCCACTTTAGTATTCTTGCCTGGAGAATTCCATGGACAGTCCATGGGGTTGCAAAGAGCAGGACATGACTGACTAACACACACAGCATTTTTATACTTTTCAAGTTGATTACCACAATAAACCTGATAACTGTCTGTCACTGTCCAAAGTTATTGCAATATTATTGACAATGTCCCCTATATCCCCATGACAACTATTTTATAATTGGAAGTTTCTACTTCTTAATCCCCTTTATTTCTCCCAACTCCTAATCCTTCTCCTTTCCAATGAATATCAGATTGCTTCCTCTATATATGTCTGTTTCTATTTTGTTTTGATTGTTTCTTTTGTTTTTTAGATTCCACACATACATGAAACCATACAGAATGGCATTTGTCTTTCTCTGTCTTATTTCTCTTAACATAATACCATCTAGATCCATTCATGTTGCTGCAAAAGAAAGGATTTCATTCTTTTTATGGCTGAGTAATATTCCATTGTCTATATGCCACGTTTTCTTTACCCATCCATCTATTGAGAGACGCTTAAGTTGCTTCCATGTCTTGGCTATTGTAAATAACGCTGCAGTGAACAAAGGGGCACATATATCTTTTTGATTTGTGGGGATTTTTTTGTTTGGATAAATGCCCAGAATGGAATTCCTGGAGTGTATGGTAGTTCTATTCTCAATTTTTTGAGAAACCTTCATACTGTTTTTCATAATGGCTGCACCAATTTACATTTCCACCAATAGGGCATGAGCTTTCTTTTTTTTCTTTATCCACACCAGCACTTTTTATTTTTTGTCTTTTTGATAATAGCTTTTCTGATGGACTTGAGGAGATATCTCTTGTGGTTTTGATTTGCATTTCCCTAATGATTAGTGATGTTGAGCATATTTTCATGTGTCTGTTGGCCATCAATATGTATTGCTTAGTTGAATTGTTTGGTTTTTCAGTGTTGAATTTTATGAGTTCTTTGTGTATTTTGAATATTAACCCCTTGTCAGATATATCATTTGCAAATATCTTCTGCCATTTAGTAGGTTATCTTTTCATTTTGCTGATGGTGCCCCTTGCTTTGAAAAAGCTTTTCAGTTTGATATAATCTATTTGTTTATTTTTGCTTTTTGTCACCCTTGCCTAAGGAGATGGATTTTAAAAAATACTGCTAAGAAAAATGTTAGGAGGTATTTTGCATGTTTTCTGCTAGGCATTTTATGGTTCCAGGTATTTAAGTTTTTAATCTACTTTTAAGTTTTTGTTTTTGTTTTTTTCTTCATATGTTGTAAGAAAGTGATCTAGTTTGTTTCTTCTACATGTAACTGTCCAATTTTCCCAACACTACTGATTGAAGAGATTGGCTTCAATTCTGGATATTCTTGATGTTTTGGATATAAGTTAATTGGCCATATAAGTGTGGGTTTATTTGAAGTATCTATTCTATTCCATTAATCTCTGTGTCTGTTTCTCTGCCAGCACCGTAGAAGTTTGACTACTATTACTTTCAGACTAATTTGAAATCATAGAGCATCATACCTCCAGCTTAGCTCTTGTTTCTTGATATTTCTTTTGCTATTCAGGGTCTTTTTTGTTTCAAAGAAATTTTAGGATTATTTGTTTCAGTTTGTGAAAAATGTCACTGATACTTTGATAGGGTTGCATTGAATGTATAGATTGTTTTGAGGAGTGTAGACATTTTAGTATTAAGTCTTTCAGTTCATGAGCCGAGTTATATTTTTTTATTCATTTTTTTTGTCTTTGATTTCTTTAATCAGCATCTAATAATTTTCAGAGTACAGAACTTTTACCTTATTGGTTAAATTTATTTCTATTTTCTACTTTTTGATGTAATTGCAAATAAGATTATTTTCTTAATTTATTTTTCTGATAGTTTGTTATTAGAGCATAGAAATGTGACAGATTTGTATATATTGATTTTGTATCTTGCAACTTCACTATATTTGTGAGTTCTAATAATTTTGGTGAAGTCTTTAGCATTTTTCTAATGCATATACTGTATGTAGCAGTATGTCATTGGCAAATTGTGACTGTTTTACTTTTTGTTTTCAAATGTGTGTGCCTTTTTTCTTGTTTTCCTGATTACTATCCTTACAACTTCCAGTCCTATGTTGAATAAAAGTGTCAAGTGTCTTGTTTCTCATCTTGGAAGAAATACTTTGAGCATTTCACCATCAAATATGATGTTGGCTGTGGGTTTGTCCTATGTGACTTTTATTATTTTGAGATATGTTAACTCTATTTTGCTGAGAGTCTTTATCATAAGTGGATTTTTTTTAATGCTTTTTCTGCATTTAGATGGTCATATCTCAAATCATATTTATTCTTTACTTTGTTAATGTGGTGTATCAAGTTCATTGATTAGTGTATATTGAACCATTCTTGCATCCCAGGGATAAATCCCACTTGATCATGGTGTGTGATCTTTATAATATATATTAAATTCAGTTTGTTAATATTTTGTTAAGGATTATTGCATCTATGGGCTTCTCTGGTGGCTCAGACGGTAAAGAATTCACCTATAAATAGCAGGAGACCTGGGTTCGATCACTGGGTTGGGAAGATCCCCTGGAGAAGGGACTGGCTACCCATTCCAGTTTTCTTGCCTGGAGAATTCCATGGACAGAGGAGCCTGGCGGGTAAAGAGTCAGACATGACTGAGTGACTAACACTTGGATATCTACACAATTGCATTTATGTTCATCAGGGATACTGGCCTGTAATTTTCTCTGTTTTTGTAGTGTCTTTATCTGGCCTTAATATCAGGGCAATGTTGGTCTTAGAATTAATTTGGAAGTGTTCCTTTTGGTATAGTTTGAAAGAATAGGTATTAGCTAGTCGTTAAATGTTTGGTCTAATTCTCCTATAAAGCTGTCTGGTCCTAGACTTTTGTTTGCTGGGAGTTTTTGATTACTTGTCAGTTTTATTATTAGTGGTTTACCTGTTCAAATTTTCTATTTCTTCCTGATTTAGTCTCAGAAATTGTACATTTCTAGGAATTTATCCATTTCTTCTAGGTTGTCAATTTGTTGACATTTAATTGTTCCTAATAACTTTTTATGATGATTATTTCTGTTGTGTCAATTGTAACTTCTTTAATTTGTGATTGTGTTTATTTGGGCCCTTTCTCTTTTTATTCTTGATGAGTCTGACTAAACATTTATAAACTGTGTTTATCTTTTCAAAGAACCAGCTCTTAGTTTCAGTGATGTTTTCTGCTCTTTTTTAGTCTCTATTTTATTTACTTTCTGATCTTTACTCTTTACTTTTGCTACATGACTTTAACTTTGAGAATTTTTTTCTTTCATGACTTTCTTGTTTCCAGTTATGGCCTTTTATTTTCTGTTTAAAGAATTCTCTTTAACATTTTTACAAGTACAGTTTAGTGTTGATAGGCTGCTTTAAGTTTTGCTTGTCTGGGAAATTGCTTTTCTTTTCCTCATTCTAAATGATAACTTCACCTGGTAGAATATTCAAGGTTGTAAGCTTTGTTTTGTTGCATTTTGATTTTTCCTAGTATTTTGATTGTATAGTAACAGCCTCTTCTGGGCTTCCTTGGTGACTCAGATGGTAAAGAATCTGCCTGCAATGTGAGAGACCTGAGTTCGATCCCTGGGTTGGGAAGATCACTTGGAGAAGGGAATGGCAACCCACTCCGGTATTCTTGCTAGAGAGTCCCTATGGACAGAGGAGCCTGGTGGGCTATAGTCCATGGGGTGATTGCAAAGAGTCAGACGTGACTGAGCAACTAAGCCACAGTCCCTTCTGGCCTATAAAGTTTCTGCTATAAAAATTAGCTGATAGTCTTATGAATATTTCCTTTTATGTAACCAGATACTGTATTGCTGCTTTTAAGGTTATCTCTTTAACTTTTCACATTTTAATTGTAAAATGTCTCACTGTGGGTCTGTTTGGGTTCATCTTTAATGGGACTCTGTGTTTTCTGGACTTAGATGTCTGTTATCTTCACCAGATTAGGGAGGTTTTCAGCCATTATTTATTCAAATAGGTTTTTGTCTCTTTCTCTTTTCCTTCTGACAACCCTATTATACAAATGTTAATATACTTGATGCTCTCTAAGAGATCTCTTCAGCTATCCCCATTTGTTAAAATCTTTTTGCTATTCTGTTTCGATGATTTCTACTACCTTGTCTTTTAGATGGTTGATCTGTTCTTCTGCATCTTCTAATCTGCTGCCAAGCCCCAGGAGTCAAGTAATTGTAGTCTTCACTCCTGATTGATTCTTGTATGTTTTCTATCTCTTTGCTAAATGCTCAATGAGTTCATCTATTCTTCTCATGACTTTGGTGAGCATTTTTATGACTTTATCTTTGAACACTTCATCTGGTAAAGTGTTTCTCTGTTTTGTGTAGTGCTTTTACTGAGGCTTTGTCTTGTTCTTTTGTTTGGAGCGTATTCCTTTGTCTCCTCGTTTGTCTAACTCTCTGTGTTTACCTCTATACGTTGGGTATAGCAGATACCCTTCCCAGACTTGAATGAGTGCCTTCTGTAGAAAGTGTCCTTTGGGTTCCGGTGGTGCAGTTGCCCCTGGTTACCAGAACTGAGTGTTCTAAGGGTACCCTCTGTGTGACTTACATGGGCCCTCCTATTGTGACTGGGTCATGATTGCTGTGGGTATGCTGCCAGCTGCCAGGTAGGGTTGGCCCCTGGGCTGGCTTGCCGTAAGGCTCAGCTGCAACTGCTGGCGGCCAAAGCTAGCCCCCTGGAGTTGAAACTCCTTTGGAAGGGCACTAGAGCTGCCTGCTGGATGGGGCAGGGCAGGAGCTATTTTGGGAACCACTGATGCTGATGGAGGTGGCCTGCCAGGAAGGATGGTGCATAGTTAAATTACTCTCACTGCATATGGAGTGTCTCATTCCTTCTCATAGGGTTATATCCTATAGCTAAGTTTCTGATCTTTGGAGTGTATAAAACAAAATATCTGTGAGAAGATCAAAGAGAGAATAGGGAAATAATATGTCTATCTCTATTATAAACTCATTGAGATTTATATTTTATACTGTCATTCATTCATTCATTTAGATAGTCATTAATTTCAAGTTATACTTGAAGCAATGATAATGGTAATAAAATCTACATAAGATAAAGTTGATTCAAAAAGATTTTTTAGAAAGCTTACATGTGTGAGACATTTTATGAGAGAGGCTTTAATATCTATATATGCAAAAAACATAGTAATTGTGTCAAGTGGGATATTACAAAGGAAACATTTAAATTGGATCTCAAAGGTGGAATAAGCCTTCTCAGAAGTGGAAAAAGGAAAATACAATGGAAAGGAAAGTTGTTTGACAGTGTCAATTTGTAAACAGTGAGTGCGTAAGAAGCTTAAAGATATACTAACCTTTTCCATGTGTCATGGTGAATAAATAAGTGTAATCTACCTTCTACCCTAGTCTCTAAAATGTAGTCTATAACAGTCTTAGAAACATGAGTTAGTTATATGCTGTCCAATGAGGTAGCCATTGCTGTTATATGTGGCGATTTTATAAAGTGAGGAATTTAGAGTCTCTTTATACTAGCCACATTCCAAGTACTCGAGAGCCAGGCCATGTGGGCCTTATAGACTATTTCTATTAATACAGAAAGTTCTATTGGACACTGTTTGTACTAGCGCATTCTCATTTCTAGTGTCTGAAGAGAGACACTTCTAGAACTCCATGTGGAATTCAGAATGCTTTCCTGAGCAATGTATAAATGGGGAATTAAATTTAGTAGAAATATATTAGTAGTAGAATTGTTTCAGGATATGTTAGAAGTCTTTCTGACTATTTTAGCAAAGTGTTGAAAGGATGTTAGTCACTCAGTCACGTCTGACTCTCTGACCCCATGGACCGTAGCCCGTCAGCTCCTCTGTCCATGGAATTCTCCAGGCAAGAATACTGGCTGCTGTTCAGTCTCTCAGTCATGTCTGACTCTGCCACTCCATGGACTGAAGCACGCCAGGCTTCCCTGCCCTTCACCATCTCCTGGAGCTTGCTGAAACTCACATCCATTGAGTCGGTGATGCCATACAACCATCTCATCCTCTGTCGTCCCCTTCTCCTCCTGCCCTCAATCTTTCCCAGCATCAGGGTCTTTTCTAATGAGATAGCTCTTTGCATCAGGTGACCAAAGTATTGGAGCTTCAGCTTCAACATCAGTCCTTCCAATGTATATTCAGGATTGATTTCCTTTAGGATTGACTGGTTTGACCTCCTTGCAGTCCAAGGGGCTCTCAAGAATTATCTCCAACACATTTCAAAAGCATGAAATTTTCAGTGCTCAACCTTCTTCATAGAGTGGATTGCCATTTTCTACACTAGGGGATCTTTCTGACCCACCGATTGAACCTGGGTTTCCTGAAATGCAGGCAGATTCTTTACCATCTGAGCCACAGAGGAAGCCCTGTTTTAGGAAGGGAGCTATTATTTAAAACATTTCTTTATGAAAATGCATTCTAAGTAAAACAATAAATGAACGCATAAAATTCTATGATATGTTTATAAGTTAGAGATGTCTAATAGAGAAATAAATTGTTCTAATTTTTGCTTATTGATCTTAAGTTGTGAAAGTCTATTTTAAATTCCTTAAGTGTATTGCTTGAACATATTTTCCCCTTGACATTCTCATGTGCCTGTTTATTTCACCAATTTCCATGTTGTATATTTGCTCTTCTGAAAGAAAAAAAAAAGTTGCTGAATTTATGTTTTTTTAAAAATTATTCATCTTAAACTAAAATCTCAATTGAACTTTAAACTCAGATTCCAAATTCAAATAGGTTATAAATGCACTGTATTACTTTTCTTATCATTCTTCTTAAGCAATATGATATGCTGCTTAATATATCAAACTGTCCCTTTATTTTGACATTTAATGTTATAACATTTTCACACTAAAGATATAGGTATATTGGCCTAAAATCCTTGCTTTCCTTTTGGAAACATGGATAAATATTTCTTAAATTGTAGATTCAGTCCTTTCAATATTTGGGTTTATAATTATGAAGAAACAAAGACATGTACATACATGTGCATATATATGTACATGTAAATTATCACTTTTTTCTTAGGAGCAAAAGCATAAGCTTACATAACATGGCCCTAGTCCTACTTCTCTTATTTTTCCTCTCCTGCTTATATTCATTTCTTTTTCATATTTACATTTTTTAAATTCAAAGAAAGTTGTCATCCTGGGCTGGCATGTGTTTGCACTGCTATTCTTAATTATTTTATGAGTTTAATACATTTAATGAGTCTAATTAATCAAATAGGGCTGCCCTGGTGGCTCAGAGAGTAAAGAAGCTGCCTGCAGTGCAGGAGACTCGGGTTCAATCCCTGGGCCGGGATCAATCAAATACCAACTTAGATGTTTAAGTGACCTTAAATCTACTCTGCATACCTGTTCCTAACTTTAACAATGTCTGGGTTTATATTGAATTTTTCAAATTCCTTCCTTTCATTTATTTACTCAGAAAATATTTAGTGAGCAAATGACTATAGATTCTCTGGGTTAAAGGAATATAGTGGAGAAAAAAATAGACAAGATCTCTCATAGAGCGTATGACTTGAAAATGTAAGCAAAATTATGATGTGTATGAAAATTATTGGTTCAATAAAAAAGCATATGTAGAAGCAAAGGCAAGCTTGAAAATGAATGAAAAAAAAATTCAATGTTTACAAACAGAAAAGGTATGCGAGTGTCTATGTGTACACAAAATACATGTCTTAAAGATTCCAGGTAAATATATACAAAGATATCAGCACACTATTTTATTTTCTGTTGCATCTTACTCTTCTCTGATATGTTTACTATTATAGTAGCAAAATAAAACGTATCCTGTGTCCACCACCATCGATCTTTAATTTAACTTGATGCTAATTTTAGTGTTTATGCAGAAGGAACAACTGACTTTTCTGTCTACATTAAGAATTCAAACATATTCCCCTTTCTCCACCTGGTTCAGAGGAGTAGCAATTTAGGACTGACCGATGTCTATTGCAATCTGTAAGCATTCTGCACTCAGTATTAAAATGGAGGGAAAAAAAGATACACTGTTTTTCAATCAAAGAAATACTATATTCAGTGACAGTTAACATGTGTAAGACTGATGAGCTCAGAGAGGATCAGTGATGTCCCTGAGATCACACAGGAATTAGAGGCAAAACGATGATTATAAACTGGGCTCCTTTATTTCTCAGCTTTCTTTTTATTCTATCACTTGAGTAACATGAACTAAATTGAATTCAATATTGTATGTGAGAACAGTATAAAATAGATACAGGTTTGTTTCTACAGGGATACTAGAATGGGTTTTCCTTATTTTCATGGAATTTAGCTATACCTGGGCCTGAAACCAGATTTTTATTTTACAAGTCAGATTATATACTACCCAGATTAAAAATTGTCCCAGAAATCTTGGCAGCATGAGCTAATCCCAGGGCCATCTGTTTTCTGGATCACTTGGGGAAATTTTGCTGAAATGAGTTCTGCCAGCATTTTGCATTTCAATGGCTCCTCTTCAAATGATTGAATTATTCAGTGTTGGACAAAAATTATTTTCATCACCAGGCTTACAAGTTTATAGTAATTGAGAAAAAAATATTCAATTAGAGATGGTTGTGTTTTAGAGGGTGATGCTCACTATCAAATGGTATTTAAGAAATTCTCTTGTGACTGTGATCTATAGAGCTCCAGAGGAAACCTAGACAAATTAGGGTAGAGAGAGAAGATGTCAGAATCTTGGCATTTGAAGGAGATTTAGAGACTGTCTAGAAAGTCTTCTTCTGTGTCTCTTCCAGATGGTGATCTGGCCTTTTACAAAAGAGCCAGGTCCATCTGGGTACAGCTCTACTGGGCAGTAAATTCTTTGATATATCACATTTTCTGATCTGTCTGAAGCACAGCATTATATCTTTTCCTGTGAGCACTAGTATTTGACAAAGGTGAAACATATACATGTATTTAAAGGATGACTCAGCACCTTTGGAGCTTCTCAAAGCTGAAGGGAATTCATTCTTCTCAAGGCTGCAGGATGCTAAGGATAATCTCCACCTCTCCACTCATATCAGATGGCTTTATGATTTATATTTGCCCCATTTTTCACATATGTCACAGCCTGGATTGTAATACACTTCTACAATGAAGCTTTTCTGGAGAAACCATAGCTCTCTCTTACTCTATCATACACTTGGCAGAGAAGTATCTTTCCATTTATTAATATTATCTTTTATTATCATTTTTCACTATCATTCAACATTATGTCCAGATAAAAGGCAACGTAAGACAGCTTATTTCACACTTGCCCTGCTTAGAGTTAGAAACAGGCTGTGCTCATTGTTGTCACTTAGAAACCAAAGGAGGGAGACCTTATCTTGACATGTGTTTATGACTATTGCAAAAGGAGAAGGGCCATGATGAATCAAGTGTTTCCTTTTACATTATTCACTTGTGTTTCATTGAATGCATGTCTATTGTCCATATCGTCCTTAAAGAAGGGTGAAATAGTACAATCATAGCGTGTTCATAAGGCAACCAGCAGAATATGTGAAGGCCAAGGTGGGCATGAGGATATAGCATAGGGGCTCAGATGAGAGACTTGTAACCTACTTAGCAGGTTTTACAGCAGAAATGAAGGACATATTGATAAGACTATGAAAAGAAGACTTAGACAAATATGCACATTACAAGAGGCACAGGATAAATCAGAGAAAGAAGAACCAGATTCCTTCAGGAGACAACAGTTGAGCATCAGATATGTGTCATGAAAAACACATGTGCCCATCTATGTGGAAGAGCCAATAAATTTATCTTAGGTAGCATCCTCTAGCTCTAAATTTGTGTTAGGTCATAATATAGGACTAGAGGTGCAGAATAATGCTACAAATTTTCTTATTAGGTCACCTTGAATATAGTTCATTCAATCTCTTTAGCCCTTGTCTTCTTCATCATTAAGATAAACAGCTTGAGGCAATTAAATTCCAGTATTTCTTTCCAACCAAGTCTTTCAAGATTCTCTATCTGAAGTTTGTTCTTTAAGTAATTTTTAATGAAACTTGAGACTCAAGTGAAAAGTATTTAAAATACTGGCATAAAATTCAAATGTTTTATGCATATATAATTTTAAATATATGTGTTAGATATAAAGTATTCAGATGCATATTATATATAATTTACATAAATACAAAATGTTTGAATTGATGTTATATTAATAATATAATAGGTCATAATAAGGTATATATGTGTCTTATTATGAATTCTAAAATCCGAAATTCATTTTTTGAGAAGACACATATGAGAAACAGAATAACAACCCTCCTCAGATCAAAAGATGAAATATTTAATGTGTAATGTCTCCAAGAAAACCAACCAAAATTACCAAATAGAACTGGACACTATGGCAACGAATGTTTCAAATTTGCCATTATGGGTCTATACTGACTCCTGCCATCATTGACCTCATGGTATTTAAACAACTACTTTGAAGCGAGAAATCTCCATGTGACTATTTCTAATCTACTTGACTGTTTTACTCAGTTATTATACCTAGGAGGAGCATGCGTACATGCATGCTAAGTCACTTCAGTCCTGTCCGACTCTTTATGACGCTATGGATCCACAGCCGGCCAGGCTCCTCTGTCCATGGGATTCTCCAGGCAAGAATACTGGAATGCGTTGCCATGCTCTCCTCCAGGGGATCTTCCCGACTCAGGTATCGAACTGATATCTCCTATCTCCTGCATTAGCAGGCTGGTTCTTCACCACTGAGCCGCTAAGGAAGCCCATACCTAGGACACATGCATACAAAACTTTCAGAATGATCAGTAAAGATTCTGATGAGGAAATGTCATTAAAGATCAAATGTGGTAAGAATTATCTGACAATTGAAATATCATCTCTATATAATAGTGCAATAGGGAGACACGTGGGAGTAAACAAGTAGAATAGAATTTTGTTCTGCCCCTCTGCTGACTATTGCCTAAGGTTTCATAATTAGAATAATTATTTTGGCTTAACGTATAGGCTCTATAATCATCTCCTTATAAAGGTACATGGTCTAGCAAATAAATTGTTGATATCAACATAAAATCCCAAGACACATGAAGAAATAGAGGCAATAACAACAACAAAAAAGTGTTAGCTGCTCCGTCGTGTCCGACTCTTTGCTATTGCAGGAATATAGGAGTGGGTAGCCATTCCCTTCTCCAGGGGATCTTCCCAACCCAGGGATGGAACCTGGGTCTCTTACATTGCAGGCAGATTCTTTACTGTCTGAGCCACCAGGAAAGTCCAGAGACAAGAACAGAGGATCCTGAGAGCTCTTCCCTTCTCAGAGTGTTACCTAGGTTCAGTTAGGTTACTTTTACAACTTTAATAAACTACTTACAAATGTTTTACAACTTGCTTGTTTTGCCCGCTTGGCCCAGCAGGTACCGTGGTTTTTCCCAACACGATGAAGTAGAAGTCATCATTAACAACACTCTACTACAAAGACAGACACTGAAATTTGTTGAAATCAAGTACACAGCCAGAATATGGTGATGTGGGAGTCTAGATGAATCTCAAATCTCTGCTCTGTCCATTACGACAGGACAGAGGGAAAGGGACCCTGACTTTTGCTCTAGGTAAACTGGGAGACACTGTGGGTTCTATTGATAATCCATCTGGCTTACAGAGTTTGAATCCCTACACCCAAGGAGACTGTAGAAGGAAATGTTTAGAAGGAGCTTAGACACTAAAAGCTCTAACAATTCCCCTACCTTTCAGGAGTCATTTCCCATGTTCCCACTCTGCCTGGGAACTTTTACAAGACCTGAAGGAAACTTTTCTTGAAAACAAGAACTTTACATTAAAGCCCTTTCCCATTAACTCAGTCCTGCTCCAATCTGCGACAAAAGACCCAAGCTGACTCACCCACCAGAAGTCCTGGCCCTGACCTTCCTCCTCGGTCCACACTGGCCAAGAGAAATAGAAGCCTCTTCACCCAGAAGTAACCTCTCTCCCTCTCTCAGAGCGATACCTTCCTGCTTTTCTCTAAAGCATAAGCAACTCTACGTTGTGTGACAACTCTCTATAAAGTTCTCAGAATGTACTGTAGCAGCTCATTGGTGTCTACCGCAGTGGAAACCTATATATCGTCTTAAGTGACAGCAGAGTTCACTTTCCAAAGCTCAGAAAGACCCACATTTCAAGTTCCTGTTGATAGGATTATTGTCTTTGGAAAAGAGTCCCGATTATAGAAACTAATGTGAGCAAACAGCAGGGCATTAATGATCTGTAAAATATCCTTTCAATAATGAACAGCATAATCTTTTCTCTTTGGGGGCATTTAAAAGTCATATGTTATTCTGTTCCTTGCATCCTGCCAATACACTTATTTTTTTTCCTCTTGACTTGACTGGTGATTGGATAAAACCAGCAGTTAAAGAGCCAAACTAAAAAAAAAAAAAAAAAAAAAATGGTTGCAGAATTTAAACAATGCATTTTATATAACTTGAAATAGAGTAAAACATTAACTGTCATATTATTAATAATTGAATAACAAGTTTGTATTGGCTGGAGTACCAAAAATGCTTGTAGTTATTGACAACAGATGTTTTAATATCCCATCAAGTTAACTGCTATAGGAACTGCCTTTGGTTCTTATATGTTTTTCCTACAAATCTGATTATATCCTAGTCAGGAACAAAGCAGGATGACAGCTGACTAGCAGTCTTTCAGAAATATTTCACCATGCAATGAACAAAATCCAAAAGTGAACAAAAAAATGAATTCTGCTAATTTTCCCTATAAATGCACTGTGTGTGTATCACACACTTGAAATAGCCTTAAAACCCATTTTCTAAGATTGAGTTTGTGAGCTTGCTCCCATTAATTTCAGATGTACATGGCAAAAATATTCACCTTTAAAAAATATTTTTGAAGCCTTGCCCAATTAAAGCATGTGTGCCATAAACAGAATAGAAAATACATCTTCTAAGGCCAACAACCAGAGTTACTCTCAGTTATTATTTGCCCTAAATCTAGGCTAAGCTACTTTCTATAGATAGAGGTATTTTTAACACTTGAAGGTTTTTTTCTTATAATCACGGTCTATCCTGTTGAAAAAGATACAATGTTCCATTGTACTTAAAAGTAGACCCTCTTTGAAAATGATGAGCTTACTCCCTGCACAATGATGATTACTCTTGCAACCAGTGTTACAAAAAGTTTCACTATGTTGAAATTTCTTCTTTGATGGAGCTATCTGTTCTGTTTCATTTGTATCAGCTACAAATATTTTCAATTATTTGTGGAGTAGACTTTGTGATACAAAAATAACATAAGCTGGTCCCTGGATTTTCTCCCTAGGGTTGTTATCAAACATGACTGAAGACAGAACCCTTGTTCTCTTCTATCAGGATTTTCTTATTTGTGCATATAAAGAAAATGCAAGCTTTCCAATAAAATCTTAGAGAGGAAATTAAATTATAGTAGATTCTCTACTTCCTTGTGTCAAGAAAAATAATTGTCAATATTTTTCTTTATGTACACTGCCCCCCCACACACACGCACAAAATGATAACATATTGTACTCTCTTTTTCTGACCTTGTGTGCATTCACGGTGGGAGGCAGGGTATCCTAGGAGAATAAACATCGCTTAAGTCTTTGCCAACTAAAAAAGAATGATCAGCAATATTTTTTAGGCAATAACACTACTTGAAATTTTTAAAGGATATAGTTGAACATTGAAGTTAATGCACTCAAATGTTAAAATGGGATTTTTCACAAGCTTTCAGCAAACATCTGGGCATCACTGATACTCTAACACACTTTAACACTATGGATAAGCATTTGTTTTGCTGAGCTGAATTAATGTGATACCCACCAACCTGCTATATCAATGAAAGAATAGTAAGGTAAATTGGCAATATAATTTGAAGCCATGGATTTCATTTACTAAAAGTCAGTCTTCTCAATTATTGACAGTTACGGACCCGTTATTTATTCAACATAATTATACTATGTTGAGATTATACAGATTTTTTTTCTTTTTCTTTTCTTTAGCAAAGAGGACAGTCTTACTAACATGGATGGAAAAATAAAATAAAAAATAAAACTACTGCCTTGTTTAGAAATGATAAAACCTAAAACAAAGAAGAGAAAGCAGAGAGGGAAGTTAAGTCAAACTTGACTTTCCTTGTGGTTCTTAAGTCATGACTTAATCACTCAGGGAGGATTCTTATTGTTTTTGTCTCACACAGTTATTCAAGATATTTTCTAATGTTATATCTTTAATAACTGGAATAATATCACACCCATAAGTAAGCCTCATCATTAACTTAGCTAAATGTCTCCTTTCAGTGGCTGGATTCCTCAAGGAGTGATGTAGGACCCAGTGTTGGCTCTGCCACTTGCCAGCTATATTTTCTTAAGCAGGTCCCTTCCCATTCCAGCCTCTTAGCATAGCAGTCCTCTACAATCACACATCCATTCAGTTCTTCTCCTTTGCTCTTCTACCTCTGTCCAGTGTAGATGGAGAAAGTTTGTCAATAAGAAGGCTCAACAACTCTGCTCTTAGGAATGACTAGGTTCCATCCTTAGGAATGATTAGGGAACTAGGATTTTTCTATCACATTTCTCCATCAATCCTGAAGCCCTTTCCTTCAAGACATGCATATGAAGACGGCAAGCATGAGAACAAAGACAGAGGGGGGAAAACTCTCTGGAGATTTGAGGAATCAAATCTCTAAGATGTGTGCTATTCATCTGTCCCCAATTCTTTGTGGCCCCACCTAGATGCCAAAGGACTGAATTCATAGTGTTTCTAAACACTTAAGAAAGAAAAGTGTTTCATGAATACATTTACCAAAAAAATCAACAGAGAGGCTCACCTATTTCTGATTTCCCTTCCTATTCCAACTCTTACCAGAATTTATTCACCTGACGATATGTTCCTATGGAGAAGGAAATAGCAACCCACTCCAGTATTCTTGCCTGGAAGATTCCATGGACAGAGGAGCCTGGGAGACTACAATCCATGAGATCACCAAGAGTCAGACACAATTGAGTGACTAAGCACATCTGTTCCTAAGCAGCTATATATTCCAAATCTGGACAGTTTCCTGAGTCTACCAAGCCACTCCTACCAGCCTTGCTTTTTGCAGATGACCTTGCCCTCAACCTGTAGCTTCTCACCTCCATGTTCAACACATCGACTGCCAGAGTGCCCTCCTTCACATGTTTCAGAGGAAGCACTGGACCATCCAACTCTAAAATATTCTAGTTTATTCCACTTTTAGGATGGATCTAGTTTTTTGTTGAAAATGAGGTTTATGGAATGTATAGAGCTTTACTTAAGGAAATAAAAATAGTAAAATGAGTTTTAATGTATTAAAATTAAAAGTCACACTTTGGCAAATGTGCAAAGCAAATGACCCTATGCTGGTATTGCTAGGGCCCCTACCCTAACTTTGGCAGGGCTCTAGGCAAGTGAGGGATCCTTAGCTGCAGTTTCCTTATCACTGTCCAGCGCTTATCAATCAAAGTTCACTAAGTCCTAAAGCTCGAAGGCAGTTATTGTAGGAAAAGAATTAACTTCTCTCCTTTGTATCTAAATTGATGCTCATTATGCCCCATGCTTGGGAGAATGAAAATAATAGTCACTTCAATTTTTTGGACTTATGTTTCTTACTTAATCCCTGTTGGGAATGGCTGGTTTTCCTTTATCTATTTTAAAATTTGCCCTCTTTACACCTCTGGTCTAATTTATCTTTCCAACCTTATCTCCTATAAGTTTTCTTACCAATGCATGTACACACACTCGCAGACACACACACACACACACACACACACATCACTGTGTCCCAGCGTAGTAACGGCAGATCTATGTAATGATATGTCATAGACCAACCTTTTTCACAATATCGTGAGTCATTGTTTTGGGGACTGTAAAAGTTCAATTGGTATTTATAGACTAGAATTATGACAAGATTGGTTTTTGCCACAGTCCTCAGCACTTAGGCTCACAACACAGATGCTAAGAAGAGAAAGGGCATTTCCAATGCCTGCAGCTTGGCCATCAGTCAGTAATAATCAGCTAGGCAATCTCCAGGCATGCAAAAGGCATATGGTCTTAATATATGATATTTGTTTTTCTCTTTCTGACTCAATTCACTCTGTATAGTAGGCTCTAGCTTCACCCATCTCATTACAACTGATTCAGTAATCATTATATGTAGAATCTAGAAAAATGGTACTGATGAACCTATTTTCAGGGAAGGAATGGAGATGCAGACTTGTAGAAAATACACTTATAGACACAGTGGGAAAGGAGACGGTGGGGCACATTAAGAAGACAGCATTGACATATATGCACTACCATGTGTGAAATAGATAACCAGTGAGAAGTTGCTATGTAACACAGGGAGCTCAGCCTGCCACTCTGTGATGACCTAGAGGAGTGGAATGGAGGAGGAGAAGGAGGCTCAACAGGAAGCGGATATATATATAATCATGACTGATTCAAATTGTATGGCAGAAACCAACACAACATTATAAAGCAATTTTTTTCCAATTAAAAAATAAAATATTTATCTCATTAAAAAAAAAAGTCATATGACCCTCAACAAAAAAAAAAAAAAAAAAAGGTGGAAGGAAGTGGAGGGAATGGCTGTGCTACAGAAGCCAAAAGCAATGCAATGTTACCCTTTAATTTCAGGTACTAAGGATTGCATCATTTGCTTTTAGCATTGCATGATATTATTAAGGAATATCAACTGTAGCTTAGTAACTTTAAGACTAGAAGGAAAGAGAAAGTAAAGATAAATTCAAACAAAAATGTAATATATCTTTGCACATAGGAAGAAAATATATAATTAGCTTTTGTTTTCAATGAATGTATATGTTTAAAATGAATGTTATCAGTTCTCCTATTTTTTTGGTTAAATCCACACTGTTTTTCTGAGTAGATGAATACTTACAGAGACAAATTTGTCTTCTCATCTTGTTTATGATGATTTCTCAAATTTATCTCATATTTATTTTACTCCTCATTTAAAATGATCCATAATAGGAATTTCAATGGTCTTGTCTTCAAAACAAAAGAATTAGCATGTGTTTATAATGAGAGTTAATTTACACCAGGAACTCCTTGCTTTCACAGGATAAGTGACTCTTGATGCATTCCCCTGCATTGTTGGCTATCTATTCCCAATTTAGACTGTGCTGTCTTAATATTTAGGGTATGCTATCAGGGTATATATTTAATTCATTTATTCAATTGAAAACCTTTACACCTTGGCACATACTGCATATGAGACCTTTCTAGGTGTCATAACAGTATCAATTCAAATATAAATAAGGGGAAAGCCTTGTGATCAAGTAGGTCTCTGTTCCCACAAGTAGAATTCAGAACAGTGAATATTCTTTACACAGAGTAGAATCACTCGATCCAACAGAGAAAGAAGTGGTGCTGGAGGGTAAACTTCAGGAGAAGGGGGCTTCCAGAAGGAAATGCCATATATATGTGCTGAAGAACAGGTAGACAGATTTTAGAAAAGATTGTGACCTACAGAGGGATAGGAGATACGAGAGCCTAAGAAATGTATAAATAATAGAAAATACAGCCCCTCCACAGGTGAAAATTAAAGTGGCAGGCTTACAATACTTTTTATGTGCTACAGTGTCACTTTCTCTTGAGCCACAGGACACTTTGGACTACTCCGGGGGTTTTTGCAGTAAAGTTCTTTCTGAATGGAAACACAGGCTCATCATCATTTCCTTCAATTGAGCACCCTCCAAAAATTAACTCAGCACTTCATCCGAGAAGCCTCTGTTCACCCTCAGACTAAATTAGATCCCTCACTCAGTCACAGGCCATCAGAACATTGATTGCCTTCTTTTGTAGCACTGGCTACACTAATAATAATGACTATAATTATTATGTGCCAGATTGTGTTTATTTATTTAATTTTCACAACAACCCTTTGAGAAAGGGTTTTTGGGTTTATGGGCATGGGGTGTAACAATTCACACTGTTACTAAATGGTGAGTGGCTCAGATGGTAAAGAATCTGCCTGCAATGTGGAAAACCTGAGTTCGATCCCTGGGAAGATCCCCTGAAGAAGGGCATGACAACCCGGTCCAGTAATCTTGCCTGGAGAATCCCCACGGACAGAGGAGCCTGGCAGACTACAGTCCATGGGCTTGCAAAAAGTCAAGCATGACTGAGCGACTAAGCGCACAAGTGATGAAGTTAGGATTTGAGCACAAGTCCAGAATCTATGTTCTTAGCCATTGCACTATACCTCTTCTCTTCTTGCCGTTGGCAAGTGAAACACTACATGCATGTATGTACATATGTGGGATGGTGGTGGTTTGAGAGGAGAAAAAGGCTAAATAAAAATAAAGGTTTTAAAATTTAGTTCTTGTCCACTAAATTGCAATCTCCTTTGAGCCAGGAGTCATATTTCTTTTGTTAGGTATTTATTTCCAGTGGCTTATTTCTGTGCCTAAAACATAGGAATGAAAAAAAATGAAAAAACATATGAAGAGAGAAGGAAAGAAGGAGAGAAAGAAAGAAGGATGGGAGGAAGGAAGGGAGGAGGCAAAGAAAGAAAAAGAGAGAGGGGGAGACAGGGTTAACAAGAAATAGAGAAGTAGATGTAGGCAGTTATAATGGTCTTGGATGCTGTGCTAAGAATTTGGGTTTCATTTCAAAAGCCAGTCACTGGGGGAGGAAAATTACACAACTCATCATCTTTGTGTCCTAAATCACTGGGAAGAATAGGTTAATGGTAGCAAGACTGGAGGCAATAGAAAAATTAAAGGATAGTGCTTGAAAAATGAAGAAAAAAAAAAAAAAAAGGCAAGTTAAAGCTTTGCTTCCCAACATTTTTTTTTTAATCTTGGAAATACAGGATAAAGCACACCAAAAAGCATTTCCACATGTTCACCAACAAAATTAAAGTATGGCCAGTTTTGCAAGCTCTACAAGCAACTGTTGTAAGCTCAAAGTGTAAATGCTTTAGTCTGGTTCAAGCTTAATCCATTCCAAATATAAGCCAAATGTTCAACACTGATTAAAAAGCAATTTGTTCATAGTTTTCCATAATCAGATGTAACTCTCTTTTGAATCCTTTATTCAGTGTCAGAAGTGAGTTTCAAAAAATATGCATAGATATAGCAAATTTACTACCCATACAGAATGTCAGCTTTGATGATTACTTGGTTTCTGAAAAAGTTCTCTGTCTCACTAGTAAACTAAATGAATTTAGGCTAGACAACTCAGGGAAATAAACTTTATACCTGCTGACATGGCTTTTTTAAAATTAAGAAAGCTAGAGAATATATAAACGCTGATATGTTTAATCTGATTTACTTATATTAATACTGATGTTCGTATTAGTAAGTTGTGTCCTGACTCTTTGTGACCCCATGAACTGCAGAATGCCAGGCTTTCTTGTCCTTCACCATCTCCTAGAGTTTATTCAAATTCATGTCCATTGAGTCAATGATGCCATTCAACCATCTCATCCTCTGTCATCCCCTTCTCCTCCTGCCTTCAATCTTTCCCAAAATCAGGGTCTTTTCCAAAGGATAAATATATCTTTTTTTTCTCTCACTGTACATTTTATTTTTTTTTCATTTATTTTTATTAGTTGGAGGCTAAATATATCTTTATCAGAAATCAAGCTTACTAGACTCTGAATCATACAAACTATGTTTAAACTAACACAGTAAGTTAGAAGGCACTCAATTTTTTATGAATTTTAAGGGTGAAGATGGTCAAAAGATAGAAACTTGCAGTTACAAAATAATTAAGTCCTGAAGTTGTACTGTAAAGCATAGTGACTGTGATTATACTGTATATTTTAAAGTTGCAAAGAGAGTAGCTCTTAAAAATTCTCATCACAAATAGTAGCTGTATATAATGATGGCTGTTTACCAAATTTATTGTGGTAACCCTTTGCCAAAGTATACATATATTGAATCATTATATTTTATACCTGAAACTGACATATGACAATTATATCTCAATTACTAATTAAACTTTAAAAGTTATTAGTTCTATACATATATATTTTATAATTCAAATTTTTTAAACTAAGGAATCCCACTTTTTTTTTTTTAATGGAGCTTCTCATGCGTTGTAAACTTTAAATTTGCCTAAACAAGCTTTTATGATATTGAACAATTCTTTTCCTTCAACTCTGTTTTATACTGAATAGTTACTCTTCTAAGAGGATGGGGCCTGTTTTGTTTGTTTATTTTTAGTGGGCTTTGAAATATCATTTGAGGGGAAAGCCCATTTGATGTCAGGACTTTCTTTGTTGAAGTTCCACTGAGTCAGCCTGAGATAAATGGAATTTTCTTCTTCAATCCAAGGCTTAATTATGGTAATTAGTCTGTGCAATTTGTAAAGTTTGGCAGCCAGTTCAGGTCCTAATATGCATAAGCCTCTTTCTGCTACAAATTGAGTAGGTTTTAATCAGTTTTTAAAAGACAGTGTCTTACTATGCCTGCGTGCCATATTCTTAGATTTTGAGATTGAATGTTATTTCAAACTCTGCTCCATCATTAGCAGTTTTGATATTTTTAATATTCATGAAGCTTTCATCTTAGCATTAATCCCCCAGCATCTGTGATTATGATGGGCACTTTGGGGATCTGTCTATTGTGTGTCTGTGGAGAATGAAAGACCCAGAAGCTCCTGGCAGTAAATTAACCCTCACAATGCCACTTGGTGCCAAATGCCTTTTGAAATGTTGCCTTCTGCTCTGTGCCTTTCTGTTCGGATTTCACACTCATGTTTGATTTCCTCAACAGACCCAGGCTTCATTTTATTCTGACAGCCATCTGTGACACTACGGGGCTTTTTTCTCCCCTCTTTTTCTTTCAAAAGCCATCTATTTCACCAGTGTTTTTTTCTAAAATGGGCATGTTAATCAAATGAGGAAAGAGAGCCCAGGGTACTAATTTCTTTTTCATTATGTGGATGTTTATGCACATTGAGGGAATTTGTAGAAATGTATACAATTAATTTATTGACAATGCTTCTTCAGAATAAATTCTTAAATCACCAATAATTTCTTCATTTGTTGCTATTTTTTTTCAAACATATACCAGAATCTCTGAAATATATCACTCTCTTAAAAATTAACTTCATTCATTAGATTTTATATTCTAAATAAATAAATTGGAATTCTTGAAGAGAGAAAGAATAGAATGCGTGTAGTTTAAGTAAGCATCTTTTACCAGCCAATGTTTCTTTAAATGTACAATTATATAGATGGAAATAGATAACAAAAGTCAAACTGAGGTAAGAACTGATGCTTCCATTCCAGTTTTTACTAGTGATCTATTTTTCTACTCTAAAACATCCTCTGCTCTTGTAGGTTGCTGCTACTGCATTTGTCTTTCTGTGTACAAAGTCATGTGGCTAATTAGAACAGAAAGACAAATGTATTTTCTTTACAATTTTTCAGAAAGAATCTGATTTCTGAAAAAAAAATCAGAGATATAGTTTCTTAAATTATAAGCCAGATCAAAACTAAAATAAAATGGAGTAGTTTTGTTTAAATATAACATTAAAAAATAAGCAACACATTGTAAAGATACATGTAAATCCATGGCTGATTCATGTCAATGTATGACAAGAACCACTACAATATTGTAAAGTAATTAGCCTCCAACTAATAAAAATAAATGGAAAAAAAATAATAAAATAATTCAGCGAGAACCTCAGGCAGCAGAAGTTGGTCATTCTTTATAGAAAACCAAGAAGGGCAAAGGCGAGCAATCTCTGGAAGCCATGCTCAATTCATGATGAAGAAATAACTTCAGTAATCAAAGCCGTCCGTACTTCCTGAAACTCATTAGGTTTCTTGTGAATGGAAGATAACTCTGTCATGTTGTCCTTTAGTCCTCTAATCAATGTGAGGAAGTCATTCTCTGTAGCCTTCTGCAGTGGGAGAGGTGTGGAATGGACCCACAGAGTGACCGAGCTGGCGGGTGGCAGAGGAAAGGTTGAGGTAGGAGGGCCCGCCCATCCTATATGCTCAAGCTCCTTGACCTTGTAGGAAGGGGGAGCTTATTAGAAGGAGACTAGTCTGCTGGATTTGATTGAAACCTCTAGATGTCAGGGGTATGGGGCAGGGCTGGGGAGGAAGGTAAGAGAAGAGCTGTGTGCACTGAAAATGCCAAAGCTCCCTGGAAGTGGTAAAGCGCTTTGTGTGTGTGTGTGTGTGTGTGTGTGTGTGTCTAGAAATAAAATTGTTTTCTAGAAAAGAGCTCTTCAATTTCCTGCCCAACAGAAGGCCAAATTCCACTGAGGGGAAATGGTGCACACTAATTTAGTGTCCTCAGTCAGTAGGTCACTTTTCAAGGAATCCCCTATTTTCAGTGCTAGCCTATCCTTTGTCTTTGAAGATTTTAAATAACATGGGGAAATGCTCAAGGTATAAAGTTAAGGGTAGAGGCTTCCTTGGTGGCTCAGCAGTAAAGACACCCTTGCCAATGAGGGAGAGTAGAAATGTGAGTTCGATTCCTGGGTCGGGAAGATCCACTAGAGGAAATGACAATCCATTCCAGTATTCTTGCCTGGAAAATCCTATGGACAGAGGAGCCTGATGGGAGCAATCCATGTGGTCGTAGAGAGTTGGACATGACATAGTGACTACACAACAGCGGCAACAAGTCTTCTGGAAAAACTTTCCATCTGAGGCAATATATTCCTCAGCAAAGCACTAAGAATTCTGGATCCAAAATGTGAACAGCTAATAAAGGTAGACAGTGTAGGCCTAAATATTTCAGAAAGAGTCAAATATTTATCTGGCTTTAGAAAAGTAAAAAATTCAGTGGACACAACCTTGGATTTTTACTGTCATCGAGACCTCGGTTGATTTTCTGATGCTTTGAAAAAGAGAATCTAAGCTTCCCTTTCAGTTCAGTGCTCTGCTTAAAGATGGTAGGAGTGACTAGGGCGGCAATAGGGAAATGGAAAATTTTCTGGACAAACTGACATTTTGTAGAACCAAGTATTTTTTAATTAAAAGCTTATAAAATATCTAACTGAGATTTTTCCAAAGCTCTCCTATAATGTGATAAAATGAATAATATGTTATTATATTTATAATAAATAAGTATGCATTATAATAGTTTTTGTCATTGTTTAGTTGCTAAGTCATGTTCAACTCTTTGCGACCCCATTGACTGTAGCCCATCAGGCTCCTCTGTCATGTGCAATTCCCCAGGCAAGAATACTAGAGTGGATTGCCTATTTTTCCAGGGAATCTTCCTGACTTAGGGATCAAATGCACATCTCTTGCACTGGCAGGCAGATTCTTTACCACTGAGCCACCAGGGAAGCCAATATTTATAATAAATAAACATTTATTATAACATTTTCCCATATAATAATATAATAAACCCTATGTTTTTCCCTGAATACAGGAAATATTGCCCCAAATCTGTGAAACCCAGAGACAGTTGTATATAAACTGATCAAATATGTTAAGTTGCATTATAAAATAATTAGCTAGTAATATTTTGCAAAATTTGGGGCTTACATTTATTAATGACAGGAATTTAAATTATACTCATGGAAAATAAAAGATAATTTTTAGGTAAATCCTAAAAAAGTTTCTGAACAATGAAGAAGAAAATACTGATTAAAATAATAGCCTTCAAATATGCTAAATCTACAAATTATTTTTAATAAATAATTGAAGAAAATCACTAGTGTAGTTTTTTTTTTGCCAAAACATTACATACTAGCTATTTCTTAATATTATTTAGAAAGTTTAGCAAGATGCATAATTTTTCAGTCATGACCTTAACCAGAGATCAGACTTCTGTAGCTTTATCTTTGGACATAAGGAGTGATATATGTATAGTCATTGGAGACTATTCAGGCAAAAGATATGTGTGCTTTGTAAAAATGTGTCATTTGAACACACCCTCAAACTTCAGGAACGTGACAGCCCCATAACCTACAAGACTGCAGGCAGCTAGAGGTCCCTTTGGGTTGGAAATCTGGCTCAATTTCACATTTTCACTGTTTTTTAGATATAAACCAGAATGACCCCGGTCCCAGGGTAGCCAGGGGATTAGCCTAGTCTTCAAGGGGTTGAGTATGAAACAGGAGGAAGGGAAAAGAAGATAACCAGAACATTACCAGATCTCCCTTTGTTTATTATCTTATAAAATCATAATTTTCATTTTTTAAATGCAGTGATACAATTCGTAAAACATGTATTTAGCATTGTAACATTTCGTCTATAGTTTTGAGAGACAAATAGCAGAATGAGAGTCATATGCCAACAGCATACATAAAGTAGAGATTATCTTCATTAATTCTGGCAGCTGAAAATGATTCTTATCTCATGGTTAGACATGAAGAATATGTTCTGGAAGAATATCTACAAATCACTTAGAAGAAAGTCATAAGCACAATTTTTATAGTCTTTACTGTAGGATGATTTATTTTTTCTGAGTAATCCAGTAATAATTGTAATAATGAAGCATTTTAGACAGTCTTTTTTGTGGGCAATGTGGCCTAGGCAAACATGGGAGAAGTTTTCCATTATTTGAAAAGGAAGAACAATTATATTAGGAAATTGATTCAAGCATATTACATAAATATGACTTATGTAGTTCGATAACTGATTTAGGACTACTAGAACTAGTTATTAGATTGATTAAGGTAAAAAAAGATGGCTATAAATAAAAACTGCTAAAAGTACTGTACTGGTTTTACTTTGTATTTTAAAAATAAGGATTCCCAAACCCATTGGAGTTTCCATTGTAGATGAAAGAGAAACCTAAAATACAACACCCAACTAATGGCAAGTTAGTATTACCAGAAATATGCTTTCCCTTAAAAAATTAATATTGCTAATTACTGACAAACACTACAAAGTTAAATGAGAAAACCTAAATGGTACTTTTTTTTAATTTATTTTTTAATGCTTGAAAATTAGTCCCTTTCTTCCCTGGTTTTAATCATCTGACTATTAAGATGTAGTTTTTACTTGACAATATACTATAGCCTTTAAAAGTTAGCAGTTTAAAGATTCTATACAAAAATCAGTTTGGTCCTATTGGGAAGTAAGCTTTCTTGAAATCTGGTTATTAGCAAGTGTACTCACTAGTTGTTATCATTTTGAGGAACATGAACCCAAGTGTTGCTACTTGTCTATGCCATTATGGTAGGAAATAAAAGTCTAATAATGATTATAAAGGTCGTGGTTGGCCTCACCCATCATTTCACATTGATGAGCACTTGTCATCCATTTATGAGGACCTGGTCGATATAAGCACTTCACTCAGTGTTCATTACAGAGACACGAACTTCACCTCAAAGAGCCTTCCGTTTCAGAGGTGAATATGAATACAGCTGAATTACTGAGTTTACAAAATCCTTAAAAATAGATGCTCAAAAAATATGCTTTAGGAACAGAGAAGAAAAGCTGCTAACTCTTCCTGGGAGGAGCAGGATTTAACATGTAGGCCTGGGTCTTGAACAGCAAACAGAAATTCTTTGGTTCTTGATAAGACTAGGAGAGTATTTCAGACTGAAATACTGAGTAAATGTCATAAGTAGGAGAAAATGCCTTTAAGTGTGTGACATAGCCTCAAAATGGTGTATCAGGATAATCAGTCACACAGTTCACAGGGCTGATACAGTGAGTGGAATAGCTAGAAAAATATAAGATTCAAGTGGTGAAAATAATGGCATCCACATTTATAACTGGGAGCAATGCAGTTTTGCAGGACAACTATATGTCAAGTCTGGGAATGCTCCAAACTAACAAAAATGAAGACAGTCTGTGAGATAACCCTTCAGGGAACTTAGAAATCAAGTCTCTTTGATTAAACATGGCCATTCTTTACAGGGTAGATATAGGAAGAAGACTTTTCCAGGGGTGCTGTCTCCTGAGATCATTAAACACAGAATGCTAGGACATTTTATTGGGCTTCCCGGGTGGTGCTAATGGTAAAGAAGCCATCCGCCAATGCAGGAGGCATTAGAGATGTGGGTTATATCCCTGGATTGGGAAGATCCCCTGGAGAAGGACTTGGCAACCCACTCTGGTATGCGTGCCTGGAGAATCCCATGGACAGAGGAGCCTAGTGGGCTGCAGTACATAGAGTCGCAAAGAGTTGGACATAACTAAAGTGATTTAGCATGCACACACAGAACATTTTAGTTAATAGAATAAAGGTGTTTCAGTTAATAAAATAAAGAAATTTAATTAAAAGAATATAGGTGTCTGCATTTTAGAAGATTGAAGGTGATTATTTATTTTGTTTGGTGGGAGACTTTTTAATCATTCATTATAAACTGAAGATCAGAATTTGGACCAAGCCCCTAACAATAATGTAAGATCAAAAATAGTTTATTCTAAATAATCAGTATGGTTTCATTTAATAAACATTATGAATTAGTAATCCATTGAGTCTTATTTCCCACACCATCTACTAGAAAGTTTAAAGCAGATTTGGGCTACCCAAAGAAGCTTTTTTGGTGGATCCGATGGAAAAGAATCTGCCTACTAATGCAGGAGATCCGGGTTTGATCCCTGGGTCAGAAAGATTCCCTGAAGAAGGGCATGGTGACCCACTCAGCATTCTTGCCTGGAGAAACCCTTGGACAGAGAAGCCTGGCAGGCTAAAGTCCTTGGGATCGCAAAGAGTCAGACACGACTGAGCAACTAATATATACACGTGGAATCTTAGTAAGCTTTAATAACCTATGTGATTGTTCTTATTGTGACGGTCCTTGTTGTGGTTGCAAGTCTCCCTTCTGGCTCCTTTTTTATGCTTCTTCTTTCATTTTGCTTTAGCGCATAATTTTATATATTGCCTTGTTTTATTGTGTATATTCATATAAGCAGTGATGAAAGTGAAAGTCTCTCAGCCAATAATATGAATGATTTCTTTGCTAAAATGATTAGTAATTTTCGAATAATGGAATAATATTTATCTTTTGTGTGTGTGTTATTCACAGTGTAACGACTCCTGACATGATACATTTTTAAGTCCAAGCTTCTTTATTAACATTTTCTTCATGATTTTCATAAGTCTAGATAGCCAACAAAACAGTAAGTTAAGCCCTGATATGTAGTGATATATACTTTTTTTTCCGATTTCCATGGCATGTATACTCGCACCATGTCCTTTGGGCCAATAATGTGACATCACCTAATGAAAAGTTGAGAAGTGGTGCTCAGGAGCACACTGTTATGCAGTATTTCTTCCATCGGATAAATACATTTAAACAACATTAAGGGCCTGGTAATAGTAAAACTGTAGTGAAATAACTAGGAAATGATTTTAAAAACTATAAGTTTTCAGTATCTATCAGCTTTGTTTTTTAGCATATTTAATTATCAATTTATACAATTTAATTTTAATAATAGTTTGTTAAATAATGGATTTTGTTAACTGGCTCATAAAATCCCTGAAAAATGTATCCACCAGCTCTTTTGAATAAGTCCATCTGGATCCAACATACAACTACATGATATAAACCACATAAAACCTCTCTGAATGAAAGAGCATTGTATATAAAACAAATTGATCTGCTAAAAAGTAATGACCACAAGTATAAACAATAAATTATTTCAACAGATGCAAGTGAATAGCATGAAAATAAAATTAATGAAAAGTCTATTGTAAATATTTCCTAACTTATTTCTTCCTTAGACTTCTTTGACTATTTATTGGAAGGCTATTTTAATATGCATTTAAATTCCTGAGAGAAAAAAGACAACTTGTTAAATTCACAGGTTATTATGAGAACTGTGTCCAAAATTCCATGTGAAGCAACATTTCTCCTCTAAGACAGATCTGTAGCAAAACTGACCAAATTTTTCATTTCTTTAGTTTGACATAGAAAGGGAATTAAATTTAAGTTGCTGTACAGACTATAGTAATTTTCAGTTTAGGGACAAAGCTATCTGCATGTTTCAGGTCTTTTCCTAGTTAAAATGAACGATTTTTAAAGATAGACTTCTTAGACACATAGATAATGGGCCATATTAGTAGTTTATATGGGTTGATGCTGATATGTTTACTTTCCTCAGTTTATTTTAAGTAGAGAATTGTGACCTTTGATTGCTACCTGAACTGGAAACACATTTAAATTTTCTGATAAACAGCAACCTAAAAAGCACACCATGGCATCTGACAGCGTTCATGTGTTAACAGAAATGAGTGGTGTGTTAACTGATGGAGACCTGTAATGATCTCATCAGTAATTAGTAAGTAAATGAGGCCCTAGGATGAAAGCTTGAAGGGTTCATTTGCCTCCTTACCCTTGATTGGCACAGTGGCCCTGAACTCTAATCTAGTGAGAATATTTTATGAAAGAGCTGTACTAGAGGATATGCAGCTAACACTTGCACATATTGTTTTCTTTGTTAGTAGAGCACTCTCTCTTTCATCAAACATTTACATTTTAGAGTTTTAAAACCTTTTATTTACATTTTTATAAGTTAAAATTATGAAGAGTATCAATGTTGAAATATTTATATAATTTCCCCCTAAACTAAAAATGCAGAGTCTTTTAGACCCTATCCTTATCTTTTTACACTCAATAAATCTAGGACACTTCCTTTGCTAATTATCGCTTTCATAAAGACTTCTAAAACTTGTGAATTTAAATTAAGGTAGCAAAATGCACTTAACTTGTTTATTTCTCACCATTCCTTCCTAACATTTGATCTGTTCCTAAAACAGAAAAGCCAGATCTGAATCATTTTTAATGGGGTTTTATTGTACTTACAAATTTACCTACCCTAAGGGATGTGATTAAATAATACCTACATAGGAGGATTTTATTCCAGGTTTTAATCACTGAGATTCTTTAGTCTTGGAAGAGGGTTATCTTTTGCATTGATTAAAATCGAGTAGTCCAAGTAATTATACTGCTATTGGGTTTCATTTGAAAACTTTTCTATTCGTAGAATATTTTAAATCTTTGTGTGTATATGTATGTGTGTCCATTTCTATAAACAAAAAAAGTAAGATTGAATAGGATTAAAATGGGATCCCACAGAGTAATCTTAACAAGCACCTATTGCTACAATATGCATATGAAGCAAACAAAAGAAATAAATAACAAGATCTCTACATTTCTAATCTTATGTCTTGAATGGAATCTTTATATGAGCTGTATGGAGAACTATAAAACAAGTGTATTCTAATAAAATAATGACATGAATATTTATCACTATTATACAGTATTATCCAGAATCCAAATGCTTGTCACCCATAAGTACTCTGTGTGTGTGTGTGTGTGTGTGTGTGTGTGTGTGTGTGTGTTCAGTCACTTCAGTCATGACCGACTCTTTGCAATCCTGAGGACAGTAGCCCGCCAGGCTCCTCTATCCTTGGGATTTTCCAGGCAAGAATACTGGAGTGACTTGCCATGCCCTCCTCCAGGGGATCTTCCCTTCCCTTTGACGCAGGGGGTCAAACCTGCGTCTCCTGCATCTTCCACATTGCAGGCAGATTCTTTACCTGCTGAGTCATCAGGGAAGCCCTAAATACTCTAGGTGATCCAGGCCACTAGTAGTTCAGTACTCATAGCGTTGTTGTCTGCTGGTAATCAAGGCTGCAGCTACAGTGATCTTTCAATTCTTCAACAGCTCCATGCTTGTCATTTTGTGATCTCCAAGACTTAATTGCCTCTCCCTAAATCATTGTTTTCAGCGCTGCAAATGTCTGCTTTCCCCTTTATCCCTAGGGCTTTGCTTAACTGACTCATCTTTATTCTTCCAGTCTCAGCTTTAAATGTTCCAAACCAGGCTTCTTTAAACAACACTCTCCTTAAATGCTCTCCTAGCACACATTCCATAACAACCATAATCTTTTATTTGTATAAATGATGACAATACATTTTTTCTTAAAGCAAGCTCCCCTCAAACTGGAACCTTTGTTATCTTTCAACTGCTACATCCTTTGCTTGTAGCAGACTGTCTGAAACATAGGGGGCACTGAGACAATACTGGATAAATAAATAAATAAGCAAGTGGTCATGAATAGAGAATTTGATAGTGGCTACAGATACTGAAGAGTTTTGGACACAGAACTTGAACTTCACCTCCAAACACTGCAAAAAAGAGGTTTCTATAAAGGAAGGGTAAAAAATAAAATAGCAGTGGCAGAAATTAAACTCAGAGTTCGGGTGATAGTAATATGAACTGACCAGAGAAGTGGTTTTGAGGATTAATGAAACAGAGATAAAACAGGTATGCACTTTACTGTTTTGAGATGAAATCTGTTTTCAGAAAGCAAAGGAGTTCCTGCTAAATTTAGTTTTAGATTCACAATATTGTCATCTCTCTCTTTTTAACTCCCTTAAGGACTTTTGAGACTAGAAACACCCTAGAAAAAAACAGAATTTATTATATTCTATAAGACAAAAAGATCATGACTCAGCAGCAAAGTATTTCTTTTAGCAGGGTAATGATTAAAACTGAATGTTTTCTCTGATGGCGTAAGCTATCTCTGTTGGCTTTTCTCTGGATGTACTGTTAACCAGGTAACACACAGGCTGGTATGGTTGTGCCAGCAAAGCTAGAGCGATGTTCCCACGTCTGGTTTGTCTAAGTTTGTAGCTGAGCAAATTGCCTCTATCTGTATTAAAGTACACAGTCCCCCAAATTGTAGGTTCTACTTAACCAACATGTGGTACAAGTTATAAATAATTACTGTAATACTGATGATGATGATAGCTAAAATTTATTCAGCAATCACCACTTGACAGCCACCATTCTAAATTCGTCTCATGCATTAATTCATTAAATCCTCTTAACCACCCCATGAAATGTATACCATTACTGTCTTTGTTTTATAGATGAAGAAGATACAATTTATTTAAGTAACATGACTAAGCCATGCAGCTAATAAGCAGAGAAATAAACATTCAAGAACAGGCATTCTGATTTAGAAATCCCTGTTTTTTAAAAAGGGCTTTGCATGTTAGAGCAGAATTTTGAGATTGTGTTAGTAGAGAATTAAGGGGCATTGAAAGATCTGGTGATGTGAGTTGATAAAGGTTTGGGGTTTGGGTTTTTAAGAAAAAAAAATGATAAAGGTATACTGCGGAGGGAAGTTACTAGTCAGGACAGATGAGAAGCAAAGTGTGGTATCAGAGACTATTGTAGACTTTCACAGTTGATGTGAAATGGTTTTCCTCAAAATGATAATAATCATAACAGATGTTGTGAAGATATAAATCTTAGGAATTTAGAAGAGTAGAGTAGTGCCTTGATTTCTTGACAAAGATACACTGTGTGCATGTATATAAAGCAGTTTAATGGAGTAGACAGTGGGCTAAATTCTATTTATTTCTCCTGCCAAAAAATACATTTCTGCCTTGTATTTCCTGGAATTATATTGACATGAGCAACCGAAAGTAGTTAAGAATACACAGAGCAGAACAAAAAATTTTTAACTTCAAAAAATTACCAACATGAATTTAGATGCTCTGGATGGATTAGGGAATGCTGTTGTGTTATCAATTCCAGTACTTAGAACATCATTATTCTGTGTAATAGTCAATTAATTTAAGAATACCTTGATCATGGCTCAGACAGTAAAGAATCTGCCTATACTAAAGAAGACCTGTATTTGACGCCTGGGTCAAGAAGATCCCCTGGAGAAGGGAATGGCAGCCCACTCCAGTATTCTTTCCTGGAGAATCCCATGGACAGAGGAGCCTGGCAGGCTACAGTCCATGGGGTCGCAAGAGTCGGACACGACTTAGCGACTAAACCACTACCAACCAATACCACCCACTCCAATATTCTTGCCTAGAGAAGCACATGGACAGAAGAGCCCAGTGGGCTACAGTCCACGGGGTTGCAAAGAGTTGGACATGACGGAGCGGCTGACAACACTGACTAGGAGAAAATGACATGGTCTGGCACGGGTTGCCTCTGCTAGGAAACACGACTGGAAGATGATTAGAGATTGAGTAACCAGAATGTTGATGATCTTTGTTCTCAACACTGGAAACTCATAGACTGTGCCTGTCTTCAATGTGACTGCCACTGAAATTACTCCAGAAGCCAAAGATGTCCCTGGATGTATTGTGTTTTTCTGTAAGATTATAAGCTACTTGTTCACTCAACAAATATTGATTACCTACTGATCTAGTCACTCAGGGTGCATTAGTGAATACATTTTTTTTCCTGAGGTCCCCATTTTTTATCTTTTTAAAAATAATATCGATTTGTTATAACATATTATCACACATATGTACATACACTTGCACACATATGTGTATGCCCACACATACACACAGGACTTGAGATGGATAAACATAAAGAATAGACTCCAAAAGTAAGTTTTTCTGTAGGTTTTCAATTTGTTTGTTTACTGAAAGTTGAGTTCATTATGAATAAGACATAGGATACAATAGAATGAGAATATTCAAAGACACCTAGTGAAATACTAGGTTATGTTATCCTAAAGGGCAGACAGAAAAAGTTTTAAAAAAAAAAAAAAAGCACAATGGATGCTTAGAAAATTGGAAAATGAGGCTGAACGGAAAAAAAACACGAGAAATTTGTGTGTGCAAACACAATCATTAATGACCTGCCTTCCATTATGTAACATGTCCTAGTAGAAGATTGCATGGAAGTTTCCTATCTCCTGATTTATATATATATAAATATATCATATATAAATCATATTTATATATGATTTTCTAGGCTTAAAATCATTTTTTAAAAAGAGGGTTTTCTGACTGTAGGAGATAATTCTAGGAGAATAAAAATTCCTATTGAAGGTACTTTTTGAGTAATGAATATTCAGTTTCTGCAATGCCATCATAAATAATCAACAAAAATGTACTCAAGGGCAAGTTTGAAAAGATTCTCCAATTTTTGCTCATTTCTAACAGAAGTGGATTGGCAGCTTGCTGTGCCCTTATTAGCTCCGTCAAGTCTTCTATAACCTTGAAGCATTAGTAGCTGTATCAGTCAGGGTGCAATCAAAGAAGCAGAATCAGTAGGGAATATGCATTAAGGCATTTGTTGCAAGGTTTGGTTTGCCTGATTGTGGCAAGCCTGAAATCTGTAAGACAGGCCAGCGGCAAAGCTGAATGGAGCGCCTTCCTGGGAACTAAGCTGCTGTCCACAAAGACCCAGCTCTGTTTTTAAAGCCTTTCAAATGATTGAGTCAATTCAATTGATCCATTCAGGATCTATTAATTTAAACCCACTGATTATGGACTTTAATCACATCTACAAAAATACCTTCACAGCAAACCTTAGATTTGTGTTTGCTTGAATAATGGGATGGTAGCCTAGCACCATGACACATAATGATTATCACAGTGTGTGATGTGTGTAACTGGTTTGATGCACATTGTTCAGTTGTAAATACCCAGATTCAGCAGACAGTATCCATTGGGTAACATCTGAATTTTTGTAACTGATTAATCCTGAGGGATTGATGCTTTACCAGGCTTTGAAATTTGTGTTACAAATTTAATAACATATAGCTAATATATACCTGTTATTTGAAACAGTAAAGGTGTTTTGACACTGACTCCTAGCTTTTTTAACTAGATCCTTTACAAAACGTTCTGTAGGCAATCACCTCATGATCAGAAATGAAAAATTCTCTGAGAGTATATTCAAAGTTCATTCACAACATTCTCTGTAACTTCAAATGAACGAATCATCTAATTCAGAAAGAAGTCAAAAACTTTGCAAAATTCCACATAAGAAAATATTGTTGAGGTGCCTCAACTGATTTGGATGATGCCACAATTAGTAGCTAGATGTACAGAAAGCAAAAAACAATAAAACAGAGTAACGTCTTCTAGCCAAAACAGACTAACTGTATAAAGTAACTGAATTTCATTGTTATGTGAATTAAGATGTTACATGAATGATAAGTGCTTATTCAGCATCTTCTTACATGTCAACCACTATTCTAGGTTCTGGAGGAGCAATAATTTAAAGGATGAGTCGAGATTCTTATTTTTATAGAGCTTAAAATCTATTAATATGAAGAGGGGGTGATATAAAATAAACAATACATACAGAAAAGTAACTTTTAAAGCAAATTAAATCTGATGTATCATGGAAATAAAATCTGATCAGGATAAAAGAGATTGAGTATAATAGAGTGTGTTGCAATTTTAAATGAGGCATTGGACTTGTGAAAGTAATTCAGTTGAGTTCAGTCACAAAGTCATGTCCAGCTGTTTGCAACCCCACGGTATGCAGCATGCCAGGCCTCCCTGTCCATCACCAACTCCTGGGGCTTACTCAAACTCATGTACATTGAGTTGGTGATGCCATCCATCCATCTCATCCTCTGTCATCCCCTCTCCTCCTGCCCTAAATCACTCCCAGCATCAGGGTCTTTTCAAATGAGTCCATTCTTAACATCAGGTGACCAAAAGATTGGAGTTTCAGCTTCTATATCAGTCCTTCCAATGAATATTCAGGACTGATTTCCTTTAGGATGGACTGGCTGGATCTCCTTGCAGTCCAAGAAACTCTCAAGAGTCTTCTCCAACACTACAGTTCAAAAACATCAATTCTTCAGTGCTCAACTTGCTTTATAGTCCAACTCCTACAACCATACATGGCAGTTGGAAAAACTATAGGTTTGACTAAATGGACCTTTGTTGGCAAAGCAATGTCTCTGCTTTTTAATATACTGTTTAGGTTAGTCATAACTTTTCTTTCAAGTAGCAAGCGTCCTTTAATTTCATGGCTGTAATCACCATATGCAGTGATTTGGGGTCCCCAAAAAATAAAGTCTGTCACTGTTTCCATTGTTTGCCCATCTATTTGCCATGAAGTGATGGGACCACATGCCATGATCTTAGTTTTCGGAATGTTGAGTTTTAAGCCAACTTTTTCACTCTCCTCTTTCATTTTCATCAACAGGCTCTTTAGCTCTTCATGCCTTTCTGCCATAAGTGTGGTATCATGTGCATATCGGAGTTTTATTTATATTTCTGCCAGCAATCTTGATTCCAGCTTGTGCTTCATCCAGCCCAGCATTTCTCATGATGTACTCTGCATATAAGTTAAAAAAGTAGGGTGACAATATACAGCCTTGACGTACTCCTTTCCTGATTTGGAACCAGTCTGTTGTTCCATGTCCAGTTCTAACTGTTGCTTCCTGACCTGCATACAGGTTTCTCAAGAGGCAGGTCAGGTGGTCTGGTATTCCCATCTCTCTCAGAATTTTCCACAGTTTGTTTTGATCCACACAGTCAAAAGTTTTGGCATAGTCAATAAAGCAGAAATAGATGTTTTTCTGGAACTCTCTTGTTTTATCGATCATCCAGTGGATGTTGGCAATTTGATCTCTGGTTCCTCTGCCTTTGCTAAAACCGGCTTGAACATCTGAAATTTCATTGTTCACATATTGTTGAAGCGTGGCTTGGAGAAATTGTTTTTTCCATCTATTTTTATTAGTTGGAGGCTAATTACTTTACAATATTGTAGTGGGTTTTGTCATACACTGACATGAATCAGCCATGGATTTACATGTACTCCCCATCCCGATCCCCCCTCCCACCTCCCTCTCTACCCGGTCCCTCTGGGTCTTCCCAGTGCACCAGGCCCGAGCACTTGTCTCATGCATCCCACCTGGACTGGTGATCTGTTTCACTATAGATAATATACATGTGTCGATGCTGTTCTCTTGAGACATCCCACCCTCGCCTTCTCCCACAGAGTCCAAAAGTCTGTTCTGTACATCTGTGTCTCTTTTTCTGTTTTGCATATAGGGTTATCATTACCATCTTTCTAAATTCCGTATATATGTGTTAGTATGCTGTAATGTTCTTTATCTTTCTGGCTTACTTCACTCTGTGTAATGGGCTCCAGTTTCATCCATCTCATTAGAACTGATTCAAATGAATTCTTTTTAATGGCTGAGTAATATTCCATGGTGTATATGTACCACAGCTTCCTTATCCATTCATCTGCAGATGGGCATCTAGGTTGCTTCCATGTCCTGGCTATTATAAACAGTGCTGCGATGAACATTGGGGTGCAAGTGTCTCTTTCAGATCTGGTTTCCTCAGTGTGTATGCCCAGAAGTGGTATTGCTGGGTCATATGGCAGTTCTATTTCCAGTTTTTTAAGAAATCTCCACACTGTTCTCCATAGCAGCTGTACTAGTTTGCATTCCCACCAACAGTGTAAGAGGGTTCCCTTTTCTCCACACCCTCTCCAGCATTTATTGCTTGTAGACTTTGGATAGAGCCATTCTGACTGGCATGTAATGGTACCTCATTGTGGTTTTGATTTGCATTTCTCTGATAATGAGTGATGTTGAGCATCTTTACATAAGTTTGTTAGCCATCTGTATGTCTTCTTTGGAGCAATGTCTGTTTAGTTCAGCAATCTATAGATTCAATGCAATCCCAATTAAGCTACCAATGATATTTTTCACAGAACTAGAACAAATAATTTCACAATTTGTATGGAAATACAAAAAACCTCGAATAGCCAAACTAATCTTGAGAAAGAAGAATGGAACTGGAGGAATCAACCTGCCTGACTTCAGACTCTACTACAAAGCCACAGTCATCAAGACAGTATGGTACTGGCACAAAGAGAGAAATATAGATCAATGGAGTAGAATAGAAACCCCAGAGATAAATCCATGAACCTATGGACACCTTATCTTTGGTTTGGAGAATTTTGAGCATCACTTTGCTAACATGTGAGATGAGTGCAATTGTGCTGTAATTTGAGTACTCTTTGGCATTGCCTTTCTTAGGGCAATGAACAGTATGAATAGTATAAACAGTATGAAAAGGGCCATGCTCAGTAAACCTTTAATCCAATTTTCTGTTGATGGGCAGGACCTGTTCCTTCCCTGTTATTTGACCTGAGGCCAAACTATGCTGGAGGTAATGAAGATTAATGCAAGCTCCTGACTTCTCTGGTGGCTCAGACAGTAAAGTGTCTGCCTACAATGTGGGAGACCTGGGATCAATCCCTGGGTCGGGAAGATCTCCTGGAGAAGGAAATGGCAATCCACTCCACTATTCTTGCCTGGGAAACCCCATGGACAGAGGAGCCTGGTAGGCTACAGTCCATAGGATCGCAAAGAGTTGGACACGACTGAGTGACTTCCCTTTCAAAGGTCGTTGCAGGCACCCAACCCTGCAGCAGGCCACCACCAACCCACGCCTCTGCTGGAGACTCCTGGACACTCACAGGCAAGACTGGGTCAGTCTCTTCTGGGGTCACTACTCATTTCTCCTGGGTCCTGGTGCATATAAGGTTTTGTTTGTGCCTCCAAGAGTCTGGCCCCAGTCCTGTGTAAATTCTGGCAGCTCTATGGTGGTGTTAATGGCAACCTCCTCCAAGAGGGCTTATGCCATACCTTGGTCTACTACACCCAGAGCCGCTGACCCTGCGGCAGTCCACTGCTGACCCACACCTTGATAGGAGACACTCAAACAGAGTTCTGGCTCAGTCTCTGTGGGGTCTTTGGGTCCTTGGTGTGCACAGGGTATGTTTGAGCCCTCTGAGCATCTCTGGCGGGTATGGGGTTTGATTCTAAATGCGATTTCATGCCTCCTCCCACCTTGCTGGGGCTTCTCTGCCATTGGACGTGGGGTATCTCCTAGATCCAGGACCGTGCAGCCGCACCCCTTGTGATGGCAGCAGTGCACTTCAGTTGCCAAGTCGTCTCCAACTCTTGAGACCCCATGTAGCCTGCCAGTCTCCTCTGCCCATAGGATCCCCCAGCAAGAACCCTGGGGTTGTTTGCCATTTCCTTCTCCAAGGGATCTTCCCAACCCAGGAATCGAACCTGGGTCTCCTGCCTTTCAGGCAGATTCTTTACCCACTGAGCTATGAGGGAACATCTCCCTTGTGATAGTAGAGTAAAAAGGAGGGATTCAAGAAAGTAAGCTTAATGGCTTTCTGAGAGAGAATGTTCTAACAGAAGGAGCTTGAAGGGTGTTTGAGAAATAGTTAAGACCAGTAAGCATTCGCAGAGGAACAATGGGAGAGAGGTGGGACTGAGATCAGAGAAGGGGCCAGGTTGTGAATGTCCTTGTAGGTGACTATGAGAGATCTGTGTTTAATTCAGAAATAAAAGAGGAACCATTGGATAGTTCTGAGCAGAACAGAAGCATGATCTAACTCATATATTGGTTGAATCATTGAAGGTGTTGTTTTGAAAGAGAACTGTAAAGGAGCAAGAGTGTAAGTTCAGTTCAGTTCAGTCGCTCAGTCGTGTCCAACTCTTTGCAACCTCATGAACCATAGCACGCCAGGCCTCCCTGTCCATCACTAACTCCCAGAGTCCGCCCAAACCCATGTCCGTCAAGCGGTGATGCCATCAAACCATCCCATCCTCTGCTGTCCCCTTCTCCTCCTGCCCTCAATCTTTCCCAGCATCAGGGTCTTTTCAAATGAGTCAGCTCTACGCATCAAGTGGCCAAAGTATTGGAGTTTCAGCTTCAACATCAGTCCTTCCGAAAACACCATATGACCCAGCAAACCACTCCCAGGCATAAACTCTGAGGAAACCAAATTGAAAAAGACACATGTATCTTATTGTTCACTGCAGCACTATTTACAATAGCTAGAACGTGGAAGCAACCTAGATGTCCATTGGCAGATGAATGGATAAAGAAACTGATGTTGGTATTAGAGACCACACAGAAAGAGTTTTACTGAATTTGTTAAAGGGTTTTGTGTGTGTTGGTTGCTCAGTCATGTCTGACTCAGGATCCCCATGGACTGTAGCCCACCAGGCTCCCCTGTCCAGAGAATTCTCCAAGCAGAATACTGGGGTGGGTTGTCATTCCCTTTGACCAGGGAGCTTCCCAACCCAGGGGTTGAACCCAGGTCTCCTGTATTACAAGCAGATTCTTTACCCTCTGAGCCACCAGGGAAATCCTCAAAAGGACTGGGATTTCATTTCTATTAGCAGCTGCTTCTTTAACAATCTATATTGTGTAGTGTTGAAGACTCACTGGTTCTGTGTTTTATTTTCCACCCCCTTGGGCTATTATAAATACCAAATATGGTATAATCAAATGGTACCACTGAAGAATTTCATCTGATCTCTTCTTATGAAACAATAAGAGGCTTCCCTGGTGGCTCAGTGGTAAAGAATCTGCCTGTAATGCAGGAGACATGAGTTTGATCCCTGGGTTGGGAAGATCCCCTGTCGAAGAGAATGGCAACCCACTCGAGTATTCTTGCCTGGAAAACCGCATGGACAGAGGAGCCTGGTGGGATATGGTCCATGGGGTCACAAAAGAGTCAGAGTCAGACACGATTGACCTTCTTTTACTCATTATGAAACAATACAATACCATTTTCTAAGAATTTTTTGAATCGTAAGGCTGGACCTTAGTGATTGATATACTTTTACAATATAATCAGCCATGACATTACCAGGCTAATGCCATTCATAAAACATGACTCTCTGAAAATTGTACTTTCAGTATTCCTTTAAGATTTAGAGTCAGTGGATGCAGGGGAATGACACTTATAATGGCATTTTTTTTCTCTCTCTGAACTATACACACAAGTGAGTACTGAACTTCTCTATGTAGGATTCTTTCCTTTGTTTTAAGACTGAGTGAAAGAAAACCTCTCAAAATATGAGTCTTAAGAAGCAAAATAACTTACACAAATCTTCTATTTAAACATATTGTTTATATGTTTGTTCTAGGAATTCAGATCATATTCCGTTTTCTATCAGTGATGCATAATATGCATAGCCTGCAGTCCCCAACATTCTCTTTATTTTACTTTAGTTTTCGGAATAGCATGCTTGCTTCTAAGAATATATATCTGGTCATATTTAAATAAATGAAATATGAATAGGTTTTTCAGTAAGACAGTGTTTCACAGATACTAAGACTATTCTGGGCTAATCCCATTGTGAAAGAATGAAGTATTTTAGTACAGAATTTTATAAAATTCTGATGCTATTTCTGTGAACCCCAGGATTTAGGATTGATAAATAGGATAGATAATTATTTGACATCTGATGCATAATATCACCCCTCCAAAGAGAAAAATGCTATGTAAGTTTTTTCTTTCTTTCATTTCACCTGTGATAAAGTTATTTCAAGTGCGTGAGTGCTAAGTCACTTCCGTCATGTCCGACTCTTTGCGACCCTATGGACTGTAGCCTGCCAGGCTCCTCTGCCCATGGGATTCTCCAGGCAAGAATATTGGAGTGGACTGCCATGCCTTTCTCCAGGGGATCCTCCTGACCCAGGGATCGAACCTGTGTCTCCTGTGGCTCCTGCATTGCAGGCAGATTCTTTATCACTGAGACATGTTTTATGAACATGCAAAATTAAGGTAAATATGTCAGTGAAGGGCATCCTTCTACACCCATCTCCTACTACTGATTCCACCTTACTTTAGCTTTCACTCTTACTCTCACACATATTCTTTTCTCTTCTTCTTTAAGTCTTGACAACAGCTTTGTATACGCTATTTCTTCCAACCTGTTCAGTAATTTTCCCTGACCTTTTGAAATATATTCTTATCAAAAACCTGAATGAAAGCTCTGGTTTTCAGATTTTGCTACTTAAGAAGCAGAAAATGATTCTAGTGGCTATTACAAACTAGAATTTATTGAGAGGTACCTTTTACTGGCAAGATGTTAAAACATGGTACTTCTCTTCCTCATTCAAAAGAGCAGTAAACCAGATGCACAGATCTAGAAAACAAGCTAGAGGTTACCAAAGGGGTGAGGAAATGGGGGAGGGGCACGTTAGGGGTATATGATTAAGAGATACAAACTACTATGTATAGAACATATAAGCAACAAGGAAATATTGTATAGCATAGGGAATTATAGCCATTAGATTGTGATAATTTTTAAAAGAGTGTAACCTGTAAAAATACTGAATTACTGTGCTCTACACTTGAAACTAATGTCATAAATTAACTGTGCTTTAATTAAGTAGAAACAAAAAAAACTATAGTAAAATAAATTTGTAAAAAGGAAAGGAATTATTCAAATAATTTATTTTCTTCATTAAATTTACCTCTATCTTGGATGTATTAGAGAGTATGTTCAGAGTGTTTCACCAAAGGCCAAATCTACCATTCTGAAGTTGTGGGAGTCTTGGACCCTGCAGAATATTCCCCATTATCTCAGAGCAGCAGGTGCCTGTGGTGCTGAGTTAAGAAGAGAAGGTTTGAGAGCAGGGGTGGACTTCAGACCATTGTTTATCACAGGCCAATAAGAGAGCAGTGTTTCTAAAGGCTATTTCTGTCTTATAGAGTCCCAATGCAAACATGAATAAATGAAATTTAAAGTACTTACTTGTTAAATTTAGTAAATAAGTTTTAATATATTTTAAGATGTGTACAAAAATGAAATATAGCAATACTTAATTCCCTGTATGTCTTTTTAAGCTAATATATTAAAAGATAATTCATATTTTCTTTTTCAATAACTTTTTTCTTACAAGAGCCTCCATGTGTATAAAGATTATTTTTACAAAGAACTATGCAGCAAACTTATCCTACATACAAATATATATGCTAATTATCACTTGGGTTTCTTCTGGGGTCTTTAAGCCTTTTTTTATTTAATTAATTCTGTGTTTCAGAAAACTTAGTTAATGATGCTATTGGGGATATCCACTCACACCAAAAATATAAATTTAGCTTGTCTTAGAAAATTAACAAATTTCTTTGTCCCACAAAAACATATTTTGGCAATGTGGAAGGAGATGCTGCAGCCAGAATCATAGAGGGAGTTTCTTCCTACACTGATGCCAGCTTGTTGACTTGGCAGGAAGCCTTGGTCAAGAAACACAACCATCCTTCTGCCATTTGCTAAATTTGCATAATTAAGGACCAATTATACATGGCATTGTCTTGTAGTAGGCGCCTCAGCTGGCTTTCCCTTATTATGGTTGCATGCCACTCTCCCATTTTGATTACCAAAAATGACTTTGACTTTTTGTCATTCTAATGAGGAGGTTAAAAGGAAAGCATATCTATCAGAATGATACATAGTTATTGATTTTGAAAAATGATCTCATGAGTGAAATATATTTAATGGGTATTTTTACTTAATTTCTCTGATACAAACAGTAAAAATGGCTGAGAGTAACATTAGATGTTACCTATTGTGTGTGTGTGTGTGTATGTGTGTGTGTGCACATATGTGTGTGTGTGTGATGGAGAGAAAGAGGAGAGAGATGGAGGGAGGGGAGGGGGAGAGAGAGGGGTACTTACAGCCAGTAAACAGCTTTTATTTAAAAGCATGAGGCTGTTTAGAAAGCTTGGTGTTATCAAATACTCTTAATTTTCCCTTTGTCAGAAGTACGTATTATGCAGTCTTTTAATGTTTCTCACCAGTCATCCCGTTGATCCACACTGTGATCATTGTGTGATCCCATTAGGTTTCTGAAAGTCACAATAGTTTATCTGGACAGCTAGTTGCATGATATAAAATCATGTGAAAATTAGCAAGATGCTGGAGTTGTCAACTTTAAATTTTACAAGTTTCTATCTCACTTGCAGTCACAATTAGAGTTAGTCAGCAGTTCCATTTACAAGCTGCTCCTGACAATGTTTGTGAAATGTTTATAGAATCTACAATATGCCCTTTGTTAACACTGAGTTTCTGACTGCTATATATAAAAACACAGGCATATACTAATGAGAAATTATAAGCTGATAGTCAATTGGCTTCCAAAGAGAATCTTTGAAAACATGGAAATCTTTTCTTTAAAAAGAAGATTTCTAAAGCCTTACATAACTTAATTAAAATTGACATTGAAAATTTGTGTCTTCATTAAGGGACCTTATTGGGAAAATTTTTAATGTTTATTTGATATTCATATTGCAACCTATATACATGATCTGTAATTTGCAGTAGAGAAATACATGTAATAATATTACGAATGTGCAACTTGAGTAACTAATTATCATAATATGACTTACAATTTTGCTAAGCAACCTTACATTCTTTATAGGGTTCTTTAAATAAGAATGCATTCAAACTGATTTCAGCTAAAAAGGGAATAGTTTACATCTAAAATGGCTAGATTCTGCAGACTAAAAATGTCTTCAAGGGGTTACTCCCTATCTCTTTTTCTCAGACACTATAAAGTCTCCAGAATACACTTAGCCTTTGCATCCACTCAGATTCAAATACAATAGGAAGAAATTTCCATAAAATTCAGTAAAAACCTCATCATACTTCATTGGCTTTGACTGGTGGCATTCCCATCTGTGAACCACTCACTGTGGTCAGGAAATTCAAAGCTGATGGCCAGACCTGATCAAGAGTCCATCACTGAACTCAGGAACATGAGAAGTGTTACAGTAATTAGAAGACATGGATAGTACAAATGTTAGGTAGGGAGGCATCTTCTCGTGTTGATTGAAAGGCCTGGCATAGGTTAAATATAAGGAATATTGTGGCAATTAGTGCAACAGTAAATCTTACAAAGTTAGTTATAAACCTGGCCGCTTATATTAATACAACTGTACCCTTTCAGTTCCAGTCACGAAGTGGTAGCCCGTTTCAAATATTGGATCTGAACTTGAACATTTATAATGATACCAACATATCTAGTGAACACCTGTATTATTTTATACAACTGGCAAAAGTGGCCCCAGTGCCTAAACTCATCTAGAGCACAGTTAGACCTGGGTAATAATGGTTGGATAAAAATTCTCAGATAAAACACCTATTGATTGGATAGGTCACACAACAGAAAGGTTCTAAGAACAACTGAAACTATTCCAGTGGTAATTTATCCTTAGGAAATTAAATTCACATTACTACATACAGTCCTGACGACAATTCCATGAGGTAGACCAAGAAGATTTTATTTTATTTGATAGTAACCTAGTTGAGCAGTGAATGGCACATGATCTATATTTATGAACTATTTTTGAATACAGAGACAGATGAAAAAATTTTTTAATGTGAAGGCTGCTTCTAGTGCAATCTTCTCAACCAAAAACAACAGCTTCACATGGTAGAATACCAGAAGAAATTAATATTTGTAAGTAAATGTAGGCAGTAGAATCACGTATTAAACACAGTATAAGACAGAATGGATTTCATTTATGGATAAATGGAATGATGCAATTAAGTGGAGAGATAATATTGAAACATGCAAAAAAGATGGATTATACATTAAATAGTGTGGTGGCAAGAAATTCAATATCTTGAAAAAAATAAAGATGACCCTTACCTCACTCATTATTACCAAACATATTTTCAAGTGGACCAAGACTTAAACAATTACAGTGAAAAGATTGAACGGTCTAGAAGAAACATAAAAGAATGGTTAATAATTTAGAGTAGGGATTCTATTTCTGAGAAAGAAAAACCAGAAGTATTAAATTACTAAAATGTTACAACATAAAAAATAAACATATCTACATAAAGACAGTATTAGAAAAATACAAAAGACAAATCACAAAAATATCTGAAGCATATAGTACAGGGACTAGTAATATACATGTTACAAACTATTATATGTAAATATATATTTCGTTATTAATATATAAATGAATAACTAAAAAAATTTCAACACAACATTTTGCAAACTACATATTCAGCTAGATCATAGGAAAAGATAGAAAAGTACTCAGTTTTATTAATAAGCAACAAAACTAAAATATCAATGGGATTCTCATTTTCAATCTAAATGTAACTAAAATTTTGGTGTTGTTTCCAAGAGTATGGAATAATATGCTTTCATAAATCTTGGTACAAATGTAAAAGACAAATACTCTTTCTTTGACTTAGCCTTTACTTTTTTGAAATGACACCACAAGTATATTCACATAATTGCAAAATTACTTATGTACAAATATATTCATCCTAGCATTTTCTATTAACTGAAACAAGGATTAGTTTATTTTCATAGTTGTCCATTCATATAATGGACAACTATGAAAATAAACTAAGTAAATTTATGTGTGTTGCTCGAAACATCATCCAAAATGTATTGTTATATGGGAAAACACATGAAATTTAGAAAATGTATTTATGTGCTCTTATTGGCTTTAAAAAGTAAATGAACATGGAGTGTTTCTGAAAGGAACTGCAGCAAGAGTTACTTTATCTGTGGTTACCCAGACTATTCATTCATCATTTTTTAAAAATTTATATATATATATAAATGTGGCTTTTTCAAAGAAGTAGAACTACTTTTTAAAATAAATAATTCTGGCCAAAAATAAACTCATATTCCTTTTATTATGCATTTATAACTCTTTCCTAAGAACCCAGTTTACTCTTAGTACTATCCTAGTTAAACTTTCCTTTAAATAATTTTATAGGTGTGATAGGAAATGATGCTAGGTTTAAACCACCAGTGGCACCAACTACTTGAACTGTATGGTTGTTTAATTTGTTTTCCTTCTAACTCACGGTTCGACGGATCTCTGGCCTGAGCTGAGCTCTGCAAACAAGACCGCACGGTCTCATTACTGAATGCCCAGTTGGTTTCTAAACAAGGATCTGTAACTGGTGTGCCAGTTTCCACCACTCTGTTTCAGTTCCCAGGGCTCATCAATAAACCATGATGTGCTACACAGAACCCTGTGCCTTGGGGCCAGCCTGTCAATGATGGTAGACCATAAAAAATTATATGTGTTCACCAAATCATAGCAGGGAAAATCCAGGGACCAAGCTGAAAAAAGAATTTTCCCCAGAGGGCTATTCCTAACTTAAAAGCAGCAACAAAATAAACAAAGAGAAAGAAAAACAGCAGACCTATGTATGAACATAAAAATATACACACAGTTTTAAAAGGTGATAATGAAAATGAGTATTTGGGGCTAGGCATGCAGTTTGCTACATTTCCCCAAGAGACTGAATCCCCAGCCTAAAATGAAGACTGAAGCATGCTCTTTGAACAGATCCATAACCAGATAATACTTTCTGGCTCTCAGCAGATATTATGGTGCTCTTAGAACTTTATAATTATAAGAAGCTTAGAAAGTAAGGGAATCTGTGGGTATCCTAATCAAGAGAGTGCTCAGCAATCCAAATTGTTTAGTTTCCTTGTTTAATCAGGAAAGTCATATGTAATTATGCACTTGACTATATTTTACAACTTAAATATGGAAATCATTTATGTAATTATGTAATTTTTAAACTACAATTTTTAATATTATTTCTTCTTGATTTCCATCCTTTCCCTATGTTTTTCAAGCGTATCTTTTGTCCAGACCATCCCACATGAAGTATTGCTCAAGAGGCAACTAGAAAATATTTTCTGATTTGATAGATGAATTGTTTACCCCATAACCAAATTGAATAACTGCTACATAAGGAAAAATGCTAAACTACACAATTTGAAAAGTGTGCCAAAATGAATATGTTATATACTCAAATAGAATCTACTTTTATTTCATATAATCAATAAATGTTCATTTGTCACTTATGAGGTAACCATATGAAAAATCAAAGAAGTATCAGAATAGAAGGCTTTCTATACTTGAAAAATTTACTCCATAGTCAATGGATATGTACATTACCTAGAGCTTATTATCCAGTGAATTACTTTTAGAATAGCTATAGAGGTAGCCTGTTTTGAATTGGCAATAAAAAGAACAAATCATTCTATGCGGGGATTAGAAATGAAAGTAGTAAAGCAAAGATGGGCAGAATGAACAGATTACATCAGAAACATAGATTGAAAGGCGTGTTATGTGGAGTATGAACCGCAGGGGCAAAGGAGTAAGGGTGTTATGGTTTACTGAAGAATGATGAGTGGTTATACCTGAACGAAGGGTGTTTAGGAGTTAGTGACAGGTGGCTCCAGTGGTAAAGAACTCGCCTTCCAAACCCGGTAGACATAGAGACTTGGATTTGATCCTTGAGTTGGAAAGAACCCCTGGAGAAGGAAACGGCAATCCCACTCCTCTTGCCAGAAAGCTCCGAGTACAGAGGAGCCTGGAAGGCCACAATCCATAGGGTCTCAAAAAGTCAGATATGACTGAAGTGACTTAGCATGCACGACCATCCAGAAAAGCTGCCTGTAGCCTTTCGTGCGTGCGTGCAGGCTGTCGCTTCAGTCGTGTCCAACTTTATGCAACCCCATGGACTGTAGCCCACCAGGCTCCTACCTGGCTGAGAAACTGCAAATTCATTCTGAGGACATGGAGGATTGTAAATTAGGCAGTGCATTATCCTGTGTGCACTTGTTAATTCTAGAAGCATTGTGAGTGGTAGGTTGTGGTATGAATCGAGATTGGAAACGATGAAGGCTTGATTCACAGGCATTGACAGGAGGCAATTTGTCTACAACCTAGGACTCCAGTTCAACTTCTGTCTCCGCCGCTCTCTAGCTGTGCAAACTTGACAGTTTTTTAACCTCCCGAAGCCTCTGTTCTTCACTTATAAATTGAGAGTAACATCTAGGTCTACCTTTTAGAAGTAAATAAAACAATAGCATGGAAAATGCTAGTCACAGTTCCCGGCGCAGCGTGATACATACTCAACCATGGCAGAGAAGAGAGATTTGCCTTTCCTAACATTGCTAATACTTGGGAAAGACAAAATTTCAGTTCCAGATGTATTCTTGCCATATGTGAAGGAAATATTTGATCTACTAAGTAATTTTAGGCAAAAACCTCTCTTTTTTATCTATGGAAAAAATTCTTTTTTGCTGATACTAGTATACTTGACTTAAAATGTTTTAGTATTTGGTTTGTTTTCATTCAAAGAAATAAATGCAATTTAATACAGAAGTGATTACTTATTCCCCACATACCTGTATTAACTTTTATACAGGTTGCTTGTCCCTCTTTCTACAACAAATGTCGTATTTTCTTTTCTTCATAGAATGTGATTTGCAAGAAAGCAAGTTGGAAAAAAATATGATCTTTCTAAATCTGCCTTGTGGTTTATACACTGTGACCTAGTGCTCCTCAGGATTTAAGATGTGGTTGTAGCCCTCTGTCTTTGTTTGTGAACCACATGTATCATTGGCACTGGAAGGCAATGTGTCCTTTGAGAGGCACGCATGTGTATGCCCAAGCAAAGATGTACTTAAGTCTATTTTCACCCTTGCCTTTGGAGCAGCTGTCACAGAATTCAACCACAGAAAATGGAGAACAATGTAAAAAAATGGGAGATGATTACTATTTTATTCTTCTTCCATACTTTTGTGCTAAATAAACTGATGGCAAACATAACTGGTGATAGTTGAAACAGTTTTCGGCCTTCACACAAATGTATAAGGTATTGAATTTTAAAAGCTTACTTTCGAAAAACTAAAATAGAATTTATTTTCTAAATATTCCTCCTAGTTATGGGATTCATAAAGAGCATGTTATTTTAAACTTGTCCTTTTTTCCCACAAAATTCAATGGCAATACCAGTTGCTCAGGAAAAATAAAACTGCCGATGGAAAAGATGCCCATGTGAATTAATGCTGAAACCAGAAAGAGGCTGATATCTGCATCAAGGGACAATATTTTAAGAATTCATGAATTTCCCTTTACTTATTCATTTGCAAAGGTTAAATGTGAGTTGTTTTATGCAATACGTTATGCTTTGATCAGTCTCAGGTGACTTTGTTGACTGATCTCATCTCCCTCCTGTGAAATGCAACTCAGAAAAACAAAGAAAAAAAAAAAACACAAAACTTCTGTTGCCAAGATGTGTAACTGTGGTCAATTTGAAATAAAAATGTATCTATCTGCAATTGCTTTTGAAATGCAAAGTACCATTTCATTTATCAGTGACCTTATAGGATCTCAAATGACCATGATCTGAGGTGGTGGTACAATGTGATAGAATAAGCATTAAAGATTCTAAAGAGTTTCAGTCCAGTGAAGGTCTACTTTTTTTTTTTTTTTAAGTGATACATGTTTTAAAGCACTGTTTATTCAACCAATGTTTACTCTAAGCCTTCTATGTGTCCAACAATTTTGAGGTGCTGAGGAACAAAATAATTAGTCTTGCATTTCATTAGCCTTAAATTTTAATGAAGGAGACAGAAAAAGGAACTATTAAAATCAAGATAATTTTAAGTGATGGTAATGCTGTGCAAGTACTGAAACAATGACTCACGGATGTGACTTCAGGTGGGTTTTTAGATCCAGCCTCACTCAAGAAGCAAGTGTTTGATTATGTCCATGAATGTGTCACCTAGCTCAATGAGACTATTTTGTTAAGTAAAGTGGACAAAGAAGCAATTGCCATGCATACCACATAGAATATCTTTAAGGACAACATGTATTTTATATAAATAAGTTAAAACTTAGTTCAGTATATTTATAAATTATTTATAGCCCATATAAATAATATATAATATATATTCATTCAAATAAATGAACATGCAAAGAGCTGTAGGAAAAAAAAACATAGTTCTATCAAGTAGACAAGCAGATTTCTAGAGGAGGAACTAAATTTTTTTTTTAAATTATCAAATTGTTATTCTTTTTACCATTTCCTGTAATAAGCCTTTAGACCAACACATTAAATCCCATAGGGGTCTCCCTTCCTTAATCTTGGTTAAGAATGTAAGATGTGGATTCTAAGAACAGAAGTTGAAATCAAAGCTTGATCAGTTATTATTATCTGCTATTCTTGGGTGTTAACTTTTCTGAAGCAATTGTTGAAAGATTCCTTAAATTATAATATTTTAAGAACTTCAAACTTCGAGCCTACTGATACAGCAAATAAAATTATTTGCTATTTTGTGGTTGCTGTTGCTGAAATTTTAGTGATGAAGATCCAGGCACCTGCTCCCTCATAAAGTTAGGGAAAAGGGATGGAGTACTATTATTAATACTTGATGCCATGGGATTCTACAATGAGGAAATCTTGGACTTGAATTATTCTTTTTCCTGAACTTTGCTCTCCAAATCTGTAAGATATGGGTTACAAAATGTCATCACTGCCACCATCCACCCACTCCCAAAATGCATACATTTATCCTCCACATGACAGGCTAGTATTTTTAAACATAAATTGGAATATATCCTCCCAAACACCCTCTGGTGCACTTAGATGACAGACTTTTATAGAAGTTTACATGGACCTACATCACCTGGCCCTTCCCATACTTGGCCTTTACTGACTTTTTTAAATGTACTGCTTTTAAAAGAAAAAAATTTATATCCTTGAAAACATCTAAGGCTTTTCCACCTCAGGACTTTTGTACATACCGTGTCTTCTAGTGAACTATTCAGATAGTCATCTCTCATTCTTCAGATTTCAGATTAAATACATTCAGAAAATGTCTGTTTCCTCACTGCATATCCCCTACAATAAATGCAGACTTTGTTACATGATTGTCTAAATATCTTAAATGAATGAATAGCTACTACACAATGCAGGTTTTATAAACATGATTTTCTTTGCATTTAGCAAATAGATACTTAAAACAGAGTCATTTTTCTTCTCTTGAACCTTCAGTTAAAGATGATGGTGCTCTTTTTTGTTTATTTTAAAGTGGAAATACCATGGAAAGTCAGTACACATCCCCACACCACACCAACCTTTCTCTTTGTTCCACCTTTGTTCCCTGTGTTCTCCACCTTTTTTGTTCCTTTTTGTTTTTCTCAGTTTCTTTCTCATTCACCTGTTTCTTCCTATAATAGGTAAAAAAAAACTTATGATTGAATTCTTTATTTTTGGAAGTTCTGACTTTGCTTACATTGTGTTTTGCTATTATTATAGGCTACTTGAAACTTTCAAGAAAATTATGAGGTTGTGAATTCCTAAACATTTGGGACCCCATTTTATTCAAGTCTTATTTACTATATTGCTTAGCACAGTGACTAATATATCTTATAAATTTTGTACTTCATTTTAGTTAGAAGGCGTTAAGGCCAGTAATGAAAATAAACCAGTCAAAATACTTACATCAAAAAGAAATATGCTAGACCAAGATGTATGTTGAAGGAAATGTTTTTAAAAACTGAAATTTCAGGTTAAGAAAATTTCTCTGGGAGTGATCTCCCAAGTTGATTTCAGTTGTATCATTTCCGTATATTAATAGTAGACAAAAAGGGACATGTAAAAAGAATTTGAAAGTGGGGATAGTAGAGAAAAAAGTAGAAATGTTAAAGAAAAAAATCAGTATGATTTTCCCAAAGCATCTATACTTCAAATTATCTAACAACATATATATTTTTCCCTCTATCTTTTTTTTAGATAATTAATTATACAAGAATCAAAAGACTCCTTGTTTTTCTTTAGAGTATTTTAGGGAAGGATGTGCATTTTTTTGGTTTTTGGTTTTTGGTTTTTTTTCCTTCCCTGTTTGAGCTACTTTTTTCCTCTTTAAAATATATTCTTTAGAGAAACAGGCACATCTTTGTGCTAACCCCGGAGAGCGGCATCCTCCCCAGAGGTTGGAAGCCAGCTGTGCATTGCCCAGCAGCTCTTAGCCTCTGTCCCCTGAGGCCCCAGGCTAGTCACGGCGACAGCATCCTGAATGATGGTGGAGACTCCATTTAAATCACTGCCTGATTTTAAGATCAGCATCCTAGAGGTTTCTTCCACTTGTTTAGGGTTCTGACATTTTCAAAAAGCAATGCTCCAAGATTACCACGTAAGAAAAATGGTGACCTTTTCATTCACTTTTATTCATTAAAAGAGGCCCTTAGCTGTAAGGCTCACTATTACCACTTGGAGAAAGATGCGGAAATCACAGTTTATCTATCCATCTGCAGCTTGCCTCAGCAAATTGACCTCTGGATTCCAGAGAAAGTTATTTGGAACACAGCCACCTCTACTGCATCCTAAAAATTGTTTTTCTTTTCTTCTTCCCTTCTCACTAAATCTAATAAACCTTCTTTATACATGAGTTCCTAGAGGTATCATGAAATAACAAGAATATTATTACTCAAACAGAAAGAGATATAAACAATGAACTAAACAAAAACAAACACCTATATGACCTTTATACCATTTTCTTTGCACTTATACATACTAGCTTAATCTGCACAAGCTTTCTGTGAATTCGGTGTCAATATTATTCCCATTTTACAGAGGAAACTGAGGCCCAGAGAGGTTATTTGACTAAAATAGCACAGCTATTAAGTGACAAAATTAGGATTTTAAAAAAAGAAAACTGACTAAGAGTACCCAAAGCCACTTCATTAAACCAAATAGTCTGAAGAAAAATAAATATTGTTTGTAAATTTAAGAATTGATAGTTAAAATCACTAATCATGTTTGACCATGCTGAACTGTTGGTTTGAAAACTGAGAATAATCATGTTGAAGAAAGTCTAAATCTATTTCTTTTACTTTCCCTATCACTCTCGAGTACGCTTCAAGTTTGTCCTTGGACTGCGATTTATTTTCTGAGATATCAGAAGTTTTAGGAAATTTACATATATACACGGCTAGTCCCATTAAAAATTTTCTTTGTAGCTTCTCTTTGGAGTCCTTTCTATTAATTCACTGAAGAAGGCAATGGCAACCCACTCCAGTACTCATGCCTGGCAAATCCCATGGACAGAGGAGCCTGGTAGCCTACAATCCATGGGATCGCCAAGAGTCGGACACCACTGAGTGGCTTCACTTTCACTTTTCACTTTGATGCATTGGAGAAGGAAATGGCAACCCACTCCAGTGTTCTTGCCTGGGGAATCCCAGGGAGAGCGGAGCCTGGTGGGCTGCCGTCTGTGGGGTCGCATAGAGTCGGACACGACTGATGCAACTTAGCAGCAGCAGGGTCAGCAATTAATTCATACCAATGTAACCTGGAAAGTGGAAGATTTATTATATGAAAAGTCACCTTGGACAAAATTTTCTATGGTGTTCCCATTTCGAGATTTGTCCGTGCTATTTATTCATTCATTTCACAAGTAATACAGTAATATTAGTGAGCATCTACTGAACATACTTTAAACACTGCTCTAGGTGCTAGGATTTTTTTTTTTTTTTTGAGATTAGATATACAATCCATGTTTTCATTAAGTGATCCAATGGAGTGAAAAAATCCTCAATATGTATTCAAATAAATATATAACACAAATTCAGGTTATGAAAAAAAATTTTTTTTTTAAACAGAAAGAACAAAAAGATATAGGTAAAGTTACATTAGGGGCCAGCCAAAGCTATTGTCATTAATCAGGGTTAAAAAAAAGGTATCAGAGAAGAACATTTTGGTGGCACTGCATTTGAAATGAGACCTAAGATAAGCTGGGGCCAGTTCAACAGAATACTGAATTTCCAGACATAGAAAACTGCTATGTGTAGAAGCAAGAATGAACTTGACCTATTGTTTGAAGAGAACGGTCAATGTGAGCACAGGAAAGGCATATGCAAATTGTGGCTTAAGACAAAGATGCTAAGAGTGGTACAGGCTGTGTTAAAGAAGTTTTGCTTTATTCTAAATATAATAGAAAGTCATTCAAAGTTGTAAGTGGAAATTAAAGTCTGATTTTATTTTTAACCAATGACTCTGGTGGCTCTTTGAAGAAGAGATTATGAAGAAAGACCAGCAAGGAGCAGGGTGAGTAGTTGCAAGGCTATTACATTGCTTCAGGTAAGAGAAGCAGGATGCTTGGGGAGGGAAGTGGTAGTAGGCATGAAGAGAAGGAGAGATACGTTTGGTGATTTAACCAACAATACTTAGCAAATAGATGGATATGTGAATGCAGAAATCAGAGGGGGCGGGGTGATTGGGGACACAAGAATGACTAAGTTTTTGGCTTGAAAAATGAGATAGATGATATTCCTTAGAGAGATTTCCCATGTCTATGTATTGATGATAAGCATGGAAATCAAGATTTTTTTGGATATAGTAAACTTGAGAGACCAATTAAGTATCAAAGTACATATAAGCAAATATTTATATGTGAATTTGTAGTTCTCTTTGAAATATAAGTGAAGAGTTCATAGTTAGCTCTTTAAGTTCTTTTCTTCTTAGAATTTTTTTTATTTAAATTTGTGTTTGTATATTTGAATTCTCTAAGAATACCCTTTGTAACTAAAGATAAATATCAAATTTTATAACTTACAGTCACTATTTCTTGAATGTTGAATATCAGAATACTCCTATAAATTTTTCCTAACTACCATACCATTGTCTTTGAAATATTACTACTGGCATTTATTACATGTGTGGTGCTCAGTTGCTCAGTCATATGAGTCTTTGTGACTCAATAGACTATAGCCCACCAGGCTCCTCTGTCTATGAGACTGCCTAGGCAAGAATACTGGAGTGGCTCGCATTTCCTCTTCCCGGGGATCTTGCTACCCCAGGGATCAAACCTGCATCTCTTGCATCTCCTGCATTGCAGGTGGATTCTTTACCACTGCAGCACCTGGGAACGGAAAGCAATCCAACATATAAGCTTGCCTACAAAATTCAAACTACATGTGTAGGTCTAGTGTTGCTTCATATTCACTGTTGAAAAGTCAACAACTCTTCTTAGATCTATCAGAAAAATGAGGTCACAAGGTAAATCTCTGCCCCCTCCCCCCAAACTGGGGAGACAAATAGACAGGTACAGACTATCACAACAGAGCAGAAACCCACCAGCAGAACCCACTGGTTCCTCTTCAAAAACCAGTGCCAGAGAAGGAAACTTGAACTGTAACTGAAGAATTGAGGTTGACTCAATGTGGACAAATCTGAGAGTTAAAAACTCCAGGGAGACCCAGTCATAGGGGGTACTCCAGAGTATTATGAGATTTACCACTAGGAACTTGACCAGGTTCCCACAGTAAAGATCATATAAAAGTCCTCTCAAGTCTCCAGCAGGAGCAGGGGGAAAAGACCATTTTGAAAGAAGCTGGAGCATGCTGTTCTTTTTAACATGGCCTGCCGTCAAAGTAGATTATTTCTCTAGTGCCTAACCTGCTGGAGTTTCATCAGAGCCTAACAGACCTGGGAGAAGGGAAACACTCACCCCCAGCCCCTTCCAGCCTTCCTGTCCCACCCAAGCAGGGTTACAAACTGCCAAGGGCTGGCAAAGTTCATGGTGGGGGACAGCTTAGCGAAAACTCAAGACTAATCAATCAGAGGAGCGCATGATGCTTCCCCTCCCCCACACCGCACCAGCACGTTACTGATCATCTATTTACCTGAGTCCCTTTCACTTCGCACATCACATCCGGTTTTAGCAACAATTTACCAGGCACACGAAATGATTAAAAAAAAAAAAAAAAAAGTACCATCTGAAGAGACTGAATGAGCATCAAAACCAGAATCAGATATGGCAGGGATGTTGGAATTGTCAGATTGGGAATTTAAAACAACTTCAATTAATATGCTAGGGTTCTAATGGATGAAATAGACAGCTTTCAAGAGCAGATGGGTAATGTAAGCAGAGAGATGCAAATTCTAAGAATCAGAAAGAAATGCTAGAGACCCAAAACACTGTTAATAGAATGAAGAATGCTCATCAATGAATTGGATATGACTGAGGAATAAATCTCTAGGCTTGAGTGTATGATAGTGTAAAACTGAAAAAATAAAGAGAAAATTACTTTAAAGAGAACAAAATATCCAACAAATGTGGGACAATTACAAAAGGTGTAATGTATGCATAATGGGAATACCACAAAGATAAAAAGATAAAGGAACAGAGACAATATTTGAAACAATAATGACTAAGAATTTCTCCAAATTAATGTCAGAATAGTAACACAAATCCAGGAGGCTCAGAGAACACCAAACAGAATAATGCCAAAAAATTACACCTAGGCATATTATATCCAAACTATAGAAAGTTGAAGAGAAAGAAAAAAAATTTTTTTGAAAGAAGACAAAGGAAATAAAAGTACCTTACTATAGAAGAACAAAGATAGGAATTATACCTGATTTCTCTTAGGAACCACAAAGGCAAGAAGATAGTAGAGTGAAATATTTAAAGTGCTGAGAGGAAAAAGCAACAATCTAGATTTCTATACCCTAAAAATTATTTTTCAAAAGTGAAAGAGAAATAAAAATCTTTCTCAGACAAATAAAAGTTGAAGACATATAGTGCCAGTAGATCTGCCTTGCAAGAAATATTAAAAGTTGTTCAGAGAGAAGGAGAATTACATAGATCAGAAACTCTGGTCTATACAAAGAAAGCGAGAGCACAAAAGAAGGAATAAGTAAAAATAGAAAACTTAATTTCTCTTATTATTAGTTGATCAAACAGATGACAGTTTATCAAAAAGATAATAGCAACAATGTATTAGAGTGTGTATTCATATATACATATACACACATATTGCTTACATATGCTTGTATGTAAATGAAATGAATATAAGCCAATGAAATGAATATAAGGCAATGATATAAGCTGTGGGAGGGAAGAACAGCTTTGCCCACATCTCACATAATGCTTAAGTCATTTTGTTTTGTTTTCTTCTTCTCATGTCATGCTATTTTAGACCTTGCTCTGCTTATATCTAGTTGCTGCTTTTGTTTTTTTGTTTTTTTTAACATTTTAAAGCTATTTGTTTTAACAGTGAATTCCCATCCCTTTGTGATGCTCTGAAAATAGCTACAGATATGAAAAATATCCAAAGTTTTTTTTTTTTAAATCAGAAAATTAAAATACAGTTTAAGAACATGACACTACCCTTTTGAAATTCACTTTTGAAATCAATGCATCCAGAAATAAAGATAATTTAAAAGCATCAGTAGCAAATAGAAAACAAATCCCATATTCAGTTTCACATTGGTTAAATGTTGTGTTTAAAACTAAGCACACAAAAAAAATCAATATAGTCATTAACTATCTTACCCACTGGGTATGATAAATGATAGATTCGCTTAAATGTGATCAAACTCTTTTCCCCCCACATTCAAAGGAGAACACGTTTCTGTTCAAGGACCACTTAACTGAACAATGCTGGCTTGTCCCTCTAACATCCAATTTCCTAAAGTCTTCTCAAGTATGGAATTATTTAACAAAAATCTGAAGCAACTAATTTCAACGTAGGACAACAGCTGTGAGTGGAATATAGCTGCCTCGTTAACATCACCTAAATATATTATGGGACACATTACCTTCAGCCTCTTTCATCTCTGGAAAAGGATTCATTTTCTGAAAAGAAAACCCACCTGCTCAGTTTACATAACATGAACATGAACAACTTCATAGGCAACACATCTTGGACTTTTCAAGCAGAAAGTATCTTCTGAATTTTGATTGGCAAACTATAGCTCTCAAGCAGGCGTATCTGGGAATTCAAGATATAATAATATCAGCTTTTATCTGTCAACTGTGTTCAATTTATGTTAGTATATGATAGGTAGTGTAGAGATACTGTCACTAAAAATGAAGAAATTAGAATTTAAGCTCAGATATACAGTATTAGTTGACTTGCTATATGAAAAGTAAATTCAGAATATTTCTACTCTGCAACTATTTAGTTTTAAGCAAGGATTCTCTTTTGTTGATTTGCATGGATACAAACATTTGTTTGTATTTCTAAAATCAATTCCTACATTTTAGAAATATCAATTATGTCAATATGTAACTAAAGCAATTATTGAAAGATATATACTTACTATTTTCTTCTGCTTAGAGATGTCAGTCTTTTTACTGAAATCTAGGACTTCTCATTCTTTTGTCTCCCCTTAAATAGTCAAAATGCACTAAGATATAAGTTAACTTTTTTAGACACTTGAGATTGGGCATTTATATCTATTTCTTCTAAAATCCTTCTTTATTACTTCCAGTGTTCTATATGTATTTACCTGTGTTTCCAGTTTTTATTGTAATTCTATAAAGTAGAATATATTTACCTTTGTATAACTCTGAAGAGCAAAGAAAAAATGAATCTTATGATCATGTTTTCTGCTAATAAGATATCTGCATACCTCAGGATATAAATGCATACATGTGTCCCTATATCTGACATGCTATATTTAGATCTACAAATATATAATAATAAGTATCTTTCTGCAATTATGCTGATAAAAATGACAAGAAATCAATATAGTTCATAGTATTAATGGAATTTTTTAATGGACCATTTCCTTTTCTTAAGGTTTCAGTGATTTCTTCTTTATTCTTCTGGGATCTATCCTGATACCCTAAACATCCTTTTATAGGCCACTCTTAAAAGGTGACTGACTGATGGCAAGTGGGCCTTAGAAGTTAGGGTGGGGAGAGTTCCAATCTCTGTGAAAGTATGCTAGTAATACATTTTTACTATTTCATATATAGAAATATTCTATGAAGATTTCAGAGGCAACTTATTTAACTAGCTTTTTTCTTCTTAGTTTATTATGAACTTGTCCATTTGAAGTCTGAAAGGTTTAAGAAGTTGAGCAAAACACACCAAATATGATTTCTTACCAGTAAAATGATCTTTAATTCCACCATCTACAATGGAATTATTCACATATCTTTATCTTACTCATTGTTCACTTCATTCAAAGAACACCATAAGGGTGATAATTTTACTTTATTTTATTTCATTTTATTGCATTTCATTTTACTGTGCTTTATCTCACTGTTAAGACAGTAATGTCAGTGTGACCTGAACTATCTCCCAAGCTGTCAGAGTTTATCGAATAAAATGTTGTAGTTTAAATTCAGGACAATCCACTGTCTGACCCCCATCAGTATTCTTTCAATCTCTTTCACAGAAATTGATCAGGTCAGTTGGGCAACACTTTTTCCTTACATCATCTTTTATGGTAGGAGCTTGACAATCCATTTTATTAACTGACATAGATTTGTTATAAAATCTTATAACAAGATTTTTCAAGTATGGTAGATATAGTCATTTCAAAGGACTAGCTTTAGTATGATAAGTGATTCTACATTCCTTAGTTTTCATATTGAAAATCTAAGACTATACAGTTTTATGGGATCAATATATATATAGGTTTCCCAGGTGGTGCTAGTGGTAAAAAACCTGCCTGCCAATGCAGGAGATGTAGAGACATGGGTTTGATCTTTGGGTCTGGAAGATCCCCTGGAGGAGGCATGCCACCCCACCTGGGTATTCTTGCCTGAAGCATCCCTTGGACAGAGGAGTCTAGTGGGCTACAGTCCATGGTACTGCAAATAGTCGGACACGACTCAGCAACCAAGCACACATGCGTGCGCGCGCACGTACACACACACACGTATTTCTGGAATCGTAAATCTTCCTTCAACTCTATGACTCTACAAATGTAAAAATTTGAGATTCTAAATGATTTTTAATCTATTTTTATCTGTTATCCATTGCAATTACATTTGCTTTTATAGTGAATTACATGAGATTATTATTATTACTCTCCTGGTCAATGTAACATTTCCTATATCTTTTAGCAATTGATTTTTTAAATATCAACAACTGGTTATTATAGTTCCACAACAACTAAGTCAACTTAATCATTTTTAGTAAGTTGATATACTAATATCATTTTTATAGTATGCAAAAATATCTTGCATGTACAAATGCTACAAGCTTTTCATAGAATATAATTTTATATACTTGTTTTGTTCAGACTTTTTCCTGCAGCTATACAGTAACCTAGAATGCAAATCTTTTGATTGAATGCAATGATACCAAACATGCTTTGCTCTCAACTACCTAATGAAGTGAAGTGAAAGTCACTCTTTGCCACCCTATGAACTGTAGTGCGTCAAGCTCCTCCTTCCATGGAATTCTCCAGGCAAGAATACCACAGTGGGTAGCCATTCCCTTGTAGAGGGCAACTTCCCAACCCAGGGATCGAACCCGGGTCTCCTGCATTTCAGGCAGACTCTTTACCATCTGAGCCACCAGGGAAGCCATAACTACATAATTACCTAAGATATTATTTTTTTCTCTTAGAGAGTAGACTGCTATTCACAGTGACAACATAAATTTCTGTCTTGTGATTTTTTTTTTAATTCTAAAGTGACTATTATTTTTGGCATTTAGCTTGTCACAGTCACTAGGAAAACATTTACCTAAAAGATTATTCTGCATTTTCTAGGTCCTTGATATGAATTATGTATTTTTATTTTAATATAGGAAGAATAAAATGATATTAAATGTTTAAAAGCCTGTAAAATTAATAAAACTAAGTTTCAGTGCTTTTAAAGAAACTACAAAGCTGTAATACTGTCTTTCTTGCTCTCAGACTAGGTTCACAAAGGCATTCCTTCTATCACAATCCCATTCATACGTAAGAAGGAAGAAAGGAGAAAAAGAAGGGAAGAAAGGAGGGGATGTTTGGAGGCAGGAGGGAGAAAGGAAGGAAGGGAAAAGGAAGACAGTGAAAAGGAGGTGGGACAGGAGAAGGAGGGAAGAAGAGAGCTCTTGAAGGTTTAACTTGAACCTAATCCTAATGCCACAGAGGCATTTCTTCCATGTGAATACATGTATGCTTTTTAAAGCTGACTGACTGATTGTATAGCTACTCTGGAAAGCTGTTCGTAATTTCTGGCTTCCCTGGTGGCTCAGAGGGTAAAGCATCTGCCTGCAATTCAGGAGACCTGGATCTGATCCCCTGGAGAAGGCACTGGCAACCCACTCTAGTATTCTTGCCTGGAGAATCTTATGGAAGGAGAAGCCTGGTAGGCTACAGTCCACCAGGTTGCAAACAGTTGGACACTACTTCACTTTCACTTTACTTTTCTTTCACTTTTCAAAAAACTGAAAATCAATTACTCTATGCCCCAGCTCTTGCACTCCTGGGCATTTATCCCAGAGAAATGAAGATTTATGTTTACATTAAAACCTATACACAAATGTTTATCATAGCTTTATTCATAATAGGCAAAAACTGGAAACAACCAAGATAGAGCTCAGTCAGTCAATGGTTAAACAAATTATTATATAGTCACATTGTAGAATACTAAATGACAATTAAACGGAAGGGACTCTTGATAGGAGCATCAACTTGGATTGACTCTTAAGAGAATTACGCTGATTGAGAAAAAATTATTCTCAAAAAGTCACATACTCCCTGGTTTCACTTATAGAATATCTGCAAAATGATAAAATTTTAGATGTGTGTGCTAAGTCACTTCAGTCGTGTCCAACTCTTTGCAACCTCTTGGACTGTAGATTGCCAGGCTCCTCTATGAGATTCTCCCGGCAAAAATCCTGGAGTGGGTTGCCATTTCCTCCACCAGCACACCTTCCTGACCCAGGGATCAAACCCGTGTCTCTTAAGTCTCCTGCATTGTCAGGTGGGTTCTTTACCACTAGGAGAACAAACTAGTGATTGCCAGAGAAAAAGAAGAGGGTGGGTGGGAAGAAAGTGGATGTGGCTATGAAAAGGCACGATGAAGGACCCTTGCCGTGATGGAAAGGCCTTTTATCTTTCTTCAAATCATTGTTAACAACTTGTTTGTGGTATTTGCAAGATGTCACCACTAGGGTAAACTAGGTAAAAGTTTTAAGAGATACGTGTACATTGTTTCTTAAAACTGAATGTGGACATATAGCTATCGCAAAGTAAATGATTGAGTTTAAACATATCTATTGAAAGATGGCCAGTGGGAATTTGCTGTGACTGGGGGAACCCAAATCCACTGCTCTCTGACAAACTAGAGGGGTGGGATGGGGTAAGAGAGGGGTTCAAGAGGGAGAAGACATATGTATACCTATGGCTGATTCATGTTGATGCATGGCAGAAACCATCACAATATTGTAAAATAATTATCTTTCGATTAAAAAAAAATTTTTTAATATATCTATTTAACATAAAATTAGAGCTTCCAAGCTTCTCAGACATTACCAGCGAAGGCAGTACACCTTGAAATCCTTATAGTGGGATTCAGGATGTCTTGCATTATGATTTGGTAGCCTTCTGAGTATAATATTTTTTCAAGAAGAATATACAATATAACTATAGCTGTTGCTTACTCTCTAAGTCATGTCTGACTCTTTGTGACTCCATGGACTGTAGGCCACCAGGATTCTCTGTCCAAGGGGGTTCTCAGGCAAGAATACTGAAATGCATTGCCATTTGCATCTCCAAATGTAGCTAGTAATGGCCTGGTAAATCAAGTACACATGTGATTGATGAAAATGTTGACATTAATATTTTTATCCTCTAATCATGGTGTACAGTATGCTGTTATCATTTTTATAATGATCAGTCACTTACCTACATTATATAACTACCTTGGCACATTTTCCACCGTCTGTGTTTTCTCATTCACTCTTATGCTTTATTCATCTTTGGCAGAATTATGTACAATTAAAAAACTTTTCCCCTCCCTGGGAGCTACAGAATTATAAATAAGTAAGCAACTTAAAACCAATGGAAGAGTTATATTTACTGGCAAGTTTGGTTAGCAGGTATTATGTTGTCAGGTATTTTTTATAATCATATTTAAGCATGAAATACACATTCCAAAAATAAAATTTTAACATTAATGTTAACAAACAGTTTAGTCTTATTCCACCCCCAGAAATTTAAGAATAAAGGTACATATTCCTAGATATTTGATTTACATACATTAATTTACTACTAATGCAAACTGGCAATTAATTTGTTAAATATAAATTGCTAATATTAGGATCATTTCTGATGCCATATATTATGGTTTTAAAGTTTATGTTAAAGTCTTAGGACGTTTTCAACTGCCAAATGTTGCAGATTAAAAATTACAGAGAATTTCCTCTAGTTATTTTTCCTTTTCTCTACCAGCAAGAGTTAAAGTATTTATAATTTCTACAATATGTCACTAAGGTATTCATGCATAGTTACCATAATTCTAGCAATATGTAAAACTCAATAGATTTTTATTCCATATCTGTGCATTCCAGTCCCCTTTCTCATTTTGCAGGAAAATGTATTCCTTTAAAAATTCTCACTTCTATTAAAAACTGTTCACAAAAGCCCAATGGAAAAAAGTATTAGCTACTATATTAAGCTTTCTATCCATTTCCCATATATGTGCTGACCAAAACGATGCACACAGAGCAGCATCATTGAAAGCAATCTTATATCTGCTACTCCCTTAGGCTGTCTTCACTCTACATATTTATGGAAGGTTGGCAGAGTTGATAAAGAATCCATCTGCCAATGCAGGAGACACAAGAGATGTGGGTTTGATCCCTGAGTCAGGAAGATCCCCTTGAGGAGGAAATGGCAGCCCACTCCATATTCTTGCCTGGAAAATTTAATGGACAAAAGAGCCTGGTAGATGAAGTCAAAAAGAGTCAGACATGATTGAGTGAACATGCACACATACATTAAGAATAAAGCTTGGAAAAGTTAAATGAAGCAGTATAGCAGAGGACACTGAATCTATAAATGAGCATTATTTCCACATACATAAATAAATGTTATGAATTATTAAATAGGAACTGCAGAAGATGGAAATTAATTAATGCAATATTTTCAAATTTAAACATGAATGTGCAGCATAGTTTCTTCTGAACCAAAGAGATAATCTCACTAACTAGAAAGTTACTAGTCGTTTGACTCCTATTAAGAAGGAAAATCTGCTGAGGATTGCCTTCTACCATGTTTTAAACTGTTGACCATTGTTAATGAATGGACTTCTTCATGAGCCAAGAATATTGGTGCCCAGAAAATATTTTCACATAAACTGTCCCCACTATCACTTGAATACAATTAATGACATAAATGGCTTAATGTCTTTTAAGGTATTTGGGGTTATTTGGGGTGTTTATTGTTCAGGACCCTCACTCCCACTGCATGCATACACATGCACACATTCCTTAAAAACAGTTACTTGTATTGTCTTAGGTTTCAAGAATTTCCATTAATTTACAATAAGAATGTCTATTTTGGAACATTAGTAAGTGAAACATATCATCTCACTATTAAAGTATGTGAGAACAAAGGCTGGCAGAGTTTCCCATTTAAAACACACACACACACACACACACAAATGCAAGCTAGAATGCTCTGAACAACATAATAGGAAGTGCATTTTAAAAAAAAAGTCAGAATCAACAAAGTAAAATAGAAAAAAACCACAGTGGATATGCTATTATAGCATTCATAATCAATAGACTATACAGTATATGTGTGTAGCTGATTACACTCAGCAACATATACCAAACAAAGGGAATGCTGTTTCCAAAGGAAGCTTGACTTATCAGCTGTAAATGTTGAAAGGCTGTGAGCTAGGCAAACTGAAACAATGAATTCCCTGCTTTCAGTGGGGATTTGCTTCAGTAAAACCTCTTGTGTCACAATGATGGCAACAAACAAGCATTCTCCACCGAGAAGTAGGGGAGGGCTGTAAGGAAATAGCAAGAGTGAAAACCAGACAAAAAGTTACCACCGTTGCCACTCTTACACTGCGGGGAAATCAATGGAGGGGGATGAATGGGAGAAAGCCGCCATGGCTCTCTCTGGTCCTCAATTGGACATAGCTAATCCCCGTGACCTTTGGGGAAGCTGAAGGCATAAAATGACCCCAATCATCAAAAGCACCATTAGAATGAAGAGCACAAAACCGTGACTATGGTTAGAAAACGCAGACAATGAAGAGAGTATGGAGGAAATTTGTCCCTTTAGCAACTGAGTGAATGCTGCCTGAGAGATTCCCAGAATGGTTGCAGATGGACAGCGGTGGCCCCTGGCAGGACAGCTGGGAGAGGGTGGGCTGGGGAGGAGCTGGAATTTATCACGTGACCGCGGGCCCAACTTGCGGATGTTTCAGACGTTCCCCTCCTCCTTCCAAGTTACCAGCAGTTTCTGAGTGTCTTTCAGTTCAGTTCAGTTCAGTCGCTCAGTGGTGTCCGACTCTTTGCGACCCCATGAATCGCAGCACGCCAGGCCTCCCTGTCCATCACCAACTCCCGGAGTTTACTCAAACTCATGCCCATCGAGTCGGTGATGCCATCCAGCCATCTCATCCTCTGTCGTCCCCTTCTCCTCCTGCCCCCAATCCCTCCCAGCATCAGGGTCTTTTCCAAAGAGTAGAGACAGCAAAAGAAGGGCAGGAGTTGAAACAGCAGTGGGCAAGGAAAAAACAAAAAAAAAGAAAGAAAGTTGCACTCAGCCCTCAGAGTGAGGAATTCGGTAGGGTAATTTCATTATCATGTTGTATTTTATTTCCTTGAGAAATAAAATTGAGTGAATTTCTCCTTGTCAGCACAAAGCAACCAGGCAATTAGGCAAACTAAAAATAAAGCCTGCAGTTCAAGAGGTCTGCCATTTGTATGAAATGCCATCTATGTGGAAGTACATACTGAACGATTTAGTGGGGAATTCTGTGTGAGTGGGCTCCCCTGGTAGCTCAGATGGTAAAGAATCTGCCTGCAAAGCGAGAGACCTAGGTTCGATCCCTGGGTCAGGAGGAGCCCCTGGAGAAGGGAGTGGCAACCCACTCCAGTATTCTTGCCTAGAGAATTCCATGGACAGAGGAGGAAGGCTCTTCCGTTTGTGGGGTGGCAAAGAGTCGGACACGGCTGAGCGACTTTCACTTTATTCATCTTTTATCCTATATAAACTCAAACTTGGCACATTAAAATAGAATTAGAATGTGTCTTTTCTCATTTCAAGAAGCGAGTATGTAGGGTTTTTTTTCCCCACTAAGAACATTAAATGATCCTTTTAACATTGATTTTAAATTTACGTGAATTATAATAATAGCTAACATTTGCTGACTTCTTATTAGGTGTTTGGGATTATAGTAAGATCTTTACAAATACTTGCTTATTTAGTCCTCATAACACTTCTATGAAATGAAATCAATACTATTATTTCACAATCTATAGATGAAGAGACTGAGGCCAAAAAATGAAAATATGAAAAGACTTGTCCAAGGTCACAACGTTAACTGGTGCCTCCTAAATTTCACCCTGTATTGAATATCTAAAGAAACAATCATACATATTTATAGTTATTCCAAAATGCTAAGCAAATAATGTGATATTTTGACTGAATTTAACAAACCATGTGGATCTTACTTGAATGTCATTCAACATGTTAACTAGCACCAGTGATTGGAAAGATTGTTTTATTCATACACTTGAAGGAAATGGTAGTAAATCTGCCTACTCTATGATGAGAAAAGAGTATTTGCGAAAAAGAGAAAGAGGTCAGAACCTCAGATGTGATCACCATACCTCAAAACCAGATTTATCCCTCTATGAAGAAAGGAGTGATCTATTTCTTCTTGGTCCCCAACATCCTTTTAATGCTACGGAAGGAGTATTCCATTAATGCAGGTATTACTATTGTGCCGCTTCTGCCCTTAACGTGCGAGATGTGTCTGTTCATGCAGCTGGCGCAGCTGGGGCCACCACCTGTTAACTAACTTCAAGCCATTTAATTAGCCCATGTTGAAGTTACCCTCTGCTTTGACTGGAAAGGAGTGGAACAGTAGCAGATGCTAAGCACAATAAAAGAAAAGCCCTTGAATACCAGGGCAAAGTGGGTGGAGAGAATAACAAAAAAGTCAACAGATGGAGAGAGCCAGAAATATTAGTAAAATGGACTGGAAATTAACTCTCACCGATCAAGTTCAAGGGAGCAAGTCTCTGCAGATTAAATTCCATTCCACCAAGGTATCTGTCATATCAGAGTTAACTGAGGATTTTATTTGAGCATTTTGAATATATGCAGAATTCAACTGGACAATTGGCTTAGTTTTTCATTATATAAAGGATAGTCATTACTTATTGTTTCCATGGAAACATCCATGACTTTCGGACAAAATAATCCAGGCGTCAAAGAAAAAGAAATGTTGTCATGATAAAGCATAATTTTCCTTAATATTTTAAGAGCTCTAATTTGTCAGTGTTCCCACTAGAAGATCTGGAAGCAAATGGTTTTAAAATTATAAGCATTTCTCCATCAGTAAAATGATTTCCATGCAGAAGGCACTTTATCTTGCTTTGTCAAATGAAGTTGAATTTAAATGAGTTAAAAACATCTTCTGGTGATATTTGTATTCTTCTGATTTGCAAGCTTATCCATTAATGTATTTGTCTTCCTAACTTTCAGTAGTATACTTTATGTTAATAGGATTTTACAGATAGACATAGATATGTAAAGAGATATATATATCTCTCTCTTTTTTTGCTGTTTTTGCTTTAATATAGGTTAATTTCTAGTACTTGATCAGATTTCACCAGCTTGGGATATATCACAAATTAGCTCAAGCAAAATTATATTTGAGAATTTTCATGTAGCTATTTCTCCATTGTTTTTCCAGAACAGTAATATTTTTACAAAGGCAGAAACAGAATGTGACATTGGCAAACCAAATATTAATTCCAAATTTGTATTGTATTACCTCAGTTTCAAAAATAGCCTCTCTGAAGAATGCATTACATTTGCTCAAATCAGGATATATCTGTACTTTTACCTATATGTCTATATCGAAATTACTCAAGTCAGAGAGTGATCATAGAAGCAAAAGTAGAGTTCACCTACCTAGCAATATTTAATAGCTTTCTTTAAATTACAACTTCTTTTGGCTTTGAGAATTATCATTATTTATTATATTTCCCTTTATATATGGTTTGTTATAGATGGATATTTGTAAATCACCCCTTTTTAATATGCAAGAAGGTCAACTTTCACCAGTAAAACACTCATATGACTTATGTTTAACAATTTTCTATTTCCTAAAGTATATATTTGCATGGAAAGTGGGAAAGTGAAAAGGCTATTATTCTATCAGCAATAGTAATTTACCATAATGCCATTCTGAATTAGATTTATAGTAAATTTAACTATGTAAGTATATAAGAGAATCCTAAATAAGGGAATAATTGATATTCATTCATTAAGAAAAGTTACCTCTGTCTTAAACTCTTGACTCTAGCAAAACTGAGTCCGTTTTTCATCCAATCATTCAGCAAAAATGTATTGATTATCTACTCTGCTCTAAGTACTCTGCTAGGGCCAGGCATGCTAAGTCATGACCTGCTTTAAGTGCTCTTAAGCTGATACCAAAACATAAATCTCTGTCCCTGAAGAGTAACAATAAAGGCTGTTGTCAAAAAAAAGGACTCTGAATTTACCTTGAATATTTTTAGCCAGTAGTTCAATCTCCAAATTTAAATTTTAAAATATGTGGACAAAACTTTATTTTAAAGATAAATCCTATTTTCATAATATTTTACTGTGTATTTCTAGCTTAAACACAACCAGATTCCTTATGTATTTTGTATGGTCTATGAAAGAAGATAGTGAAGAAACCCTGTGAGATGCTTAATGGAGCTCAGAAATAGATTTGTGAAATCACACAATCTTATTGTTCAGGGATTGAAAAAGAATCACTAATCTAGTGTTCCATTGCCTATATACTGTAATTCTATCCAGCCCGTAGAATTAGATTGATGAGTAAAGACAATATAGTAAAATAGAGTACCATGAAAACATGTGGGCGCTTTGTAGTCAGGAATTTGAAATCAGATTCCAAATTCACTGCTTACTGATTGCATGACGGAGACCAAAGGAATTCTCTGAGTGTTAGTTTCACCATCTTTAAAATGGGAACATTGTCATGTGGACTATGATCGTGATGATGACTATGATCTTGACAGAGCTGAAAAAATGACATGAGAAAATATACATATACATAAAGATTTACTTCATATTAAGTAAACTAAAGCGCTGTTTGAATATTATTTGTGATTATAATCAGAACAATTTTTACTTCTGTTTTCTCACATACTATGCATTCTAATCAACTAAACTAGAAAATGAGAAAAAGCACTAACATTTAATTTGAAATCATTGTATGAAATCTTTTTCATTTAATATAATCACAAAATCTTAAGTCACAGTTACAATAACCTAGTTTATCATGGAGATTATTTTAGTCAAATACCAAACTGCTCTGAATGTTTTTTCTTTCTCTCAATGGTAGTGGATGATAAAATCTTGCAATTTAGGAAGAACTGTTTGGGCTTTCCTGGTAGCTCAGCTGGTAAGGAATCCATCTGCAATGCTAGAGAAACTGGTTTGATTCCTGTGCCAGGAAGTTCCCTTGGAGAAGGGAGAGGCTACCCTCTCCAGTTCTGCTTCCCTGATGGCTCAGACAGTTAAGAATCTGCCTGCAGTATGGGAGATCTGGGTTCAATCCCTGGGTTTGGAAGATCCCCAGAAGGAGGACTTGGCAACCCACTCCAGTATTCTTGCCTGGAGAATCCTCATGGACAGAGGAGCCTGGTGGGCTGCAGTCCATGGGGTCGCAAAGAGTTGCTTAGTGCAAGTAAGCACCCCCATTCACTAAAAACTTTATTTGAATAATACATACTTTACATCAATTTTATCATGTAAATTCATTTTATCTCAGTATATTTTCTAACAATAATTAAGTCATTGTCCACATGGATCATTATATTCATGATTCTTTTATCTTTGAAAGAATATAACACAGCAACATTGCCTTTCCTTCTAATAGCAAAATTAAAAGTGGCTATAAAATGTTGCTTTCTCTTTGTTACTATATTGCTGCTTAAAAAGTTAGGTTTCATTCAGTATTTTGTAGCACAATTTTGGAACCTGATACATATTATACTTAATATTCTATAATATATAGGCTCCTGGAAAAGTCATTCAGTCTTCACTGTGAGTGAAGACTGAATTTTTTTTACTTGATTTTTTAATTTTAAAAAATTCTCTAATTTTTTAAAGTAGATATTCCTAAAAGCACCTACTTTTTTTTCTTTCCACCTCTATAAATGTAACTCTTATTTCTCCTCTTATCCCCAGTACAAAACAATGGAGAAAATGATAACGTACTTTCCATAATTATTTTAACCATACTTGATTAAAGCATAAGTTTGAGTTTAATTTTAATTTGATCTTGTAGAATTGTGACACAAATTTAAAGCCTCACAGACATAGTTTTTGTGCTTAATTTTGTAATTCATTGCCTGGGTTTCTAATTAAATGTTCTCAGTACTTCATTTAAAGTACCCATTCCCTGCATTCCTCTTGATTAGTAGGAAAGAATCAATGAGAATTGATCCAATTTGCAGAACACAATTCTCATATTGATAGTAGTTTATATTCATTTGCTTTTCCCTAATCTTTTATTAATGGTCATCTTCAAAATGTCAGTTAATGCCAAAGATCTCACACTGATAATGCAAATCTATAAAGAAACTGTCTTGACACTTTACAGTAGGGCCAAAGGAAGAAGATATTATTTTTAGCATCTATTTTCGTAACTGAGTATGACAGAAATGAAGGATAAAGATGAAAACGCTAATGTTCCAAGCTATGAAATTCACACTCAATTAAAAAGATAAAAATAAATAAATGAAACAATTTAAACCACAGAGGACTCTACATTTCCACAAAGTAACACTGACTGCCATAATATAATGAAGAGTTTAGAGAAATATGGGTTGAATGGTAGTACAAACATACAAGTATAAGTCTTTGGACTACAAAAATATTAGCTATTTTACTCATATCACTAGGAAAGAGCAACTTCATTGCATTGCTTTGTGCTGCATATTACAGAGAAAGTTTTAGACCACTCAAGTCTTCCTCTGCCATCCTTTCAACTTTTGGAAATGTTTTTCATTATAGATTGAGTAATTGTTAATATTATGCCATATTTGTTTTAGTGTTTTTAATATACTTTTCTGGACCATCTGAAAGTAACTTAAAGATAATTCATCCTTTACTTATTCAACATGTGTATCCTAGGAATATATTTTGTTTTCTGTAGATTTTAAGTTGAATCTTAAGTTGATTGAATTCAGGGTAAGCATTGTTAGCCCAGACACTTCCTAGGTGCTACTGTATGTTTTATCACGCAATTGTCTTCCCACTTTTAGTTGCCAGCTATTGATGATATGAAATTTGCTTACTGTATGCAAATGGTGACTGCCAGGTCGGTCTGTCTATTACAGAAGTAAATGCTTCCTTATGCAGTTAGCAAGTAATCTGGGGTAATACATTTTCCCTGTATATGCTGTTCCCTACAACTTTTTACCAAATGGATTTAGTATCTTTTGATGATGCTTGTCTGAATGAATTATTTTGTTAGAGGTTGCTATATAAGGATTTTTTTTCTAATTCAAAGTTTCCATTATTGTTTGGCATAGCTGTTGGGGAAATTTCAGTAAAGGCATTATTATATAAAATAACAAATTTCAAATTTACCCTTAATGTACCATTAAAGAAAGTTGTATCACCTTTAGTACATTATTATATTTAAGGAGAAAGTTTTCTGAAAGACACAGAAAGCTATAGGTCTTCATTCCCATTTATCATTGTTGTTGCTCACCCAATTTGTATAAGACTGTTACAAGAAGGCCCATTCGTATATTATATAGCTTATACAAATAATGTGTGTATTATATGATTATGTATATGAACATAGAAGAGATGTATATGTATATGTACATAGAAGAAAGGATGTAACTGTAAAATTGGAATGGGTAACTTGAAAAGCAGTGAAGATCATGTGGCCATTAAGATTAGATGAATTTGCAAGTCTGATGAAAGATTGTTGTGGGGTTCATCTAACAAACTTCTAACCCTGAGTGTCTATACTATTATGACTCAAGAATTATTTTTCTATTGAAGGAGATGTTTTATATGCTTTTGCAAGTACTAGGGATATAGAGAGTATAATAGCATCTAATTTATATCAAGTTTTTTTTTTTCTGAGTATGATGAAAATGAAAGTCAGTCCTGTCCGACTCTTTGCGACCCCATGAACTGTAGTCCGTGGAATTCTCCAGGCCAGAATACTGGAGTGGGTAGCCTTTCCCTTCTCCGGGGGATCTTCCGAACCCAGGGATCAAACCCAGGTCTCCTGCATGGCAGGTGGATTCCTGACCAGCTGAGCCACAAAGGAAGCCCAGTAACACTGGAGTGGGTAGCCTATCCCTTCTCCAGTGAATCTTTCCGACCCAGGAATTGAACCGGGGTCTCCTGCATTTCAAACAGATTCTTCACCAACTGAGCTATCAGGGAAGCCCTGAGTGTGATACTGGTACAGAATTTACAGGTTTTGTATTTTCAAATTGTTTCAGACTGAAAGCCTATCCCGTGAGTGAGATTCACATCCTTGGTTATCACCTTTCATTAGTTCATGAATTATCTTAAAGGAAAAAGAAAAAGCTTTTCAAGGCTGTTCTGTGTTGCGGGTCCACTGTCGGACTTCAGGTTACCAATGGGAAACAGACAGATCACCTGATCTGCAGGGAATTCACTGTCTGGCGGGTAACAGACGCACGGAAGCCAGCACTCCTAGTGCCAGAGCGTTTTTCACTGGCCTGATGGCTTTTATCAACTGTAGCCACACCTACTTCAATTCAGGCCTGGACGGCTTTAAATAAGCACTAAATAACCTCTTGCCTCATTTATATTCTATTCTACAGCTCACATAATCAATACTAGTTAACAAAAACTTTAAATAAATACCTTTTGGACTCTCTCCTACACTGCACATGCTGTTAGTCAAATGGTTGTTTCCTGTCTTAGTTACCTTTTGACAGAAAGGAAGAAGACAAAAACTGGCACCTTTTGTTTCCTAGACCTAAAGATCTAGCGTGAGAAGTGAAAGTGTGAGTCACTCAGCGTGTCTGACTCTGCGGCCCTGTGGACTGTAGCCCACCAGGCTCCTCTGTCCATGGAATTGTCCACCAAGAATACTGGAGTGGGTTGCCATTCCCTCCTCCAGGGGATCTTCTGCATCAAGGGATCAAACCTGGGTCTCCCATGTTCCAGGCATATCCTTTACCATGTAAAGCACTAGGGATGCATATTAGTGATTAAAGCCAATACTAAACAGACAAAATATACTGCAGAAGTAAGGTAAAATTCATTGATGCAAAGTCTGTTATTTCCTGAGCCTAGGAAGGGGCCAGATGTTAATGAGAGGAAACAGGAAAGCAAATTCAGAAACCAATTAGGATAAGTTACACATAGGTGAAAAATCGACTTTTAGCAGACTTAGGTATCTTGTTTCAAATGATAGTGAACTTCCTTTCCTTGCCTCTGCTGTTTTTGTAATAATGTCCTCATTCTCATCAGAGAAGCTTTAATAAAAAAGCATTCATAGGCCTTATCCCTGAAGTCATTACAGAAAATTTGACTTAGATTTGGATAGATTTTTACTGTATTTTTAACAGAGTGGTGAGAAATATGTGCTTTCACATTAAATAAACTATCTCATCATAAATTGAAAGTAGTATTTCCTTTGAAAGAGGGCATCTGCTACTATAACTAACTAGTCTGTAAAGTTAAAGTTGACCCTAAACACACTGTATCTTTTAAAACTCGATTGTAAACAGGGGTGGTCCTTAAAAGCCTTTTAATACATTTGAGCAAGCACCTTCCGTTTATCTTCCTACATGAAGCTCTTTTATTTGGTTAGTCTATCTGAGCAAGGTTACTTAGTTTGAGACAGAACATTGTCCTAACACTGCTTCAAAATACACAAAAATGCCTGGTTCCCATTCTGTCTTACTGCTGTGGCTTACATCTCAGACCAAAACAATCTGTGCATATAAATGAGTTAACAGACTTGAGGGGTAGCTGGTGGACTGGTTCCCTGCCCTACCACTCCCAGAGTTGGTTTTTAAGGACAAACATGACAGGAACCATTCCTGGGAAGGCAAGGATGAATAGAGTGATAATGAGCCCTCTTTTTTTTTCCCCCCCTTTAGTCTGCAGAGATCTGAACCTTTTTTCCCCTTCATTTTAACCTCACCGGGGTAATTAAGTGACACATGGACTGGGGGGGAGGGAAGACACAGGACAGGGTCGTTAAACATGCTACATGCAAAAAGCCACAAAGCAGACGCATGTGGGACTTTTTATCCTCTTTTAAACTGCCCTACAGCCTCCTTGAATAGCGGTGTCTAAGACAAAATGTGTCAGTCTAGCTAAAAAAAAAAAAAAAAAAAACTAGCAGGGACACAAAATTAATGACCCCTGCGCTGTTTCTAAAGGGGCATTACCTACGTGTCCTGGCTGCCTCGTTCATAAGTGACAGACTTTCCTTCCTTGAGTAAACAGCTGTGCTTCTTCACTGCTCAGACTCAGAAACCCTCTGTAGCTGCTGTTCAAGGTGGTTAAAAAGCCTACAGAACAGCACAACTCGGATGACCTACGACTCTCTGGTATTCGATCTAGGAGGTAGGCACTTGGGTTTTATTGTGTCTGTCTGCTTATCAACAGCAGAGCTTAGAGACGCTGCCCATATTTATCTAACACACAGAGTGACTGAGCCCCAGCGAAATTAGTGGTGTCCCTGGCTGTGTGCATCTATTTATACTTCAGCTCAGCTTTGGAATATTGGGACTTGAATGCCATCAGGCTTAGCCTAAAATTCGACATAGGAGAATTGATGTGCAGTTTGAGAAACATACAAAACCATTTCTTTTATTCAAGAAAAGTGAGAATGAATGAATGAAAGTACCTGTCTGGATGATTGCAATCTAGAATCAAAAGCAATTTGGAATGTTTTCAAATATTCAAGCCCACTTGTGCAAAGTTAAGTCTCCTTTTCCACGTGCATTCATTTTAGTGAGTGTATCTCAGTCCTTTAAGATGACAAATTGTTGCCTTTTGAGAGATGGGATGTTGCAGTGCTTTCTTCACTGCTGCTGGGAAAAGTATGACGTTTTTATCATCTGCCCTCTTCTTTGACAAGACCCTCTTTCTCCCCACATCCTCCCCCCAACACACACACCCATATGAGGTAGAGTCCCTGGAGTCTGTAATTGGCAGGAGATGAAGCGATGATGGGGAGTGATCACAGTCAATAGCTTTGATTAACAATAAGGTAGAAAATTAGCAATGCTAGCATTCAGTCACCCTGGCCTCTCCCTCCTCCATATGCTCCCTCAGTCCGCGCTGGCGGCCTCACAGAGGGCAGTCAGAGCCCTCTCGCCAGCTTTGAAGTGCGGCGAAGGTGCAGGCAGAGCGCAGAATTAGGGGAATTAGGGAGCAGAAGTGGCAAGGGTGAGCCATGCCGCTGCGACCGTCGCCGGGCTCAGTGAGCCGCAGGCGGGCCGAGGAGGAGGCGCGCTGTGTGCTGTCCCTGTGTGTGTTGCTGTCACATGTGGATCTGCTTGTGTCTGGACATGCTGTGATCGAAATTGCAACCACTCTTACTACTGTGAACCCATCAGCAGCTCTGGTGTTGTTTTCGACAGACCCTGAAGACGTAGAGAGGGGAAAAGACACCGGGACGCCCATCCCCACCTCTGATAACGATGACAATTCGCTGGGCTATACAGGTAGAGTGTTTCCCAGATCCTAACCTTCCATTTCTCCTGAAATGCATCCACCTCCATCAGTCATCAACCACCTGTGCAAAATTATCTTTTCTAACCATCCCTGCTTGCTGCTAACAAACCCAACAACTTCTTGTCCTCGTTTTCCAGATTTTATTCATTCTTCAGCTGGGAGACCATATTGCTAAACACTCTGGGGAAGAGAAATGTAACATGAAAACTGCTTGCATTTCTGTTGTCTATTACTTTTAATATAAAAGGATGCTTATCAGCCTGAAATATTGGTGTCGCTAATATGTTTAGAAGCATCATTCATTCTTAGAGTTTTAATATCTATCTAAATTGCTATCAAAAGAAGTAAAAGACTACTTTCAAGTAATCGAGGATCAAAATTATCTGTACTTTTGGTTTTTGTTGATACGCCTGTAGTCTTACCAACAACAGAAAGCAAACTCTTAACAAGAGTGTAATAAGTCAGAATTACCAACTTATATCTCAGGATTGTGTTTGCATGACTTCTTGTTACCTGATCTACACACCAGTTCTTAAATAGATGCATGTATATGTCAGCATAAAAGTAACAATTTAACTGATTGAATCTATTAGAAATAATTCATACTACAAATGTCTAAGAATGATTACACTGGAAATATGGAAATGTTTCAGGTAGAATTTGTTATCATAGTTATAAACATAGCTGCATAAGTTATACATCTGAGACAATGTGACTAAACTTTAGATAAAAGCAAAGAATGAAATACAACACTCTTAACCCACTGGATCAGAAAATGATGTGACAGTGGTCATGTTGTAATAGCAACTATTTATTATGTTCTTCTCATAAGTTCTTGTTAGCACAGTTTCATAGATTTTGCCAGCTTGTGGGCTATAACTAGGGGTGTAGGGGGAAGTGGGTATGTGGTAAACTAGCTGGAGTTAGAGATAATGGAGATGTGTATAATTACAATCTTATAGATGGTTGTGTTCAAAAGAGAATAAACCAACAGATACATTTCACCTTGGTATGAAATAATAAACTGGTACTTTGGAAGCATCTTCACTATGTTCATAGTAATAATTATCTCCAATACTATCCCTCATCTACCAAATTCAGGGTTTGAAACATGCGGAATAACTATGAAAATTGATAGCACCTTTATAAGCAGCTTTAATACTTTTAGTCATAGATAACTCATTCTCATTTCTCCCCTATCTTCCAACATAATAACTGAGATTAAAGTACCAGCCAATCAAAGCCCATTGGTGGTGAGATGGTGAGGGAATTTGTATGATACTTTTTCAGAAAGTTAGATAGAATAAGAGCTGTAAATGTCATTTCTTAATACCATAAATACTGAGAAAGTTCATATTTATGAAAGGAGGAATCCAACAGAGTGTTCTTTCTCAGGGGTATCCTCATTTGCCAATGCATCTTAGTTCAATTCCCTTGTGCTCACCCAGTCTAAACAACTGCATTGTTTAGATACACTAATAGGGTTTGCTCTTTGTCTTTTATGGATTTTCTGAAAATTATATATGACCAATGCATAAATCATGTTGGAGTGTTGAATTAGGAGAACCTAAATAAAAATGCATTTAAGACTACATGTAGCATTTTTGGAATTTTTCATTCTTATTTATTTTTCTTCATTGGGTTAATCAGTAATCAGATTTCTGCTATGGAGCATGTCATTAGATTAGTTAATAGGAGGAGGTAGATAACTTAAAAAGCAATCTTTAGATTCTACGTGGGAACTAATTAAAGCAGCACCATTTAATGTGAAATGCCTGGAAAAACAATCTTCTGAATGATCTTGTTCCTGAGACTGTAACAGTTTGTGCTACTGTTACACCAAAGCAAGTTTGTTTCATATATTTTACTTCAGTGGCGTTAATTATTCAGGAACTTCTTTTCTACTATATGAATTAGACATGCTGTTTGTGTTTCTTTTATTTGCATCCCGACCTTTTCTTTGCTCATTCAAACCTCCTCTGGAAGTGATAAAAATTCAATAGGAAAAAAATGTGTGTTGTCTGCTTGATAACAATGATAAAGATTTTAGTTGCCTCTAAAGTTGACATAATCACACAAAGTATCACATGAAACCACCCACAGATTTCCTTTTGTATGCGTGTCAGTTTGTGTTGTTTGTGTGTCTGTGTGTATGAATTCCTTTTACTATGACCATGTGTAACTGAATTGTTAGAATCTTTATCTTGTATGAGGTAATTCAACTCAGAGGGAAGTAAGATGACCTATCTGTTCAGGAACATTTTTACATATTTAACAAAAATTGACTGTAGTTTAGTACATCTAGAGTTTAGTAACTCCAGATATGACAGAAAGAGCACTGTCAGAAATAACATATATATATTAAACAACACAGAGAATACGAAACAAAGTTGTCGAGTAAATCACTGACATGAGTTAATTGCAAGATAAACTTCCAAAAATGTTGACAAGTAAATGTATCAAGTGTTGTTTGAGGTGTCTATATTTTTTGTACAATTTCTCAGAATGACTGTGCAAGTTGTATATACTGGTAGATTGGGTATTTATTTTTCAGTACATGTTGCTTCATTTTGTTGAGCTGACATGTAGGACTTTCCTTTCTTCTCCTATCATTCATAAGTTTAAAGAACAAAAGCTTCTCAGAAGGAGTCATGCAATTCTGGAAAACATATTTGCAGCAACATGAAACTCCCAAAGAAGAAAATCACCACTTCACTAATATTCACATCCACACACCCCCAATTCTTTCTTTTTCTACCACTACAAAGAGTACAATTTGCACTACGAGCTAATTTGTTACTTCAACATCTGTTCTGTTCTTCAAGTCACTGGGGACCATCACTATCAAACTGACCCATCAAACTAGAACCCAAGGACTCGTATCATACACATGAATTTTTTTTATCAATGATGTAGTCCACAGATGATAATCTTTTATTAATAGTACTTACTATTAAACCATATACTGTACTTATCTAAATTACATAATGGATTTAACTGAGAGGCCCAGGAAAATATAGTAATATGTAGTGTAAGGAAGAAATAAATTGACCCTTTTTCTCTTTGCCATCTTCAGATACAATGTTATAAAGTTATGTAAGGTTTGAAAGTATTTTCTTTCTTCTTCTAATCAACGAATACAGAATAGTTTCTAAGGTAGCGTGACAGTGTGTTATTAGAGTGAACGTGTACATTTTTTAAAGAGAAGTAGCCCATTTACAGCCCATAAACAGTAGCCATCCTGTTTAACTAATTGTGTCATAAATATTGGGGATCATTTTACAATCAAAGTATATAGAGTTTGTTGCAAGAACAAGTGAGGTGGGATTTCAAATCAGCACTTTCTGGGGTCAGACAGACATCCCAAAGAAGTCGAATACGTAAAGATCAATTATTTTTTTTAAGGAATTTCTACAAAGAATACATTGTCCATTGACTTCTAGAAATCATATGGTGTTTTACAAGTATGAAGAAACCTAAGTAACACATCCAAGAATGTTTAAATGTCTGAAATATATACAGAAATCACATACAGCTTTAGTCAATGACACAACATTTAGACAGAAATTTATCGATATATAAAAATTTAGGGAATAAGTGAGAGCTAATGACATCCTAGTAGCATGTTTAATCTTTCCAGAAAGTTGTGATTATTAATTAGAAAAGAAATGAACTTTATGTTTCTTAAGTACCAGAAAAATGTCTATAAATTTGATGAGTAATATCTAAAATATATCCTTTTTCCCATTTCTACATGCTAAGGATAAGATAATGTCCCCCATCAACCTAGGTCTGTTTTGAGGATTAGTTTCCTATATTTGCAGTAGCATATTGGGAGAAAAGCTAAATGTAAATTTGAAAATCTTAAAACTGAACAGTTATCAGTTTTATGTTCAGTGTCAATTTAAGTAAAACTCTAGCCATGGAATGTCAGAGTTGCAGAGTAATTTCAAATCGGAATAATGGTGTCTTCTATAAATCAACACTACCTCCAGATAAACTTTGGTTATGATTGTTTGGTGAGAAACAAAATATATGCTCTATTAAAAAAAAATCTTGGAGTGGGTTGCCATTCCTTCTCCAGGGGATCTTCCTGACCCAGGGATCGAACCCATGTCTCCTACACTGCAGGCAGATTCTTCACCACCTGAGCCACCAGAGAAGCCCCAGCATGCTTTCTCATATACACGCAAATATCCCCCAAACCTTGTTTGCCCCACATTTTGGAATCTCAACAGGTAACTGTTCATTTATGGTGGCATTGATTCTTCTGTCAGTCTACATTCTTAGTGCTATAGCTTCCTGACTAAAATCAAACAGAAGCTTCATTGCAGCGTGTGCACTTTTTAAAAATTTATGTATTGACACTAATAAGTATCATTTATTATCACTTAATGGGTGCAATGAAGTTTTCTAAGCACTTTACTTAACTCAATTAATCCTCATAACAACCTTCTCAGAAAGATGTTCTTATTCATAGTGATAGTACCTAATGTCTGCTTCAGTATTCCAGAAGAGAAATTAGTGACGTTTTCCAGCATCATAAAGGTTGTAAGGAATAGTTGTAATTATAAGCTACATTACAGCACACAGCTAGAAGTTAAATAGATTAGCCATGTTCCTTCTACACACCACCACCAGTACTAGTAACCAGTATTTTAAGTCTCTGCTGAGCTCATCCTAGGTTCGTTATTATCACAATAATGAATGCACATGTTGTTTAAATCAAATAAGACAAAAGCTTTAAATAAGAATAAGTAGGTCCCTCCTTATTCTTGAACCTACCTCCCTTTAATCTATTTTCTTACTCTTTTAGACATTTCTTCTGATAATCTCCTTTATATTTTTAAATAAACTGAATCTACAAGTACTTCTTGACTTGTCAGTTTTATAAATTATCTCTAATCTTTTCCCCTCTTCCTCCCCTGTCACGTTCTTTGTTAAATTAGCAGTCAGAGTTTACATTGGTAAGGCTTAAGCAAGTTGTCCCTTTGTGAGTCTACCACAGAGACGAGTAAAATACTAAAATTGCATCGCCATCTTTGCACAAGACTGTTCATTTTCTGGAACTAATCACTGAATTTTAACTTCCTAAGTGCTTAGTTATGTCCAATATTCCATTGGTCAGAGGTTTTTTCAGATGTCTTTCTCATAAAAGCCTCCATTTTCATCCCAAACTGATTTCTCTGTGGACCTGGGACTTTCGGGCCTTCTTTCATCGCTCTCTTATATTAGTTCTCCTATGTCCCAGCAGTCAGTTCTTCCACTTTCCTGGTTTATCTTCTCTTTAACAGAAGCCTCGTCTTCACAAAATATATCATGATAAAACTTTAAAAACATCAAGAACAAAGAACTTTTACTATAATTATTTTACTGTGGCTTATCCATGTTTGCTTGCTTATTTGTTCAAATGCTGGGTACTGGATCAGTCACTCAGTTCAGCCACTCACAGGGAAATTTTCTTAAATTTTTTTTTTGATAATTCCCATCTCTACATCCCCTGTTCTGAAATTGCTGTTAATCAGACTGTGAACCCCTTAGACTGATTCATTAAGTCTCTTGTCCTTTCTTTCCTAATTTCTAATTCTTTGCTGTTTTCTCTCCTACTTTCTGGGAAGCATCCTTGATACTTATTGTCTACCAATGCTTTTAGCAAAATATTTTATCTGTTTATTATGATAAATTTCTGAGAGTTCTTTCTTCTCCTTTGATGTCTAAAGAACTTCTGTAAGTCAAGATTTCAAGCTAATTTTACTGACAGTTGCTTTTTATGCTAAACCTCTGAGTCTTCAGGTTTCCCTGGTGGCTCAGTTGGTAAAAAATCTGCCTTCAATGCAGGAGACCTGAGTTCCATCCCTGGGTTGAGAAGATCCCCTGGAGAAGGGAATGGCTACCCACTCCAGTATTCTTGCCTGGAGAATTTCATGGACAGAGGAGCCTGACAGGCTACTGTCCATGAGGTTCCAAAGGGTCAGACAGGGCACAGAGATTTTCACTTTCCTTTTCTGAGTCTTCTAATATATGGGTAAATTATTAGAAGTCTCTTCATAATCAGTTTATAAGTGAGAAAACTGAGACTCTTAGAGTTATTATGATTTTAACCATGATGGTATTTAGATATTTAGCAGTGAAAACTTAATTAGAACTATGTCTCTCAAATCTGACTCTTAGTGTACTTTTTAACTTAAAATATGTCATAGACTCAATTGGAAATGAAAAAGTGTAAGAAAATAAACTACTGAACACATTAAAATTAACGCTATACTTAAGTGGTTACGTATTAATATATTTTAAGCCCTTTCTATTTGGCTCTAGAAAATAACATACTAATATGAAAACTCATATAAAATACATATGCTCCTCTTTATGAAATATTTGTGTGATCATTTATTCATTTACATAAACAAAACCAGTTTTTTCTGGAGTTAATAATTGTATTTTATTCATATTAAGTACCTACCCTAGGGCGGGCATTGTACTGGGGACACGGGGTATTTAAGATTTAAATTCTGTTAAAATCAGTACCATGCATGACTTTTCTTTGCATCATTATATCTGATGAATCCCTCATTAACTTGTTCTTTGCAACTTGTGCATCACACATTTGTGCATCATAGGAAATTAATAAACATTCACTAAAATGATAAGTTAAACCATCTCTACTTTCTGTTAAGCGATATTGGGAAGAAAATCATAGCGTCATATCATTTAACCAATTGGTTTAGTTTTTCAAAGTAAAGGGAAAGAGACAGATTTTTTTCCAGATTTATAAAGCTGTAAAATGTGTGTGTTTTTTCTTTTTTTTTTTTTTTTTGAGTGACCACAATTTTCAGGCAGTTCTGCCAATTCTCTGACAATATGAAAAGGACACAAGTGAGACAGAAGATTGGGGTACTGGGTTACACTTATGTATACCACTCCAAAATCCTTTCTTTTTGAATTAAAGCAAAAAGAAAAATTGGCTTTATTTTTGTGATAATTGACATAGGGAGTAGACATGCCTAACTTTGCCTTCCTGACGTTTAAGGGATGTGGAACACGGAAGCTTCAAGTGGATTTGAGAATTGAAAGTTAAGTTGAACCATAACAACAATGGGATTCTATGAAAGATTTCAAAGCAGTCTATTTCAATTAATTTTTTATATTAAAAGTCAAATTTTGTGTTGTTCTAACATTATTAACAATAATTATAATCCCAGAATTTGTAATGAATGTTTTGGAGAATTAAATCATTGCAAAAAGGTGTTGACTAAGGCACTGATTGTTATATGTAGTATTTTATAACATTTTCAATCTGGAAAACCTTGTAACTACATATTTTGAGTAGAGGAGGAAGGAGTAAAGTGTCTCAGCTTCTATAAAATGGAAAAACCTTGACTTTAATAGGAAAATTTCATCTAACTGTATTTTCTAAGATGTTTCAGTGGAGAAAATACTTTGCATAAATAGTTTTGAATTTCTGAAAGAATGTTTTTCTTTTGATTTTTTTGAACATATCACAAAGTAACAAATTTTAGAGATGTGTAGATAAGTCGATAAACTCTGAAACATAAAGTCAGTTCAGTTCACTCGCTCAGTCGTGTGCAACTCTTTGTGACCCCATGGACTACAGCATGCCAGGCCTCCCTGTCCATCACTAACTCCCAGAGCTTACTCAGACTCATATCCATTGAGTCAGTGATGCCAACCAACCATCTCACCCTCTGTTGTCCCCTTCTCCTCCCACCTTCAATCTTTCCCAGCATCAGGGTCTTTTCAAATGAGTCAGTTCTTTGCATCAGGTGGCCCAAGTATTGGAGTTTCAGCTTCAGCATCAGTCCTTCCAATGAATATTCAGGATTGATTTCCTTTAGCATGGACTGGTTGGATCTCCTTGCAGTCCAAGGGACTCTCAAGAGTCTTCTCCAACACCACAGTTCAAAACCATCAATGCTTCGGCACTCAGCTTTCTTTATAGTCCAACTCTCACATCCATACATGACTACTGGAAAAACCATAGCTTTGACTAGATGGACCTTTGTTGGCAGAGTGATGTCTCTGCTTTTTAATATGCTGTCTAGGTTGGTCATAACTTTTCTTCCAGGGGGCAAGCGTCTTTCAATTTCATGACTCCAGTCACTATCTGCAGTGATTTTGGAGCCTCCAAAAATAAAGTATTAGGCCCTTTTTAAGTGTGAATGACATCCTGAAGACAGAGCTCCTTTGCATATGAGGGATTCAGAGTAATACTTTTTAGAGAGATTTAACAAATTTTGAAGAAATAAATAATTCTTGTGTTGTACTAGCCACAGTAAAATGGTCTACCTAATTATCTCAAGAATTCAGTAAGATCTTCATTTACACAACAATTTATGCAAAGTAATTAATATTTTAGCTTAACTATTCTCCACTTTGACTACAGAGGCAAGACTTTGGAAATGACTACCTAATAACCTAGTAAGACACGTCCCAAGCTCAAAGCCTTCCAAACAGTCGTCATTGTTGTTGTTTAGTCACTGAGCCTTGTCCAATCTGTGACCCCATGGACTGTAACCTGCCAGGCTCCTTTTTCCATGAAATTCTCCAGGCAAGAATACTGGAGTGGGTTGCCATTTCCTACTCCTCCCCAACCCAGGGATCAAAACCCATGTCTCCTACATTGGCAGGCAGATATTTTTTTTACCACTGAGCCACCAAGGAAGCCCACTAATCAGTATGTGCCAGCAACATGATGCTTGGCTTCCAGCCGTGAACTGTCAGCTTACAGTCATGAGTCGAGTCTCATGCCTGCACTTCTTCAGAACCCTGCTTAAAGTCCTATGGAAACCATGCTCCACATTTTCTGTTTTAGCTTTTCCAATTCGTAAAAAGGAAATAATATTTGGCACTCACTAATGTTTTGAAACTTTAAACAGAATTGGCTAGTCTTTCCTGATCTCTAATTTTTAGAGAGATTTATAGGAAATGATCTTTTTTTTTTCTCCTTACAGTTGTTTCTATAGATTTCCCCCTCCCCCCCACAATTCATAGACTTCAGTTATCCAAAGAATTAATACTTGGAGGGTCATGTAATCAGAACATAAGCATTTGCTATAAAATTAAAGTATTTTATTATTATCACTTTACATTGCTGCAAAGAAACTATTGAATCAGCTAAAGGTTTGTACTATAACTATGGGATCATTGCTTTCCCCTGAAGCCCAAGGTGCCCAATGCTGTGATTCTACTGCCAGAATTTCCCATCACACCAAGTCCCATTGGGCTTCACTGGAGACTCAGATAGTAAAGATCTGCCTACAAGGCAGAAGACCAGGGTTGATCCCTGGGTCTTTAAGCTCTCCTGGAGGAGAGCATGTCAATCCATTCCTGTATTTTTGCATGAAGAATTCCATGGACAGAAGAGCCTAGTGGGCTACAGGTCATGGGGTCGCAAAGAGTTGGACATGACTGAGTGGCTTTCTCTCACTCACTCATGTCCCATCACTGCATTATGGATTTTCTCAATCATGTGGCCCAGACAAGAAAGCTGCTTTGCATGGCAAGTTGGATCAGTAGGGCAGCCTTCTCATGCTTCTTGTCACACTCAAAAGGGATAGCACTGAGGGCGGTTGATTAATAGGAATAAAAAGCTCACCCAAATGTGTTATATGTTTCCGCCATTATCCAAAGATATCCAACAAGCAGACATATTACTAAAAATGTGGATTGCTTTGGCAAAATTATCCTGACAGGAATATACCATTAAATTTCATAGAAATAGTAGGCAAAACCTGTTTGTTTTTTTTTTTAAATGAGATTTTTATCTCACATCCTTTGGAATGCTTAATTCTTACAAAGTCATAGAGTAACTGCTGCTAACTGCTCACCAAGATTTATGAGCATGATTTCAACAATCTAGTGGACCAGGATGTTGACTTGGGGATAGTGAGATGATCAAGATCTCAGAGGAATAAAGAGAGAGGGTTGATGTACACTTAGATAAGATATGTAGCCCCATAACTACCAAGTGAAAGGAAAATTATTCTGGCATGGCTTCTTTACTGGAGAAGAATGAATTTGCCAGAATAGTAGCTGCATTTTATGTGCCAGTGTCTGTTAATTTTCTCTGGTATAAAGAAAATGTCTTCAAGATTCTTTAACACTTAAATCTCCTGATTTAAGTACAGTAATCTTGTTATTTCTCCAAACCCTATCTCTGTTATCCCAGGACTTAGTTTAATGGAGAAAAGATAAGGTCAAATGCCCATTGTACAATGAAATGGTCCTTGAAATTGGCAGGAATTGGCTCATGTTTTCACAGAGATAAGTTCAATCGCTCAGTTGTGTCCAGCTTTGCAAACCCATTGACTACAGCATGCCTGGCTTCCCTGTTCTTCACCAACTCCCAGAGTTTGCTCAAACTCATGTCCATTGAGTCAGTGATGCCATACAACCATCTCCAATTCTTGCCCTCAATCTTTCCCAGCATCAGGATCTTTTCCAAGGAGTCAGTTCTTTGCATCAGGCGGCCAGATTATTGGAGCTTCACCTTCAGCATCAGTCCTTCCATTGAATATTCAGGATTGATTTCCTTTAGGATGGACTGGTTGGATCTCCTTGCAGCCCAAGGGACTCTCAAAAGCCTTCTCTGACACCACAGTTCAAAAGCATCAGTTCTTTGGAACTCAGCTTTCATTATGGTCCAACTCCCACATCTGTACATGACTAGTGGAAAAACCATAGCTTTGTGATGGGCCTTTGTTGGCAAAGTAATCACAGAGATAGGGTGTCTCATTTGACTCGTTGATTTTACATAGAGCAGCAATTCTAAAGACTTCTTACAAAAAAAAAAAAAAAAAAATGGTCCCCAAGAATTCCCTAGTGGTCCAATGGTTAGGACTCAGGGCTTTCACTGCCTGGCCTATGTTTAATCCCTAGGTGGGGAACTAAAATCCCACAAATCCCATGGCACAGTCAAAAATAAAAGGTTTTTTAAATAAATAAAATTTGAAAGCCTTCATTCAATGGGTCAAGGAGACAGCTGTTATTTTGCCAATTGTTGATTCAACTATGTTTTCAAAAACTGAAAAGATTGTCACAAGAGGGATTTTTCAGGCACACTAGCAGATGTGTTAAGACAAAACTCTATCATTTGACTGATGGAACGCACTTGTGTTCCAGATATCTAGATATCAATATCACACAGTCTGCATCTCCCTTTCATCAAATCAGATGTCTTGATAAATGGGTTCCCTTTAGGGAAATCCAGAAATAAATTTATAGAACATAAATTTGATTTATGTAAAGGGTATTGCATGACCCTTTTTCATAACTACCAGGTCTCTCCTTCAGTTATGGGGATTCAAACCCACTCACTAGGTGACCACTCACACTCTGGCAATTGGGTAGTGGACTCAGGTCTTTTTTCACCAAACCTAGAATTCATTATTTATTTAAAACTTAATTATACTTTGGTCACTTCACAACTGTTTTTATTTTAGGAAATCATGATGTGTAAACCACAACAAAAATCCATGGGAGTTGGGTGACTATTGGAAAGACCATGCTCACTTTGTCTCTGATAGTTAATTGCAACCATTTGGTCTTGGCCACCCCATGACCCTGGTAAAAGAATCCTCCTGCAAAGCAGGAGACCCTGGTTCAATTCCTAGGATGGGAAGATCCACTGGAGAAGGGATAGGTTACCAACCCCAGTATCCTTAGGCTTCCCCCGTGGCTCACCTGGTAAACAATCCGCCTGCAATGTGGGAGACCTGGGTTTGATCCCTGGGTTGGGAAGATTCCCTTGGAGAAGGGAATGGCTCCAGTATTCTGGCCTGGAGAATTCCATGGACTGTATCGTCCATGGAGTCACAGAGTCGGACATGACCGAGTGACTTTCACTTTTCACCTAATGACCCTATCATCCATGTTGAAATCAGGAAGCTCATTGCAATGACAGCGCTTTCTAATTTCATCCCCAGCCTTCAAAGAGCAAAGGCTACAATGCTTTTCAAGGATGCAGGGGCTCCTCTCTGGAGCATAGAACAAAATGCCTTGTTGATAGGATTGTCTAATGGGCCCTTGCAGGAAACAAAATTGGAGAATGGGTAAGTATGTCACAAATGATAAATCCACTCAAACATTTGAATCCCTCTATATCAGCAGTGCCCAATAAAATTATAAATGCATGCCACAGATGCAAACCACATGTATACTTACACATTTTCTAAAAGCCATATTTTAAAATGCAGTAAAAAGAAATAACTGAAATTGTTTTTTAAATTATATTTTGCTTAACCTAATATAGACAAGATATTATTATTCCAATATGTAACCCATATTAAAATTATCATTGAGATAGTACTGCTTTACTCTTTAAGGATATCTTGATTTAGATCAGCCACATATCAAATGCTTGATAGTCATATGGATTCCTCCTTCCCCATTATGCTAAAGAATTTCAGGCATATATCTTTATTCACTAAACACATCATTTGAGGCTAAGTTTCAGTCAATACCATGTAGACAGCTAGAACCACTTGCAGCAGCTCAAACTAGCCCTTGATTTCAGAATTTCTGTTAAATCCAATCATATTAATAAATGCAACCGCCTCAAAATTATTTCCCTTTGTTCCTGGTCTAACACATTTAGAATCATATTCTGTAGATATTCCTCAGGATTCTGTTGGTATAAATTAGCAAAATCTAGTAAGCCTCCTTTTTCTGAATTAGGTGTTAGAGTTGTGACATGTTGGAAATTGAATCTGATCTTTACTCTGGAGGTAATTAGGAGCAGCTGGGCAGGGTGTGAGGTGAATGGACATCCTTTAATGTGGTAACTATCTGAAGGACTCCAAGTAAGGCAACTCCAGCTTCATCCCTGGGAAGAAAACACCTTTCCTGCTGTCCAGAGGAGGGCTCAAGTTTATCTGAACCCATCCACCTAATTCTATGCCAGTTTTCAGGTCCTGCACTTGCCCAGTCAATGTTCTAAATTTTCTCACAGGAGACCCCAATCCAGCAATGCTGAGTCAGAATTTCAGCCACAAGAGCACTGAGGCCATAAGCCACAAGATATTGTCTGTGCCCCCGTTGGGCCTTCAGTCAAGAATTTAAAAGTTGGGTATAAAATTCTCTAAATGACTCAGTGCATTCAGAAGAGGTTGAGCTGCCCATATAGCCCCTGAGTGTTTTTTACTTATTTATAATTGGAGTATAATTGCTTTACAATGTTGTATTAATTTCTGTATTCACAACAAAGTGAATCAGCTGTAGGTATATGTATAGTCCCCCCCTCTTGATCCTCCATCCCGCTCTCATTCCATCCCACCCATCTAGGTCATCACAGAGCTGAACTCCCTACGCTGCGCGGCAGCTTCCCACTAGCTTTCTATTTTACATGTGGTACTGTATATATGTGGGGCTTTCCTGGTGGCTCAGATAGTGAAGTATCTGCCTGCAATGCAGGAATTCGCCTGCCATGCAGGAGACCCAGGTTCAATCTCTGGATCGGGAAGATCCCTGGGAGATTCACCTGGGGATCTCCAGGGAAGTGGAGATATCGGCTACCCACTTCAGTATTCTTACCTAGAGAATTCCATGGGCAGATGAGTCTGGTGGGCTGCAGCCCATGAGATCACAAAGAGTCAAACGTGACCAAACAACTAACACACACACAGAGTGTATATGTCAATGGCACTTTCTCATTTCATCCCACCCTCTCCTTCCCTGACCCCAGTACCCGTAAGCCTGTTCTCTATGTCTGAGGCTCTATCCCTAATATCATAATTATGATATCAAAATATCATAATAGTCTACTACAAAAACTGTAAAGCCCATCAAAGCCTTTCTCAGTTGGCATTTCATTACAGGTGACAATAGGGGTTATATCATAGTATTGTTTTGTAACTTTAGAATACAATAGCTAGGTTCTCATTTTCCTTTTCTATTCTAATTTTTTTAAATTGAGACATAATTGATGGATAACATTATATTAGCTTCAAAATGTACAACAAAATGATTCAATATTTGTATAGTTTGCAAAATGATCACCCACAATAAGTCTAGTTAATATCCATCACCATAAGAATTTACAATTATTTTTTTCTTGTGATTAGATCTTTAAAATCTACACTAAAAGCTTATTTTCTAATTGCATTCAGATTGTACTCATTTCTAATCAAGCAAATGCCAGATTCTCATCCTGGAGGTCCTGGGGGTAACAACTAGTGATTGCATGGTGGGTCTCTGTTTTCAAAAACTATTGAGGATTTTGGAAGGAGTTGGTAGCGTTGAAGGAACAAAAATTTTCTCTAGATATGTTAATGAGAAGGACTTTAATACAGGCAATTAGATACTTTCAAAACTCTTGGAAAAAAGAGAAGCTAGACTTCTGAAAACATTTGTTGTTGTTCAGCCACTCAGTTATGTCTGACGCTTTGCAATCCCACGGACTGCAGCACACCAGGCTTCCCTGTCCTTCACCATCTCTTGCAGCCTGCTTAAACTCATTTCTACTGAGTCTGTGATGCCATCCACCTATCTCACCCTCTGTCGTCCTTCTCCTCCAGGCTTCAATCTTTCCCAGTATCAGAGTCTTTTCCAATGAGTCGGCTCTTCACATCAGGTAGCCAAATTCTTGGAACTTCACCTTCAGCATCAGTCCTTCCAGTGAATACTCAGGACTGATTTCCTTTAGGATGGACTGTTTGACTTGCTTGCAGTCAAGACTCTCAAGAGTCTTCTCCACCACAGTTCAAAAGCGTTAATTCTTAGGCACTCAGTCTTCTTCATGATCCAACTCTCACATCCATACATGACCACTGGAAAAAACATAGCTTTGACTAGATGGTCCTTTGTCAACAAAGTAATATCTCTGCTTTTTAATATGCTGTCTATGTTTGACATAGCTTCTCTTCCAAGGAACAAGCATCTTTTAATTTCATGGATGCAGTCACCATCTCCAGCAATTTTGGAGCCCAAAAAAATGTAGTCTCTCACTGTTTCCATTGTTTCTCCATCTATTTGCCATGAAGTGATGGAACCGGATGCCATGATCTTTGTTTTTTGAATGTTGCGTTTTAAGACAACTTTTTCGCTCTCTTCTTTCACTTCCACGAAGAGGCTCTTTAGTTCCTCTTCGATTTCTGCCATAATGGTGATGCCATCTGCATATCTGAGGTTATTGATATTTCTGCCAGCAATCTTAACCCAATAATGAATTACCTCTAGGGTATATCAGCTTAAGAAGTATACTCAAGGAGTTATGTCTTACTTCAGAAATGAGATATCAAGAGGCAACATAGAAATGAAAATTCTTTATATTGTCTTCCAAGTCTATAAATGAACTTATTTCTGAAAGTGCAAAATATACACAATTGTCATTCCCTGTGATGACTTAAATCTAGTAGGCACTTAACACTGTTTGCTTGGTATTTTCTCATATAATCCTGGGGCTTCCCAGATGGTGCTAGTGGTAAAGAATCTGCTTGCCAATGCAGAAGACATAAGAGATGCAGGTTCAGTCCCTGGGTGGGGAAGGTCCCCTTGCCTGGAGAATCCCATGGACAGAGGAGCCTGGTGAGCGACAGTCCATAAGGTCACAGAGTCAGACACAACGGAAGCAACTTAACACACACACACACACACACACACACACACACACACACACAATCTTCCCAGCAGCTTGGCAGAGTAGATTTTATTATCTTTACTTCATAGATGAGGAAACTGAGTCAGAAGCAGACTGAAGCAGTTCTCCTGAATTACCACCTATCACATACAGTGAATCTAGCTTCTATTCTTATTCGCTTCCCACATCAAGGTAATGGTTAACAGTAGTAAGCTTCATGTATTATTAATAACTGCAAGTCAGCATGTATAAGCTTTCAAATTACCACAGTTATCCAATTAACCCCTGGTTACTTATACAGCCTTTAGTGCTTCTCTTCAGGAGCAGGCTAATGAATTTCAGTATAAATAATTATACAAGTGGGAAACAAAGGTCATGAAAAAAAATGGAACACTTCATAATAACTGTTACATAAAGGGCTTTTTATTCCCCCAAAATCAATTTTAAAGATTGAAGTCTTGGCAGGAGCCTAGTCGATTTTAATTTTAGTGCTATTCAGTTGGTTCTAATAAAATTTTAAAAACTAATAATAATGATATATCAATTTATTAAGTATCAGACTTTAATTTTAGTGATGAAATAAGAGAACCATGCGTGTCTAGTAAAAGTATAAAAACAGGCGGGGAATGATTTACATCAACTTCAAGATGCTAGTTATCTCTGGGGAAGAGTAGAAAGAGAGAAGGATACAGCTATAGCAGAATCTCTAAATTTTAGTTTCCATTTAAAAAAGAATTTAATCCAAATGGGGCAAAAATTTAATGATGGTTTATGCAAAGTGTAAATGAGTACTTAGTATATTTGTGTGGTTTTCTGCCTGTATGAAGTATTTCCTAATTTGAGATTAAAAGCGTTTTAAGAAAGGGACATTGATTTTTTAAGAATTATCAAGGTCCTATCAGATTCCTCTATATAATATGACATACTTTGCTTATCATATGTTTTATGCTAGCATCTGCATTTTGAAGATGATATATAATAGAACTTTGGAAAAGTGACTTAAATTTACACAGCTATTATAAAATAAAGTCAAAAGAAAGAAGAAATGAACTTTACCCAAGATTTAAATCTTATAAACTATGTTTTTGATGTGTTGAGTTTTAATGTTCATTCAGGTCAGACATGACCTCAGTTTTTAAAGATCTAATCCAGAAACAAATGCCTGAAATGGATTTTTCTGTCTTAAGAAAATTAAAGAGACACTGTGATGTAGCTTAACATCAAGAATAAGAAGAGCTACACCAAATAATGTCATTCATTGTTTGCTTTAAAATATATGCAGCTTGTAATTATGAGTAAATATGTCTATTCATTATCTTTTTTCATATGCAGTTTAGGTGTTTTCAATTTTAAAATTTAACCAGTGGAGACATACAAAGTCCTTTCACAGAGAACAGTACAAAATTAAGTTACCATTTCTAGAATAGGGTTAGCCACAGAAATCCCCATTAGTAAAAATGTTCTAAAGAGGATCAGACTATTCACTCCATAATTTAACCAAGACACTACTCAGAGACAGGACACCCCTATTCACTAGAGCCTTTAATATCCTTATAGTTTAGTCTTAACCTTTGCTTAATAGCTCAGTGGTGTCTGACTCTTTGTGACTTTGTGGACTGGTAACCCACCAGGCTCCTCTGTTCATGGGGATTCCCAGGCAAGAATACTGGAGTGGGTTGCCATGCCCTCCTCCAGGGGATCGTCCCAGCCCAGGGATCGAACCCAGGTCTCCCACATTGCAGGCAGGCTCTTTACCAGCTGAGCCACCAGGGAAGCCTATATTTACTTGGCTACGTCAGGCCTTCCTCGTGGCACACGGGATCCTTATTTGTGGCAGGTGGGATCTACTTCCCTGATCAAGAGTTGCTCTTAGACTCTCTGCTTTAGAGGCACTGAGTCTTAGCCCTTGGACCACCAGGGAAGCCCCAAGTCTTAACCTACCTTTCTCTTATGCATTTCTATCTTGTTTCCATTAACAACAGTAGGTCTACAAGGAGAGAAGTTGTAGAAGGAGAAAAATTAGGAATTGTACTCAGCAATTGATGATTGCCCTTATCTTTACAGTAAAAATTAAAGAGAAGCTTGTGGAAATAAATTCTATTATATCCATTATATTGTAAACCAATATATTTCTCTAGAACTTGCAAAATGAGTATTAAAATGACTATATTAACTTGTAAAAGTAGTTGAATGGACACTAGGATTTTGTTCTTGATGTTTATTAGTAACTATGTAGGTGAACAAGTGAAAGATGGAGAAAAAGTTAAAATAAAGCCAATTTCAATGACAGAAGTACAGTTTTCACACAAGTAACTACCCAATTACTTCTGCTGCCTTACATAAATTAGACATTTATATAGGTGTATTTTATATTATTTTCTATGCATCAAAAAAAAATATTGTTGATAAAAAATAATTGTTTTTGTAATTCATACTAAGTTCACTTAAGTTTGCTTTGCAAGCAACTATCAGAATCAACCAGCTCAACTAAAATCAAAGTTTTAGGGAGGACTTAGAACATGAAATAAAATACATTTGATGTGATGTGTTTTTTGTATTTAACGAGCATTCTGACATAGAGTAAAAATTCATTTGATTGCTTTATTAAGATTAAATTACAGTGCCTTTTACATAGACACCTGTATCCTCTCTAATTGATTATCCTCTCTAAATGATTACATAATTAATATGCTACCAACACATGTAATTTAGAAAATAAAGAAAAGCAAAAAGTGACAATAATATCATCAAAACCCCAAATTTTAATATGCAAGCAGTCTTTATTATCCATCTGTAGTCAAACAAAGTTCACTTAAAGAGAATTCACACACACAGGAGCAGACACAAAAGGCAAGAGTACATTTTATTAAAATTGAAAAAGTAATTAGTACTTTTAAAAAATAAACCAAACTTAGAAAAGTAATTTATGTCATGCTCAGTTAAATATGTTCTATGTTTGCAACTCTGTCTTGAGTAATGAATCAAGCACCTAATCTCACACAATTTCTCTGATTAATACTGTGTGGTATAAAGATCTGAAATCCATCACTTCACATTTGGTTTTATCAGAATTGTCTTATTCTTTGTGAAGCAACCATTTTGTCATACTTAACAGATTTTCTCAATCTAAACCTTCAACTGGTCTTACTCTGAAAAATCTCATCTGTCAACAATTTTTTGTGTAATACAAGCAGTTCTCCAACCATGATTTCATGGAAATCTCTTGTTTTGTGAGATCCTGTATCTCTGGTAAGATTTTCAGTTTTACTTTACAAGTGATATATATTGTGTTTACTTCAGATTATTGGATTAGCTGAGACTGATCTACAAAAACTGACTTAAAGAATGGAGATAGGTTCTAGACACAAGTGGAAAAGAATGTTTAAGAGGAATATACGTATTCCTCTTTATTAGCAAATTTTAATTTACTAGTGGATATTTTCTGTTATAACAAAATTCACTTTTCTTTGCAACCTCAATGCTTTGGATACTCAGATAACTTGAGGATAGTTAGTACTTGCTATTTATCTTTCTTGTATTTTGGTGTTCACATATTATATTTTAATTTATACTGTGCCTTTTAAAAATCCATGCGTGCTGTTTGTAATTAATTTTTCTACCTTAAATATCATGAAAGTATTAATAATGCATTATGTCATTCCATGAGTTCTTACTCAGAAGTAGTCTAATTAAAATTGAATGTGGGTTTAGGATTTAGCACTCGCTAAAGATGTTAGGTCTCAGCAAAAATAATTCATTTTTAAGATAATGAATGCACTAAACACAGTCATTTGTTGATTCAATTTCATAAAATACATGAGTAAAATGCTAATAAAAATCTAGTTCTTTCCATAGTTCAGAGTCTGTTCCAGGTTAGCCAAATAGATTTGTCTTATTTGCTCAGGCAATGTTAGTGTACGAAAACAAAAACTATTTGAAGCAATTAAGGTTCATTACAAATGTTGCTAATTTAATGAAACTAAGATTGTGACATCACAATAATAAAAATGAGCTCCACTAGTAGATTCTAATAAAAAATATACAGCTTTATGTTTCCCAGAGGGAACTCATAAATGGTAAGAATGGTAAATCTCTGATTTATAGGCTTTTAGAAACCTCTTAACTAGCAAAAACAAAGATAATATCTTTTCCTTCATATGGCAAGTTCTTTTTATTTTTAAAGTAGAATATTTGCTTTTTTAAAAAGAAATAATTGTTAGAACCATATTTTTTTTCAGCTTGTTAAATTGCTTTAATTTTAAGCAAAGTATCTAGCTATGTGAATGGTAAGTCTGTTACTAGAGCTAAATTTATGGGATTTTTCCAGGATAACCAAGGACTTTCCATTATACATTACCTTACTTGAGATTTAACAAAAACAAAACAAGTAGGAATTAGAATCCAAACTGAAATCTCTAGAGACCCTCAGAAACGGGCAATCAATTCTACACAAACCAATGTTTTCCAGAGGCATATACATAGCAGGAGCTCCATAAATACCAACTGATGGCCGTAACTAACACTACTGAGATTCACTGGCATCTTTCAGGCTAATTGTATGCAACTTCAGGGTGTGCTGTGTCTACCACATACATGTGAACTCAGACTTTTCTCAATTCACTTTCATCTTTCTTCTGCAATTCTTATTTTCATGTTGGAGAAAACAAAGCACATATATAAATAGTTGAAAAATACCAGTATTAACATAAATTTACACAGTGTGCTTTCTTTCTCTACTGCTCACAGTTGACTTGGAATTTATGACATGGAATTTATGAGATAAAGTTAATAATGCAAAGTCCAAACGGAGTCTAAGAATACTTACTGTTTTTCACCTAAAATAAACTGAACTTTCCAGATTCTCTCCAAAACAGCTACACCACTCCACAGTCGCACCTGCAGTGGATGAGACTGCCAATCTACCAGGTGAATAACCATATTACATGACTTAATTTACATTTCTCTGTACATTAATGAGTTCAAACATCACTTGTTATACAACAGTCTTTGGGGATCCATCGCCTGTAAACTCCCCGATATAAGCTTACCTGTTTTTCTCTTACAGTCATTGCTTTTTTTCCCTGTTGACTTTCAGGAGTTCTTTTTGGTTTTACATATTTTAAATATCTTTTCCTTTTTGTTATTTGTCTGTTTTCTTTCTTTAACAGAAATCCTTCATTTTCATATGTCATAGCATCTTACTTTGTCTTATGGTTTTGCTTTTGAATTAGTCACAGTCTCTTGCATTTTCTCAGTGAATAAGGATTGCCTTTCATATTTTGGATTTTAATGCACATTAAGGCCACTTTTTACATGGTGGGTTTTTTTTCCTCACATAATAATTCAGTTTTCGCCATACTATTGACCTAAGCCATCTATTCTTTCTCTAATGGTAGCAATTTTTCATAGAGCAAATTCCCACATATGTATGAGTGTGTGCTAAGTCACTTCAGTTCTGTCTGACTGTGACCCCATGGACTGTAGCCCACCAGTCCACAGAATCCCAGTCTGTCCATGGATTTCTTCAGGCAATACTGGAGGGGGTTCCATGCCCTCCTCCAGGAAAACTTCCTGAACCAGGGATCAAACCTTCATCTCTTATGTCTCCTGCATTGGCACCACCTGGGTCTGCCCCTAAATTCTCTGTTCTGTTACATTTATCTATGCTTCTGTTCTTCTACTATGACACTATAGTGATTTCATTGATATGATTTGGCAGTTGTCCTTCCAATAAGATAGACAAGGTTTTGATGGTCTCTGTAAGTCATCCCATCCAAGACCATGGACTGTGTCTATATTACTGAAGATAATCTAGTAACGTGACCTTAAACTAAGTGACCTCTCTAAGGATCAGGATGATGTTAATAGTAACTAATACATATGACTAGTGAGAATTAAAAGATGATTCTGCAGGCCTATCATTGAATAAGTGACCTATGTATCATGTGTATTCAACAAATGTTGGTATTAAAAATTTAATAATAGAAAAGAACATAATTCAAAGGTACTAAACCAGATTTCTGCTCTTTTTAGGGAATAATCTATATAACATTACAATTACATGTTTATTTTAATAATATCCAATAAAAACATTGGATTTGTCAACAAAGAATAATCCGGAAGAACACATTTCATGCTATTATGTCATTCTTCAGTATTATTTCCATCATTATCCATGTTAAAAGTTTCCTACTAACTCCATGTTAAACTTAATCAGCCCTGGATTAAGATACATTCTTTTAATTGCCTATCATACCTTTCAAATCATAGGACAATGAGAGTTCAGAAGTCCTCAGGAGAGAATCCAGAATTCCACAAAATTGTGAGGAAAAATCTATACCTAGTTTTACTCTTCAAATGAGAATTTTTTTACCCAAACTTCTATATCTAGAACCAGTTCCAGGATGATAAATCAGAATCCCTGGCAGTGCAGGGGAAACACTGATTATTTCTGTTTGAAAATCTCCACTGAATGATTCGCATGTGCCGGCAGAGCAGAGAGCCACTGATCTCATAGCACTGCTGGTGCAGTCTTCCTCCTTCTCATGTCAATAGCTTAGGCTTGCAACCATTGTGAATCACTAACCAAACGTCATATTTGTTCAAGTACAATTCGATTTATTCATAACCTTTATTGTCTTTCAATAAGGCAGACTGCTGCTGCTGCTGCTAAGTCACTTCAGTCGTGTCCGACTCTGCGACCCCATAGATGGCAGCCCACCAGGCTCCCCGTCCCTGGGATTCTCCAGGCAAGAATACTGGAGTGGGTTGCCATTTCCTTCTCCAATGCATGAAAGTGAAAAGGGAAAGTGAAGTCGCTCAGTCGTGTCCGACTCTTCCAGACCTCATGGACTGCAGCCTACCAGGCTCCTCCATCCATGGGATTTTCCAGGCAAGAGTACTGGAATAGGTTGCTGTTGCCTTCTCCCAATAAGGCAAAATACCTTAGTTAATAATGAATAAATAATTTGCTTCAATTAAAAGTTAAAGGAAGCTTGATTCTCACATTTCCTATGTGCCATTTTTAAATATATATTTTGCATTTGTGTGTGTATCTGTATATATATATAATTCTTGGATGACATTTTAGTAAGAGACTTCAAACATGATAAAGGTAGAATTTACATTTAATAATTCTAGATATTTCATATTATTAGGAGAAATAATGAATTTCTATTCTGAGCTTACTATTTGTTGTTCTTTGGTGTATGTAAAAGGAAATATATAAAGATGGAAGACCATTAGCAAATTCATAGGGCTATTTGTACTTGTAAACTGCTTACTCAACAAAAAGCATTCATTTGTTTAAACTAAGGTCAGCCTTTGTTTATTACAGTAATTACTGCCTTTCAACTGGAGATAATTTCCAGCATATGTGGGAACTCCTAGAAATCACCAATCCTCAGACAATAGTGAAAAAGGACCTAAGACCAGAGTCTAATTTCTACCTACGAACATATTAATACTAGTAGTTCATTCCTATTTTAGGACATTAGTACATATTTTGGAGAAGGCAATGGCAACCCACTCCAGTACTCTTGCCTGGAAAATCCCATGGACGGAGGAGCCTGGTGGGCTGCAGTCCATGGGGTCTCAATGCTAAGAGTTGGACAGGACTGAGCGACTTCACTTTCCCTTTTCACCTTCATGCATTGGAGAAGAAAATGGCAACCCACTCCAGTATTCTTGCCTGGAGAATCCCAGGGATGGGGGAGCCTGGTGGGCTGCCGTCTATGGGGTCGCACAGAGTCAGACACGACTGAAGTGACTTAGCAGCAGCAGCCGCAGCAGAAGTTCATATTTACTATTTTAGCTGTGTCACCCTTCTTTATCTGCTGATGTTCAATTTTGTTTGATATATACTCAAATATGAAAGCTTAACATTCTTAAGTATAATAAACTGCTACTAGTATATGCAAAACATGAACAAATATAATTAGATTAAATCCATTATAATTATATGGTGGAAGTGACAAATAGATTCAAGGGATTGGATCTCAAAGACGTAATGCCTGAAGAACTATGGACAGAGGTTCATGACATTGTACAGGATGAAGAGATCAAGACTATCCCCAAGAAAAAGAAATGCAAAAAGGCAAAATGGTTGTCTGAGGAGGTCTTACAAATAACTGAGAAGAGAAGAGAAGCTAAAGGCAAAGGAGCAAAGGAAAGATATACTCATTTGAATGCAGAGTTCCAAAGAATAGCAAGGAGAGATAAGAAAGCATTCCTCAGTGATCAATGCAAAGGAAAAGAGGACTACAATACAATGGGAAACACTAGAGATCTCTTCAAGAAAATTAGAGTTACTAAGGGAACATTTCATGCAAAGATGGGCACAATAAAGGACAGAAATGGTATGGATCTAACAGAAGCAGAAGATAATAAAAAAAAGGTGGCAAGAATATACAGAACTATACCAAAAAAAAAAAAAAAAGATCTTCATTACTCAGATAACCACGAGGTGTGATCACTCACCTAGAGCCAGACATCCTGGAATGGGAAGTCAAGTGGGCCTTTGGGAGCATCACGACAAACAAAGCTAGTACGGGTGATGGAATTCCCATTGAGCTATTTCAAACCCTGAAAGATGATGCTGTGAAAGTGCTGCACTCAATATGCCAGAAAACTGAGAAAATTCAGCAGTGGCCACAGGACTGGAAATGTCAATTTTCATTCCAATCCCAAAGAAAGGCAATGCCAGAGAATGCTCAAACTACTGCAAAATAGCACTCATCTCACACACTAGCAAAGTAATGTTCAAACTTCTCCAAGCCAGGCTTCAACAGTACATGAGCCAAGAACTTCCCAGATGTTCAAGCTGGTTTTAGAAAAGGCAGAGGAATCAGAGATCAAATTACCAACATCCTTTGGATCATCAAAGAAGCAAAAGAGTTCGAGAAACCCATCTACTTCTGCATTATTGACTACACCAAAGTCTTTAACTGCGTGGATCACAACAAACTGAAAAATTCTTAGAGAGATTGGAATACCAGACAAACTGACCTGCTTCCTGAGAAATCTGTATGCAGGTCAAAAAGCAACAGCTAGAACTAGACATGGAACAACAGACTGTTCCCAACTCAGGAAAGGAGTATGTCAAGGCTGTATATTGTTACCCTGCTTATTTAACTTATATGCAGTGTACATCATGCAAAATGCCAGACTGGATGAAGCACAAGCTGGAAACAAGATTGCTGGGAGAAATATCAATAACCTCAGTATGTAGATGGCACCACCCTTATGGCAGAAAACGAAGAGGAACTAAAGAGCCTCTTGATGAAAGTGAAAGAGGAGAGTGAAAAAGTTGGCTTAAAGCTCAACATTTAGAAAACAAAGATCATGGCACCTGGTCCCACCACTTCATGGTAGATAGATGGGGAACAACAGAAACAGTGACAGACTTTGTTTTAGGGGACTCCAAAATCACTGCAGACAGTGACTGCAGCCATGAGATTAAGAGATGCTTGTTTCTTAGAAGAAAAGCTATGACCAACCTAGACAGCATACTAAAACGCAGAGACATTACTTTGCCAACAAAGGTCCATCTAGTCAAAGCTATGGTTTCTCCAGTAGGCATGTATGGATGTGAGAGTTGGACCATAAAGAAAGCTGAACACTGAAGAATTGATGCTTTTGAACTGTGGTGTTGGAAAAGACTCTTGAGAGTCCCTTGGACTGCAAGGAGATCCAACCAGTCCATCCTAAACGAAATCAGTCCTAACTATTCATTGGAAGTACTGGTGCTGAAGCTGAAACTCCAATACTTTGGCCACCTGATGCGAAAACATGACCCATTCGAAAAGACCGTGATGCTGGGAAAGATTGAAGGCAAGAGAAGAAGTGGACGACAGAGGACAAGATGATTGGATGGCATCACTGAATCAATGGACACGAGTTCGAGTAAACTCTGGGAGTTGGTGATGGACAGGGAAGCCTGGCATGCTGCAGTCAATGGGATCACAAAAATCCAACTCGACTGAGCGACGGAACTGAACTGCATTGATGCACCAATATAATTAGATTTAATTATATTTGTTTGCTTTTTGTTAAATTCACTCAAAAATATGTATTTTTTTCACTACATATCAAATAATTGGGCTGAATCTCTCACTATCTTATGGTTTTTAATTCATGTCAGAATAGCCTCTTCGAACTCTTTGATAATTTACTTTCTCATTTCTTCTTGGTTTATCATCAAAGGCATCCCAGGTCACTAGGAATTTAGAGCTACTAATTTTATACATAGATATAGTTAACCATTCTTAATTAGAAGAATTATAAAAAGCTCCTTGAAAGAAAACCAGAAAATAAAACTTATAAATAAAGAAAGATATCTAACAATTTATAAAAGCAAAATAGTACCAGTAATTTAATAGGCTTGTTTCTTTGCATACACATATCTGCGTTAGTGACATTTTTTCAGTAATAAGTCCTAAGGATAGTTTTATCAAAGTGAGGCCAAAAAAAAAAAAATTTGCTAAGGGCCTGCAAATTCCTTGTTTGAATTTTATTTTTGTCAACCAACCATTGCCACAGATTTGTAACTGTAATTTCAATAATATTTTTTATTCTTATAAGAGTTACAAATGAAAGTGATTCATAAAAATTGGCAAGCAAAGTATTTGGGATATCTAATGATTGCTTCTCATAGGGCTAAATAACATATTTGCCTTGTCTATGTGTTTTATGGCTGCAATTTAGGATATTTAATCAGCTTGATTCCACTCTTATGTTGAAAATCTTTGACTTTTGAAGCTTCATGCTGATGATTTGAGCTGTGGTTACATCACATAACCTGACACTGTTTCAAGTCACAACAGGTAAAATACATGCTCTAAGCTGAAAATTAGTAAGTTTGGAAATAATTAAAAGACAAGAAAATTACCTATGTTACAAAATTTTCCATGCATTGCATCTGAAATGGTATCTATTTTTTTTTAATTGACATTATACACTGTCATATAAAAAGTACTAATTTCTGAGGAGTAAATGTTAAAATATTATCTGTTGTATGTTTATTTCTTTTGTAGACAATTAGAATATAAACATGTATACATATGCATACACACACACACAGATCAACATTAGTACTGAAAAAAAGATTCAATAATTGTATTGAAGCTAGTAGGTCAAAGCTCTGACTACATCCCCTAGAGTATAATGAGATCAACCTCAATTAAATGCAGACTCTGTGAGCCGAGCAATATATTGGTTCACATGAAACTTGTTTTACAAAACTCATTTGCATTTATTGACATTTCATCCAATCATGCTTTAAAACTTAAATCCCGACATGACTATCTGCACTCCTCTAAAATGTTTAGATTCAAGCAAATAAGCATTACTCAGAAATCTTGCTAAACTGAATTCCCTAAATATTTTTGGTGTCAGTATAGCCTAGACGTTATGGGGCTACTTACCATTCTTGATCTTACACTGTTTGTAGATCTCCAACTTTAAAATACACACATACTGAAACTCTTTCTCTTCTTTCAGATTCTTGTGATTCTCAGATCAGCAGGGCTTTGCCAAGAGTAAAACCCTAAAGAATAACTGTGAGGATCAGGAACTTAAGCAGAAGCAAGCAGAGTAACATGGAGCTCCAGGCCAGGAAAAAAAAAACAAACAGGGAGGAATTCAGAGAATCTAGGAGAGGCAACCTCTAGGCAGGTGGCAGATTCATTATTAATTCAGTTAAATCTAATTGTGCAGCAACTTCCTCAAATTATCATTATAGAGCATCACCTTTACAAATGTAAAATTTTGTTTGCAATGACTCCCATGAAGACATGGGTCCTGGGTCATGAATTGCTAACAGAGTTTGCACTCTCTGCTCATGGGATTTGGCAGAACCATTTGCTGCTACATTTGTTCCCAAACATAGCTTAGCCAACAAATTTGTCTTTCAACTCATGAATGTCATTAGGCCTATTTCTTATGTGCTGTATTGATCTCAAGTCTCCAAAGCGTTCTCAGGTGCCAGAGTAGCTATGTCTGCGTTTTAAAAATGAGTTCTGATTTCCAATCACAGTGAGGCTGTTTCTTCCATTGCCCTTGGAAGCCACTCAATCGTCCTAATACACAAGCATCTTCTATATATACCTCTGACCATCTGCTAGACTGGCATGGTGCCTGATTACAAAAAGAGGACTCCCCCCCACCCCCCGGCCCCCGCTTCTTTGCCATAGGTGCTAATAGCCTTCCATTTATCCAAACAACTCTCAAAATCCTGTAAATTATGGATTATTCTGGAAGAAATCTTTCTTCTGTTCAAGAACAAAACAGTTGTGCCCGGAGCTTCTTTTCAAAGGGACCCATCTGTTAATTAAGAGTTCAAACAATCATCTTATCTTCAAGTCTTCCCTTCAGATGGCCCTTCTGCTTAAATCCAGGAAGTATCTTTATTACAGACCTTCCCAGAATATATTAAGGATCAGATGACCACAAAAGTCCCAAATCCCTATAACATGATTTCAGATGGATGTTTGAAGAATTAGTGAACACATATTGTCACTTAATATCAATTATTTCAGCTATGATGCAAAAGTTAGACTTAATTTAGACAGAATCATGTGAATTCATACTATTATTTCTCTGAAGGAGATTTGTTCATTGTTTGCACTTTTGTTATTGATTCTTGTGCTTTGGGGCAAGCTATTACTGTCCTTAAATTCAGCTTTTTAAGCTGTTCACTCTTGTTTCTGTCCTGTTGAAAACTATGAGGAAAAAAAGTAGAAATGTGGTTTAGGAAAGAAAGCATAAGATTTGGGTGAGGCAGACTTCTGTTTAAATGGATATACTGTCAGTGAGTGACACTGGGAAAATCACTTAACTATGAAAGGGGAAAATGTCTCAAAAAGTGTGAACATAAATTGAAATCATAAACTATCCAGTACAGTGCCTGACAGTTAATAGGTATTCAGTAAATCTTAGGCTTAGTACACCTGCCACTGAATTTACTTACCTCTTTCTAATTCATTCCCATCTTCTGCTGGGAGAGATTAAAAAATGCATGCAACTGAATTATTTCCCTTCTCCACCTCCAGAATATGATGCCCATTTAGAAAAATATTCAAGAGAGATTTTTGGAGTTAGAGTAGTCCAAAGGGTACCTGGATCCAATTCAAACATGTGTATACAAGTGTGTGTGTGTGTGTGTGTAAGCTTTTCCATGCCAACAGCCAGTTCTAGGATGCCAGTAGGGTATCCAAGAATTCAATTCAATTCTGATACTATTTACCTGGAAATAGATTCAGATTCCACAGGTAACGTGCTCAGCCCCTCAAGAAAACCCTGAACTCCAGATGCCAATTGCAAGCTTGGTTGTTACCTATGCATCTGCCTGACTCACTTCTGGAGTTTAATTACTAGAATGATTCACAGAGTTCAGGGCATTTACTCACTAGATCGCTGGTTAATTATAAAAGAATATTAAATGATATGAATCAACAGCCAGATGAAGAGGTATATAGGGCGGGGTCCTGAACAAAGGAACTTCTGTCCTTGTGAAGTCTGCTCCCAAGCGTTCTGGTTGCCTGAAGAGGAAGCACTCCAAGAAGGGTCCAATAAGCTGCTCTTTTCCATTTTTTTATACAGGTTTCTTTACATAGTCATGACTGACTAAATCTTTGGCCAATGGGAATTGATTTAACTCAAGCCCTTCTCTCTTCATCAGAAATTAGATGGTAGGACTGAACATTCCAGCCCTCTAATCACAAAGTTTATTTTCCTAACAACCACCAACTATCCTTAGGTGATTTCCAAAATTCACCTCATTAACAGAATAAAACACCCTTACCACTCTCCATACTTAGGAAATTTCAAGGATTTTGGGAGCTGTGAGCAAGGAACTATGGATGAAATATCAAACATATATGAATACATGTTAGATATATAGATATAAAAATTTGGCTATCAGAATAAGCAGATATATATACTTTTTTGTAAATCATAATATCACACAAAATAATTGCATTTTAGGATCATGAACAGCCAGTTGAGATATATATATATGTATACATATATATACAATCACACACACACAAATGTTTATATTCAGTCTGCCAACACCTACCCTAATATTATCTCCATAAATCATATTTCACTGTATGAAATATGTGCATAACATCTGAGGATAAAAATTGCGAGTTCTCATGTTTAAATAATGAAACATATCCATAATCTTCAAAAGTGATTATAATATAGTGGTAGTGGTATTTTAATAGTTAAGTTATGTCTGACTCTTGTGACCCCATGAACTATAGTCTGCCAAACTCCTCTGTCCATGGGATTTCCCAGGCAGGAATACTGGAGTGGATTGCCATTTCCTTCTCCAAAAACCAAGGCAGATACTCAATATACATTTTCAAACTTCTGTTCCTTCTCTCCTCTGGTTTCTGATTGAAAATGGCCTTTCATTTCAAATCTATCTCAACATTACCTCATCTGAGAGATTACCTGAAAAGTTCCAGCAAATTTTGAGTTGCCTCGTATAAGGCATTTAGGTACTTCTTGTTTATAACACAGATTACAAAATTGTTTATTTACCTATCTGTCTACTCTCCACTCCCTAAATTGTTGCACCTCTGGGATAAAGCTTGATCTTGTTCATATTTTGGCCTGTCCAGCACATAAAGTAGTGTTTGGTAGTGAGTGTTTCAATTATTAAATTAAATCAAGAACAAATTTTAAAAATGCAAGTATGCCTTGAAAAGAATAAAACTATTTAGAGAGAGAAAAAGTATGTTTCTTTTGTTAAGATAAATATTAGTGCTTGAAAGCAAAAACAAGAATCGTCAAGTGTTTATGTTTTCTTTCTGTCAAATAAAAGGAGAATTAGCCACATATTATAAGGAAATTTCTTAATTGTTTTCTTATGATGAATAATCATCTATGTAGAGAAAATGTAGTAGATTGACTATCCATTACTGTGGAGAAATTAAATAGTGATTTTTAAGGAACATTTATGGAGGCAAAAATTGTAAGACATTTTATTTTACCTTTGTCCATCTGTGGTTGCCATTTTGGACAGTGACAATATGAAAAAACGTATGAAATATGGAGAAATAAATATGGAATGATTAATTAGTTAATTCAAAAGAAAGCCAAGGACTCTTCTATGGCTTCCTAAGAAGAAAGTTATTCTTTCTAATGTACTATATTTCTACTTTCCAATATATTAACAACTGTATGGAACACTGTGTAATCTGTTCAAAGTCCACATAAAATATTTCATCTGTTTCTTATACATAGTCATGCTACATAGTTTAGAAATTTATTCCCACTGGGTGTAACCTTTGTCGTTTAGATTCAGTGAATGCTTAACAGGCATAGGCCAGGACCATGTGTGTTTTGCTTTAAGGGTAAATAATCTACACTGAGACAGACAGCCCCTGAGAATATTCCTCCCATATGTCAATATCATGGTTCTTTTTCAGCATGCCTAATATATCATGTCATCAGTGTGGTCGCAGCAAGACAATGGCAATAAGAACCCAGTGTTGAAAGTATTGCTCCTAAAATTTCTCTTAGAATTTGACAATATTCTCTATCTATTAAAATTCCATACAAGGATTATTGTCTCTAATAAAGCCATATCAGGAAACCCAGTTCAACAAAAGGACAACAAAAAGTAAGGAGTTTACATATTGACCTGCCCACAATTGTAGAAGCCTGTAAGATCGGAAAGTAAGCTGACACATGGGTTATTCCTCAGCCTATAAATCTCACCTATGTTGTCGCAAAAGAATATGAGAATGAACAGACATCCTTTTTAGTTCTCGGTCATCAAACCATTTTCTTCCCAATTTATTATCTTCTCTTTTTAGAGAGTAACTCGTCTAGTATACTGAGGGGAAGACAACTGGCCTCTGCTCTCTGGATAGTGTGCAAATTAATTTGCCATGCTTTATCAAGAACTCCTATGTGAAAACAGCAAAAATATTTTATTATGATAGTTTCACGTAAATTAGAACTATTCTTTTTTCCACAGACTGACCAGGATAGAGAAAAATCTTAGTATAAATAGTTCATCTTTTTTAAAACTGATGGCTATATAAATGATATGTGTAACAGAATGTAAGGATTTAGATGGATGTGAGAAATAAAATGTCTAAAAATGAATTAGGAATAGATTTAAAGGTACTTTCTTGTTTAGTAGTGTTTTTGCTTATACGTTTTAAGCAATGCTTTTATAGCCAACACTGAAAACATTCACTGACATTTTGGTTAGTATTTAAATAATATATAGCTTAGTGAATCAACACATTGGTCTTTAAGATGTAGTTTTAAACTGACTTGGCAAATGATTAATCTAATCATACCATATTAAAATTGCAAGTGGAAATGGGTTCGTTTTCCATAGATAGACCCCACATGCCACACAATTATGTCAAAGGTTTTTGTTCAGTACTTGTGTTTTGTTTTGTTTTTAATGAACACATAAATTGTATTACTTAAAACAAAGCCCACTTTCATCTCTCAATGGAAAATCTAGCACTAGTCCCATTTTTCAGATCAGAAATTGTTTTTAAAATTCAAATGCGTAAAGAATCCAGATTTTCTATTTAGATGATTCCCATACTGTGTAAATGAAATGCTTCTCTCTAAAATTAAATAAGCAATTTAGAAATTACCTACTTGTATATCTGCTTCACTTTTTAAAATTAGTATAACAGAGTTTGTATACATGTTTATCATTGTTCAGTCGCTCAGTCATGTCGTGCTCTTTGTGACCCCATGGACTACAGCACACCAGGCTTCCCTGTCCTTCACCATCTCCCCGGGGTTGCTCAAACTCATGTCCATTGAGTTGGTGATGCCATCCAACCATCTCATCCTTTGTCGTCCCCTTATCCTCCTGCCTTCAGTCTTTTCCAGCATCAGGGTCTTTTCTAATGTGTTGGTTCTTCACATCAGGTGGTCAAAGTATTGGAGTTTATAAAGATGCCTATATGTAGGCTTTGACCACAGATTTCTACTTATGCCATGCTTTTTTTGTTGAATGTATCTATCTTTTTATTAATGTCTATTACATTCATATTTCAGCTCTTTAAAGTAAGATTTGTTACATTGAGATCAGTTTTCAAAGTCTAATTCTGGAAAATTAACCTTAATTTTTGAAACCAAAATAAAATATGTCTATATCTAAGTTGTATTTTGAAAAGAAATAAAGGAACAAAGTGGGCTGTCCAGGTGGTGCTAGGGGTAAGGAACCTGCCTGCCAATGTAGGAGACATAACAGATGCACATTTAGTCCCCGGATAGGAAAGATCTCCTGGAGGAGGGCATGAAAATCCACTCCAGTATCTTACCGGAAGAATTCCATGGACAGAAGAGTCTAGTGGACAACTGTTCATAGGCTTGCAAAGAGTCGAACATAACTGAAGAGACTTACACACAGACACACACACACAAGGGAACCAAACAATCTGAATCACATGCCTTCTGCTGTTTGCAATTGCTCTGCATGAGCCCTTTCCCATTCTACAATGTGAGAGTCAAACCTTGTCGCTTTTCCTGGACAAGTGTTTCTTTTCCATTCTGGCCCCCAGTGTTTTTCAGATTGTCTGGACTCAAGCATACTTATAATAAGATTGTCCTTAAAAGAATTTTCTTTTAAGGAAAGTCCATGTTCACCTTACCTAAAGCCTTAAAATTAACTAGAGTGTAAACCCTGATAAGAAGTTGTAGGCAGGAGCAGGGGATGATGCAATGTCTTTGAAGACAATCTCTCCTTTTCCATGGAGAGTCTAGAACAAACCTGAGAATGCCCTAGTGGGCTACAGTCCACTGCCAAACCTGAGAGTGGCAGTGAAGACAGAAATACAGTGGTCACAGGTAGCTCAGAGATCTACTGGGTAAGGCTTCTGAAAAGGATTCATGAATTCCAATCCATTGATGCCCCTATGCTACACAGTAAAGCAATGAATTCCGTCTCTGGACTTCCCAAGTGGTGCAGTTGGTAAAGAATCTGCCTGCCAATGCAGGAGATGAAAGAGAGGTGGGTGTGACCCTGGGTTGGGGAGAACCCCTGGAATAGGAATTGGCAACCCACTCCATTATTCTTGCCTGGATAATCCCATGAACAGAGGAGCCTGGTGGGCTACAGTCCATAGGGTTGCAAAGGGGTAGATACAACTGAGCATACACACCCGCTCTTCTTAATGTTAATCTTTACTTCTCCAAAATAAATATAAGATCTTTGAGACCAAGGCAGTATTTCATTACTCCTCTGTCCTACTTACATAAAGCACCAAGTGTGATATTAAACATTTGTAGATTACTAATAATGTCTACATGTATTAATTAGCCTAAATAGCATCAGCTTTCTTTTTGATGATGATCTAAAATTGAAAATATATTTTATTTGGATTCTAGGTATTCAGTCATCAAGAGAAAAATAAATTTTCTATCTCTTTTAATGAGAATTGCTATTTTCATATGCTTTTAACAATTTCTATTTAATAAATATAACATAGATTTGGGGCTTCCCTAATAGCTCAGTTGGTAAAGAATCCACCTGCAATGCAGGAGACCCCAGTTCGATTCCTGGGTCGGAGAGATCTGCTGGAGAAGGGATAGGCTACCCAGTCCAGCATTCTTGATCTTCCCCTGTGGCTCAGCTAGTAAAGAACCTGGCTGCAATGCAGGAGACCTGGGTTTTAACAATTTCTTTTAACAATTTCTATTTAATAAATATAGCATAGATTTAAATGGTTTAGAAATATCTTTAGAGTTCAAGTGTAAACTGAGATCAATAAGACATCTTGAAATTAGGTGAAAGGGAAGTGAGAACATTTTTCACCTCTCTATCACCTTATAAGACATTTAATAATCATTTTATAACAGTTGACACAAGTTTTATTAATTATTTCTATAGTTATTATGTGATCTATAATACAGATGGGAATATTTAATATGGTTTTGGTTTTAGGCTGTATTGCACTCCTAAAAGTATAAAGCATCAGACTTACATTCATAAGAAAATTCCTTCTTGTCTAATTTAGCTGCCTCTCATCCCAAGAAGTGAAATAAGTCACCACAGTAAGAATGAATCAAGCCAGAATAGACAGACTATTTTGAATGAATTCTTCCAACTGCCAAAATGTACAAATGTCTCTGAATTCATTTCAAGTATGTTAAATTTTAGCTATATATCATACTCTGAAAGTAGGGAGTTTGTGGAGCCTATTGAAGGAAAATACTCAATACTGTGCATTTCTCTGCGGGCCTGAAATGAAAGTTGTAATTCTTTTGCAAGAATACAAAGGTTAGAGAGTTTGGGACTGACATGTACACACTGCTGTATTTAAAATGAATAACCAACAAGGACCTACTGTTTAGCACAGGGAATTCTATTCAATATTATGTAACAATCTAAATGGAAAAAAAATGTGAAAAAGAAGAGATACATAAATATATGCATAACTGAATCACTTTCCTGTACATCTGAAACAAACACAGCAGTGTTAATCAAATATACACCAATATAAATATTGAAAAATACTAAGATTACATGCTGAATTATTCTATTTGATCACTTATTTAGATAAGTGGTGATGATGAGAGATGCTTGTGCTCAGTCGGGTCCGACTCTTTGTGACTCCATGGACGAGCCTACCAGGCTCCTCTGTCCATGGAATTTTCCAGGCAATAATACTGGATTGGAGTGGCATTTCCTGACCCAGGGATTGAACCCAGGTCCCTTGCATCTCCTGCATTGGCAAGTGGGTTCTTTGCCACTAGTGCTACCCATAAATGGTGACGGGATGCACAACTGAAATGCACATTCATATATGTTTTTCACACTGTGCACAATAGCTGTCAGTCCTGCATATCTATTTCTCATTTGTTATCTCTACTCTTTTAAATGTGCCAAATTTATATTTTCTGTAGTCTTTATTCTTCTTCAGAAATTAGGAGATATGGGCTAGAGATCTTTCTTAGATCATCTACTCAATCTGAGATTATATGTCTATGCAAATCAGAATGAGACACACAGTATATATTTAAAGGGAAGTGATGGCATCTTGATAAAGGCATGAGAAAGAATCTTTCACACTGCTTCTTGGAGTGTAAATTAACAAAGTCAAAGTGCAATATTTATCCACATTTTAAATTAACAGAACCTTGACCTAGAATTTCTGATGCTAAGGATTCATCCTACAGATGTTTTCTCCACGTATGTCAAGATATCTGTACATGAATGTTCACCTTAGCGCTTTTTATATTAGTTAAAAAAAAAACTGGAAATAAATCCAAAAAGTACAATTAAGAAAAATAGTTAAAACTCTGGGATAAAACATGATGAATACATAAATTATATCAATAGTTTATGACTAAGTCTGTACAGCCAGTAAAATGAGTGCAATACCTTTATACACGATAATTTGGGGGAAATTCCAAGATACACTTAAAGAGAAAAAAAAAGTATGATCCAGAATATGGGTTTTTTTCATGGTACAACTAGCATAAAAAATAGAACACAATCATGTACATACAGATGAATTCATAGACTGTGAGGAGATTATAGAAAATCTTTCTCAACTCATTAAACAGCAATGACTGTCTTCCAATGGCTCAAAAGAACAAAATGCAAAGCAAAATGAACAAACCAAAAATGAAAATGATAACAAAACTTTTGAATTTATTTTTGACTCTGTGTGTGTGCTTGTGTGCATGTGTGTATTTCTCTGTCTCTCTCCCTTCCTCATCCAATGCATTAACACCTGCGATTTTATCTTCAGAATACATGCATAATTCAACCACTTACTATTTCCACTCCTCCCCGATCTAAGCTACCATCATGTCTCTCTTCGATTACTGGAGCAACTTCTCAACTGTTCTCCCAGCTCTTGATAAAATATCTTTTCTGCTAAAGGTGTCTGTTGCGTCCTAGCACCGTGATTATGGGAAAGCTTGATAGTTAAAATTGTATCAGGCTCAAAATAAGACTGATTATTTTTAAGATTTGGGCTATTCTCTAAGAGACAGTGTCTGTCATGAATCTTGTGTTCAGTTAAGTTTATTCACAAGGAAGAACCAAGAATAATTCCAGAGAGATGACAGAAATCAGAATGCAATGAGTATTAAATTGAGTACTTAGATACTGAATAGCAAGAGGAAAGGATCAGTCACAGGATGACTTCAGTAAATTTTGCCATATCAGGAATCCTTTGCCAATTCATTTAGTCATCTGTTTCTTCATATTTGCTAAGTCTGAAATCCCCCTCCACCTCCTCCCCAACATCAGATTCACAGTTTAAAAAATTCTGAGGTAAATATTTATTTAAAGGACATTATTATGTAAAGCTATGTTTTTTTTATAAAGTTGATAAAAATAAAACCTGATGGTGTTTGAGCACTTAACATAATGTTTTTAGCAATATCATTATTTTTTAACTTTCTCTGGGAGATGTAGATTTGTAATTCAAATTCATATCCTTCTAATTTGAACTGCCATGTGAAATGAGCAAGATGAGACCTGGAGGTGCTTTTCTGTTTGCATGTCAAAGAATGTCCATGGGGTGCTGATGATTTGCAGGACAATTAATCTTCCTGAGTTATCCTCCCATCACTCTACTTAAACTGCTCTTGCTAACACACCATTGACCTTCTCACCGACAAATTCATTAGACAGTCTTCCATCTTTTCTACCTTATTTGAACTTTATTCTACAAGTGAAATTTTTTCTTACTCTATTCTTCTTAACGTAATTTATATCAATCAAAAAGTGTTGGTTTATGCTGCCCCCACTTCGCGTAATAGTAGGGTTATTTGGTCATTACATACACAAGCCTCTACATCATCACACTTCAGAAACCAGGCTGATGGAGCAACCTGTGTTGTGTTACCAGTCATTATGGTGAGGAAAAATAGAATTTGGTGACATGCATCCTACTTTTAAACCTCCTGACCCAAAGTAACCCATCTCACTTGTATTTACGTCTGTTAGCCAAAGCAAATCAGGTGGTCAAGCAGAATTTTGATGGGGTAGGGTGTACGATATTTTCCTGGGATTCTTCTAGTTCTCCTGATACCCCTCTGAGCCTTCCTTCTTGGTTTTCTTTTTTCCATTCTTAGGTCTAGTAGGTTTCAAGCCTTTATTGTGCATAGGATTCATCTGGGGAGTTTTTGAACATGTACATTCCATTAACCGTTTCAGTTTCTGTATTCTGTATTTTATTTTGGAGGCAATGTCACAAAGACAATTACTTGAAAATAGAACCATGTATGTCATCCCTGCGAGTGGCTTTCAAAGGGCATAGTAGTAAAACAGTCTGCCCTGTGGGAAAAAAATAAGGGATACATTGTCTGTCGACAATGTTTAAACAATGATGAAACTGATTTTAAATCAATTTTATTTTCATTATTGTCATTCTAAACAATGTCAATAATATTTTTCTTCCAAAATTTTTGTTGTTGGTATGAACTCTAAATATTTGTGCTTAATATCCAGTTTTTAAAAAATCAACATGTATGTATTACCTATATTTTACTGAACAGTTTGTTTTATATGAAAATTAATTGAGAACTTCCAAAGTATTCAGCCCACTGTTGGCAAATGTGGATTCAGTCACACATGTTCATTTCCAGAGAAAATTTTTAAGGTTCAGAATCAATCAAGCTATCTTTTAGGAAGAACTCTCTTTTTATATCTCCAAAACCTGTGGTATCATATATTCTTCTCAGTTCAGTTCACTTCAGTCACTCAGTCGTGTCCGATTGTTTGCGACCCCATGAATCGCAGCACACCAGGCCTCCCTGTCCATCACCAACTCCCGGAGTTTACTCAAACGCATGTCCATTGAGTCGGTGTTGCCATCCAGCCATCTCATCCTCTGTCGTCCCCTTCTCCTCCTGCCCTCAATCCCTCCCAGCATCAGGGTCTTTTCCAATCAGTCAACTCTTCGCATGAAGTGGCCAAAGTATTGGAGTTTCAGCTTCAGCATCAGTCCTTCCAATGAACACCCGGGACTGATTTCCTTTAGGATGGACTGGTTGGATCTCCTCGCAGCCCAAGGGACTCTCAAGAGTCTTCTCCAACACCACAGTTCAAAAGCATCAATTCTTCAGCACTCAGCTTTCTTCACAGTCCAACTCTCACATCCATACATGACCACTGGAAAAACCATAGCCTTGACTAGATAGACTTTTGTTGGCCAAGTAATGTCTCTGCTTTTTAATATGCTCTCTAGGTTGGTCATAACTTTCCTTCCAAGGATTAAGCGTCTTTTAATTTCATGGCTGCAATCACCATCTGCAGTGCTGGAGACCAAAAAAAAATAAAGTCTGACACTTTTTCCACCGTTTCCCCATCTATTTCCCATGAAATGATGAGACCAGATGCCATGATTTTAGTTTTCTGAATGTTGAGCTTTAAGCCAACTTTTTTACTCACCCTCTTTCACTTTCATCAAGAGACTTTTTAGTTCCTCTTCACTTTCTGCCATAAGGGTGGTGTCATCTGCATATCTGAGGTTAATGATATTTCTCCCGGCAATCTTGATTCCAGCTTGTGCTTCTTCCAGCCCAGCATTTCTCATGATGTACACTGCATATAAGTTAAATAAGCAGGGTGACAATATACAGCCTTGACGTACTCCTTTTCCTATTTAGAACCAGTCTGTTGTTCCATGTCTAGTTCTAACTTTTGCTTCCTGACCTGCATACAGGTTTCTCAAGAGGCAGATCAGGTGGTCTGATATTCCCATTTCCTTCAGAATTTTCCAGTTTATTGTGATCCACACAGTCAAAGGCTTTGGCATAGTCAATAAAACAGAAATAGATGTTTTTTTCTGGAACTCTCTTGCTTTTTCGATGATCCATCAGATGTTGGCAATTTGATCTCTGGTTCCTCTGCCTTTTCTAAAACCAGTTTGAACACCTGGAAGTTCACGATTCACGTATTGCTGAAGCCTGGCTTGGGGAATTTTGAGCATTACTTTACTAGCGTGTGGGATGAGTGCAATTGTGCGGTAGTTTGAGCATTCTTTGGCATTGCCTTTCTTTGGGATTGGAATGAAAACTGGCCTTTTCCTGTTGTGGCCACTGCTGAGTTTTCCAAATTTGCTGGCATATTGACTGCAGCACTTTCACAGCATCATCTTTCTGGATTTGGAATAGCTCAACTGGAATTCCATAACTTCCACTCACTTTGTTCCTAGTGATGCTTTCTAAGGCCCTCTTGACTTCACATTCCAGCATGTCTGGCTCTAGGTGAGTGATCACATCATCGTGATTATCTGGGTCATAGAGATCTTTTTTGTATAATTCTTCTGTGTATTCTTGCCACCTCTTCTTAGTATCTTCTGCTTCTGTTAGGTCCATACCATTTCTGTCCTTTATCGAGCCCGTCTTTCCATGACATATTCCCTTGGTATCTCTAAATTCTTGAAGAGATCTTGAAATTTCTTGAAAGACTAGAGTCTTTCCCATTTTGTTGTTTTCCTCTATTTCTTTGCATTGATCACTGAGGAAGGCTTTCTTATCTCTCCTTGCTATTCTTTGGAACTCTACGTTCAAATGGGTATATCTTTCCTTTTCTCCTTTGCTTTTCGCTCCTCTTCTCTTCACAGCTATTTGTAAGGCCTCCTCAGAGAGCCATTTTGCTTTTTTGCATTTCTTTTTCTTGGGGATGGTCTTGATTCCTGTCTCCTGTACAATGTCACGAACCTCAATCCATAGTTCATCAGGCACTCTGTCTATCAGATCTAGTCCCTTAAATCTATTTCTCACTTCCACTGTATAATTATAAGGGATCTGATTTAGGTCATACCTGAATGGTCTAGTGGTTTTCCCTACTTTCTTAAATTTAAGTCTGAATTTGGCAATATGGAGTTCATGATCTGAGCCACAGTCAGCTCCCCGTCTTGTTTTTGCTGACTGTATAGAACTTCTCCATCTTTGGCTGCAAAGAATATAATCAGTCTGTTTTCTGTATTGACCACTTGGTGATGTCCATGTGTAGCGTCTTCTCTTGTGTTGTTGGAAGAGGTTGCTTGCTACAACCAGTGCATTCTCTCGGCAGAACTCTATTAGCCTTTGCCCTGCTTCATTCCATACTCCAAGACCAAATTTGCCTGTTACTCCGGGTGTTTCTTGACTTCCCACTTTTGCATTCCAGTCCCCTATGATGTAAAGGACATCTTTTCGGGGTGTTAGTCTAGAAGGTCTTGTAGGTCTTCATAGAACCATTCAACTTCAACTTCAGCTTTACTGGTCAGGGCATAGTCTTGGATTACCATGATATTGAATGGTTTCCCTTGGAAACGAACAGAGATCATTCTGTCATTTTTGAGTTTGCATCCAAGTACTGCATTTCAGACTCTTTTGTTGACCATGATGGCTACTCCATTTCTTCTAAGGGATTCCTGCCCACAGTAGTAGATACAATGGTCATCTGAGTTAAATTCACCCATTCCGGTTAATTTTAGTTCACTGATTCCTAGAATGTCGATGTTCATTCTCACCATCTCCTCTTTGACCACTTCCAATTTGCCTTGATTCATGGGCCTAACATTCCAGATTCCTATGCAATATTTCTCTTTACAGCATGGACCTTGCTTCTATCACCAGTCACATCCACAACTGGGTATGGTTTTTGCTTTGGCTCCATCCCTTCATTCTTTCTGGAGTTATTTCTCCACTGATCTCCAGTAACATATTGGGCACCTACCGACCTGGGGAGTTCCTCTTTCAGCATCCTATCATTTTGCCTTCTCATACTGTTCATGGAGTTCTCAAGGTAAGAATACTGAAGTGGTTTGCCATTTCCTTCTCCAGTGGACCACATTCTGGCAGACCTCTCCACCATGACCCATCCACCTTGGGTGGCCCCACACATCATGGCTTAGTTTCATTGAGTTAGACAAGGCTGTGGTCCTGTGATCAGATTGGCTAGTTTTCTGTGATTACAGTTTTAGTGTGTCTGCCCTCTGATACCCTCTCACAACACCTACCTTCTTACTTGGGTTTCTCTTACCTTGGATGTGGGGTATTCTTCAAGGCTGCTCCAGCAAAACACAGCTGCTGCTGCTTACCTTGGACGAGGTCACCCCTCCTGACCTCAAATGTGGAGTAGCTCCTCTCAGCCCTCCTGCACCGGCACAGCCACCGCTACTTGGACATGGGGTTGCTCCTCTTGGCCCCTCTTGTGCCTTCGCAGTAATAGAATCTAAATATATGTATATATCTATATCTATATCTATATCTATATCTATATCTATATTCTTGTATTTAAGTATAAACTTAGAATAATCATTAGGAGTATATTGACATTAAAGACAAAGAGACAGAGCTTGAGCTACTTCCTTTCCCATTTTTTTGAAATTTGAAATTTGAATGTGTGTTTGTATGTGCTTAAATTTTAAAACAGCAAAGGAGATGAAAGTCTAATGTAATTGGTAAGAGTAAATTTTAGTTTACATAGGAAATATTTCACTGAATTTGATTCACTTCTTAATGTTGAAATTAATCCTTTTTAATCATTGAGTTTTGTTTGAGAGCTAAAGAATAAACCTGGAAAATAATAGTAACTACTGATTATCATAATTATGGCAACATAATTTTGTCACATTGTGAAGTGTGGTATTAAAAAGTGATCCACTCTGGGTTTCAGTTATGCTGAATACGCACTGATCATTGATTTCTGCCTCTGCATAACTACCTCCCTCATCTTAATTTTCTTAATTTTTATTTATGTTATTTTCTCAACTTCTCTGTCCCTGGCATAAACCAAGTGCTATATAATTGTGGGACACCATTATTATTAAGGGCTTTTAAACAGAAGGAGTTTATGATAGGAAGATAATTAAACTGGGGTTGGATTAAAATTCCGGGTGTAAGATAATTGCCAAATCCTATTGTACTTCAGAGAGAAATTTTATGTATTTGAATAATAAACAATGCCAAAGTTCCTTACATAGCATCTATATCTTGCAATGCCTAGTTTTATATCTCTGTTCCAGACCTCTCCAGTCCAATATATCCCACTGTTTAGTAAGCATCTCCACCTGAATGTCTAAAGGGATTCCCCATATTAAATATTCAATATATGTCTATGCAGGCTTCCCTGGTGGCTCAGTGGTAAAGAGTCTGCCTGCCAAAGCAGGAGATGTGGATTCGATTCCTGTTTCTAGCAGATCCCATGAAGAAGGAAATAACAACCCATTCCAGTAGTCTTGCCTGGGAAATTCCATGGACAGAGGAGACTGGCAGGCTACATACAGTCCATGGGGTTGCAAAAAGACTCTGACACAACTTAGTGACTAAACAACAAACAACATGTGTATAACTGAATCACTTTGTTGTACACATGAAACTACCACAGTATTTTGAAGCAATATTCCTCGGGTATAAAATAAAAATTAAATTTAAAAAAAGGGACTTCTCCCACCTCTGCTCCTCCTAACTCCTCCCCTAAATAAAAACAGTATTTTCCAGTCAAAAATAAATAATAAATGTTTGGTAAAACAAAAACATCTTTGAACTTCTAGTCCCCAACAAACTGCTCTTCTAAGTATTACCACATGTCCAAAATAGCAACTCATCCTTTCTGATGTGTGCGTGTATGCTCTGTCGTGTCCGACCCTTTGTGACCCCATGGACAATAGCCCACCAGACAATTCCTCTGTCCATGGAATTTCCCAGGCAAGAATACTGGAGTGGGTTGCCATTTCCTACTCCAGGGGATCTTCCCCACCCAGGGACCAAATCCACCTCTCTTGCATCTTCTGCTTTGGCAGGTGGATTCCTTACCAACTGTGCTACCTGGGATGTCCTTTCTGTTGCTCAGAAAGATATCTCTGGCATCATCTTTGACTCCAATCTCATCCTTATTCCCAACATCCAATCAAAAAATAAATTCTTCAAATTTGTTCATTAAGAATTTCAATACTTTTCCCATCTCTGCCACATTAATTTGAGTCATCATCATCTCTTAGGTAGGTCATTGTAGTTAGCTCATGACTGTTTTCCTTTTATTCATATTTGCTTCCTTACAATCTATTCTCAACCCACCAAACAAGCTGACTTCTTTCAGGTTAAGTCAGGTTAGGTCACTTCTTTGCCCAAACTTCTGCAATGACTTCTCAGCTTACTCACCCTATGGGATTGACAGGATGTTTACCTGACCTGTTCTACTCTATCGTTCTGACCTCTTCTAATATTATTCTTTCCCTCATTCACTCAGGTTGAGTCACAGTGAAATTTCTAATGTCTTTAAATCACTCAAAAATACACCCTCCTGAGAACCTCAGATTGCAAATTCCTTTGGCCAGAATGCCCTTCCCACAGGCTCACATGGTTTGTTGCCTTAGGTTGTTAGGTCTTGGCTGAGTTCTAATTAAACTACTTCCCTATTTTATTTTTTCTAAGTTCCTTATCACTGCAAAACACTGTGTATAGTTTTATTTCTTTATTTTTGTCTCTTCTAATAAAATTAGAGATTCATAAAGGTTAGAATTATTTTCAGTTCTGTTTGTTTGCTCACTGCTCAGACCTTGATTATTGTCTGGTATAGTTAAGTATGCACTGCACATACATTTAGTGGTTATATGTATGAATGCAGTGAAGATATAGCACTATTATTTTACCTGAAATATAAGAATAAGTTACAGATTATTTCTTAAATAGAAAACTGAAGGGAGGTGCTACATCTTTTAGAAATCTAAATTTGGCATAAATTATACTTATTAAAACCATGTGTTAATTTTTTTGTAATAGACGAAGACAGAGATAAAATATATGAGAACCCAGAAATAAAATCAATTATAAATCAGCATTTTGCATATGTTAAAGCCAACATTGTGACTCAGTAGGGAAAAGCATTTCTGTTAGACAAATGGTCTTGTCTATCAACACTATTGCTTCCCATAACTGAAACCATCATTTACTAAGTGGTTACAGTGGGTCCATCACTGTGCTTTATTCTACTGTCTCAACAAGCATGTGAACTATGTATAGTAATCATCACCCCATTTTACAGCTGAGACAGTAGAGCTACAAAGAGGTCAATCCCAAAATCACAGCCATAATGAGTGGAAGAAATAAGATTTGAAGTAAGATGAGTCAGAATCCAAAGCCTCTCTGGTCATTTGGGGAGCACAATTATACTTCTGAAATATCGTCCTCATTTCTTTTTTTTTTTTTTTTTTTTTTGTCCTCATTTCTTATGCATCCCCCAAAGAAGTTAATATCCAAAATCAAAGAAAGTATTGGAAAAATATTTAGGTACTGTCCTTTAAAAAAAATTAGAAACTAAAAACCTTTCTAATTATGATACGTTAGCCAAAACTCAACAAAGAGTAAGATGAGCTGACTTGAGATATCCCCAAAAACTTTTTAAAAAAAAACACAGGAAGGTATCTAGGAAAACTTTGGTTCCCCAAATATGCAATTAAGTCTTATAAATTGATTAGTAAAAGGATGCACAACACCAACAGATAAATAGACTTGAACATAAAATTCACAAAAGAAATAACTTTGTCTAGTGGGGGGAAGAGATAGTTAGGGAATTTGGGATCTACATGTAGACACTGCTATTATATATTTAAAACAGAAAACCAACACGGTCCTACTGTATAGGACAGGGAACTCTGCACAATGTAATGTGGCAGCCTAGATGGGAGGGGAGTTTGAGGGAGATTGGATACCTGTATATTCATGGCTGAGTCCTTTTGCTGTCCACCTGAAACTATCACAAAATTGTTAACTGGATATATGCCAATATAAAATTAAAAGTTAAAAAAATTAAAATAAATATACTAATACACTTGTCTTTATTTGCAATCAAGAAACATAAAAAAGCAATAATCAATACATTTATTTTCTAGGTTGGCAAATGCCATGATGACGTAAAGCATGAGTCTTGTTGAGAATGAGGTAACTCTTAGAGTATGAATTAGAGTCCTATCTTAAATGAGCTGACTGGTAACAATTACCAAGTTGTTGATTGTGTGTTTCCTTTGATTCAACAAATTACATTTCTAGAGTCTAATCTCAAGTGAAAAGTGAAAGTGCAAGTCGCTCAGTCCTGTCTGACTCTGCGACCTCATGGACTATACAGTCCATGGAATTCTCCAGGCCAGGATACTGGAGTGGGTAGCCTTTCTTTTCTTCAGGGGATATTCCCAACCCAGGGATTCAACCCAGGTCTCCTGCATTCTGTGCCAGTTGAGCCACAAGGGAAACCCAAAAAATACTAGACGGGGTAGCCTATTCCTTCTCCAGCAGATCTCCTGGACCCAGGAATTGAACCCAGGCGTCCTGCATTGCAGGCAGATTCTTTACCAACTGAGCTATCAGGGAAGCCCAATCTCAACAGATTATAATTCAGTGCAAAAAATGTGTATAGCATAGCTGTTTGGAATGTCATTTATAATTACAAAATACAGACAAACTAAATTTCCATGATTAAGTGCATGCTCTGTTACTCAATCGCATCTGATTCTAGCCCAGCTATAGTCCACGGGGGTTCTCTGTCCATAGAATTCTCCAGGCAAGAATACTGGAGTGGGTTGCCATTCCCGTCTTCAGGAGATCTTCCTGATCCAGGGATCGAACCCAGGTACCCCACATTGAAGGCAACTTCTAGCCATCTGAGTCACCAGAAAACCCCACCTTAAATAAATAATGGCATATCAGTTAAATGTATTAGCTGGCTATTGAAAAGAGTGGTATGCATTTTTATTTATTGACATAGAAAGTGTCATTTTTTCAGTTCAGTTCAGTTGCTCAGTCATGTCCAACTCTTTGCAGCTCCATCGACTGCAGCACACCAAGATTCCCAGTCCATCACCAACTCCCAGAACTTGCTCAAACTGATGTCATTGAGTGGGTGATGCCATCCAACCATCTCATGCTGTGTCATTGCCTTCTCCTCCTGCCTTCAATCATTCCCAGCATCAGGGTCTTTTACAATAAGTTAGTTCTTTGCATCAGGTGGCCAAAGTATTGGCGTTTCAGCTTCACCATCAGTCATTCCAATGAATATTCAGGATTGATTTCCTTTAGTATAGACTGGTTGGATCTCCTTGCAGTCCAAGGGACTCTCAAGAGTCTTCTCCAACACTACAGTTCAAAAGCATCAATTCTTCGGTGCTCAACTTTCCTTATGGTCTAACTCTCACATCCATACATGACTGCTAGAAAAACCATAGCTTTGACCAGACAGACCTTTATTGGCAAAGTAATGTCTTTGCTTTTTAGTATGCTGTCTAGGTTGGTCATAACTTTTCTTCCAAGGAGCAAGCGTCTTTTAGTTTTGTGGCTGCAATCACCATCTGCAGTGATTTTGGAGCCCCCCAAAATAAAGTCTGTCACTGTTCTCATTTTGCCCATCTATTTGCCATGAAGTGATGAGACCACATGCCATGATCTTAGTTTTCTGAGTGTTGAGCTTTCAGCAAACTTAAAGAGGAGAGTGGAAACTCTCCTCTTTCTCTCCTCTTTCACTTTCATCAAAAGGCTCTTTAGTTCTTCGCTTTCTGCCATAAAGGTAGTGTCATCTGCAATCTGAGGTGATTGATATTTCTCGCAGCAATCTTGATTCCAGCTTGTGCTTCATCCAGCCCAGCATTTCTCATGATGTACTCTGCATATAAGTTAAATAAGCAGGGTGACAATATACAGCCTTAATGTATTCTTTTCCGTATTTGGAACCAGTTGTTCCATGTCCAATTCTAACTGTCGCTTCTTGACCTACATACACTTTTCTCAGGAGGCAGATCAGTTGGTCTGGTATTGCCATCTCTTTAAGAATTTTCCACAGTTTGTCGTGATCCACATCGTCAAAGGTTTTGGCATAGTCAATAAAGCAGAAGTAGATGTTTTTCTGGAATTCTCTTGTTTTATCCATGATCTGACAGATGCTGGCAATTTGATCTCTGCTTCCTCTGCCTTTTCTAAATACAACTTGAACATCTGGAATTTCACGCTTTGCATACTGTTGAACCCTGGCTTGGAGAATTTCGAGCATTACTTTGCTAGTGTGTGAGATGTGCAATTGTGCGGTAGTTTGAGCATTCTTTGGCATTGTCTTTCCTTCGGATTGGAGTGAAAACTGATCTTTTCCAGTCCTGTGGCCACTGCTGAGTTTTCCATATTTGCAGGCATATTGAGTGCAGCACTTTCACAGCATCATCTTTTAGGATTTGAAACAGCTCAACTAGAATTCTATCATCTCCACTATCTTCGTTCATAGTGATGCTTCCTAAGGCCCACTTGACTGGCATTCCAGGATGTGTGGCTCTAGGTGAGTGATCACACCATCATGGCTATCTGGGTCATGATGGTCTTTTGTGTATAGTTCTTCTGTGTATTCTTGCCACCTCTTAACATATTCTGCTTCTGTCATTTTTTAGAGAGAGAATAAAAGTAAGATAAGTAGCTCTTCACCTGAAACTATTAGTATTAATCACTGGAATTAGAAATTATCACTGACAGCTTTCTTTATGTTTTATAATTTCTGTATTGATTGAATTTCTGTATAGATAAGCACTGATGCATGATTGAAGTAACATTTTGTAGAAAAATTTAAAAGAGAAATTCGATGAGGTTTAGTTTTCTTCATTAGGATATGTGTTCTCTTTCGCTAACTGATTAATTAATAGAGTTTCCCTTTTATAAAAGAAACTAAATATATTAAAAATAAAATCACTTCCCTAGAAAATTGTTATTTTAGAAATTTCCCTACAATTTTATTTTGAAAGATAAATAAGTCATTCTATAGTTTATATTCAGTTGTATACTAAATTATTTCTCTCCAATTTTTCCCTGATAACCTGGCCAAGCTGAATTTTTGATTTTCTTCTGCTTAAAGTTTAGCAAGTGAGTAAATCATTACAAGTACACATGCATTAATCTAAAGGAATTAAAATATTAGTTTTCAATCACAAGCATTCACCCCAAAAGGAAGCCTGCAGTATGACTAGTTTTCAGCAACAAAATTGGTTATCATTATAACCCAAATAATTTTTTTCCACAAAGGAATGAAGATAAATTTTACAAGCATTAAAATTATTACTAACTGCTCTCCAAATATTGAGTGTTTTGCTGATGTCCAAAGAAAAATCCTTTTGCATAAGTAAATCAAGTTAATTGGAGTTAAAGGCATGCATCTTACTTTTCCTCCTTACTTTTCCCTCTTTATAATGTGCTCACTTTGTTTACTTAAAAAGTAATTAAAGCCAGAAAACCAGAATACACAATTTAAATTTGTATTATTTTCACATTTCTAAAAATTTGTATATACTAAAAAATGTGAACTCAAAGAACTATCAATATACTCCATGGCTTATTAAATAAAATAATCTTTCTTAAAATCATTCTACGTTCTATTATTTTCTCTGGCCAAAGTTATAGTATGTTATGGCCTTAAGACAGTAGTTTAAGTTCTGAATATTTTTAATGAGAAAAATTAATCCCATTTAACAAGATAGTAGATGTTTATAATGAACAGTTCTAAATCAATTTAAAAGTCATTCTGTTATCCATGGATCACATAGCAGATATTATCGTTGACAGAGTGCTTTCCCATATCAAATAACCAGCAGAATTAAAGTCTTACCCCCATGAGAAAGGGACCAAATTTAGTGTGAAATTGAACACAACAGTCATGAACACTAGTTGAGTTTTGTATTGTGATGCTATTGTTCAGCATGACAGAAGGCGACAGAAAGAACCTTTTTCCTTTCCAAAATCGTTGAACTCCCACCAACAATCACAGTAAATAAGTTTTAAACATATGTAAATGGGGATTCCCTTGGTATCTGGAAATCACAAAAATGTCCACTTAATTAACAAGTCTTTAAAAAGACATGTTTAAAGCAGTATTTTAACTCTTGATAAACATAGTTATCTACACTGTCTGAGGTATATTAAAATGACTCGGGTTACTCAAAGTTTCTTTATTACTCTCTTTTTTTAATCAAACAAAAGATGCATTTTTCTATGAAATTTCCCTTATTTTACCCTATTTTTGTCATTAGTCGTTGAAATTTGAAAAGTCAAGATTTATACTTTAGTGCCCATTTATACTCAATTATTAGAGAAATGAAATAATGAAAGAAAAGAAAGGAAGGTGGAAGGAGAATGAAAGGAAGGGAGGGAGGGAAGGAAAGAAGGAGCATGTTCAAGTTATTCTTGTCACTTAAGAAGAAACAAAGGGATTGGTTAGAGTCATCATATTTTAAAACACATCATTAAGAGTTTATAAACCCACATCTGGTAATTAAAAATTAGTATTTTTAAAGTACCTAGAAATACTGCTATTTATATTAAATCAAATTATGTTAAGTTTATATTGAAACATAATTTCTAAAATGAAAGACATGTTCAAAATTAAAAGAAATATTTCTACTGCCTTTTTTTAATTGGTTATTCATTTTTTAAATTTTTTAAAAAAGAATTGTGTTTCTGATTGATTTCTGACACAGAAAATTGTCTGGAATTCAATATATACCTTTATATAATTCAACTCTTCTAGCCCTTAAGATGGTTAACTATACTTTTCAATGAATGCTAATACACAGTATCTAAATATGGTTATTTTTATCACTTCTTAATAATGTTACTAGAAGCTACAGAGATCATTAACGGTAGACATGAAAATGTTCAATAATTTTAGTGAATTAATCAACACATGCCTTTTTAAAATTTATAGGAAATGTATTTGAACACTACTTCCCAAAAATGTTCCTGTGAAAAGTAGAGAAATATTTCAAGAAGTTATCTAAGAATTTATTCTTAAATTAAATATGTTTTGAGATACATTAGCAGAAAAATCAAAGATTGCTTCTTTCTACTTACAAACATATTAGTAAGGAGTGAGGGAAAGCCTGATTCTATGGGAAGGAGATTTCTATTTCTGTTTTTCCCTGGCATATAGGAAAATATCACTGCATTTCCTAATGATCTCCCTCTAGTGGAGAGCCTGCTGTCTGCATGTAAAGCTGCATATGGAGCGGTTATTTCAGCAGCCTCAGCAGCCCTGTGCAAATTTGTCAAGCTTTCGTGGAAAATCAGCTTAATCTGTTGTTTGCACTATATCAAATGTAAAATATGTCCTCTAGTAGCAATCAGCAGGTGTTAATATAATTCTACATTCATGATGCAAAAATTTTAAAAGACACAGATTTTAAAACATAATTTAGAATTTAATATTCATTTCTGTTCATAATTTAAAAATAAATTTAAATTCATAATTTAGGATTTAATATTCATTTCCATATAAGTTACAAAAAGGCTGTTAAAACTGTGAAAATTCTGAAAAGAGCTACTATCAATCAAACCCGTACTTGAAAGGTCTACTTTAATACATTTCTAGTTTACTCATTATGTTCATGGAGTCAGCTGTGATCATTGATCTGCTATTTAACTTAGTGTGTTTCCTCTGCTCTTCTGAGAAGAGAGATCAATCCCTTGGAGTAGAACATAGCGACCCACTCCAGTATTCTTGCCCGGAGAATGCCATAGACAGAGGAGCCTGGCGGGCTACAGTCTAGAGGATTACAAAGAGTCGGACACAACTGAAGCGACTTGCCAGACACACATATATACAAACACACATATATGTGTATATAGCATTTGAGAATTATTTATACCTTGCAATAGGACTCCTGTTGGATTGAGAAATGACAAGAGCCCTATTTAGGAACCTCAACAGCCACATCACTTCACAGAGTATTTGAGAAATTCAGCAAATAGTGCCTTTAAATTTCACTATTAGGCTCCAGGAGTTGGTGATGGACAGAGAAGCGTTGGCGTGCTGCTGTCCATGGAGTCGCAAAGAGTCAGACATGACTGAGAGACTGAACTGATTAGGATCCAGAGGGCAAATTAACTTTTTAAGGCAATTTGAGGAGCTTCCTAGAGGAGATTAATTTTCTTAGAGGCATGCACTGAAAGAAAACACCAAAGGGAATTTGAGTTGAATGAAAATTTCATCCTGCAGAAATGCCTTGTGATCACCACCCAATCTGGTTGCATGCATGAGTATTACTACCTTTGATTCTTTGTTACTGGAAAGCTCTTGAGCAATTTCTTTGAGTGTAAAATCATAGTCCTTTGGACCAGGATAAAACTGTGCAAAAGAGAATATACAAGAGCAAATTCATTTGTTCATTACCTAATTGAGAGATGCTAAAGGGCTGATGCTGGGAAAGGTTGAGGCAGGAGGAGAAGGGGACAGCAGAGATGAGATGGTTGGATGGCATCACCGATTCAATGGACATGGGTTTGGGTGGACTCCAGGAATTGGTGAGGGACAGAGAGGCCTGGCGTGCTGTGGTTCATGGGGTCGAAAAGAGTTGGACATGACTGAGTGACTGAACTGAACTGAAAGGGCTACAAAGGCTTTCTCTTGATCTTTGGACTTCTAGGGTCTACCAAGTTAGCTGGTCAATCATATGCTCTGACCAGATTTTTTTTTTTTAATGAATACATTAGCTAATGAGCATAAATGTTATAGAAGCTTTTTCTTCATCAATTTCGGTAAAATTATAGACATGCCCTTGCTTATAGAGATGATAGACTACATTCACAATTAATCAATTTGCTGAAACTTAAAATAATGAAGTTATTTTCTGAGACTATACTACATGAGTGCTGAGCACCAGAGAATTGATACTTTTGAACTGTGGTGTTTGAGAAGACTCTTGAGAGTCCCATGGACTGCGAGGAGATCCAACCAGTCCATCCTAAAGGAAATAAGTCCTGAATATTCATTGGAAGGACTGAGCTAAAGCTGAAACTCTAATACTTTGGTCACCTGATACAAAGAACTGACTCATTGGAAAAACTGTAATGCTGGGAAAGATTGAAGGCAGGAGGAGAAGGGGATGGCAGAGGATATAATGGTTGGATGGCATCACTGACTCGATGGACACTAATTTGACCATGCTTCAGGAGTTGGTGATGGACAGGGAGGCCTGGCATGCTGCAGTCCATGGAGTCAGAAAGAGTCGGACATGACTGAGCAACTCAACTGAATTGATACTACATAACATATTAATTTTTATCTTCATATGTATATGCTCTTGCCATTTGATTAAGGATGGTTTCACTTGGCTTCCTCTATATGATAAAAAAAAATTGTATTTTCCTACTTCCTAATTACAAAAGCAGAATTCTTTGAATCCAGAAAAAAGTGTTACTCAATGTTTTAATGCTACCTCTTGTCTCTCTGAGCTTCTCAGGTGGCTTAGCAGTAAAGAATATGCCTGACAATGCTGGAGACCCTGGAGACTCAGGTTTGATCCTGGTTTGGGATGATCCCCTGGAGGAGGGCATGGCAACCCACGCCAGTATTCTTACCTAGAGAATCCCCATGGTCAGAGGAACCTGGCAGGCTACAGTCCACCAGGTCACAAAGAGCACACACACAAAGCCTCTTGTGTCTCTCAGAGCCCTCAAAAGTTCGTCACTGTCTTATTTCAGTCTCAATAACCAGGGAAGTCTCTTCCTTATCCTGTTACTTTGATCTAACTTGTGAAATCCTATCTGAAAATGTTTCTTGTTTCCACAGTGCCAAACTTGTCCTTCAGACTTTTAAACTGAATCTTAATCAGATCTCCTTCATGAGGCCACGTGAGGCTAAAATGTAACTCTGCCCAAACAACGTAGTTTACATCTACATGACTCAACATGTCCCAATCATGTGTAATAGTGCTTCTAAATTCTTGTGGATTAAGATACCTTGCAAAGACCATATCAGGGTAAATACCTTAAATAGAAGTGTTTAGAATCACTGACATTAGAGAAATAAAGAAGTAGAATTTAGCTCTAAACTTGAATGATGTTATAGCAATGATTTAAGTGCTCACTTTGTTTAAATAAACATAATAAGATGTTGAATTTGGAAGATTTTACTAAATTACTAGTGTTTATGCCTTTGTTCATATTGCTGTGGACAAAAAGAGTTCATCCATAGTCAATCTAAGAAGAAGTGAAGATTTTATTCCAGTCAAACTGAGGGTTATAACCCAGAAGTCAGTCACTCAGAGAGATCTGACAACTATTCTGGAGAGATAAGGGGTGATGTCAGTATATAAGTGATTTTGGTGAGGAGGTTGTGCAATCAAGCATGCATCTCAATAGAAGGTTGTGGCTAGTCACAGGGTCCCAATATCTTAGTTAATAGTTTTAGTGCATTTTAAGTATGGGACATGCAAGAATCTAGGTCCATAAAACATTTTTCCTGAAAATGTTTACACTGCTTGAAGGCCTGTTCTGCCAGTTTTCCCAGAGCATAAAGTATCTCATCTTAGTCTTCACCCTGAATTCCTTTCAAAGAATATTGTAGGTCAGCAGTTGTAGTGGTTAATGACTCAATTATTGTAGAACTCTATTGTTTGCAACATTTTTCTTTCACAATCCCTTCCCTTTTGGTCTTCATTTTGACCAAGGTTGGGGGGGCATATCATAACTATTTAGTCCCATGGTGCTAGGAATGCTCATTTCCCGGTCAGGTGAGGATTTCATTGATAGGCCTCTCAAGTGCGCTATTTCTGGACTAGGTTGTGTTAAGAGTAGCCAAAGTCCTCTGGACCTTGCGAAGATACCTTGGCTAGATCCTGTCAGTGTAAATACCTTTAATAGAAGTGTTTAAAATCACTGAAATTAGAAAAATAGATACAATTTAGCTCTAAACACTTGAATGATGCTATCTCAATTATTTAAGTACTCACTTTGTTTAAATAAACAATAAGATGTCCCTTGGACTGCAAGGAATCCAAAAGGAAATCAACCCTGAATACTCATTAGAAGGACTGATGCTGAAGCCCCAATACTTCGGCCACCTGATGCAATGAGCCAATTCATTGGAAAAGGCTCTAATGCTGGGAAAGATTGAAAGCAGGACGAGAAGGGGACGACAGAGGATGAGATGGTTAGATGGCGTCACTAGCCCTGTGGATGTGTGTCTGAGCAAACTCAGGGAGATAGTGAAGAACAGGGAAGCTTAAAGCGCTGCAGTCCATGGTGTTTCAAAGAGTCGGATATGACTTAGCAACTGAACAACAAATAAGATGTTGAGTTTGGAAGATTTTACTAAATTGCTGATGTTTATGCTTTTGTTAATACTACTATGGACAAAAAGAGTTAATCCATAGTCAATATAAGAAGAATTAGAAATTTTATTTAAGCCAAATTGAGGATTATAACCCAGGAGACAGTCTCTCGGAGAGCCATAGCATCCTGTTATGGCCCGTGCATTGTTTTCCTCATGTTGCTTCTTCCAATGTCTAGAGTTATACTATTACAATCACTGATCTTATAGTTCTATATAGCTTGGTCACCTATTTCAGGTCTCCTAATCCTAGAGGAAATCAGTCCTGAGTGTTCATTGGAAGGACAAATGCTGAAGCTGAAACTCCAATACTTTGACCACCTCATGCTAAGAGTTGATTCATTGGAAAAGACCCTGAAGCTGGGAGGGATTGGGGGCAGGAGGAGAAGGGGACGACAGAGGATGAGATGGCTGGATAGTATCACTGACTCGATGGACATGAATTTGAGTAAACTCTGGAAGTTGGTGATGTTCAGGTTGGTATGGCGTGTTGCGATTCATGGGGTCGCAGAGTCAGACACAGCTGAGTGACTAAACTGAACTGAACTGAACTGAATCATCATTCATTTTATCGGCGGTTCAGTCACACAGTTGGTAATACAAGAAACAACAATCTTATAAAATAGGCAAAGTACAATTAACATAGCTAGGAATATTAATAAGGTCATAAGTGTTTCAACTAAGAAATTCCATTAGATGAGGTTCAGTTCCTCTAACCAGTCTGTTCTGTACCACTTCCTATCTTTAAGGGAAATGATATATTGGCATTATATGTAAGGTCTTACAATATGTCTGCACATAAAAGGCAAGTGGTGGGTCATCATGACCTCTTACAGAATTAAGAAAGGAATGTTATCTTCTAGGGAGTTACAGGGCTGGCGCCAGAAGAAGAAAAAATGATCTTTATGGTAGAGCAGGTATTTCTGCCATTGGGGAGGTCTGGTTAATGCTTAATGCAGATTCACGATGCACACTGGAGGGGAGGGAGGAGGCCCAAATACGCAGAAAATATTTTGTGCTTAAACTTTTCTTTCTTGCCTTAAAATGTGAATTTTTATTTCATCACTATAGTATTGAAAAACTCTTGAAGGGCATATTTCTAAAGCCATATCTTCCTTGTCCATGCAAAAAAAGTACAACTTCAAATAATATTTCTAAGTAGAGATTTTAAATGTTGGCAACTGCCATCATTTGCTATATATAAACATTTGTTACGTTAAAAGTATAATTTTAGATTAAATTTAAATTAATTTACAATTTTTACAGTGTCCAATATTGACTGTTTCTCTTATGAGACAGTAATAAGTACATGCATGTCCTCTCTTACCTCAGCAGTATTGCATATTCTTTAGTTCTTTCCAGTCAGAAGCTCAATCACTGACTTTTATTGAAAATGAATGTTGCTCAGTTGTGTTCAACTATTTGCGACCCTATGCTCTATACAGTCCATGGAATTCTCCAGACCAGAATACTTGAGTTGGTAGCTGTTCCCTTCTCCAGGGGATCTTCCCAATCGAGGGATTGAACCCAGGTCTCCTGCACTGTAGGCAGATTCTTTAACAGTGGAGCTACCACGGAAGACTTTTATTGAGTTCTGCTATATACTGGACACAGTCTTGATTTGACACTTGTTTTCGTATGCAGAATCTGATTTAATGGTTGAGTATGGATTCTAGAATTCAAATTGTTGAACTCAAACTTCAGCTTCACAACTTAATAATTGTGTGACTGGACAAATTACTTAATATAGTGCAACTATAATAATAGAAGCTATTTCATATACTTGTTGTAAGAACATATAAAAAGCAGTTAGAAAAATTTCTGGCACATATCACTCACTAAATCTTAGCTAATGTTAACATTTGCAATAACCTGATAAGTTTTATTGGGGTCCATCATGAGAAACGCTGGGCTGGATGAAGTACAAGCTGGAATCAAGATTGCTGGGAGAAATATCAATAACCTCAGATATGCACATGACACCACGCATATGGCAGAAAGTGAAGAACTAAAGAACTTCTTGATGGAAGTGAAAGAGGAGAGTGAAAACGTTGACTTAAAACTCAGCATTCAGAAAACTGATCATGGAATCTGGTCCAATCACTTCATGGCAAATAGATGGGAAAACAGTGACAGACTTTATTTGGGGGGGTTCCAAAATCACTGCAGATGGTAACTGCAGCCATGAAATTAAAAGACGCTTGCTCCTTGATATAAAAGCTAGGACCAACCTAGACAGCATACTAAAAAGTCAGAGACATTATTTTGCCAACATTGGTCTGTCTAGCCAAGGCTATGGTTTTTCCAGTAGTCATGTATGGATGTGAGAGTTAGACTATAAAGAAAGATGAGCGTTGAAGCACTGATGTTTTTGAACTGTGGTATTGGAAAAGACTCTTGAGAGTCCCTTGGACTGCAAGGAGATCCAACCAGTCCATCCTAAAGAAGATCAGTCCTGGGTGTTCATTGGAAAGGACTGATGTTGAAGCTGAAACTCCATACTTTGGCCACCTGATGCGAAGAACTGACTCATGTGAAAAGACCCTGATGCTGGGAAAGATTGAAGGCAGGAGGAGAAGGGGATGACAGAGGATGAGATGGTTGAATGGCATCACCAACTCAATGGATATGAGTTTGAGTAAATTCTGGGAGTTGGTAATGGACATGAATTTGAGTAAGCTCTGGGAGTTGGTGATGGACAGGGAATCCAGGAGTGCTGCAGTCCAGAGGGTCACAAAGAGTCAGACACAACTGTGTGACTGAACTGAACTGAACTGATAAGTTTTATTATCCTCATTTTACAGATGAGGAAACTGAAACTAAGAAAGATAAATTATTTGCTCATTGTTACAGAATACAAATCCAACACTGTCTATGCCTTCAGACAATAAATTAAGCCACCTCATGATAATTCAGAAATGTTAGCATTATCAGACTTGGCTTTTGGAATCAGCCAATGCAATCAAATGAATAGTGGTTTAAAGCTCAGGCTTTCAAGATGAAAATCATAGGAATTTTCTAGCGTAACATTTGAGGGAGAAGTGTGGCAGCAAAATGCTCTTCTGTAAGAATAAAATGGATTCCTAGAGTTTGGCTCAGGACCAAAACTGAAATTTCTTTCATGAAAGTCTTCATTTAGTGAACTGTCTCCAAAGATATATGTTGGTCTAGATAGTTTGAGAGAACATTCCTTTCCTGTAGTATCAAGTACCTTACTATCTGTGAATTTAAGGATTTTTCAATTGCCCAGTTGAACTCTCCTTTTCCTTCAGACTCTTTTGCTTTGCCAAGATTGGCTCATGTTGAATAAAATAAACCATTTAGACTTACTTGGATTGGGCTATAGTTTCTATGATTTCATAATGGAAAAAAAAAAAATCAGTTAAGATGAAACTGGATACATACCTGGCAGGGGAGATATCATTGTCAGGATGGATGAAGTTGGCTATTTTGAACATGATGCTAAAAATGGTAGATAAATATCTTTATTTGGCCTCAAATTGTCATCCTTTCAAACATAAAGTCCTGTTTAGTCAGTTTATTTGCTTCCAAGAAAAAAAAAAAAAGGTAAACTGTAGATAGATACAGAATCCATTGCTAATCAATTGAAAAATGTAGATATCAGTTCAGTTAAGTTCAGTCACTCGGTCATGTCCATCTCTCTGCAACCCCATGGACTGTAGCACGCCTGGTTTCCCTGTCCATCACCAACTCCCAGAGCTTACTCAAATTCATGTCCATCGAGTCAGTGATGCCATCCAACCATCTCATCCTCTGTCATCCCCTTCTTCTCCTGCCCTCAATCTTTCCCAGCATCAGGGTCTTTTCAAATGAGTCAGTTCTTCACATCAGGTGGCCAAAGTATTGGAGTTTCAGCTTCAGCATCAGTCCTTCCAATGAACACCCAGGACTGATTTCCTTTAGGAAGGACAGGTTGGATCTCCTTACAGTCCAAGGCACTCTCAAGAATCTTCTCCAACACCACAGTTCAAAAGCATCAATTCTTGGGCACTCAGCTTTCTTTATAGTCCAACTCTCATACCCATACATAACTACTGGAAAAATCACAGTCTTGATTAGACAGACCTTTGTTGGCAAAGTAATGTCTCTGGCTTTTTAGTATGCTCTCTAGGTTGGTCATAATTTTTCTTCCAAGGAACAAGCATCTTTTAATTTCATGATTTCAGTCACCATCTGCAGTGATTTTGGAGCCCAAAAAAACAAAGTCTCCCACTGTTTCCATTGTTTCACCATCTATTTGCCATGAAGTGATGGGACTGGATGCCATGATCTTAGTTTTCTGAATGTTGAGTTTTAAGTCAACTTTTTCACTCTCCTCTTTCACTTTCATCAAGAGGTTCTTCAGTTCTTCTTGACTTTCTGCCATAAGGATGGTGTCATCTGCATATCTGAGGTTACTGATATTAGTTCTGGCAATCTTGATCCCAGCTTGTGCTTTGTTCAGCCTGGCATTTTGTATGATGTACTCTGCATATAAGTTAAATAAGTTAAGGGTGACCTAGACATCCTTGACATACTCCTTTCCCGATTTGGAACCAGTCTGTTGTTCCATGTCCAGTACTAACTGTTGCTTCTTGACCTGCAAACAAATTTCTCAGGAGGCAGGTCAGGTGGTCTGGTATTCCCATCTCTTTCAGAATTTTTCACAGTTTTTTGTGATCCACACAGTCAAAGACTTTGGCGTAGTCAATAAAGAAGAAGTTAATATTTCCCTGGAATGCTCTTGCTTTTTTGATGATCCAATGGATGTTGGCAATCTGATGTCTGGTTCCTCTGCCTTTTCTAAATCCATCTTGAACAACTGGAAGTTCACAGTTCACATACTGTTGAAGCCTGGCTTGGATAATTTTGAGCATTACTTAGCTAGCATATGAGATGAGTGCAATTGTGTAATAGCTTGAACATTCTTTGGCATTGCCTTTCTTTGGGATTGGAATGAAAATTGACCTTTTCCATTCCTGTGGCCACTGCTAGTTTTCCCAGTTTGGTAGCATATTGACTGCAGCACTTTCACAGCATCATCTTTTAGGATTTGAAATAGCTCAACTGGAATTCCTTCACCTCCACTAGCTTTGTTTGTAGTGATGCTTCCTCAGACCCTCTTGACTTCATATTCCAGGATGTCTGGCTCTAGGTGAGTGATCACACCATCGTGGTTATCTGGGTCATGAAGATCTTTTTTGTTTAGTTCTCCTGTATGTTCTTGCCATCTCTTCTTTATATCTTCTGCTTCTGTTAGGTCCATAGCATTTTTGTCCTTTATTGTGCCCATCTTTGCACGAAGTGTTCCCGTGGTATCTCTAATTTTCTTGAAGAGATCTCTAGTCTTCCCCATTCTAGTGTTTTTCTCTATTTTTTGCATTGATCACTGAGGAAGGCTTTCTTACCTCTCTGTGCTATTCTTTGGAACTCTGCATTCAAATGGGTTTACCTTTCCTTTTCTTCTTTGCCTTTTGCTTCTCTTCTTTCCTCAGCTATTTGTAAGGCCTCCTCAGACGAACATTCTGCCTTTTTGCATTTATTTTTCTTGGGGATGGTCTTTTTCTTTGGGACCTTTTCCTTGGGGACCTACAAGACCTTCTAGAACTAATACCCCCAAAAGATGTCCTTTTCATTATAGGGGACTAGAATGCAAAAGTAGGAAGTCAAGTAACACTGGAATAACAGGCAAATTTGGCTTTGGAGTACAAAATGAAGCAGGTCAAAGACTAACAAAGTTTTGCCAAGAGAACACACTGGTCATAGCAAACAGTGTCTTCCCACAGCACAAGAGAAAATTCTACACATGGACATCACCAGATGGTCAATACCGAAAACAGACTGATTATATTCTTTGCATCTAAAGATGGAGAAGCTCTATACAGTCAGCAAAAACAAGACTGGGAGCTGACTGTGGCCCAGATTATGAACTCCTTATTGCCAAATTCAGGCTTAAATTGAAGAAAGTAGGGAAAAGCACTCGAACATTCAGGTATGACCTAAATCAAATCACTTCTGATTATACAGTGGAAGTGACAAATAGATTCAAGGGATTAGATCTGATAGACAGAGTGCCTGAAGAACTATGGAAGGAGGTTTGTGACACTGTACAGGTGGCAGTGATCAAGATCATCTCCAGAAAAAGAAATGCAAAAAGGCAAAAAGAGATATGTAGATATAGTGCAATATTAAATTACTTGTAAAACTTTCAAAATCACCACATTTTAAAGCATCATTATCTTGTGAATTTCTGTTTTCTAAAAGTCAAATTATGTCAAACCTTTTTATTTTTTATATTTTCTTTGATTTCCATTTCCATCTCTTCTCCAGTCACTGTACTTCAGTAAACACTTTTTAAAATCACTCAAAGTAAGCTGGAAGCATTTCCACCATTTGCATATATAGTATTCCTGAAAGCCTCATTAGATATCAACTGTTTGACTGCAGAACAATACACTATAGAGATAAGAGAGCGTTCATTCCCAGAGAGCCAAAATAAGTTCAACATACCTCTCTCCAAACCACACAGCTTAGTACGCAGTGGGCAAAGAGGGACGGAGGTGAGAAGGTGTTGAGGAGAGATCTGAGGGAAGCAATGGTTAGGCCAGGTAAGAAAACAACTAAAAAACTTACCTACCCTCTATTAACTGGGACTTGGGATTTCAAAATCACACAATGGGTCTCAGGACCATTTTATTTAACTATGAACGTCTCTAATGCAATTTTGTCTATCTCACTTCGTTAATCCTAAACTCTGTTAGATATATATCCTCTTCGTTTTAAGAAAATTCAGCCTCACTGACTTGGTGATTATCATAGTGAACTGATAGGCATCCAATATTGCAAAATTCATTTAGTGCTATGCTTGTAAAAATACATCACCACTTCTTCACTCATAAGGTTTCTACTTTGCACTCATGTATACATATGATTTTTATAACGTCAATAATTATTATAAATGCATATGTAGAAAAAGGTCTCATCAACAATATATGACTTTTCTGGATGGCAAAATTCTAACATATTGATGGTAGACTCCTATAAATTTAGTCAAACTTCAAATAGGAGTACTGTTTGAATAGTTAGAGCAATTAGCACTTCTAGCTGTGACATTTCTTTTTAGCATCTAAATATATTCTTGAATGAGATAATTTATTCTCCAAAAAATAGAACAATACTTTAAATACAATTACTTAAAGCAGTTTAAATTCTTTTCCCAGCTCTTTTGAGATATAAATGATGCATAACATTGTGTAAGTTAAGGTATACAACCTGTTAATTTAATACATCTGTGTATTGCAAATTGATTATCTTTGAATTTTAAAAGGAATCACTGAAGTTAGCTTTCTACTTCATGTTTTATCTGAATATATATAATATTGAAAAAAATGGCATTTCACTATAATGTCTCATTCAAGTAAGTGATACAATAGACCCTAAAAATAGCCTTCAGTTGAGTAAGCGTTCAACATAGTTAATAGTTAATGTAATATCCAATATTGTTATTAGTAGTCTTACATAATCTAATCCTTTAAGTATCACAAATTTTCTTGATGTTCCATCAAATTTCTCCGTTTTTTCCCAAGTCCATGAAGAAGCTATCTTTTCCACACTGTCACAAAAGCTAGATTCCTATGAAATGAGCCAAAGAATTAGATCCTTCATCAAGGCATGACATGAAACTTTAGCCAGGGAGTTTGCACAAACAGCTAAAGGTCTCCTTTGTGTTTGCTAGCACCACTGTGTCAGCTTTCTTGTGTTGGCAGCTTTGGGCTTTTCCAAGGAAAGCCCCAAAGAAAGTTGTTACCAGCGTATAATCTACAGTTCACAGACTCTCAAAAAGGACGCATTAAAACAGTTAGAATCCCCAGGGCAAATGGGGAGATTAAGTAGCCTACTCCTTCACAGAAGCCCCCATCAAACAAAGCTGGCTATTGTGTATTCAGTACACTATCTCTTTCCAGCACTGAACTTTAGCATTGTGCTCAAAGATTCGCGTTTACAAAGTGTTTGGGGGGCTTTGCATAACGGTTCGCTGGCACCACCGCTGACAGCCGAGTGTGGGAATTGTTTGAAAAGACTTGATGCCCACCACGTGACTGACCCGATATACCAATACAAGGGCAGCATCCTAGCATGGACGGGGAGGACTGAGACGTTTCCACCAATGTCTGTATTAACTTCCTTTTTCACAGGAATACAAGTTAAGGAAAGAAAAAATATCCCTATCAAGAAGAATGTGTATTTTAACAGATTACAGTGTAATGTGTGTCTATCTCATTATAAAGGGGTACGGGGTTTTTGGTGAAAGATGTCTGGGACTCTCTAAGTTGATTCTCTGTACAAAATCTGCACCTGTCCTGTATTTGAAAGGTATTCACATAAAGTTTATCGATACCAGCAGGAAACTATGGCCCCTGATTTGGTTCACCATGTCAGAAAGCCTTGTCCTTTGGAAGCAGTGTACTAAAATACATCCCAAGGTAAACTGCCAATTCATGGTCAATACTGCACAAAAGGTTAAGAGGAAGTTGAATGTTTAAATGAATATAAATCCTTAATTGCTCTAACCAACTGAGAAGAAATTGTGCTTGTTTAGGGCAGAGAGTGTTTCTCCTAAAGCTTTTTAATACACCACCTTGGAAACGTGAAGGCTATATGTGTTAGCATAGCCGTGACCTTTTCTAATGTTTACATACTACTTATTCATTTCACTGAAGGATCAAACATATTTTAAATGGCATTAATAGCAATAATACTTTATGCAAATGTTTTTCATACCTCTTTTCCATCTTTATACATATTTATGCTCAGTCTTTAAACTTTAGCTTAAACCGATTTAATTTGAGGCAGGGTTTTTAATTTTGGCAAACCATATTAGAAATTGAGAAATATTCTAATATTTTTAATAGACAAAATATAATGTAATTCTGTCTTTGGGGATTTTATATAGTGTATATTAGTTTACTTAAACTTCAAATACCTGATTCATACAAATTATAATCATTCAGCAGAATGCTTTATCATGCAGAGGACTAGAAGCATACATTTTTCTGGAAAATTTGAGATAGCTCTCAATTTCTCACTAGTATACCATATAATGGTAAAGTAACTTCACTAAAAGTCAAAATTAAGAAATGAAAAGCTTCTTAAAAATAATTGTTTAAAGAGTGGTTATTTACATGATGGTTTTAATAATTGTATGAAATGTATCAACTCTTAATTTATTTTCCATTTTAAACATACAGTTAAGTCCAAATTTGTAACACTTTTATGAGTCTATCACTGACATTGTATGTGTGTGTTCAGTCGCTCAGTCATGTCCAACTCTTTGTGACCCTGTGGACTGTAGCCAACTGTCCAGATGATTTTCCAGGCAAGAACACTGGAGTGGGTTGCCGTATCCTCCTCCAGGGGATCTTCCTAACCCAGAGATCGAACCCATGTCTCCTGTGTCTCCTGCGTTGGCAGACAGATTCTTTTACCACTGAGCCAACTAGGAAGCCACATCACTGACATTATCATCTTACATATGTTCATGTTCTATTTTTTTCTATAATGTTAATATATGTAAATTTTGAAACAGGGAAATACATCATTTAAAAATCATCATGATCTGAGGCTTTAGTCTTGAGTAATTTTTGACATAGTGTATTTATCTTGAAAGTGAAACTTTCTCTTTTTCTAATTAATTTTTTTTGGAGTGTTGTTCAGTCACTAAATCGCACCCCATGAACTGCAGTATGCAAGGCTTTCCTGTTCTTCACTGTCTATTGAGTCAGTGATACCATCCAACTATCTTGTCATTTGTCGTCCCCTTTTCCTCCTGCCCTCAATCTTTCCCAGCATCAGGGTCCTTTCTAATGAACTGGCTCTTTACATCAGGTGGCCAAAGTATTGGAGCTGGAGTATTCAGCTTCAGCATCAGTCCTTCCAATGACTGCTCAGTGTTGATTTTCTTTAGGATTGACTGCTTTGATCTCCTTGCAGTCCAAGGGATGCTCAAAAGTCTTCTCCAGTACCATATTTCAAAGGCATCAATTCTTCAGCGCTCAGCCTTCTTTATCTCTCACATCTGTACATGACTACTAGAAAAACCATAACTTCGAGTAGATGGACCTTTGTCGGCAAAGTAATGTCTCTGCTTTTGAATACGATGTCTAGGTTTGTCATAGTTTTTCTTCCAAGTGTCTTTTAATTTCGTGGCTGCTGTTACCATCTGCAGTGATTCTGGAGCCCCCCAAAAATAAAACCTGCGACTTTTTTATTGGAGCATAGTTGCTTTATGATATTGTGTTAGTTCCTGCTAAACAACAATGTAAGTCAGTTTTACATATACGTATATTCACTCTTTTCCTTTTCTCATTTTGAATTAAAGAAATGTCCTCTAACTTGCAATTTTGGCCATCTTTTAAACAGGATAAGAACTCCTGTGCCTTTAGAACGGACTCTCACCTTAACTATATGAATGCCTGCAAAACTAAGCACTATGATTAATTTAGAGAGTGTGGATGTTATTTTTGTCTGCCATTATTCACTTCATCTAAAATTAAGTTTAATTTTATTGGTGATGTTTAATCTTACATCACAAAACAATTCAGTGGGTATTGAACACATTTCATTAAAAATATGTGGCTCCCAAAGAGAATTATTGATAAGCATTGTTCTCTGTTTGCCCTACTGTGGACACAGCAAAAACAGTCCTTGCTTAATCACTTTCTACATTGACAATAGAGTAGTCTCTCAGCCCATTCTTTTGACTTGTAGCTATTTTAAATGTAAAATACTTTACATTAAAACTTTGTGTTAAAAACTTTGAAATAGCTTTATGAAATAGATTAAACTTTGCAAGTATCATTCCCTTAGAAAATAGTCTTGTTGAAATGAGTGATTCTTATATAAAATTCAATAATTTTGTATGTTTGTGTTTTATATTCAGATATTATTTTTATATATTTTAAGTTCTAAAATTTACAGTTGGGTATCAACATCAGTAAAGCATTTACTTATTTTTAAATTTTCTTGATATATAGTTGATTTATAATGTGTTATATTCTGCTCAACAGCAAAGTGAATCAGTCATATGTATATTCTTTTTCATATTTGTTTTCATTATGGCTTGTCATAGGATATTGAATATAGTTCCCTGTGCTATATAATAGGACCTCGTTTCTTATCCATCCTACATATAACAATTTGTGTCTGCTAATCCCAAATTCCCAATCCTTCCGCCCCTCTTCTTCCCCACCCCCGACCCTGGGCAACCACATCTATTCTCTATGGCAGTCAGTCTGTTTCTGTTTTGTAGATATGACCATTTGTGTCGTATTTTAGATTCCACATATAAATGACATCATATAGTATTTGTCATTCTCTTTCTGACTTACTTTGCTCCCTTGGTTGCTCTGATGGTAAAGAATCTGCCTGTGATGCAGGTGACCAAGGTTTGATCCCTGGGGTCAGGAAGATCCCCTGGAGAAGAGAAGGGGTACCCAGTCCACTATTCGTGCCTGAGAAATCCCATGAATTGGAGAGCCTGGCAGGCTATAGTCCATCAGGTCACAAAGAGTCAGACATGACTGAGTGACTAACACTTTCCCTTTGTTCTGACTTACTTTTTTGCTTAGCATAGTAATCTGTAGGTCCATCCATGTTACTACAAATGGCATTACTTCATTGTTTTTTATGGCTGAGTGGTATTCCATTGTATATATGTACAATGTCTTTATCCATTCATCTGTTGATGGGCATTTCGGTTATTTCCATATCTTGGCTATTATAAATATCACTGCTACGAACATAGGGGTACATGCATCTTTTTGAATTATAGTTTTGTCTGGATATATGCCCAGGAGTAAGATTGTTAGGTCATATGGCAACTCAATTTTTAGCGTTTTCAGGAATCTCTGTGCTTTTGTCTGTTATGGCTGCACCAGTTTACATTTCCATCAATAGTGTAAGAAGGTTCTTTTTTCTCCACACCCTCCTTCCCTAGCAATTATTATTTGCATTTCTTTGAGTTATAATCATTCTGATAAGTATGAGGTTGTACCTCATTATAGCTTTTATTTGCATTTCTGTAATAATTAGGGATGATGAACATCTTATCATGTGCCTATTAGCCAACTATATGTCAAAACATATATGTTATATGCCTTATAAAGAAAATGCATTTTGTTAAAAAGTATGGATAATATCCATCTATTTTCAATAAATACTTTATTATATGCTTCAGTACTGTGATGTTTGATACAAGTTCCTTATCAATTATCTCCAGGTCAAATGTTATTTTCTCTACTAAGCATTTGTTTAACGTATACATTGTCTTCAACTTATATTATCATATGCGTTCACAAGATATTTTTAGAGTATATATGTATGTTTAAACCCATGAATTCTAAGATTATTTCTTAGAATAATAGCTAGAAATAATAATGTTATTAGTATTAATAATAGAAATAATAGAATATTTCTTATTTCTTAGAATAATAGTAAGAAATAATTCTGTTTCTTAGAATAATAGAATAACTCAACAAGTCTGCAATTGGATGAATGTAGAGATTCAGTAGAATAGAGTTGGGTAAGAAGGAAGACCATAAAGTAAAATAGATGAAAGAGTGTGACTAGACCATCACACCTAGATTTTAGGTCTGTTTCGGTTGTGTACAGAACAACTGATCTTGACTGATTCTTACTAACTTCACTGATTCTTAATTTCCCTTCTAGAAGATAAAGTTTCAGTATTGTCTACGGTCTCTGGTACAGGATCAAATGCTCTTAGTATCCAATGTGATCATGCATGGGGAATGCTTTGTAAACTATTTAATGATAGTTTTACAAGTGTACACTATTATTTTTCTTCAGGATGATATTTTACCATGGTGTTTTCATGCCTATTTGGAGTGCTCCTTGTTTCTTTTTGTTTGTTTTTTTTTGTTTTTTTTTTTTTTTTAAATTTTATTTTATTAGTTGGAGGCCAATCACTTCACAACATTTCAGTGGGTTTTGTCATACATTGACATGAATCAGCCATATAGTTGTTTCTTAATATATAGTTTAAACATTGACTACAGAGACTATTAGACCCTGGAACTTAGGGGCAGTAATGAATGCTGAGACATCACATTGCCCTCTATTGGTTGGAATGTTTATGTTCAAATGCAAGACTGGAATTTTTGTCCTTAGCCATCCAACATAAGGGTTTGAACCTCAGCTACTGAAGTCCCCAAAATATAGAGATTGAACAAAGATGTCCATTATATATTTTAGCTCTTTTAAAGGAAATAATTTGTTGGAATCACTAGAGAACATCACCTACGTATATTTTTTTTAAACTAAAAAAATAACTCCTATTTTATATCCCAGAATAGTTCTTACTATGGTTCAGTGTCCCCTCAATTTTTTTTCATCCCATTAACATTCAATTAACAGTTTAAATTTTAAAATTAATTAACATGAGAACTAGTTCTACACATTGAGAATTCATATGTTTGGATCAAATATATTGGTATATCACAAGTATAATATAAGGTGTGACCTAAAGTCATAAAGCTTATTTTTACTTCGTTTTAGTCCCTTCCTTGTGACTGTTTAAACCTATGCATTTTATGATAATCCTCCACCTTTTATTTTTCTTTTGATTTTTCCCATTTCCATATAGTTCTTAGAATCCTGGCTTAGGAAAATCATTACATGTCATCTCTTCCAGCACTCTATATACAACTTGAATTTCCCTCTACAGTATCATCTACTAAAAGTCCTCCAATCATTGCTTAAATGTCTGCTGGAAAAGGGAATCACTATCTCTTAATTGCAGCCTGTTTGATTTAAAAAACCATACTTACTGCTTAGGGGTAAGCAGTACTTACTGTACTGTTCTTTCATGTATATAAATTCATTATTCCTAGAAATGAGAGCCATTGGCTCTCACGTTTCCATCTAGGCCAACATGTAGTGTTGGCAAGCCACTCCATGAGGGGCTATTTGTGTTGTTCGTCCACTCTTTTAATAAACCCACTGACTAAATTTATGAAAAGATATGGAACTGAGTATAACACTATACTCCAGATGGCCCAGGAATGTAATAACTTTTTATGTGGAATTTACGAATTTATACTAGTATTTTCTCTATAAACTTGACTTTTGCCATTCTGGTTTAATTAATGAAGGCAACTAATGCACTACTGAGTTTGACCTTCATATGGAAAGATTTAGTTTCTTAGTATTTTTAAATCTCTTTTTTCCTATCATGAGGAAAAGCAGTTTGTATGTATGGTAGCTTGTTAAATTATATATAAAATAATGGAATACATAGCCAATAGTAAAAATAAACTGTACAAGTTTACATATAAATTATGTATCTGTATTCACATGATTCCAGATTTACTTTTTTGTTTCACTTATCTAGACACTTTATACAGTCTGTGTAAAATTCGAAGTACTTTATATGTATAAAATAATCTATTCCTCTTAATAAATCAATTAGGTGGGTGTTATTATATCCAATTTTTATAGGTGAGAAGCTAAGGCATAAAGATGTAATTTTACTTACCCAAGTCCACATAGGTAGAGAGTGGCAGTTTTGGCCACTGGCCAAAAATCCTAACTTTATATTACTTTTTAACTTTTTATTTTATATTGGAGTATAGCTGATTAACAATGTTGTAATAGTTTCAGGTGGACAGCAAAGAAACCTAGCCATACATACACATGTATCCACTCTCCCCCAAAGCTCCCTCCCATCCAGGCTGCCACACAACAATGAGCAGAGTTCCCAGTGCTATATGGCAGGTCCTTGTTTTTAACCTTTATATTATGCTGTCTTTCCTTAAATATAAATCTCTAAGCAAACATGTCCAATAACATTGGTTGTCCAAATCTCCATTTGCATTTCTATTATTATGAATTTATGTTATTATGCCATAAGTTATTCAATGAAACAAGAGCTCTTGTCTTACTCCAAATACTGTAGGGTGTGGTGAAACACAGTGGGGTTAAAACTACTAATTCTTAAATTATATTTCTACATAACTTTAGAGTTGCTCCTGAACTCTCTCTGGACTCTGAAATTGTCTTTCAGAGATTTACCTAAAATGTCCTTTAGGCATAAAGCCTATATCCCCTCCACTCCTACCTGATACATCATTTTTCTGCTCCTCGGTGCTGCCATAGATCTTCTGTTAACTGGGACAAGATCCATGATTATCAATCTGCTCTAAACACCATTTTTAGCTGTGACACCGGAATACTGCCTAGGCTGTTCCTCTTTGAGTAATTTTATATACATAGCATAAATAGAGAAGCATGTATTTTATTACTACTTGACATATAAACATTTTACCTTTAAATGATAAAATTGATTTGAAAATATAATGAAAGATCTATATTTATAGAGTTAAAAATGTTTCAGTTCAGTTCAGTTCAGTCACTCAGTCATGTCTGACTCTTTGCGACCCCATGGACTGCAGCATGCCGGGCCTCTCTGTCCATCAACAGCCACCAGAGTTTACTTAAACCCTTGTCCATTGAGTCGGTGATGCCATCCAACCATCTCATCCTCTGTCATCCCCTTCTCCTCCCGCCTTCAATCTTTCCCAGCTTCAGGGTCTTTCCCAATGAGTCAGTTCTTCGCATCAGGTGGTCGAGGTATTGGAATTTCAGCTTCAGCATCAGTCCTTCCAGTGAATATTCAGAACTGATTGATTTCCTTTAGAATGGACTGATTGGATCTCCTTGCAGTCCAAGGGGCTCTCAAGAGTCTTCTCCAACACCACAGTTCAAAAGCATCAATTCTTCGGTTCTCAGCTTTCTTTGTGCTCCAGCTCTCACATCCACACATGACCACTGGAGAAATCATAGCTTTGACTAGATGGACCTTTGTTGGCAAAGTAATGTCTCTGCTGTTTAATATGCTGTCTAGGTTGGTCATAACTTTTTTTCCAAGGAGCAAGCATCTTTTAATTTCATGGCTGCAGTCACCATCTGCAATGATTTTGGAGCCCCCCAAAATAAATTTTGTCAGTTTCCCCATCTACTTGCCATGAAGTGATGGGACCAGATGCCATGATCTTAGTTTTCTGAATGATGAGTTTTAAGCCAACTTTTTCACTCTCCTCTTTCACTTTCATCAAGAGACTCTAGTTCATCTTAGCTTTCTGCCATAAAGATGGTGTCATGTGCATATCTGAGGTTATTGATATTTATTGTCTTTCAAATTCATACTGATACAGGAAGCTATAGGCTGATATTATACTCTGAATGTTATCAGATAATAGTGAATTTTTTACACCTTTTCAGTTCACCCCTCTAATACTGTAAGTTTTTGCTATGCAAATATTTAACATGGAATGATGTTAATTTTCATTATGGAGATGTTACCAAATGTAAACTTTACAACCTTATTTAAACCTTCCCAAAAACCCATGATGAGGAATCATGTCAATCTAGAATAACTTCTTTCCTTGATTATCATAGAACATTTTAAGTGTTTTGGAAATTTCTTTAAATAGTTCTTTTATGTTAACATCCTCTACTTTATGCTTGAAGGATAAAATTCACAACTAAATTTGTTCTATCATGTGAAATGCATTTTTGCTCTTAACACAATTATTAAATACAATAGAAAGTTAGGTCTTTTCAACTATTACTATTAAAAGACTAACTAAAATTTAAGTCTTTCTCTATTAAGAACTAATAGAAAATAACTGATGTTTTTAATTAGAGTAGCAAACTTTTGCAATGTTTAGTAGGAAATGAATAAAGAGCAAAGCATGCTTTTTTCAATGTCAGCTTAAAATAAAACAGCATATGTTTTGAACTTAATAAACCATACTTATTTTTCTAAACCCTCTTCATTCAAAAAGCATTTATGTACATAAAACCACCTTCCAATTATGTTTAATTTTTCCTTATCAATATCAGTGCTGAAAACCAGGATATTTTAAAATAATATAAAAATTGTTGATGTGTGCTCAATTGTGTCTTACTCTTTGCAACCTCATGGACGGTAGCCCACTGGGCTCCTCTGTCCATGGAGTTTTTTAGGCAAAAATACTTGAGTGGGTTAAATTTCCTACTCCAGGGAGTCTGCCTGACCCAGGGATTGAACCTGCATCTTGTGCACCTCTTGCATTGGCCTACAGATTCTTTACCACTGTGCCGCCTGGGAAGCACCCACATTACACGTGAACTTAGCAAAAAGTCCAAGAAGCAACAAAGAAAGAGCTCGCTTAAATACAAGTTGTTTGATTTGGAAGGTGTTCAAGGCTTGAGGAAAAGAAAAAGAAAAGTGTAGGACTTTTTGGTTATTTTCACAGCTGATAAAGACTTCATTATATAGCACAATCAGCTAAAAAACAATGGGAGTGTATTTGAGGAGTAATTGGTAAGTAAGTGTGAATATCTATGAATTACTATGTGGAATCACTTTTACCCAATTCTTTTGCATCCACTTCAAGGAAGAAAATATTAGCATTATCTTTATGTTCTTGCTTCTATATTTCTAAGAATATCCCACTATAGAAAAGAAGGACTGACAAAATGGCACTTGCAGCAGACCTTGTTGAGGATAATCATGATTAAACCAGGGGGCAAACATATTGTCATATTCACTGTCTTCCTGTCATGTGTGGAGGCTCTACTTCTGCAAAGCATTAAAGGCACAAATGTGCTCACACAGGGTTAGACTACACAAAGCAAGCTATGTTTTTGAACACTTAGGACTACACTCTTTGTTCTTTTTATAGTGGCTCTCCAGAGAGTGATAGCAGGAACTGAGACCATGTATTTTTTTAATCTATGTTCTGCCTGAATATTGATTATGTTCTTTCAGGGGTGTCTATAATCCCATCCTCTGTCAAAGTTTGCATGGGAGATGAAGGGCTCCCTGTGGCACTGTTCTGAGGAAGCCATCTTCAGATAATTGGGATATGTAACTATAAGAGGTCCTAAGACTGGGGTTTTAAGATTTCATATTATTATTCTTGATGGCCCACATATCCATTTAGAGCTCTCCCACAGATCTGAATCTCAGCAATACTTCTATGATTCAGCCATTATAAACACTAGTCTCATGCAGTTAAGGAGTTAAAGACTTATTATGAAAAATAATGTTATGTTTTCTAACATCATGTATATAGAATATATTTTCTATATTAGTTACTTCAAATGTATAATTTATATATTAATTTCTGTAGCATACTCTTAATCAAATTCCAGGTACTATAAACATTAGTAAGCTTAACTTTATCTTAAAACTAATTGGACTCTTTTTCCTTAAAACAAATAAAACTGGTGCTCAGACTACTTGTTTAGAATCTAAATGTTATCTTGCTGCTCAGTTGGCTCAATGCCATTATTTCAGGCTTCTTATTTTGTCAATTTTTAATAGTCACGCAGTAATCTAATCAGTCGATCATTACTCAGCTATAATAAAACTTTCCATCTCTCCTTAAGAATGCATTATGAGAATTCCCTGGCATTTCAGTGGTTAGGATCCACTCTTTCACGGCCAAGGGCCTGGGTTCACTCCTTGGCTGGGAAAATAAAATCCCATAAGCTTGGTGGCACAGCATGAAAAAAAAAGAAAAAGGCATAGTTTGGAGCTGTAATATATAGATATTATTAAATTAACAAATATTAGTAATATCCAAGACAGATTTAAGTGAATTTTGCACTATAGCTAACTTGAAGGTATGTGTAAAATTTTGTTTCTATAATAACAACAGCAAGTTTTCATAGGCAAAAAAGTAGAAAGAAACAAAGGTTAGCAATATAGTTCAGTTTAGAGATCTTTATATTTATAACTTGGTGGTTTAGTTGCTAAGTCGTGTCCAACTCTTGCAGTCACATGGACTGTAGCCCACCAGGCTCCTCTGTCCATGGGATTTCCCCAGACAGGAATACTGGAGTGGGAATATTTATAACTTAGTGTACATTAATCCTGTATTTTAAATGAACCAATTAAAAATAGATAGCAGTACATAAAAGTTTCATCCTGTGACCTTAGGCAATAATAACTGGCAACACCAAGCTACGGAATATGTTTCACACTATACCCCCAAATTGTAAATAATTACAGGAGCCAGGCAGAAACGTGAGTGAGTGAAAATGACAAGTCTAAAACAAAAAGGAGGAGACACTGTGGTCAAGCTGATAAAACATAAACCACCTAAACATTGCAGCTGCAAATCTCAATTTTAACCAGTGATCAAGGGAAGAAAGACCAGGGACAGTCGGCTTATCTGATTTTTTTTTTCCACACACACACACAAAATAATGCACATTTCTATTTCCAATGTATTTATTTTTAAATGTTGAGGACAATTTACCGCTATTTTTAATACTGTGAGTGTCAAATGAACATGTGTGCTGATTGAATTCTCCCCTGAGTCAGCAAGTTGAACCTCTACATGGGAGTTAAGACAAGCTGACATAGTCTCAGGATAAAGCTTTTTGACTGAGTATATTCTAAAAGTTCTAGTAAACTGCAAAGAGCAGGGAATAATTAAAACCTGAGTGTTGAAGTTCATTCAGGTTGCTGTAACAGAATATTATAGACCTGGTGGTTTATAAACAATAGAAATTCATTTCTTACAGTTCAGAAAGTCTGGGAAGTCCAAAAGCAAGACACCAGCAGTTTTTATTCTCTAAGGGGCTAAGGAGTGTTTCAGATATCTTTTATAAAGCTGTTGATTCCATTCATGAGGACTCTGCCCTTGTGACCTAATTATTAACACCTGCCAAAGAACCCAATCTGTAATATCGTAACACTGGGGTTTAGGATTTCAACTTATGAATTTTCAATGGACACAAGCATTTAATCAATAGCACCGTGTCCAAAAAAAAAATGCTGGACGAAATTTATATTAATAAGAATATTTAAATTATTTGAAAAGCTTATATATTTAAAGTTTACAAAACTTTCAAAGAAACTTTGGAGAGAACAGTTAAAAATGAGATTCTAGGTTATCATAATGGATGGACTGAACAGTTCAAGTAAGATATGAGATTTTGAAACATGGAATATTTTTTAGAAAAGGAAGTAGTTCAGACATTGTTACAAGTTGTTTTCTTAAGGAATCATGGAACATCAATTTATCCTTTCATGAATCATATATTTACCAAAAATATACCTACTATGCATTAGAATCTGTGCTGCCGAGAATACAGAAATGAAGTAAATACCCAGAAGATGTGTGTATGTGTCGAACCAGTGAAGTTGCTCAGTCATGTCCAACTCTTTGTGACCTTCTGGACTGTAGCCTACCAGGCTCCTCCATCCGTGGAATTTTCCAGGCAACAGTACTGGAGTGAGTTGTCATTTCCTTCTCCAGGGGATCTTCCTGACCCATGGATCAAACCCAGGTCTCCTGTATTGCAGGCAGATGTTTTACCATTTGAGCCACCAGGGAAGTATGTGTAGAAGTGTGTGTATAATACAGAGATTACAAATTTACTTTACATACGATAGGAATAACAAGTTGAGAAATTATCATAAAATCATTGAAACATATATATTTTTAAAACTGAATGGGAAACTTTCATAATTATGAACATATAGAACACCCATTGAAAAGAATTCACCATAGAAAAAAGTACAAACCACACAATTAAAGGAAGTACCATGAGAGAGAGTCTAAAGTCATAAAAAGCCAGAGCATCTCTAGTACTAGAATTAATGGAACAATCTGGTGACTGTAACTTTATCTAAAATTATCAAAGAGATTTAAAGAAAAGAAATTACCAGAAAGACATATAGACACTCTACAGAATCTTAAAAGTAAAGAATAAAACCAAAATGATAAGTAAAAGAGAGTGAAATACGACTAAGTTGACTTTTAAATAACCAAATCAAATATTTAGATATGACAAGTGTGGTAATTAAAATTAAAACATTATGACTATATTAAATAGATTAGAGATAACTGAAGAGGTAATTTGAAATTATTTTCCTAATTCATTGCACTGAAAATTATGGAGTCAAAAAACACATTTAAAAAATCAGAAGGCATTGAAAATTGAATAGAGTATGAAATATATGGCTATGGTAACAGAAAGAGATGTCCAAAAGACAATTTTTAAAAGTGGCTGAGAAATTTCTGAATTTAAAAATGTACATGACTCCTCAGCTAAAGATACTCACTGAGCCTTAGAGAAAAAAATTTTATAAAATATTCCCCTCTTCCAAAGAGGAGGTTATCAATGAAGGACTGAAAATTAAATCCTTTCAACGTACATCTCATTAGCAACAATGCATATCAGAAAACAGTGAAATATCATCAACATGCTGACTGAAAATATTGCATAAATCTAAATGTCCCTGCCCAGAAAATTTTTTATTTAAGTGTAAGAGTAAAATAAAAGCTGATTTTAGGGAACACATAGTTTATCATCTAGTCATCTACAGAAAGAACTGCAAAAAAAAAAAAAAGATAATTTTACTTATAAGAAAACTGAAGGCCTAGGCTTCAAGGAGGAATTTGTATTAAGAAATTAAGTGGACAAATATTGGTATTCCAAAAAAAATTCAAATAATAATAATAACAGCAACAACAAATTTTTGGTGTTGGTAAAATGAGATTGGTACTAACACATTTCATAACAGTAATATGAAAATTGGGTGGTGATTAAAGTGAAACAGTTAAAAGATCTTTCTCTTTTTAGAAGGTTAATAACCTAGAACTTTGTTCAATCAAATATGCATCTTTTCAAAGTAGTAAGTGAATGATAATAAGGATAGCCAATAAACAGATAGAAACAGCTTGAATAACTTCCAAACAATTTGAAGGAAAAGTTTGGGGATAAAATAAACAATGAATTCAGTAAAAGATTAAAAAGGAGATGGATAAAAATAAAGAATAAAATAGAAAATACAATATGACTGCAGGCATATGTTCAAACAGTAATAACGAACACAGCTCTTATCATTTCTCAGGAGCTGTTCATATACTAATTAATTCATTAAGTAGCCACCATTGTTATTGGATTATTTGCTGATTAAGAAAGGCAGAGAGTGGTTCACAAACTTGCTCAAAGTCACAGCTAAGTTGCAGAACCTGGATTGAATCCAAGTACAGTCTAGAGTCAGAGTTTATTGAGTAACTACTTATTTCCTTTCTTAGCAGAGGGAAAAGCAAAGAGTAGCTTGAGAAGAAGTTTAGGTATTGACATAAGCCAGATATTGAAGGTTTTCACTGATATGTTAAGTTTTTGTTCTTAATTTAAGATAGAGAGGTTGCAGATAGCAAACACTCTGAAAAAGAATGAAAAGAAAGAAGTTGAAGACCATGATGGAAAGGTCCCAAAGGGCAGGAGAGAAATAAGAAGGCTGAGTTTAAACAAAGAAATAAAGAGAAAGAAAGGGATGGCAGTAATTCAAGTACATCAAAATGCTAAATGCTACAGAGTGGAAATTGCAGGCTACAGGAGGGAAATGATAGATAGATAGAGATGATGGGTAAATACTTTAAGACTGCAAGTTTGTATTAGTTGAGTAATGAAAATATTATTAATCAAAATAACAGACATTCTCTGCATCTGCTAAATAAAGTTCTGGATATATTTCAATTCTGGTTGAATTTTGGATATTAGTTGTAAATTAACTTAGAGATATTCTTTAATAAATTAACAGAATTTTAATATCTGAAAAGGGTCCAAAGTAAGCATTTGTCTTATTTACACATTGAGGTGATATCTATAAGATGAAAAATGGAGAAATGAAGATATCTAAAAGCACAATCCTAGGTATATTAAAATTTTAGAGGAAAGAGAGGAAAGAATATATCGTAATAGGAAGAAGGAAATTTTAAGAAGAAAAATGAAGCTGGCCCTTTAATAATTGGGGTAGATTTGAATAGTCATTAGATCAGGCAAATAGGGACACTGGCCATTTCAAAACTATGAGAAAGTTAGATTGCAGAATTGAGAGAGTTGTTAAGGCAATGAGAGAAAAGTGTAGACTAATCCCGTGGGAAGTTCAGAAGTGAATTAGGAAGCTCTAAGGTAGACAGAGGCTTCCTAGGCGGCACTAGTGGTAAAGAATCTGCCTGCCAATTCAGCAGATGCAAGAGATCTGGGTTTGATCCCTGGGTCAGGAAGATCACCTGGTGTAGGAAATGGCAACCCACTCAAGCATTCTTGCCTAGAAAATTTCATGGACAGAGGTGCTGCTGGGCTACAGTCCATGGGGTTGCAAAGAGTGCGACATGAATAAGCTTGCACGTGCGCACACACACCCCCGCAAGGTAGACAGAAAGTCATGGAAATAACTTAAACCAAGAGAAGAGAGCAAATAGAGAATGTTAGCTAGAGAAAAGTTAATTGATGATTCATAACTATGAGGCTCCTTGGAAGAAACCTAGACAGCATATTAAAAAGCAGAGACATTACTTTGCCAACAAAAGTCCATCTAGTCAAAGCTATGGTTTTTCCAGTAGTCAAGTTATGGATGTGAGAGTTGGACTATAAACAAAGCTGAGTGCTAAAGCACTGATGCTTTTGAACTGTGGTACTGGAGAAGACTCTTGAGAATCCCATGGACTGCAAGGAGATCCAAGCAGTCCATCCTAAAGGAAATCAGTCCTGAATATTCATTGGAGGGACTGATGCTGAAGCTGAATCTCCAATACTTTGGCCACCTGAAGCTAAGAGCTGACTGATTTGAAAAGACCCTGATGCTGGGAAAAATTGAAGGCAGGAAGAGAAGGGGATGGCAGAGGATGAGATGGTTGGATGGCATCACCAACTCAATGGACATGAGTTTCAGTAAACTCTGGGAGCTGGTGATGGACAGGGAGGCCTGATGTGCTGCAGTCCATGGGTTGCAAAGAGTCAGACACAACTGAGTGACTCAACTGAACTGACTGAACTATGAAGGAATAGATGTAGAACCACTGATGAAATTAAACTGTACAAGAAATAGACTTTCTGAGGGAAATTTATAAAAAGTGAAGGTATAGTAAAATAACAGCCTATATGAGAGAAACTGAAAATATTGACATTTTATAAATTTACAGGTAAAGCTATTTGCTGAAAAAGAAGCTAAAATACTTTTAAAAATAAAGACTTGTCAGACAAATATCACATGATATCACTTCTATGTAGAGTTTTTTTTTAAATTGTATAAATGAACTTATTTACAAAAACAGAAATAGAGTCACAGATGCAGAAAACAAATGTATGATTACTAAGGAGGATAACATGGGAAGGGATAAATTGGGAAATTTGGGTTGACATATACATGCTACTAAAAGTAAAATAGATAACTAATAAGGACCTCCTATATAGTACAGGGAGCTCTACTCAATACTCTGTAATAATCTATAAAGGAAAATAATCCAAAAAAGAGTGGATATATGTACTATATCCATATTCATATGTATATGTATATATACATACATATATGTGCGTGAGCATAATAAGTCACTTCAGTCGCGTCTGACTCTTTGAGATCCTATGTACCATAGCCTGCCAGACTCCTCTCTCCATGGAATTCTCCAGACAAGATAACTGGAGTGGGTTGCCATGTCCTCCTCCAGAGGATCTTCCAACCCAGGGATTGAACCTGCATGTCTCACATCTCTCATGTCTCCTGCATTGACATGCAGGTTCTTTACCATTAACTCCTCCTGGGGAGCCTTCTGTATATATCCATTGGATACAGTATCCACAAATAACTGATTCACTTTTCTGTAGAGCCAAAACTAATATCACATTGTAAATCAACTATACATCAATAAAACGAATTAAAATAAATGATAAAAATACAAAAATAAAGACATTTTCCCATGTTGACTAGGAATACAGATAAGAATCATGTTTCAGCAGTATCCATAGCAGGGCCCACATGACTCAGCATGTGAGAAGTTTGTCTAACTGGGCGAAGGAAGCGTGGGGGAGAGCACCTGGGCCTTAATTATTATATAAAGAGTGGAGGCACTTTGGCAGGTAGGCTCCAGAATTACCTCCAAAGATCAATACATTGCAGTTTTCACACCCTCCCACATCGTAGCTTTGATGGTCGATGTGGCCAATAACATTTGACAGACGTGTTGATACGTCACTTCACATATTTGCTTATAAAAGATGTTGCTGTCAATTTGGGGTACTTTCTCACACATACACATTCTTTCTGCTCTTGAATCCCTCACTCTGGGGGAAGCTGGGTCCATATTGTGAGCAGCTCTAGAGAGAGAACTCAAAGTAAGGAGCCAAAGAGGGAAGTCAACAGGTAGTGAAGAATTGAGGGGCTTCCCAGGTGGCGCTAGGGATAAAGTACCCACTTGCCAATGCAGGAGACATAGGAGATGCTGCTTTGACGCCTGGGTCCAGAAGATCCCCTGGAGGAGGGCAGGGCAACCCACTCCAGTACTCTTGCCTGGAGAACCCCATGGAGAGAGGAGCCTGGCAGGCCACAGTCCACAGAGTTGCAAAGAATTGGACACGACTGAAGCGACTTAGCACACACACATGACAGTCATGCAAGTGAACTTGGAAATGTATCGTCCAGCACAGCTAAGCCTTCAGATGACAGCAGCCTCAGCTACCGTCTTGACGGCAACCATATGAGACACCTTAATCAGCACCAGTCAGCTAAACCACTGCTCCTCAGAAATTGTGTAAGATAATAAATGCTTGTTTTTAGGAAGCAGCTAAGTTTTTAGGGTAATTTGTTACACAGCAATGGATAACCAATACAGGAATTATAACTCTTTGTCATGTAGTCTTTAAGGAATTTAGTTTGCCCCCAAAACAAACTGAAATTACATGTGTTAATTAACTTGAGAACACTCATGCTTGAAAGAACCTTAGGTATATGTTGTTCAGCTCTCATTTTGTGGAAAGTGATCTGAGATCCAGACAAGTCAAATGAGTTGCCCAAAGTTACATAAGTTTTTAATTGATGGAATCAGAATTTTACCCTGTGTCTGCTGTAGTCCACGCTGTGCAATGCTTAGTCACTCAGTCATGTCTGAATCTTTACAGTTCCTTGGGCTGTAGCCTGCCAGGCTCCTCTGTCCATGGGGATTCTCTAGGCAAGAATACTGGAATGGGTTGCCATGCCTCCTCCTCCTCCAGGGTATCTTCCCAACCCAGAGATCAAACCCAGGTCTCCCTCATTGCAGGTGGATTCTTTACCATCTGAGCCACCAGGGAAGCCCCTTTTGTCGTCCAATTCAGAACAATTTCACTACTCCATGTGACAATTATGAAGTTAATTTCTTAAAGAACACCACTTAAAAAGCATCATTAAGTTGTAAGATTTAAAATTTCCCTATGGGAAACTTACAGAATAAAAAATAACCTGATATTACTTCTGTGACTATCATTTGCCTTAATATCATTTTTATAAAGAGTTTATTTAACACTCATTAAGGTAACTATTCACAACAGAATAATCAACATTTTCTAACATAAGTATTATATGCTTTGCTAACTCCTCACGGTCATGAGATAGATCTTTGTAACTGGAAAAACTCTGCTGTGCCACAGACTGTTTGGAAGTAAAATTAATTTTATTTTCCCACCTTGTGTGGACACCAAAATTTTTTCCACATATAAAAGGCTTGTAATTCACAGCAAGGAAGACACAATTATTTTTCAATAATATCTAGTCAGCTCTGGAAACCTTTTATATGGTTCCTGGCAATATTAAAGAAATCATAAAGGCTTTATAGTTGTTACTGACCCCTGCCACTTACTGATCTTTGTCATGCTTGATTTCCACCTTTACTTATCCCAACTTGGGAGCAAAGCTTCTCCTTTAAACATATTCTAGTCAAATAATCAGTTATCTGCTGAGAATGATTACAGGTTTTCTAGGCATGCTAGGGCTTCCTCTAAAATATTGTCTCTGCCTTACATCTTCTTGAATGATATTTCTTCAAATGTGATCTGTGAGTTTCAAGTGTCTTCTAAGAGCTCATTATTATGGTAAAAAGAAGAACAAAGAGAAAAAAAGATGGTAAGTGGGAACCTCCTGCTTGCATTTTTCACTGATAAAATCAGACTTGGTATAGCAGTTTATTCTGAGAAATATCTTTTTTATGTTAAAAAGGAATGTTTTGGCAATTATAGTCACATTTGTATTTTTAATATCATGGAGCAATGATAGTGTTCTCATCACAAAGTGAGTCTGTATCTTCTTTTTTAAATAATTTGATTAAAAGTATCAGAATAGCATTCTTAGCCTTTTGTTGTAAAGTAAAATGTAGACATACTAAACCAAACAAATAAATGCAAACCTTAGTGAATAATTTCAAGAATACCCATCTAACCTATGTCAAAAAATAGTACATTGCAAAGCATCTTAGAAGCCCCTTCGACTGTGCCCCATTCAAGTCATAAATGCCTCATTCCAAGCCCCAAATATCCACTATTTTGGCTTTTATAGTAATCAGTGCCATGCTTTTCTTTATTATTTTATCATGCAAGTAAGCATCTTTAGACACTTTAGCTTGGCAATTCTTTTTTAAAAACACAATATGTCCTTTAGGGCTCAACTAATCTACAGGTTTCTCTTCCATTCATTTTTTTGGTTACAGGTTATCTGTTGAGGAACACAAGACCTGTCAGCTTTTCCATTTTGTAGCTCAGTGTGCTTCCCTGAGCTCTTATTTTCTGTAAATCGGCAGTTAGATCCAGTAGATAGAGCAAACTCAGATTATATTTATTTGGTAAGCCTGAAGTCTTGCAAACAAAGGTACATTATATTTGTTTTTAACCCTTTATTAATTCCCTTAGGAGGTGCAAAAATGGTAATATTCTAACTCTGTATTCTTAACTGGCTGGAATAATTTTAAAAAGAGAGCCACCATCATCTATCATTTGGCTATCCAATAGCATAGTTCATATGGAAAAACAGGACAAATGCTGGATCCTTTCCTTTTCTCTAACTAGTTTTTAAGAAAATGAATTGATACACAGTCATCCCCAGAGGATAACAATTAGATTTTAAATATAAACATGAATTAGTGAATTTAAACTTTAAAGATAAAATATCTGATGAGTATCAATCCACTGTAAGTCTTGTCCTTATCCAAGATTAATTTGTCTCATCTTTGGCCAATAGAGTCTTTCTAAATTGGTTGCCAAAACCTATTGTCATTACCCTGGCAATCTTTGGTAACATCCTTACTATCTGGCATGCTAAGATGTCCCAGATTCATCTTGCACATTCCTGCCCTAGACCTAGTATGAGCCATTTTCCCAAAAAGCCCTGCCTTCTTTTAACAGAAAAGGGTATTTCACAACAACAACTTGGGTCAAGGGATTGTCACTGATTAATCATTGTTTCTCACCCTTTTTGGTGGGCAAAATGAGGATACATCCACAGATCCGCAGTTTTTCTTTGTCTCTTCTGTTACAGCTGTATCTCCTTTCTTTCATACTGAATATCTCAGTTTTCAAGGACATAAGAAATAATGAATGAATATGTCATAAATGCATATTAAATAAGTAAGTCACGTGAAACTAATGGTCATGATTTAAAATACGGGCAGTCAGCAATATTGTGCACTGTTTTTCAGCCATGTTCAGCTGCATGGATGCCAGTTGTGTTAGTCTGGTGTTCCATAAGACTCTAGTGTCAAGACAGAATTGGATATCCCAGAGAATAGTTAAGGGAAATACCTATTAGAGAAAAAGAGGAGGGTACCAGATAATGTGGTGGGAGTCTTCAGACCACAATGCAGCTCTGTCCCTGTGAAGGAATGAGGGTAAGAAGGAAGGTGGGGTAAGATGTCTCTCAGGCTACAACAGTTGTAAAATATTTTGGCCAGGATAAAATTCATCAATTTCATCAGTTCATCAATTCATCAATTTTATGCAGAAGTTCTGCATTGGTGTTGCCTCTATTTTCAGCATTGGCTGAGAGCAGCTTGTAGAAACTGTGTCATTGTTGCAAATTCAGAGACATGTGTATAAATGACAAGAGCTGGGGCTATCAGTCAGTTATCTCCTTGAAGCAGGAAATCTGATGAGTGGGTAGTGGGCTGAGTGCATGCATGCATGCTAAGTCGCTTCAGTAATATTCAACTCTTTGCAACCCTATGGGCTGTAACCCCCACCAGACGCCTCTGTCCATGAGATCCTCCAGGCAAGAACACTGGAGTGGGTTGCCTTGCCCTCTTCCAGGCACTCTTCCTCACCCAGGGATTGAACCCATGTCTCCTGTGACTCCTGTGTTCCAGGTGGATTCTTTACCGCTGAGCCATCTGGGAAGCCCAGTGGCCTGAGAGGAAGGTTTAACTGGAGGTTGATTCTTATCAGAGAAATAAAGTGAAAGAGAAAAGATAAGGATTTCAAGATCTGTACAAGAAATATGCAAGGAAATAATGATAGTGAAGAAACACTAAATAGAAAGGGGAAGAAGGGTATGGGTTGAGAGGAATAGTAAAAGTTATTTTTTAAAAAATTTAAATGGAATATTACTCAACCATAAAAATAATGAAAATCTGTCATTTGCACCAACACGGATGGTCCTAGAGGATTATGTGGAGTGAAATAAGTCAGATAAAGACAAATACTCTATGCTATCATTTATATGTGGAATTTGAAAAATAAAACGAATAAGTGAATATAACACACAAAAGTGGACTCACAGGTATAGAGAACAGACTAGAAATTAATAGTTGGGAGGGAGAAAACAGGGGAGATAAGAGTATGGATTTATGAGATATAAAAGACTATATATAAAATAAAGATATACTGTAAAGCACAAGGTAATGTAGCCATTACTTTGTAGCAACTTTAACTGTGTAGGCTAATGGTAGTTGCTCAGTCGTGTCTGACTCTTTGCATCCCCATGGACTGTAACCCACAAGGCTCCTTTGTCCACAGGATTTCCCAGGCAAGAACACTGGAGTAGGTAGTCATTGCCTTCTCCAGGGGATCTTCCTGACCCAGGGATGGAAACTGGGTCTTCTACTTTGCAGGCAGATTCTTTACCGTCTGAGCCACCAGGGAAGCCCAACTCTAAATGTAGTATAGTTTATAAAATATTGAATCACTATGTTGTACACTTGAAACTAATATAGAAAATCAACTGTACTTCAATTAAAATTAATGAATGGTTTAAAACTAAGTATCATATTAAAGGGCAATCCTCATCCTAATTTCCAAGAAAGGTAGTACTAAAGAATGTTGGAACCACCGGATACTGCACTCATCTCCGATGTTAGTAAGGTCATGCTTAAAATCTTACATGTTAGGCTTCAGCATTTCTAAACCAAGAACTTCCAGATGTCCAATCTGGGTTTAGAAAAGGCAGAGGAACCAGAGGTCAAATTGCCAACATATGCTGGATCATAGAGAAAGCATGGAAATTCCAGAAAACTATCTACCTCTGTTTAATCAACTATTCTAAAGCCTTTGACTATGTGGATCACAACAAACTGTGGAACAGTTTAAAGAGAGGGGAACCCCAGACCGTCTTAACTGTCTCCTGAGAAACGTGTATGTGGGTCAAGAAGTAACACTTAGAACCCTGTATGGAAAAACTGGTTGGTTCAAGATTGAGAAAAGAGTATAACAGGGCTGTCTGCTGTCATCCTTTAGTTTAACCATATGCTGAGCACATCATGAGAAATGCCAAGCTGGAAGAGTTACAAGCTGGAATCAAGAGAGGTGGGAGAAAAATCAACAATCTCAGATATGAGGATGATTCCACTCTAATGGCAGAATGCAAAGAGGAACTAAAGACCCTCTTGATGAGGGTGAAGGAAGAGAGTGAAAGAGCTGGCTTAAGACTAACAAAAAAATCTAAGATCATGGCATCCAGCCCCATTACTTCAGGGCAAATTAAAGGGGAAAAGTTGAAAGTAGTGACAAGAGTTCCTCTTCTTGGGCTCTAAAATCACTGTGGATAGTGACTGCAGCCATGCAATCAGATGATCGCTTCTTGGCAGGAAAGCGATGACAAACCTGGACAGTGTGTTGAAAAGCAGAGACACTACTCTGCTGACAAAGGTCCATGTAGTCAGGGCTATCGTCTTCCCAGTGGTCACGTATGGTTGTGAAAGCTGGACCGTAAAGAAGGCAGAACACCAAAGAACTAATGCCTTCAAACTGCGGTGCTGGAGAAGACTCCTGAGAGTCCCTTGGACAGCAAAGAGATCAAACCAGTCCATCTTAAGGGAAATCAACCTGGAATACTCTTCGGAAGGACTGATGCTGAAGCTGAAGCTCCAGTATTTTGGTCATCTTATGGAAAAGTCCCTGATGCTGGGAAAGATTGAGGGCAGAAGGAGAAGAGAGCATCAGAGGATGGGATGGCTGGATGGAATCACCAATACAACAGACCATGATCTTGGGCAAACTTCAGGAGATGGTGATGGACAGGGAGGCCTGGTTGTGCTATAGTCCATCTGGTTGCAAAGTCAGACATGACTGAACAGCTAAACAACAGCAACATCATATTGAAACTTTTCAAAAGATATAAAAGTTTTCAAAGCAGGAGGATGAGTAACCAGAAATCAGTAGATAACTGCTTTAAGATGGCAGGGTAACAGTAGAATTCAAAGACCCGGTAATCAAAGAGGGGGGTTTTAATTGGAAGAATGAATGGACTGGAAACTTGAGGACACCTACCTCACATTAGTGTCAAGCAATACCAGGAGTGTGCAAGGGAAAGCAGTTGTATCTCGGGAGAGTTACAAGGACATTTTCAGGAAAGATACAAATTTCCCTTAGAGCCAGAATTGAGGAGAATGTTTAGAAATAAGGCTGTTTCTCCACATGTAGAGTATTTGTCTCTGGACTCCCTTTTCCTGTCCGTGTTCTGGCTCTGACCTTTTCTCAGAAGCCATTTCTTAATGTTTATTCTAACTGCCATCTTGAGAGGCTGAGATAATTTTTAAGTCCTGGCACATTTTTTTTTAAAGAACAGTTTTTCCTTCAATTCATCTTTTTCCTTTCATATTTTTTTAATTATAAGCCACACAAAAAAAGTAACACCTTCAAGACTGCTTAGAAATCTCCTTACCAAGATCACCCTGTTTTGGGGCACATGTAAGTGTCCCTATGTTCTCTAGGTAACAAAGATTCCCCTTCCTTCGGTTTTCAATGGCGTGTTTCCCAGGTCCTCTTGAGCCCTCATCAGGAGCATTCTCAAATTTGTTATTTCTACTAAAATCCTGTTCAAGGCAATTTAGATGCTCTGCTCAATATTCTTCCTTCTTCCACACATGCCTAGCTCCAAAGCTACCTCTAGGTTTTTAAGTACCCAATTCCAGGTACCAAAACCTGTAATAGTTATTTATTGCTGCATAACAAATGGCCTCCAAGCTTAGACAGCAGACATCTGTTATCTCATAGTTTCTTTGAGTCAGAAACCTACAGCTGAGCTGAGTGGCTCTGCTTCAGGGTCTTTCATAAGGCTTTTGAAGGTGTTGACTGGGGCTGAAATCATCTCCGGATCTGACTGGGAAGTCTTTGGCAAGCTTCTTTACGAGGCTATAAGGAGCCTCAGGCCCTCCCTGACTGTTGACCAGAGACATCAGTACCCTGTTGAGAGAGCAGCTCACAACACGGCAGCTGGCTTCCCTCAGAGTAATCAAGTGAGGGGGCAAGAAAGGACACGCAAGATGGAAGTCACAGTCTTTTTGAAGCATAATCTCAAAAGTCACATCCCATTACTTTTACTGTCTTTCATCTGTCAGAAAGAAACCACTAGATCCAGAGTCTACTAAAGAGAAGGTTTACATAGCCATAAATACAAGGTGGGGGGTATCTTAGAGATGGTCCGCCACAATTACGTACATTTATAATTGAAGAAAATGCTAATATTTAGTTAGCGCTAACTGAAAATAAAGATGTATTTTCCTCATAAAAGTTCAGGGGCCTTTTGTGTTAAGAACCCCCAGACACAAAAACGCTTTTTCTTTCTCTCCATGTCGATAAAGTATTATTTGGCAGAATTGGAGAGGTTTGACAAATGTTGGCTTTATCACAAAGACTAGTTTATGAGGATCAAACACTCATATAAAAATTGTGGCTTTGTGGATGTATTGGTAGAGTGCATTCTGCGCGCATGTGTGCTAAGCCTCAGCAGTCGTGTCTGACTCTTTGAGACCCCATGGACTCTAGCCCACCAGGCTCCTCTGTCCATGGGATTCTCCTGGCAAGAATGCTGGAGTGAGTTACCATTTCCTCCTCCAAGACTACATTCTAGCCCCGCACAAATAGATTGTTTCTTGAAAAATAACTCAAGAGTTGCAGATTAGGAAGCAAGAGAACAGTTTTCAAAATACAGTATTTTAGGGTTGTTATTTTTATTGCTTTTCACATCTATATGTATATCAGCTCTACTTACAACTTTATCTATAATTGTTTAATTTTCTACAAGGGAGGAATTTTAACCTGATAATTTTGTGAAACATTGGGTTAATGATTTTGATGGTTTTGAATTTAATGGCAACAGATCACTAAGCACTCCCCATTTTCACTTTCATTGTTATTTTTTAATAAAAACTTAAACATGCAGTTATAAACTCCTGTTCATGCTAAAAGTTAATACTCTTCACTTTTTTCATCATTAGAATAGTAAAAATTAGGAAAAATCCAAAAATTATTTTTATTTGTATCTTTCCTGGGTTGCTTTATATAGTTGTAAAATTTTTTAAACTCCTGTTTTTTTCTTGTTTGTTTTTCATTCTGGCATTGCCCTCCATTCTGAAAAATCAAACTCATTTTTCCCATAGAACTTCTCAAAGAACTATTACTTACTGAGTGTCTGATGCAACATGCCAGAAAAGGTGTAGGTAGTGGAAAAGAACAATTTTGTGTATTTCATAAGGGGTGAAATACATACATATAATTTATTTTACATATTATATGTTGATTAAGTGTTGCTATCTTCAATTTGGATAAAAAGAAACAGATTTCATTATTTCCTCATTCAAGCAGTAAATAACTTTTCTGGCCTTAAAAACTTAGGTATCTTTCATTATAGTCTTGATTTTCCCCCTTCCTCCAAATTCTATGATAACTGCCACAATAGGTATTGGACACCAGAGGAAAATAATATAAGGTTCCTTCCATCAAATAGTTAATTGTGCTTTCGTGACACTCCTATTTTTTACCATTTTGTTGGGTTTTTTGTTTTTGTTTTTGTTTTGCATATTGACTGATGAATTTTATCTGAAACCAAATTATAATTGCTTTGTGTGGAGAAACCAGGCATACATATTTGTCTGGAATATTGGTCATGTAATATATTCTTTAATACATATAATGTTTTCATTGACTATTAAAGTAAATGAGAGAATTATGATCCTAATGAATGGGAATTGAGTTTCACATATATTGGTCATTTGAATCATTTGCTTAACAAAAAAGAACAAAGACGCAAACTACTTTTCTCACATCAAGCAGTAGAACGTTACTCAATTTTAAAATATCTATCCCAAGTACTATTTCTCAAGGTAACTTTCAGTTCCTACAGGCAATAATCACATTTGTAAGAGCTAGTTTTGAGGACGAATCCCTGTGCTGAATCTCTCTGCAAAATGTATCCATGCTGCTCTGCTATGCAAGTGCAACCATTTAAAGAAATCGTTCCATTAAGAGATAAAAAGCAAACCTTGCCCTGAAAATATTACCTTGCATTTAACTTTGGAATTTGTAAGCCTCTGACAAGACTTCTTTGTTTGCCTGGTTTGGCAGTAGACTGGTTGCTGTATACATTTCTATACTTAACATTTGTTATCAACTTAGTTTGACAGCTTAAATCTGGAATAATGTTGTGGAAATATAAACAAGTGTTAAATGCACTTTTGCATTCCAATAGGTTTTTTTTCTCCCCAGACCTTAACCTTAAAGCCAGTTCTCCACAAGGAATGTAGAACCTAGGAGTTTTGAAAAAACTGTATGTGATGTCATTTTATATATCTAGTAGTCCAATTTAAAACACTCTTAAGGTTACCCAAAGCTTAAACCAACTTAGGTATGGGTTTTGACCTAAAGTGACCTCCTTGGCTTTGCCAAGGATTGTTTCAATAAACAGATGGATCATTTTCCAAAGAGAATTTTTTAATTGAAAATAGTTCCTAAGATGACTGCTGTGCCTGAGAAAAGCAAATTCAGAAAGCATAAAGCTTCAAACTATTTGCGAAGTGGAATTTTGTGTTAATGTAATTGATTATTAACATGCCTCTTTTATTTTATGGAATTTTTTTTTTTACTCCATTAAGAGGAATATGCACAAGTTTCCAATTATAACTCTCTTGGTAGCATTTGTGTCATACCTAGTGAATCTTATTGACAGTCTTCTAAAGCATTAGACAATTGTGCTATATATTTGTGGAATACTTATGCTAATACTTATGCTAATACTTATTGCATTAGCATAATTTTTTAGATCTTTTTGTGTCATGGTCTCAGGAAAATACAGAAACAAAAAGAGTATAAGAGTTACATTTGGCAGTTTTTATATTATGGAGCAAAAATGAAAGGTGTGATAAAATACAATTTTATTGTCTGAATTTTGGCATCAAAAGGATGAGGGAAAAAATCAGTAGGGAGAAAAATCTAACTTTAAAATGGTAAAATGAATTTCAGGAAGCAATTCTTGTGGATTCAGATTTTATTATAAAATTTATTTCATGGCACTCTCCTAGCATATCTAAAATACGGACTGATTTGTCCATTTGGGGAAGCATCTATCATTTAAATCACATAGTAGAGATGTTATTATCTTAATGTATATTTGCCTAAAGATTCAATAACAAATTTCTCAGTCTTCAGATATAGAAGTTTTGATCAAGAAACTCAACAATAAAAAGAAATATGTGCATGGAACTCTCTGCGGGATTACTTTTTATAAATCTGACGTAATCCATTGTTAATTTCATAACGTCAGTGCCCTTGCCTTACTAATATATTTGACTCCTCTTTTTTTTTTTTTTTGACTTCTCTTTTAGAAATTTCAGGTTTAAATTATTGTTTTCTTTTTGTGACACCAGAAAGTAAAAGAGTGAGAATTTTCATGACATACATGAGTTTAAAAGCAGACTCTGCTCCTAATTAACTGTTTGGAAAGTATTTATCTTTCTGCATCTCAGTTTCCTATCTCAATTTTCAACTTTAAAAAGATAAAGATATACTAAAATGTTATAAACATCAAATTGATATGTGTGTATAGAATATTACCCTGGCATATTTTAACTGCTCAAAATATTGTTGAACAAATCGATGAGTGTGTGTGTGTGTGTGCATGCGTGTGTGTTTACTTACATAGCTGGGACCTCTGTGTCTGTGTGTGTCTGGTTCTTGGATAATAAAAGTACTTAATAAGTGGTAGCTATCATTCTTTCTTTATGATTCTGAGAAATAATATAATGATGACTCCAAAGTGTTTCTAAGATCTCAGTGCTATGAATGTCGCCTGCCTAGAATGTGACAATACAGAGCCAAAGAAAAGGGAAATGTCTGTGCCACAGCCGCATCTTGTCAGGGCGCTTTTTTACTCCTTCTGTCGCAGATATGAATAAAGAACTGAAAAAAACACTAGGACTTTCTTCACTTCCACCACCGCAGTGACCATGAATATGTGGCCAAAACCTGGGCCATGGTGTTGCTTCACATTCCTGATCCCCGTTAGAAGGTGCGGGCAAGTGTGACATCTGCTCGGAGACCACAGAGTGATTGCCAGCACTGTAACCTCCTGTTCACACATAGTCAAATGCTGAAGGCTGCCTGTGTGGGATAACCATCTGAACCCTTCCTTTTGGAAAAAGCAGATCTGTCCTTGCAGCATTTAGCCGAGCTGTATTTTAACACGGGCATCTGGTAGAAGAAGGGCATAAAAGCTGTCAGAAAACAAAGCATTCTGATTGGCATCCTCATGTAAATGGTTGTTTCTGCCTGTTTTTATTCTACCTTAATTCCAGCTTTTACTTTTATCTTTCATTTGTTGATTGTTGTGGTTTCAGAAATAGGAGAAGAGAAAAATCAGTCAAAACTATATCCATGAGCATCCTAGGGGATACAGAACAGAATTTTGGACTCTGTGGGAGAAGGCGAGGGTGGGATGTTTCGAGAGAACAGCATCAAAACATGTATATTATCAAGGGTGAAACAGATCACCAGCCCAGGCTGGATGCATGAGACACGTGCTCGGGCCTGGTACACTGGGAAGACTCAGAGGGATAGGGTGGAGAGGGAGGTGGGAGGGGGGGATCGGGATGGGGAATATATGTAAATCCATGGCTGATTCATGTCGATGTATGACAAAACCCACTACAATACTGTAAAGTAATTAGCCTCCAACTAATAAAAATAAATGAAAAAAAAAAAACAATACTGTTTCTACTAACTCGGGTTAATAATTACTTTTAGGAGTTTTGATTTTAGCTTTAAGATATAAGCCAATGGCTCACAAATATGAATGCCTCAAAGAGTCAGTTGAGGAGGTAAAAGAGAAATCTCCAAGTTGTGGGGACACAAAGATGAATAAGACAATGTGTGGGTGATTCAAGACTTTACTTTGTAAATGAGAAAAACTGACACACAAGTAACCGCCAAAGACAGAGATAAAGAAATAGGAAAATGTGACTAGTGCTAGGTAGATGCATGCATAAATGGATCTAGGGCTACAAAATCCTGACTTCCCCAAACAGATCCATTCTTCCCAGAGGGGTGAGGATGGTGATGGAAGAAGTGGCATCTAAGCTGGTGTTCGCTGCCCAATAGGAAACCAAGGGGAAATCTATGATAAAAGACATGTCCTCGGTATGAGGTGGGAATGGTGTCTGAGAAGATTCTGGGGCCTGATATTTCTGCCAAGGCACACGAGGAAGCAAAAGATGGGAAGGGTTAAGGAGTGAGCTGGACTCAGAAGAGCCTTTTGGGATAAAGTGTCTGGAATGTTTCTTGCAAGCTGTTTAGAGGGAGATCAAAGTTTAAAGGGAAGTATCACATAATCGGATGCTTTATGTTGAGAAAGACATGACTCTGACTCTGACTCATGCGATCAGGAGCTAGGAGTTAACCACTGAAATGGCAAAATGAAAACTAAAGTATAATTTATGGTGTCCCATGTCCATATCAGGGGCTGTAGAGCAACAAGGAAAACAATAGCTAAGAAGGATTAAATATATATTATGTTGAGAGAAAAGAGTGAGTGGAAAAGATATGTGATATGAGTAATGGTCAAAGATTGATGTGTCCTATTAGAAACACAAAAATAAAATGAGAGTTGTGCTTTTGGTTTGGAGATAAATAAATTATTAGACTTTTAGTATTAACTATTTCACAATATACAATTTCAACTTTTCTAGTAAGTTATTCTTTTTTGTTTTAATGTTGTTTTAATGTTTTAGTTTTTGCTGTTAGCTCTTAAAGTTTGCCTTGCATTAATTGAAATGGTGTCAGTAACTGACACATCAATGTTGATTTAGTATGTTGTGATACGAAGTTTTTGAAATAGTATGAGTAACTGAAAAGCCTGTGATGGTTTAACATTTCTAATATTAAAGGTTACAAAGCACATTTTGACCTATTAAGTCATCCTATTTGCAAACCTTTAGTGGGAGGTACATTCTCCATTATTACAGACAACATGGAACAAGACTTGCTGAAGATTACAGAGAAAGCTTGAGGAGAACCCTGGCCCCTTTTCCTATATTTTGTTTGCCACCGTTAGGACTTTCTGGAGTACTCAGAAAGACAGGACATCCTTTGAAAGCCTAGATCAGAAAGAAATCTTTATATTTCTGTGGTTGACTCCAATGTTTATTCATATCAGTCTGCTTAAACTCTCCATAGGTCATAGAATCAACCATGTAATAATAATGTTGGTTAATTATTGAGCACCTACTATACACCAGATATTTTCTAGGTATCAAGTATCTCATTTCATCCTCACAACAATTCTGAAAGGAAGCTATTATTATTTTCATTCTACAGATGCAGAAACTGAGAGTTAAGAAAGCTGTTTGTAATCACATAGCGTTTCAGTAGACGGCTAGAATTTTAAACCAATTTCCATTTTTATCCAAAACCATCACTGCCTTCTACTTCCCAGCTTCTCCTCCCTAGAATTTAGTACAATACTCCCTACTCTCTTGACCCACAGATGACACTGGTTGATAATTAAATTCTAAAAGTGTGTAACACATCAACTCCAGGGGTGAATTTTACAGGAAAAATAAATTTTTTTTTTTTAGGGGAAGATACATTCACCAGAAAACATGAGACTTGGGTTCTAAAAAGAGATATAAAAATAAAAGAAAAAAATACCTCCATTGTTCCTCTAAGTAGAACAATTGTCTCTGTCTTTTGAAATAGGTATTAACGCCAATTCTTTAAAATTGTTTTTGTAATTTTTACCAAAATACACAGAACATTGGATCAAAACTCTTTTTGCATATCAGTTCTGGGCCATTGTCTAAACCACAGGGTCTTCAATCATCTTTCTTCCCCACTATAGGAACTTCCCACACAGCAAACTTGCTACTTGTGTGGCTGTCTTTTTACATTCGATGGACATATCTGCTAACAAAGGTGTGCTTTTCTTCTGCTGAAGGGAAATCAGCGACCCCTGTGTGGAGGCCACTGTCTATACTCAGCGCTTAGAGAGTGCCGTCATTTTGGCTCTGGGTCTGTGGATATGCTTGTGAGCCTTTTTATTATACCTGGCCGTGGGGAGTGCTACAGTCTGGATCTGAGAGTAGGAAATGTAGAATCTGACCCATGATCACATGTGACATTGGATAGGTCCCTAGAATTTCATTTTTAATACCAGACTTGATGATACTCTTTTTCAGGGAGAGACTTTTATTTTTTTGTTAAAATACCATTTATTTACAATGCTAGTTTTAGTTTTACAACATAGTGATTCAATGCTTTTTGTAGATTATTCTCTGTTTAAACTTATTACAAAATAATGACTGTCTTTCTCTGTGCTGTACAATATATCCTTGTTGCTTATTTATTTTATGCATAGTAGTTTGTACCTCTTAATTCCACATCCTTATCTTGTCCTCCACATTTCCATCTTCTCACTGGTAATCACTCAATATCCATTCACTCATTTGTTTTTTCAGATTCCACATATAAGTGATAACATAAAGTATTTGTCTTTCTCTGCCTGACGTATTTCACTAAGCATAATACCCTTTGGGTCCATCCACACTGTTGCAAGTGGTAGAATTTCATTCCTTTTGATGGTTAAGTAACATCTCATTTTATATATATTATGTTTGTAGACGAGTGTCTATATCTTCTTTATCCATATATGTGTTGATGGACACTTAGATTGGTTCTATATCTTGGCTGTTATAAGTAATGCTCTTAGGAACATGGGGATGCATGTATCTTTTCAAACTAGTGTTTTTGTTTCCTTCAGATATATACCTAGGAGTGGAATTGCTGGATCATCTGGTAGTTCTGTTTTTAGATTTTAAGAAACTTCCACAGTATCTTCTGTAGTGATTTTACCAATTTACATTCCCACCAACAGTATGCAAGAGTTCCCTTTTCTCAACACTCTCGCCATTTGTTATCTAAGGGTTTTTTGACAATAGCCATTCTGACAGCTATGAGGTGATATTTCATCGTGGTCTCGATTCACATTTCTTTGATGATGAGCAAAGTTGAGCATCTTTTCATGTGCCTGTTGGCCATCTGCATTTCTCTTTGGAAAAAAAGTATTTTCAGGTCTTCTGCCCATTTTTAATAGGGTTATTTTTTATATTGAATTTTATGAGTTGTTTATGTATTTTGGATATTAACGTATCAGTCATATCACTTGCAAATATTTTCTCCCATTTCACTGATTGTCTTTTCATTTGTTGATGATTTCCTTTGGTGTGCAAAAGTTTTAAGTTTAATTTTGTGTTTATTTTTGCTTTTGTTTCTTTGTCTTAGGAGATCAATTATAAAAAGCATTGCTTCAATTTATGTCAAGGAGTGTCCTGCCTATGTTCTCTCATAGGAGTTTTATGGTTTCAGGTCTTACAATTAGGTCTTTAATCCATTTTGAGTTTATTTCTATATATGCTGTGAGAAAATCTTCTTTTTTTAAAAAAACGTTATTTTATATTGAGGTATAGCCAGTTAACAATGTTATGATAGTTTTAGGTGAACAGCAAAGGTACTCAGCCATACATATACATGCTTCCATTCTCCCCCAAGCCCCCTTCCCATCCAAGCTGCCACATAACATTCAGCAGAGTTCTATATGGAGTAAGAAAATCTGTTAATTTAATTTCTTTTACATGTAGCCATCCAATTTTTCCAGCACCACTTATTGAAGGGGTTGTCTGTTTCCATTGTATATCCTTGCCTCTCTTGTCACAGATTAATTGCCCATAGCCTGGTTTATTTCCAGGCTCCCTACTCTCTCTTCTCAGCATGCTGTTCCATTGCTTTATGTATCTGTTTTGTTTCAGGACCATGTTGCTTTGATTACTGTAGCTTTGTAGAGGCTTTTTATAAAAGTGAGCTTTGCTTCTAGGTTAATATTTTATCGATAACATTTTACCGAATCTTAAAACCCACCTAGGTATTCAGTTTCCAGTAGTGAAATGAGATCAAGGAAAGAAAAGTGTAAGATCAGCAACTACACAAGTCAAAAGTTCACCTCACCTTCCCTTCCACCAGAGAAATACATTGAAAAGTCATCTAAGAAATTTATTTCTATAAAGCAAGAGTGTGCCTTCTTGATGTCTACAGCTCATCTTCCTTATTTGTGCTGATTGTGGTACATAAAGATGAAAGTATACGGATCAAAAGGTTAACTCTCTGCAAGATTCAAATTTAGAGCATGTTATTGAAAAGACTTAGCATATTAAAAAACAGAGCCATTAATTTGCCAACAAAGGTTCGTCTAGTCAAGGCTATGGTTTTTCCAGTAGTCATGTATGGATGTGAGAGTTGGACTATAAACAAAGCTGAGCACCGAAGAATTCATGCTTTTGAATTGTGACATTGGAAGAAGACTCTTGAGAGTCCCTTGGACTGTAAGGAGATCCAACCAGTCCATCCTAAAGGAAATCAGTCCTGAATATTCATTGGAAGGACTGATATTGAAGCTGAAACTCCAATACTTTGGCCACCTGATGCGAAGAACTGACTCATTTGAAAAGACCCTGATGCTTGGAAAGATTGCAGGTGGGAGGAGATGGGGACGACAGAGGATGAGATGGTTTGATGGCATCACCGACTCAATGGACATGAGTTTGGCTGGACTCCAGGCGCTGGTGATGGACAGGAAGGCCTGGCTGGCTGCAGTCCATGTGGTTGCAAAGAGTCAGACATGACTGAGCAACTGAACTGAACTGAACTGAACTGATTGAAAAGAAAAGCTCATAACTGTGCAATAGCTGTGGGTAGGGCCCCACCATCACAAGGGTATACAGTGTAAGACACCACCAAGTGTATGTTTAAAGGTTGCCTGAGTAATTTAGTATACGTGAGTCTTCCTGGAGCGTGTGTCAAATGGGTTCTTGTTTCAATTATGTTGTGTAAATCACCATATACAAGAGATGAGTTTCTACTAAACTTAGTTTTAGATGCTCCATGCTTTGACTTAGCATCTATGGCATCATTTTCTTACCATTTAAAATTTTATTACAAATTGCTATAAAACATTATTATACAGTACTTTCTTTGTTGAGTTCAGTTCAATTCAGTCGCTCAGTCCTGTCCAACCCTTTGCGACCCCATGAACCGCAGCATGCCAGGCCTCCCTGTCCATCACCAACTCCTGGAGTCTACTCAAACTCATGTCCGTCGAGTTGATGATGCCATCCAGTCATCTCATCCTCTGTCGTCCCCTTCTCCTCCTGCCCCCAATCCCTCCCAGCATCAGGATCTTTTCCAATGAGTCAACTCTTTGCATGAGGTGACCGAAGTACTGGAGTTTCAGCTTCAGTATCAGTCCTTCTTAGTTCAATGGAGCTTAAGTCTCATCTGATATAGATTTAAAAAAAAAAGAAAAGAAAAGTCTTTCCTGGATCATAACAAAGGGACAATGGGGAGATGATTGAAATTATATCTACTCTTGTTTTCCCAAAGAACTCTGTATAAAATAATTATCTATCTTTATTTGATAAGAATTAAAACAATGAAGAGACAGTTAAATAGCTCAAAGAACACACTTGTTAAAATCTTTAGCTCTCATTCACAAATTCCTCAAAGTTAAATTCTAACATAAAATGAAATGTGGAAATATGTATTTGTGGTTGACTTTCAGTAACTTCACAAGCTTTTATGATATCCTTTACCAAAAAATTAAGATATGTTTTACCCTAGACACTTATTTTTCTTGGAGTTAAATGCATATATACACATTTACATGCATTAAAAACAACCTATATCTAGCAGCATAGATTTTAAACAATTTGCTTGGTAAATATAAAATCCCTTTGCATTATACACAATTTCTGTGGCAAATTTTATCAAAATGTATTCCTTCTGAAACAAAAGACTATTTTATTTGAGTAAACAATGGAATGCCTTTATAATACTGACGTTGGGGTTACATGTTTAAATCAACAATACCTGCGTATCCTAAGTTATCCAGTAACTGATTATGTTTAATTAGATGGCAGCTGTATTTTTGAGAAAAAATGGTTCAGAGAAGAATCAGTACAAAATGGCAGAGAAATTATTGAAATCTGAGTAAAGGAGCTGAAACAGTGATGCAATATTCAGACAGAGAAACACTGTTTCCTACAGAATGCCTAAAGTATTTGAGACACAATAAAGATCAATTAAAATTAATTCTGCAAACATTAGTAAATGTTGTTGCAAGAGACATTAAGAGAGAAAATAAGTGAAATAAGCCATCCTACTTTCTAGCCTGACTGAAATCTAGATACATTCAATTTCTTAGCTTCGTTATGTATTTGGTTTCACCCATCAGATTTAATTTTCATTCCCATGAGAATTGAAAGAAACTTGAGATACTCTTTAGAGCCATCTTGATATGTTCCTTCAGAAACACTTCATCGATTTACAGACACAATTTGCTGCTCGAACCTGAGAATCTGCAACTTTTCTCTTGATGTGATGTTCTGGAATTTAAAAATCCAATCCCACAGGCCGTTTTAATCACTAAAAAGTTTTCACTCCTCTTGTGTTCAACTTTTCATATCCAACATACTGTAATCTGAGCCATAGCCGAGATTCTGCCCTGGATAATTCAGTAATTCTTAACAGCTGACTTCAACTTAAAATACCAAATTTGAGGCACACCAGAGGCCTTCTTTGCTTTGGGCCATTATAGAATTCTCAGTCAATGTCATTCTTTTTCAGAATGGGAGAATAAAGGAAACTGATAATTCTATTATACTTGTATTCTTCAATAACATACTGACATCATTATCTGATTAATATTTTAGTCATAAATGTTTTTAAGTTTTTAAGGGTTTTTTTTTTCCTTAATTTGTATGAGACCATCTACTGAAGAAGTTGAGAACTAAAGAAAATATACTTGCTTTATTCAAATGCATAGAGAGTCCTTTCTAAAGCAAAGTATTTCTTTGGGTATGAAAGATATTTATACATGAAAGGCAATACACATTCAAATCTGTCTGACTTGGTGTTGAAATTAAAGCAAGTTTATGTTTAGCTCTTTCTGCCATAGAACCAAGAAGAGTAGAAGGGAAAGATAGAATAAATTCAGATGCACCATTTTTTATTGAGGGCAACACCCAAATAAAACCCAGAATGTATTGTTTCTACAAAAGCTTATCTATCCATGTGCTTATGATAAAAAAGAGAAAGAAGGGAAAAAGACTAACATTTTTTATTTTTCCTAAACATTTAGAAGTTATCTCAGTAACATGAAGAAGTCAAGTTTGATAATACCATTTTCTAGTTGTCATATGAAATTTCCATTAATTTAGATCAACTTGGAAACCCAAGTCAAGATTATTAATAGTCACAATTTATAAGTATTATTCTGATATCACTAGGAAAAGAAGATACTGCCTCATCCATTTTAAAGACAATGTTCTTTAAAATACATGAAATATTTTTTTAAAGTACATATTATAAGTAAATAGGTATCTTTGAAGAACTTGAGTTATTTGAGAGCTTGAAAACTATGAGATCCCTTGGTCAAATGCATCAGTGGTTGTGGCAGTTTTGTTTGTACTATTCAAGTTTAACAAAAGCTAAACTTCAAGTTGCTATTTTTGAGAATTGATTAATTTTGAACTAATGTAATACTACAGTAATGTTTTTCTGTTTATTCTTTAACAGACATCAACAATAAGTCCACCAAGTTGACTTTCAACTTTATTAATAATGTTCCATTGAAATTAACTAAGTTCTCTAAGAGTAATGCACCTGCATGAAGTCATTATTCATCATGAGAACTTGCTAACTACTTTAAGAACAGCAAAATAAAAGAGTATTTCTCACAAAACCCACAAGATAGAGAAATAGGGAAAAAAAGCATGACTTAAAAGTTGGAAATTAATTATTTTTATAATGCTTATTTTAATAAAAATATAATCATATGGAAAACATTTTAAACTTTTTAAAAGAGCAATACATATGTACTCCTTACCCTAAAATAGCAACTATTGCTATTTTGGTATATTTCAACATAGCTATAATCATACTGCAAATGTTACATCTTGATTATTTTTATAATTCTAAAAGTAATACATGTTATAAAATTTATATAGTATGATGTATACTTTTAAAGTTATTTACTTTCAGAGGTTGATATGTTACAGAATTTTTTCCACATATGCTAGAACATATTTTTTTTTCCAAAATGCATTGTCATATAATACACATAAGTTTATTGTTTCATAAGTAATTTTCTTCACCCAAAAATATGTTACTTCTGTCAGTACCTAAAAATGTTTTTTCCAATATAACTACATAATATGCAAACTTTTGTTTGTCAGTTTTATCCTAAGCAACTCATAACTTTTGGAGTAACTCAAAACTATTAATTTCAGTGACTGTATACATAGTTTAATTTCTTATCCATTATTTTCTATTAAAAATGTAGCCCTTCCCTTGTTTTCTTTTTTTTTTTCTTAGTTCCAAATTATTTTAATTAATGCTGCCATGGACATCTTTAACTATGCATGGAATGTTTCTTTAGCTTCCCAGAGCTGGACTCATTAGACCAAAAGCCATGATTATTATAAGACCCTGATATAAACAGATTCCCAGCTTTGTTTCCCCCTTTAAAGGTTGTGAGGTGTCATAAAAGAACATGGGTGTGGAGTCCAGCAGACCTATCTGGTTTTTGATCTACAGGCTATTCTGTGTGAATTTGGATGAGTCTTCTATCTCTCTGAATCTCATTATCCTATGCTCTTGAATTTTAAGATGGAAATTGAATGTGTAGCATGTATATGTATGGAAATACACATACATGTACATATATTTCCCAGGTGGCTCAGTGGCAAAGATTCCACTTGTCAATGCAGGAGATGTGTTTTGATCTCTGGGTCAGAAAGCTCCCCTGGAGAAGGAAATGGTGACCCACTCCAGTATTTTTACCTGGAGAATCCCACGGACAGGGGGGCCTGGTAGGCTCCAAAGAGCCCATTGGGTCGCAAAGTGATGGACACACAGCTGTCCTTAGGATTCTCCAGGCAGGAATACAGGAGTGAGTTGCTGTTTCCTCCTCCAGGGGATCTTCCCAACCCAGGGATCGAACCCTGGTCCCCTGCACTGCAGGGAGGTTCTTTACCATCTGAACCACCTGGCCAAACCCATGTATATTTCTAGTGTTTTTATCCGACTCAAATGTGGAAACCTGTAGAGTACCTTCTTTAAAAAAAGAAACTCTCCTAATTTGGAGAGATTGAAGCTTGTTTTCCATCTTACTGTTATATTTTCAAGGATGAAACATTTTTTCTCTCAGTTTGAGGAGAACCAAAGACTTCTAGTGACTTACAGACTGTGCTGAAAATGTTTTGGGTTTTTTTGGGGGTGGTGGTGGATTTTTGGAAATTTTGAGATGTGCACGTATTCTGGAACAGAGGTGGTTAAAGTTATAAAACACGATTTGCTCCAGAAAATTTTGAAAGGATCGACAGTTGTTTTAGCAGGGAAGCCATGGGGAAAATTATCCTCTTGATTCATAATAGACACTGGTTCTGTGGATAAAATAGGAAGGCAGAGCTCATGGAATAAAGCCTATTTCAAAGAACCATGACCCAAGTTTTAAAATGTTCCAAAGAAATACACTCATAGAAATGAAAACCAGATTATTTCTACTTATATGGTAGTTGAGAGAAATTATTGAAAATATAAAATAAATCCCAGATTCAAAATACCAGCCAAATTTTTGAAAAAAGCAAAAGAGATTCAGTGACAACTTTGTTTTAAACTTTTTACTTAAGTATATTTTAGAAAAATCAGCAAGGCCCCCTTAATATTAAAATCTACATCTTCTGCCATGGATGGTGGGTTGTGCTCTAGAAATGTTTTTTAACTAAATGTAATCAAGCATTAAAGCAGCATGCCTTGCTAAAATGAAACCAGGTAAATTTATAAGTCTATGCATTTTATGTTCTTTAGGGCCTTGTCACTGTTATTTTTATTAAAGAATTTATGTGTCACTATACACCAATGTTAGTTTTTTCTTTAGTGAGATGTGAATAGCATATAAATAATCCTCTAAAAGAGAATGAAATGTCCAAGATCAGTCCCTTGTTTAATTAGTAAAGAAGAACTCAGATTAATTTCTAGTTGTCTTACACACTTTTGCTAAACTTATGTTGAAAATAGTGTTTCAACTAGCTAAAAAATTTTTCTTTACAAAAAATACAAGCACTGGTATATCATAGTTTCACTATAAAAATATTCCACAAATGTGCCAACAATGAGAAAATTACACGTATCCTGTAGGTAAATACCCAAAATTCCTACCCAAATAAGGAGTCTTGCAATTATCACTTTAAAATCATGAAGCAGAGTTGTTTTTTTTTTAATTAATGAGTGTTTGGGTTATATAAATTAATCAGATTATTCAGCTAATATGAAAAATAATTAAAAATCAGCAAGCTTTAGGAAATATAGGAAACATAAGGATGTTTTATAAATGTATTATTTTATTTCCTATCACTCTCATATGTTGTTTTATTATTTTACACTGTGCATTTTTCAGTCTTCTAAGGCCCCCACACAGATAAAGAGCAGATAAAAGTCTTTATTTATCAATTTCTAGCCAGCAGAGGGCAACAGAGCATTGTATACTAAACATCCTCAGCCAATTAAAACATTTCATAGAGATGCTTTTTCCCCTCTTGTACAAGGACACAAAGTAAAATATAAAGAGATCTACTGTGAACTTCCATTTCACCAAAATGTGCATGTGGATGTGAGTGTATGTGTTTTGAATTTTAAATTATGTTTTGGATAATTTACCTATGGTAAATTAACAATCCAAATTTAACCCAAGGGAACATGCATGAAATAAGAAATATCTTAGTGGGAGATGTTATCCAGTCTTTCAGGTGAACTTCAAAAACTACAAATTCCCAATATTTGTAATGAGGTTTCTATCAAAAAATCCTTTTATCCATATCATAGGGGCAAAATAGCAACAGAATTATCTTTGAGCTAAAAGAATCCCTCTCATCTCATTTATGTTTTTAAAAGAAATAGTTACCCAGTACTTATCCTAAGCTTCATGTTTTAAACTCAGTTTATTATATTTTATATTAGTTATTGTTTCAAAATAATTTTATTTTGAAATAAAGAGACTAATGAAATTTACCTAAAGAATGTGTGAAGATTATATATATGCAATATAAGGACACTTGACAAAAATCTAATTTAAAAACAAGTGATATTTTCTCTCAAGGTTAAATTAGTTCTGAAGGTTTTTACCACTCCTTGCTATGTACAAGAAAGTTAATTTATTCAATACATGTCACTATTATAATGTCATGAAAAATCTCTCCAGACCTCCCAGCCTTAACTGACTGAATCTTTGATTCTAGAAGGTATTGTTTCCCACCCTTAAATCTCACCTACCCACAAATAGATAAGCATTAAAAAGCTCTCTTCATGACACCTAAATATAGACATTGAATACCTTCTTTTCATTCTCTTGACTGAATAAGCCTTTATAAGCCTGGCTGTATGTTTCTGAACTCATTGTGAAATATTATTCTAAGTAGATTTTACCATTTTGTCAGAGAAGTAAAATGGAAAGGTATACATCTTTTAAATTCAAAGTTTCCTTGGTTATTGTGAAGTCATATTTATGTATTCTCGTAGAGTTGAAGAAAAGATATACTTTAAGAATATTACAGTAATAATATCCAAGCACCATCGGACCATCACATTTCAGATAAACCATGGCAACTTTAATATTATTAATAGCATATACTCACTAAGGCTGCTCAAAAATAGGTCACCACTGATGTGCTATTAGTTAAGAATATGGTTTCTAAGTACAACATTAATTTGAAATTAGTTATGCTAGAACTTTATTATATGTAGATGTATTTTAAACTGTACTTAAGGCTTTACAAGCAGTCTTTCAAACCACAGCCCTTATATGCTTTGCTTTATTCTTTTTAAAGTTTTCAGTTTTCTCCTACTAACTGTAAACTTAATCTTGATGCTGCCAGGATAGTGCTCTTTTTCTCCACAAGGAAATCACAACAATAATTTTCAGTTGATATTAAATATTTGTTTTCTCTGTTCCAAGCACTGTGCTAAGCACTTTTTGCATATTATGTTTAAATACTTGCAACCCTCCCATAAGGTAAGAACAATTATTTGCTTTACTTAATACAAAAAGAAAAAGGTCTTAGACATACTAGACATGACCATGGTCACCCTGTCAGTCAGCAGCAGAGACCTCCATGCATTTTAGAAACAAACACAGTGCCTTATTAGTCATTATTCTAAGTATGCACCAGACTCTATCACTATTCCTGCTCCAAACAGCAAAGTTTAAATAAACGCTGTGGTGGTGGTCTTTAGTCTCTAAGTTACGTCAGGCTCTTGAGACCTCATGGACGGTAGCCCATCAGGCTCCTCTGTCCCTGGGATTTCCCAGGCAAGAATACTGGAGTGGGTAGTCATTTCCTCCTTCAGGGAATCTTCCCGGCCCAGGGATTGAACCCACATCTCTTACGTCTCCTCCATTCTAGATGGATTCTTCACTGCTGAGCCACCAGAGAATAAACACTAAATGCTCTTAAATTTGAATTTGCCTCAGACATTCCTTTATCTTGTAGTTCTGTGGAAGATGAGTAGTATAAATATATATTTTTCCCTAAAGACATAAATAAAAGTATACACACTCTGGAACATATTAACAGATAACTTTTACCATATGCTCACGTCCACACAACAAGCCTATTGCAAGCTTTGTAGCACTTAGGAGCTATCACCATGCAAGTTTTCTAATCACTTCTCTATAACTCATGTTTCATTAGTGAAAGTCACACAGTCGTGTCCAACTCTTTGCGACCCCACGGACTATACAGTCCATGAAATTCTCAAAGCCAGAATACTGGAGTGGATGGCCTTTCTCTTCTCCAGGGGATCTTCCCAACTCAGGGATCCAACCCAGGTCTCCCTCATTGCAGGTGGATTCTTTACCAACTGAGATGAGGGAAACCCTATTTTGTATAGTATAAGCCATATTTCGTTAAGTCCACACCATTTCAAAGCTTTACACTTTGCCTTTACTTCCAATCATCCTTCTTACTCTATTAATTCCAAGTTTACATAGAATAAGTAACATATTATTGAAAAAAATATGCCTCTTTATGTAAGATCTAAATTTCAATTTATCAGAAGAATGTAATTAAATTCTTTTTTAAAGATGTGTACACCTTTAGTAATGCTTTGGGCTATGTTTACATAAAGTTTTATAATATTTTCCTATACAGTAAGGTTTATAGCAGAGCTTGCCTAGTAACTTTAAAACCTAACTGTACCTCATTAATAAGATACATTTCCACTAACTTATTTAATCCTTTCAAGAGAAAAAATTTCCCTCTAAAGGAATTTGACTGGAAGAGTGTTTCTCAGTCTTGATACCATTAATATTTGGGGCCAGATTATTCTGGAATTTGGGTGGGGAACGGTCCTGTGTAACACTAAGATGTTTAGCAGCAGTCTTTGCATTTAGACATGAGATAACAGTAATACTTTTCTCCTCCTCCGCACACTTGTGACAACCACAGAAGTCCCTAGACATTGCCGAGTATCCTCTGAGTCAGGGAAAGAGAAAAATGGCCCCAAGTGAGAACTCTGAAACAGAGAAACGCTTCTGGGAATAGCCTATTTTCCTTTCAGAATTGGAGAGATTGAGAAAACATGAATGCCAGATATCTGCATTTAGACTTTCTTTGTATTCCTCTCTTAGTCTAGCTGAGTATTTCCTAAAACTTAAGGAACTTCCATATTGTATGGAAGTGAAGCACAAAGTTGCATCCCATGTACATACTTTGATATGAGCATAAATACCATTGGCGAACAAGTCAGAAGTCATTACTACCACTAGGGAGTTTATAAGTGGAGTTTATAAGAATATAGCAAGCTTAAACGAGATATATATATATATATACACATACATATATATATATATATATATATTCACAGCAATTATGTTTGATTGGTGCTATGGAGAAACAGTTGAAGTTTCTTTAAGCATTTTCAGAGACACCTCTGAACTATTGGGGAAGATGGGAAATACAAGTTTGGGAAGGCTTTTCAGGGAAGAGACTTTCATCAGAGACTTAAAGGATGAGTATGAAGTACCCAGGGGAAATGTGGGCTAAAAGGCAAGCTCTTCAAACTGTGTTCTGCTCCCTAATCACATGGTTTCCACCTGGAAAACACATTTAATGATGTTCTAGAACGTATAAACATGTCTAAAGAAACACCTCTATATTCATTATCACCTTTTCAAGTATTCTTTGTGTTGTGAAATATTAAAGAGAAAAGAAAAAAAATCTAGTATAATGAATAATCTGATTTATTAAGCTTTGCCAAGTATCCTGTATATTTCTGTATGAGTTAAACAGAATTGACCAAAAAAAAAAAAAAAATTCACACTTATTTAAAACAGATGGATTTGCCAGATATAGATCTGATTTTTAAGTGGTAAGATTACTGCCCTCAAGAAATGATGACATTACATCTTCAGTCAGTAAGGCATCCAATACGAGAAATAATGTCTTTTCTTTAATTATTTTAACTTTATAGTTTGTATTTTTGGCAGGAGAGCTAGGATAATTAAATTTTCAGGCTCCTATTGCACAATAAGTCACATGTGGAATTTAGAGGAAAAATCAAGAAATAGGTGATGTTGACTGAAATAATATGATTTGGATAAAGTAGGATACACATTACACCTCTAGGTTGATTCCTATTTAGACATTTTAGTATGATCACATTATGGTCACTGTCAATAATTATTATAACCAAATGTTTAATAGCATGCACTGCCATCAGGAAAGACAAATGAGTGAAATAATTAATTGGATTTAAATTTATATTTTTCCAAAAGATAATTGCTTAGGAAGTCCTTATGTCTTGACTTATTGTCCTTGCTAAAAGAAAAACATTTACTTTTTGCTGTGAAATAAAAGACCTGTGAAATTCAAACATACTTGTGAAATACAAACTTTTCATTTTTTAATCAGTTCTAATGAAAGGAAAAGCACCCCTTGAACAAACAAAATTATCCTATTGGGGAAGAGTTAAAATTTCAGGTGTTAGGAATTGTTTAATAATAGTTCTTCATTGTTGTCTATGATGCTTAACTCCTAAGGCATGTTAATTCTAAGACTATTAGCAATCTGCATGGTAACTCCAAAAACAACTGAGTCACTTAAACATGGGACATGTGTTGCCTCAATAAAATATCAGTGATTAAAATGAAACTAATTAACAATTTAACTAGTGAGACAACATCCCAATATGATTTTTAAAGTAGATTCTATGCACCTTGATGGCAATTGAAAATAACTTAATTATCTAACCATCAAAGATTAGTTATATATATTTTAATATAATTATATGATGGAATTTTACTTCACTCTTTTAATGAGAGTGTTGAAGAATATTTAATGACAGAAGAAATTTTATGACATAATAAATTGAGTGAAAATGTAGGTAACATAGCAGTTTTAGAGTATTGTTCCATATTTTAAGAATAAAAGTCTATACATGAAGAGTAAACAAATGAATAAAAAAAAGAGCTATATTGAAATGTTGATTGCATGTGTGATTGTATTTGAGAGTTATTGCAAATTTTATTTCTTGTATTTTCCAAATGTTCTAAATATATATTCCTCTGATACTTTGAAGAAAAATAAATAAAATCTCATTAGAACCAATTAGCATCTGAATATAGGGATGTAAGCTATATTACTTTTAGTATGCACTTAAATAATATTTGTAGACAATACTGGCATGCTAAATTAGTAAAACAATCTTTTTAAACTTTGTAGTTGAAACACCATAAGAAAAAAATAAAGTTTAGAAATCCTTGAATGAATAGAATAATTTTTGTATGATGTTTTTGTAAGGTTGTTTTACTGGCTTCAGCAAACATCTGTTTTATTTCAAAGATACTCATATAATACATAAATGTAACAAGATATGTACTGTGCCAGAGAAATTCTATCTTCTAGGTGTAATAAAGCAGCTTTAAAGTAGTATATCGTGATAGGAAATCGAGAAGGTGAGATTAGATCAAATCAACAAAGACTTTCAGTTAGAATAATGGAATTGGATGATTTCTTTTGGAATGTGGCCAGGATGTTAGAAAGGAGATGATTAAACTCTTAGGAAAATATATAATTATCCTTGTTGTTAAGACAGTAGGTTTACATTTCATGTTAATTTTCAACAGCAGTTTGTTTCTCAGAGACAATTGTAGGATATGGCTTTGGTATTTATTTGTAAGAATGAGCACCTCATATTTAGAATCCTAGTTCTCACAGGCTAGTTCCAGCTGAGCCACAGGGGAAGACCAAGAGTAGGCAGCCTATCCCTTCTCCAGTGGATCTTCCCAACCCAGGAATGGAACCGGGTCTCCTGCATTGCAGGCAGATTCTTTACCAACTGAGCTATTAGGGAAGCCCCTATAATACTACAATTTAATAGCATTATTATTTATGATTAACTTGGATACTTTTTTCAAAAGTTATTATAGTATTAAACATTTAGGCCAATTTTTTATTCACTATCTCAGAAAGTTACCTGTAAATAGGGAACTATAATAGAATTTCAAAATGTATTTCAAGTCAACATAATGCATTTTTAATGCACTGATTAAAATAACTGTTAGAATCTAGGTAAAATACTATTCAGAATAAACAAAGCAGCAGGTGGGACTAAACATAATGAATGTACAAAATGAGACATAAATCCTAACATATGTACCTCAATTCTCTAAATATTTCTTGAATGGGTTTTTTAAGAAGCGGGGGAAAACCAAAAACATTGAACAGTTTTGTATAACACATCTGCGGAATTAAACATAATGTAAATTACTTACAAAATAGTCAGTTTGTGTTCAAATTGTAAGCCTATAGAGTGTGACATTCAGCTGCACAGCTGTTAACCATGATGCCAATTTAAGAGGATTTTAATTCATGATTCAAATAGTATGCACTTGATTCCAGATATATCTGGAAGTCAAAAACCAAGAGACTGCAACTTTTATGGTAAGATATTAATACATATCCATCTTTATGTCTTTCAATATATTTTGAATGAGTTAACAAACTTGTAGTATGTATTTTTCCATGCCTTCTCCTTAAAGAGAAACATAAAAACCCTTTGAACACTTTAGAAATAAAAGAAAATTTAAACACCTAAATTCCATATAGAAGCAAAAGTAGTACAGATGCGTATGTCACTCAGTTTTTTATTCCAGAATAAAAGTAGATCTTTAAATGAACAAAACAAAATTTACACATCAATGGCTTCCTCAAGCTGGAACCAAATCCATAGAAAAAACCCTAAACAGCAATTTTTATTAGTATTTCACAATCTGGCATGAGGATAAGATCCAGGGAGCCAAAGTTCAAATCTGTGTCTAGTCTCATGTTAGTTAAATGTTCAACGTCTTCTCATGTATAAAATAGGATAATATTATAGTAGTCATTGATCTACTAATACACTTCTGAGAATTTAAGTGAATTAGAATACATAAAATTCTTAGTACCTCTAGCACATACTATTATGTAAATGTTGACTGTTGTTAGTTTTATTTATTAGGAAATGGGGATTTTAAAAAGTTATGGTTCTTATATTCCTGAAGATAAGACAGAAATATATAAAACTCTCTATATAATATAGGAGCAATATAATATGAATTGTATTATACCATATCTAGTGATAGTATTCTAAATCTAGAGAATCTTGACCAAGAATTTTTTATTATCCTGTTCTGGTGGAAAGAAATCTCCAGTGATTTAGAGGGCTGGGTTCTAGTTTTGAGTAAAGCACCAACTACAGGTGTAATTTGGGGAAAGTCAGTTTCTTTGAACTTTAGGCTTCTCATTTATGAAAATTTAATCTTGAAGGTCACTTCCAGTTTGAATGTTATATACTTTAAACTCAAATTCCAATCTCTTTGTTTTCAAATAACCTGACCCAAATCAGCATGTGCCTACTTAGTTAGAATCTTGACTTTTAAGTTGTTGAAGCCTACTGAGAAATATCAACTCAGTTTATAAACTCCATGTTAGTTCTCCGTTAGTTGAAGTGGATAAGTGATTGAACCACATATATATACTGAACCATATATATCTTGGGAAAATATATTTTAGAACTATAGAAATAGGTTTATTAAGGAAGCATCTTCCCAAAAAATATATTAACAAACAGTGAAATAAGACTCATTCATTCATTTAGTCGTTCGACGAACATCTGAGTGCTGACAAGTTACCAGAGAGTGTCTGGGATGCTAGGAATAAAAATCTCTGACCTCATAGAACATTCTAAGAGGAGTGAGTCAGTCAATAAAAATAAATAAGGACATATGTAGTGTCTTAGATGGGGATAAGTGCTCTGGAGGAGACAAAACAAAACAGAAAAACAAGGCATGAAAAGGTATCACTTAAAAATGTACTTTTAAAATGGGAGGTTGGAAAAAGCCTGTCTGAGAAGGTGTGATTTTATGAAAACCTGAGAGAGGAAAGACGGTAGGTTTGCTGATGTGTGGAGCTAAGTGATCCAGCCAGAGCAAGTGCAAAATCTCGCATGCTCGCGGTTGCCTGATAACATTCTAGGAATAGTTCAGACACTGTTGTGGTGGAGCAGAGTGAGCAGGGGCAAGTACAAGGGGAAGGAGATTCTGTCAGGGCACTGGCAGAGCAGCTCTTGTGAAGCCTTGTAGGTTTCTGAAAAGAGTGGGTTGTCACTTTAGGTGAGACGGTAAACCACTGGAGAGTTCTGAGCAGAAGCTTGTATTTGAACCAGTGTGGTTTGAACCAAAGGGCCTCTTTCTCCCCCTATGCATTTTGGTTCAAAACAAATTTGGGTTCAAATATAAGATTCATGGCTTCTGGGCCTCAGAAGTTCGAGTTAATGATTTATTCTTTCATCCATGTCTCTAAATTAGGATGATAATACCACTTCATGTGATCATGGTGAGCATTAGATCAGATAACATTTGTAAGGTGCCCCAAATATTGCCCTCAGTCAATGCTATTTCCCAGTGTCCCCTCCTTTATCTGAAAAAAACTTACTGTCTGTTAATATTAAAGGATTAAACCCGAGTGAGACCCATTTTGCTAATAGTTAAGGTCCCAGGTTCCATCAGAAGAGCTTAGCAATAAAGCATCTTGTTGTTAAGTTGCTAAGTCATGTTTGACTCTTTTGTGACCTCATGGATTGTTGCCCGCCAGGCTTCTCTGTCCATGGGATTTTCCAGGCAAGAATACTGGACTGGGTGTCCAGTTCCTACTCTAGGGGATCTTGCTGACCCAGGGATCAAACACATCTCTTACATCTCCTGCATTAGCAGAGCAGATTCTTTCCCACTGAGACACCAGGGAAGTCCAACAGAGCATCTAGTTGTGGAGGATCTACAGTGTCCCCAAGATGCTAAGATGCTAAAGGGCAAGCACCGTCACAGTAATTCCATAGTGAACTCCAGTGTATCATAGTTTACGTTTTTAAATGAGACTTAGAGACCCTTCGTGACGCTGCAGCACGCGATTAGGTGAAGCCTAAGGAGTTCTATTCCACATTTTCCTAGATTAAACCTTGACAATGCCTTAAGTCTTTCATTGAGTGAAGACAGGTAAACCATGAAATCTCTTCTGCCCATGTTTCCTGGTTTGGAGCCTTCCCTGGCGGCTCGGGTGGTAAAGAATCTGCCTGCAGGAGACCTGGGTTCTATCACTAGTTTGGGAAGATCCTCTGGAGAAGGGAATGGCTACCCACTCCAGTATTCTTGCCTGGAGAATCCCATGGGCAGAGGAACCTGGTGGACTATAGTCTATAAGGGTTGCAAAGAGTCAGATACAACTGAGAAACTAGCACTTGAACTATTTTTTTCCCCCCACTAAATCTCTAAATAAGTGAAGACAGATAACCCAGGGAATCTCTTCTCCCTATGGTTCCTGGTTTGGGGCCTATAATTACCCATTCTAAATAGCAGAGAAGCAAACAAAAATAATGCCATTAAAATGTGCCCTCTGCACATTTAAAAGAAAACATTCTGGTACTTTTATGCTCTTTCATGAACAAAAATAAAATTACACATATCTAAAAAATCTACCTTGCATCCTCTTTTCTTTTCTTTCCCTTTCTCTCCCCTTCCTCCCTTTCTTCTTTTCTTTCTCTTTCATTATTCTAATCCTAAATTATTTATTTTTTCCTTGAACTCCGATTGCATGTAAAATCTATACCCAAACATATGTGATTTATTACATGTGACTTGTTGATATCACATATAGCACTTAGAATCAGTAAGTATTGTGCACTTAAAAAAATAAGGTTTTCTGAAGGTAACTATCATAAGTTGTTTAGTGGGGAAAACTGAAGCTTTTAATTTTCAGGACTGGGGGATTAGAGACATTACTTCAAGAGCAGCATGGCCTATACTGAGCAATGTTTACTGCAGAGACAGGGCGTTTCAAAATATGCTAGATGTTCCAACAGATATGTGCCTGTTCTCCTATATTGGGGTTATTTTAGGTTACTTTCTTAAATGGGATTTCTCTTATATATCCAAACTTAGACTGAATCCAAATATTCAGATATCAAATTATTCAAGTATTCAGTGAAGTTCATCAGTTTATATACTAGAAACAGCACAGATTATTTGGCAATTTTGTATAAAAGTTACTAATGTAGCTGTGGTACTCTGAGAGGGTGTGCAGCCTGGCCTTGGTAAGTATCAGGCTGCTTCTCATCAGACCTCCTGGAATTTCACCTTGCATCTCAGGCTTCATCTGGTTTCTGGCTTCCTGTAAGGTGGAAGAGAGAGAAATGTTGTGGTTTGTATTTCCCGTAAGAACTCGACTGGGCGCCTCCTGATTTGGGTAACTGGTATCTGGAATCTCTACAAAGATCCTGGGAGTTTTGTTATTTCCTGAGTTCCTATAACTACCCCTGTGAAAGATAAAATCAGATCAGGCCGACTCAATATTTCTTTGCTGCTCTAGAATGCTGAATGTCAAGGAAGCCTCTATTTACAGAACTGTGCTGTAGTTTGTCGCTCAGTCGTGTCTGACCCCATGGACTGTAGCCCGCTAGGCTCCTCTGTCCATGGGGAGTCTGCAGGCAAGAATACTAGAGTGGGTAGCCTATTCCTTCTCCAGGGGATCTTTCCGACCCAGGAATCGAACCAGGGTCTCCTGCTTTGCAGGTGGATTCTTTACCAGTTCAGCTGCCAGGGAAGCCTTTATTTAAAAAGACTACTAGAATGTATTACTTTCAGGCTTTCCTTGCAATTCTTATTTTAGAGAGCTTGAATTTTGTTAAGTTTCAAATGATCAGAAATCTCTAAATGGAACTTGAGAATCCACCACTCCTTTAGAGCATGGTGATCAGAATAGAGCTTCTGAGTGCAAATTACGACATGTTCTTCTTACCTTGGTCTCTGTCTCCTAACCAGTCAGCCTGGAATGGGTCAGAGTTCTATTCTATGTATCAGAGCCGGCTGAAGACTTGCCATTTGTGGGCACCACGTCCATGTGTACACACACATTTGCACACATGGGCATACAGACACAGTGATTATTTCATGCATTCTCCTAGTAACTTAATGTGCAGGAGTGGAAATGGGAAGGTGACAAGCTGCTATGATTCATCCACTTCCAGGAATGCACTGAGCTGTCATTTAATCCCAGCCACACTATTTTTTATTCTCCCTACAGGTTCCACTCTGGAGTCTGTGTAGCTCCCTGTGTGAGAGCTTTGAGAGCCTGAGGAATAGGTTTCTCTTTGAATATTGCCTCTACAGAGCCCTTTACTGTTTCCTGCATGTAGATGATATTCACTATGTTTGTTTGTATGAGTAAGTCAGGGAGTGAAAGGAGGTTATGAAAGTTCTCAGGTACAATTAGTTTGACTTGTTACAGAGTCTTTATACTTTCTGAATACAAATTCTTATCTTCAGGTACCACCTTTACTGATATAATTGACAGAAAAGTACACTTTGGATGAGGAAGGGAAAGAAGAGAGGATCAGCATATATAAGTTGGTGATGAAGACACTCATGGTAGGGGCGGGGGGCGGGGCAGCTGGCAGAAAGAAAGTCAGTTTCCAGAGGATTCTTTCTGCTGATTCCCCCAGGTAGTATAGCCTCTAGGAGTAGCAAAAAGGAGCTGGTGGTGGGTGGGAGGATGTTGTTGCTAACTGAAGCTGAGAAATAAAAGGATAACTGGGAGTATTAATATGGTTTCCTTTCAATGACAATGAGATAAATGGTAAAGGAGAATTTGAACAACCTTAGCAAATTTCTGGAGACCAGGAGACTCATCTTGGGAAAACAATACAACAGGGATTCTTACACATATTCTACTTTACATTTAAAAGCATACATCCTTTGCTAAGTGGAGGTTCAAATCTTTATTTAAAAATGCACTCAGATACTATGAGGATTTGAAGAATTTCTCTCCCTCTCTCTCTTTCTCAAGTACCATGCTTTAGGTTATTTATTTTCTATTACTAGGTAAGCTTATCTTTAAAGCAGGTTTTAGCCCAAGGGGAGAAAGAAAAGACATATTCTATGTTTCTCACTAAATATCCTTTCACAAAGCCTGAATCAATGTATGTTTTTCAGCATTTACTGCACATTTTTGGTTTTTTTTCCATTGCTGGAAAGGTTTTGGCTGGAGTCTTTGAATTCTTATCTCCAGCCTGTTTACTGAATTTTCAGTCAGCTTTCTCAGGATTAAACTATCTTTCACTTTCAGAGATAGGTGCTGTGAACCAGAGTTTTTTTGTACAAAAATCCTGCTCCAAGGTCATTGGTTGTACCATCAGCAACTAAAATAAATGCATGATTCACTTTTAAAACTGTTTCTTTTGTTAGGTAATATGTGTGCTCAGTATTTAGAAAAGCATAAATCCATTCCCATCTCTCCATCTATCATGCATTCTCTTTTCCAGAGTCCACCACTGTAAGCAGGTTCTGGTATTTCCTGATAGATGACAAATAAGCATCTTGAACTTCTTATAAATAACTTGGCACATAATAATTTATTGAGAAGTATAACAGTGGTAAAGAACCCGCCTGCCAATGCAGGAGACATAAGAGACATAAGTTTCATCCCTGAGTAGGAAAAATCCCCTGGAGAAGGGCATGGCAACCCATTTCAGTATTCTTGCCTGGAGAATCCCATAGACAGAGGAGCCTGGCAGGCTATGGTCCATAGGGTCACAAAGAGTTGGACATGACTGAAGCGACTTACACGCACATAACACCCCTAAATACCAATGCTGCTGCTGTTGTTCAGTTGCTAAGCCCTGTCGGACTCTTTGTGACCCCCTGGACTTTGTCAGGCACCCTTGTCCTTCACTGTCTCCCGGAGTTTGCTCAGACTCATGTTCACTGAGTCAATGATGCCATTCAACCGCCTAATCATCTGCCGCCTCCTTCTCTTTTGCCTTCAATGTTCCCGGCATCAGGGTCTTTTCCAATGAGTTGTCTCTTTGCATCAGATGGCCAAAGTATTGGTACCAATACCTACCATTTGTTGGGCACTCACCATGTCTTTGGAGAAGGACATGGCAACCCCCTCCAGTATTCTTGTCTGGAGAATCCCATGGACAGAGAAGCCTTGTGGCTACAGTCCATGGGGTTGCAAAGAGTTGGATACCACTGAAGCGACTTCGCACGCAGGCAACATCCATTGTGGCTCAGCTGATAAAGAATTCACCTGCGGTGGGGAGACCTACGTTTGATTCCTGGCTTGGGAGGATCCCCTGGAGAAGGGAGTGGCTGCCCACTCCAATATTTTGGCCTGGAGAATTCAGTCCATGGGGTCACAAAGAGTTGGACGCGACTGAGTGACTTTCACTTCACTTCACTTCACACCGTGTCTTGGGTGGTTTTTGTATAGCGCGTTTTTTAACCGAAAGGAAGAAAAATGAATGAGTGAATGAATGAATGCAATAACACCCATCAAATGTGATAGGTTTGTTTTGCTTTGGATTTGTGAATATCTCAAGAGTTTCTGTTTCAGCAGGGAAAACAGTGATCTGGCCTGGTAACAGAGATAATAACTGGTTGGTTGGTATTTTAGGGTGAGGTGTATGGGATATTAAAGCCCACACCTTTTGGTTTTGAAACACCAAATGGCTTCTCCTATAAGCACAAACTCCAAAGTAGTCGAGGATGTTTTTTGCATTTTTCCCTCTTCCTTAATTACCTCCCCATGGTTAGCATTCTGATACTGAGAGTCAATGAAGTTGAAGGAGAGGTATTTGGTTACAAAAAAAAAACGGTCCCCAGGACCCACCCCTGCGCCCCTCGAATTGTTAGTCTTTCTACAAGAGCCTCAACAACCACAGTGTAAAATAAACTGATTTTTGTAATACAGTGCCCTTCTCCTGATACATTTTACATAGTTATTTCCCTGCTTCCTATCCCAAAGGTTCGTTTGCCCATATTTGATTTTTTTTTTTTTTCCTGTATTAATGGGAATGGGGAAGGGTGAAGACAGAGTTATCTGAGTTCATTCCAACTCCTGGAAGCGGTAGGGAAGAGGTTAAGCTGAACCGGAGGATTTTTGAAGTCTTTGGCTGGGAGGTTCCATTTGGAGAAAGGTGCAGGGGAGCCAGGGGTGGCGAGAGAAACAAGGCAAGTTCCCATTTGCTCGGATTTGTGGTCCTGAGCAGTTTGATTTCTCACCTGAGGGCGCAGTCGGGCACCCTGGCTCGTGGATGGAAATATTAACAAGCAGAACTTGCCGGGGCGGCGTCTGGAGAGTGTAACCTGACGCTTGGGAAGGACCGCGCGGCCCCTTTAAGTGTTCTCGGGCCGGGAAAGAGAGGGAGGAAACTGGGAGCCGCGGGGAAGGTGGGGGAAACCCACCAACGACCGAGCCAGAGAAGGGGCAGCGTGAGAGCAGAAACTTCAGACGCTGCTGATCCCGGCGGAGCCCGGGTGAGCCGCGGCGGCCGTCACTCCCACCCGCGGCGGCACGCTCCTCGCCCCTCTCCGCTACCCGGGGGAGGTCCGGGAGCTGCCTCCCTGCCGCTGCCACGAGCCTGGGCTGCGGGCGGCCGCCGCTTGGAAGTTTGGGCTCCAGCGTCCCAGCCGCGGAGAGTTCGGGGTGCTTTGCGCGCACGCCCCTGCGGCGAGGGGTCCGAGGGATGGTGAGCGCAGCGCTGGGCTGGGAGCGCCCGGGAGGCGTGAGTGTGTCCGCGGACCGGCTGCCGTCCTCAGGGCCCGCCGCATCCCCCAAGTGATGGGAACAAGGGCCCGCCCAGGGAACCGCTGTCGCCGCACCGCCCCCTTGCTCGCCCCCAGCGCGCGGAGTCACCCAGGCACACCCCCGGCACCCCGTGCCCGCTCTCCAGAAGTGCTGCCGCTGCCTTGGCCGCCGGCGCGGGTGGCCAGCTGTTGACTGGGCTCGCCGATAGGCGGAGAAGCACTTTTCGGCTGGCCCTAATCCGGTCTCACACCCCAACTTCGCCGCCGCGCCGGCCCTCGCCGCGGCGCTCGGGCGCACAGTGTGGGGGCGCACGCCGGGCGGCTCGGAAAGATCGCGGAGGAAGGAAACCGCACAACTGCTCTTCTGATTCGGCTCTTTGTTGTTCGCTCTGGATGGTCCTTGGAAGTGGCCGAGCCGCCTCGAAAACCCTGGCGCCAGAGAAGGCAAACCCTGGAATCCTGAGTCTGCAAAGGGCTCTAAGATATTGACAAGCGTCCGGAACGGTGGACCAGTAATTGCCCTGAAAACTCCTGGCGGATTGACCCACGTTGCTTATATTAAGCCTTTGTGTGTAGTGTGTGTGGTGTGTGGCTTCATAAATTCGGGGACCTCATTTTTACCCCCTCCTCTTGGCATGAGACTGTATGCAGGATCCACCCGAGGACAATGATCGCGGAGCCTGCTCACTTTTACCTCTTTGGATTAATATGTCTCTGTTCAGGTAACCCCGCGTCGTCTTTCTTCACCCTTCATTCCGCCCTTGCACGCCTCTTCTCCACTTTCCCAGATCAACCCCGAGCTGAATTTTGGCGACCTCTGCCTCCTTCCAAGGCCAGAGGGGCCCGACCCCTGGCAGGAGTTTTAGACGAAAGGGTTCTTAGATGGTACTTTGTGCTGTCCTTATCCCCCCATCCCCCAAGACCCTCCAAGCCTCTTCGCAGACCTAGGCCTTTTGCCAAGTTCGAGGCACGCCCAGATCTCTCCGGGCAAACGCGCGTCTGAGCGCGGGGTGGAAGTGGCAGCGGGCGGTGGTGAGCTTGGGCCCCGAGGATGAGCCAGAGTCAGCCCGATCGCTCGGCCGCGTCCCTGGGGAAGGGAGCTGTGCGCCCCGGGAGCGGTAGCCCAGAAACCCGCCAGGATTCCTGAACCTGGTCGTGCTATTCGCCCCTCCTCTTCCGAGCAAACGGGTTATTAGTAGTTGTTTTATGTAACCAAAGTCTGTAATTAAATTCGATGCTGAAGAAACTTCAGGAAATAACTCCTTCTTACGGTAGGATATAAACTAGCCACTCTGGCTGGCTGAGTTTAGAAGGGAAACAGACAAGTTGCAAGTATCAGAAAGGGAACACTTAGTTGCCTGGGAATATTCATTGGCAAGGGAAAACCGAAGGCTAGGTTTAGGATTTGGGGGATTCATTAAATAGTATGGAAACTCTTCATATGAACCGTTGGAAGGATGCTGCAGTGGGGTACGTCTGACCTTAGAGGGTACACTGCATCTGCACTTACCAATAGTTTTCTGACACTCCCTAAGAAACTTTTAGTATGGGGGAACAGAGCCACGGCTCAACTTTTCTTTCTTTCTTTTTGGTAGATTCTGGTTTCAATCAAGGATCCGATTTCAGGCCTTAAAACACACCACACACACACTCACACTGCAACACACACACACACACACACACTGCACCTCAGGGAATTTTTTATAGGCCTGTACTGAGCTTCAAGTTGCATCAAGGCCTGTAGGTTAGAGTCACTCAGTTTCCATGATTATGAAACAGTTTTGAAAGGTTGATTTGAGATTTTTGTGGTCTATGGCCATAGTTTATATTTTAAAGAAGGATTTTACTTAAGGAGCTATGTAAAAGAAAAACGTAATCAGCCAAATGATAGCGAATAAACCCTTAAAATAGTTTCAGCCCACGAGATATGCTTTCTGACTAAAAGGAACCTTTGCAATGAAATGAAATGAGGAATTCATTAAATCGTTACTCCTTTGAAGAAAACAGAAAACTGAAGTTTTCATATATGTCACAGTGGAAGATGAATAGATGAAACCAACTCTTTGGGGCCACCTCTTCTTACTTCAGTTTCCCCTTTCTCTACTATAGTTTTTTTTCTTCTTCTCCTTCTTAGTCTCCAGGTCTGAATGATTGAAAAGTTCCCCACCCCCACGACCCGGTGAGGATGCAAATCAGAAACATTCGGATCTGATCTCTCTATTTGTCTGTCTTTGCTGCGTCTCCCCCTAGTTTAATTTACAGCTTCAGATACCTTTGAGGTTTTTGTTGATTCACCTTCTCAGTTAAAGTTTATTCACGTGTGTGAAGTGAAGTGTCAGTGTGATAAATGACTGGAGAGCCAGATTACTGAAGATAGGAGGATTAATGGTCATTAGTCACTGTTTGAGCTGAGTTTGTATATGTTGAGACATTTTATCATGGCTGTAGATTAAAGATAGGGTCACACTAATAGGGTATCACTGAAAGCTGGTCGCATCAGCGTGCAAATTCTCTGTCTTCACTTGGAGAAATATCTTGGAGTGTGTGTACTGTCCTCTCAGATGTCGTAATTGGATGAGTACCTAGTATCTGGGATTTGTAGTTTAACTAGATATAAATCATTTAGACCTGAAATGATTTCTGGCTTTGTTTTTCTAAGTTACTTTTCCGCTGAAGTCACTGATGAGTTTCATAAGTCTTAACTTTTCTAAGGGGTGTGGTTCTCTACTTTGTTGGCTGGGTCAGAGGTGTGTCCTTGTGAGATGCTCTCTCATATTTAACCTGAAACTGTCCTAGCTCTTCTGCTGACTTTAACTCCTGCTGTGTGTTTGAACTTGGGGAGGCCAAATTATTGGCCTGCTGAAGAGATTTCATGAGTGTGCTATTCTAAAGCCATCCTATTGATTTGAGTAAACCTTCACAGAACTCAGATAAGTAAGTCGAGTTGGGCGTGCTTGAGACACCTGGACTGGGAATGAATGAAGTTCTTGAAAGATCGTGTTTCATATCTTGCCTCAAGCCTAAGATCACAGTCTATCACTTGTTAATGGAGTGTATTTAAGGGAAATGTGGTGAGTTTAAATAAATCAAAGTGTACCGAGGGGCTAAGGTACCTTCAACAAGATTTAACCTGTAAAAGCATCTATTGGTTGTCAGTTCTTTTTTTCTTTTTTTTAACCTGGCTGCCAACTTAACAAAGTCCTATAGTTTTCTTCAAACAGATTATACACTTCATGTTGATGTCATACTTAACATCATATATTATATGTTTGCTTTTTGTAGCCTTTTATTACACTCATGCTATAATATATAACTTTTTATTCTAGGAAACTAAGATTTTGGAAAAAATAAGTATTTCTTTAGAAATGCTTTTTTATAGTGAGTTTCTTTAGTGTTTGTATACCTCATTTCTTTTCTATGGAGAGCTAGACTTTTGGTGAGGGGAGCAGATGGAATAGCACTGGAAAAAAAAAAAAGACCAACCTGTGTTATCTCTCAGGACCTGATTCTAAACATTGTTTCTTTCTTTATGGACTTCCTCTCCTCAACTCCATTTGCTAAAACCTGCTTTTAAGTGAAAAAAGTGATTGAATTTCAGTTCAGACTTATGATGAGGTCTGAACTTCCAATGAAGTGGAAATTCACTAGTGCTATCCTTCTGCTTTTTTGAGGGGTGGGGGCGAGTCTTTTCCCTTCATTATTGGGAGGGAAATGTTTTAGGAAAAGTTTCACTCCGTAAACCACTTATCTGGGTCTATGGTCTCTCTCTCTCTAACTGGAAGATTCTTTGGAAATTCTGGTAATTTCTTATTTTAAAATAAACTTGTTAGCTTTAAAATATACTTGCCTGAACACTGTGACATCTTTTAAAACATAATATTGCTAGATAATGGTCCCTCTAATACATGAGATAATTGCAATTAAAATGTCTCAGAACAGTAAGTTTATCTGAAATTTTCCTTTAGTCTTCACTGTGACAATTGAAATATTCTTGTGTGAGTTAGTGATACGAAATGCTAAACTTCAAACCTATAATCAGTTATTTGCTTGTTTATTTATTTTAATCGAGTAGGTATAACTTAAAATACTGGGCAAGAGGTATGAAATTGGCTGGGAAACTTAGAATAATAGCTTGTCAATGAAGATTGTAAATAGTTGAGTATGTATCATTTTCTGTGTTTATAAGAGATGCTAGAGTAATGCTCATGTTAATTTCTGGCTTTTGAAAACTGTTTAATTCTGAAAACAAAAATACAACTGTCTTGAATGCTTGATTTCTTATGGAAAAAATATAAGGAAGTCAAAATTTTACTCAAAAATTAGGCCTTATGTAATCTTAAATAAATTAAGAAATCTGTTAATAAAGGGGGAAAAAAAAACAGTAGAAGCAGAAGTCTAGAGAAGTACAGTAGAAGAACCAGATCCAGAATTAATCTATAATTAAGTTTTAAGCTATAGGAGGAAGAGGAATGGCAGTAGATAGAGCAGCCAAATCTGAGTGCACCCCTCTGACCACACGTAGGAAAAAAAGCAAATCTGAAAAGTGGACTCTTGAAAAATTGATGTCAAGGTATATGCTGTATATTTAACAACTGTATAAAGAGCTAGACATTTTTAAAAAACAGAGTAGTTTGGAAGATGGAATCTTTTGAAAACAAAGGAGTAGTCTAAATCGTTAATGAATTCGTATAATTTTTTTTTAAAGCTGCATTTAATAAGACTTTAGAATGTTGATTGCCTCATTTTATTTAGTGGAGTGAAAAGCTAAATAGTTACCTTCTGTATCACAATGTTTTTGCTTAGAGGAGACCAGTAAAGTGAAAGAAAGAAATAATGATAGTAAAAAAAACGAGATCATGTTCAAATTCTGGGGTACCCTAAGAAACTTTATGATGATGACTATTACTCTTGCTTTGAAGATATGACTATCATTTGTTGAACATTCACCATTATCTTATTTAATGCTTGTAAGAACCCTATGACGTACGTAGGTGCTATTGTTAGTAAAATATTGCTTTATCTGTGTTTTATAGTTGTGTTTTATAGGTACAACATCATAGAGATGTTAGGAGATACAGATGAGAGGGGATTTGAACCAAATTAATTCCAAAACCCTTAACCACTGTGCACTTTCCTAGTTGAAAGAGAGAAATGAAGGATTTAAAAGAAGAAAGATTATGGTTCAGTCATTGTTTAATTTTAAAGCACGTCCACCAAATCCACCTAAACAAGACTGTGGTTTGAACACTTGAGAATTTGGAAGGGAGGTTTTTCTTATCCTGCCTTTAAGTAAACGATCTTCAAATTTTTAGATCACCAGGCAAGACAATGATTCTTTACCTTCAGTCAACTCACATCCAGCCTTTATCATGTCTGCATTTTCTGGCATGCTTAAAAATAGAGATGGAACAGAAGTCAAACAATGACCTCTGGTGATGTGGAAATATACAATTCCAAGTTGTATTTTGAAAAATGAATGCCATCCTCATTCATGCACACTTGAGGAAAGATTTTGTTCTGAGTCCCAAGGCAAATAATTGGTGCTTATCAGGGAAGAGCCTGTGGAGAAGCAATCATTTCCCCTGGGGTTGTTTTTTCCTCTCTGGGTTGGGCATGGGCTGGTGGTCATTTAGTAGCAGATGAGCCTTCTGCTTGACTGCTGTTCACAGATGACTCACTTCATGGTTACTGATCATGGAAGGGTGTTGTGTGTTCGTACCTGGTTGATCAGCTGGTTGGAAACTGCTTATGCATAGCCAATAAAGTTGCCATCCTGTGGAGATCAAAGGCCACCTCCTTCCTTTCCAATTCTGGATTAGAATGGTTTCCTTTCCCCCATCTCCCTCTGCCTTCAGCCCTTTCCTTCAATCTTGCTGTTGAAGGAGAGGAGGAAAAAAGATTATCTGTAGTGTATGGGGAGATAGCTTTGATCCCCACCCCACTGCCTCTGTCTTCCTCTCTTCAGCCATCCAAAAGGCTATTTCTATTGCTAGAAGGTGTCCTGTTGCTTGCTTCATGGGGGAGCTCAATCTCCTTTTGCTTAAACCAAAACAGACTGCTACGAATTCCCTTACTTCTGTGATTTTCCTTGGCTTCCAAATGTCTTACAGCAATGTTGTTCCACATGTAAAACAATATTTTGAACAGCATGACTGTGCGTATCTTTCTGACTCCGTTCAGCGAGAGAAGTACCTTAACCACTTTGGTGTTCACAGCTGTCCATGGCTTAGAGCCAGGAAGGAATATCTGTTTATTTTCTTTAATTAACTTATTTTATTAAAGGAGGAGAGTGTATAGAAGGTAAACAATCGTAGACAAGGTTCTTGGATTGTGAGTTAGATGCTGAAAAGTCTACAGGCCTGATGTCTGTCACCTAGTTTGACAGGTAAATGAACCATTAAAAAGCACCACCAATGGATACGAGCAAATGTCAGCAGAGCAGTGTGGTTCTGCCTTAAGTGGGAATATATATTTTTGTATCCAGTGAGTGATTTATATGCAGCATATAGGAAGTAGTAATAATACAGTATAGTTCTGGGACCTATTTTTTTATTTTTTAATCACGTTAGTCTCCTGTTTTAGAAAATATTAGATATTTTTAAAGCAATTCCGGCAAGTAGTAGCTTGGTTACACTTTCTCAAAATGCCCTTGATTGGATTTCAGAAAGTGTCAAGTTCAAAGTATGGGTCACCTATGCCTGTGTTCAGCTTGTCTGTACATGCCCTGAAATCCAGGGACAGCTTATCCATAGTCAGCCTTGAAAGGAGCATGGAGTCTGGAACTTTCTCTCAGCTATTTGCAAGAGGTGTTAGTGGAAGAGAGTCAGGAGACCTGCCTTCCATGGGCCTTGGTTCTTGGTAAAAACGCAAAGAAAAATCTTGAGTTCTCACCTGCTGCCAGAGAGTTTATTGAAGATTAAGAGAGAACAGAGAAAACACCTTAAGAGAGAGGTGGGCCAAGGCCTAGGAAGGCAGCAGCCCAGAGCAGCCGAGGTGTAGAGCTTTTAATCCAGCTGGTCGTTGATTGACAGTCTTAATTGACAGCTGCAGGTTTTATATCCAGAGGCTGTGATGTGCATGTCCTTCCTGTAGTTCAGCCTATTATAATTAGATATATGTATTCATAGCATATTTATAAACATTTAAGGAGCCCAATGAAACAAAGGTTATCTAAGGACATGATAACCAGCGTGAGGCGTGCGTGAGCATCAGGATGGGGCACAAATCCTTCCAGTTGGCCAGTGGGGGATTCTTTTCCGGTCCCCTGACCATTTTAGAGTACCGATGGTGTGTCTGGGGCAGCGTTGGTTAATAGCTTGGTGGGATTAGCTGGCTATTGGGCATGGCAGCTGGCTGGGATGCCTCTAGTGGCTCATGGCTAACTTTCTGTCTGAGAGGTTCTGCTGCTAAACAATGTAAGAGACCAAGTCTGTATCCCCGAAACACTGTGGATTCTTCTTTTTATTTTATTATTTTCGACTATGCCATACAGCTTGTGGAAACTTAATTCCCTGACTCGGTATTGAGCCCAGGCCCTTGGCAGTGAAAACGCAAGGGTCCTAACCATGGGACTGACAGGGAATTCTCTGTGAATTATTCTTTTAATGTGAGGAAAAGTATTTTTGAAGTCATAAAATCATTACATATGACCTTTTAGTAGTTTAAAAATCATTTAAGGCATATGTTATCTCTCTTTTGATTTAACTTAAAATTTCAATGAAAATAATAAGAGATATGCTTCTATGACCATCAGGTTCTTTGTAGCGTGTTATGTATGGTCATAATTTATGCACCATTATAGAAAAAAATGTCAGCTTGGTAAACTCATTCCTGGTTGTTAGCAGAAGAGGAGACAGAGGCCGGTTTTTATTTTCTCTCCGCCCATGTGACCGAGGGCCTTTTCTGTCATTAGCAACCCCTGGTAGAATTTGAAAAGAAAATGTGGCCAGTGAGTGAGTGAATCAGGCTACATTTGTCTGTTTCAAGATTATTTGGCATCAGATGGTGCGAATGAGGTACTTTCTCAATTTAATCTCCAAACTTCAATAACATGCATACTCTGTTTTCTGTTTTAGCATCTGATTGTTTTCTTCCCCTAACAACATATTAGGTTTTAGCTTGGTTAAAAGTGTCTGCCTTCAATTCCTTTCCTATATAAAGGAAATAGAAAATGTATCCTTTTTAGTCTTACTGATCTAAAGCTGATTTTGTTTACTCAGGCTTGACTTAAAAGGCAGTCTTCTATTACTGGGAAACTTCACTAAAATGGTGTTTGTTCATGTATCAAAGTGTTAAAACGCATTTGTAAGTGTTAACTGCACACCTCTGGGTAACCTTAAACTACTTCAGTTGCCTGGATTGGGAAGTAATTTCAGTATTTCCAGACCATTCAATTAGCAAGTTGTCTGACTAAAGTAAACTGGCTTGTTCAGCCTGTGAGAGATAGACTCATCTGTTTTTCACCCTCATATTTGAAAAGAAGTGAACATTTCCTTAGCAATCTGGTGTTAAGTTTGGAATTGGAATTTGCTTAAATTAATGAACTTAGTATATTGCCAAAACCTAAAGATGTAGAAAGAAAATGGGAGATGGGCAGAAGCTTGGATACTGCACAGAGAGGAGGGGCACTTCACTGATAAGATTGTTGCTTTTCATCAGCTAATAATTTGGAATTAATAGATGCATCATGAAGGCAACTATTATTTAGATTAAGTATGTCCCAAGAGGAGCACTGCATTATTTGATCTTTTTTTCTTGCTAAGCATCATCCCAGGAACTCATTCTTTCCTAGGACCCCATATTCAAAATTACCCTTTCACCATTTTGCATTTGGTATACTGAACAAAGTCCTTTAATAACTGTACATGATTATTAAATATATTATTATCAGTTCAGTTCAGTCGCTCAGTCATGTCTGACTCTTTGCGACCACATGAACCACAGCATGCCAGGCCTCCCTGTCTATCACCAACTCCCGGAGTCCACCCAAACCCATGTCCATTGAGTCGGTGATGCCATCCAACCATCTCATCCTCTGTCGTCCCCTTCTCCTCCTGCCCTCAATCTTTCCCAGCATCAGGGTCTTTTCAAATGAGTCAGCTCTTCACATCCGGTGGCCAAAGTATTGGAGTTTCAGCTTCAATATCAGTCCTTCCAATGAACACCCAGGACTGATGTCCTTTAGGATGGACTGGAGTCTCCTTGCAGTCCAAGGGACTCTCGAGTCTTCTCTAACACCACAGTTCAAAAGCATCAATTCTTCGGCGCTCAGCTTTCTTTACAGTCCAACTCTCACATCCGTACATGACCACTGGCAAAACCGTAGCCTTGACTAGATGGACCTTGTTGACAAAGTAATGTCTCTGCTTTCTAATATGCTGTCTAGGCTGGTCATAACTTTCTTTCCAAGGAGCAAACATCTTTTAATTTCATGGCTGCAATCAGCATCTGTGTGATTTTGGAGCCCCCCAAAATAAAGTCAGCCACTGTGTCCACTGTTTCCCCATCTATTTGCCATGAAGTGATGGGACCAGATGCCATGATCTTAGTTTTCTGAATGTTGAGCTTTAAGCCAACTTTTTCACTCTCCTCTTTCACTTTCATCAAGAGTTTCTTTAGTTCTTCACTTTCTGCCATAAGGGTGGTGTCATCTGCATATATGTTTAAACATAGCCTGATAATGAAAAAATAATTAAATGATGAGGTATGGATCTAATTATGTATACTGAATCTGAAGGCTAGGAATCAATATCTCTAATAATAATTATTATAAGGTCTAAACATACAACGTTATGGGCTGGCCCAGTGCTCCCACATCTTATTTGATTCCACATTAAGAATGAAGGCATGGCCGTTATCCCTGCCTATCAGTATGGAAAAATGAGGCTCAGAAAAGTTAACTTCCTTGCCTGGTCGGTCACCTAGTGTGGTGGAATCAGAATTTGAAACCAGTCTGATCCCAGAATTTGGGGTCTTTACCATTATACACACTACACTGTTCCCTTATAGGAAAATGACTGTAGATCAAACAGTATAAAATGTGTATATATAACAAGGCTAGCATCTTAGCTTTTTATGTGAGGGAAATTGCTTGTGCTGCCAGGCTGTTTTAGTTCCCTTTTAGATGATGGATTTTTCTGGTATATTTGATTGTCTGTTCCCCTCTTCTGCTTGTCACACGATAAGTAACAAAAAAGAATGCAACCCTGATAATATACATGATTGATAACAGAAATATAGGTGCAGCCCCGTAACATGATCTGGTAGGATTCGGTGTGTTCAGTTTGTGGAGTAAGTTTGAGATATTAATAGTGAAAGCCAAGCAGGGCTTCCTGATGGCTCACTGGTAAAGAATTGCTTGTAGTGCAGGAGACTTGGTTCGATCTTGGGTCGGGAAGATCCCCTGGAGAAGGAAACGGCAACCCACTCCAGTACTCTTGCCTGGGAAATCCCATGGACAGAGGAGCCTGATGGGCTCAAATCCATGGGATTGCAAAAGAGTGTTTTTTTGAGTTTGAAAATAGCATAATTAGTACTATGATATATAAAATATGTTAGGCAACAGCTTGGTGAGAATCTGTGATTCAGTTCAGTTCAGTCGCTCAGTCATGTACGACTCTTTGCAACCCCATGAACTGCAGCACGCTAAGCCTCTCTGTCCGTCACAAACTCCTGGAGTCCACCCAAACCCATGTCCATTGAGTCGATGATGCCATCCAACCATCTCACCTTCTGTTGTCCCCGTCTCCTCCTGCCTTCAATCTTTCCCAGCATCAGGGTCTTTTCCAATGAGTCAGCTCTTCTCATCAGGTGGCCACAGTACTGGAGTTTCAGCTTCAGCATCAGTCCTTCCAATGAACACCCAGGACCGATCTCCTTTAGGATGGGCTGGTTGGATCTCCTCACAGTCCAAGGGACTCTCAAGAGTCTCCTCTAATACCACAGTTCAAAGGCATCAATTCCTCTGCACTCAGCTTTCTCTATAGTCCAACTCTCACATCCATACATGACTACTGGAAAAACCATAGCCTTGACTAGAGGGACCTTTGTTGACAAAGTAATGTCTCTGCTTTTTAATATGTTGTGTAGTTTGGTCATAATTTTTTTTCCAAGGAATAGGTGTGTTTTAATTTCATGGCTAGCATCATCATCTGAAGTGATTTTGAAGTGCAAGAAAATGAAGTCTCTCACTGTTTTCCTTGTTTCCCCATCTATTTGCCATGAAATGATGGGACCAGATGCCATGATCTTAGTTTTCTGAATGTTGAGCTTTAAGCCAAGTTTTTCACTCTCCTCTTTCACTTTCATCAAGAGGGTCCTTAGTTCTTCTTCGCTTTCTGCCGTAAGGGTGGTGTCATCTACATATCTGAGGTTATCGATATTTCTCCCGGCAGTCTTGATTCCAGCTTGTGCTTCCTCCAGCCCAGCATTTCTCATGATGTACTCTGCATATAAGTTAAATAAGCAGGGTGACAATATACAACCTTGACATACTCCTTTTCTTATTTGGAACCAGTCTGTTGTTCCATGTCCAGTTCTAACTGTTGCTTCCTGACCTGCATACAGGTTTCTCAAGAGGTGGGTCAGGTGGTCTGGTATTCCCATCTCTTTCAGAATTTTCCACAGTTTATTGTGATCCACACAGTCAAAGGCTTTGGCATAGTCAATAAAGCAGAAATAGATGTTTTTCTGGAACTCTCTTGTGTTTTTGATGATCCAGTGGATGTTGACAATTTGATCTCTGATTCCTCTGTCTTTTCTAAAACCAGATGTAATATCTGAGAGTTCACAGTTCACGTGTTGCTGAAGCCTGACTTGGAGAGTTTTGAGCATTACTTTAATAGCCTGTGGGATGAGTGCAATTGTGCGGTAGTTTGAGCATTCTTTGGCATTGCCTTTCTTTGGGATTGGAATGAAAACTGGCCTTTTCCAGTCCTGTGCCCACTGCTGAGTTTTCCAAATTTGCTGACATACGGAGTGCAGCACTTTCACAGCATCATCTTTAGGATTTGGAATAACTCAACTGAAATTCCATCACCTCCACTAGCTTTGTTTGTGGTGATGCTTCCTAAGGCCCACTTGACTTCACATTCCACAATGTCTGGCTCTAGGTAAGTGATCATACCATCGTGATTATCTGGGTCATGAAGGTTTTTTTGTACACTTTTCTGTGTATTCTTGCCACCTCTTCTTAACATCTTCTGCTTCTGTTAGGTCCATACCATTTCTGTCCTTTATTGTGCCCATCGTTGCATGATATATTCCCTTGGTATCTTTAATTTTCTTGAAGAGATCTCTAGTCTTTCCCATTCTATTATTTTCCTCTATTTCTTTGCCATGATCGCTGAGGAAGGCTTTCTTATCTCTTCTTGCTATTCTTTGGAACTCCGCATTCAAGTGGGTATATCTTTCCTTTTCTCCTTTGCTTTTTGCTTCTCTTCTTTTCTCAGCTATTTGTAATGTCTCCTCAGAGAGCCATTTTGCTTTTTTGCATTTCTTTTTCTTGGTGATGGTATTAATTCCTGTCTCCTGTACAATGTCACGAACCTCCGTCCATAGTTCATCAGGCACTCTATCAGATCTGGTCCCTTAAATCTATTTCTAACTTCCACTGTATAATCATAAGGGATTTGATTTAGGTCATACCTGAGTAGTCTAGTGGTTTTCCCTACTTTCTTCAATTTAAGTCTGAATTTGGCAATAAGGAGTTCATGATCTGAGCCATAGTCAGCTCCCGATCTTGTTTTTGCTGACTGTATAGAGCTTCTCCATCTTTGGCTGCAAAGAACATAATTAGTCTGATTTCGGTGTTGACCATCTGGTGATGTCCATGTGTAGAGTCTTCTCTTGTGTTGTTGGAAGAGGGTGTTTGCTATGACCAGTGCATTCTCTTGGCAAAACTCTGTTAGCCTTTTCCCTGCTTCATCCTGTACTCTAAGGCCAAATTTGCCTGTTACTCTGGGTGTTTCTTGACTTCCTACTTTTGCATTCCAGTCCCCTGTAATGAAAAGGACATCTTTTTTTTTTTTTTTTTTTTTTTTTGGGGTGTTACTATCCCTTTAAAGTTGCATCCTCAGATGACAAGTTGTTTAGAAAACAGACATTGTAATGTTGGTAAGCACGATCCCTGTACTGTAATCAACACTCAGAAGTAATACAGGTGTCTTTAAAAAAAAATGTTACTCTTTTGCTCTTCTTACCCCTTTGAATAGATATGTCTCTTAAAGATTGTTCTGTAATTTCTTAGATGTGGTTTTCTCTACTAAACTCAGTAATCTTTCGAAGTTATTTCGAAATGTGTAGGTGGAATGTTACGTTTCTGTTCGCATCTCTATGTCCATAGGTTTATGACTTTTGTTGTTGTTCAGTCGCTAAGTCGTGTCCGACTTTTTGCAGCCAGGCCTATGTCCATGGGGTTCTCCAGGCAACAATACCGGAATACATAGGTTTATATGAAAATGAGCATTTTCCCCAGTTTCCTACCCTTTACCGATAATCAAAATGGTATCATATCTAAAACTCTCTATTATATGAGACCCGGGGTCACAACGTTAAAGTTTTTATTCTGTCAAAATCTACTTGATAATAAGTGTGAAAAGTGAAGTGAAGTCGCTCAGTCGTGTCTGACTCTTTGCGACCCCTTGGACTGTAGCCTACCATGCTCCTCCATCCAAGGGATTTTCCAGGCAAGAGCACTGGAGTTGGTTGCCATTTCCTTCTCCAAATAATAAATGTATTTCCATGCATTTATTTTTTTTGCAGCCTAACATTCATTTGCATTTGATAATGCTATATTAATTATTAATGGGGCTTAATAACATTATTTATTCCTTAGTAAATGACATTCAATCTTGATTTTCTTGATTAGATAAATCAAGATTATTAATCTTGATAATAATGAAAAATTATTGTTAACCAACTGTCTTCTTTGTTGCTATTAGAGACTTTAAAGCAGGTTTCAGACATACCTGATAATGTATAGCTTTTAACCCTACATTCAGGTTGTGTACATATAGACAGGAAAATGAATGTTGAATCACAGGAGTGAATTGTTGGCAGTCTATGAATGAAAGATGTTTTCATATGACGGGAGAAGGGAGAATTTCATTTGGGAACTGATAGATCGAGGGGATTTACTTAGTCAGCAAACGCTCTCTGAAATAAGTAGCTTGCCAAAGAGTGTTGAAAGACAGAATAGAATGTTTTGTTGAGCAAAGTGAAGTATTAGAAAGGTGCATCCAGGAGTGGTGATCTGAAAAAATGATATAACTGTTTGAAGAGATGGGTTTTACAGTTAGTTGTTATGGAATTTCATTTATGACCCTATAATATTTTAGAGGACATTAATAATAGCATTCAGTCTTTCATTCATTTAATCAATCCTACCAGGTAACAAATTATTGAAAAAAAATCTCATTCCTTGCACTTACGGAATTTATGCTAAATGGTTGATTGCCCAATAGGTAATTTAATACATGAGTGCCTTGTGAGCCTATGTTTGGACCATAAAGAGCTTCTGCCAAGTGGAGAAGAGGTGATTAAAAAAAATTAAATTTGATAACCGTAATTCTTAGAAACTAATATAGTTACTTCTTAGTATATTCTTTGAGGGTATGTATGCATAGCAGTATACAGATACATACATTTAAATATAATGATAGATGTTTTATTTTTCTTTACCTATCAGAGAATCATTTGGACAGTATCTTAGAACAGCTTTATTTCTATGCTTCAACTTTCTCTGCAGTATCCTAACAACTATTCTTTATCCTACCCTCATTACTTTCTATGACAGGAATTATCTCCTCATATCATAGAAGATTCCATTTATAATTTTTGTGTAAATTTGCTCATTAATTAGGCTAAAATTCAACTCTATTTCCTATTCTACTAGACTCTGTTTTACCCTCCAAACTACCCATGGTAAATTCAGTCCAGTTTCTACATGAAACTGTTCCCATTTTGAAGATAGTTAAACTCTTTTTAAATTTTCTGTTCTCCATACACAAGATATCCATTTTCTTCCAACTCTCTTTTTTTTCATAAAGAGTCATTTCACTTGGTTGTGTTATTTTGTTGTTATTGTTTTTAATGTATATTTTGTCAGTGTCCTGAAGTGTGACATGGATTTTGAGGATCCTGTTTTATTTTTTAGTGAAAATGTAGATAACTTTTAACTTCTTCCTAGTGTTCAAATAAAGATTTCATTTAAAAGCTCTGTCAGTAGTTAGCAATATAATGCTTTTCTGGATTAGGAGATTTAAAATATATTAATAAGCTAGATGCTTATCTTCCCATCTTCATTTACCACTGAACCGTCTTCACACTGCCCTTCCTGGTCTGACGTCATGATTGTTGGCAAGGAAGATAAGAAAACATTCAATTTGTGAGATTCTGTTTTTCTTTTCTGATAATATTTTATAATGGTTGAAAACATATGCCGTACGGGGCCTATGAGAGCAAGGCCCCGTATCAGGTCTAAGGGATGGCTGACTGGGTGTTGCCATGGGCATGTGTGGACTAGTGTACAGACCCTCTCAGAGTTTTCAAGAAGAGGCAAAAATCTATGTTTTAAAGTAAAATCTCCCAGCTGACAAATGGGGACACTTAAGTCCAAATAATAATAATAATAATAATAATAATAACAACAATAATATGTCATCACAGCAACTGTGGCCAACAGATCATCATTTTGTATTTATAATTTTACATCATCCATCTCATATAGAACTGACTTATCTGTTGCTGTTTATTCCTACTCTAAAAACATCAGTATCCCCTCACTCTCTGTTATCTTCAGCATTTTAGAAGCTTTTACTTTTCTGGTGTTTGGTCATCCTTACTGTATTGTTGCTAACTAAATAGTTAGATAATGGCTTATTTATTTAACCAAAAGCTTCTGCCTTTATTGGGAGTTATTTACATTTTACAAACGGTATTTGTTAAACCAGGCGAAGTGATCAGTTTGACTGTTTATGTTTATTCTTTTGTCCTAAAGCTAACAAACAAAGAAAACAAAACCACAAGTCCTTTGATGAGCTAAGAGCCTCTGATGAACTTGAATAAATAAATTTATTCTTGAATAAGAAGGGAAATTATCAACAGAGACCATCTAAAAGTTTACTGATACTATTAAGAGACATACCACTGTGTTGCATATGAATTACAGGTTGAGAACGACTATTAAGGAAATCTGAAGAAATAGAAGTAAAATTGGGGCTAAGGCTGAATTGTAAAGAAGCCTTTACCTTCTTCATGTATTTGTTGTAGGATCATTTCTAAAACCTAGTTTCTCATATTTGTTTTATCATTTGTTTTATAGATCATTAGCTGTTTGACAGAAATATTATCAGGAGAGCCGCTTAATCTAAAGGGTCAGTAATCATTGCCAATTGAATATTAACGAGAAATTATTTCTGAGATGCTTTATTTTCATTTCTCGTTAATATATATCGTGTAAATTAAATAATATTTTTCACTGACAAATTATTTCTGAGATGCTTTATTTTCATTTGTCGGTGGAAAATATTATTTAATTTACACGATATTGATTTATGCACAGCTTTTAAAAGCATATCTAGCATTTCTGTGAGGAAGCTTTGTGCATAATTCATATGTATCTCTAAAATGACATTTGGAGGATTTCTTTAGGTAACATAGAAATGAGATAATTTGCTCAGGTGTCCAAGCTATACTACAAAGCTAAGTACATATGGAGAAACTTCTATTAACTTAAAAAAAAAGCCCACCAAAACCCAAACTGGTCATTTCTTACCAAATCTAAGTAAAATATTCCACTCTGGAGAATTTTCTTGTCTTCATTATGTTTCACTGTAAAGTGGGCAGAATTTCTTTTTTGTCTTCCAACAACTCATACTGCTGGGAAAATATGGCAGAGTCCCATTGGGGGTCATTAAGAGCATTACTCATGTTAGACATCTATCACGGGCAGCCCTCCTCATGCTAAATTCTAGAGCCACGGCTTGCGAATAATATGAGATGCTCACAGGCACGAGGCAGGGAATAATGCTGGAGTGGAAGAAGGTCAAGCCACGGGCAGGGGAAGAGGTCAGAAGCAGTAATGTGCCCTGAGCAATGAGAGCTGATTCATCTGAAGCTGGAAACCGTCACCAGATTTCATTGTCCACAGGAGGCATGTTTAAAGATGAGCATCATTTGATGCTCTGAGAAAATAGTTTGCTAATAATAATGGATTCTCATCATTTCCGTGTGTATTTGGAAATATTTCTCTAGTTGAGAACTGCAGCCTTTAAGAAAATATAGTGAAAACCTATTGGCTAATTTGCCTAAGTCTTGTTGATTTCTATTGTCCGTTTCTTGTCCCTATTCTTTCCATATAAACACTTCCTTTTCTGTGAGTCACAGAAATGTTATGTGTAATTTATTTTCTTGTGAGAGAATACCTTGTCTTTGGATGTATTGGTCTTACTGATTTGATTATATTGATTGCACACCTGCCTAATTAGGGTTCCTTGCCTATGAACCAAACTTCAGCCTCTTCTTCCTCTGACTCTTCTAATGCTGTTTCTCCGGTTGGGAATGCTCTGTCTAGATCTGTTTCTTTTCCTCCTTTACCTCCCTTTTCCCCCATCCCACCTGCTGTTTGGCCTAATGAATAAATTAGGTGTCTGTTTCTCCAGAAGCAACCCTTTGCCACCCCTTCCACCCATCCAGTGTAGATTTGATGTACTCCTTTTGTGTTTCCCTGGGGTCTTCCCCCATGGTTCATGGGGGAACCCCCTGGTTCATGCCTGCAATGCAGGAGACCAGGGTTCAATTCTTGGGTTGGGAAGATCTCCTGGAGAAGGGATTGGCAACCCAATCCAGTATTCTTCCCCGGAGAATTCCAGGGGACAGAGGAGTCTGGTGGGCTACAGTCCATGGGGTCACAAAGAGTCAGACAGGACTGAAGCTACTTAGCATGCATGCATGCATTATGTTTCCCTCGCACTCTGCAAAACCGTGACCTTACCCATCATCATGTTGTGTTTCATTTACTTATCTAGGTTTCCTTTCAAACTATGAGGGTCTGTATCTACTTAAGTATTACAACTAACACATTCAGTGAATTAATTGATTCAGTACAAGAATTTATTTGCTTCCACAGGGGTTATAAAAGGAATGAATACTCCCTCTTGTTTTTAGATAAAATTTCATTCTTTTAGAAACAGAGATGTGAGTAATTGGAAAGAGGAAAAACCTAAATTGCCATATTAGTAAGTAATTTATAAATGGGAGCTCTCAGTAGTTTTTACTATTTACTGGATCCTACTAAGTGGATTGGACAGAATTTTGTATTCTGCCTTAATGTGGAGTTTGTAGGTTTTGCTATGATTTTTCTAGAGACTAACTGTAGTTAAGTGAGGGAAGCAAACATGACTTGGGCTTAGACTTGATTGTCGCTGACTTTAAATCTGTTACTAAGTAGCTTTTCACCATGCCCTGAATGAATTACAGGTGAATTTCTTCACCTGTAAAGTGCTGGAATTGAAACTGATATTTAAGTCACTTCCGGGGTTTAAATTCTGTAATTTTTAACCTCAGAACAGCATTGTGAGCTAGATTATTTATCCCTGAGTTTTTCATCAGTGTATCTTTCAGTGGAGTGTAGTGATTGTAAGGGAGTGAGCTTCAGAGTTAAAATGGTACAGAGGTTTGAAATCTGGTCTCATTGCTCCCCAGTCAAGTCACTATAATAGCTCATCTCACTTTTCTGTTTTCTTAATCAGTAAAATGGGAACAATAGGGTTGCTGTGAAGGTTAAGTAAGTGTTTAAAACAGTGTTTGACATGTTCTCAGGTTTAAGTATGAATAGTGTTGTTTTTATTATTATTTCGTTGATTGGTCCTCTTTATCAAGATTTTTTTTAAGGGGTACTGGTTTATGATTGTTGCTTGGTATAGACCCTGATTTACAAACCCGAAACAAAAATTATCCCTACAGAGACATCCTTCCAAACTTTAAGATCCCTTACCAGCAGTTTAAAAGAACAACAAATGCAAGTAGAAGAAGGGTCGGTATTCTTAAGAGAAAACTCAGGGTTAATTTGACAGGTTGGAGACAGATTTCTGGGCAGATTGCCATGCCAATGTGATAGCCATTTCTATCCGAGTAAAGCAAAATATATTATTGTTTAGTCTGTACAAAAATGCCAACAATTAGAGGTTGTATCAAGTTGCTTTCCCCTCCCCAATTTAAAAAAAATGTTAATGCCTCTAAGAGGATTAAGAGATTTGCAATTTACTGTGAATTATTTTAATCAGATTAAAGGTCCTCTTTTACTTGGAGTTCAGCTCTTCAGCACTTGGGGAATGAAGTTTTCCCTTGGAGGGTGGGATGACAGACACTGGGAAGTATCAGGGGTGGAGAGGGGTGAGGCCGTTTTGGACCCCGAGTCATACTTGGGGGGCCAGGCTGGGGGAAGTGAAAGGTGAAGTCGGGGGCCAGGAGAGTAGTAGAAGAGTACCAGTAACAGACTTCCCATGGTAAAAATGTTCTTCGAATCCAACCCCCTTCTGAACTGCTAAGTCCTTCCTTCAAGAAGCAAAAAGCCAAATTAGAAGCATTAATGCTGTGGTACAAAGACCTGCTTTTCAGATGAGTCTTGGACATAAATTTGGGAAATTGTGTCATTTTTAGAATAATTATGTGGGTAAGATTTCAGCCTCTTGAGTAATTCATTCAGTTAATAAATAATGACATCACATTCAGTTAATAAATAATGACATCACATTCTGTCTGTCTGTCTGTGCTCTCATCTTGGCGCTACCACTAGCTGCTTTTGAAAATACCCAGGATTTGTTTTAATCAGGTATGGCAAGACATGCAGACACAGAAATGAGTGTCGTGAGGTTTCTACTTAGCAATCCAAGAAACGGGAGGTACAGGCTTCCATGCAGGGACTGCTACCTGGAGAAGCTCCAGGGTTGGTTGAGAGGCTGAAGGAAGAAGGAGAGAACTTGGGCAAAAGGCTTTATTGTGGTTTTCATGGGGAAGAACTAGGAAGGCACAGCTTGAGAGCTGAGAAGATTTAGGATTGAATAGTTTCAATGACTTCGTCAGGTTGTCAGCCACAGGGAAGGTCTCTAGTTAGGGACATGACCTTGGATGATTAGAGCAGAAGGGCCAGCTGGACTAGGTGGTTCAGTGTGTGGACTCTGGGTTGGTTGCTTTATATTTGAAGAGTATGCCCTTCCGTGAGGGCTTGCTATCTCTAGAAAGTGACTAGCAGTCATCTTTCCCAGTCAGCAGGGCCCCAGATGCTTCAAAACAAAAATAAGAGCTTCAAAACAAAAAATAAGAAAATAGAGGTAATATACTAGTGAACCATGTAAACTTGGTTATGTTACTTAAGTTTTCTAAGCCTGAGAGTCCTCATCTGATAGTATCTTGAAGAATTTTGAGATTAAATGGAAAGAGGCATTATTTTCCTCATAAGAAATATTTAATAAGTAATAGAAGTACAAAGTCCAAAATAGGTAATATATAAATGAACCACTGCTAAGTTTCTGAGACCCAGTGTGTGTGTGTGTGTGTGCTTAATAAGATAAAATACCATGTCTGTTGATGAGACAAGTCATAAATTATGGTACTTACTTATTCAATAAAGATATCAGGCTCACAATAGATCAAATTTATATATAGAACTTTTACCTCCAAACCATAGCACACATAAATTGTATAAATATTAGCTCATTGTATCTTTCCATATGAATGTATTTTCTGGGAAAGCTGCAAAATATTAGAATAGTGGTATTTAATGCTAATTAAGTATGAGTTAATAGTACTAACATCAGAAGAACTTTGAAGAGAATGGGGAGAGTTGTAGAGAGTTGTGGGAGGTTTCATGGCCAAAGGAGCCAGCTGTCTATTTTGTGATGTTGCTCTTGGTTGCAGCATGGCGCATCCCCCTTTATATTGCTGTATTTCATCCTGGTCCAGTATTCCCAATATGCTTGTCACGGCTGCTTACTTGACATGTGCTCACAGTCACTTTCTCAGGAAGCTGCTTTTCCTTCTTTACTCACCGACCCTCTTAAAGGCATTGTGGTCTCTTATTTAAAGCACTGTATTAGCATCAGTATTAATTAGCTTCCATGGATATTTAAATTCAGCTTTTTTACAAGAGCCTCACATCTCTGTGAGGGATGATGCATGACTGTATTACAGAATTAAGGACCCCAAGTAGTTGCCATTGGAGAAGGAAATGGCAACTCACTCCAGTATTCTTGCCTGGAGAGTCCCATGGACCGAGGAGTCTGGTGGGCTGCAGTCCATGAGGTCACAAAGAGTCAGACTTGACTGAAGCGACTTAGCACAGTAGTTGCTCTGGGCTTCCCTGGCGGCTCAGTGGTAAGGAATCCACCTGCCAGTGCGGGAGATGAGGGTTCGATCCCTGGGTTGGGAGGATCCCCTGGAGAAGCGAATGGCAAGCCCCTTCATTATCCTTGCCTGGAGCATCCCATGGACAGAGGCGCTGCAGTCCATGAGGTCATAAAAGAGTTGGACATGACTTAGTGACTAAGCAAACAGCAACAAGAAATAGTTGCTACACACTTCGCACATAGTAGGTCATCAGTAAGCTTTTGTCTAATGGACAAAGACTGAACTGACATTTTAGCATTCTTAAAAAAAAAAGAGTATCTAATGAAAAAATAGTAAATCCTTCCATAAATGAAAGATAAATAAGGCTATGTTATGTGATATTTTAGCTGTCCTTTATGTTAATTATTTTTTCCATAAATGGAATACTAAAGAGCTCACAATATTTGGGTTTACCTTCAGTTGTGCTAAGAAGAGAGATTTAAATGTTTGTTTCTTTTAAGAATCTATAGTGATGAGCTCTATATTTGAGGTTGTAAAGAAACATCTAGAGAATTCAAGAACCTCAAGATACTAAAAAAGTAAAATTTAAAAACCGATGCATTACTGAAACTCATTCATAAATAGGTGGACATAAAAGATACAGTGCAATTTTCTCTTATTCCTGAGTACGTGCCATTTAAAATAATGATTCCTGGAAAAGGTGAGAGACTTCTAAGCACTGGTAATCTGAAGATGGATTTAGTTACGGTCCCTACACATGAAGTTCACATTGTCTGATAATTGAGGGAGCTGTGTGATAAACGAGAATATGGTGAAAAAAATACATATGTTGTACTAGAAATGCAAGAAGGGAAAATATACTTCCAACTAGATCAGGAGTACAGAATAATTGAAGTAAGTATTGAAGAATATCCTTTTTTCTGTTTATTTACGCCTCCCACTAAGCAGAAGAAACACGTATGTGTTAGCCAAAGCAAGATAAATTGTGTTGAGTGCTGGGGAAACAGGAATTAGTTTGGAATTAATTACAGATCAAGTGCTGGTAAGGCAAACTTGTGGCCAGAATATGAAGATTATCTTATTCCATGCTAAGTAGACTGAATTTCATTATGTGGCAGAGGAAAGGTTTTTAGGAAAAGACCTGCTGTCTTGGGTGGGGTAGAAAGATCTCCCAACCAGTGGCATGGCCGGTGGATTGAACAGGCAGAATACTATAGACCATGAGAAGACTTAACGTGAAAGTGAAAGTCACTCAGTTATGTCTGACTCTTTGAGACCCCATGAACTCTTTGAGTCCATGGAATTCTCCAGGCCAGAATACTGGAGTGCCATCCCTTCTCCAGGGGATCTTCCCAACCGAGGGATTGAACCCAGGTCTCCTGCATTGCAGGCAGATTCTTCACCAGAACCACCAGGGAAGCCCTGAGAAGACTTGAAAGGCTCTTAAAATAAAAGGGAGAGATGATGCGTAAACACAGTATTGATGGAAATGAAGCAAATGGGAAAGGTATAGAGCTTTTGGGTAGTGGAATGAATAAACTGAATTGATAGAATATATGCAAGATGAAGGTATTTCATGTGACTCTTAGAAGACTTCCGGGGCTAGGATTTCAGTAATAAGCAAGAACAGTTTGTTCAGAGGAACAAACTATGATTTGTACCTTGGTAGATTGAGCTTATGATGCCAATGAGTTGTCTACTGGAGCATTTTACAATGCCTAAAATGCCAAAAAAAAAAAAAAATCCATCTAGATTTGAAGGGAATCTTTAACTTAGAGATGCAGCTTTGGGAGAAACCTTGGTGTACATGGTAAGAGAAGATTCTTCTGTGAGAGGCTAGAGGGTTAGGAGAGAATCAGAGAGAAGAACCTAAAATAAAGAGTTCCTCCTGCCTACTTTGTTATTATTATTTAGATTACAATAATGTGAACTTGTATATACAATTAGAGGGACATATTGTTAAAGGGAAAATGAAAGGAAATGATCATTTCCGAAGCTCAATTTTGAACAGGTTCATCCTTTGATAAGTACATTGCAGTTTCAGTATGCTTCCCAGGGGGCTCAGTGGTAAAAATCTACCCAGAAGACCAGGATTTGATCTCTGGGTCAGGACGATCCCTTGGAGAAGATTTTCTTGTACTTGCCTGGGAAATCCCATGGAGAGAGGAGCCTGGCAGGCTACAGTCCATGGGGTCACAAAGGAATCAGATACGATTTAGCGACTCAACAACAACAATTACATTGCAATTTTGATATGCACTATTGATTTAGGAAAAACATGGAGTCTGGAGCGGATTCAAGTTATAACTTGAAGCGGCAAATATTTGCTGAGTAAGCACTATGTAGCATAATCTGGGATAAACACTGGAAACATAAAAGCGATTCAGACAAAGCCCCAGGCCAAAGGTCACCAGATTGCCTGAAGCTGATGTATGATCTTAGGTACCTTTTGTTCTTTGGAATTACAAGTTTTTCTTTCCTTTTTTTTTTTTTAAAAAAAAAACGGGCTGGTTCACCTTGCTTGCAGGATCTCAGTTCTCCAAACAGGGATTGATCTGTGGGCCCACGGCATTGGAGATCTGAAATCCTAACCACTAGGCCACTGGGGGATTCCTGGAGTTACAAGCTATTTTAATTTTGAGGTTACAGTGTTGGTTCATGATCATGCTATATATATTCAGAAAGACTTTCTGGCAACAAGTGTGGCAAAAACATTATGAAGAAAGATGTTTAAGGGCAGGCCCTTCATGCGGTAAGGAATGAAGAAATTATAGGCTCACAGAATCCCTTAGTAGGGAGGAAATAGAGAGGTCTGGCCCAATGGATGCGTGTGTGTATGTCTGCTAAGACAGAAATTCATTTATGTCCACGTATTAGGGACTTAATGTGTTTCTCTTCTTACTTGCAAAAGTCACCTACTTAGTTCAGCAAGGCTAAACTAGTTGGTCTTTCCAACTTAAGTCCCATCGAAAGTATCATCTTTAAAAGTGCTGTTTCTTCTTCCTATCCTTCTGTCTAAATTAGTACTCAACACATATGAGGCAGACCAGGCATCAAGTCTAGAGGGACATTTTGGACTCCTGTCCCTTCCATTCCATCTTCCAATTTTTCAAGTCTAGGTGAGTTGACCTTTCTCTGTGCTACTGTGCTAGTCTGGTTTGCCTTATTGTAGGAATGTATACATTTTATTGTGTTATATTATTTGTTGCCAATGTCAGATTCTGACTAATTTGAGGCCAAAGAGAATTTTTTTTTTTTTCTTCATCTGTATATGCCCTGGAATTCAACAGTATCTTTCAGTTCAACCTGAATGCTTCATGTATTCAGCCAACATTTAGTTACATGGCCCATGTGAAGCATAAAATAACAAATCACTGGTACTAGATTCATTTATTCTTTATTGAAGGCTTAGAAGGGACCAGATACTGTGCTGGGTATAAACCAACATCAAAACAACAACAAAAGTTTTTTTGCGTGGATGCTAAGGTACTCCAGTCGTGTGTGACTCTTTGCAACCCTCGTGGACTGTCACCCGCCAGGCTCCTCTGTCCATGAGATTTTCCAGGCAAGAATACTGAAGTAGGTTGCCCTGTCCTCCTCCAAGGGGTCTTCCTGACCCAGGGATCGAACCTGAGTCTCCTGCAGCTCCGGCATTGCAGGCAGATTCTTTACCTCTGAGCCACCAAGGAAGCCCCAACTTATATGCTGACTGTCAGTTAAACAGTGTTAAAAAAAATTTGCAATGATATTGACGAACTAATTTAAAATCATTCCCTACATCCCCAAATCAAAAAAATATAGGTTGTTTCTTATTTCTTTTGGCAAAATTGGAGTGAGACAGACTTAAGGGTTTCTTTAACTTAGCACTAATGATATGTTGAGCCAGTTGATTCTTTTGGAGACTGTCCTGTGTCTTGTAGGACGTTTAGCAGCCTAGTTGGCCTGTATCACTAGATGTCGGTATCATCCCGCTAATTGTGAGAGGCAGAAATGTCTCCTCACATTGCCAAACCTCTGAGGGGAAAAAATTACCTCAAGTTGAGAACCACTGCCTTATATCAACAGGAGGAGACTTGACTCCTCAGGGTCCATCTGGCAGAACCACACTGGGGCAGGTTAATATTTACTTGCATATTAACTATTTTAGTAGAAATCATACACATAGAAGCACATTAATAAACTTGTGTGTGTATACACATTATATATATATATATATGATGTGTATACAACACACAGTATTTTTTCGCTTTTCTCCCAAAAAACTACTGTAGATATTTAGTGAGCAAACAATAACCAGTCAGCCTGGTAATGCGCTTTTATGAAGTAATGAAGCTTGAAAGTTGTGTGTGTGTGTCTGAACTGGCTCAGTTTAGCATATTCTGTATTGATTTTTATTGAAAGTGGGTTTTACTACTGTATCAGAAAACCCGTTGCTTATAGACTAAATTTACCAATGTAACATTCAAATCGTCTTCAGTGAGGAGATACACTATAAGAAAAAATAAATAGGGTGATATGATGGTGATTTGTGGAGAGGACTTCTAATATGAATAGATGAAATAGTCAGGGAAAGGTTTGAAGTGGAGATTTTTGATCTGAGGTCTAAAGGATAAGAATGAATGCAAAAAAACATGGGCAAAAGTAAGTGCTAAGGATCTGAGGTAACAAAAAGCTAAGTAAATTTGAGGAAAAGAAGGGGCGTTTTGTCCAAGTATGGTAACAAAAGGGGAGATGAGATTATAAAATGTCATCACTCAACAATGTCCTATGCCAGTTGGCAGGGATATTTGGCTTATTTTGCATTGTTTAAAATTTTAGGCAACATTTAAATATTACAGTGTGGTATGAAAATCAAGAGTTCTGGCTTCTCCTGAAAAATTAGATGGTCTGATCCCTTCAGAGTTGTCCTCAGATGTGGAAGCTGTCATCTGGAGCTGGATTGAGGCAGTCTCCCTGCACCCTTGTTTTTCGGCACCTTCCACTCATATTGCATATGCTCAGGTTCTGAGGCCCAGCCTGTGTTGTCCTATTAGTTAACTATTCATATGTATCCCTGTAAGCATGCAGTTTTCATTCTTTTAAGTACCATGATCTGCTTTAAAAAAACGAAAAGATTACTCAGCAGTCTTTGGAAGGATAGATTATAGAGGCAAGCGTGGAAATGGGGAGAATTTTTTAGAGGATGCTGCAGATGGGGATGAAGCCAGCTCAACCTGAAGTGGTACCAGGGAGGTGGAGACCAGTGGTCCAGGCCTCTGTGTGGCCCAGCCTCAGGTGCAGTGTTCAGGCTGTGCTCTGAGTGACCGGCCCCTGGAGCAGAGACCCTGAGTGTTATGAGAGCTCGGCCTTCTGGACTTGTGTAGTAGAATGGTCCTGAAGGTGGGATTTGAAACCGGCCTTGCAGGTAGCCATGAAGGCCCTCGCTGATGGATTTGCCCTGTGTGGAAGCAGCAGTAGTTTGGGAAAGGAAAAAATACTGTGAATTACCCAACTTTGATTTGGATTTTCTTTGTTTAGTTCCAGATGAAATGTTAGAATTAATTTATGTCACTGCTAAAAGTATAAGGTGCACTGTAGAAAGCAGCCAGATAGACACTTCTGGCTTTGAGTGTGCAGCAGTCATTATTTTCCATCTGGTTCTCTAAACAAGTGTCATATGAAAAGCGTCTTGGTAGCTTGAATGTATGGATTCATGTCTGCGTGGTATTTATAAACACACGAAGTGAATTCTTGCCCTTTCTAGGATTTTAATGGTTTCACATTAAATGGTAGGTCATTATACTTTTCACTGAGACAGTGAAGGGTGATTAACTCCGTCTGGGTTCAACCAGTGTAATTTTAGAGGCTACAAATATTGTTACAAGTCAGGTTAAGGTTTAAAGGTGAAAGTATAGTGAAGCTTGACTGAATGACTTTTATAGCATGGAGTTAATGTACACAAACAAAGAAAGTCTTGTTTTCTTTTCATTATGAGTGCAGAGAACAAATGACTAGCTTGTTACAGAAAGGAAAATGTGAAAATTAGGTTGGTCTACAATAAAAATCTGTGCTGCGTGAACCCATTGACTCAGTATTTCAAATCGAAAATTCCTTGTAAAGCCCTGTTTAACGTTGCTGAGATTCAGAAACTTTAGACCTTGAATTTCTGCCCTTTGTTAAGATAGACTATCCTAACAAATGGCATCAGCGGATTTTGTATCTTTTACATAAAGAAGGAAACTTACCACAATAAATATGCTTGCACTCTCCAAGAGGGGAAAATTGCCCTTTTCTCTCCACTGACTGTTTTTAATAGATCCAGCTCCCCCAAATGCTTCCATTTCTCTCCATTTCTCTGAGTAAGTACTTTGGGTAATTTGATATAGTCTTTTCCTAGTAAGATTCAAATCTTGGAGACTGGATTTCAGTCGAGGAATGGAGTGTGAAGGCATAAGGTTGCTTCTTGTGACCCAGCAATGGGATTAGAAGAGTAAGTCTTCCTTGAAAAACTGTGTTTAGTATCTGTATTGATCTTAAAGGCAGATGAGAAATGAAATCTGATGCTTAAGTGGATCCATTTTGCTTAAGTGACCAGATTTGTTTTTTTTTTAAGTTTACTCACGTGGAACTTAAGTGCTGGAAACTATAATATTTGAGACATTAAAAATCTTTATATCTAATAAATTGGCTTCTCTCTTCCCCTTTAATATTTAGCACTATTTTTATTTATAGTTTTTGCTTTGGTTTGACTGTCTTTCAAAATATGACAGGATTTTGTAGGGAAAAACATTTTGACTTAACAGATTTTAGATGTAAACTTTAAAGAATTTCGGGAACATTTTGTTTTTACAGAAGTTGAATAGATTTGTTTGGAGGCCCTGAAAAAAACACACACACACAAAAACTCCAAAAATTGAACAATAATGGGCAAAGTAAATAGCTTTCATTTGGGCTAATTGATCCTTTAAAAAAGCAGAGCAGCCTGATCTAACATCATTCAAGTTGTAAAGGTTGGAGTGAGATGAGTAGGTATGGTCCTGAGGTCAAGGTGGAAATGCAAGGTCAAGGCTTTGCACTTAGCCTTGTGTCAACAGCATTATGCCCTAAGTCTCAGAACTGATATGATTGGATTCATGGATTCAGCTACATGTATGGGCTGCCCTAGTGGCAGAATCCACCTGCAATATAAGAGACCTGGGTTCTATCTCTGGGTTGGGAAGATCCCCTGGAGGAGGGCATGGCAACCCACTCCAGTATTCTTGCCTGGAGAATCCCCATGGAGAGAGGAGCCTGGTGGGCTACAGTCCATGGGGTCGCAAAGAGTCAGACGACTGACTAAGCACATATATATATACAGCTACATATATAAATATATTATGCACGTTCCTGAACTTAAAGAAACCAGTACATGAAGGCTTTATGCCTTTGTATTCCTGCCTAAATGATGCAAATTCAAAGAACTTATACCTATGAGGGGAAAAAAGTCTTAAAGGATGGCTTACTCAGGATTAATGTAATGCTTGGTAACATTGATTTTTCTTATAAATGGTGTATGTATATTCTGTGCACATACTTTCTAAAATTAATCTTTGCACACACACATGTTGTTATGGAACATGCCTAATTCAAGGGCATAAATTAATTAGCTTTATTTTCTTTGAGTTCAGTCCTCCTGTAGTCAGAAAAAATTTCCTGAAGACATCGGTGATTTTAAATTTAGTTAGGTTCTGTAATGGTGGAGATTAGCAGGAGAATTGAGAAAGTCCCAGCACAGTGTAATGAAACACTTAGAAAAAATATCATTTAGCTTTTCTGCTCCTCTATGGCAGACTGAATTCTTGTGCTGAATACACTGAACACATGTGCTACGAGCCGGTCTTGTTGTGTTCTTTGGTCCTTACTGCTGCTGTTGTTTTGGAAAAATGGAAGAAACTGATTTGTTTCAGAGCTTTGCTTGAACAGGGCTTTGTGTTGCTGTGTCAAACACTGAATGTACAGGAGATGCTTGAACTTCTTAGATGTCTTCTGGTCTGAGGTCAATTTGTGATCACATTATATTTCTAGACCTTGATTGAGACCACATGAGTCTCCTGTGCCTGCCATCTTGACTTAATACTTTAGGCAGACTGGACACAGGATACAATTCCAAGGGTCTGTGTCTTCTATTGAAAAGTGGCCCTGGAGTTGCGCATCTTCTCCTGGCAAGTCATCGTAAACTGATTGATTCATACTGCTTTGAGAAGTAAGCAGATGTATTACATCATACGAGCAGAAATCCAGGAGATAGAAGCTGCTCACAGAGGCCAGAAAGCACTGTGTTCTTTCTGCCTCTCAATTCTGCCATGTACATGGTTCACTTGAAATTGCCTTCACCTGAGACATGCTGGCAAGGAGTGGATACTTGAATGACTTGCAGGACCATTGGGAGAAAGTATGCTCACCATGTTGTTTGTTAAATAAACATATTCTATCTTGTACCCATTAGTGGAAGCCACTGTCCCAGAGCAATCCATTATCATGTTCTAATCTGGACAGTCTTCTCTGTAAGCCTACTGAGCAGTTTTCGTCTTTAATTTTAGCCATCATTTTAGTCATAATTTTAATCTACACAAGAATGTTTTATTTTTTCCTGATTATTCCTTTTTCATAGCATTCTTTTCTTGTTTTGTAGATGCAATATCTTCCTGAACATTTCTGACATTATTTGGCAGTAAGAGTTTATTCTTCTTCTCCCAACCTAGTTTCTTTTGTGACGCTTGAGTTAGCTTGGGCTTCCCTCATAGCACAATTGGTAAAGAATCCACCTGCACTGCAGGAGACCCTGGTTTGATTCCTGGGTTGGGAAGGTCCACTGGAGAAGGGATAGGGTATCCACTCCGGTATCCTTGGACTTCCCTTGTGGCTCAGCTGGTAAAGAATCTGCCTGCAATTTGGGAGACCTGGGTTCGATCCCTGGGTTGGGAAGATCCCCTGGAGAAGGGAAAGGCTACCCACTCCAGTATTCTGGCCTGGAGAACTCCATGGACTATGCAGTCCATGGGGTCACAAAGAGTCAGACACGAATGTTCCCTTAATTTTCTCTGGGGTCGAATTTTAGTCTCTTAATTTTGTCTCTTGCTCCTCATTCTGCAGCTTTTCTTGCGTGTCCAGTAATCCTGCCACTAGAAAGGACTGTGTAATTAATAAAGGTCTCTGAGTTACAACTGATTCTCACTCGGATATCTCCTTAGGAGTTCTGTGTGAGGTAAACAGAAGTGAGACTTTGCTTGAGGGGGATCAGCAAGAAGCCAGCTGTCAGTCTATAGGATCACTCAAATTAGAGAGTAAGGATTATGCACGGTTTCACCTGGCAGGTTGTTCAGTTTCACTGGGAAGGGTCAGCTATTTTTGCTGGAGGTAAATACCAGCTGCCTGATGTTTCTGCACTTGCAAAGAAGGGGGTGACAAGTGAGAGAGCTGCCCTTACACAGACCCTTAATTTAATTCCCGTATCTTTAGCTCCTTTTCACACTCATCTTCCATAGTAGCTGCTGGATGAATCTTGATTTCCAAAGTCTGCTTCTTCAGACAGGCTGCCTCATCTACAGTTTTCAGAGCCTCCTACCAGCAGATTCTAAGCTACAAATCTCTATTTAATTCGTAACACATTCCCACTCTTTCTTTTTCCAGCAGAAACATATGAATATCTTGTTCATTGGCGATTGCCATTCCTCTGCCCCGTCTCAAAACTTCTGTGTCAGGGACTTGAGAAAGAGTGGAGGCCATTGTGTGTGCATGATTAGGCATCTTAAACAGTCACTACTACTTTGCATAATATAATGCATAATTAGATTTTTAATGTAAGTTATTACTTATAATAATAGCTCAGTGGAATATAGTAATAATATTTCCACAGTGATTTATTAGGCACCTAAATGGAACCAGTGCAAACTGCTTTCTATTACAAAGTTTATTTATTTTAACTGTGTGTGCGATAGTTTATATTTAACATTTTATTTTATCAAGCTTACTTAATCAGATTAATTTATAAATGACTAAATCCAGGGTTAATTTCTTTTGCTGTTCTTTCATCCATTCAACAAATATCTGTATCACCTGAAATATATTTTCTTTAGTTTTATGTAAACAATTTGATATTTAATAAAGCCTAACTAAAGGACAAGAACTGATAGTGAGGTTTGAAAAAGAATGTGAATGCCTTCCTCATTCTAGGGTGAGCTAAATGTAAATTTGGAAGGGGATGGGAGATGTTTAGCTTTTTGTTATGATTTCTCCTGTGCCAAACACAGCACTAGTAAGTAATAACCGCTTGTATGTTATATTGAAAATGAATGCCATCCCATTGCTTTGTTATTGATTATGTGTTAGTGATACTGCAGTGGATTCATGTTCATTTTTTCTTGTAACTAACTTAAAATGAATACTGACTTATTTATCAGAAAACTGACTCAGGTTCATTTGTGTGTGGGATGGTAAACTTTCGGTGAGTTCTTCTACTTTTCTCTTGTTTAAAAGCTGGAGGAAATACACAATATATAAAATTCTGAAATATTCCCAGAAAAATGGTTTCTTCATAGATTCTTATGCGTGCAAATGAGTGAATTGGCACACTGCCAATCAACAATGATTGAAAGAGTATTAAACGAAAAAAACTAGTGTGTTAGGAAAAAAATTCTAGCATATTAAGTATTTTATAAGGAAACTTTTTTTTTTTAAAGTACTGTTAGTTTTGAAAAGAAAACATTCAGTGTTGGCAGGCAATTTCCCCTTTCTTTTTTTTTTCTTACCTGCAGTGACTATGGCTATCATTAAACACCATTGAGGTATAAAAATGTTTAACCAAAAGGCAAATACTTTGTTTTTATACCCATTATGCATTAACTTTTATTTTGCCTTTTTATAATAGTCTCTAGGCATCTACTGAATTATTTATTACATCCAGTTATGTGTAAGCAATCTGAAAGAACAATGTTTTTTCAGATAGATTTGCTTTTAGTAAATTAGTGAGTAATCAACAGTGACAATTAATTTATACAGCAGAGGGTGAACCCGGTTGTATGTTTCCATACTTCTTAAGGTGACTAAAAGGGCTTCTCTGGTGGCTCAACGGAAAAGAATCTGCCTGCAGTGCAGGAGACGCAGGAGACAAGCGTTCGATCCCTGGGTTGGGAAGATCCTCTGGAGGAGGGTGTGGCAACTCAATCCAGTATCTTACCTGAAGAATCCCATGGACAGAGAAGCCTGGTGGGCTGCAGTCCATAGGGTCACAAAGAGTTCGACGTGGCTGAAGCCCCTTAGCATGCATGCAGGCATTATTTTCCTCATAACTCAAGATATATGCTAAATGATCTTTCTCTACCATTGTCTTTCCTGAGGACCATAACTTAGCTATTGTTTACCTATTATGTATTTCTACAATTTTCTTTGCAAAGTAATTGCTTGACAATTTTGATGACATAGAATGACCAGCTTTAAAACTGTAAAAGATATAGACAGGAAGAATAAACCTTGTAATGATCACAAGAGAGAAGTTTTTAGGTGAATCAATTCAATGATAGATATAATGTACCAAGGGATATATTTAAAATAGGTCATTTAAAATCTTAATTTGTGTAAATTTTTTTTTCTTTCTGAAATATGTCTGTGGTTCTCTTGAACCCAGTTATGTTTCATGCTTCCAGCAGGTAGAGATAAAAGGTTTCTAGGAATGATGCTAGTAATCTGGTGTGTCCAATAGGGAATGTGTTAGACCGTAGAAATGCAAGAGTGGAAAATTATGTTGTGGAAAAGTCAGAGCAGGCATCATTCTTTTCCTGTCTTCATAGTTCTTTTGCTTTCAACTGTAGCTAATTGAAATGAATGTCATCCCAAAGTGGACCAGATACAAGAGTCTGCCAGTCTTGTGAGATTTTTTTTATTATTTTCCTTAATAAAAAGTTTCCTTTTAGTTCTTAGCTCTTTTTAATTGACATGAAGACTCTGACAAAAAGACAACTTAGAAACAAATCACAAATGTATGAGAAAAATACATTGGCAGCAAAACTTCGAATTTCACTCTCAAGAGGATATGACATTTGTACAGTTAGTTCTTCACATTATTGCAACTCTTCCCCAGATTTATTTCAGTATCCTTGATGCTAAAGAAGACATTGGAACATGTAGTTACTGGTCAGATGTTATTAAAAATATATGCAGGATTTCCCGGGCAGTCCAGTGGTTAAGACTCCATTGCAGGGGGCATATGATTGATCCCTGGTCAGGGAAGTTTCCACATTCCACACTGCATGGCAAGAAAAAATGATAATTAAAAAATAAAAGATCCCCAGTACCTCTTGCACTGTTGGTGGGGCTGTCAATTGATGCAGCCACTATGGAAGACACTATGGAGATTCCTTAAAAAACTAGGAATAAAACCACCATAAGACCCAGCTATCCCATTCCTAGGCATATACCCTGAGGAAACCAAAATTGAAAACAACACATGTATCCCATTGATCATTGTAGTACTATTTACAATAGCTAGAACATGGAAGCAACCTAAATGTCCTTTGACAAATGAATGGATAAAGAAGTTGTGGTATGTGTACACAATGGAATGTTATTCAGCCTTAAAAAGGAACACATTTGAGTCAGTTCTAATGAGGTGGATGAACCTAGAGTTTATTATGCACAGTGAAGTAAATGAGAAAGAGAAAGAAAAATATTGATGGGCATCTGGTCCTATCACTTCATGGCAAATAGATGGGGAAACGGTGGAAACAGTGACAAACTATTTTTCTGGGCTCCAGAATCACTGCAGATGGTGACTGCAGCCATGAAATTAAAAGACTCTTGCTCCTTGGAAGAAAAGTTATGACCAACCTAGACAGCATATTAACAAGCAGAGACATTACTTTGCCAACAAAGGTCCACTAGTCAAAGCTACGATTTTTCCAGTGGTCATGTATGGATGTGAGAGTTGGACTGTGAAGAAAGCTGAGTGCTGAAAAATTGATGCTTTTGAACTGTGGTGTTGAAGAAGACTCTTGAGAGTCCCTTGGACTGCAAGGAGATCCAACCAGTCCACCCTAAAGGAAATCAGTCTTGAATACTCATTGGAAGGACTGATGTTGAAGCTGAAACTCCAATACTTTGGCCACCTGATGCGAAGAACTGACTCATTTGAAAAGGCCCTGATGCTGGGGAAGATTGAAAGCAGGAGAAAGGGACGATAGAGAATGAGATGGTTGGATAGCATCACTGTGTCAAGGGACATGAGTTTGAGTAAACTCTGGGAGTTGGCGATAGACAGGGAAGTCTGCAGTGTTGCAGTCCATGGGGTCGCAAAGAGTTGGACAAGACTGAGCAGCTGAACTGAACTGAATGCATATATATGGAATCTAGAAAGATGTACTGAAGAATTTATTTGTAGGGCAGCAATGGAGAAACAGACATAGAGAACAGACATGGACATGGGGAGAGGAGAGGAGAGGGTGAGATGTATGTAGAGCGTAACATGGCAACTTACATTACCATATGTAAAATGATAGCCAATGGGAATTGATGTATGTCTCAGGAAACTCAAACGGGGGCTCAGTATCAATCTAGAGGGGTGGGGTGGGGAGCGACATGGGAGAAGTTTCAAGAGGGAGGGGATATATGTATACCTATGGCTGATTCATGTTGAGGTTTGACAGAAAACAAAATTCTGTAAAGCAAGTATCCTTAAATTAAAAAATTAAATCAAATAAGAGTACATGCAGAATATATATATATATTAAAAATGTGAATTCATTGTTATCTTGTTCACCAATTATTTATTAATATCTTTGGATACAGTTATGGATATCTTAAAATTATATAGCATCTTTATTAGCATGACTCTTGCCTCAAGGTTGTTTTCAAAAGGTCCCACCTACTTCTCAGAAAACAAACATCCAGACAACGGCAGACTTGCTAGTCTCCCTCAGAGGTTACAGGATTTATTACCAGGTTGTTATATTTTTTTCATTTTCTGACCTATGTTTTATTGCCAGTATAATTCTGTGCAGAGTAAGAGTTAGCCCTCCCTAATCTGCCATTTTTTTATTTATTTTATTGAGGTTTTATAAAGGTAGGGTACAGTTACTTTTTTTATGGTCTAGATAGCGCCACAAAAATGTCTTATCTAGGAAATCTATCTATCCATCTCTATGTATGTTAACTATTTCTGATTTTCTTCCTTTTTTCTTTCCCCCTCCTCTTCCTGTGTTTGCAGCAAGGAACAGAAAAGAAAGCAGCCTTTTCCTCCCAAACACTCAGAGTACTCTGTCAGGTTTTGGGGGAAGAGGTTAACATTCTGAAACACTGCTGTGTTTTATTGCCAGTAAATGTTTTTACTCACCAGTGAAAAGTTTGTAAATAGGCACTGTTTAAGAAAAGAAAGAGATAATAAGTACTCAGACTTTTCCCTTCAAATTCTCTATAACTAAGAAAATGCATTGGTGATCTCAGCCCTACCGAACAATAGTTGGGATCACAAAACCTCTACTCATCATACAGCCTGCCTGGCATAATTAGCGGCTTTGACTCAAAGGAGACTAAAGGGTGTTTAGAATTGAGGGAAAAGCTCCCCTACCCCCTTATCCTTGGTTATTCAGAACTAAGACTGCACATAACCCAAAAGGCCAGGGTTGTGGCTGAACAAGTACTTGCATTCTCTACCTGTTCTTCAGATGAAATGTTTTCTCTGATGTGCCATTTGGAGGACAGCCCATGAAAAGCCTAAAAGAACAGTAGAGTTTGTGCACCAGACGAATGGTTGGGGAACAGTTTCTCTTCATTCAGTAAAGGCAAGTTGTGCCGAGCCATCACTGTTGCCTGTGTTTGATCAGCTCAGGACACATGAATAGCTGTCATTGAAGGTTTCTGGCTGGGTGAATAGTGCATATTACAAAGAGATTTGATAGGCAGAATTTGGCCAGCATGGTTGACTGGTTAGCACCCACAACTCAGAAGGACTAGTTTTATTCTTTCTTTTCTCCCTGAATGCTACCATGGAAGTATAACCTATGCTGATAGTAATTGCTGGCAACTCAAGCATGTTTAAATATACATTAACTCTTTCTTTCCACTGTGGTAATTAAGGACTGCTCCAGAATACTGGGGCTTCCTTGGTGGCTCAGATGGTAAAGAATCCACCTGCAATGCAGGAGACCCAGGTTCCATCCCTGGGTCGGGAAGATCCCCTGGAGAAGGGAATGGCAACCCACTCCAGTATTCTTGCCTGAAGAATCCCATAGACAAGGGAGCCTGGCAGGCTGCAGTCCCTGGGGTCACAAAGAATCAGACACAACTGAGTGAGTAACACACATAACAGCACAACACATGGTAGCTGGTGAATTGAAATGCTCTTTCTAGAGCCCTCTTGCTAAGATAGCATCCTTTCTTTCCCTTTTGACTGAAAGCCACAGCCTGACCTGGGTTCTCGTTTTCTTGGACCTGAACGTGAACTCTGCCTCTGATTACCCTCTTCAGGCTCCTGGCTTTGGAGAAGATGGCATGTCATAAGCTTTATTGTTTTCTTTCAACAACTTTTCTGTTGATGTCTTACTTGATGATTAACTCCATGTTACCCACTCATGGTTCAGACTTGGACTTTCTGCTGAATCTTCTTTTCCTTGTTGGGGTTTTCACCGTTTATATCCTTGAATCTTAACTCTGTTGAGCTGGTATTTGGATAGGTAGAATTGTCACAAATGCTTGGCAGTGCAATTTTCCCAGCTTCCTTTGAAATCCCACCTTTGTTGCTATGTGCAGATCTTCTTTTGATTACTCCATGTAAACACTAATTTATCACAATAACAAACAAAGCAAAACAAACAAACAACCCTTAAATATATCAAAAATAGTTGCCTGGATATTTGGCAGTTTTGATTGTTACCACTGGGTGAATACTGGCATCTAGTGAGTCAAGGCCAAGAATGCTACTTAACACCCTATAATACACAGGATAGCGCCTTACAGCAGAGGATGATACCAATCAGAATGTCAATTTGAGACAATTTACAGACCCCCTGGTATTAGGCAAAATTATTTTTCTTCCCCATGCAGTCTTTACACCTTTAAAACATTGCCTTCTGTCCAATACTACCACTTTCTTCTGTTTTTTTTGGACCTCAAAGTGGTATAGTTACCTGCATAGTCTAATCTGCTATACAGCTGGTATGATTGGCCCATTTTTCCTCATCTTCACTTAACTCAGAACACATTCTAATGGGAAGACTACTTCTGGAGCAGGGAGTAAAGAGAGATGCCTTCATTGTGTTCACTCTACCAGGATATCTGAGAGCTGAAGACGAGTAAGAAGATACAGGATAGTTCTGGACAGAGGAAGACAAATATATTTATGATTTCACATATGTGTGGAGTTGAAAAAAGCCCAACGGGGCTTCTAGGTGGCTCAGTAGTAAAGAATCCACCTGCCAATGCAGGAGACATGGGTTCGATCCCTGATCTGGGAAGATCCCTCATGCCACAGAGCAACGAAGCCTGTGTTCCACAACTATTGAGCCTGCCCTCCGGCTCTAGGGCCCGGGAAGTGAGCTCCTGAGGCCCGAGTGCCCTAGAGCATGTGCCCTGCCACAAGAGAAGCCGTGGCCACGAGTACCCCATGCACCACAGCTAGAGAGTAGCCACACGCTCCACAACTAGAAGTCCTGTGCAGCAGTAGAGCCCCAGGACAGCCAAAAGTAAATAGAATTAAATATATATAAGTAAGTAAGTCAGTGTCTAACAGGACAGACTTTTGGTCTCTGTGGGAGAAGGCGAGGGTGGGATGTTTTGAGAGAACAGCATGCATATTATCTATGGTGAAACAGACCACCAGCCCAGGTGGGATGCATGAGACAAGTGCTCAGGCCTGGTGCACTGGGAGGACCCAGAGGAGTCAGGTGGAGAGGGAGGTGGGAGGGGGGATCGGGATGGGGAATACGTGTAACTCCATGGCTGATTCATGTCAATGTATGACAAAACCCACTGCAATGCTCTGAAGTAATTAGCCTCCAACTAATAAAAATAAATGAAAAAAAAAAAAATATATATATATATAAGTAAGTCAGTCAGTGTCTAAAAGAGCCCAACTTTAGACACAGAGACTAGAATGGTCATTATCAGGGTCTGAGGGTGAGGAATCAGGGAGACATTGTATAAGGCAACAGCCTTGCAATTAGTAGACGAATACTTCTGGAGATCAGTGTACATCATAGTTACTGTAGTCAACAATACTATAACGTAGACTTCAAAGTTGCTAGGAGACAAGATCTTAATTGTCCTCACCTCAAGAAAGATAATTATGTGACATGATGAAGGTGTTAGCTAATGCTGCAATAGTAATCATAATTGCGATACATGAGTCAATCAAATCAACACGTTATACACCTTAAACTTACACTATATGTCAATTACAACTCAATTAACAAAACAAAAAATGATGTTCTGGAAGGCACCAGAAGAGTTTCATACCTTTTTTATTTCATTTACAGGAAATATTTTCTTCATATAATTAATTAATGATCTTTCTCAGTATACTTCTCACATGATTCATTGTGAACTTGATGCATATTGAAACCGCTTCTTGACTTGCTTCTCTCCCTCTGGCCTTCCTTTTCCTCATCTACCTTCTGCAGCATCTCAGCTGTGATTTGGGGAAGGTGAAGTTAGCTCTCACTTCTGATTTTCCGAATCTTATGTATCAGCCCTGAATAATGCTTACATTATTCAGGTTCTAGAGTAGCCCAGGTTCGAGAGTCAGAGCCTCAACTCACATTCCTGGTATCTTCCAGCCTCAGTTCCCCTCTCTGTAAAATCATCACTGACATCCTTATCCCAGTCTATTCATAAGTTTATACAAACACAAAGAACCCTGGCAGTGAAATATTAACACAGTGTTTGGCACGAAGCTTTGATAATTTATTTCTATCTTTCTCTTTATTAACATTTTTTTTCAGTTATAGATTGATAGCATGCACAAATAGCAGGCTAACTATGTTTGTTTCTGTATTTCCCCTTATTGAGGTTTGCCACCCAGATTACAACGCTTCGAGCCAACTGCCCTTAATGTTTTCTCCTTTAAAGTTTGCCTTTCTGCTTTCAATAGAATTCCTTGTGTCACTGTACCCATATCCCTACCCGAACTGCCTCCAGTTTAACTCAAGATAGTATCCACTTCTCAATTACTTAAATATCCAACTGTTTATATTTGTAGTTGAGATTGGTCACACGTCTTTTCCCTTTTTTCCTCATATGTATGTTCCTTTATGTTCAAGATTTGTGTATTTTTGCTTAACTTTTGTAATTTTCCTATATTACTTTTTTTTCGATGCTGAGTATGACTGGCTCACAGAAAAAGTGACTACATTATGAGTTCTGATAGACTATTTTACCTTTTTATTAAGTTTGAGAATTTGAATCTTGTGGCAATTTGAATTAAAATGCTTTTTTGATTAGCATTAGTATCAGATATCCTGACCTATGGGATTGAGAAATGGATTCTATAAATGTCTGCCAGGGTTCTTTGTGTTTGTATTTGAGCAACTAATGGGGAAAGATAGTATAAGTGGTAATTTAATTCAAAATCATTTCTTTTTTCCCTTTAGGAAATTGGTTTATGCATATATGTATGGGGGATAAGGTGGAGAAAAAGGGGTCTGTAAATTTGTTCTTTAGTTTCTACATTTTCATTTCAAATTTCCATTTATCAGTTATTTAATTCTGATAACTGTGATTAGCATATTGAAACCTTTTAAAGTGTCCTCATTGTTTTTCTTGGCTAAAAATGTAAAAACCACAAAAAGACAGCTATTGCCCATCACACTTGGAATTGGTGATAGAAATGCTTAACTTTCATGTAAAGATTTTCAAGTCAGCATCTGTGATGTTTCCATAATTTTAAGATATGACTTTTTAAAGAAAAAACTCAATTTTTAATTTGGTTATTATCATTTTAATGTATAGAAGTGTGTTTGATTATTGGTGTTTATAATGATACAAAAATGCTCTGTATTGACAGCCTTAGGGAGCAGGGGGAAAGGGGTTGTTCTTTAATGAGTATAGAGTCTGTTTTGCCAGATGAAAAAGTTCTGGAGATTGTTTCAGAAAGTGTGAATATACTTAGCGCTGTTGCAGTGTACTCTTAGAAATGGTTAAGAGCGTAAATTTTATGTTATGTGTTTTCACTACGATTGAAAGAGGAAAGCTCAGTATTTAATCTAGACGTGCACGTTTTTATTGCAATGCCATTGCTTAGTGAGTTTTGTATAGTAGGGATGGGACACGTCTTTCCTGTTTAAAGATGTTGTCACTTAAGGGAGCTGGTAATAAGACCCACCTTATGATTGTTGAGAGATTTAAATGAGATAATTTGTGTGAGGTGCTTCATGTAGTCTCTGAAAGTGAAAGTGAAAGTGAAATCACTCAGTCCTGTTCGACTCTTTGCGACCCCACGGGCTGTAGCCTACCAGGCTTCTCTGTCCATGGGATTTTCCAGGCAAGAATACTGGAATGGGTTGCCATTTCCTTAACCACTTCCATTATGTAGAGTACAATAAAATGAACAACAGAGTACTATAATTTATTTAATTATATAGGATGGCATAATGATTAAGTGCAGAAACTCAGTGCCTAATTACAAGCTATGTGAGCTTGGAAAATGTGAATTCCTTAAACTTTTTGTGCTCATGAGCTTTCTCATTTCTTTAGTGGATAAAGCAATATCTATTTCATATGGTTGATGAAAGGATTAAATAAGTTAATACATTTAACGCATATACTATGTTTTATGTAAGTGTCATTATTGTCTTACTTTGATGATTTAGAAGGTAATGATAGCCTGGATCTCAGTAGTGGTTTAGAGTTTTAAAGTAATATATATTTTAAACTCACTAATTATTCTCAATTATTATTTCTTTTTATTTAATATTATCTCTCTGGATGGATCATTGTAAAGCTGTATCTACCAGGGGTGTAATCTTTACACATTCCAATGGATTGAATGTTTTGAGGTGATTTATAGAATTACAAATAGCTAGGCAGCAGTGGGCAAAAAATCTAAGAAACTAAATTCTGTTGAAGGAGGAAAGTTTTTACTGCATATCTTTCAGCCAGTTCCAGATGCTTTGAAGACTAGTGGTCCCTGTTGCATGTTTTGCTTGTTTTAAATAAATATCAGGCTTCAGAGAAACAGAGTTTATTATACATGAAAGAGCTGTGGCAAGGGTATTTAAGATATTCAAGTTTTTAGTATAAGTGTGTTCCTTTATTGGAAAAGAATGCTTTATTAGTTTTTGGATCCTTTTAGATTTTTTTGCGTGGCTTCAAAAAAGTAGTTGGTGCCTCCTGAAGTTTTCACATTGCATGGCATTTTGACATTGTGCCGAGCACAGATGAAAATACGTAAGTTCTTTGTGCCCATATTTTTTGGGTGTGTGTGTGTGTGGCGGGGCAGGAGGTGGTGATTAAATCCTCACCCTATGTCCAGACATCTCACATCCTGCTTAGTCTTAGGGAGGCAGGTTGCTTTCATATAATTACAGTTTTGGGCTAATATGCCCCTTTGAACATGTTGAATTCTTACTTAATGTATTGATTTTTAAACATAATTATAACGTGAACTTAATTTGGTATATGTGTTTGGACCATGTGCTTCTCCTTGGCAAATGCTTCCTTAAATTATATGCTTGTGCATGTATTAAAGTGTAGGAAATTATTGTTTTACTTGTAACATGCTCAAGGTGCATTTTAATAAATACACAGAATACCCCGAGGCAGGGGAACAGTGAGATCAAAAGCTTACTGTATTTTAGAAGCTAGTTTTATTAAGGTTGATTATTAATTTAAGTATTTATTTTTGGTAGGTAAAATGGTTGGGAAGTGTATGAGCCTAAGTAGATCTTTTGGGGGTGTGTGTGTATGGGTGCATTTTCTTTCTTTTTGCCTATATCCTGTCTTATCCCACTTTTCCCTCCCACCTTCTTGTTTGTTATTCTAGAGAGCTCTCATAGCACTTTTTAAAACAGCAAAGGCCCAGGGTAGTGGGTGGGGAGGTGGGGGAGAAGATTTCAGTCAAAGTACATGTGTTGTTTTAACTCTTTGGTTAGTAAAGTGAGATGAAAGCCACATAAGTAAAAGGGCATCAGGGAAACAGTCATCACTTTACAGGATCCTGATCCTCCCCTAAATCTCAGTGATACTTAGGATAAATATAAGAGGAGATCTTCCTTAGTGATACTTTATCAGAATGTGATCTACATTGCTGAAGAGAGAGAGATCTTTTTAACAGTTGCCTTTAAGGAACTGTAAATTTCAACAATTATTCAGCCCATTGCTTTCAGCACCTTTTGTTGGCTTATTAGAGTGTGGAACAGCAGGGTTGAACCGGGAGAAAGAGCCTGTGCATTTTAATTAGCTCCAAAGACAGGGTGAGATAAAAGCCAGGATTTTTGCCTCATTTTCATTTCGCATGGGCTGATTAAGGATGCTATTGTAGGCTGAGCTGGCTTGACCTAATCTCGGTGACCACCCATTTATGGAAGGGGAATGGCAAAAACTTGCTCCAGTTTTCTGAATGGGATTAGGAAAGCTCTAATTAGCAAACCCTGAAAGCCATGAGGCGTGGATAGGAACACAGCACCCATCCTTAAGAAACAAATGCAGTCTGGGGAAACATTCACCAATTGAACCAATTAACGCTTGCATATATTAGGCACTTGGTGATGTGTTTTCCGTTTTTAATTACTTAACCATGAATAAGAGCCTGATGTTCCTCAAGCTGTACTTGTTGATTAAATAAATACTTCTGGCCTGAAGAGAGATGTCAAAACTTGAAGGGTACTAATGCTGATAAAGAGGTCTGGAAATAGTTGAAGAATAGATTTGAGCTGAATGTGACCTCGCTGGAAGGGAAGTGGCTGAGACTATAATCTGCAGAACTTTAAAGTTAACTCTTTCTGCTAAAGTACAGTCAGGCTTTAATTATTGATAGAGAAAACCAATCTACTTGGGGGTCATTGGCTCTTTCCTTCTCTTTGACCTACTTTGAATCCTGCAGAATGTTATAGAAAGGGCATAGTCCTAGGAGTCAACAAAACTAGACCTGGGTGAAAATCCCTTTCCAGTTCACTAGTGTACAACATTAGGAAGGTACTTCTCATCTTTGAGATTCAATTTCATTACCTTCAAAATGAAAATAAATATTATCTATTTTATAAAATTGTTTTTAGCCATGGTGTAATATATGTAATGTTGTGGGTGGTAGCTGGTTTCAATAAGGACCCCTGAAGTGGCTGTTGGCATTACTGATTTTTACTGTCATTATTATTTCTGTGCATTTCAAACAAATATAAGGTAGCATATTTGGAAGAAGTGAAAACTGAAGATACTTTGTCTAGAACCTTTGATCCAGAAGAGACCGGTCTAGGGTTATTGGTTGAAATGAGATTGGGATTTTCATATGGATTTCACTTATCCATTCCTTTGCCCCTACTTTGGTTGACTGAATTGGCCACTAGATGGAAGCATATATTTTTATTGTTTTTTGTATCTTTAAATAAATAGTTTCTTAATAAATAGATATGAGTATCTAAAATAAAAAATCAGATTTAGTCAATATAATTGATAATTTTTGAATCTGTAGAACTAGATTGAGACTCCTATACAGAAAATTACAATAAAAATAACTGCAGTTTCCCTAAACACAGATAGATGTGGGATTTGTATCTGTGCAAATTATGTGCAATATTTTTGTAATGTTTAAGTGGCATTTCCTCCTAATTTAGATGGCCCTATTATAATTATTTTTATTCATTTATATAGATTAAAACAACTTACTATAAAATATTAAAAAATTGTATGACTTAAATACATTCTTAGCCTAAAGGGACTGACTACACTTTCAGTAAGGTTCTAAGTGAACATAATTATTAGTTTGAGCAGTTTTGCATATATATGTTACTGATCAGGACTTAAGCCTCCAGATGTGTGATGCCAATTTTGTGATAATTATTTCTAAATATATCAGGAAGATTTTCATTTTCTCATGATTAGTTTTTCTTATGCTTTCATTTATTTCTTTCCAGTGTACCTTAGAATTTTCTTTAAACCACTAACTGGCTGCTTGAGTTTAGATCCTCTGCTAGATTCTCTGATTCAAATAAGAAAAAATAAGAATTTCTGTTCTTTTTTTCAAGGAGCTTACTGTCAAGTTTGAGTGGAAAAAATAGAAATAGTTAAGTAATACATGCAATTCATTATTCTAGAGGACAAAGAAATGATTAGAAACTGTAGGAAGAAATCATTTCATGCTGAAGTAGGCACTTTATTGGTATATTTTGAAAAAGAGTGAAGAGGAGGGCAATGGGAAGGAAAAGGGGGATTTTAGGAAGAGGGAAGTATGTGAATAAAGAACAAAGCATGTTTGCATGTCAGTGAGTAATCTGACTTTTTAAGATAGGAAGGGAATTGTGGGAATTGGGGTTTACAAATGTAGATTGAATTCTGGTTGGGGAACCTTTTAACTGACAGGGCTAAGTACTGTGGAATGTATCCTATAGACAATTGAGAACATTCAGCTTAAATAGCCATAGTTACTTGGAAGAGGAAAGGAATAGTTTATACCAATTTCTTTGTCTTAAAGTTCTAGTTGAGTCCCGTTTTGAAATTGCTTGAAGAAATTTAAGGGGCAAAGGGAATTTGGTGTTAGGCAAAGTTCAGATTTTCACTGTTAAACTGTAACGGGGCTATTTCTTAGATTTGCTATAATTCACAAAATGTACAAGATAACCATATATTGTGGTCTTAAAGAAAATTTTAAAGAAAATTTATGTGTTCTTGTTCTCTTTGGCAAAAGATTATTACCCTGTGCACTTTGATTTCTGGCTCATTTTTATTTCTCTTCCATTATGTGAATGGATTCTTTCTTGGTCATGTTAAGTGAAGGAAGGCTTCTGAAACTTCCAACTGTATGTTAAGTAAAATGCATAGAATCAGTTAGTTGGTGAAAATATAGAATCAGTATAGGATTTGGATACAACTAAAATTGGACACATGCTGATATGAAGAGGAAAGACAGAGTGACCCTAAGTTTGGTCACAGTTGGTGAGGAATTTCGGGGAGACATGAAGGTAGAGATCATGCCGTCCTGCGCCGTAAGCTGTGTCAAGGAAAATAGGCAGCATGAAAATCCAGGTAGAAAGAAGACTGGAATCCTGAGGGATCTGGCAGTCAGGATTATGTCTTTAGGTTCCTGATCATGTAGGCACAGAGTGTCTTAGACAGAGTGGAAGCAGCCTTAGGTCAGGCTCCAGGCAGCTGTGGGTGCTAATTCTAATGAGACTGCGTGATTGAGGGGTTCTGTCCCCTCCTTTTCTTCTATCTTCAGGTGAGTCCTTATGTCCCCATTTTGAGGTTCAGGACAACACAGTTCAAATCGCATAGCTTAGGATATGGTGTGCTTCGTTTGTTCCCTCGTGTCCGACTCTTTGGGACCCTGAGGACTGCAGCCCGCCAGGCTCCTCTGTCCTTGGGGATTCTCCAGGCAAGGATGCTGGAGTGGGTTGCCATGCCCTCCTCCAGAGGCTCTTCCCAACCTGGGCATTGAACCCAGGTCTCCCGCATTGCGGGCTGATTCTTTACCGTCTGTCTGCGCCAGCAGGGAAGCCCTAGTTTAGGATGGAGCCCCATTATTTAACTGCTGCTGTTATTTCTCAGTACTCTTAGCTCTTTATTTTTCTTTTTTTTTCCCCCTTTGTTTGAACTTTTAATTTGGTATTGGAATTCTTTACTGTCTGAGCCTCAACAATGTTGTGATAGTTTCAGGTGAAGAGCGAAGGGACTCAGCCATGTGTATACATGTATCCTTTCTCCCCAAACTCCTGTTCTGATCAGGCTGCTATAAAACATTGAGTAGAGTTCCATAGGCTGAATAGTAGGTCCTTGTTGGAATACCCTTAGCTCTTGATTTTTAGATCTGCGTCTTGCTGGAGCAATTCTTTTTTTTTGTTTGTTTGTTTCAGATCCTGGACTTTCCTTTTATTAGGAAACTAGCCTCTTATAATTTAATTTTTAAAAAACTTTTATTATTGGAGTATAATTGCTTTATAATATTGTGTTAGTTTCTGCTCTACAACGTGAATTGGCTTTATGCATACATTTATCCCCTCCCCCCGGGTCCTCCCTCCCACTCCCCCACCCCCATCTCACCCCTCTAGGTCTGGGGCAGTTCTAATGTGTTTATTATGGTGAGTCTGGTCTTCTATTTAGGACTTATTTCATGTCATCCCCTAGTATGAAGAACCAGTTCTGATTAAACTTTGAATTAAATTTGAATTTAAAAAACCACAAAAACAACAAAACAGAAGAATAAAAGTAGGCAGACCTGTATGCTTTTATATAACTTATTTTAAATATTTAGTGAGTAAAGGGCTTTATGTGCCCTCAAGCAGCTAGAGTTTTCAGGATCAAAGTTGAATGTTAGGGAGTAATGGTCTGAAATGGCACGTGAATATAGAAACATAATTAGGTTCACCACTTAAGTGCTGGGACTTTCCGTTCCCTTTTATGTCTGTTTACTGAACACCCTGGGCTGTGGAAGAGGTTGACGAATTAATTTCAGTTTCATATAATCGCATATTCAACAATTCTGTTTTTCCTTGAGCCCCACTTTTCTGGCTTGAAATAGGTGATCTAAAAGTTTTACTTTTAAAAGAAACATTTATTGCTGCCCTATTTTCCTGTCAGACTGTGCTAAGTCTTTTTCATACCATATTTCATTGAGTCCTCTCAATAGTTACTTTTTTTCATTTTTTTTAAGTCAGGAAACTAACCGTAAGAGAGGTTAAGGAACTGGTGGTCCAAGTTTATACAACTAGTTAAGGGGCAGAGTTGGGATTCCAAAGTCCAGACTTTGTTCTCTTTATCCGTTGTGCTTCAGCAGTGTCCCTAAAGCAGACAAAAGGCACGCTGGTGTTTTTGGTTGTTATTGTCGTTTTTGGATGTTTTTGGCCACACCACAAGGTTTGTGGGATCTTAGTTCCCCACCAGGGATTGAACCCGTGCCCTCTGCCGTGGAAGGCCAGAGTTTCTAACCACTGGACTCCCAGGGAATTTCCAGACATGCTGGTGTTATCTTTATGAAACCACAAATAAAATTGTTACAAAAGTTTTTAATTAACCTGATCAAATTCCACTGGTTTGTAGGCAAAGTCATGAGAATGGGAGATAAGCTTTCAAATGTGACACATTCAGAGGAAACCAAAAATGTTCATTTAACTCTCTCTTACTATCTGATCTAGTCTGGAAGAAATTTATTTTCAGTATAATTTACTGCAGTGTCTTTAGTAAAGGGGAACTGAATCTAAGAGACTTGTCCTAGACAACTCACTTTTTAGAAGCAGAAGCAGCTTTCTTGATTCTCAGATCAGCTCTTTTTTCTGCAGGGCCCCATATCTTGGTTTCCTTCCCATGATAATGAAAATTCTAATTTATATGGGAAGGGCCCCCAACTCACCAGGAAAATGACTAATCAAATTGAACTTTCTGGCTGTGATTTAATTTGGTGGCATTAGTAGAGATGGTCTTAGGCTCTTGGGACAGAATTATTGAACACTAATTTAAACTTGACAAAATATAATCTAATATAGAATTTACCTTGAGCTGCAAAAAATTAAATTATTGCATTTGTATGTGTAAATAGGGACTTTGTATTTTGGGCACACTATTTGTTTTCTCTTAGGTCAGAAATAAATTCTGAAATGATGTATCTTAAAAAAATAGAAAAAGACATTGTTAGTTTATATTTGGTAAGAAATAAGAAAGAAAATCAACAGTAATGGGGCTTTGGGAGGAAAACCATTAGATGTGATCTCTTCACCTGTTAAACCCAGCTGTCCCTTCTGGGATTTGGCTTTGTTTTCTGAGACCCATTTCTATGAAAATCTAACGAGGAAACTCTAAACTGCTGGTGACAAGAGTAGCCTATTTTACAAACCGTGCAGTAACCAGGATCAAGTATCAGAGTACAGATTCAAGGCTCTTTCTATTTTTCATAAATTGAGTTTGGTGGCATTTTGTAAAACTATCTATCCTTCTTCCATTGCCAAGCTGACTAATCGACTGGTCTGTTGACACCATCTGTCTAAAGAATCCACAGCCGCTACCATGACTTTTGGTTCAGCTTTCAGTAGAAACACATTCCATCAGGAAAGAAAAAAAAAAATTTTTTTTTAAAAATTTCGTAAGTCTAAAGTTATGAATCACGTTGGAATTTCCCTTTCTTTCTTTTGATTTTTCAGTTTTTCTTTTTCTTTGTTTCTTGTTTTTCATTATCCAAACACATTGATTTGATGTCTTGTAATTTAATTTCAAGAGTTTAGCACTGTGAATTTAATGATGCATTAAGAGAAATTGATACATTGGCTCATGATATGAATATGACATAGGATGCCTATCATGTTTGGAAGGAAATAATTTATGTATAACTTATATTTTAAAAAAAGTCTCTAAATGAGTCCATGCGTCTTAGAAATTAAGTAGCAAGAGTATATTGTTTTAAGGAAAAGGCTTTTGATTTGGTGAAAACTTATGGCTTCATTTAGATAACATTTATTCAGCCTTACAAGTTTCTTTTAGACTTAAGTAATACAAAGCTGATTATATATTTTGTGAGAAAAATATAAACACTAGGCACTGTTTGAAAATAAAATTTTTTAAGAAACTAAATTTAAGTGTACCTCCTTTCCGCCTCAGATGTTATTATTTAGAATAAATGCTTCATAGAGTAGGGATTCAGAAAACACTCTAAATGATAAATCCTTGGTATTTCAGTAACATCTTTTATTTGAATGAATCAAATTTTTAAACTAGTACTACCTCCTCAGTTCCCACAGAAAAATATGAAAAGTATGCCCGAGCTCATCCACTTGCCTTTACCATTACTTTATATGTATGCTTGAGTTGGAGGATGGAGGGAATAAAAATTGCCCACTGAGCTGAGAACGCATCTTGAGACTGAAATCAAAGCAATCAGCTCTGTGTAATCAATGAGTCAGCTTATTATAGGCTAACTACTCACAGTGGGGAACCTGGGTTGGGCAGACAGCGATCCAGAAACACTCCCATCTGCCTTCTGCACCAAGGAGGCCCTGGATCATTTTTATAGTTAAACTAGGGCGTAGGGGTAGGTGACTTGGCATAGGATACGCTTTCCTAAGTTAGAGTTTCCCTAGTGTCTTAGATGGTAAAGAATCTGCCTGCCACGGGAGAGACCCAGCTTTGATCCCTGGGTCTAGAAGATTCCCCTGGAGAAGGGAATGGCAACTCACTCCAGTATTCTTGCCTGAAGAACTCCATGGACAGAGGAGCCTGGTATATTACAGGTCATGGAGTCGCAAAGAGTTGGGTACGACTGAAGCAACCAACCCTTTGACTTTCAGTTCCTCAGTTAAGATTTATGAATGGGTAACTAGCCCTGTGGGCGCTTGAAATAAATCAGGGAAAGTTTGCATCACTGTTTAGGGACTAAGAGAACATAGAGACTGCCTGGTCCTAATGATTATTAAACAGCATCTGTAAAGAGTTGGCCACGACTGAGTGACTAACACATGCATATGTATTGACATACGTTCTCTTGACAACAGAGAATGACTTATTTGCACAGTATAGTCCTGAGTAGAGTCAGCAGAAGGACAGAAGAAACTGTAAGGGCCCAAGATGGCATCAGTTATACTAATACTGGTACAGCTTGAAAGCGTATGAAAACCTGAGGTGACTGGTAAATTTAATATGTGGCTCTCACCTTAAGCCATTAATAATTTAGTTAGAGAAAAAGACATATACACGAAAGTGGTTAAATAATAATAGATGCTTTGAATGTTGTTATAGGTAACAAGATGATATACCATAGTATTTTTTTTTTTTTTAATAAAAAGGGTACTTATTGTACTGGTTTGGCAAAGCTTCATGGAAGAAGAGGAGAATAAAAATCTGAAGGCATTGGAGAAGTGGAGAAGTGATAGTAGAATTCATAGCAGGGTCTCCATACTGACACAGTCCAGAGGAGGAAAAGCTTGATTTAGTGTAGGGAATGTAGTACATTTAGGATGATTTGGTTTCAAGCCAAAGAAACCCACTTGGTAACACAAGGAAAATTCGTGGACCTATATCCTCAAGCCATTGAAAATGCATTGGTGGAATCAGACTTAAGTAGCAAAACGAACAAGTGACCAAATGGTACCCGTGTATTCTGGTTTTCTCTCCTCTGCTTCCTTGTGTGGCTGTCTCATTTTTCTACTTTACAGATGAATCTTGTCCATTGCAAGAGCAAACATGATGTTTGGCAGCTCACAATCTAATCGCTTTCCCCTGCCAACTCTAGGTAGGAAAACCCCAGAGAGATTCCAGTTGTCCCAGCACTAGTCATGGGTACATTCCTGGACCAGTAATTGGTGTCACCAGTCTGGGATCTGTGCTCACCACTGTCATCTAGGGAACCTGTTACATGAAGAGTGAAGGAAAAGCATATTGGCCACAGACTTCTCCACTCTCACACACAAAAAATCACCACCAGGGAGAATTAATAAGCAGCTGAAGAAGATTTCTATTTGTTCCTTAACAGTTGAAGGCAGTGAATGATCTTAATAATCAGTGAAAGATATTGAATCTTGAGTGAAATTAAGTATGCCACTCAATGTCTAATTTCTTTATATGTTAGTGATCTTATAATTATAGGCAATATAGCCCTAATCAGAACCATATATGTTGTTTATTTCTGAAGTTATAATATCATTACTATAGTTATTACATTGTTAAAGCCTCAAAATGGAAATGTTTATGCTATTTGAAAGTAAATATGTTGATTCCTTAGTTCATGAAAGAAATTATATGATTACACTATATAGTGTGACCTGGTTTTCAAAGTGCTGGTGTTGTAGGAACTGTCCTGTTTGTTTAGTAGACCTTCCAAGATATGCTTTTAACACTACTTGGAAAATATTTAAACTTAGGCTTTGTTGATACAAGAAGTAAAAGGAATTCCGAAAATTACACTGTCGACCATGCTTAGCTGTGTGCGGGCTGACTGGCCAGTGGCCACAACTCTTGCTGTGAATATTTATGAAAAGAATAGGTTTATTAGCCTATTGGATATTTAAAGAAGTCAAAATGTTAGTACAAAGTATATTTTTACCTGTTTATCCCATTTTATTGTCATCGAACCTGTTCTCTTGGTCCGTTAGATCTATAGGTATTTTAGTTTATTTTATGTTAGGCTAGAGGGGTACTAGAATTGGTGCTGGTGGCCTGACCTCTTTACCCACTTCAGGCTGTTAGGGCTGACCCATTGCTCACATTGGGACTGCTTTCTCTGTGCATCACGAGTTCTCTGTCATTTTTTAATGTTGTGAGCTGGTGATTTTCAAACTTCAGTGCCTGAGCTAGACTTCAGAATTACCAAATCAGAATCTTTAGGTTGAACTGGTTTATCAAACTTTCCGAAGGATAAATCAGAGAACTGCTTTTTCCTTTTAATTCTGTTGTTGCTGATCCTGAGAATATAGTGACATATTTTCTGCAAATCTGTACCAATAGTAAACACCCAGAGGTGTCATGTATGGTGAGAAGAGCTTTGCAATCAAATGGCTGAGATTCAAATATTCTTTCAGTTACTAGCTGATTAAATAATATGGTTGAGTCACTTGGCCCTATCATTCTTAGTTTCCGCTGAGTAAACTTGAGATGGTAAAAGCATCCATTGATTGTAGACTGAGTAAGGTGAATTACAACATTTCTGAAAGACAACTTGCTTGTCATTTCTGTGAAGATTTTTTTTCATTTTAGCAATTATTTGACAGCTATATCTGTTGTTGTTGTTCAGTCGCTCAGTCGTGTCTGACTGTTTGCAACCCCATGGCCTGCAGCACGCCAGGCTTCCCTGTCCATCACCAACTCCCGGAGCATGCTCAAACTCATGTCCATTGAGTCGGTGATGCTATCCAACCATCTCATTCTCTGTCGTCCCCTTCTCCTCCTGCCTTTAATCTTTTCCAGCATCAGCGTCTTTTCTAATGAGTCAGTGCTTCGCATCAGGTGGCCAAAGTATTGGAGTTTCAGCTTCAACATGAGTCCTTCCAATGTCTATTCAGGATTGATTTCCTTTAGGATTGACTGGTTTGATCTCCTTGTTGTCCAAGGGACTCTCAAGAGTCTTCTTGAACACCACAGTTCAAAAGCATCAATTCTTCAGCACTAAGCTTTCTTTATGTTCCATCTCTCACATCCTTACATGAGTACTGGAAAACCATAGCGTTGACTATATGGACCTTTTTTGGTAAAAGTAATGTCTCTGTGTTTTAATACGCTGTCTAGGTTTGTCGTAGCTTTTCTTCCAAGGAGATCTGATAGACAGAGTGCCTGAAGAACTACTGATGGAGGTTTGTAGCATTGTACAGGAGGCAGTGGTGAAAGCCATCCCCAAGAAAAAGAAATGCAAAAAGGCAAAATGGTTGTCTGAGGAGCCCTTACAATTAGCTGAGAAAAGAAGAGAAGTGAAAGGCAAAGGAGAAAAGGAAAGATACACCCATCTGAATGCAGAGTTCAAGGAATAGCAAGGAGAGAGAAGAAAGCCTTCCTAAGAGATCGATGCAAAGAAATAGAGGAAAACAAGAGAACAGGAAAGACCAGAGATCTCTTCAAGATAATTATATTATGATGGTTATTTTATCTTGTAGATGATTTAATATTAAATTCCCTGGACACATCATGTGGACTTCTTAATCTATTGTTTTCAAATTTGGGAGAATGATATTTAATCAATAGTTATGCTTTTAGTTCTTTAAAAGCATGAAGGATTCTTATTATCATATACCTTACAGATTAGAGAGATGGATATAGTTTGAAGTTTGAAGATCGGACTCTAATGATGAAAGAACTACTGACATCATCATACAGTGTGGTATTATTGTTAACGAGAAAACACTTTGTTCTGATAATCTTGGGCCAAAGAAGGAAGTTAGAAGGGAACCAGCATTATCTGAGTATATACTGTGTGTGTGACGCTGGGTTTAACAGTTTCTCCTGAATGATTTAATCTGTGAAGCAGATATGATCACCAGTTCCGCAGAATCATTGATGCCTGAACTTTGTTCATTTAAGCATTAACTATTATATTCTGAGTATAAAAAGAGAAAAATGTCCTATTGTGGTAGTTAGGATATAGTTTTATTACTTCTTTTTACCATTTTGTTTACATAGTCTTTGGCTGATTTTGGTACCTTCCATTTGAGAAATAAAATGTGCTCTAAAGTATGAAGGTTCATATAAATATATATCATTTTTAAATTATTCTTTTTACCCTATGTATCCAAAAAGATTGCATGTAAAATTTTTAAAATTCTCAATGAAAAGCATATTTAGGCTCTTTTCTTGTTTTTGTCTGATCATGTCTCACTCATAACTCAATGAATTTTTAACCCTGTTTATTAATAGTAATTTAAGTCTGTCTGCAGACACCAAGTACTTCACTTGTTGTTTATTTTTAATTTTTGTGCAATGGAAAATGGAGTTTCTCTATGTGAATTTTATATAAAATAATAATTTTCATATGTTTTGCATTGAGTTTTTTGAAAGACAAACTAGAAAATATGAGGGTTTCAAGTCTTCACATGTGAAGCTGCCAGACACATAGGCTGTTGTTCCAGTGTGATACATGCACCACTGAGTGTGCATGCTGAAATGATACTGTGCTTCCCCAGTGCATTGACTGGGAGTATCTAGGAAGACTCAAACAAATTGATAGATTATAGGCATTTTCAAGTACCCTGATTTAGAATCAGGATAAAATATGGTCAACCCCTGGTGGCTCAGTTGGTAAAATTAAGAATCCATCTGCAATGCAGGAGACCCAGGTTTGACCCCTGAGTTGGGAAGATCCCCTGGGGGGGAGGGCAACCCACTCCAGTTTTCTTGCCTGGAGAATTCCATGGACAGAGGAGCCTGGCAGGCTGCAGTCTGTGGGGTTGCAAAGAATCAGACATGACTGAATGACTACGCACAGTAGAGTACACTCAGCTATAATGTTTCTAACATTCTGTGCCAAGTAATTAGCAGTATGATCAATATGCGATTTAAAAGAGTTACTTTCACAAGGACAGTCAAGTTTGGTGTTCTTTTTATTTGTAGACTTGTGCTGTATGCTTTATGACATTCTCCATTTTCTATAAATGTTGGAACCTGATTTTAATATCTGATCCTCTTTAATGGTGATATTTATAATTTTATTTTATTCTTTGGATGACTTGTCACTTTAGTTTTATAAATTAATCAGTAAATCAACCAATGTGATTAAGTAGTCATGAGTTTCTAGTAGTGTATTAGACAATGAAGGAGAAACAAAGGGAGACAAATACGCAATTCTTGTAAACAAAACCTCAACTGCTGAATTACCACCATGACTTATTTATGATTTTTCAATTTTATAACACAGATAAGAATTTGAAGTGTATTATAATTTAATTCTTGTGAACAAAGCAATATATATTACTGCTTGATAATAAAAGGGAGGCTCAATATATGTATATTACTGCTGATGGATTAGAGGGTAAAGGGCCTGCCTGCAATGCAGGAGACCCAGGTTCGATCCCTGGGTCGGGAAGATTCCCCTAGAGATGGAAATGCCAACCCACTCCAGTACTCTTGCCTGGAAAATCCCATGGACGGAGAAGCCTGGTAGGCTACAGTCCATGCAGTCGCAAATATTTGGACACAACTGAGTGACTTCACTTTCGCCTCTCACTTTTCAAGCAAAGCAAAATAGTTGGCATATATTTATGAAGATATGAATGTTATTTTAATAATCAGATTGTGAACTAAATCTCAATTTTGGCTAAAAATGTACACTAAAAGACGACTCTTTTGCTATTTTAGATACTTATAATTTTAGTAGTGTTTCAGTTGGGAGAGAAAGCTGTAGGGAACTGAGTAGTGTTTTAAAGAAAGTTTGCATGTCATCAATTACAACAACTACTTATCTTAGAAAAGCACATTTGTGTGCATAACATTAGTTATTTAGTTCATAGTGTAATGCTCGATGCAGGTAAGATTTTGAGATTCACTCATGTGCTTCTTGGCTTTATTAAAATTCAACTGATTTCAGCTTATTGGAGAGGTGTCAGATAGGCTCAAGTAATTTACCAAAAGTTAGACCTCAGACAAGGTAGTTAGTTATTCTGAGCCTCCCTTTTGTCATTATGTAATATTTTAAAATATGAATGTCAAGGATACTCCATAAGATATCACTTTGCTATACATCTGAAATTGACACAACATTGAAATCAACTATACTTCAATAAAGTAATAACCAAAAAGAAATGATAAAATAATAGATTGGCATCTAATTATGATTATTGTGACTCATTTTTATTTGTCCATAACTGTAATGAAATATAATCTAAAGTTTACTGGTATATCATGTGAATAATACTTGTCAGACACCAACAAAAAAATACAGTGTATCTCACATAATGTAAATACTCATACATCATTGTTGTTGAGTTGATCCAGAAGCAACTCCTGAAAAAAGAAAATTAAAGTTTGTCCAATCTTGATTCTTCAGTTTCTTCCCTTTAACATAATTATTTTTAAGAGGTCAGAGAGTTTATCTTGTCATTTTAAAAGTCCATATTTTATTTAAAATTTTATTTCTGAAGTTACCATAAAGTATCATTTTTTTCATTTTGTGACTTTGGAGAGTATCTTGCTATTATTCTTCAAGGTCCTTATGAAGTTGACATATGAAAATGGCCTGTCCTCAAATAAATCACATGCTCTCTTAAATGAGATAAGTCAAACTTTCAGAAGAGCTTTTGATAGTTTTGTAATAGGACTTAAAAAATCAACTGTATTATTATGAAATATTTATTTCCCTCCACTCAGAGTTTCTTTCTTTTTAAACTGTTTATTTTATAAACAAGTGCAGTTGATTTCAAATCCTAATAGATGATGCTGTTAAAGTGCTGCACTCAACATGCCACCAAATTTGGAAAACTCAGCAATGGCTGTGGGACCGGAAAAGGTCAGTTTTCACTCCAATCCCAAAGAAAGGCAATGCCTAAGAATGCTCAAACTACTGCACCATTGCACTCATCTCACGGGCTAGCAAAGTAGTGCTCAAAATTCTCCAAGCCAGGCTTCAACAGTATGTGAACTGAGAACTTCCAGATGTTCATACTGGATTTAGGAAAGGCAGAGGAACCAGAGATCAAATTGCCAACATCCTTTGGATCATAGAAAAAGCAAGATAATTCCAGAAAACATTCACTTATGCTTTATTGACTACGCTAAAGCCTTTGACAGTGTGGATCACAACAAACTGTGAAAATTTCTTAAACAGATGGGAATACCAGACCACCTGACCTGCCTCCTGAGAAATCTGTGTGCAGGTCAGGAAGCAGCAGTTAGAACCGGACATGGAACAATGTGTGTGTGTGCTCAGTCGCTCAGTCCTGTCCGACTCCACAGACCCCACAGACTGTGGCCTGCTAGGCTCCTCTGTCCATGGGATTCTCCAGGCAAGAACACTGGAGTGGGTTGCCATTTCCTTCTGCAGGGAATCTTCCCAACCCAAGAATCGAACCTGGGTCTCCTGCATTGCAGGCAGACTCTTTACCAACTGAGCTACAAGGGAAGCCCATGGAACGATGGACTGGTTCAAAATTGGGAAAGGAGTTTGACAAGGCTATATATTGTCACCGTGCTTATTTAACTTATATGCAGAGTACATCATATGAAGTGCTGGGCTGGAGGAACAACAAGCTGGAATCAGGATTGCTGGGAGAAATATCAATAACCTCAGATATGCAAATGATACCATACTTATGGCAGAAAGTGAAGAACTAAAGATCCTCTTGATGAAAGTGAAAGAGGAAAGTGAAAAAGCTGGCTTAAAACTCAACATTCAAAAAACGAAGATATGGCATTCGGTCCCATCATTTCATGGCAAATAGATGGGGAAACAATGGAAACAGTGAGAGACTTTATTTTCTTAGGCTGTAAAATCACTGCAGATAGTGACTGCAGCCATGAAATTAAAAGATGCTTGCTCCTTGGAAGAAAAGCTATGATAAACCTAGACAGCCTGATGCAAAGTACCGATTCATTGGAAAAGACCCTGATACTCGGAAAGATTGAAGGCAGAAGACAAGTGGATGACAGAGGATGAGATGGCTGGATGGCATCACCTACTTGATGGACATGAATTTGAGCAAGCTCTGGGAGTTGGTGATAACAGGGAGGCCTGGCATGCTGCAGTTCATGAGGTTTCAGAGTTGGACATGACCGAGTGACTGAACTGAACTGAGACAGCATATTAAAAAGCAGAGACATTACTTTGGAACAAAGGTCTGTATAGTCAAAGCTGTGGTTTTTCTAGTAGTCATGTATGGATGTGAATGTTGGACCATAAAGAATTCTGAGCACTGAAGAGCTGATGCTTTTGAACTGTGGTGTTGGAGGAGACTCTTGAAAATCCCTTGGACTGCAAGGGGATCAAAGCAGTCTATTCTAAAAGAACTCGATCCTGGATATTCATTGGAAGGCTCATGCTAAAGTTGAAGCTGATACTCTGGCCACCTGATGTGAAGAGCTGATTCATTGAAAAGACCCTGATGCTGGGAAAGGTTGAAGGCAGGAGGAGAAGGGGACGGCAGAGGGTGAGATGGCTGAATGGCATCACTGACTCAATAGACACGAGTTGAGCAAGCCCCAGGAGATGGTGAAGGACAGGGAAGCCTGGCGTGCTGCAGTCCGTGGGATTGCAAAGAGTAGTACAGGCCTGAG